>NC_135483.1:32668484-33888984 GCF_052094955.1 Ictidomys tridecemlineatus | reverse complement strand
GCCTTCCAAATCTGTATCTCTAGTCCAAACATCTATTCAATTTTGCATACTAGGCATGTGTCCATTCCACTCTACATTTTTCTCTAATTTTCCTGTTATCCAGGATCAAAGTCTAAATATAAATACTGCCTCGACCTGCTCTTCCCTTAATAAGGCCCTAAATTCTTGTATGTATGATTTTAATGCTTCTCGTCCCTTGGTAATTAACTATTAACTCTCTTGAAGATTCCAACAATAGGCTTGTCTTCTAAACTCCTAATTATTCTAATCCATAATTGGAGGGAGGGGGTGAAGGAACTTTGGATTGTGCAGCGGGGAATGAGGTGGTAGGGTGTGGAGATGGGATAGATAGCGGAATGAGATGGACATTATTACCCTTTATACATGCATGATTACACTACTGGTGTGACTCTGTAGCATGTTCCACCAAAAGAAGCAGCAGTTGTGCTTCATTTGTGCATTTGTCAAAATGCATTCCGCTGTCATGTACAACAAATTACAACAAACTTAAACATTTTTTTAAAAAGTATAGACAGACAGACACACACACAAAAAAAAACCTAAAGAGAAGTGTTGATGATTACATACACATTCCCCATCTAAAGTACAAAGTTCATTCACATTCAAAAAAGGTTTTCCATAAATATATGCCTTGCAGAGGCAAGGAGGCTTAGGTACAATAAGGCAAGGCTATGAGCCATCAACTTCAAAAATGAAGACTTTAGTACCAGACCCTAATAAAAAATGGGGTTAAAAAAAATAACTGGAATTATAACTAACTTATTTTGCTTTAAAAGAGTAATATCAGGCATTTACTTTCTCCTTCACAATAAGATCAAATGTAATAGCACTCAAAAAACAAAAACCTTCTAGATATAAGGATGGTCTCAACACAAAGTACTTGAAGAATTTCATACCGTCTGCCTTCAAGAGTTCGTAAACTAGCCTCTTCTCGCGCAGTCATCCTCTCCCTTCGCGCTGAATTCTGAGAAGCGTGAAGAGGATGATTTGGATGTCCCGGATCACCAGCAGATGCTAATGCAGAACCATAACGTAATTGAGCTTCAGTAGAATCCATAATACTGACCATCCAGTTCCAAGTGGGAATAAGCTTTTCTTCTACATAGTTCTATGAAGACCAAACTAAAATAGTTAAAACTATCCAAATAGAGCTAAATTTGATGTAGTAGTAGTATGTCAACATTTTAAACATTTGTGATATTAATACCCATTAAACTGGAATTCTCATAATTGATAGCCCCAAAAAAAATATTGAGCAACTTTTCAATAGTTTCATACCTGTAAGTTTACTGCATCTTGGTAAGTCAATTTCACAGCTGCTGGAATCTGAGAGTACACTAGGTGATTATACTTAGGAATAAGGCCCATCAAGTCCGAGATTTGTCTGATGACAATGCTGTAAGCCCTGGCTAAACTGCTTGCAGATGTTAAGTAGCTGCTGGCATTGCTAGCTTCCAAAGCAGCTGCTGCAGCTGCAGCACTTGTACTGATGGTACCACTCCGGCGTAAATTTGAAGGATCAATATAAATCAAACCCGCGGAACTTGCTATAAGGAAAAAGGACAATCAAAATGAGCTAATGTCAGTTGCCAACTCTGCTGTTGTGGCACTGTATATACTTCTGTAAATCTAAATGGTCAACTGTTAATAGTGAGCAAAAACCTTTTCCTAAACATACACTAATTTGAGGAAAGTGTTAGGAAGAACAAGAATTAATATAATGTTCTCAACCAATGGTAACTTCATACTTCCCATCCCCTGGCAAAAGGGGGCATTTGGCAATGTCTGCAAACATTTTTAACTATCACAACTGGGGGGAAATGAGGAAAGTGGGGTGAGAGGGTTGCTCCTGGCAGCTATTAGACCCGGGATACAGATGCCCTTTAACATTCCTAACAATAAAAAATTACCCAGTACAAGGTAGAAATAGTGCAAAGGTTAAGAAACTTGCGATAACCACATAATATTTGAAACTCAACAAATAATAAAACCACAAAACTAATTGTTTTTGAGATGAACATGTATAATTTAGAACACTATTTATACTCTTAGAAAAACTGAGTTTTTAGACTTACCTGCAGGTGTGGATGTACTGGATGGGGCTGCGCTGGCTGCTCGCTGATGCTGGGTGTTACGAACAGCCCACTGCATTGAACGGGGAGCTTGGGCAGCACCATTGGCATGGGAGCTATTCGTGGTTCTTTCTAAAGGTTCATCAAGCATAAAGGTCTCCTGTTCTATGTCGTCACTCTGACTACTGCTGCTATCAGAATCACTTGAGTCATTTGATTGAGAATCATCTTCAGAAAAAAAGGCAGGAACACTGCTCGCTCCTAAATTTTGTATTTTTAAAACCAAAACACTGTGAGTTTGTTGATAGTTAAAATTACAATGTACACCCTCAATCAGGAAAATATGCATATTAAGCACAATGCCAGGCTGTATGTAATAGTCCACAAAACCCACCACTGAAATAGCTCAATTAGAAAGAACTCTTTTAAATAACCCATTATTTAAAAGCCAGAAACACGGGGGGGGGGGGGGGGGGGGCATTAAAATAATACCTTCTTCAGCATCTATAGAGAAAAAAGATGAAGTTATTTTAAAAAGTTTTTAACCACCCTTGTATACATTATACTGAGTATTAACCATTTCATATTGAACATACATTGCCAAGTAAGGCAACACACCTGCTTCTGAACCAGCAGTTGCTGCAGTGACAACACTTCTGCGCCCACTAGCATTGTCTTGGTTGCTGTGGTTACTTTCACTGTCACTTTCTGTTTCAGCTGCTGCTAACAAATCCAGCTCCATGTCACTCCCTAGAAAATATATTTAAATAATATTAAGGAGAAAAGCATAAATTCATTATGGATCAAGACAGCATTTGATAAGCCACAATATCATAAGGGTAGGAACAAAAAAGTCGTACTGGTAAGGGAGGTGGGGGGAGGGCAGTGAGAAGCGATAATTACTTCATTGAGAATAAGTGACTAATACGCATTAGAAATGCGATGAGGGAAATTATTATGGTCAGTGGACTGTTACTAGCAATTCAAAATCTCTCCTGCAGAGTCTTAGATATCTGCAGAAAAGTACTAGGGGGACATCAGGCAGAAGATTAAACTAGGTTCCCCTTCTCCATTTTCGTCTGCTTTATATATTGGACTTCCAAAAGGAGAAGTTAAAAATGGTCATTCCTTGTATTTCATAGTAATAAATAAAAATCTATAAATTCTAAAAATGTGCTGTTTGACTATCTTAGGTGAAAAATAAAATTCACAAAAATTATATATATAATCTTTAAAAAAAAACATGCATGAGAATAGAGCATTACAGGAGAAGAGTGAAAGTTTAAGATTGTTATTATCTCTGTGGGATTATAGTTGATAAAACGCTCTAATTTCCAAATATTGTGTAATGTAACTAAAATTATTTTAATTCTTAGAAGTCTTTTATGAAAAGAAAAAGGGAGAAGAGGATTATTTTATATATCTATATAGCTACCTCCTAAAATTTTGAAACATATGTTTCAGAATCCCTTGGCAGAAAGCAAGTCAGACAATTGTACATCAAATGGGGTTCTTCTCTCCCTTTAAGGTACCCGGTTAACTCATAGTGAATAATTTCTCAAATAACCTGCATACCATCTTCATCATGCTCATCATGTTGTCCCTCTGCCTCAGCATTTTCTTCCCCATGTTCTTCCTGTTCATCATGATGATCCTCTTCTCCAGCCACACCCTCCACCACCTCAACCTAAATCCAGAATCTTATATGTAGACAATGAAAGTATATAATAAACCCATACCTCTAACTAGTACTCCTCTGCAGCAACTAGTAAACTAAAATAAAATACAAAGATCTCTAACAAAAGCAGTTTTAAATTTTTTTTTGCTAGCAACAATTTGTTACCAAAACTACTGTCGACATATCCCAAAGTTTATGCAGAGTCCTAAAATTAAAAGTATAAAGTAAATTCTTCTGGGGGTGGGAAGAGGGTTTTTTATATAGTTCAGCCATTATAAAATTGAATATCCTCTCATTCAAATACATTGCCCAAAACTACTCAATTTTTTTCAACAGTGAGAATACCTTAACTCTTAACCCTTACGTAGAAATAGTTTATGTGCACAATTTCCTAATATCTAGTATATCAAGCATTATTAAAATCATTTTAATAGGTAACCATAAGTTATACATTAATATATAACACAAGTCTACAGGCTAGATGCAAATGGAAACAGTTAAAGAGCATATAGTGCAAATGCAGAGAATGACTATATATATATATATATATATATATCCTTCCCAGATACAAGCTTTTCATCTACCACAATTAAAACCACCTCTTCCACATCTGCTGAAACAATATCATCCTGTTCTTCATCTCTGCCCCTAACAGGCTGGGACTGGCTGATGTGCCTCTGCTGTGGATTCCGGACGATATAAGATGATTGAGACTGGCTGGAGCTGTAAGGAATCAGCAGGTTTATGAGTATACTGTTGCCACATCTCAGACTTGATGCACATAATTTCATGCTTCTCATTAAGAGTTTAGTTCATTTCATTGCATATGAGACACTTCCTAGAATATTATTTTAAGTCTAACTTGAGAATTCTTGAAACATTAATCTACAGTACATTAGGAAATATCAACTCAAAAAAAGTTATTTTACTATAGATTTAAATTACAACTCTCATAATTTGCTTTTACTTTTTAAATAAGTCCGTTTTAAATCTGTTGATAGACATATTTGCATAAATCCTTCCCACTGAAAAATTATACGAAGGAAAAAAATCTTTTCCACTGGTTTTCTGCAGCTTCCAAAGGCTTTCAAGATAACACTTCATTAACAGAAAGTGTGCTCATCAAAACACATTAAGGAAACCTGACATAATTTCTATTTTGCATTAACCACTGAGTTGCTAATGTAACGAAAAATGTCAGTTTAAAAGTATGGCTTTAAAATATAGTAATAGGGCTGGGGATGTGGCTCAAGCGGTAGCGCGCTCGCCTGGCATGCGTGCGGCCCGGGTTCGATCCTCAGCACCACATACAAAGATGTTGTGTCTGCTGAGAACTAAAAAAATAAATAAATAAATAAAATCTTTAAAGAGAAAAAAGTTTTAAAATATAGTAATAACCAAAAGTGGGGTGGTGAAAGTTTCACTTCCCTCAAAACCTGATGTGGAAATATCCAAAAGACAGATGCCTCCATTATAAAGTGAAGGAGAGAAAAAATGCTTTAAATGTAGGCCAGAGATCTGAAGACAGTTGTTAAATGATACTATAACGATACCTTAGCAATTAAGAAACTCAATTAAAAAAAGGTTAAAGTCAAAAGATTTTAAGTGGTTGTGCCATTAGTGTTCTCACCTCACCTTAGATCTCTAAGAAATGAAAATTAGAGCAGTTACATGTGAGAGCCAACTGCGACACAACTGTGCCTTTAAATAATCAACCAAGTAGTCTTGATGCTGTGTTTAACACAAAAACGTTAATGGTAAAACAGACTGTAAATTACAAAGAAGTAGGAGAGGCTAAGAGATGAAAAGGATATTTCTAACCACTGAAAAGACTACAACATTTCTACAATATTAAAAAATAAGTCATGCCAGGCACAGTAGCACATGCCTGTAATCCCAGCAGCTCGGGAGGCTGAGGCAGGAGGATCACAAGTTCAAAGCAGCCTCAGCAAAAAGTGAGGCACTAAGCAACTCAGTGAGACCCTGTCTCTAAATATAAAATAAAATAGGGCTGGGGATGTGGCTCGGTGGTTGGGTGCACCTGAGTTCAATCCCTGGTACCTCCCCACCAAAATCAATACTGTGAAACCACAACTAATAAGTACTTTCTTTGTTAAAATAAACACCTTGGGAAAAAGGGGCAGCAAAACTATATTTCCTCAAGGTAACCACTTACAGAAACTATGTACTTCATATTACGATACTACCAATACTCAAATCACAACTGCCCATTTAGAAATGGGAGTTTCACCCTTTGTTCCCCACCAGAGACTTGCTGACACAGTGAAGGACCACAGGCCTCAAATCTAGTCTAAAAAAGCAATGTTAAACCTTTGGGGATTTCTATTTCCAGTAATCTGCCAGGCTAAACACCTATATGTGCAATATAAAATATATGAACATAAAATACACTGTGAAAAGGAGGGCTATGCTAGTAATAAAGGAAAATCCATCATACCATATATACTTGGAGATCAATAGTGCCACTGTTTACCTCAAAGGCATCTATGGTGTCTCCTGGGCTAGAAGGCTTTCAGAGAACCATAGATTGCATAGGAAATAATCTGGGGTCTCAACAGAGTATGAAGTCATAACAGATTCTAATTTTTAGAATGACAGTGGATATCTATATGTTATTAGGAAAATTAGAATGTATAAATTTCTGTACAATCTTTGTAAAAGTTCCTAGTACATTCTAAATTTTCAGTAACTATTAGTTATTATTAAATGACAGGTATGGAGACAGAGTAGAAAACAGGTGAATCAATAAGACCATAAGAGGGATGGGAATGTAGCTCAGTGGTATAGCACTTGTCTGGCATATGCAAGGTCCTGGGTTTGATCCCATTACCATAAAAAGGGGGTGGGGGGCATAACAGTTTTGAAGAGTTGGAGGGCAGGAACAGAGAAAGTAAAGCCACTGTGTTCAACACTTCATACTCAATGGATGATACATAATAGTCATGCAAGGGAAATGCAATCATATGGTCAAGTGTGTGCTTTTACACACTTGGTGAAAATACACCCTTATGGGAAGAGTTGACTATAACCATATTAGATGAAGGGCTTGTAATATCATAACAGCAGAAAACATTAGCACTATCTCAATTATCAGAGGAGATCTGGAAGAGTTTGGGACAAGAATCAAGTAAAAGGATTGGAGTAAAATGCTTTAATAATGAAACTAAGAAAAAGGACAAGATGACATAAAACTTGAAACTCCGTAAAAAAGCTAATGGACAGTGCTTAGAGATGAGTTGATGACCATTTTTTTTTTTTTTTTTTAATGTTCTGGAACAAAATCAAGGGAACAGAGACAAAACTTCACAAGGTAATAATACCACTTAAGTACTGATGAGTCCCTCACAGAGAATCTGATCAGTAGCATAACCTTGAGTCCAGGTAGATTTCACTAAAAAAAACATTTGATAAGGAGGTAGATTTGACAAGTCTGAAGATAAATATCTTGAAAGTACTTTCACATGTCCCCAAATAAAATATTTGCTACACAAATAATCATGCATACCACCTATATGTTTCTGCAAACATGACATCAACAGAGAATAAATTAATCATAATTTCTTATAGTAGAAATTTACCTGCTAGACTGATCAGATGATGGTCGTGGTGGCAATGGTTCTACTGAAAATAGTTCTTCACTGCCTTGCATGGCATCTATGCTAGTACTAGCCAGAGTAAATGGTGCAGTGGGGCGAGCAATCCCCATTCTGACAGGAACAATCAATGACTCTGCAACGTTGCACAATTCTTCTACCGCATAAGGTAGCAATGCTTGGAATACACGCTTGCATTTTCCAATTGGCTGTGGAATAAAGTTGCTGGGGCAAAAAGGGAAATAAAGAAATATTTTATGAGTCCTGCAGAAAAAAATGTTGTAAAAGCCAAAACATATAAGGATGGCTTACTTTTTCTTTTTGGATGAGGCCATTTCCACACTAAGAATGACAAAAACTCTTGCAACTGAACGTAGAAACCTCATTGTCACAGCAATAGCTTCTTCTCGACGTCCAGGTGTGTATTTGTTCTGGAGTTCTTTCACTAATGTACCTAGTAGAGTATCTAAAAGCTTTAAAAATAATTGTAATTGTTCTTATTAAGATATTTCATAAGATAGTAAAACATTCATTAAGTAAAAAGCCTAACATTTTTCAGTTAACATTTCATAATAGAATTTCAAAATAAATTTAACCAAAACATTCAGTCTCTACCACTGTGTTCCATAAATAGGAACCAATTGTATGATTTATTTTTGTTCCATAATCTGATGTAAATCAGAACAGAAATACTAAAAAGAACTTTTTCACTTACTGTACTCACAAACAGCAGATTCAAATATTTATGTCACATTCATAATCCCATGTCCCTCATTCAAATGATATCACTTTCTAATCTTTTTCATGTGTGATTTACCACACAGATATTAATTATAGAAAAAAACATCCAATTCCATGTAACTATTTCTCTATCACTTTTTTGGGGGGGTGGGGGGAGATACTGGGAACTGATCCAAGGAGTCCTCTCCAACTGAGACCCTATCTCAGGAAAGTTGCTGGGCCTCAAATTTGCAATTGTTCTATCTTACCATTCTGAGTAGCTGGGATTACAGGCATGCACCACTGTGCCCAGCTCTTTACGACAAGTTTTCAGAATTTCAAAACAAATTTATTTTTATTGCACTTGACATTGACAGGTTGTTTTCCAAATACAGTCCTCAATGCAATGCCACCTCATCAGTGCCTCAGTATGTTCTTTTTACTATAACCTCACTAGCACTGAGTCTTACGATTTAGTTCCAATTTGGATTTGTAACACATTTTAGGTTTTTTATTTCGAATGAAAGGAGCTTCTGCTGTTATGTAAATAATTATTTAAATCACCCTAAAATTTGATTCCCTTAAATGTACTGCTTAATCAGAGCCTATCAATACTAAGAGGGATTTGGCTTTAAAAACCATGCAATGCAAATTAAGAAAAACATACTTATAATAAACACTCAAAAAGCTTACCAAAATATCTGCTGTACACTTGACTATAAGGCAATGAGTGAAACAGTCCAGCCGGATTGTGCCACTTTGTTGATTGAGATATACTTGCTCTTCTGGCAAAAGATGGCCTATCCTACTGCTGGCACTCAGACTTGAGGGGGAAGGAAAGACAGAATGCACTGTAAAAACCTACACTAACATGGGAAATACACAAATCTAAAAAATGTTTTCTTAATGAATACATACGGGTCTTTATTCTCCTGTGACCCAAACATAATCATAGATTTCAAAGCATTCCAGTCCTGTAGAACACGCTCCAATGCAAGCTGGGCAAATCTTGGAGGCTCTAAATCATGATCAGGCATATCTGAATCTAAAAAAGAAAAGAGAGAGAGGAAAAGAAACAAAACAGTAAGATAAAAATACAACCTAACTGCTTTTCATAAAAAAATCAGAAGTATTAAATTTACTCACCTTCAGGACTAGCTGTTTTTCGATTACGATCTTCCCTGATTCGAGGTGGCCTATACTGGCAATGCTCCACAGTCTGCCTGGCTACGGTCTGCACTAAAAACAGCAGAAGATGCTCTCCCCTGCCAAACAGAACAGTGTGGTAAGGGTGGGGGAAGGTTACTAAAAAGTGCCATGATCCTTCAATTTTACTTATTTTGTGTCCCAAAAATCCACTTGCCTACTGTTTGGCAGAGTGACCAGATTAGTAGCAGTGAGCAGGCGATAAAGTAGATCAAGACGAGCAGATTTCTGTCCAGCAATTAGAGTTTTACATTTACATTTCTCCCAACAATCACAATAGGCTGTTGGTGATGTCCGTTTGAGTCTAGAAAGAATTTACCAAAAGTTAAGTACTAAAATTTTTAAAACTTGCAAAGATCTTTACTGACATTACTAAAGCACAATTCACTAACACTAGATATTAATATTTAAATGTAAAGTGTTAACTGTTAAAACATATTCAATAGGAAGGATCACTTTTATGGATGAAGTCTATAAAACTACACAAAATTCTCCTAAAGTACACTTTAATGACTCAAGTAAAGTCATTTCTGTTAATGTCTTTCCTGAATTCTGCACACCCCTAATCTAATTTAAGTAATCTTCCTGTAGGCATCTAATGACTTTACAGACAGCTATTCTCATGTGTTGTCTTATATGACAGGACTGCAAATCCTGTCAGGACAGGGATCGCCTTGTTCACCCAAATCCTAGCATCAGTGTGGTGAGCAAGTTAAACGATAAACAGGTTACCACTTTTAGATGCTTAAAATAAGGAAAAGTAAGAATATCAGCAAATATTATAACTAAGCATCAATGTAACAAATTTCCACTCATCCTACAGGGCTACCTATTTTAGACACATAATAGATGGCTTTTATAATCCAAATCTCTATTACCTATAACATCTACACATCTTTAACAACTTTAAGCTGATGTTCCTGTTGATAACATTGTAGATATTAGTGCTAGGGTATTTTACTGTTTGCTTCTATGAAAGCTAATAAAACTAGCTGGAATGACTAATTCTGCTAAAAAGGAAGATTACTACATTTAGTTTAAAAAGTTAAATAAGGGACAGTCCAATTATTCACCATGATTCACTCAATGCCTACAGCAATTTTCTTCTAATAGACCCTATGGGTAGGGGGTGTCTTTGCGGAATACAAATAGTTCTGCCCACATTTATCTGAAAAGATTAATCTGATCCTAGTCACAGTGTATGATCATATATTCCTTAGCACATGAGCCTACTTGTAGCACATCAGGACTAGCATTTCACAGTATAATCTAAATCAAGAATCACATTTTTATACATACACTGGCTTTATGAGGGAAACATGAAAAAACATCATACTTTTTGAATTATATACATCAATAAAACATGGCAGCATAAACTACATTATAAATCTAGCTTGTAAAATTAAACTAGAATTGTACTTACTTGCAATCATGACCTTTATGACAAACCCTTGCACATTCTGTACAACAACATAGTGACTCCAGCAAACCACAAGTTCGACACTCAAAAATATCCTAAAATTAAAGGATTACAATTAAAAAGATTATGTATATATATCAACATAGTAATTGTTTGTTATTTTCTAAAATAATTCAATCTCAGTGATAGCAGAATAAAACTAATAATGCTCTAGAAAAGATGCTATAGAAGATTATAGTAACTATATAATTTATAAATTATACAAGTGAAAACCAAATACTATTGTTATGATAAAAATAGTTTATATCGCCTCAAGAAAGGCATTATAATTATAAAAATCTGTATCAAGATTTGCAGACTACTGAACCTATTTAGACACTCAATTCTTAAAATCTGCCATATTTAAGTTAATAATGAACTCCTGGCTTCATTTATTTAGGAATTAAATCAACATTAATTGTCTTTAGAGAATTTTATAACTCATAGTAAAAAGAAAAATACTTATAATCTGAAAGCCAAAAACTCTACAGTTTTTCAAACGTAAACCCAAAGACACCATAAATACAGACAAAAAATAATTTACCTGGTTAATGTGCTCTGCTCCAGTCCAAGTAAAACTGCAGGTATCATTACAACACAAGACATATAAAGGAGAGTCATCAGGGTTGGTACCTGATGGACAAACCATTCCCATAAATACATCTTCCTCTTTTTCACTTGAGGATCCTTCATCTAAAACAATCATGAATACAGTAATTATCTCTCAAAAAAGGAGGACTTAATAACAATCTCCTATACGTTCTTCAAATGGAAAAGCCTTAATATCTATGTAGTATTCATTAGAAACTACTATATATTAATTTATAAAAATTGATGCACAAAGTCAATAAGGATGGAAATCCAGCTAATCCTAAAGCAAAGAAAAGCAAATCAAAATTATAACCAAACATGATGACTACCTGACTCCTCAGCAGTATGCCAGGCAATTAAGGCTGCAGCCTTAGCTCAATTTAGCAAACCATGGACCATCTCATAAATTATTTATTATCAGTATTTTTTAAAGGTAACTAATATTTTAAATACTGGACAGCAGAAATTGATATTTCTTACTGCATTCTATTAAGCAGGAATTCCAAGTTAGAAGTACTACAGTAAGACATCTACCTATTATTTCTATAAACTTTAGTACTACCATCCATTAAGCACTGGAAGGTTCTATTAATAATCCATCTTCATCTTTCAAAAGATTCTATGATATTTACAAGAATTATCTCGATGTTTTCATCAATTATCGTTTATATGTACCAAAAATAAGATTTGAATGATATTATATGTACAAGAGAAACTATTCAAATTGAAAACCAAGCAACTCATAGACCTTGAAATATATTTATTACCTTTTGCAATTTTCTGAGCTGTTTCTAAGATAGTAATTGCAGCAGGATAAGCTCGGCCACTTACAGCTGACATAAATGGGGTCATTCCCCTTGCATCCCTAAAATGAGAAAAATTATATCAAAAATATTTTTTCTTTTGAAATTAAAAAAAATAAGTCTGCATGACAAAGCAACTAAATGTTCTTTCAGTCACAGACTATTCTGTAATCTTTTTAACACAAAAATAGACCCTGATCAAGCTAATGTAAAAGTTGGTTTGTATCTATTTAGATATCTATATGATGATGTTGAGGTGGCCTCTGCACTAAAGAGACCTTAGGAATGCAGAGGGAATACAATGCTGAATTCTGGTAAATTGTTTTAAATTCACATAAAACTATATACTGCAAAAGATTAGCTTCAACAATAAAATCCAATAAGCTAAATCTTCATAAAAAATATACTAAAACTTACTTGGCAGAAAGGAGTTCTCGTAGATAGGGCTGTAGAACTGTACTGTCACATAGTAATTTTAATATAAAATGAGCATTCGCTTTTCGATCCTTGGATTCCACTACAGAAGGCTCTGTGGAAGGACCTGTAATTAAACAGATCCATTTGGTACCAAAACAAGAGTAGATGTGAGAGAGTAAAAGAATGTTTTTAAATATATATCAGCCATATAGTAAAAAACAAAAGAATATTCTAGTATTAATAATAAATTCATTCATTTCATTACAAAGAACTGAAACATATTAGTATACAAATCTCAACTGATTTCTTAATGTATGTATATACACACCATAAATCTTTCAGATACTGAAAGTAATTCTGAGAATTAGATGCTTTTCAAATAATGAAAAGTCTCCTTGAGATAAAAAGTGTGAGTGTATGGAATCCTATATTCAAAGTATGTTCCTTTTTCTTGCAAATGTTGAGACAGATAAATATATAGATTCTTACCTGGAATAGTAGAGGTGCTCGGTCCTTGACCACTGCCAGTCGCTGCTGTGGTAAGAGATCCCACAGCGGGGGCCAGGATAAAATCAATGTCACCATCTTTCAGTAAACAGAACAGCAGGATGTATATCATTATAGGCGACATATCCCTAACATTTCTCTTAACTGGCCTTAAGGCTTTTCTCTGAAAGCCGAAGGTGAGATCAGACAGAAGTTTAAGTGGGAACTTCTGTTCCAAACTATAAGAGAAGGAATCCACTACACAAATTATTCATTTACCTTGATATGGTACTAATAAAGGGATTATCTAACTTCTTACCAGTATAAAAATAAATATTTCAGTAGAGGAATAGTATCTGACAAGTTTTTAGAATTTTAATTTTTAAAATACAAATCCCATAAATCAAGTTTTAACTAAATAAGTCACAATACTAATGCTACTTTAATATATTTGAAATTTCTAAATATTCCATTAAAATGTTCAGTATTTTTTCTTTCATATCCTTGTCAATTTGTTAAAAAAATAAATAAATAAAATATGAGATCTTACCAGGATCCATTGCAGGAGGGTCAGGAACCCAACTAGGGGGAGCTATAGGGGGTGAAACTGGATCCTGATGGTCACTGGATGAAGCTCCAGCCTCATGTCTACCCAAACCAGCTGCTCTCAATGAACGTCTCATCATTTCCCGTAATCTCAAACTAGAAGAACATGGACAAAATCAGAGCTCACTACCACATCTAAACAAAATGAAAAGGTGTACAGAAACTTCTCATCTGAGAAGATCAAAGTATGTTCTACAAGTTAACACTCCAGGCAAAGGAAATGAAGTACAAATGCCAATTCTGGAAATCACAGGAAAATCAGCAAGGGATAGAAATGAAACTAGGGGATCCCAGTACCCAGTTCAACACTAAAACCATTACGTTACGCTCCCCTACAAACTTAAGCACAGGGAACAAAAGTTGCCGTGAGATAAGATTAGAAATAATCTTTCATACAGTTAGAATAAATGAAGAATTAAACAACGTTTTTCTGTCCCCTGTTTATAGTCAGTAAGTAGTATTAAATTTAATAGACATCAGCAAACATACTGATTAGCACAAAACCAATACTGTTAGCCTACTAAGTCCCTTTTCTGTGATAGCAAAAACAAAGAAATATCCACACAGAGTAGTTTTAAAACAAAGATCAATTTAGATTCTTTCATACAAAAAAAAATATTTTAACATTACAACTTATAACCCAAAGAATTTAATGAATGAAACTAGAGTTTGTAAAATATGTTGTTAGATTAATGTATGGGTGTGACTTTTTTTCTCCTGCTATGAAAAAATGTACTGTACCTGTGTGCACATCATTAAAAAGAAAAAGAAATAGTCACAAATGCAGACCTTACTGGGGAACTGGTGACTGCCTATTCAAAAACCTATACTTTACCTCTGAATAAAAGTTTACAGAAACTACAAATTTAACACATTTAGGACTAACAACAATTAAAAGAGTACAAATCCCTTACTCGGCCACAATTTTAGAGATTCTTAATAAAGAGTAAAAACAAAACTTTAAGGGCAAGACAATACATAAGGGACTTCATCCTCCCATGCAGACTTAATCCCAAAGACAAAACATTTCTGATGTGAAAGACCTAACAACTTATTAGTAAGCATAATACATCTATAAATAAGTAATTTTGAAAGATTTTTGTTAATGTTTGAATTTCTAATTGTAATAACTACTTGAGGGTAAATGTGTTTTCCCATATCAACACATTTTCAACTTTATAAGAAAATTTATTTTTAAAAAAGCATTCAAGTGGCTACTTTCAGGAACATATTTTATAAAGCTTATTTATGGTATACTTTTTGAAATAGAAACACTCTTTGTAAGATTGTGTAAAATAAATTTTATTGTCTCAAATAATCTATTAGTTCTTATAATAGTCACTACTAAAATATACCTATAGTACATCAGTATTTTTCCCCAATTTAGAAATTTGAGTTAAAGAGCTTTTATAATACAGAAGGGAGCAGGATACAGTGATCATTTCAATCAAGGTCACTTCCCTGCCCAAAAGTTATCACCCACAGAAAAAGGTCGGCTCCTTACCAGTAACAGCACACAACATAGTGACTGTTCAATGTGATGATCCTATACAACTTAAGTTGTAAGCCCGACACAGACACTTAGTATCCTAATGTGTTGTACTCAAACACAGAAGGAAAAACAAAAAATCAGCAATTATTGGGAGGCACTGCAAATAACCTGAAAATAATTGCATGTTTTGGGCTTATCAAGAAGTGATAAGGTCACAAATGAAATGAAATACCTATAGGTCAGAAAGGTAAAATATAAATGAGTAAAGGGCAGGCAGGTGTAAGAAATGGGGAGTGGTAGCAAACTAGAGGCATACATGCTCATCTAAAGGAATTCAAATTAAAGAAAAAGAAAATTTGAACATTGCACAGGCCAAAAAAACTTATGTGGGCTATTCTCCAACATCTATCTGAGAGTAGATTAAGAATAAATGAAGATAAATTGAGACCATAGTCTCATCTTGAACTTGCAAATTCCCAACTTTGTTGTTGTGATGTAGTCAATTCAATATTAAATGAGGGGGTCATTCCTTGTCATTTTTAAAATTGTCCTTAACCTTTTTTTTCTTCATTGGGTCTTGGGAACATTTTTTAAGTACAATGCCCAGCTCCTCATATAGATTCTTAAAAAATAAAAAACAAAAACAAAAAAAAAGAAAATTATTCTTCAAGATGTTGTACACAATTCATGAAGATTCACCTGAATCCTCAGTGGCTGAGGACAATACTGAGGAGATACCACCTTGGCTGCTAAGATTCAGAGTTTTGACATTTCTTCGTATAGGCTTGCCTGGAGTCATCGTATTTTCTGACAATATGGAAGAATTCAAGGATGATGTAATTTCCTCTTTGTAAGCACGTTATATCCATGCTACAGAAGCCTTAGAATCCAGTCATGTTCAAACATAACACTGTGACAAAAAAGCGAAGGTCATGTGTCTTCCAGATTAACAATCTCTAGAGTACATACACCTGCAATCAGATGCATCAATCAAGCTTTCCACTAAATCTGCCCTTTGTACTCAGGAACTATTGAGTCACATAATAAAACTTCTGAGTCAAATCATCATCTGAAGGCATTTAACAGTACTCCATTCAATAGTGAAATTGCATCAGTTTTGAGCTTACAGCTCATGAATCCCAGCCTGCATACTCATCAAGGGGCATCGCCTAGAAAATCCATTGTAGGCTAGAGGAGGGTTTCACTTCAGTGAAGCAGAGTCTGTGGACTTCCTACTGCCCGGCGTAGATAATAAGACTCCTGTGCTTTCATCTGTTCAATCGGCAGCCCTGAGTTTGAACTGGTTAAGAGCACTGCAGTGAAATCTTCGGCAAATTCCTCAAAGGAGCTTACTCTGCAAACTATTTCTGTGAGCAACACATCACCCACTCTTGAAGCTCCTTTTAGTCTTTGCCTTCAAAATAATCCTTACATTGAAAAAAAAAAGATGGCAGCACTGGCATTGGACCAACCATATCAGAGTCCAACTTGATTTGCACCTGTAATTTCCCTGAGGAAATGAAATACCTGAAATAATCGAGACACTAATTTCTTCATGAAGAATTTAAGTTGCTTTCCATTTTAGACCAAACACTTTGTCTGCCTAGCATGGTCCTAGATAAATAAGCTGGCGATAATTTTCATTCTGTGTTGTCTACATGTTTTTGTACAGTTTTAAAGTATAATTTGGTCACCCACAAATAGTTTTTGACAAAACTCTTTCCTGGATGTTTTTGAACTCAGGAAGCTATCAACTTGGTAGTCTTCCTGGTGCCAATTTAAGAATAACCTTTTTTAGAGGGAAAGATGAATATGGAACAGAAAATAGGCAAGGAGAGTCTTCATTTTAAGTAGACTTTACAACCTATCACATTACCACACAGTAAGCAGTGCTTCCATTCATAATCTGTCAGTAACCAAGAACTTTGGCTTTCATATCTAGAATAAATGTGTATGTGTGTATGTGCATGTGTGTGTGTGTTTGCTATAGAAAGAAAACTACACCCTGAATTCTAACAGTGTTTAATGTTATAAAGATTTGTCCATCTTATAACCCAGAAAACCTGAAAATTTAAATAATCAACATTTATCATACACACCAACCTTTCATTTCTTCCCAGATCATTAAGACACCTGAGAAACTGACCTTTACATTAGCAGTCTGAAAATTAAAAGATTGAGGTTCTTTTAAATACTATATTACTTCATCTCCAACTAAAGAAAATATTTTTCTAGGAAGGAAGAATGATGAATTTAGTACAAATTCAAAGATTCAAGTTTGAACTACTTATTTAAATTATCTCCAATTTATGGAATGTCAGAATCCTATCATTCTACATTTAAACTCTAATTAGCTACTAGATATTTTTCCCCAGGGCGTTACTAGGAAGAATCAAAAACAAAACAAAAAAGGACCCACCAATTCATGCTTATGATAGGTAAGAGATACACTGGCTTTCTGTACTTGGACTTTTTTTTTCCTCCAATTAAACTTTCCTTGTAAAAATCACATTACCTTCGACTACTTGATGATCCAGCCCGATTACCTGGGCCATTACTTGAAACAACTGATATTGCATTTGCAATGGCCTCAACAGCGGAAAGCCTTTCTGCAAATGTATTTCTTTCAGAGCGCTCTGCTTCTGAAACATAAAAGAAAAAATTAGGATCAATTTGAACTTAAAAAAAAAAAACCTGACATTTAGTATGTATAGACCACTAAACACTAATTGCTAGGCATACTGGTGTTCCAATTTACATGCTAGGTAACCACTGGTTCCCCTTCTTAAAGTAATAAGCACTTAGGAGAGATTGAACTACAATCTTTAATATAAGACTTATTTATTCTGCCTTACTTCTCAACTCTTACAGATCAAAAAAGTTACTAGGTTGTTTTAAATTTAGTTTTTAGTACCAAGGAAGAATGGGACCCACTTATCAGTATCTCCTTTTTGGTTTACATACTACAACCCTCTAGTGATTTCAATAACAATATAAAGGTTAGAAATAAGCAAGCCACTATTCAAAGATATAGCTACCAGAATATCATTATCAGAATTCAAAATAAGGAGAAACATTGTGAACTATGTAGCTGTACTTTAGGTTGTCAGTTTTTCCTTCCATGTAGCCAATTACAATCATGGTAAAAAAAAAAAAAAAATTACCTAACTTTCCAAACATATCTACCAATTCATTAAGCTTATCTTCCCCTCTACATCCTAAATATTGAGATAAAAGTGACATTAATATAACTTGGCTTAACATGCTAAATAATTCCCTTATGGTAATAAAATCATCTATAATTATAAAAACAATAAAACTCAATTTACTACTGTGTATCCAGCTTGTATATTATCACAAAGAATCTAAACAATAAAAACACATTATGAAAATTTTTATTTTCTAAAGTCAAAACTTCTAGGATCTACAAAACAAAGTAAAAATACATGCAAATTCTTTACAGTCACATTTTCCAAATTGCCTAAAATTCTTTTTTAAACACCTTGTATAGTGCTTCATCTTACCCTCTTCCTCTTTAGTTTCCTTATTACTGGTTGGAAAACAAACAGATACACAAGCATGCAAAATATTCCGATTTCCATCACATCTGTGGCTGATGAATGTCTGTAACATCTGTAGATTCGGCTCTAAAACAACGGCTTGCTCAAGATTCATGAGATATTGTCGACATGCCTCATAGTCACAGCGAAGAATATGTTGCATTAAGGTTTGTTTCTGTACTCAGACAAATTAAGGGGAAAACATCAGCAAATTGGAATCGAATATTGTATGTTGAAAATGTCTCATGACCAACACAATAATCAGATCTTCAAAGAAGTAAAGACAACTGCACATGGCCTGACAAAAGAAAGGTGTTGAACTTAGAAGCACCCTGAAACATAATATACAATTGACAAGAACAGAAAAGGCAGTGGAAAACTTTTCTGTAAAATACCGGTAAATATTTTCAGTTTTCACAACTAACTCAACTTCACAATTGTAATGGAAAAGCATAAATGAATACAAAACCTTTAACTCCCAAAGAATTATTATAGTATAATTTCCAAAGGTGAGGACTACTGTAATTCCCAAAGACATAGTAGTATTGATAATGTGTGTACAGAACGCGTCATTAACTATCTAATAAAATCATGAACAAGTCATGAGGTTTATTAAATGTACTTCCTTAAGAAAAAATAAAATTACAGCATATTTAATGGAAAAATATAAAGCACACAAATTCTGCAAAATGAATAAACCTTTTAATTTTAACACGAACTAGAAAGAAGTAGGTGGGAAGAATGGGGGGGGGTGGAGAATACAAAAGGAAGAAGAAAAATGCACCTCAACAACTTGCAACCTCCCAGAAACTTCCATATAAACTCTCCTTCCCACAACCTTGTGAAGAAGGTAAAGAGGATGGGGGGAGCAGTATTCATATAAGAAAATACATCTTAAAAAACCTATTTCTGTACTTATCACATGAGACAGGCCATTTTGACTCAGCTAATAGAGCCCCGAGGAAACCCATCAATGGCAAGCTTCAGTTCATGAGGTAGGTCACAGAACACTAAACTTGCCCAAGAATAGAAACTTATGCACTAATCAATACATTGAGAGAACATATCAAAGTCTCTCCAAAGGACAAAAAGCACAATACTTTTCAAAGGCAACTAAAACCAAGCTATTCTGCTGCACACTGCTGTGTTACAGACTGTTTTCAAGCAGCCAGCCAGTCATTTACTCTACAGGAAGCTCATTTCCAACCTGTTGAACTGTACATGGACTCTCACACTGAGACTTATCAATACCACACTTAGCAGGTTGCAAGCCAAAAAAAAAAAAAAAAAATCATTCTACTATCACTGTATATTGTATTTGTCGCTTATACCAAAGAGCATAGGGAGTTAGTTTAGTGAAGTATTTCTGTGGGTCTACTGTATGCCAAGCCCTACTCATTAAGATAAAAGATAAATGACCACTTCATCCCTACCATGGTAATGATGACACATTTTATCTCTGCCCTGGAGATGCTGACAAAGTGCAGAGGTCATAGAATCAAATGCCTACATTTAATAATAAATGAGTGAAGAGGGCTAAGTATAAAAAAGATCACACAATCTATATAATAAATGGCAACTAACACTTGGACTCAGCAGCAAACTGTAGGTCATGGGGACCTCAATAAATTGGAGAGATCATGCACAATAGGCTCTAAAAAGGGCAGTCTATTGTTCACATGATAAAGTTATTAAACCAGAACACCTGATTTTAAAGAATGGCTGAAAATCTGGAATTTTTTTTAATATTTATTTTTTAGTTGTAGTTGGACACAATAGCTTTATTTTATTTATTTATTTTTACGTAGTGCTGAGGATCAAAACCAGGACCTCAAACACACTAGGCGAGTGTTCTACTGCTGAGCCACAATCCCATCCCACGAAAATCTGGATTTTAAATATAAATCCTGTTGACTTTTAAATGTTGGCAACCAAATGACAATTTTAAAATATGAAGGCTATTTCTTGGGACATTCTACAGTTTGGAACCACTAATCTAGTAGATTACAATCAGAGCTAAACCTAAATAAATGTATGTGTCTGTGTCTCTAAGCAAATGCTTACAGTTAGCTTTCAGGAGTACGAGATTCAGTCTATTTACATGCAGTTCCAAAAGTTTGCTTATCACCTCTAACATAATAAGGGATGAATAAGCTCCCATATTAGACTCTATTTCCATCCTTTACAGTAAATCTCAGTTCTTGATATCCAGTTTCTCATCTCCCATTTTCTCCTTAATTAAATCTAAACAGACTTTCATCTGCACTACCAACAATGGCCAAAATACAACAGAGAAGAGCCAGTCCTTCACTTCACCTGAAAGTTGAAGACAATTGTTTGGTGCATTCTGCTTGACATAAGCTCTTCGTTTGGCTTCCAAGACACTGTTCACTCTAGTTTTCCCCCAACCCTCATGGATATTCCTTCCTAGGAGTCTACGCTGGTTCTCATTTATCACCTAGGCATTTAAGTGCTAGGACTATTATTGTGGCTTAGTTCTTAGAACTTTTCTCCATGGCCTTGATAAGCTTATTCAATATAATTCCTTTAATTAACAACTCCCACATACATTTCTCCACCTTGGTCCTTTATTTTCTGGACTTCAGATTTACATATTTTTCCATTTACCATCTCTTCCTAGATATCTGATATATTCTCAACTTCACATGTCTAAACCCAAAATCCTGATTCTATCACCCCAACTCCTGAACTTACACACCGCTACAGTCTGCATCTTCATAAATGGCAGCTTTTTATTTCCAAAACCATTTGCCCTCATTTCCTTGCTTTGACCCAAACATATCTAGAATCGAATAATTTTTCGTTAATAGCTGTCTTCTGAGCCAAGTCACCATCATCTCCCACCCGAGTTATTTTAATGGCTTCCTAATCTGCCTCCCTCTTGCAACTCTTGCCCCTACTACTTTTAGCACATAAGCTGTGATCCTTTTAAAATGTTAGTCAACCTCAGCTAAAATTACAATACCTTCCAGGGATAGTACCTCCACATCCACATCTAACAAATGCTCAACCACAACACATTGAAAACTAAACTCATCCTCTTCCTTTACTCCTTTTATATTTCTTGTCTAATATCACCACACCCAAATCAGAAATGTAAAACAGCTGATTTTCATTTAATGCTGATATCCAGTAACCAAGCTCTGCAGCTTCTACTTCCTTAAGATTTCTCTCAAATCTACCCCCTCCTTCCTCACTTCCAAGTTCACTTGTTTCTAACTTGGATTACTCTAATATCTGTCTATGTGATATGTAAACTTCTGTTCTTTATCAACTTCTCCCTAAAAAACTGCCCTTTGCTGCCCTTGATGCCAAGCACACAAGCACACATGCACACGTGCCCTCACCACCTCTGGGAGGCAAGGGGTGCAGGCAGCAGCAAACCTTCGGCTTTGTGCATGTGAGGTAAGCACTCTACCAATGATCTGTATCCCTAGACTCCCACCCCAGGATTTTTCATTTGGAGACAAGGTCTTGCCCAAGCAGGCCTCAAACTTGTGACTCTCCAGCCTCACCCAACCTGTTGAGTTGCCTGGCAATCACTAATCTTTCTTAAAAACCAAATTATATTATTTACCAACTTAAAATCCTCCTGCTCTGATATTCATGGAAAAATTTAGGTTCCTTAGGTTAGCACACAGGTTCACTAGTAACTCTTTACAGCCTCATTAGTTACTATTCAGTGACATAACAACAAGGTAGAGATCATATCAAAAGAATCACATGTGCAGACAATTTGGAAAGCAGTATGGAGATTTCTTGGAAAGCTGGGAATGGAACCACCATTTGACCCAGCTATTCCCCTTCTCAGTCTATTCCCTAAAGACCTAAAAAGAGCATGCTACAGGGACACTGCTACATCGATGTTCATAGCAGCACAATTCACAATAGCAAGACTGTGGAACCAACCTAGATGCCTTTCAATAGACGAATGGATAAAAAAAATGTGGCACTTATACACAATGGAGTATTACTCTGCATTAAAAAATGATAAAATCATAGAATTTGGAGGGAAATGGATGGCATTAGAGCAGATTATGCTAAGTGAAGCTAGCCAAGCCCTAAAAAACAAATGCCAAATGTCTTCTTTGATATAAAGAGAGTAATTAAGAACAGACTAGGGAAGAAGAGCACGAGAAGAAGACCAACATTAAACAAGGATGAGGTGGGAGGGAAAGGGAGAGAGAAGGGAAATTGCATGGAAATGGAAGGAGACCCTCAGGGTTATACAAAATTACATACAAGAGGAAGTGAGGGGAAAGGGAAAAATAACACAAGGGGGAGGAATGAATTACAGTAGAGGGGGTAGAGAGAGAAGAGGGGAGGGGAGATAGCAGAGGATAGGAAAGGCAGCAGAATACAACAGTCATGAGTATGTCAATATGTAAATCAATGGAAGTGTAACTGATGTGATTCTGCAATCTGTATATGGGGTAAAAATGGGAGTTCATAACCCACTTGAATCAAAGTGTGAAATATGATATATCAAGAACTATGTAATGTTCTGAACAACCAACAATAAAAAAATATATATTAAAAAAAAAAAAAAGAATCACATGTTCTCCCAAACTATTAATGAAATCCTCAAAGATCACTCTTGGCCTCCAATCTTCACCCTTATATGAGCAAAGCTCTGCCCCACGTCACTTCTTCAAGTCAGCCTCCTACACAGTTAGTCTGATTTCTGTGCCTCTCCTCTATATTCCCTCAATATTGTGCAGGCCTCTCTCAAATAATATTATTCCATAATCACCGATTTATTTTTCGCCAGTGTTCTAACAGACTATTGGCTCCTGTAGGGAAGGAAGAGGCAATGAATGATTATTCAAGACTGTTTCTCTAGAATGTAGAAAAATCCCCTGAATTAAAATGCCAAGCAGTTTCAAAAGTTACCTCTACAGCCATGATGATAATAGCAGCTTTCTTTTTGATTGTTGAATTGGCAGGAAGATTTATTAAAGAATGCACACCCATTCCAAGACTACTAATAGGTGGAAGATCAAGCCAATCAGGATCCCTTATTCCTCCCATGCAATCTTTGGCCATGGGATAGATAGTACCATTTCCATCTCTAAGAATAATAGGAGATTCCTATAATAAAGGGAAAAATAAAAGTTTGGCTCCCAATCAAAAATGACTTTACAATACATATATTTATTTCCAAATTGGATGTTAGTATTAATATTGAAAAAAACCTTACATTAGAATGCTTATCCTAAAATATTTTAAATACTTAGAAAGTTTACTAATAAGCAAACCAAAGACAAATTCTATGATGCACAGAAATGGCAGTGTGCCATCTCACTTCTGAAGAGCAAAAAAGAGCCTCTTACCTGTCCAGCAGTGAAAATGGCTACATTCCTCTCATTCTGACCAAGGAAAGCAATGCTGCTTGTAGGAAAATTATTTTCCTGTTCAGCTTTTCCTGTAGCAAGATCAAAGATACAGTACCGTACCCAGTTTCCAGTCTTCAAAACAGCATGCACACCTTCAGAAACACATAAGTGGGGGGAAAAGGAAAAAAAAAAAAAATGTTACACACACGTCTTGTAAATATTTACCAAATTCTGGCTTCTCAGACCACATCTGTGAATCAATTCAACACCATTTTATTCCATAAACTATAAATAAGGAACAAAAAACATCACTCATCATTTATCCTATTCCCATTTACTACAAAAGTATTAATACGATACACAGCATGCTAAATTAAAGTTACAATCTTTACCTTTGGAATCTACATTCACTGCTAATATTTCTGTTTTTTCAGGTATACAGAGCTTTTTAGGAGTCCTCTGAAAACAGTCAGGAACCTTTGGAGTTCCACCAGTTTTGACAACCTACAACACACAAAAGGAATTCCATTCTCAAACACTGTAACATACTCAAGGAATCAGTCCCAATATTCACCTTCTTTACAAATCCACTATACTTACCTGCAGTTCATCAATTCTAAGTAATCTACAATCCTGCAGGAGAGAAGAAGGATCAGCATCTGGACCAGAGCTGCTCTGACAGTTTGTATTACTGGATGTTCCTGGAAATTTTACGGCGACATAGGCACCATCGACTTTTAGCACCTAAAAGTATAGGCAAATACACTGTAAATTAACAATAGTTTATATAAAACCAAGGCACAAATTGTACTCACTGAATTAATTTAACATAGCAATTAATTCTTTATTCTTCAATAATCATAAATTATAAAATTAACTTGGACAGAATCACTAAAGCTATGCTCTTGATGTCTATATTCAAAGCTCAAAAAACTGACCCATATAGTGACTGCAGTCTGAATGTTTATCAACTGCCTGAAGAAGTAGGGGGGTGGGGTGCACGCACACAAAAAACATCCTAAAGTAGAACCAAGAAAATTCTCTCATCTTCCTTCTTCATTAGTTTAAAGGAACACTGTCCAACAGAATGTCTTTGATGATAGTATATGATTTACATCTGTGCTGTCTAATAGCCCTCAGTATCTACTGAGCACTTGAAACGTAGTTGAATTTTTAATGTTTCTTAATATGAATAAATTAAATAGCCACATACATAACTAGTAGCTACTGTAGTCATCAACACTGGGAGGAGGTCAGCAATGCACACAAAGACAAGCACAGGACTTGAAACCAGGACATCTGATTTTGACTTTTGAGCAGTGTGAACTTCTTAGAAAAAAATACTTGCTCATAAACTATAGTTGATAAAAAGGTCGAATAAGAAAGGACTTTGTAAACTGCAAAGCATGGTATATCTGTTCTTCCCTAAGTAAAATGAAAAGAACATTTTACAAACTAAAAAGCAATCAGGAAAACCTTCACTTTGCAGATATTCCACAGTTGTGGGTACATTTTAAGTAAATGTTGGGAAAAGATGAAATTAATGGCATTCTACCTACTTGGCTTCTTGGAAGGAAAAACCCTCTTCAGGAGGGAGAGAGGAAAAAGTGGAGGGTCACTCAGTGAAAGCTTTACTACATTTCTGTGTTAAGGAAGAATTTTCAATGTAACAGAAGATTGCCATTTATACTAACAGTGAGAAAGAATTAACTATATCAAAGTTGTATATCTCTGAAAGCAAGTATTCGGTAAATGTAAAAATACCCCCAAATAATATGTTAAAATAAAAAAGAAAGAAAAGCAACATATCACCAAAAACACTCAAGGCAAAGAAACACCTCTTCATCAGTCAAGGACAGAGAAGACCTATTCCTATACTGGATTCAGAAATGGGATAAAAGAAACCACCAAAGGTGATGAATAAAAAAGCATTAAAGAAAGGATTCACAGACACCAACCTTAAATCCCTGGGTAACCAACTATGCTATGCTTCTGATAGTACTAATTCTTAGCTATTTTGAACCAACCTTGCCAACAGGAACATTCTTAACATCTTCCACAAAAACGACTTCCCGAAGAGACCACTGCTCTTCATTCACCTTTTCCTCTTCTTTCGGGGCAGGGGTTGACCGACGTCGTTCTTAGACAACAACAAAATGGTAAGTACCAAAAAGAAAATGTAAAAGAGACTTTATAGATTTCATCTAAATATATGAAGAATGATCATTTTTAAAGGGATACATAACTGAGGTTTCTAAACAAAAATGCTATGAACTACCCCTTTCTGAACTAAGGTTTTATGACCAAATGATACTTCAAATAAATTCAGAATAAAGAATTGTTAACCGATAATGTCTAATTATCCTAAAGATACTACAAATTATAAACAACTATAAAGAACAAAAGAGTATATTTTGGACTCTCAGAATTAGGGTTAACTAAAGTTTAAAAAGGAAGATCTGCTAGGCTATTGTTAAAACTATTTGATAAATATAGGAATCTTAAATTTTGAGTGACTTTTTAAAAATCCTTTAAATCCATGGTAAGTCTATATTTATACATGTTACAAATCCCTTATGACCAAGCCATAACTAACTTACAAAAAGTCAGGGCTGGGGTTGTGGCTCAGAGGTAGAGCACTTGCCTAGCATGCGTGAGGCACCGAGTCCGATCCTCAGCACCACATAAAATAAAAAATAAAGATATATGTCCATCTATAACTAAAAAATAAATATTAAAAAAATAAGAGTCAAAATATTCTGGTTAAAGGCAGTTATTTACCTTTATTTTATAATAAATTTTTTTTTTTTTTAAAAAAGAGAGAGTGAGAGAGGGGAGAGAGAGAGAGAGAATTTTTTAATATTTATTTTTAGTTCTCGGCAGACACAACATCTTTGTTGGTATGTGGTGCTGAGGATTGAACCCGGGCCGCACGCATGCCAGGCGAGCGCGCTACCGCTTGAGCCATATCCCCAGCCCTATTTTATAATAAATTTGTGTATTTTTTAAAACTGTAATTCTCAAAAACAGAAATGGTCAATACTATAAATACTATCTTTCCATTTAAATAAACTTGTGCAATACATACATACATATATACATACATACACTAGTGAAAACACACCTCATATAAAAAGATACTTTAAGACTTAAAAATTCACACAAGTTAATTCCAGTCAGAAATAAGCGGAGTACACAGCTATCTACCTGGGACTTGACTTTGACCAATATAGACTACATATAAAACTTACTATATGGCATTGACGCACTGCTGGCAATTGAGGATGCATCACTACAGGTGGATGCTGGAGATGGTGGGGGACCCATTTCTGTTTTCACTGGTTCCTGCTTACTTTCAGGCCTACAGCAAGAAACAAAGATTTGCCTTCTAATTATATGTATTAAGACAAGCTTATTATGTAAGGGAATAAAATAATTAAAAGTTTTACTAAATGGTATAATTTTATGACTCAAAAGGTACACAGGGCGGGCTCTCAACTTTAGAAAAACTATATCATACAAACCTATAAATAACTTAGGACAATGATGCTGATCTAGGAAGAACAATAAGTATTGTTGTTAATTTATCAGCATAGCTTTATCAAATAACCCTGATAGGCAAAGAAGTTTCATACTATAATAGTGAAAAGGGTTTATAGCAATTTAACTTCAATAAATGGTAAATTCAAATAAGTAAAAAGCCTAGAAGGTCATTAATTTCTTAGTTTGAAGAAGAAACTACTTATACCAGTTTATAAAACTCCATACTCAAGCCAACTAGTAATAGGATTAAGAAAACTATGCCTCTTCAATGAACTACTACATTAATGCTCAAATAAAAAGTTAACTACAGTCGGTGGCATATGCCTGTAATCCCAGAAGCTAAGGCAGGAGAACTGCAGTTCAAAGCCAGTCTCAGCAAAAGCGAGGTGCTAAGCAACTCTGTGAGACCCTGTCTCTGAATAAAATTCAAAATAGGGCTGGGGATGTGGCTCAGTGGTTGAATGCCCCTAAGTTCAATCACCAGTAGATAGACACACACACACACACACACACAAAAGAAAACCAAGAAGTTAACTACAGCAACAATATAATATTCTACAGCTGGAAAAATCAAATGTTTTTATTTATTAAAATGCAGAGATCAGTTTTTAATCACAAAAATGACTTGTTAAAAACATGTTATTTCATTCTGACACATATATTAAAATCTGGGTCATAATCTTAACCCTCCGACCTCTTATTACTTTCACTAGGAATTTCACCTGAATTTAGAAATAATCCAAAAGAAAATCAATATTATTTTCCCCAGAAGTGTGTAACATATGCATGCTGTCAGCAATGCTGGCTGCACCACAAATCCTGTGATGCCGGGACAAAGCCAATACTGATTTGTCACTAGCATACCTTAAAGTGAAGGTCTTTTGTTGAATAGTAGGTGCTAGTGACATGTCAACAGCATGCTGTTGGCATTTAATTTCACTTAACTATTACAACTTTCACTAATAAAAACGGCCAATTTCAAGGAAAATCTTGAAAAACTTCATTAAGTTACATGACTTCAGTCTAATCTTTTTATTGTTTACATTTGTTCACATCAAATGTTCTTACAAAATTCATAAAATAGGGCTGGGGATATACTCAGTTAGTAGAATACTTGCCTCGAATGCACAAAGGTCTTGGGTTCAATCCCCAGCACACCCTCCCCCACCAAATCATAAAACAATTAAAATGTACTTTGTTACTTTTTAGGACAATAATCAATATAAGTAGTAGAGTAGCCTAAATCTTTAAAACTTAAAAAAAAAAAAAAAAGGAAAAGGAAAAGCACTTAAATGATCAATTAGGCTTCCAGTACAAAACTTTGGTTGTACATTATGCTTTTAACTTAACAGAAATCCCTGTTTCTGAAGTTTAGTTTGCATTTTTAATATCAGAGGAAAAATAGCGGTGATAAAGCTAATAAATTTATACTCATTACACTTGTTTGAGCATAAAGGAAGAGCAAACTAAAAACTCACGTCTTAAACTTTTATATACCATATAACTCCAATAATTTTTGAATGGCTGCCTATATTTTAAAAAAGTAATTTATGGAATGTGATAATCCTACTCTTTCCATGTTAATAGTCAGGTTTTTTTTAAGTTATTGATGAACATTTATTTTTTTTTATTTATTTATATATGGTGCTGAGAAACAAACCCAGTATCTCGCACATGCTGGGTAAGCGCACTGCCACTGAGCCACAACACCAGCCCCAGATTTTTTTAAGATTAAAAGTTATTGCCAGGCACAGTGGGGCACACCTGTAATCCCAGAAGCTTGGGAGGCTGAGGCAGGAGAAAGAGTTCAAAGCTAGCCTTAGCAATTTTGGGAGGCCCTAAAAAACTCAGTGAGAAGTCTCTAAATAAAATATAAAATCAGGCTGGGGATGTGGCTCAGTGGTTGAATGCCCCTAGAATGGGGGGTGGGACGGTGGGTTAAAAGTTATTTAACAAGTTCATTAAAGATTTTTAGTTCATGTACTAAACCACCAAATTATAATACACATATCCTAAATGATGAGTGAATGTTTTTTAAAGCATAGATAATAAAATCTCTATAGCACTCTAAATAATAAACCAGGCCCAAAATAGGGAACTAGATAAAAATCAGTGGTATTTCTGTTCACATATCCCTCTAATACACAAAAAAAGTTTACAAATCTTTTACAGAATTTCCTCCCCAGCACATGTAAAACTTTTCCTATGATCCTGATTAAGGCAAAGCATTAAATAGAAATTAAAATGATATTCAAAGGGACAGGGGAGGCCTAAACATAAGGGTGAACACATTGTAACTGCTACTAATATAGCTCAATCTAATGACAAAAAGTCATCAAAAAAAAGAGAGAGAGAGAGAGAGAACACCACTCTGCCATTCTGGCCACCATCAAGAGCAAATATACAAATACTAAGCAAAGTAGAAACAGCAATTGTTAGCGATTCCTGATTTCTATGTCACTATATACTTCTAGATCTCCTTTGATTAACCCCATTAATATTCACAACAAATAAGAAAGTGATATTAAAGCATAGAGTATAATACTTACTTAGTTTCAGTAGTTTTACTAGCTTTTTCCATGCTTTTCAGGCTTTCAGGAGATCTTAGCTGAAATCTACAGCTGTCATTCATATTCCAAACTGATTCCATTAGGACACCAACTTTAGGAATCCCAGCACTAATTGAAAATGCAACCGCTCCAGCATGATACAGAGGATTATTTCTTAAGCATACCTAGCAAATCAAAGAAAACTACCATAAAGATGGTATAACTTTAAAACAAACTGAAATAACTGTCATAAATGTATGAAAATGCAATACATAAAGGATTGCTTCCTTCGTTTTCTGGTACAATCTTACACAATCAGTAAGGTTGAAAAAGCAACAACTTAATAATCTCTAAGAAAATTTGTTTCTAAAACTAAGGTGCAAGAGAAATTTCAGCATGTTTGCTAAAAAACTAAAAATTCATGCAACAAATAACAATTCTACTAAAACGAAACTAAACAGCAACTGCAGAGAAACTAAACATAGTTATCAATATAAAATTGTAAATAAAATAATTATATTTTGTTTCCTAATTTCAAATTATTTTCCTCCTTAATTCACAAATCTACACAGGCTCCATTAGCTTCATTCCTATAAGATGTTGGCTTCACCCAAGACCGTTGTTCTGTACTAGCCAAAAGTTTAGTGGACACTGCAATTTTTATTTTAAAAATAATATGTAGATATTGTTATACTATGTGGCATGTATGAATATGTAATAACAAATCCCATCATGATGTATCATTATAATGTACCAAAAAATGTGGAAAAAGATTACACGAAGATGTTAGTATCAGGAATTTAAGTATAGGAGTCAATAAGCTATAAAACTCTGTCAGGAGTAACCTCAGGTTACACACTGAAAACACATGGCACTGTTAAAACATGACAGAAATAGCTCCTCTTATAAGGTCTCCAGCCATCCAACCTTACCTATATTATTTTCAGTTGTCCAGAAACTAATGATGATCTTATACTTGACCAGTGTCAAATATTTTTGGATAGAGAGACAGGATAACGGTGGTACATTAGAGAAGTATGGGAGGTGTAAACATTGGCTTAGAGTTGCAATTCTACCAAAAAATAGTATTGTGGGGCTGGGGATGTGGCTCAAGTGGTAGCGCGCTCGCCTGGCATGCGTGCGGCCTGGGTTCGATCCTCAGCACCACATACCAACAAAGATGTTGTATCCTCCGTTAACTAAAAAATAAATATTAAAAAATTCTCTCTCTCTCTCTCTCTCAAAAAAATAAAATAAAATAAAATAGCTCTGGTGATGCTGTCTACAAGGCTGGAAATATTCTTTTTAAAAAAAATAGTATTGTGTCACTAACTATAGCTCTATGGCATAGATGAATAGTTCCTAAAAGCAGGCTTCTTGGGAAAAGTATGTTCTGAAAAACTTAGTAATTTCAAAGGAAATTTCATTCAGAATTTTTTAGAAAAGACTAGCGAAAGCTTAAAGCCTGAAAAGGGTTCAATAAGAAATAAGACTGTAACTAAAATAGAAATGTAGCATTCTATAATGAGTTATTTACTAATGTCTTCCTATAAAAATAAAGGCATCTTAAAGACAAGGAGGAATGTTGGTGGAGCCTACCATATCAAGATATACAATGAATATATGCTATATACATTACTCCTGACAATTACTTTCTGTGAATGGAGAAAGAACAGAATACCCTTAAGTGATCAACACTCTTTCTGATGTTCACACATAAAGTACTTTCCTTTTGTTGTGGCTGTTTAACCCAGTTTTCTAAAGCTTAAAGGAAAATCCATCATTCACCAAAGTGTTTTAATACGGTTTATCGTTCAGCAATGTAGTAGTGCCAAGCTACTTTCTTTAAAGCTTTTCTTTCTGCAATGCATCTTTATTTTTCCTGCCCTCTCTGCCTGCAGTATTAACAGAGTATTAGTGTAACCTACTAATAAAGTAGCTGCTATGATATCTTACTGTTATGAGAGTACAGTTGACAAGGAACTTCTGAGAACATCAGAAATCAGTATTTGAACAAAATAGGGAAAGAGGGGATCATATCGGGGATAGGGCAACCACCCTGCCCAAAGTAACTTAGATAAATAATGAAACCTGAGTAATAATGTCTAGAATAGTGGGTAATTAATTAACTAAGAACTTTCTAGTTGGAAGGCCAGAAAGAATCAGAAAAAGACAACTGCTGAATAGGACAAAAACAAAAACAAAAAATTCAAAACAGCCAGAAACAAAAAGAATTATGTATATTTAAGCTGAGTTTGGAGAAAAACTTAACTTAAATAGTGACTAACTACTTTTTAAAACAGGGGATAGAGGTCATTGTACCTTTTGGGATGAGAAAAAAATCTGAAATAAAAATGCTAGATGAGGGCTGGGGTTGTGGCTCAGTGATAAAGTACTTGCCTTGAATGTGTGAGGCACTGGGTTCAATTCTCAGCACCACATATAAATAAAAAAAATAAAGGACCATCAACTAAAATAAATAAGCAAAATTTTTAAAATGCTACATGAGAAAGGGCTGGGGTTGTAGCTCAGCGGTCGAGCCCTCACCTAGCACGTGAGAGGTGCTGGTTTCAATCCTCAGCATCACATAAAAATAAATAAAAGTATTGTGTCTGATTACAACTAAAAAATATATATTTTTTTAAAAATGCTACATGAGGAAATTAGCACATTATGTAACAAAATCCACCATAAGTTTTAAGGATTATAAATATGTTCATTACTGCACTTGCTATAACAAATATAAACACTGTTTTACCCTCAAGATGAGCTTCCACTCTAAAAACCCTTTTCCACTATTAAATATTAATGAGTATCCCAAGTCCCTTGTTTATGTGGCTAATACTTAGTTTTAAATAATCAATAATATAATGTATTAGTAACTAAAACTGAAAAATATTTGCTATGCCAGGCAAGGTAGCACACATCTATAATCACAGTTCAAGTCAAAGCACCCTGGGCAACTTAGCAAGATCTTGTATCAAAATAAAAGAGATAGCTCAGTGGTAGAATGCTTGTCTTTCATGTGTGAGGCCCTGGGTAGGTTTGGTGGTGGGTGGGTGGGCAGGCAGGCAGGTAGTAGAAAAGAATTTATTAACAGTAATAAAAACCCATTTTAATAAAAAAAAACATGCAAACATAAAAATAGAGTTTCAAAAATAAGAATGAGGAAAATGGTCTCGTTCACATTTTTGCAAATCTCTTAATGTCATGTTGAATACAAGAACTGCTGGATTCTCTCTACTGCTTCTGCATTCAACCTGTTTCAATGTTATTCTGACTTCAGTACATAGAGACAATTTACCTTCAATGAGACAGAAAACTGGTAAAGAAAGGGCTTTCCAATCTCTCTGAAAAGGGCAAGGGATCAGCAGTAGTCTCTGAACCACACTTTGAGAACCAATGGAGTAATAGAAATCACCCACCAGAAAATAATTAAAGGAGCCTAAAAGCATCTCACAACCTCAAAATAGAAACTCATATAAATGCAGGGATTTGACAAAGACTTGTGCCTCCTGCTGAGGCAAAAGAGCAATATCTTTCAAGAAAAACCTTTCAAAAAATTTTTTCAATCATAGGAATCACCTAGCCTATCTGTTAAACATAAGGATAAACTGAAAAACTTTTGGTAGAGGATGACTACAGGTTCTGCATTTTCAAAGTACCAGCTAATTCTAAAAATGCAGCAAATATAGAAATTATGTCCCATAGGAAAAATACTAACATGAGACCAGAATCTGTAAAATGTTACTCATTTGAAGAAAAATGTATGATGCTACTCTGGACCCTTGTCCTTCAAATAATGCTCATCTACCAAACTACTTATATAGAAATTGCTTACAAGGAAGTGATTTTTAAGAGAAATTATGTCCTTAGGATAGGCTTATTCTTAATTCTAACCCCTTACCTGTGTACCAACAGTGATATTCGGCATGGAGGAAATACCAGCACTGGATTTGGGCTTTTTATTTTTTGCTCTAGCTTTCTCTAACATTTTCTTCCTTTGACTAAAAGGAACTACACCCCTGGAAAGGAAAATCATAAAATGATCAAATAAAGCAGAAACCAAGCCTATAAATTAAATCTGAAATTACACACATACTGTCATTTAAAATTTGATGTATTTCTTCTCCATATTTTTTGCCTGAGAATACTTTTAACATGTGCAACTTGTTTAAATTCAATAAATAACTGGATCTAGTTTTTAATTAAACTTTTAGGATTAAATTTTCATAGAAAATGTTATCAGTGGATACTTTCCTTCGAAATAATTCCATTTCATTAGGAGACTCTTATATATTTGTATCTATTAAGATACAAATAAAATAAATTTAGGTATCTTCTAACATTAAAACTATAATTAAATAAAAGAGAATACTCATGCTATTAAAAATTTTAAATATTCTATATATACTTCCAATTATTTAAAAACAAAATGCATATTTATGTATGGGGGGTGGTGAAAATTCCCCAAATGTTAGCAGCAGATATCTTTGGACATAGAATTCTAGATGATTTTTATTCTACATCATACTATTATAAATTTTAAAATATAGTCACTAAGTACGCATTACTTTTATAAATTTATCTTAAGCGCTTTTATTTTAAGGTAACAATGTTCTAAATTGAAATTTCTGTCCCTACAAAGTATTGACCTTCTCATATTAGTATTCCATTCCCCAAAGCAGGTCTCCATGCACATAAAAATATTCACTGAAAAAAATTCCTCCTCCCTACATACTTACCACCAATATAAATTGTTCTCCAGCTGTGCACATGTATAAAGGGCACAGCAATGCAAAGAAACTATCCGTTCTCCTTGAAGTTCGGAGTAAGTCTGTGCAGTGTGTTCTAATTTAGAAGCCACAGAACTTAAAGTTTCATCCACCCATGTAGCAACCTAAAGAATAAAAGGTTAGAGATTTAAACAAAAATAAATAAACCTTCCAAAAGAAGTGTGATCAAAACTGGAGTAAAGCATACATACTTTATAGCCTAGAATTCTAAAATGTTGAGCTAAATAATATAGTATTATAGAACAGATTCTTCGTAATACTGGATATTAAAATACTTTCTTCACATGTAAATTAAAATAGCAGCTATTGAAATGAATGTCTAATGCCATCTTTAAGACTTAACCAAAACTATACATTTGCTCCAACAATTTTTAATAGAATTTAAAGTCAAACCGATCCTTTGAAGCATAATACCTATATTTTCTCAAACTATACCTTTTTTTTAACCTCCCTTATTTCCCTTGTCTTTCACTTTTCTTGAATCTTTTCCTTTCCTTTAAAAGTAGAAAACTACTTTTAAAGTTGGATTACAGCATAAACTAACCTCCCAGCCCTCCAAAAAAAAAAAAAACATTGGATCACTTTCTTAGGGTTTGAGACACTTTGTATTTATGGACCTAGTTAGACAGAAGGATAGAAAATGAAAAGATGAAAAGGGGCAAGAAGAGAAAAAAAAAAAAACAAGAATTTAAGCATGAAATGTTTATTAATGCAAAGTGACTCCTACCTTGTTATTTTCTGTAGCTACAGTTGCTCTTATGCTATTTGCAGACAGGAGGACTATCTTTTCATTGGTTAACCCCAAAAATGTTGCTCGTGGATGATGTGATGAAGGATTCTTTGAAAGCATATAAGAAAAATGATTACTGTTTTATATGTTGATATGTAGAGCTATTCAATGCAACATTTAATAATAAAATACCTGTGCATTTCTGTAAGGCTCAGATTCACTCCATTTCCACTGATAAAGTTCTCCTTTACTGCTGACAGCCAGAAGTTCAGAATACAGAGCTCCAATACAAATAAATTTGGTTCCATCCTATAAAGGAAAAATAAGACCAACTATAAACATACAAATTACCAAATCTGCTGATTTGGACAGTCAGTATAATCACTAAATCAAATCTAGATTCATTATGTGAACACATAAGTCACAGGTATCACAACATCTTTAGCACAGCCTACAAAGTCCCCACATAAGGCTCTGGTTCATTCCATGAACTCAGGTCACAACTCACAGTCCTGTTCCTAGGCCATGTCCATCAGAACCCCATCCTAGGACCATTGTTGCTGTTATTATCTCTGCCTACATTACTTTTTCTCAGGCAACTCATCCCCCCACCCCAACCCCTGGCCCCAATCAAGTCAGTTCAAAGGAGACTTCCGTAACTATACTATCTAAAAAACCACCACTCTCACATTCTGGTTCCTGATTTTGCTTTTTAGATAACACTTCATGATTTATTGTGTTTACTTGTTTATCTCACAAATATAAACTTGTCTTTTTCCACATCATATACTCAAGAATGTTCACAAAGTAGGTGCTCAATAAATGTTAAGGGGAAAAAACAAAACAGAATAAGGAATAGAAGCAAGGAAATTCAGAATCAAAAAAGAGAAGATTCCTAAATTCCTTACTCCCATTTCTTCCTGAGTCTTTCAACATGCTTAGACAAATGTCTTTATTTTGCTTTTAAAGGTATAAAGTTCACTAGCTTTTAAGGTAAAATACATGCAGTGAACTGGGATACAGTTAAATTATAAAAAGCTTGGAAATTTGGACAATAAAAGTAAATCAACACGAATGATAATTTACAAATGTTAATTATTTTAAAATATAAGACCAAGGATTACAGACATGAAGCTAACCAGTAATCTCAGAGCAAAACTTGCCAATAACAGATCTTAGGTTGTGTATTTTCCTTTTGGTCTATACATTACTTCCTCTCCTTGGATTTCTATATACTAAACTAATCATGTCTTTCTAGTTTTCTGCCAAATTTCAATCTCACTTGTTAGATGGGTTATAGTGCTCAGATAAATCTCAGATAAAGGTCTACCAAGATTTATATTACATTCTAGCAATGGATTATACCTTGTACAGAAAAAAATGTTAAATTTTAATCTTCTATTTTCCCTATACCAAACAGGTCTTGTTTTCAAGTACTTCTATGGGGGCACAGTAAAGAGATTAAATTTGAAATAATTATTAAATTCCTCTATTCCTTCACCATGGGTATCTGAAAAATCACTGTTTACTTTCTCTATGGCAGCTGCACTGAATCTTACTTCCTCATTCTCTATCTCAATCCCATGGTTAAAATAATCAGATTCATTTAATAAATTAAATGAATTCAAAATGTGAATCCAACACATATTAAGTTAGTGGCTGCAAGTAAATTATGTAATTTCTCTGAACCTACTTTTCACCTCTAACATGGATATTATAATACATACAGGGAGGACAAATACACCACACAGAGACAGGTGCAAAATAAGTGTTCAAATTTAACTGTGATTACTACACTCCCCTGACTTCATCTCCTGCTCATGCCTCCCCCAAAAGGAAGGAAAGAACAGCTCTTGTATATAGCCTTCCTGAATATTCCCACCTCTAGATTTACTTAATGAAAGTACCATTCTCACCTTTTCCCTTCTTAGAGAAAGAAAAATCCCCCTCCCTTTTCATATACACACTAAATGAAACCCCTGACCATATCCCCCCAACAACCATCCAAATTATTCTTTCCTTCAGAAATCATGATCAAGTGAATTCTCACTTGGTATCACCATGTTCGCTTCTGCTCGGTATTTGTTCTGGAAGCTATTCTCTCCTTTGAGAGGAAAAGTCTCCTTTGAGAGGAGAGGTCTCCAGTAGAGGTCAGTACTCTCTACTGGTCTTCCTCCTACCTGTGTGGCTACTGTCTCCATCACCCTTATACGACAATGCACTCCCTACACCACAGATTCTGCCCTTGTCCCTTGATTCAAATTATGCTCCACTCTCATCCTCAGTGACTACGTCCACTAAAGCACCATGTTTTTACACACGTCTTTATCTCATAACCCCAGATTCATCTATTAGAGATGTCTTCCTGGATAGACAGGCTCCAAAACAAATTCCTCACCACCAGCAAAGCTGTACCTCACCTGTAGCCCCCATATAAATGAGTAACACCCAACACCTACCTTGTACTAGAGACATGGAAACCTGGGAGTTCTCAACTCCTCCCTTTCTCTCAATCAAGTCACTAGTAAAGGAGTGTTGCATTGCATTTGTCTCAAATTCTTTTCAGACTCTTTCCTTCCTGTCACCATTGCCCCTGCATTCTGAAATCTTCACAATTCATTCTTAACAATCTTACCATATTCATAGCTGACTTTAGATGTTTCTTCCTTTACATACCTTTCTCTCATGATGCCAACAGAATTCCCTTCCTTGAAAACAACTTTATCACTCTTTTAGCTTCTTAGTTACTACAGAGTACATCTTAACTCCTTGGCCAGTTACCTAGGTCACTTTATAATCCTGCTCCATCCTACTCTTCTACTCCCTACCATAGAGCAGTAATTCTGAACTTTTCATTGTTCCACAAACATACCTTTTATGACTCCAGGTCCATGCTTGATGTTTAGAATACCCTTGCTTCTTGGACAATGCCTACTTAGCCCCAAAACTGTTGCTTGGCCAGACATGGTGATGCACACCTGCAATCCCAGACTCAGCAACCAAGCAAGAACTAAACAATTTAGCAAGACCCTTTCTCAAAAGAAAAAGAAAAACAAACAAAAAACTTACTGCTTAAATGTCATCTCCTTTATGAAGTCTTTACCAAATCTATCAGATAGTATAGTCATTCCCCACTGTAAAGCCCTGTGGAACTTTATGCACACCTTTAGTTTAGTACTGACCATGTTATGAACACATCACACTACATGAATGTTTGTGTTCCCTACATTCCTCATGGGAAGTTCCACATCACAGTCACCTCTACATTACTACAGGTCAGTTTGGAACACAGCACACACACAAAAAAGTACACCAACCAAGTGCTGAATGAACAATTGAATCTTAACTCCCAACTTCAATTAAAGGACTTGTTACATCAAAAGTCATGAACAAAACATCCCTGGATCCAGAGGTCCTCTCAGAATTGACTGGTCAATTGAAAGGTCAATGTTCCCCATAATGGAGACATTTTGAATAAGCCAGTAGAGTCTCTGAAGCCCTGAAAACCCACTATGGACAAGTGTGCATAGATGATATAATCATAAGTCTAGGAAAGATGACAAAAATTAGACACCTATTCTTGCTGCTTCAAATCTGTCCATGTAAAAGAAATTTATTTATATTTAGAGAAATATAAAACAATCAAATATACAAAAAATAACAATATATCTCAGCTCACTCATTTCATAACATCACAGGCAACACTTTTACTGTCTTAATGAAATACTATTTGCTGTTTCTGAGTAAGTTGGGTCTGCTTATATCAACTAGAAAAAAGTAGATAGGCCCTATTTCTTTAAAAAACAGTAGTATAATTTGTTTTTGGTACAGGTAACTAAGCCCAGTGACACTTACCCACTGAGACACATCCCCAGCCCTTTTCATATTTTATTTTGAAGTTGCTAAGGCTGGCTTTGAACTCACAATCTTCCTGTCTCAGCCTCCCAAGCTACTGAGATTACAGGCATTTACCCCCCACAACTGGCAGTTTTGTTTTGTTTTAAACAAAAATTGCATCATTAAAGGTTAAATCTAATTATTAAATTTAAAACTGAATAACTGCATGAGTCCCTCCACAAAGAGAAGAGAGTAACTATTAAAAACAATGGGAATAAGTTAGTGGCCAAAGCTTAAGAAGAAACAATTAGTCTAGAAACAGGATCTCCTACTGACCATATCTAAATTTAAAATATTATTTGAAAAAGTTGATCTCACTCTTCCTAAACTTTCTCCCATAAAACTTAGTTTTCATCTTTTTTTGTTTGCCTGATTTTCTACCATCAGCAAACACTAGTTTTGCTATTAACTTCCAGCTCCAAGTCCTGTCACTCAATGCAATATACTGTGTTCTATGACTGAAAAGAATAACAACAAAAGGTTATACTGTGCAATTTGAATTTGGTAAACCATGCATGTTCATATTCATTTCTCCTTTCCCTATTCTCCTTTTGCCTAGCTTATTTTCTTTTTTCTGATCAATTCTCATTTTGCTCATTTCATTACTAAACTGCATTGCTTCCCAACTATCAGTAATTAAAAAAAAAAAAAAAAAAAAAACAGCTAAAACCTTCCTCCACCCAACTTTCAGTTCTAGAACACTGCCTTAGCTCTCATCAGTATGGAAACCAAAATAAAACTGAAGCAATATAACCAACAAGTTTGAACATTCTAACAACAAGGCTGCTGAAAATAATTTACATACTAATGAGACAAATACCATGGGCCTGTTTCTTTTCAATACCATTCAAAGAACCAGAATACCTTAGAACATAACAATTCAAATGGCAGGTGAGAATAAATTTATTATTTCCACTAAATTACATGAAATAGATCCAGAACAGTAAGAGGTATGACTATTAATTAACAGTCCCTACTTGCTGGATCATTTTTCTTTCTTCCACCACACAATAACCAACCATTCCTGGGAACTTAGTGAATACAGAACAACATGTGCATCCTTTAAATTCAGATTATGTTTTATTAGAAAGCACAAAGTTGTTATGTTTAGCAAATTTACCTAACATGGCTTTCTGTAAACTTATTGTATCTATTTGAGGTTTGTAACATGACATTATACAATACAAATATTATTACCACACTGCAGTAGATTAATGTATCAATCATCTTTCTTTCTGCGTGTGTGACACAGGGGGTTATGATCTAAAAAACTGACAAAAAATCCCTAATACAATTTTATTAACTATAATCCTTATGTGTACGTTAGATTTCTAGACTTTTTATCCTATGTTTACATATGCTGATTTATTTTCTTTGACTGCATCTCATTTCCTCCCCATCTACAGTAATCAGTGTTAATTCTCTATATATTTGGCTTTTTAAAAAATAGTCTACATATAAGTAAGATCATGCAATGAATATTTTTCTTTATGTCTGGCTTATTTCACTTAGCATAATGCCCTCCAAGTCCATTGTGACAAATAACAGAATCTCCCTCCTCCTGAATTATATTCCAGTAGGTTCATGTATTTTAGTATCCGCTCATCCATCAACAGACACTTAAATTGCTTCTTAATCTTGCCTATTGTGAATAATCCAGCAATGAACATGGATGGGCACATATCCTCACTAGGCAGTGACTTCATCTCCTTTGTGTATATACTCAAAATATTAATTGTTGAGCCATATGGTAGTTCTATTTTTACCCTTTCCACAAAACTCAAAATTGTTTGCCATAATGGCTGTGCCAATCTATATTACTAAAAGTCTACTAGGGTTTCCTTTTCTCTATACCCTTGTCAACATTCATCTCTTTTATTTTTGATAATAGTCACTCCTAAAACATATGAGGTGAGGTGATGTTTTATGGTACTTTTAATTTGCATTTCCCTGATGATTAGTGATGTTGAGAATCTTTTCATATATCTGTTGGCCATTTTTATATTTTTGAAGAAATGTCTGTTCAGATTCTTTGTCCATTTTTGAACCAGAATATGTTTCTGATGTTGAGTTGTAAGATTTTTTTTTAATTTTGCATATTAACCCCTATTAGATAAGTGGTATATAAATATTTCCAAGTTCATAGATTGCCTCTTCATTTTGTTTCCTCTGCTGTGCATAAGATTTTTAGTTTGATACAATTCCATTTATTTATTTTTGCTTGTATAACCTAAGCTTTTAGTGTGATATCAAAAAAATCATCACCAAGGCTAATGTCAAGGAGATTTTATATTCTTTTCTATGAGTTTCTGGGTTCAGGTTATTCACTGCCTAGTGAAGATATGTGCCCATGCTGGATGGGCACATATCTTGATGTCTGTAATCCTTAGTCTTATATTTTAAAAAAATTATCATTCGTAAATTATCATCCCTGCTTTATACCAGATCTTACTAGAAAAACCCTCACTTGTTTGTTTGGGTCTCTGATCCATTTTCACTCATTTTTTATGTATAGTCTTAAGATAAGAGTTCAATTTCTTCCTTCCTTCCTTCCTTATATGTAAAAATCCAATTTTCTAAGCATCATTTACTGAAGAGACTATCTTTTCCCCCATTGTGTCCTCTTGATGCCCTTTTCAAAATTTAGCTGACCATACTTGCTTGGATTTACATCTGGGCTCTCTATTCTGTTCCATTGCTGTTTCTGTTTTTATACAAAGGAATACCATACTGCTTTGACTACTATAGCTACATAATATAATTTAAACCAGAAAGTGGAAGCCTTCAACTTTTACTTTATCAGTATTGCTTTGGCTACTTAAGTATTCTGTGGAGCCACATATTTTATGATTGTCTTTGCTACTTCTCTGAACAATGCCAATGGAATTTTGAGAGTGATTACATTAAATGTGTGTATCCTTTGGGGTAGGAAGAACATCTTAATAATATTAACTCTTCAAATTCCTGAACATGGGGTACCTTTTATTTGCATCTTCTTCAATTTCTTTCATCTATGGTTTTATAGCTTTCAGTTTGTAAATCGTTCACCCCATTGTTTTGTTCCTTTTGATTCTATCATAAACTATTTGTTTCCTTGGTTTCTTTTTAGCCAGGTTGTAAGTTACCTGTATACAGAAATGCTACTAAATTTTGTATGATGGTTGTATATTCTTCAACATTACTAAATTATTAGTTCTAACAGATTTTTGTGGAATCATTCACATTTTTCTACAGACTGGATTACAGTATTTGCAAAGAGATGATTTTACTTCCTCCCTTTAGATTTCAGGAAAGATTTTTTCTTATATAAATGTGCTTGCTAGTACTGTTTTTATAGAAGTGGCAAAAGCAGGCATCCCTGCTTTATACCAGATCTTATTAGAAAAACCTTCAGTTGTTTCCCACTAATTATGATGTCAGCGGTGGATTTCTCAAAAATGCTCTTTATTGAGGAACTTTTCCTTCTACACTTAAACTGTTAAAATATTTTTATCAAAAAAGGATGCTAAGGGCTTGGGTTGTAGCTCAGTGGTACAGCACTCGCCTAGCATGTGAAAAACCCTGGGTTCGATCCTCCCAATTTATTTATTATGAAAATAAATAAATAAAAGATATCATGTCCATCTACAACTAAAAAAATTTTCTTAAAAAAAAAGGATGCTAAATTTTGTCAAATGCTTTGCCTGCATCAATTGACAATCATGTGGTTTTTTGTTTATGTTTGTTTTTTATCTTTATTTTGTTTATTTATTCTTATGTGGTGCTCATGAGTGTGAGGCAGTCACTCTGCCACTGAGCTATAGCCCTAGCCCAATCGTGTGGTTTTAATGTTTCATTTGGTTAATGTGATATATCACAGTGATGTAAAAACACAGAACTGACTTGTATATGTTAAAGCAGCCTTACATGCCAGGGATAAATCCCAGTTGGTCATGATGTTATCTTCTATTTCATGTGCTGTTATTTCATTGAGGATCTGCATCAATGTTCATTAGAATATTAGCCATTAGTTTTCTTTTTAGTAGTATATTTATCGACTTAGGAATCAAGGTGATACTGACCTCACAGAATGTGTTTAATTTAAATTCTTGTTGGAAGTAGGTTAATATAATTACATACATAGTTACTATTTATATATAAGATATTCAGCAACATAGAACCTACGTGGGAATACCCAAATCTACTACTGTCTCTCTCAGCTCTCTGTACCTCAAGGAACTGCCTGTTTTCTCTTTCTGAAATAGGACAATGCTTCTCCTTGTTCTTTATGCTTAATCTATACAAATTCAGTATGGAATTCTCACAATAATCCTGTAAGGTAAAAATCATTATCCCACCAGGTCCCTTCGCACAATCACATCTACATCTTAAGAGGAAATAAAACAATGGGTACATGCTCATTAACTGCTGTGTTAACTGTTGGCTTAAACATGATGCATAAACTGTCCTGAGCTGGAATTCCTTCAAGACCCCTCATTAGACCCTCAGCTCTTGGTAGACTTGTCTCTTACAGTGCTAGTTTCTCCTCACACCATCAGTAGCAGCAAGTACACTCAATATCCTATTTTCCTGCTTTTTCCTCCTACTTCTCCAATCCCTGCCAAGCCTTTCCCCTTCTCAGTATTCACTATACCCAACCAATTTTGGAAAACCAATATGGCCCACCTATTATGAACTTTACTAAAGCTAGCTGAAAGCAGGGTCTTTAGCTCTTTACAATCTAAGTATATATCATCAAGCCCTGCAAAAAGCATCTAATGGTATTTGTTGATGACTATGATAAAGCATAAAAGTTTACAAGGACTGGATCTGTTTTCCTTCCCAGAACTGAAATTTCTTGTGACTAAATTTCAATCATGAACTAATAGGAAGTGTTTTTGTCTGGGCATGGTGATACACCCTATGATCCCAGCTACGCGGGAAGCTGAGGCAGGAAGAATAAACATTCAAGGCCACCCTTGCAACTTGGGGAGACACTTTGTCAAAATAAGAAAGATTGAAAGGGCTAGGATACATTTCATGATAGAGTGCCCCTGTGTTCAATCATCAGTGTCACAAATTAACTCAGTATAGTTAATTAATTAAATTAAAACAAGACTAGGGATGGTAGAACTAAACCTTACATTCAATTCTCAGTACAACTGATCAATAGATAAATAGAAAAAATAGAATTAAAAAAAGAACTGGGGTGTAGCTTAGTAGTAGTCTTACTACATATGTGAGGTTCTGGGCTCAATCCCTACTACCACCCCAAAAAATTAAATAAAGGATTTCTTTTAAAATGATACATTTTAAGTAGACTGTTTAAGTGGGGGGGGGGGATTTAAACTCTGTTTCACAAATTGCTCTTCTTTCCATTAATTCAATGTCTAAATAAACCAAAATTGTATATAGTCTCAAGATTTCATAAAGCAGTTAGTATAGTAACTATCTATGGAAATAAGTGGTATCTAAAAGCATGTCTATCAGTAAAGACCAAAAAAAAAAAAAAAAAAAAAAAGGCTAGCTACTAAATCAAGAAGCGACACAAGAATGGTAATGATTCCTGAATTCATACTGTTCAAAAACACTTTCATTAACAAAAATAATACATAAAAAAAGAAGCCTAGACAAATAATATGTGATGGCACTAGTAAATGATACATGAGTCCTTTATTACCTTCTGTCAATATGAAACACCGTTCTAACATGATCCAGGCAATGAAAAGACTAAATAATGAATGATATACCAAAAAAGTAAAAAAATAAAGGCTCAAGGGTTTAAATCACTGTCCACCATATGAAGTAGAGTAGAACTGGGGACATTTCCAGTTTTATGGAAATAATGCAATTTGGGAAAGTTTGGAAGCTGCCAGAGAAAACAGAATAACCGTTTGCTTCCAAAGAAACTGATAAAAATTCATGTTTTCTCTTACACTCATGTTTTCCACAAGTTGAATGTAAAGGAAAATAAATGAGTTACATCAAGACTCACCAAAAACTATGAAAACATAAATTAATAAAGTTAATATTTTCCCAAATTCAAAGAAAAGAAATCCATGTCAGACTCTCTTTATCCTCATTTGGTTTATTTCTGCTTAAGAAAATCTCTTACCCAACTAGTTCTGGAAATAAGAACAAACAGGGCATACAAAAATGTATGGAAAGTACATGGACACCTGCAGAACGCTCTCAAGAAAATTACCAACACTTAAAACAATGAAACATATACACCAACAATAGGATGCATCTGCTCATCTCACTTGTAGTGATGATGGCTTTTTGAAGATTCCAAATCCACTTAACAAATCCAAGTTGCTTTCTGAAATCTATTCATTATTCTACTCCTCGGGATGCCAAGCACAACTCTCCCAGTCCATTCTACTTCAGACTGCTGCTTCATCTCCCACAGCATTCACAGCAAAGCTTCTCTCGGAATTCATCATCATTAAATGGATCAGCTAACTAATCAAAGAAAAACAGGTCCCTTCATCTTGTCCTGAGGCATGCAGCATCAAAGACCACAAACTTGCCCTTCAGAGTCCACCTGACATTTCAAATTTGGGAAAATAAATTTCTACTAAGGAATATGACCATTATTAGAGTAATCATAACTAGAAAAGAAGTCCTAGAACAGAATGCTGATATGTTATCTAAAATTACTCCCCCATCCCAATTTCTCTGATCTCATTCATCAAGTAGGGGAAAAAAAAGCACCAGTGAACACAATCACTCAGATGACTCACACAAGAACAATGAAGATGTACTACTTGAATTTAAAGGACACTTATCATTTTATATTTGTGGGTTTGCTTGGGGTTTTTTGTTGTTGCAGTGGAAGGGGGGGGCGCACAAAGTATAAATAAAACGGAAGCCTTTTTAGAGGGGAAAAAGAGGTACTTGACAGGAATTCATTTAAATGGAACGATGCGAATGTTTTTCCAAATACCTTATCAGGCCACCACTGCAAATCTTCTCCTAGAGATACTGGGCTTTGAACCGGTGTATTCTTCTTGTCCAAGTTGGGCTCTCCTTCTTTGCTGGTAGAACCCCTTTCATTATCAAATGAGGCTCCATCAAGCCACCTTCGCTCACGTAAACGTAAAACGGATTCACGTTCACGCAACAGCTCAGAGTCTCTCTCTAAGGGAAGAAGGAGAACTGGTATGCAATTGGGTCACACCAGTGGGATAAAAGTAAGCCACTCTCTAGTAAAGACCCTTTAGGATGCAACTAATAGCAGTTTATCTACTCACAAAAATTTATGTAAATGTATATCTAATAAAGCTGACATGCAACATTCAAAACATTAACCCTTTTCAAGTGATGGATGAAAATTATTTAAGTATTTTTTAAACCTATATAGAGGAATAGTTCAAAAGTGGTCTAGTACCAGCTATTATTTCAACTATATGATTTTAGAGCAGAATGGCTTTATTTTAAGTTTGACTGCGTTTTTATTAAATGGGATTTAAAATTTGGGTTTTCATTAGAAATGCTTAGTATAAATTTTCTAAGTTAGAAAAGTATACATATTAAAATTTCAACACATTAGAAAAAAAGAAGCAAACCAAAAGAGAATATTGCAAAGTCTTCAGTTACTTAAAAAAAAAAAAAAATGCTGATGGAAAAAAATACTTTATAGATTCCCCAATACCAATAAAAAAAAATGATGATGATGATGATGATGATAATAAAAAAAATACTTGAATAGGTTAAACCCCATTAACAAACTAATTATAAAATTTTGGATAATCAAGCCCTTGTTTGGGGTAATTTTTATAGGCTGGATTTTTATGAATGTTTTATTTTAAAATTTTTGAAGAACAAAACAGGTTTTGTTTTGTTTTGTTTTAAGCATCTATAGAAAGAATTTCCTTGACCAAAATGCTTCCCCTGCAATCGGTCTACAAACTATTTAAAGCCATTTTTTCCCATTTGCTCACACATTACTTTTTAAATAAAGGAATCAAAATAAGCTTTCTAAGATTTGTATAAAAGGATTAGGAACAATACATAGTTGCACCATAAAAAATTGCCAAATATGCAGTTCAAAAGTGGTTTAATACCAGCTGGTTTTCATGGTTTAAACTAAAAGTAATGCCTATACAGAATGAACACAGAAAAATATTGGGAAATGTAATACTTAATATATCTAAGATAATAAAGTACACTTTAAAAAAAACTTTTAAAGCTACTACATAATATGTTCAGTATGTTAAAAGATCACCCATAGGTCTGTTATTTAAATTAGGTATCTGCAGCAAAGTCATAATATAACATGGTATCTTTTCCTGTTTATTAATGATCAGTAAATATAGCTTATTTTTGCCTATTATTTGATCAATCAGTTTTAAATTCTAGAAAATAAAAATATAGAATCTATATTATAAGGTAAATTTGCTAAAAATGTATACAAGAAAGAAGTCAGCTTAATAGTTTCAGAGTTATCTTTCTGACCTTTATCACATACTGTATCTTTTAAGGATTTCAAACTTTTGAAAATTGCATTTTAACAAGCTAAACATTTACCTATACATTTAATACTGTTCAATCTCATTCTAATGTTTTTCACATTTTACTTTTCCATTTAACCAGGATTAAAAATGAACACAAAAATCATGTCATTTTAATCAAGGAGACTTGTTTTCTGAATGCTGCATGTCACTGTAAAGTAGAATTCTGCTTTTAGTTCAGAATCCAAATTCCTAATTAAAAATATAGTTCGGTAAGTTGTACCCTTGATATGCACTATAAAATATAAATAAGGTCATCTCTAAAATACTACTGTGGCTCTTCAAAATAAAAAAATTTTTAAAAAAGCTAGTTTTTAATGCCAAAGTACCCAAAAACACTAATAAGGAATGACATCATCTACTGTAATTTTGCAAATTCAAATACAGAGAATCTACCATCTCTCTCTATGCAGCCAGTCCATGATCAAAATGAAATAAATGCAAATTACCTCGAGATGAGCCTAGCCTGGAAAGTGATGAACGTCGAAAAGAAGGGTAACCAAAATAGCTAATGTCCTCAGAAAACATGGCATCCGCATCAATAATGACACTTGGGTGAGCAGAATGAATGTCAGCATCAAGAAGAGACATAAGATCCTCTACAAGCAGAAACAAAAAAATAAAAATGAAGCAGCTATAGAAAGTACATCTATAGAACACTGAACGATCTGTAAAATTTAAATCAGTGATTAATATTATCTAAGGGGGGAAAAAACAACAACTATCTAGGAAATGAAATTTATATTACTAACAAACTTTAAGGAACATGAGATGTAGTTGTTGCCAGTTCTACTTACTAAATTATCACCAGAAAAAAAAAAGGACTGCTTAAGATACAGAGATAATACAGTCAAAATCTAAATGAAAGTCAGGTAAGGTAGCATACACATGTAATCCCACCTAGAAGGGAGGCTAATGCAGTAAGATACCAAATTTGAGGCCAACCAGAGCAATTAAGAAAGACTTTATCCCAAAATAAAATTAAAAAGGGCTACAAATGCAGTGAACTGCTTGCCAACCCTGAGTGTTTACAAAGCCCTGGGCTTAATAATCCCCAATATCACCCACTCATCCCTGCCCCATAAAAATAAATAAATAAGCACAGTTTGATTATTATCTATTTTCAGGACCCTAATATATCTTTAAAGGTTTCTTTGTTGGGGTCTTTTAGCAAACTGCTGGGGAATGAATCCAGAGCCTCATACATGCTAGGTAAGCATCCTACCATTGAGTTACATCACCAGCTTATAATCTATTTTCATTAATAAGTTATCAAGCACCAACATTCCAGAGTCACATGTCAACCAGGATAAAGCACATAAATAACCATGTCTTTATTGGAACCAAGTACGAGTCCACTGAGCCAAATATTTCCCCATTTTCCCTTTACAGCAATGTTGCAATTAAATTAAGCAGCTCGGGGCTGGGGATGTGGCTCAAGCGGTAGCGCGCTTGCCTGGCATGCGTAAGGCCCGGGTTCGATCCTCAGCACCACATACCAACAAAGATGTTGTGTCTGCCGAGAACTAAAAAATAATAAATATTTAAAAATTTTCTCTCTCTCTCTCTCTCTCTCTCTCTCTCCCCCCCCCCACTCTCTCTCTTTAAAAAAAAAAAATTAAACAGCTCTACAGGGAAACCATCCACCACCTTTAGGAATAGTCAGAAAATCAGTTGTACTTTAAAATTCCATTCTTCAGTGAATGAGCACTCTAGAAATAAGAAAACCATGATAGTAATCCACCAACCTCCTGGCAAATAAGATTCACTGGCTGTATCATCCCCATCATCTCCATCTTCATCATCTCGGCTAAGTAAATTATTTACAGCAAGGTTTACATCAAGATTTGTTCTCTGGAGTTCTCGAATAATGACACTTCTGGATTTCCCTTGTAAAACAACTTGAGCCTAAAATTCAAAAATGAAGAATACTATGCTTATTTTCTTTAAATTCTTTGTCAAAATCAGCTTTCTACAAACAATACAGAAAAAAAAAATCAAATTCATGCTAAAAGTCATAGAGATGACCCACAACATTCAGTTAAGCCTCACCTTTTCTCACTGTCTTACATTAAATTTAAGATCCATACCTGTGAAATCAGTTCCTCAGGAATGACGGAAGCTGGAATAACTGGCTGGGGTTGGCTACCCAAAAGTCCAGACCCTCGATCCCGTCCTGTCCGAATGACTCGAGTCTGTCTCCGGGAATCTCGAGCTCCAGCTGATGACCTTCCAGAGGATCCTCCTCCACTTCCACCCACTCCAGAACTCCAACGGCTTCTAAATATTGGTGAATTTGTAAATTTAGCATATTAAACAATCCATTCTGAAAAGATGACTTCAATCTCATTTTCTTTCTTTTATGTTAAAGTACTAATTGTTTTATTTTTAAAATATTTTATTAGTTGTTGGTGGACCTTTATTTATTTTATGTGGTACTGAGAATTGAACCCAGTGCCTCACAAACGCTAGGCAAGTGTTCTACCACTGAGCCAGAAACCCAGTCCCTGTTATATTTTATAGCAATGATTTGACAAAAGAAAACGGTAATAGACTGGAGCTTTAAAATAGCTGTCCCAATTTTTTACTGTTGTTGTTTTGGGATTCTGGAGATTTAATCCAGAGACAATTTACCACTGAGCTACATTCCCAGCCCTCTCTATCCACTCCCTGTCCCTCACCATTTTTTGAGACAAGGTATCACTGAGTTGCTTAGAGGCTGGATTTGAACTTGCAATCCTCTTGTCTAAGCCCTCTCAAACCACAGACATGCACTACCATGCCCAGCCCATCCAATTCTTTAATGCTTAATGTAAATTCACTTTTTAGAAAGATAAATATCATATTTTTTCTTGATTAAAAAAATTATATGCATGCACACTCCTTGTCTTAACCCTAAGATAACATATCTCGCGTTAGCATTAAAAATCCCATTAGGGGCTGGGACTGTAGCTCAGTGGCAGAGCACTTTGCCTAGCATGTGTGAGGCACTGGGTTCGATCCTTAACATCTCGCAAAATAAACAAATTAAAGGGATTCTGTCCATCTACAAACACGAAAATTAAAAAAAAAAAAAAAAAAGTCCCATCAAACTCAACTACCAACATTCTGTTATACAAGAAGTAAAATTCAGTTCAGAACTCAAAGAGCGGGGGCTGGGGATGTGGCTTAAGCGGTAGCACGCTCGCCTGGCATGCGTGCGGCCTGGGTTCGATCCTCAGCACCACATACCAACAAAGATGTTGTGTCCGCCGAGAAAAAATTCCCTCTCCTCCCCCCCCTCCTCTCTCAATAAAAAAAAAATTAAAAAAAAAAGAACTCAAAGAGCTTTGCTTGGATAGCTGAGGGTGTAGTTTATTGGTAGGGCACTAAAAGAAAGGGAGGAGAGGAAGAAGGAGGGAGGGGAGGAGAGGAAGAAGGAGGGAGGGGAGGGGAGCAAAGAGAAAAACTGGTGTGATACTTGTTGTTGCACATTATCAATTCACATTATCCATTCACATTTTTGCAGAATATGCATCTATAGTTCAAGAAATGTCCAAGACAATTTTGGACAAAAGTAATATTTTGCATCCTTTGAACTATAGTATAAAACTGCACTTACTTCAGCGAAGTAACAGATTTTAGATGTCATATTAAATAACCATTAGTAGGTCAGAAAAAAACCAAAGGGGCTTCATTAAAAATACATTGTATTAAAAAAAAAAAAGGATATTGAGAAAATGAGGCCATTTACAGTAGCAACAAAAAGAGTAAAAATCTTAGGAATAAACTTAACCAAACTGAAAACTTATAGATCGAAAAGTACAAAACATTGCCTAAAAAAAAGAGAGAAAGAGAAATTATAGTAGGTAGGAAAAATACTCTACATTCATGGATTATAAGATTTAATATGGTTAAGAAGTCTATACTACCCTTGGAGCTGAGGTTGTAGCTCAGTGGTAGAGTGCTTGCCTAGCATGTTCGAGGTAAGGGTTCAATTCTCAGTACCACATATAAATAAATAAAACAAAGGTACATCAACAACTAAAAAAATTTAAAAAAAAAAATCTATATTACCCAATGCTACCTACCACTATTTCTATAGCCAAGATTACTCCTAAAGTACCAACAGCTTTTTTAAAAAAAATAAAATAAATAGAATCATGAAGAAAATCATCATAAAAATTCACATTGGGGGGACTGAGGTTATGGCTCAGCAGAGTGCTCTCCAAGCATGTGCAAGGCACTGGGTTCAATCCTTAGCACCACATAAAAATAAATAAATAAAATAAACGTATTGTTTCCAACTGCTACTAAAAAAATATATGTATTTTAAAAAATTCACATGGAGCCTCGGTAGTGGCTCAGTGGTACAGCACTTGCCTAGCATGTGTCAGACTCTGGGTTTGATCCTCAGCACCACAAATAAATTTAAAAAAATAAAAAAGGCATTGTGTCCTTCAACAATTTTAAAAAAAAAAAATTCACATGGAATCTCAGAGGACTCTGAAAAGCCTAAAACTATTTTGGGAAAAAACAACAAATTAGAGGATCCAATATTTTTGAACCATATGACAAAGATACAATGATCATAAGAGTGCAATACTAGGATAAAGACAAAATATACTGAATGAACTGAACAGAGAGCCCAGAAATATACAGTGTATATTTGAGTATACGGTGAAATGATCTCAGATAGCATCACAACTAATCAATGGAAAAACAACAGTCTTTTCAAGGACTGCTGGAAAAACTGGATCTCCACATGCAAAAGAATGAAAATGAATTGTTAAAAATGAAATTGGGGGCTGGGGTTAGGGCTCAATGGTAAAGTGCTCACCTAGCATGCATGAGGCACTGGGATCAATCCTCAGCACCACATAAAAATAAAGATATTGTGCCCACCTAAAACTAAAAAATAAAATTAAAAAAATGGAAATGGACCACATAGAAAAATTAACTCAAAAGGGATCAAAGACGCAAACATAAGGCTTTATATTCTAAACAAATTATAAAACTACTAATGGAAAACACAGGGGGAAAGCTTTACTACATTGGAGTTGTCAATGATTTCTTGGATATAACACCAAAAACATGGGCAACAAAAGCAAAATTAGACAAATGGTCTTTAAATCTTGTGCACAAAGACACAATCAATAGGGTAGGAGGCAATATACAGAATGGGATAAAATATTTGCAAATCATTCAAAAAGAGGTTATTCTATAGGAAATATTGAGAAATCCTATAGGCTATGACACATGCCTGTAATCCCAGCTATTCTGGAGGCTGAGGCAGGAAGACGAAAGTTCAAGGCGAGCTTCAGCAATTTATTGAGAACCTGTCTCAAAATTCAAAAACCTGGGGATGTAGTTCAGTGGTAAAGTGTCCCTGGGTTTCAATCTCCAGGACTTGAATAGACATTTCTCCAAAGATTATATGCAGATGGCTAACAAGCAATTCACTGTCACAAATTTACAAATTTAATTAGGATGGCTACTGTAGAAAAATAGAAACTAATAAATGTGAATATGGGTTAAAATTCAGACATTTATGCACTTTTGGTAGGAATTTTTAAATGATACAACTACTACGGAAAAAAGTACAAAGGTTCCTCAAAACACTAAAAGGAGAACTACTACAATCATCTAGCAACAGCGCTTCTGGGTATACATCAAAAGAACCGAAAGCAGGGTCTTGAAGAAAGATCTACACAGCCACATTCACAGCAGCACTATTCACAGTAGCCAAGTGGCAGAAGCAATCCAAATATCCACATAAGGAAGATGGATAAACTAGATGTAGTACACAATGAAATGTTATTTATTTAATCTTAAAAAAGGAAACCCTTTGAAAGCTATAATACAGATAAACTTTGAGGACATTCTACTACCTGAAATAACCCAGTCACAAAAAGAAAAAAGTGATTCCACTTAAAAAGTAGTCAAATTCATAGAAAAAGAATGGTGACTGCTAGGAGGGAAGGTAGAAAAAGCGCATAGCTATTTAATGAATACAGTTTCAGATTTGAAAAAAAAGAAGATTCAGAGACCTGTTTTACAACAATGTGAATATACTTATCATTACTAGGTTGTATAGATGGTTAGGACTTGTGGAAGAGTACTTCTGGATTCTACCTTAAGACTGAAGAGGGAATGAGGAGGTTGGGTGGGAAGAGGAAGAGAGGGAAAAGGGGACAAGAAGGCAGAAGAGGAGAAGAAGAAAACCATACCAAAGAATCTTAAAAAGAAATAATTAGGATAACTCTAAGCCTCGGTTTGCCTGGGATAGTGCCAGTTTAACCCTATTGTCTGAGCCCAATTACTGATTTCACTCTAAAAGGTCCCAGTTTGGACAAGAAATTATATAACCAATGAGATAAAAGGAATATGACTTGATATTTCTACCAAGTAATGCCAATCATTTTTCCCCAAGCAAATAATGCTAGAAACCCAATCAGATATATTATTGAAATATAAGTGCACTCCTGGACATACTTTGTAAGTATCACAAACTAAAATTTCTATGAGAGGTAAACAGACAACACAAACAGGGAAAGCCAAAGTAACAGCAGAGTGGAGAACATATCTGCCTATCTAAGCATTCAAATTTGTTAAGCACTGCTGGTTTTAATCTGTCACACTTCCACCAACTGCCAGCTTGCAGTTTCAGCTACACAAATTCTAGACTGAGTTTCACTGAAAAGACAACTATAAAATACATCTGACCTGTCCTTATATGGGTGCTACCACCGGAGTACACCAGGTTTTCCCACTCTCACCTACTATGCCATGTTTCTCCTATCAGAAATCAAACCAAAACATCTCTAGCCATTAGAGAAATACAAATCAAAATAATACTGAGATTTCATCTCACTCCAGTCAGAATGGCAACATCAAGAATACAAGTAATAATGAATGTTGGCCAGGATGTGAGGAAAACCGTATATTCATACATTGCTGGTAGGACTGTAAACTGGTACAACCACTCTGGAAAGCAGTATGGAGATTCCTCAGAAAACTTGGAATGGAACTACCATTTGGGAACTACCATTTGACCCAGTTATCCCATTGTTCAGTTTATACCCAAAGGACTTAAAATTGGCATACTACAGTGACGCAGCCACATCAATGCTTACAGAAGCTCAATTCACAATAGCTAAGCTATACAACCAACCTAGGTGCCCTTCAACAGATAAATAGATAAAGAAAATGTATATACACATAATGGACTATTGCTCAGCCATAAAAAAGAATGACTTTAAGACTTGTCAGTACATGGATGGATCTGGAGACTATTATGCCAATAATAGGCCAATCCCCCTCCCCCCCAAAAAAAGCTGAGTGTTTTGATATATGGATGCTAACACACAAGTGAAGGGGAGAAGTTCGGCGGATTAGACAAAGGGGAATGAAGGGAGCGGAGGGGACAGGAATAAGAAAGACAGTGGGATGAACTGGACATAACTTTGATACATACAAATACACCACAGTGAATCTCTACATCATGTACAAGACTGGGATCCTAATTAGAGTAAGGTATACTCCATGTTTGTAGAAATATATCAAAATACACTCTACTGTAATACATAACTAAAAAGAAGGAAACAAACCAAAAAATTCAAACCAAATACCTGTCCCTAGATCTAAACATCTAACCAGCTTGCTGTCTAAATAAAGATTAATCTGTTAAGATAAGCATGCAATACTGAGATCCATTGGTAATCACAAAGGAATAGGTATTCCTTTAATACAGATTAAAGAGAACTACATAATTTTTAACCTTAAGGTAAAATTGTACATACACACACACACACACACACACACACACACACACACACACACACACACACAGAGGACCCTGGCTGGGTCTGCTTTCTGTTGTTTGCTTACCAAATTAATCCTACGATTCTGATTCCATTATATAGGACCAAGGCACACAAAATGATTCAAAATCAAAAGAAAATCATGACCTATGGATATATATATATATAATATATATAAATAATATATATATTTTATATATATATATATATAAAATCAAAAAACAAGGAAAAGACTGAGAAACTGTCGTAGTCAAGGGGAGTGTAAGAAAAACTGGGATTTTAAGAGGAAAAAAAAAGGCATGAGATAAAAAATAAGGTAATGTGAATAACGTTAAGAACTTTAGTTGAGGGCCAGGGTTGTGGCTCAGTGGCAGAGCATTTGCCTAGCATGTGTGAAGCACTGGGTTCTATTCTCAGCACCACATATAAATAAATAAAATTTTAAAAAAGAAGTTACAATACTTAAAAAAAGACTTTAGTTGATAAAACATATTAGTATTCATTAATTAACTATAACAAATATATTATACTATGCAAGATGTTGTAATAATAAAAACTGAGTATGGGGTATATGGAAACTCTCAGTACTGCCTGTGTAATTTTTTTCTCAGTCTACATCTCCTTAAAAGGAAGTTTATTCTTAAAGTTTATTTTTAAAATTCACATACATATGCACATACATGTACTAATATATGTGCAACTATGTACATTTGTGTATTTATTTGCACAATGAGTCTCAACATTTAAGTCAGGAGATCTCATTAAAAATACAGATTTGGCCAGGTTTGATGGCGCACACCTGTAATCCCAGAGGCTCAGGAGGCTAAGGCAAGAGAATCCTTAGTTCAAAGCCAACCCCGGCAAAAGTGACTCAATGAGACCCTGTCTCTAAAACACAAAATAGGACTGGGGATGTGGCTCAGTAGTATCCCTGCCCCCCAAAATGCAGATCTGTACATTTTCTTCAGACCGAAAAAAAAAAGTGTAGCAGGCCACAGAGATTTGGATTTGGCAACAATGGCCCTGTATTTTCCCACAACAATAATCAGCTCCTTTAAAAATTAGACATTCAGCTGGGCATGGTGGAACATACCTGTAATATTAGCTATAACAGAAGGATTGAGGCCAGCCTCAGCAGCTTAAGTAGGCCCAGTCTCAAAATTAACCAAAAAAAAAAAAAAAAAAAAGGCTGGGAGTATATATCAGGGGTACAATGCCCTGGGTTCAATCCCAGTATCATGACAGAGAAAAAAAGAAGGCATACAGTTTGTCAGAATCCTGCTACGTAGCATCTTTTGCACTTGGTCAGCTTCAACTATTTGTCATTTCCAAGTACCTGCTTGGCTTTTAGATTTTAAATCCTGTACTAATTATTGCCTCAAATTAAATCTTAAAGAACCATGGTAGCTAAAACCAATGAAAAGCAGATTACAACTATCATCTATTATGTCCAGTGTTAACAAATAATAGAAGAGACTTTTGAATAATAACACCTCCTTTTAACCTTATTATTAAACACAAATAAAGTCCCTTGTCTTCTCCCATATAAATCTGGTGCTCTTATCATTAAACTGGTTTGAAATGAGACTAACAAAAATATCTAGGAAACTGCTGAAGTATCCTAGAGGATATATGTGAAGTGATTATTAAATAAAGAAGACAACAACAGGCAGAAATTATAAGCACACAAACCTGACAACTAGCGCGTGCACACACACACATATACATACACACACACACAATAATTCCTAATTATGCTCATTCACAATAAATAATCACCTCTCAATAATCCATAATGATGGAAAAAAAACAGTATGGATTATCCCAAAATCTGTCAAACACAGTTTTCAAATAGACAATTCACTTCCTGATTCAACATATCTCCCAGGAGCCAAAATAAGCAACCCTAAATTCTGTAGGAAGGGGTTAAAGACCAAGATCAGCAAGGACTGTCTCTTTCATATTAGATTATATCTGGTACATTTGTGGTTAAAAAGGCCCCTTTGGGGACTCAAGATCTGCCTGTTCTGGATTCTCTTAATACATGTTATAAGTTTCAAATGTCTTTAAACACACACACACCAAAAAAAAAAAAAAAAAAACTACACAAAGGGAAATGAAAAATACAAATGAAAATTTTTTGACTCTAAAATTTCTTGGTTTACAAAATAACATGATCACAATCAACAAACAGAATTTTCATAAAGCCTAAGAGAAACATGCCTTTAAATGCTTACACATAAGACATCCACATACCCAAATAAAAAATTAAAAAAAAAAAAAAGACTGTCTCTGAGTTAGTCAGTGGGCACCTATGACACTTTTCAATATTGCGATCCATGAATCCAATGCTAAAGAGAGTTTAATGGAGAAGAAACTTGTGTAGGGGGTTAGAAGAATACAGTCAAACATGGGCAGGGGAGGATTTCCAAGAACTAATGCTTCTTTCTGCATTTTAAAAGAGTCGTAAAATTGGCCCTAATCATCTTTGGAGTCTGTCTACAGAGGTTTTATTCAAGCTTGAGTGAATTATTTTATCATTGTATCTGCTACATATTTTAATAGCAAATTCATAAAATTCCACTGCTCTATTTCAGTATTTCTGTAATACATTCTATAATAAAGCTTGGTTCCATGAAAGCTTTCTTCATTATGAAAAGAGGACTTGAATCTATGGGATAATTTGAGCAACATAATAAATAATATTAATGGATTATAATACACAAAATAAGACAAATATTCATGAGACTACAATGATTATATAAATAACCAATAGAAAAAGATAGTGTGGATATTAAAAAAAAAAAAGATGAGAGAAAACTATTCCTTAAGTATAAAAGAAATGATGGGGACAAGTTTCTGGCTGTAGTGGGGACTAAACCTAGGCCTCACATTGAACTATATCCTTAGACCTTATTTTAATTTTGAGATAGGGACTCTCTAAGATGCACAGACTGATCTAAACTTGCAATATCCTGCCTCAGTCTCTGGAGCAGTTGGAATTACAGGCTTATGTAAACAAGCCTGGTTAAATGATGGGAATAGTTAAAAATCAGTCAACCCCAAAGTAACAACTAATTCAGACCAAAAGCAACTATGGATGCTAAAATCAGTGAGCAGAAATGAGATATTTACAATTCACAAAAATTGACTTCCCACAAAATACTTATTAATGACAAAGAGGAAAACATTAATTTTACAGTGGGAAAACCTGGCAGATACCACCTTAACTAAATAAACAGAAAAGTAATTTCATCCACAGCAATGAGATATCAACATCACACCAGCGCGGTATTAGGCTCAGAGAAGGGCATATCACCACTTCTGCAGTATTCTTGCCAATAACACATCATAAGAAAACAATGGAAAATCCAAATACTGTACAATACACCCACCAGCTTTTCAAACTCATCAGGATCTAAAAAGACAAAGACTGAGGAGCTGTCCCAAATTGGAGGAATCTAAAGAAAGGTGTCAGCTTAAATTCAACTGGGACCCTGTATTGAATCCTGGACCAGAGAAAGGGTACTGGTGGCCAAATAGCAACATTCGAACAGGATCTACAGCATAAGCAATGATTACGTTAATTTCTTGGTTTGTAGAATTTGGCTATATAAGATGTTCACATGTGAGGAAACTGAGTGAAAGGTACAGACACTAATTCTCTGTAATATTTTTGAAAATTTTTAATTAGTTAAATTAATTCAAAATAAAAAGTTAAATTTCAAAATAAAAGAACACAGGATTAGGAACTAATGGTAATGGAAAACTAAAATAGAGATCAGCAAACATTTTTGTAAAGAGCAAACAAAGGCTAAATAATTAGATTTGGGGAGCTAACCAGTTAGTAAGTAGCCACTCATCTTTGCTATTACAGCACAAAAGCAGCCACAGGTGCATGGGACTCAATTTGACCTTCAGGTTGTATACTTTGCTGACCACAGGTAAACAAAGAAATGCTTATATTTAAGGAAAGTATTCTTTGCCATAGCAGACATTAATTATTCTTTCTTAAATAAATATAAAAATAAAAAATATCCAGGCTTATCTAGTGAATTAAACTTCATTTGCTATATGCTACTTTTATTACATGCTATTTTCCAAATTTCTTATCACACACTATATGCAAAGGACCATTAAAAAGTCATACAAGGGATGGGGATACAGCTCAGTGGTATGAGTGCTTGTCTAGCAATGCCAAGTTCCTTAGTTCTGTCCCCAGCACTACTAACATAAAATAACATAAATTAAATAAGATTAAAAAGCTCTCTCTGCTTCCTGATTGTCCTATCCTGAGGGCATTCCTCTGCCATACTCTTCTGCTGTGATGTTACACCTCACATTAGGCCAAGAGCAAAAGCTGGCTGTCTATGAACTAAGACCTCTGAAATCTTATGATGTCTCCCTTTTGCATGTACTCCCTTCATGGTGTCATCTGCCATGTGACATAGCCAACAGGCCCCTCATCAGAATCAAGTTGATGCTGGTGACAACCGCCCCCCATCACTGAGCTTCCAGAACAGTCAGTACTTTTCTCTCCATCTTATCAATAAAGGAGCAAAGGAAATGAGAGAATGAACACTGTGCGGATAAAGCTGAGAAGACCCAGAAAAAGTAATCACTTGCCAAAGATCATTACGTAAACTCAGTAATGGAATGAATACCAACAATGAGGTGTCCCCATTCCAGTTTCAAGGTTCTTTGATCTATGCTGCCCTATTCTCCAAAATTAGTTCCAAGACTCCACTTAATGTATTGTAACTAGTGGCACATTGACTTTCAATTTTCTAACTATTATTCAAATTAGAGAAATTTTGTTTTGATACAGTCTGAAATATACCATGAAAGACAATATTATATCATCCTCTGGATAAACAACATCATTGTTGAAAATATTTTTAAAAACTAACCATTATCATTTTTGAAGTATTTATGGCAGCATTATTTTAAATGTTTACCTATTTTAACTTACTGAATCCTATTATCATCATCATCCCTACTTTGAGAATAAGGAAATTCTCACCAAAGAAGAGAACTTCCTTGCCTATGGTCACACAGCTGGTAAGGGCTTCAACAAGGATCTGGACCAGGTAATCTGGCTCCAGTGTCAGTACTCCTTACCACTATACCCTACTGTCTTTCAAAATTATTGTTTTGTTATTGTTACTAAGGAACTTTAAAATATAAAAAAGGACAAAAGAAGAAAATAAAGTTCATCTACCACCCAGAGATACTATTAATGATACTGAGTTGTGTTGTTATTATTTAATTGTAATTCAAATCATACCGAAATATGGGCACAGCCCTGAAAGTTCTCTTCATTGGATATTATACTCTGTTCCAAGGATGGAGGTGCTCCAGTATACCTTGAGTCCCATAAAATAAAGGACAGCTTTTGAAGGCTATTCCCTATTAATATGACACTAGTGTACACTCAGTCTCTTAGGCATACTGATAAGATAAAATTTAAAATGAGCTTCCCAAATGAAGTCTGGGATACCACTGGACAGGCTAAAACTTCTGTGTCTATCTGGTTTGCTTTCAACCCTTACCAAGGAGAGAGACAAGTGGAGGTCCCTTTCCTTAAAGCTGGTAACATACCCTAAATTAATGGGCTTGCATATATAATGATAAGATTATTTAGAATTCTTGATGAAACTGGTTTTCCATATCTGAGCAATGATTCTATTATTATCATTAACACAAAGATAGAGAAATTCCAAAAGCAGACATTAAAAAAAAAAAAAATCCAGAATAACTCAAAGCTAGCAGCTAGGCATACCACAGGCCCATTCTTCCACTTAGTTCATTAGGACTAGTAGCAAGAACTCTACTTAAGCAATTTTCTTGGGTTGCCCAAATTAATTCCTCCAAATAAGGGCAGGATAGCTATTTGGGGAGTAGGCAACTTCTAGGATCTGACTTAAATGAATGCTAAGCATGGGCTTCATTATATATATTCAATGGTTACTGTTTTACTAAACAGAGAATTTTAGGATACACAAATGAGGAGGATACATGTGTTCTTTAATTTCCTTTTGGCTCATTAAAAATAATTTAATAAATATGCATCATCTCATGAGCAGGTGAAAAGGGGAAATGCTCATTTCAAACACTGAAATATTTTGGTGTCCTAGAAAATGCATATGGCCTCAACAATTTAAATACATCTTCTTTCCTGCACTGTGACATTTCAAATTAACACACTGCCTTTATTGGTCTGTCATGCAAGAGACCTTATTTAACTATAAGACATAAGTTGCTTCTATGTGTGTGTTTTATTTATAAGTCTCAAAATAACTATTTTTCACTTTAGCTTCCAGTAAATTTCTAAATTATCCTGAGAATTTAAAAAAAAATCTTTTTTTAATATTTATTTTTTAGTTGTAACTGGACACAATTTATTGTATTTATTTTAAATAATTTTTATGTGGTACTGAGGATGGAACCCAAGGCCTCCAATGTGCCAGAAGAGCAATATAGAGCTAAGCCTTAATCCCAGCCCCTCTCTTGTTTTTTAATTACTTGCAAGCGGACAAAATTTTGACATTTACTCTGTAATTAAGTCATGATTCCTACAACTGTTTTGAATTATATAATATATAACGAAAAATCAAATAAAGAATGGAACTATATTTCCTATCAATAAGTTAAGGGATACAGAGAATGATCTAAACAATGCACTTACTAAATGACCTCATTTCCAGCTCAAAATGAATTCAGTTCAGCACAACAACATAGGAAAAAAGTAAGCATTTTTGAATCTTAATTTTAAAATCTAATTTTTATTTCACCTACCAAGTCAGTGTATAAAAATAAATTTCTTACCCTTGATTATATTTTGAAACAATTTAAATTGCTTCTAGTTATCTTTCTCTAATTGGCCTTTGAACAAATGATTTGACTGGACTGACATTATCTAATCATTAACCAAGTACTTTCAGAAAATCTGGACATTCAAGAATCAAAGTATATTAAAATATACAAAAACACCTGGCTTTGAATTTGTACAAGTTTTTTTTGACAGTATATAAACTTCAGAAAAAGTAGTAGAAGAGGTGAGTTCTAGTGTTAAAATTAGAAACTACCAGATTCAACCAAAGAACCGACTAAAGATAAAGCCATTTAAAATTCTAGAAGACAAATGGTACAAGTAACGCAAGCACATATATACCTTTTTACATGTTTAATAGGTCAAGGAATTCAGGTAAATTAAAATTAGCTTAGCTAAATCATTTTTATCATGGTGGCTCACCATTAGCAACATGAACTCCCCACCCAAAATTTAGGGAAACTCCCTCTCCCCTTCTCTAGAAAACAATGAAGATAATCAGTCACAATGAAAACAGTCACAGGACAATGAGACAGACCAGTGGATGCCTTCAACTGAGCACAACTTACCCCAAGGTGTTGCCTGCCAGCCTGCCCAGAGTCTCAGAACCAGAGAGAAACCACGGGGAGTCACTTGTCCTACCAGGCCTGGAAGTCCTCCCTGCACCCGAGTTGCTGTTCAACTTTGACCTAGGAAAAAACAAGATATAGAATAATCACATCACAGTCTCAATATGCTAAGGCACATACCCGGAATTCCAAAACTAAACTGCTCTGGGACTTCCTGTAGTAAAGTATCTACTTAATTCCCTAATTACTCCTATTAAAATTTATTCTTCATATCGAAGAACAAACCTAATAACTTGTGGTCTTCTAACAATACAGTGTTCTTTCCTAGTTAAAAAAGAATTATCACATTTCAAATACAAATGAATGTTAAATAATAGATTGTTCTTAGATTTTTTTTTTTAAATCAATGTCTTCCTTAGAAGTGGATTAGCTGATGGGCTGGGGATGTGGCTCAAGCGGTAGCGCGCTCGCCTGGCATGCGTGCGGCCCGGGTTCGATCCTCAGCACCACATACCAACAAAGATGTTGTGTCCGCCAATAACTAAAAAATAAATATTAAAAATTCTCTCTCTCTCCTCTCTCACTCTCTCTTTAAGAGAAAAAAAAAAGAAGTGGATTAGCTGAAATTCATCTTACATTATATCTAGCATCATTTGAAATACTATGATTTTTAAAGGCCAAAATGCTAACGACCTCGGTTGCATTCAAATTGAGTTATCTGGTTTGGAAACATTAAAGAGAAAAATACATGTGTGAAACCATTTCAAAGAGTAGATCTGGGGGATAGCAGGGGATAGGAAAGGTAGCAGAATACAACAGTCACTAATATGCCATTATGTAAAAATGTGAGTATGTAACAGATGTGATTCTGCAATCTGTATTGGGGGTAGAAATGGGAGTTCAAAACCCAATGGAGTCAAATGTATGAAAGATGATTTATCAAGAGCTCTGTAATGTTTTGAACAATCAATAAAAATATATATATATTTAAAGTATAAAAAAAAAAAGAGTAGATCTGACTTGGAACCTACCAAACATGTAATTTCTTCATTCCCATAAAGTGATCATTGATTCCTCCACTTACAAATCATCTCGCTTCCTCGGAATTTAAATCTGAACTATAAACTTTACCATTTATTTTGAGCATCTGGTTTTCTACAGTGCCTTTTTAATTTGAGAATAATCAAAATCAAAACATGGATTTAATAATAATACCTTTTAAATACTACATATAAATACTATATGGAATAAAAAGTACAGGCTGAAAATAGAGTTCAATAACAGTACTTGTCTAACACCAGAAAAAATACATACATACATATATACAAAGAACATAAGGACTTACCCATCATTATTATCAGGTTTACCCAATTCCAATCTGTCTGGCTGCACTGAAAAACCAATCCTGCAAACTCTACCATCCTAAAAGCAAAGAAAATAGAAGAAATTCTCTAAGTAAAAATATGCATTAAAATTTGAATTTATTCAACAGATTCTGTGCCTATTGCTATCATATTCATAAGACACCCAATATGCTCTTTTACAGAAAAAAAGAGTTACAGAAATTGACACACATAATCAAGAAACCAGCAGAAAATAATTTTAAAACATCTCAATTTGATAGAATTTAAAGGGAGGAAAGATATTAGGAGCCTCCCCATTATGTCACTAACTAGTTTCAAACACTAGTAAATCATTAAAACTTTCTCCAGAACAGAGGATTTATACAAGGAAAGAGAACTGGGTGATCTTCAAAGTAACTCTATCTAGTAGCTCCTATGTTCCTTGGTTAAAAAGGAAGAAATGATACAGAGTTGTATTTCAACTATTTTTCTTTTCTCTACCTCAAGAAGAAATGCAGCATGATTTGGTCCCACCACACACTGTTTAATAGTGGCCTGCTCCAATACATTCAAAGGCGGGTGGCTAGGGGGGAAAAAAAACAAACAAAAAAGGATGTTAGTAAAATTATTTTTAAATGGTAAATACGTTATAGGATTTTTTTAAATTCATTAATAATAGGAGAAATAACTGGCAAAATCTGTTTTTTAAAAATCAACATATGTTAAAGCAACCATTTAAACATATTTATGTCCAGTAATCACTATAGCTCCTTGGTATGCTGTACTGTTTTAAAAAAATCAGTATGAATAAAAACTGTAATTCAAATGAACCAACCTTATAAACAAATGATAGAGTAAAAGATTAATCATAAGAATGTTTATCTTGATCAGAGTTCTTTTTCCTAATAGAAGAAAAAATTACTTTTTGAAAAAAAGACTTAAAATATCTTAGAATGGGGATGAAGCACTTGCTGTGTACAAGGTCCTGGGTTCAATCCCCAATACTAAAGAAAACAAAGTATAGATTTATTTCTTAAAATTCTTACCTGTTTAAATTATATTTGTTGAGTTTTTCTGAAACTTCTCGTAACCTTAAAAAAAAAAAAAAGTTAATAAACTGCATGTTCAAATCGTCTGTAAATAAATAGTTCTGATAGGTACTTGTTTCATTATTTGGGTGATCCACAATAGTAGTACACAAAACAATTGCTGTGGCAAGAATGTATTTTGTATTCTTTTTACTTTTGTTCCAATGAATAAATAAATAAACAAATAAGAGGCTGAAGTTCCCTTCCTTTTCTACCCCATTAGCAACTTCAGTAACAATAATCTTATCGATCCTACTGCACAGATGAGGAAGCTGAGGCTTCTAGAGTCTATTTATCAAAAAATTGGCAATAGATGCGGTACTTGAACCAACACCCAATTCAAAACCAATTGGGGGGAGGGACCCTGCTATCGGCCCCAAAAGAGCTTTGTTTTGTTTTTCTACTAAGAAGTTGGGAGGTCTACCACTGAGCTACATTCCCAGCCCTTTCTATTTTTATGATTTGGGGGTTTGTTTATATTGGGGATTGCCCTGCCAAGAGACTCTTGAAGTTTGTGAATATCACCAAATGAAAATACCTGGAAAGCATAGGTCCTTTAAGAATTTAATATAACTGGGGAGAAAAATATTCAAAAGGCTGACTTAAAGCTCAGTCTAGAGCTCTTAAAGGGACTTATGGCTCAAAAACAAGGAAAAGAACAAGCCACCCCATTTCTAAAAGAGTATTGAAGATGCTTAGAAATATCTCAAAAAAAAAAAAAGCAGTACAACAAAGAGATTAAATTTGTATTGTCTGTTATGATTTTACTGTTTACCTCAAGAAAACAAGCTTAAATTCATATAAAACATTTTAATACAGACTCAGAAAATTTAAACCAGGTACTCTGTTAAGCTAAGAAAGAAATTATGTAACATTAAGATGTAATAAAAGAGGGCTGGGGTAGTAGCTCAGTGCACATGTGAGGCACTGGTTCAATCCTCAGCACCACATAAAATTAAATAAATTAAAGATATTGAGGGCTGGAGATGTGGCTCAAGCAGTAGCGCGTTTGCCTGGCGTGCTCGGGGCGCTGGGTTCGATCCTCAGCGTCACATAAAATAAAATGGGGTTGTTGTATCCACCGAAAATTGAAAAGTAAATATTTTAAAAATAAATAAAGACACTGAGTTCATCTACAACTAAAAAATATTTTTAAAAGATGTAATAAATTATTGATTTTTAAAGGTTTAATTCTCTATTAAGTCACCAAAACAACTGCCTCATCATTTAAAAATATTTTCACAAATAATTCTTACAAACTGATGATTTTAGAAAACAATGAGAAAAAAAATCAGAACACTGTATCAACAGAAAATTCCACAAGTATTGCTCTCTAAAAAGTGACCTATAACAGTTCTCACCCCCTTGGTCAATCATTTTGGGGGAAAGAGACGGACAGCTATTTTTCAAGTTGATTCTGACACTGCATCTGAAATATAGCAGATGTTCACTGTAGCATTATTTATAATAGCACAAGCTGGAGACTTAGATGTCTTCTAAGTGCAGGATTGGTTAAATAAACAACAGTACCCCTAGAAAGGGAACACAGCAAAAAAGAGGGACAAAAGTGAAGTCAGATTTTAATCTTGTACAGTTTAGGATATAAAAACTGCCACAAATCATCTATCTACGAACAAATAACCTAATTATTTCAAGAGATTCTAAGCCAGCAGTCTTGTAACTTAGAAATTCTTGTAAATTCTATCCTCCCTATTCACTAATGAGGAGCATCTTTTTCAAACAATTTTTTTAAAAAAATCACCAAAATCCAACACCAAATCACATTTGGCAGCTAAAACAACTTTCAAATAATGCCACAGGTAATTTTCCTTGCAAAACACTCACTGATGACTTTATTCTCACTCCTAAAGAACAGCGTCTGATCATGTGTGATTTGGCCCCCATAAAATACATTTTCATTTTTGTAACCCAGTACTGCATTCACTTTCATTAACAAAACATGTTTTTATTGGTCCTAGAAAGTTGAGTTTTCACAACAAATTTCAGTTTGCTCATTTACAAAGCATACTTCTGTGTTTGAAAACAAAATCAAACACTCTCTAAGAGTAATGCCTTATGGAAATCATGAGCTCTGAGAAGGCTTATTAGAAAATGAGGAGAAAATAAACTAAACATCATGTTTCAGAGAATAACAGTAGCCTTCAAAGACCCTGAACAGAAGCAGAAGGAACTCTTACTTTCCTAGGCACAAATTTACCACGAGCAATTTACAAAACTTTTCATCAGACTAAGAGCCCGAGTATGAAAACCAGAGTAGTGACACACTCAGAAGATATTTGTTCACTACAATACAACAAACCCCATTCATTTTCATTCCTTTTTTGTTAACCCAAAACTTTTCTCTACAACTTTCATAAAGTGAGGGGATGAGGGGGGACAAGTTTTTTTCCAAAATGAACAATAATTGAGAGTGAGAATTAAATGCTTCTTCCTTGGCTTCAAATATCATTCCAAGTAGATATTACTTATAAAACTAAAATAAGCTGTGAGAATATAAAACTCTAGAAACTAATAAGACATCAACAGCAAATTCCAGGATAGAAAGAGATGGTGAAAATGGTTCCTGTTATCAATTTTAATCTTCAAAATCATAATGCCCTAACCCTATCTGAACACCAATTTGCACTGAAAACAATGCCCACCAAGTAGCAAAAAATCTGGAGTTTACCTCCTGCTCCTCTATTATTCATATTTCACCTATGTGAAAAAGGACTAGTAGTTATCTTTGGATCTTTTCAGTCTCAAAATTCTTATCAGCGTATGAAAAGCAATGCATCAGTGAAAGATATATATGTAAGAATAAGAAATAGCACTTACTCTCAATAGTCAATTTTACCTACCCATTTGAAACCTTCATATACAAATAGACTTTATATGGATATCTAGAAGGTTTCCTCAAAATTTAATTCTTAAATGCAATCCCAAAATTCACATAAAATGTTATCATTCTTTCAAATCTCCAATGATAACAAAACTGGACTCCTAACAAATTAGTTTATATGGGTCCAGGTAATAGGAGCAAACTCTTCGGGCAAATAGTGAATTATATTAAGGAGTATATCTTCTCTATAGTTTTGGATGCAGACACCCAAATCACAGAATTACCACAGGCCAAAGAACACATCTGTTTAAATTTACTAAGTTACTGAATGTATTTATATAATTATTTTTTTAAACATTTTATTTACATTTTAGTTTTCGGCAGACACAACATCTTTGTTTGTATGTGGTGCTGAGGATCGAACCCGGGCCACACCCATGCCAGGGGAGTGCGCTATTGCTTGAACCACATCCCCAGCCCCTTATATAATTATTGAACACTCATCCACTTTAAAGAATCTTGGTCCACCAACTTCCAATGCTGAAAAAGTTATTAAGTAGATTTCTTCTCCTGGCAATATTAACAAGTTTTCCATCTTAAAATGACAACCAGCTAGTGCTCACCAAATTTCATCTCTAAATAAACCTTTATATGGAACAACATAATATTACAAATAATCTCATAACTCAGCATTTAATCTCACTCAAGCATAGCCATACAAGTCTTTGCAAGGTGCCTATAACAATATAAGTTGCTGAATCCTCCAACAGCAAAGATGTATTCTATATTCTGATTAAATCACCTATTTTGTTCTTAAGATTTATAGATCATCTCACAGATCCAAAGGCTAGAATTTTTTTAAAGCAGCAACATTCAAACTGATGTAAAGAGACAAGATAAGTAGAATGGTACCTGCTAGAAATTAACATACATCATTGTTACTCTTGAAAACCCCTGTGATTTCAATCTCATTTTCTCCAATTTAACATTACAATCTCAAAGATCATTCATTGATTCACTGATCCTCAACTGGCAATACTACTTAGTGCAGGTGCTTCAGTTTTAAAATTCTCTGCCTACCTCCTACCACAAAACATGCCTTCATGTTCAGGCACATATCTGAACTGAATTAAAGCTTGATGCATCTTTCTTGTCTAATTTCTTTAAAAAAAAAAAAAGTTTTTAAGTTTATTTTAATCTTTAAGGACAGAAAGATATTCTTCACATCCCACCATCCACAAAGTGATGACTTTCATATATCTGGACTTGTAACACAAGACGCACCCACTCAGGTTTCACATTTACCAGCAATCACCTTAATGGTAGAAGTGGCATAATCTGCCACCAGTACATTTCCTCCAGTCTCATTCCTACATAACTCATGCCCAGTTCAAATGCTACCTACTCCATGAATTTTTCTTGGTGGTCCTACTTTTTTTTTCTACAAAAGTCTATAGTTTCTATCTTATTTCGACCTTTACTGTCCATTTCATATCCTAGTAATCAGATGTTATTCTATCTCTAAGCAAAGATTTGCCTAGTCTTTTCCCTATCCCTCTACTTCTTTTCATACAGGTCCAAGGGTCAAAAATCTAAGTTACTGTATACAACACATTACAGAGGCAGATAAGGCTCCTCACATTCAACTCAACAAAACTAATTCCCCAAGTCTTCAAATTCAAATGAATATAAGGATTTATTTTAGGATAGTTGCCCATATTTAGAAGATCCATGAACATGGAAGAAACATTCAGTAAATCACCACTTCCTTAATAATTACCTTAGCAAACCACCCTTAAAATGACCTCACCCTAACCTCTGGATATCACCTATCAAAGTACTAAAACTTTTGTCTAACCATATCATTTTGTTTTGGAGTAAGGTTTTAAAAAATAACATAAAAACTGAAGAGACAATAAGTCATTAAGCTTATCTGCAATACTACACCACAGACTCTTGCAAACAATGCCTTAAAATTCAATCCTGTTATTGTTATCAGAAGACAGGTATTACCAAAACACAAACACAATACTCATTAAAAATCTGTGACCACACAGATTGTCATCATAGAAAAATCAATACTGTAGGACCATTTCTCATGTTTCTCAAAAGATTAGGGCTCGAAATATGGGAAACTGTACATAACTTTTAAAATTCTGGAGCGACTGTTACTAGATAGATGATAAAGACAGGTTCCAAACCCATCTCTCACAGAACTCAAGTTTCCACTAGGCACTTTTCTAAGTGTAATCAGTCCTCAACTTTCATAAGCTGCTCTTTTATACAACTACTCTGTCATCCTATTTACACTATGTCCCTCTTTGTGGCCTCTTCACATGCCAACACACATTCCCATTGATAACAATAAGTTCAAACTACCACATGGTGGTCCTACCACCTAACAGCTGTTACAACTGAAGGAAAAGGCTATATTTTGGGCAAAGCTACAGAGGGCATTTTCAGATGGGCTATTAATTTGTGCCAGCATCTAGTAGGCACATCCCCAACACCCCAACACCCCCACATCCCTCGCCTAGTAAACAGAGAGCCTAGAGCTAACTTGTTCAATCCAGTCCAGAGAGGTTAACCAACCCCAAATTCCTTTTCACACAGTTCTGGAACAAACAACGGCAAATCGCCTGAGGCAGACTCATGGGGATTGCCTTCGTGAGAATCTTTAGTATAAGATAGAAGGGATCACTAAGTGTTCTCATGCTGCACTGTGGATTGGATTTTGGGTAAAGGGAATAAAGCTTCTCCCCCTATGCACTCTGTATTGTGACTTAGGCACTACCTTGACCCATGGAGCTGAGGCTGACAAAGAGGCCGGTAAAGAGCTTTAGCAGGATAATATACCAACCAGATTCTAATCATTCTCTCTCTCTCTCTCTCTCTCTCTCTCTCTCTCTCTCTCTCTCTCACTCACACACACACACACACTCTCTCTCAGGGAGTTGGAGAGTAAATGGGATGTCAAAGGACATAGCCACATCAATGTTTATAGCAGCACAATTCACAATAGCTAAATTGTGGAACCAACCTAGATGCCCATCAATAGATGAATGCATTAAAAAAAATGTGGCATATAAACACAATGGAATATTACTCAACAATAAAAGAGAATAAAATCATGGCATTTGCAGGTAAATGGATGGAGTTAGAGAAGATAATGCTAACTGAAGTTAGCCAATCCCAAAACACCAAATGCCGGATGTTTTCTTTGATATAAGGAGGCTGATTCACAGTGGGATAGGGAGAGGGAGCAAGGGAGAAATAGATGAATTCTGAAGGGTAATTAATGATGGTTGAATATGATGATCATTGTTATCCAATGTACATGTATGAATATGAATTGGTGTAAATATACTTTGTATACAACCAGAGATGTGAAAAATTGTACTCTATATATGTAATAAGAATTGTAATGTGTTCCACTGTTATATAAAAATTTTTGTAAAAAAAGAAATAAACAGTCACATCAGCCTTTGGGGAATGCCTCATCAAAGCAAGAAGCACCAATGTTAGGAATGATTCTCTTCACCTCTTTAAGTATGAAGAACTGTATATGTGGAATCTGAATCCTAGACATTCAATTTCAGACACATTTTTAGAAATCCAATTTGCAATGGTTTTTTCTGAATTTAACCCTGATTATGGTATCCCATTTTCATGATTTCATAGAAGAATAAATTAAGCATAGAAAAATAAGGAGAGGGGCTGGGATTGTGGCTGAGCAGTAGAGCGCTAGCCTAGTCCATGCGAGGCCCTGGGTTAGGTCCTCAGCACCACAAAAAAAATGAATGAATGAATGAATGAATGAATAAATAGAAAAATAAGGAGAGGCAGTACTGTCATTTTAACCACACACAACGTTTAAAAAAAAATCACTCACTACAATTCATTTCACACAAAAACTGTAGGAAAACCACAATCTGAGAATATCTCTTTACCTGTATTTAAAATTCTCCATTTTTCCCTTACTCTTTCTCATATCACAGCTAACAACAGAAAACTTTAAAGTTTAACATTAATGAACCAATGTAGCTGGGCTCGGTGGTGCACACCCATAATACCAAGAACTCAGGAGGTTGAAGAAAGAAAATCCCAAGTTCAAGGCCAGTCTGGCAACTTAGAAGGATACTGCCTCAAAATAAAAAATAAAAGGTCTGGGGATATAGCTCAATGACACAGCACCACTGGGTTCAATCCCCAAGTGGGGGTTGTAGGGGTGGCACACACAGGAAAGAAAGAAAAGGAATCAAATTAGTTACTGCAATGGTAAAACAGGAACTAAAAATGTTACACACATCCCCCCTCCCCTCCAAAAAAAATGCAGACTATAAAGATTTGTTTATTCATATCTCCTATAAAAGGATTTTCTGAGTCTCTAGTTCTGAGGTGAAAAATCTATATAATAGTCTAACAACCTTCTCAACAGCTTCCCTTCCCCACTCATCATGATGTACTTTAGCAACTCTCAAACTTCTTGATCTCAGGGCGATTTTATACTAAAAAATTATTGAAGACCCAAGAAACTTCTGTTTATGTGGGTCATAGACATTTAACATTAAAACTAAAAACAAAAAATGTTTAAAAAATAAACTTGTTAGGGCTGGGATTGTGGCTCAGTGGTAGAGCACTTGCCTACCACTCGTGAGGCACTGGTTTAAATCCTTAGCACCACATAAAAATAGTGTGTTCATCTACAATTTAAAGAAAAATATTTTTAAAAATAAACTTGTGTATTGACACAAATTATAAACCTACAGGGCTGAGGATATAGCCCAGTTAGTAAAGAGCCTGCCTCACATGCACAAGGCCTCCAAAAAAAAAACTATTTTCCCCCCCAAAATTTGATAACTGTTTTTGCAAACCTCTTTGTTATCAGGCTTAAATTAGTTAGATTCTCTCAGATTTGTTTTTGCATTCAATCTACACAGTATGTTGTTTTGGTTAACAACAGTATCTGGGGATGAGGTACAGCTCAGTTCTAAGCACATGAGCAGAATGAGCAAGGCTCTGGATTCAATCCCAGTACAAAGTAATAACAACAATAAGTATATAAAGAAAAGTTGACCCTACATAAATAAGTTGTTGGAAAAAGGGAAGAATATTTAATTTTTATTTCTTGAGACAGGGCCTATATTGTCCAGACTGGCCTCGAACTCAAATCAATGTTGGGGGCGAGGGTAATTATTCATTCTTCTTACAGCCCCAAATGTCAGCCAAAATAACCTCCTATTCGTGTTCTTTCAAAATGATTTTCAAATTAAGGATATTCTCTGATACTACACCAAAATTCAACAAGTCAGTTTTCTAATGGCTGGTTGCAACATACAATCTGAAACCTTATCAATAAACTTTTTGTACTCTTGCACTAAAACCCACTGGTCTAGTCTTATACTTTGAATACACTGCTTACCTATATATGATTGTTCAGATATAAAATGATACAGCAAAGTAGCATAATGGCCACACTGACAATATTAAACTTCCATGAGGCACTAGTATCTATCATGAACTTACAATAACAGAGGGGAAGGCAGGTAGTAGGGACAAAGATACAGAAGAATCTCTTTTAAGGTGCACAGGCAAAAGCTAAAGGCATGGTTTAGGAGACGTAACCAACTGCCAGCCTTCAGATGGACTTTAACTGAATCACACGGCATTTCAAATATTTTTAAGCTTCTTGGCCAACATTTAAAACTGGACAATTTTACAAAGAATTTCAGATTTCTGGCTTCTCTTGAAAAATGAGATCTAGAAACTAGGTTTAGTTCCTTAGTGGTGACCAGCTGTGCCCTTAGCTATCTCTGGTTATAAGAGCTAATACAGAAAATATTATTCCTCCACCCTCTAAAACAGAGTATTTCCTGGGTGGAAGAGTAATCTGATCCCAATCTTATAATAAACTCCTCAAATTATCAGCATGTACATTGAGACCTAATATATCTTCGAGCAGCCACAGGCTAAGCTACTTTTTATTTCTTTAAATTTAGCTTGACAATGTCTAAAATAGCAGTCTAACTTTTCTCACTTATTGCCTAACCAAAGAACTGTCAAGTAGCAAACATCTGACTTTCTCTTAAATGATCTCAAGTCACCTAAATGGTGGCTTTTATAGGGGGAAAATCCACCTGTCAGCCTCTTGAATCACTGTCCATAGGTAGCACTTACACTTAAGAAGATGACAAATGCTAGTGTATATAATATAATGCCTTCAATTTACCCTGAATGATGTGGTACATTCACCTTCAAAAATCCATTCAAAATCAAATGAAGACATTTCTAAATATTGTAAATTTATAAAGTGATTTAATTTTTTAAATGTGAACCTTTTTAATCTATTCCAAGATGGTTTTCAATTGAAATGTAAAAGGTTTCTACTAAACTGAGAAAATTCAGATTATAAAGGAACATTCTGCAAACTACAAGAGAAAAATTACATTAAACCTGCAAATAATTTCTTCCCCCAAACTGGAAAATATTATGGTTAGAAATTCCTACACAATGTCATGAATAATCTCCTTTTCATACTAGAGTGAAAAGGAGACCAAAATCCCAAGCTACTGTGCCATTTGAAAGATAAACACATCTCTGGGAAATGAAATGCTGAATACACACACACACACAGAAAATTATTCTCCTCTAAAGCAAAATCAACCATGTTATTTTCAACTCCATTCAAAACAGGAAAAGGGAAAGAATACACATGCCAAATGGACAAAAAGAAATTTGGTGGTTAAACTTAAAAGGTATGGCCTTCTTGCATTCTTCTTTATAATTTGATAAGTCCTTCTGTCTAATCTTATTTTTTTTTCCTTTTCCTTTTATTCCTTTTGTGGTACTTGAGCTATATCCCCATCCCTTTCTATTCTTGATTTTAAGACAGGGTCTTACTTAGTTGCCCAGGTTAGCATCAAACTTGTGATCCTCCTGCCTCAGCCTCCCAAGTAGCTGGGATTATAGGCATGTGCCAACAAATCCAGATAATTTTTTTTTCCAACAATAAAACTTCACAAACATACAAGAATTGAACTGTGCTAATAAGAAAATGATGTCTCTGGAAGTCCCATCCAAAAACTATAGCACCCACACAAAATTTCAAGAGAAAATAGTTGGTTTTCTTCACCTTTAGGCCATATCCACATTTCTGAATACCACAACTTCATTCACACTAAAGTTTCCACCAAATGTAGATAATGCATTCAAATTGTTACAATTCCAATTTCAACTCTACATATGAATGAAATATCTCATAATTGATGCACTTCATACGATAAGCACTTCGATCCTTGAGATGGAACTATAAACTGAAAAAAATCTGCAATGAAATTTGATTTTTCTCTTTTTAAAAAAATATTTATTATATTTTTAGGTGTAGATGGACACAACACAATGCCTTTATTTTTATGTGGTGCTGAGGATCTAACCCGGGTCCCGCTCGTGCTAGGTGAGCGCTCTACCACTGAGCCACAATCCCAGCCCGAAATTTGATTTTTCTACATGAACAAAACAACTAGGAAGTTATACACCTGACTCAGGATCTCGACTGCCATTATCTAAAAAGGTTCTCTGAACAAGAGCTACCCGGATTCACTTCTTGTTATTCTTTTATTATATCAAAAGTGAAGCACCTGCTTCACTGCCTTTGAAATTTTGCCTCTTAAGCTGCCATCCCACCTGCCCCAGGAACCACACCTACACGTCAATGAGGGACAGCGTGATGGTGGGAAAGAGAATGAATGCACTGCGGTGTAAAACAAGCCTGGTTTGAGCCCTTCCCTACTGCTACCTGGCTTACTCTAGGTGAGTATCTTTAACCTTCCAGAGCTTAGTCAGTTTCTCAATCTGTTAAATGGAAATTTAAAATATATATATATATATCTGGCAATGTTGCTTATAGAAGGATTAGAAACAATTATGTAATGGACCTTGGAAAAGGCTGAGCACTTAAATGCTCAATAAATGGGATCTATTACCAATATTTTTCAAACATATTTTTCAACCTTGGATAGCATGCTATATTGCAGCTTCAAACCGGCCAAGTTCTCGCTTGAATTGATTGCCAAACTAAATAGGGCCCAATCTGAATCCTAATATCTGGTAGAAATCTGAGGATCCAGGGAATTACAGCTAAGTCTGGGATTTCCTGGAAACAGATATCTGTAAATGCCCTATAACTCGAGGTTTCTTGTGCATGAGTTTTCAATCTCACATAGAGAGATTTCTTCTTTTCTTGTCCTTATTTCAAATCTCACCTTTTCTTTGATAAGCAGTCCACCATTCCAAACATCCCTTCTTATCACAAAATTATATTCAAACTACTTTTTTGTTGTTTTTTTTTTGGGGGGGGAAGGGTTGGTACTGGGGATTAAACTTGACCACTGAGCCACATCCCCAGCCCTATTTTTTGCTTGCATTTAGAGACAGAGTCTCACGAAGTTGCTTAGCACCTCACTTTTGCTGAGGCTGGCTTTGAACTGGTGATCCTCCTGCCTCAGCCTCCCCGACAGGCACCACCGCACCTAGCTCAAACTACTCTTTTTTAACACACCTATTCCCTCAGCCTAACATAACTATCTCCAACTGACTTCTGCAAACCCAGGTAATAAGAAACCTTAACTCAGCCTAAATTACTGTTTAAGCTAGGTATTTTTCTAAATTCAATATACCTAGTGCCTACTTTGTCCACAGCATTTCTTACAATTACTATGTTTGATTTTCAGTGCCCAACAAATTCTACGAAGGCAAGAGCCATGCTTTATTAATATCTAAATCCCCAATACCTGAAACACAGTTAATACTAAATGGAGACTGAATGAAAGTCATATGTCTTAGTTCTAGGCCCAACATTGCCTAAAAATGGTGGAGTCATGGTGTTTTCTGTTTAGTCATTTTCAAAATTTTTTCAGATGTTCTGCTCTGTGACCAATATTACAAGACTGGGTTTCTTAAATCACAACAAAGATATTATTCAGCAAAATAATCCTCCAGGAGTCCACAACTTTAAAATTCAAACAGCACTGCAATAGACAGGAGGAGGATAATTAGCCCCAGGAAAAAAAGTTGACTAGAAAGACAGGAAAATACATCTAATACTGTTATTGTCATAGAATACTTTCCCCGTCTTCTCCTCCTCTCTCCCTCCTGCTTGGTTTAACCTAGGTTAGTGTCAGGGAAATGTGAAAATAAACAAACAAACAAACAAATAATGGAAGCAAAGAGCTCATTAGGAAGAAAAATTACAGATAAAAGTCTAATAGGCAAACTGCCTTAAAATTCAAACAACAGAAAGTCCCTTGTTATACATCTTCTGTTGGTAATAATGCAATAAGACAAATTCTAATACCTAATGCTGAGTAAAAATAAGAACATGCAGATAAAAATATGCATACTATATTCTATTGATTTGGTCACTCATAAACATCATAGCTTCATGGGAAAGAAAAATTGTGCCAGTCTGATCCTACCTAGATACCCAAAAGAAGCCTGGGGTTTTGAGTCCTGATTCTGCCACTCTAACTCTTGAGTACATCCTTTAATATAATATTCTCTTGCTCTAATTTTTCACTTTGGCCAAAAATGGAAGTTACTACATTTCACAAAGCTGTTTTAAGAAATAGATAACAGGTATCATCTAAAAATCATAATTCCTAATCTACTTGGTCATCAAAATCTCTGGGGAACATTTAAAACAACATTACCAGAACCTACATAAGACTATAAAATCAAAGATTCCCCCACCCCAAGGAAGAAAAACCAAAACAAGGTTCAATAATTTGTGTTCTGGTTGAACAAATATTGGTACACATAGGAACAGAGCAAGAAGAATCATTTTTCAGTGTATGTAAATTTATACTATTCAATTTTTGACCACGTATTACAAACTCAAAATTAAAAAAATATATATATTTTTTTAAGTAAAGTGATCCTGATGAGCCCCTAAATCTAGGACTCAGTACTCTAAAATATCACAAATACACACAAGGATTATCTAAAATATTCAGATTAGCAGTCCACTTAGAGAGATATTAAATTATTAAATAAGCATATTGTTCCAAGTTTGGAAACTGTTGATTAAGGTAGCCTCCTCGCAAATTCACAATTCACAAACCTCATTAAAACCTCTTATAAAGTCCTGTAATATAGAAACCTGTTTAATTCTGCTGAATCTTGTATTTCCCAAATTGAAATTGGATATGAAACGCTCTTCCTAGTATAATCATATAAATTTGGTATCTAAGCTAAACTAGATCCAAAATTCCTTAAAATGTCACTAAAATAATTAACTAAGTTAAAAACAAAAATTTATTGTCAATCCTCCTGCCTTTTTGTACAAAGAAAACCCATAGTATTTGTTCAACCAAATTCACAATTGTGATTCTGGTCTTATCTACAAAAGTGATAGAAAAATTAAAGCTATTTCTATCTAAAATGTATACATATAACTGTATATAAAGGTTGCTATACATCAACAGAAATCCTCTGAGGATTGCCTTTAAAATCTGGATTGTATATATTATTAAGTCTGAAGGTAGTCCATCATTACAGGATCCTCAGTGTCAGTGAAGTCATGAGAAACCCAAGACATTTTTTTTAAAAGTAATTTTATTAATCATTCAAGAACAGTAACATCCAGTAGGACTGAGACAGAATTGGAAGTCCAAGATACTTTGAAAAGAAGAGCGTGTAACACCCAGAATATTCCAGCAGAGAATAAAGAGATGGGAGTAAGGCAGGCGCAGTGGTGCTCGCTTATAATCCCAGCTGCTTGGGAGGTTGAGGCAGGAGGATCATGAGTCCAAAGCCAGCCTCAGCAAAAAGGAGTTGCTAATAAGTAACTCAGTGAGATCTTGTCTCTAAATAAAATACAAAAAACAGCTGGGGATATGGCTCAGTGGTAGAGTGCCCCTGAGTTCAATCCCCATTACCAAAAAAAGAAGGAGACAGACAGATGGGTAAATCACTGTACAGCACAGGGAAGAGTTTGGGGTGAGGAAGAGAAGGAACAAAGACCAAAATAATAAAACATGCACACATATACATACACACATGGACAAAGGTCTCATTATAAACTTAAAGGAAGAGCTCTGCTGAGCTTGCAAAGGAGCTCCTAACAAGTTCTACTTGAAACCAAGGGCCTTGATCTTACTTCTCAAAACTCTCTTCCTAGTTTCTGAAGTTATTGGCTTGGCCCAAGTCTATAATATAAACAAGCCAGAAAAACTCTAACCACAACAACCAGGATTTAAAAGTCTGACCTTCAAATTAAAAGAGTTTTGATCTGAAATACTCAGAGAACAGACAAAGAGTGGCTGAGTCCTTCAACACATACCAATAGACAATTTAACATAAACTCACTTCTATTATGGCAAAGTTTACTTAGACACTTGAACTAATGGGGTATTGAAACACCAATATGCTTAGTACAGAGGCTAGTAAGAAATTCAGCTGCTCTTGCTATTTCTGCCTAAGTGAAAGAAAAGGAAATGCTAACAGGGAACTAGTTTTAAAAAAAGAAATCTGGGGACACAGAACTGCTATTATTTAGGGATAGTATCACACTCTAAACAAAGAGAGGAAAGGGTGAATTCATCACAAAAACATGCACCAGGGGCTAGAGGCATAGCTCAATGTAGAGCACTTGCCTAGAATGCACAAGGCCCTGAATCTGATACCCTGCACTGTCCCCACCATCCTCCTCCCCGCAAAAAAACTGAAAGATATTTAAAATAGACCTCAGAACTAACACATAATAAAAACTAAGACATGAGGCTGGGGATGTGGCTCAAGTGGTAGCGCGCTCACCTGGCATGGGTGCGGCCCGGGTTCGATCCTCAGCACCACATACAAAGATGTGTGTCCGCCGAAAACTAAGAAATAAACATCAAAACTCTCTCTCTCTCTCTCACTCTCTCTCTCTCTCTCTCTTTAAAAAAAAAAATAAAAAAATAAAATAAAATAAAATAAAAACTAAGACATAACTAAAGATGATGGGTAAACTAAGTTCATAATTATAATAAAAACAATGTGAGGTCATGTCATCTATCAAAATCCTGATAATCTGGGGCTGGGCGTTATGGCTCAGTGGTAGAGCACTTGCCTAGCATGTGCAAGGCCCTGGGTTCAATCCTTAGCACCACATAAAATAAATAAATAAAGGTATTGTGTCCATCTACAACTGAAAAATAAATATTAAAAAAAAAAACTCTGGTGGCTGGGGTTGTGGCTCAGCAGTAGAGCGCTCGCCTAGGAAATGCAAGGCCCTGGGTTTGACCCTCAGCACCACATAAAAATAAAGATATTGTGACCAACCAAAAAAATAAATACTAAAAAATAAATAAATAGAATTTTTAAAACCCTGGGAATATTATTCAAATTACATATAAAATGACCTCAACCCAAGTTACATATCAAATATCTACAAAAAGTATAATTAGGATACCACAGTACAGTATTTATTTCCTCTTTTTACCTCCCTCAGAACTTCTCATCATTCTATTAATAATTTACTGTTTTGAACTTTTTATCTGAAACTCCTATTTTTTTACACTTCTCTAAGCTCCTCAAGGACAAGGCTTTTTTGTAGATGTAATATTTAGTACAAAGTACTAAATGGACTGAAAAGGTTAGGATATTATACAAAGCCAAAGACCAACTACAAATACATAAAGGATGGAAACAATTCAGCATTATTATGATAATGATTCTGATGTCTACAGTCCACCTTCTTATACCCTATCATATTAGGATGGAAAGAAAAAGCTTCCTAGCTAAGTAATAACATACTGACTTTGGAAATGGTCCTAGTTTTAACAACCAAGTAAACAAGACTGTCACTTTATACATGGTCCTACCTTCCCTCAGGTTAAGAAAGATAAAGGATACATGATAATGATCCTGTCCTCTACAAATAGATCATTTTTAAAGCAGTTTTTTAAATGCAGTCATGTAATCAAGATAACAGTTAATGTACTGCTTTTAAAGTCTACAGCACTCCTTTTACTATGACATTTTATGTATAAATGTTTCAACTTTAGTTCACAAAAATGTGCCCAAGCACCTCAGCAGCAGAGCCTGAGGATGTTGTCTTAATGACCAAAGGCATGTGCTCAGACTCACCACTTCACAGCTATGCACTGAAAAACCACACTTACTCTCCTTCAATTCAAATTTCCTCCCCAAGGTTTAAATGAAGGAATTTTGGAAAATTCAGTGCTTCCAAAATACAAGGGAGTAACAATGCTAAGATATTACTTAAAATGAACAAACCTCATGATTTCCCTGATTAGCCTCTAAATATTAATTTTAGCCCAGAAAGTCACGCCCCTCAGTCACCAGAGGGGCTTCTACAAAACAATGAGTTTTTATAATTTCAGTTTTTACCAGTGCTCCATTCAGTCACAGAAGGAAAACCTGTGAATCAATTATAAAACTCACTATGAGGGTTTTTTGAGTATCTTTAATGTAAAAGATTAACTAAAAAGTTATCTCTGACCATGATTAAGAGAAAGGTTCTCTGTGACACGTAGTAAGCATTAATACATTAGGCATGGCAGATCTCGACTTTCAGAAAGTCTTAAAAACTGACTCTACTTAATTTGACATTTCACTTGATGCTTCCTAACATCTTTCCCATCCAGTTAGATTTTGAAAGTTAGACCTAGACCTATGTAAGCCCCTAGAAGCCCCTAAAAACCGTCTAGACATGTATACTCATCTTACAATGGCAACACTAAATCTTTGAGATAAGGCTTTTTTTTTTTTTTTTGTAATTAGAAAACTAAACAACATGGGCTGGGGATGTGGCTCAAGCGGTAGCGCACTCGCCTGGCATGCGTGCGGCCCGGGTTCGATCCTCAGCACCACATACAAAACAAAGATGATGTGTCTGCCAAAAACTAAAAAATATTAAAAAATTCACTCTATCTTTAAAAAAAATATATTAAAAAAAAGAAAACTAAACAACAAAGGATTATGTAGGTGTGCAAAAGAGTGTTTCTTTTCACATATACACAAATTTCTTATTCCAATAGTGTTTCTTTTCACATATACACAAATTTCTTTATTCCATATACACAAATTTCTTATTCATCAAGGAAAATAGCATATATGACTAATATCACTGGTCTCATTAATAACAAAATATCCCCTTAGGCAAAGCAATGAAATAATAAGCCTATTTCTTATCTTTTTTAGGCGATGGTACAGATTCAACTCAGTGCCTCCTGCATGCTAGGCAAGTCCTCTACCACTGAGCTATATTCAACCTCAGCCCTATTTCTAATAAATCTTCCATGCAACAAATGTCTGATTCACATTAATTACACTCACAAGTTACATAATTATTTCAACACTAATATCTCCAACCAAAAGATTTCTAGAACTCTCCTTTGGGAACCAGACTTAAGCTTTCTTCTGAATGCTACTACACATCCAATATCTAATACAGTGCCTGGCACACAGTAAGCACGCAAAAGATTAAATAACTATACAAAATAGCAATAAAATTTAGTTATTTCAGGACAGATGTACTATGAAAACAGAAAACATTTATCCTAAAGCTGATTCATTAAATGATTGATGAAGGCAAAGAAAACACTATTTCACAGGAAATACACCCTGAGATTGAGCAGTCATTTAAAAAAAAAAACTCTTCACAAGCCCACATTTCAATTTTTAAATCTCAAAATACATAAAATGTTTGACTTTTCCTTAATAATGTGACTGATCATCCACTTGATTGCATGAGCAATATCCATAAAGTCAAAGAAACACATTTACATTGATTCCTTTTATAATTCTTCCCTGGATGCTTTTTTGGGGGATCTCTGTGATGTTAAACTGCTTAACTGTCAAGTTCAACACCTCTATCTACAAATATATGTTCATTAGTAGTTACACTTACACAAAATGCATTATGATGTCTGTTGGGGTTTAACACCCATCAGTGCCTAGACTTATTGTTCTTGAAGGTCAATTAAAAAGGACTCCCAAAAATGAGTTGGGTGGAAAGAAAGAAAACTGGCCACTTCTCTTATCTCCAATCTTTCAGTGGGGATCAAAGCAGAAGGAATCTGGGGCTGGAATTGTGGCTCAGTGGTAGAACGCTTGCCTCCCATGTGTGAGGCATGGGTTCGATTCTCAGCACCACATACAAATAAATGAATAAAATAAAGGTCTAGCAACAACTAAACATATATATATTAAAGCAGAAGGAAATTGATTGCATAGCAGTCATGTACTCATAAAACACCCAAAGAAATCTATATGCAATTGGCATGCCATCTACGTGCATACATATTCCCCAAGCTCATAGGCATGGTGTAGCCCTCCACTTTATCCTGGCCTGCTACCCAGGGAGCACATGAGTAAGAAAAGTGTCCAAGCCTTCTTTCTTAAATCCTCTAAGTTCTTTCTTTGGTATCAGTAAACAGTATGATGAACTTTTGCAGCCCTGGAGTTGAACAATGTCCAGTGCTATAATGTCAAGCCTACACTGCTTCTATTTTTCAAATATACAGTTTCAATCTTTTCATGGCACATAAATCAGAGTAATTGGGGCTGGGATGTGGCTCAAGCGGTAGTGCGCTCCTCTGGCATGCGTGCGGCCAGGGTTCAATCCTCAGCACCACATACAAACAACCATGTTGTGTCCACTGATAACTAAAAAATAAATATTAAAAATTCTCTCTCTCCCCCCCTCTATCACTCTCTCTTTTAAAAAAAATCAGAGTAATTATGCTTTATTATAAAAGTTTTTCATCTTTCTTAATGCTGGCTTTTAAAATATCATAAATTCTTTGACACTCCACCCATTATGAGGTAGAGTCTAATTACTTTCCCCAAAAACATGGGCTACCTTATGACTAGCTTCTCAAAAACAGAATGAAGCAAAAATGGTTTATTGCTATACAGTTGCCTAAGCGTAGGTCATAAAAAGGCATTCCACAGGGATAGGGATACAGCACAGTGGTAGAGCACTTCCCTATCAGGCATGAGGCATGAGGCCCTGGGTTCAATCCCTAGTAAGGGGGGTAGGGCACAGAGGGCATTCAGCCTGGCTCTCTTTCTTGGGTCTTTGAAACTCTGAACTACCACGTAATTACTTTAGCTACCTTGTCAGGTGTGGTGGCACCTGCGTGTAAATCCCAGCAACTAAGGAGGCTCAGGCAAGAGTATTACAAATTCTAGTCCACACTGAACAACTTAGTAAGATCCTGTCTCAAAATAAAAACAAAAAGGTCTGAAGTAGGGGCTGGGGATATAGCTTAGTTGGTAGAGTGCTTGCCTTACATTCACAAGGCCTTGAGTTCAATCCCCAGCACCAAAAAAAAAAAAAAAAAAAGTCTGAAGTGGTAGAGCACCTCCAGGATCAATTTCCCTTGAAGCCTCCATGTTGAAGACATCACACAGATAAACACAGATGCCTAAGACCCCTCTGTTTGAGTTTTCAGTGAAGACACTTCTGCTACCTACTCTAAGATTGCAACTATGTAAAAAAAAAAAAAAAAAAAAAACAGAGTATGAGGGGCAGGGGTTGTGGCTCAGCATGTGCGAGGCCCTGGGTTGGATCCTCAGCACCACATAAAAATATATAAATAAAAGTATTGTGTCCAACTTCAACTAAAAAAAAAAATATATATATATATATATATTTTTTTTTTTTTAAAAACCCAGAATATGAAACATCTAGCTGAATCCTGTTAATTACTCAGAACTGAGAGATAAGAATAAATGACTGGGCTGGGGTTGTGGCTCAGTAGTAGAGTGCTTGCCTAGCACATGCAAGGCCCTGGGTTTGATCCTAAGCACCATATAAAAATAAATAAAATAAAGGTATTGTGCCTAATTACAACTAAATAAATAAGATTATTGAAGGGCTGGGGATGTGGCTCAAGCAGTAGTGCGCTCTCACCTGGCATGCACAGGGCGCTGGGTTTGATCCTCAGCACCACATAAAAATAAAGATGTTGTGTCCACCTAAAAATATTTAAAAATTCTCTAGCTCTTTTTTCTCTCTTAAAAAAAAAAAATGACTGTTGTTTTACCCTGTAAGTTTGAGGTGGTTTACTGCTGTTAGCAATTAAAAAAAAAAAAATCATAACGATGATCAAAGAGAACCTCACCATTTCTTTGGCTTTGGTTTCACTGGTATATGAATAAAAGCCTCAGTAATATAGTATCTTTGACATCTTCCTTACCACATTCCTTTAATGTACTACATCTAAAAATGGAAAAACAGACTAAGGGTATACTTCAGTGGAGTAGCACTTGTCTAGTAAGCACAAGAGGGGGGGGAGGGAGGAAGGGAGGAAGGAAGTAAAAGCTAACATTAGTCTTCCTATACATTCATTTCAAATATCTTATTTACAAATCTATTCACCCATAAACTCACCTAAATGGTAAATCTTTGCTCAAAATAAAAAGCCAGTCCCTGCATAACACCAACCAAAAAAAGCCACATTTTTATATACCCTAGTAACTAGTACAACACTGACAGGCAAATCCTAAACAAATACACCTGGTAACATATACTGACAGAATGCTCTCATTTCCTCATCCCTAGTCAAGGACTGACTGTATAAGAAAACAAAAACAGAAGGACCAAAACCTTCACCAATCATTAATTTCTTTAAAAAAAATGGTCTATGACCTGCGCACAGTGGCACACACCAGTAATCCTAGTGACTTGAGAGGCTCAGGCAGGAGAATCACAAGTTCGAGGTCAGTCTCAGCAACTTAGCAAGATCTTTTTTCAAAATAACAAATAAAAAGGGGTGGGGATGTGGCTCAGGGGTTAAGTACCCTGGGTTCAATCCCCCATACCAAACAAGAAACAAAAATGGTCTCTAAACATCCCACAAATTTAACAAGCACACAACCCAGCCCGTGACTTCCATGTCTTTTGAAGTCAAGGTACTGCCATCATAAAGGTGTTACTTTACAATTCACCATAGTTCAAATCAAAATATCTGCAAAGTGAAATTCCAAATGTTACAAAAGGCACCAGATTTCATGAGGACTAGGCAAAACAATATTGGGAAATTCAGCAAAATATACCCACCTCTGACAATCAAAAATATAATATACAGATCAATTAAGGAAAACTGAAAACACAATTGTGCTTTGAAATAGAATGATTTGAATATCAAATGGTTACGTGTGTAGTCCTTGGAAAAACTGCAAAATACTTTTGTAAAAATTTCATTACAGCCAGCTGCAGTGGCGAATGCCTATAATCCCAACAGTTCAGGAGGCTGAAACAGGAGGATAGCAAATTTAAAGCCAGCCTTAGAAAAAAACAAGGGGCTAAACAACTCAGTGAGACCCTGCCTCTAAATAAAATACAAAAACTGGGACTGGGGATGTGGCTCAGTAGTCAAATGCCCCTGAGTTCAAGACCCAGTACACGCCTCCCCACCAAAAAAAATCATTATAAAATTTAAAATGAAATTAAATTCTGGCTTGAGAAACTCCACTATTATAAGACATTTTTGAGGCAGGTAAAGAAAAGTGATTGTCTATTGGATTTTTGTTAATTTTCTAAGGTATAATGCATGTACTATATCTAAATGATCATGCATTTAAAGAAGTAGTATCATGAAAACTGCAACTTTCAATAGTTCAATGAAGGGCCCCCCCCCCTTTTTTTTTTGAGGGTCGGAGGATCCTTTGCAGTACTAGGATTGAACAGGGCATTCTACCAATGAGCTATATCCCCCAAAATCACCCTTTTTTGAGACAGGGGTCTCACCAAGTTGCCCAGGCTGGCCTCAAACTGTAATCCTCCTGCCTCAGACTTAGGAATTGCTGGAATTATATCATGCCATCATGCCCAGCTTCAACAAAGCTATTTATATATCCATGCATTATTTTGCAAATACAGCAAAACATTAATTACTGAGACTACAAAGTAAAAAAATGAAACAATTCATGCTTTTATTCTTTCAAATTTTCTGCATAACTGAAATTGCTTATAACACAATGTTGAACAACTTTTTAAATAAATAAAAAAATCAATCTCCCCCAAAATACACAAATATATGAGAATCAAGGATCATCACATTTAATGGGAAGGGGTGTCAACTGAAGTTACAATGTGCTAACTCCAATGTTAGCCAGAATATTCTGTTTACAAAAACACAAAACACTTGATTCAGCCTTTATTCTAAAAAAAAAAAATTAAATATAGTTGTGAGAACTAAATTTTATTAAATATCTTGCTGCCAGACACAAGTCTATAATCCCAGCTACTCAAGAGACTGATGCAGGAGGATTGCAAATTTGTGGCCAGCCTCAGCAAGACTCGGTCTCAAAATAAAAATTAAAGGGGCTGGGAATGCAGCTCAAGAGTAAAGCATCACTGGGTTCAATTTCCAGTACTGCAAAAGAATAAAAAAATAATTGCTTATTTTTGAAGTCTAATTAACTTAAGAAAAATACATACTAGTATATATATGATACTAAGGATACAAAGGCACCAATAGGCCTGTCCTCAAAGAGGTTCCCCTCAACGCTCCTGGGTGGCACTCATAAGCTCACATAGAAAGTCACTGTATTTAAAGCATGGCACTGTACCAATGATAAGAATGTCTAAAAGATCATTTAGCAATATTACAAAGAACAGTCAATTCAGAGGGCCTTTCCATGTCAGTAATTAGTTTTTAATAATACATTTCAAATAAATGAAAGTATTATATTTAATTTTTGCCTCTTTTCTTTACTGATGTACAAATATCTAATCCCAAACAAGCCCTCAATAAATATTAAAAGTCACTTTTTTTTAAGTTGTAAATGCACATGATACCTTTATTTTATTTATTTTTATGTGGTATGAGGATCAAACCCAGTGCCTCACACATACTAGACAAGTGCTCTACCACTGAGCCACAATCCCAGATGCCAACAATGTCACTTTTTAAAAAAAATTTTCTGGGGATCTTCATTTATATTTAAGTTAAAATAAAAATTCTGGTGAATGTATTAGGGAAAAAATTGCTTCAATTTTGTAACAATTTTTTTTTTTTTTTACAAACTATCTTCTCTATCACTGTATTCTGAATGTAAAATGAAAACAATAAATACTTGACTGAAACCCAAAAGACTTTCATTACTTACCCCTTCTTTGGAGCAAGGATATGAATATTTTGTAAACCCAAGTAAAAATTAGGCCCCTGTATCTAAAACTCATGGGATTTGTTAAAAATCAAAGCTCATAATAAACTTATTTGGGGGGGGGGGCGGGGGAGGGGGGGGGATACCAGTGATTGAGCTCTGGGTCACTTGCCCACTGAGCCACATCCCCAACCCTATTTTGTAACTTACTTAGAAACAGGGTCTCACTGAGTTGCTTACCACCTTGCTCTTGCTGCAGCTGGCTTTGGCGATCCTCCTGCCTCAGCCTCCCAAACTGCTGGGATTATAGGCATGCACCACTGCTCCCAGATTCACAATAAACTTTTAAAAATAATAAATCCAAAAACAAAACCTAACGAAATGCTATCTTAAATTAATATACTCCAAAAGATTTTTGGAAATCTAATTACATGGCTTTGATAAAGGAAATGAGTACATAATGATTATGGGAAGTATAAGTTGGTGCCAATGTTTTAACAATAAATAGCAAGATCTTAGAATAATGAATGTTTTTGTTTTTTTTTTTTTAGAGAGAGAGGAGAGAGAGAATTTTTTTTTTTTAAGAGAGAGTGAGAGGTGGGGGGACAGAGAGAGAGAGAGAGAGAGAATTTTAACATTTATTTATTTTTTCTTAGTTCTCAGCGGACACAACATCTTTGTTGGTATGTGGTGCTGCTAAGGATCGAACCCGGGCCGCACGCATGCTAGGCGAGCACGCTACCGCTTGAGCCACATCCCCAGCCCAATAGTGAATGTTTTGATCCTGGGATTTACTCTAATAAATGTTTGCAAATACATTTCTGAGAAAATTTTCTACTGCATGTATAAAATTTGTATATCTGTTAAAAATTAGCATTATACTCATCTTTCTATGTAAGTTTCCATTTGTAACTTCAAAAAGATTTTTAGAAATAATAATTCCATAAACTCAACATTATTTTAAGAAAAGAGTGTTGAGAATGGAATCCAGGGTCTCATGCATGCTAGGCATGTAGTCTACCACTGAGCTACATCCCCAAAGAAAAAATCTTTAGAAGAAATTAAATAGTTATTCATTATTCAATGCTTCTGATGTTCTTATTTTTAGGGGAAAAAAAACTGAAGTACTTGCCTAGGAATTTACTTTTTCTGTTAAAAAAAAAACATTTATAAATATATAAAATATTGAAACACATTAATAACATCAAAAATAATCACCGTGCTCCACACGCAAGCACACTTGTCATTTTTTTCCAATATTTCTAATGAAACTTTTAACATGGTTAATACCATTTTAATATCTTAGAAAAACACATTGTCTTTTATTCGTCTCAGTGATACCGGTCTGTAAGCAGAATTCACATTGTTCCCAATTGCAGTAAGGCATGTTTATCTTCAGAAATAGTAAATCACCAACAACTTGGTCAAACAGAGGGGAAGAATGCTATTTGTAGTCAAGAAATCAAGCAAGTGGCCTAAACTGGGATGGAACTGACACACCTCTTAGTGTACTGGTTCAGTTTCTCGATTTAACCACCTAGATAAACCAGTTACAGCTAAATATGACCAAGCACAGCAAACTTATGATAATACTAAGATCATTATTGAATACAGTTAATAAAGGATTCTTTTCTACAAGAAACTATTAAACTGATTTGAAACCCTACTCATCACTCTTAAGTATTTTGGGCTTTTAATTCCTCAAATCCACTGCACACTTTTACCTTGGGGTGTTCACACATGTTGTTTCTCTGCCTAGAAAGCTTTTCAATTCTTAATGCTCTGTCCTGCCTCCCACAGCTCTCACATAAGCCCTTCAGCCTACCATCTACTCACTATCCCATATGCATTTGCAACTGTTCTTCTTTGGGCAAAACACCACCCCAATACTTTCCCAAGACTAAGCCAGGGGCTCTGATAAAGAATCTTAAACATCTCCTTCACTGAACTTATCACAATGCCCTGTCATGTCATGGTCTATCATTCCCACAGACTAAGATCCACCACAATATACCCCAGACTAGAAATGACATGGAGCTGAATACACTCCCCCCAATATCTTGCTGAATAATTAATTACAAGCCCTTTCTTTTTTGAGACAGGGTCTATCTAAGTTGCATAAACTGACCTCACATTTGCAATCTTGCCTCAGCCTTTTGAGTAGGTAGGATTACAAGCATGAGCCATTGTGCCCAGCCAAGACAGTATATTAATGGCTTCGAATATTGTGTACAAATACATATAACAGGTATGTAAATATTAACATATAATTACATTTACATATATCTTAACATATACACATTATTTAAAAAGCATGTGCTTGTTAACAAGTTTCCAAAGGAAAACCAATTAAATGGCTAAGTTAATGTAGGCTCTAGCCTTTGCCACTTAACTGATCTAAGCACTCCAACCCTCATTTCCCTTAGCTATAAAATAAAATCCTAAATTCCTTCTTTGTGTAAAATTTTGAATAACACCTCAAACATGACATATTTGATCATGTCAAACCATAAAGCATTATCAATTATTATTCTAAAATTCAGAATGTTAATAGGTATCCTGGAAAATAGAAAAGCTTCTGAGTACTTGGCAATACCAGGACCTCCTATACAGCTTTCCCAAAGAGCAGAGCAACTGTTTCAATTCAGGAGAAATCAAAGGAGAGCAAACACTCCCAACTCTAAGAGATACCACTGTCAGTGTGCTTTTGTTTTATCACATGCTATTTCAAATAAGGTTTTTTTTCTCTTGTTTTGTTTTTAACCACACAGAACTTTCCCCTACTAAATTTATATGAAAAACATAATTAACATATAATATAAATGGACTGCATTTATTCATGTTAAATTAAATGCACCAGCCTTAGTTTAAAATTTTAAAAATAATAATGCAAAAGAATTAAAGCTGTTTATTTTAAAAAACTCAATTAAAATAAGGTGGAAAAGGTTTAAAAAACTCTATTTTCCATCCACTATTTTCATCCACACTCCTGAATATCGATGAGAATGATTACAAGTACACGCCTATAATCCCAGCAATTCAGGAGGCAGAGTCAGGAAGATCACAAGTTTGAAGCCAACCTCAGCAACTCAGCAAGACTCTCAGCAACTCAGTGAGACTCTGTCTCAAAAATAAATTTTAAAAGGGCTGGGATTTAGTTCAATGGTAAAAGTGCCCCTCGGTTCAATCACTACTACTACTACTACTACTACTACTACTACTATTACTGCTACTACAATACTGTGGTGGTGGTGGTGGTAAAGGAGGAAGGAGGAAGAGCAAGAGGAGGGAGAGGGAGGAGGAGGATTAGGAGGGAGAAGAGAAGCAAGAGGCAGGAAATAAAAAACAAAGTTTTGAAATGGCAGAGCTGGCCAAAATATATCAAATACAATTTGTAAAATAATATCTCAGGCCTACAGATTCAAATTAAAATGAACTTTCAAACATTACACATACCTCCTCATATACAAAACGAGTAAACTGAGACTGCAGGAAAATGATGATAAGCCTTGAGACTCCGTGACTAGTTCAGAGAGACCAGACAAACCTCTTAACTCAGACCAGAGTCCTTCCAGTTCTCAAGAGTTCTGGTGCCTGTGGCACACAGAATCTTTCAGATATCACTGCCAAATTCTGTAACAATTGTATCACTTGATAAAGAATGTCAATATTAGAAAACAAACCTTAAGAATTAAACAGATACATCTGAATTCAGAAATACAGTTTTTACTATTTCATTTCACCTTGGGCTCTTAGGAAAATAAGTGTGATATAAAATTCTATGTCCATTAAAATAGTTACATCATGCCAACATGGTGTCATATGCCTAAAATCCCAACAACTCCAGAGGCTGAGGCAGGAGAAAGGCAAATTCCCAGCCAGCCTGAGCAATTTAACAAGACCCTTCTCAAAAAATAAAAAAGGTTGGGAATATAGGTTGGTGGTAGAGCACTCCTGGATTCCATTCCCAGTAACACAAAAATGAATAAATTTTTAAAATAAAAAGTTTTTAAAAAGTCTTCTGATCTATTTATTTCAAGGGAAATATTTCTCAAAATGCATATAAGAAAAAATAAAAATTAAAAAATTAAACGCAAGTGGGGAAAATGTTGCTTTCTAGCTTCAGTACTTTGACAAAAATAAAGAAGTTGCCACTGGAGGAAACTAAGTGATGGATACATGGACTTTTCAGTACTATCTTTGCAAATTCTTGGGAGTCCACAATTGTTTCCAAATCAAGTTAGAAAAACAGTAAATTGCATAATCACCTGCAGTCACTCCCTGAGCCCACTAATCTATAACCTTACTATGTGTGTGTGTGTCTGTGTGTGTATGTTGCTGGGGATTGAACTCAGGGCCTTGTGCATTAGAGGCAAGCACTCCACCAACTGAGCTATATCCTCAGCCCAACCTTACTCTTCTTTAAACTTTCCCAATGAGCCAGAAGTTCCAAGCACTTCCTAATCCTGAATTCCAAGAAGTGCTGGTGCAGGAGTGAAACACATAAGCCATTCCTAGCAAAGCACATTTGCACATGAGACACACATTTGCTGAACAAGGAAAGTTAATCTTAACACTGTTCTCAAACTGTGTAGGCAATAGCAAGGCAAATATTGACACAGCCCAAACTTGACTACCTCTTTTCATCAGTATTTCATAATCTGCTACCAGCCTAGCCTATAGACCAACTTCCCTGTCCTGCCTAGACTGTAACCTTATGAGGTACTAGGGATTGAGCCTAGGGGCACTCTAGCACCAAGGAAGAGCCCTACCCCCTATTTATTTTGAGACAGATTTTTGTTAAATTTCTGAAGCTGGTCCTCAACTTAAGATCCTCCTGCCTCAACCTCTGGGATTTCAGGCATGGACCACCATGCCTGTCCTGCTGTGTGTTTTTAAAAACTACACTTCCAGTGTCTTATAGTACCAGGGTGGAGCTACTATCTATGTAAATTTAACTTGAATTTTTAAAACTTCATGGTAAAAACAAATAAGTAAACAAAACAAACTACTGCAAATGACTTCCCCGCTTTCTGGTTTTACTCAATGTATGCACACAGGGCTTTGGAGGAAACTCAATGTTACAGAGAGTGCTTACCTAGCATGTGTGTGGCCCTGGGTTCAATCCCTGGCACACAAAAATCAAGGAGCAAGAAAACACTCTATTCTCAAAAAAGACAGCTAAGAACCTGTAGTTCCTACTTTAAATCAAAGAACCTCTTAACTGGAAGAAAACAAAACCAACACAGTTAATGATTTTATTTCAATTTGGTTAAGCTACATTACTCATATAAAATATTCTCATCAGGAAAAACTTTCCACTTCAAAACAACTATGAGGGGGCTGGGGGCATAGCTCAGTAGTAGAGAATGTGCTTATAGCCAGTGCAAGCCCTGGGTTTCACCTCCAGCATAAAAAAACAAACAAAAATAAATATATCATGGCCGGAAAAAAAAACAAAAAAAAAACCTATCACCTCTCAAGAATGTCCTAGAATTTACTAAAGGAAAAGTGAAGCTTCCAGCAACTGTCAGTTCACATTTCCAAAGAAAAGTAGAGATGTCATAGAGAAGAAAAACAAAGTACCGATTGACCTGGAATCGCTGCAATTCAAAAATTTTATGAAGCCAGAAACATTCTGGGTGTATGGGGTAGCTGCTAACTATCTACTGACTCCCATCTCTGGATGCAAGTGTTGAATGTACCCTTCATTGGCTCTTAGAAGTCAACATATTGCCTAGTTCTACATCTACAGCATTGACAGAATTCTGAATAGGGAATTGTTAGGATCCTGTGCCAGTTATCTGGACTCATGCTCCTGTAGCAACAATAGGAGGCAAAGAAAAAGTACTTCCTATACTCCTCCAAGGACCAACCAAAGAAACAAAAGGTTGAAATGCTCATTATCAAGAAAATAGTCCATCCCCCCCAATTATTCCCTAATCTATACTACAATTATTCCCTAATCTATACTAATCAAGACACCTGAGAAGCAGAGCATAATTACTTAGATAAAACACCTATGAGGCTGGGGATGTGGCTCAAGCGGTAGCGCGCTCGCCTGGCATGCGTGCAGCCAGGGTTCGATCCTCAGCACCACATGCAAACAAAGATGTTGTGTCCGCCGAAAAAAAACTAAAAAATAAATATTAAAAAAAAATTCTCTCTCTCTCTCTCTCTCTCTCTCTCTCTCTCTCTCTCTAAAAAAAAAAAAACACCGATGAATTTCTCAAAGATGAATACTTAATTCTAAGCAGGATTTTAAAAGAATCCATGGCTAGGGGTTATAGCTCAATGGTGGAGTATGTGCTTAGCATGTGCAAAGCCCTGGGTTTTACACCTAGCACCAAGAAAGGAGAAAGAGTAAGAAATCAATTGTTTAAAGGAAAAAAAAAATCAAACTGGTGCTTCCTTTACAAACTTAAAATAGAAATTTCTAGATTCAAGTGATGACACAGAACAATAAACTGGACAAATTCAAATTACTTCTGGAGCAAGACATGGTGGCACATGCCTGTAATCCCAGTGATTCAAGAGGCTGAGGCAGGAAAATCTCAAGTTTGAAGCTATCCCAGGCAACTTAAGGAGAGACTGACTCAAAATATAAAGAGCTGGAGATGTAACTCTGTGGTAAGGCATCCTTGGGTTAAATTTTCAATACCTTCTCCCAAAAAACTCTAAATCCCCACATACACACTTTCAATAAGAAACAATTACTATTATAATGTAAGAAACCAACCAACTACACTAACCCAATAGCCCTCTCTTCCCAAAGCCTTTTTGCAGGGTGGGGGTTGGGTGGGACTGCACGGGGAATTAAACCCAAGGTGCTTTACCACTGAGCCATTTCCCCAATCCTTTCTTTAGACAGGGTCTCACTAAATTGCTAAAGATCTGACTAAATTGCTAAGACTGGCCTCAAATTTATGATCCTTCTGTCTAAGCCTTCAGTCACTGGGATTACTAGCACACACCACCTCACCCAGCTCCCAAAGCCTTTTATATAAAACCTTGTTCTCATCAAGATATTAAGATAACCCTACCATGTTATCTCTGCTTTCTAAAATTTTCTATCAAATCTCAAATTTGGCTAATCTCAAATTTGGCTTTTAAAGTTTACACAACACAGAACCTCTTCTCACATCACATCAAGCAGGCTATCACAAAGAACAACCAAATGAATTTCCACCATGCCCGAGTAAGAGTCTTGGAGATGCTCGGGAAAAGATCTGGAACCTTGCATCACCTGAATTCTGAAATAGGTTCACATTGGAGCAGAACCAGCATAAAATGGTAGCTTCAATCCCTTTTCCTCCTATACTACAAAAAAATGGGGCCTGAACTAATGTGGGGGAAAGTAACTCTATTGATTCATTCATTATAGTACTTGACAGACTAGACACAATCATAACCTTTGTAACCACCAATCTAGAATACGATCACTAGATTTAATGAAATTTTAAAATATATCTTTACATATGCTAACATTATTTTTAATTAACATGCAAATTTGCTGTCAATAAAAATACAATGTTGCTGGACATGATGGTGCATGCTTATAATTCCAGCAACCCAAGAGGCTAAGAGACTGGGAGGCCAGAAGGCTAGAGCAGGAGGATGGAAAGACTCAGCAACTTAGTGAGATCCTAAGCAACTAAGCTAAGAACCTGTTTCAAAATAAAAAGGGATAGGGATGTGGCTCACCCCTAGGTTCAACACCCAATACAAAAAAAAAAAAAAAAAATTATATACATGCACATACACATAATGTTTTACTCTGCCTGCTTCCTATAAAAAATATCTTAATAAATTAGTTAAGAAAAAATCCAGGTATATAAAATTATAGTCAGATACAGTGGCACACACCCAGTGACTTAGAAGGATAAGGCAAGAGGATTAAGTTCAAGGCCAGCTTCAACAACTTAGGAGACTCTGTCTCAAAAAAAAAAAAAATTTAAAGTAATGCAGATATGGCTCAGTGGTAAAGCACCCCACTCCACCTCCAAAAAAAAAAGAAACAAAAAGAAAAAACTTAAAGTCAGACACACATGGGTAATGTAGCTGATGTAGCTCAATGGTAGAGTATCCCTCATCCCTGAGGAAAAAAAAAGAACAGGGGATGTGGGAAATTTAAGGAGAGGGAAGGAAAACAGAGAAAGGAGAATAGGAAAGGTAGGAAGAGAGGAAGAAAAATTGCAAAGTCACCAACATGTTAACAGGGAGAGCCAGAATTTTTTTTTTTTTTAAAGAGAGAGGAGAGAGAATTTTTTTAATATTTATTTTTTAGTTTTCGGCGGACACAACATCTTTGTATGTGGTGCTGAGGATCGAACCCAGGCCGCACGCATGCCAGGCGAGTGCACTACCGCTTGAGCCACATCCCCAGCCCAAAACTTTTCATCTCAAATTTGAGATTCTCTATTTTCCACAAGAATTTTTTTTATAACAAGGAATTTTTTTAAGAATATGAATACTAGGGAATGGCTCCAAATAGAAAAATTCAAATTTACAACTACAGAACAGATTTTATAATTATGGTATAGATACACAATTTAATACTACTACCCATTAATATATAAAGAAACTACTACAAAAGCAATGCATAACAAAAGCATTGTCCTAAGCAAAAGAAACCAGACTCATGATTCCATTTCTACGAAATCCTATAGAGGCAAAACCATAGTAAAAGAAAGCAGAATAGTAGCTGCAAGGGACAGAAGAGGTAGGGAGAATGGACTTAATATACAAAGGTAACTTTTTGGGGTGATGAAATGTTCTACATCTTGACTGAGGGGTAGCTATGCAAATGTACATTCTTCTCAAAAAACTTGATCAAATGGTACACTTGAAATGAATGAACTATACTGTTGTAAAGTATAATCGTAAGATGTAAATACTGAAAATATATTATTAATGGGAATACCCTTTTATGGGGGGGGAGGCTGATACTGGGGATTGAAGCCAGAGGCATTTAACTGAGCCATATCCCCAGCCCTTTTATTTTATTTTATTTTATTTTATTTTATTTTGGAGACAAGGTTTCATGAGTTGCTTAGGATCTGATTAAGTTGAGGCTGGCCTCTAATTGCAAACTTGTGTTCCTCTCGCCTTAGTCTTCCAAGTCACTGGGATTAAAGGCATGTACTACCATGCCCAGATAAATATGTTTGCTATGCAAAAAGATAAACTGAATTTACCAGTGAGATAACATTCAATATTAACACTTTATTTAACCGAAAGTTCAAAGCCAGCCTCAGCAACTGTGAGGCACTAAGGAACTCAGCGACCCTGTCTCTAAATAAAATACAAAATATGGCTGGGGGTGTGGCTCAGTGGTCAGGTACCCCCTGTGTTCTAACCCCAGTACCAAAAAAAAAAAGTTTCAAAGCATAGGTAATTAAGGATTTAACATATTTCTCATTCTGAATTTATTACCACTACACTGATTATATTTTAAAAAATGAAATATTAGAGATAAATTCTTAAACTCAATTTTCTAATACTCACAGCTATATATTACTTAGAAAAATATCACAAACTTTTCACTTGACCTTATCTTATTCTTCAGTGTATATCCCCATTGAAAATCATTTAATTTCATCATTAATTGTAAAATTACAAAATGACTGTTAATAAAATGCCATTATACTGGAGATTAAGAAGTTACAACCTTGGAACTGGTGGTGTAGCTCAATAGTAGGGCTCATAATTAGTAGAGGCCCTGGGTAACAGCTTCAGCACAATCGAGCGCGCACACTCACAAAGACACCCCAAAGCATTGAGCTGTCAAGAATATTATGATTTCCAATGTGATCCCACCATCCTGCCCATTCTTCTAAAAAGTTACAAGCCAAACAAGTTTTCTGGTGGCATGCCCCATGCCTACAATCCCAGTCTATAATCCCAGCTACTAGGGAGGGTCTTGAGGCAGAAGGATGGCAAATTAGAGGCCAGCCCTGGCAACTTAGCAAGGATCCATCTCAAAATAAAATGTTGGAACTGGGTATATATCTCACTGGTAAAGTACTTGCTTTTGTGAGAGAGATTAGGCTGTGTAGGACAGAGCATCATATCATCAATGGAAAATCTTAACTCTCGAGTTATGTGAGAGATTGGGTTCCATCCCAAGTACCACAAAAGAAAAAAAAATCAACAAAATTACATCAACATTTCATAATCATAGAGACCCAGGAATCTATCAGAATGCCAAGGTATCAAAATAACAGAAACACAGGTGGTGCCCAAGCACAGTAGTGCAAGCCTATAATTCCAGCAACTAGGAAGGTTAAAGCCAGAGATCACAACTTGGAAATAAGTTTCAGCAACTTAGCAAACCTTGTCCCAAAATAAAAAAGGGCTGGGGATGTGGCTCAGTGATTAAGCATGCCCCTAGGTTCAATCTCCAATACCAAAATGGGGGGAGGGGGACAGTAACTGGACCTTTTCTTTATTAGAAGTATGATAAAATGGGGGAAAAGAAGGCAATAAGTACATCCTCTTTCACCATAAAATTGCTCCCTTCAATATGCCCTTTAAGGTCTACTTAAATGTAATTTAACAGTCTTCAATGATTAAACTTCCTTTAGAGATCATTTCCTAAATTAATTGTGAAGAGAAAAAAAATCCTACCCTTCCTAATTCCATCCCATTTCTCTCAGTTGTACTCCTGTGAACCATATGATTTCCTTCACAAGTGCCTGTTTATTCCTAGGTCTATGATTTAGTAATCAACTTCTTAAATGTAAATTTAATCTGCCCTTGTTTCAAACTTTTAATCTTTTCTTCAGCAATTTCATTCAATCACTTTATGAAGCACGGCTCTGCCTTTCCAATAGTGTTTCCAGTACTGTTTTTAGGTAAAAATCCCAAAATAATCAAGAGAGTTAAGATTTCCCACTGATGATATGATGCTCTATCCCACACAGCCTAATATGTATTATTTGGGGTGGGTTTTGGGTTTGTTTTCTGTGTTTTGTTTTGACTTCAGGATTGAGTGTTTTTGTTTTTTTTGGGGGGGTGCCGCCCACTTAAATTTCAGGCAGCTTTCAATTATGATAATCTCCACCCCCCACAACTTTTGTTCAACTCATCAGAATACCTATCTTCTGGTTCCTACTGAGAGCGCAAGGATATTCCTGCGTATTTAAATACAACAGTTTCCAATCATGAGCACTTACTAAATACTATGCTCTATGCAAAGAATCACACTTTCTCTGACAATACTCTCCAAGAGGACTTTCAGTGATAATGGCACTGTTTTCTATCTGCACTGTCCAGTGTGATGGTGAGTAGCTACATGTGGCCTTAGAACACTTGAAATATAACTAGTTACCAAAGAACTGACTTAAATTTTAACTTTAATTAACTTTGATTTAAATCGTCATGTTTTGAGACTAACAAGAACTTAATACTGCTTGAATTTTCTTCATAACGTAATTTTCACTTATTTTTACATTTATAAGTACTGAACAAAACTAGGCTAGGGTTTCTCAACCTTACCACACGTGACCTTTTGGACCAGATAATTCTGTTGGTGGGGGGGGCTATCCTATGCATTATAGGATGTTTGACATCATCTCTGGCCTCTAACCACTAGAAACCGGTAGCAATGTACAGCTGTGACAAACAATTTCTCCAGGCTGGGGATACAACTCAGTAGCAGAACATGTGCTTCACATTTCCAAGGTTCTGGGTTTAACCCTCAACATTAAAATTTAAAAAAAAAAAAAAAGTGTCCGGACACTGCCAAATATCCCCTGTGGCATATGAGCTGAGTATCACAAACTTAGGACTAAGAGTCTAGATTCTTCACTTAAGCATAAGAATATTCTAAGACAAAAGTGATTTGAGTTCCTGTTTTCCTATACGGAAACCAGGCAACACATAAAGGCAGTTAAAAAAAACCATCTCTTTATATTTTACAGAACTCACATTATAATTTATAATAGTTGTTTTCCCATCCACTATTAACTATTGACCTTGAGATGGATACTATGCCTAATTCAGAGATTGAGGTGGAAGGGAAGTACAGAGAAGGAAGTTCGGAGCAGTTAAATGACATGCCTACCAGAACATGCTTCCAAACTCCTATCTATACTATCTTACCCTGTAGCCTTACAGCACCTAAAGGGGAAACAGAAAAACTCTTTTGATATAACAATCTCAATCAAGACTGTTTATGATTGCACAACACATTACAATGCCAAAAGGCAAACCTCACAGGAAAATTCCACATATAGACAAAGAGAACTGGAGTAACTAACCGGCACCCTGAGGACTAATTCAGGGACTGGCCATGCTGCACCCACATCACTTTAAAAAGGCCTCTCCTAGGGCTGGGGTTGTAGCTCAGTGGTAAAGCACTTGCCTAGCAAGTGTAAGACACTGGATTTGATCCTCAGCACCACATAAAAATAAATAAAGGTACTGTGTTCATTTGCAACTCATAATTTTAAAAATATTTTTTTTTTCTACTAACCTGGTACTAGGAAAGGGCTCAAAGGCTCAGCCCCCTGACTAAAGGTAAACGTCAATCTGGAGCTCTGGAGGAGGAGTTAAAAGAAAAGGAGAATGAAAACTAAGACAGGTGGTTAGCTGCTAAGGCTGGCATGCCAGAGACAGTAGAAATATTCTGGAATACAGGCCAAGTGGAATAGTAGAAAGAACTCTGGACTTTTTAAAAAAAGAAAAAAAGGTCAGAAGACTCATTATGTGGAGCTCACATGTCTGTCAGTAGCTCACTATGTATCTCCTGATAAATTCAACTCATTGGGGAGAAGATTGGTCTACATGACTCTGGGGACACTTTCCAGGTATTGGTGAGCTTATGCCTTCAACTCTATCCTCAATCTCAATATGCAGATCCAAGTTCTCAGAAACTAACTCAAGAAATGCACTGAAAAGAAAGCCAAAGTGTCACAAAAGAAAATTCCGAGTAGAAAATGATGCTTTCAGGCCAATTTTTTTCTTCTTTTTTTTAGTGCTGGGGTTATTCAAACCCAGGACCTTATGCTAGGCAAAGGCCAAAAGTTTTCTTTAACTGAGCAATTTTTGTAGTACCTCAATTCTCATGTAATCTTACTGTTTTTAGTGTAAAGAATAAAATAGATATATTTATACCCCTTTTCCTCCAAAACTATCATTCATTATTCATTTTCGACTCCCACAGGCATATTTTTCATATTAAAATGAAGCTATGTAAGCACACTCTTTCCTAATTCCATAACTTAATTAAAAAAGCTTGTGCTGGGGTTTGTTTTGGGTTTTGTGGTTTTTATTTTGTTTTGTTTTTGGAAGCAGATTTGTCTCAAGCAATAGGTTGGTCTAATTACTCTGCAACTAGGTATAAAAAGAGGAGTTTTCTTTCTGAAGGGTAGACACAGAACAGTTTCTGCCACAAGTCAACCAGGACAAAAAACATACAGTGCCTTGGCTACCTCTTAAAAATTTTACCTACACAGCTGTTCTATTTTCTCATTTATGTGAAACTTTTAATTATAATTCAAATCCACTTATCCTTTTCCCATTTCATGAGAAAACCCAAAATGATTTAATGTTAATATTGTGTACTGATGCTACAGTGAAAAACAAAATGTATTACTTTTTTATACTAGGAATGGGAGGGCTAGTTTTAAGAAGATATGACTTGTAAACTTCTGAAACAATTGAAGCAAAAGGGATACTAAAAAAATGAATCAAAGTGCCCCAAAAAACAGCAAAATAGGTTTTGGCATGCACAGCCAATTGAGTAAGCTAGTCAGGTACTTGGTACATAAAGTCAAGACTAAGAAAACACGCTCTACTTCTTTCCTCCCTGGTGCAATTTCCTAAGTTAAAAGACAAGTTACACGACAAGCATGCTTCTATGAATGACAGCAGAGCTATTCTCACTACTTGCCTACTTCTAAAATATACAAAAACCCCTATGTTGAAGTCTTTTATAAAAAGATATCTAATGAAATAGAGTAAGGATCACATAACAAAATATTAAATAACCTAAAGGTTATTTCCGTATGTAAAGGAGCTATAAGACAACTCCAAATGGTTAATATTTTCAAAAGTAATTCCAAAAGTTTCACAAATAGGTATTTAACAATATGGCTAGAGCAAAGATTAAACAAATCCGAACCCAGTGCGAGAAACTATGCCGCCAGCTCCGGATTCAAAAGCAATCCGCCCCACCTGAGGCGGTTAGATACATTGAGACAGAAGCCAATATCTTAGCAGCAAGTTAGGCCTCTACCTCTGTCTGGGAAGCGCATGACAAACAGGGCGTCATACAACTTGAGTCACCAGGTCACTTAGCAAAAATTACTCCTAACTTGCAAACTTGGGATCAGATGGCCTTCTATACTAAAAAGAAATATACATAGCAATAAAGGATTAGACTAGAGAGAGAATAAAATGCTCCACTTTCTGACCCGTAAACATTTGGCCCATCATTAGCTCTGAGTCCTAGATTCTAAGACATGCTTTAATGGAGGCCTCCCTCAACCTCCTCTGAGTCTGTTTTGCAACAGTGAAGGAACTTTTCCTGCATTATCTCAGTTCCCTTAGAACATGTGGCCCTGCAATTCAATATCCTAAACTGGCAAAGAACAGTAGCGGAGGAAAGAGGAGGAAGCCAAAGCAAAACAGCCTTATGAAAGACAAAAAAAAAAAAAATTTAAATATCAAAATCCCTCCTCCTCCCACAGCAAAGCCAACCCAGAAATTTACAGCGTGTTAAGAAAAGCAGCATTGCGAACTGCAAACGTAAGAGTTTTCCTTTGACACTCTACGCACGGTTTTCAGCTGTCAAATTACAACTCAGGAAAACACTATCATTAGAATAAAAAAGGAAACAAAAAAGCTCGCACCACAGGGGCCGGGAGCTGGAGCTGCCAACACCATTTCAAGGGAAGGAGAGCAAAGGGAATCCAATCCACTTCCCCACCCCCGCCCAAATTCATCCCCACCCGGGGGCAGGCAAACCTCACGGCAGGGGCTCAAATTTAATAATAATAACAATAATGATGGCGCTACCTCCCTTTCTCCCTCCCCCAACCCCCTCTCTCCGGATCTGCCGGGAATCGCAACACCACCCCCCCGGGATCCCCAGACCTGGCAGGTCCAGACTACCCCACCGGACACAGCTCGCGGGAGTCCTAGAGGACCCAGCCCAGCCTACCCCGGGCCTCTGGCCTCGCTTCTCCTCTTCCCTCTCTTTTTACCTCCACCATCCCCCATCCGCATTGTCTGTCTCAATTCAACTTTGACTAATATGGATTCCTCGGGCCTGGGCCGGGCGGTAATTACAGCCCGCCCCCCGGGAGCCGGAGCCCCCCCATCTCCTCCGAGTTCAACGCGGCTCTTTGCGGGAGGGGGAAGGGGGTCTGCAGAGCGCTCTTCCGTCTACACCGCGGGCCCGGTCTACACTGCGCCCACCCCCCGCGGCCCCTAACCCCCGGGACGAGAAGTTTGCCCCAGAAGGGGCCTACAGGGGGCAGTGAGGACCCCCTGACCCAGCCGGTCGGACGGCGCGTAAACACCCGCGCCCGCCCCGGCGAGGTCGGTGGGGGTGGGGGGAGGGGAGGGCGCCCCTCCCCCGCCAGCCCGCCCGCCGGCCGGCCCTATTACCTGTCATTGAGCTGGTCCTCGGTGCCCGGCAGCGGGTGAACCACGAAATGGATGGACGTCATGGTGCTTCCTTCTCGTCCTCCTACTGAGGACGGCCCCCTCCCAATCTCGCCCGCCCCCCGAAGCCCCTTCCCCTCCCCAAAACCCACGGCCGCCGCAGCCTCCCACTTCCCAAATGGAGGGAAGCGAATGCGCAGGGGCCGCCGCCGCCTCCCTGCCGGGCGTGTGTCCGCGGCCCGGCGGTCCGGCGGGGCAGGCAGGAGGACGGATCAACGCGCCACTCGCTCGCCCAGCCACTGCGCGAAGGGGCGCGAGGCTGGCGGCCGGGACCGGGGCGCGCCGCCGCCAGCGGCAGCCAGGCGTCGGGAGAGGACCACTGGGGAGGAAGGCGAGGGGCGGGCGGCGGGGACTGTGTAGTCCTGGCGGCGGACGGGTTGGACTAGGGGAGGTGGGGAGGGAGAGGAGCCCGCACCGCGCGTCACTGGCGAAAAGCCGCCGCCGCCGCCAGCACCGCCGCCGCCATCTTCACTTCTGCCCCAGTTTCTCCGTCTCGCAGGCTCCGCGCCGGAGCGGCGGGGGAGGGGCGGACGGGAGGAGAGGAGGAGGGAGGAGACCGGCGGGCGGGGGCACGGCCGCGAGGGGGCGGGGCTCCGGGAAACGGGCGGTAAGGCCCTTTCGATTGGGCGGCTCAACGTTGTCGGGCCACGACGCTGTAAGGCGCGCGCCGATTGGCGCGTTCGGCTCCCGAGCCCAGCCCTCCAGAGGGCGGGGTGTCTCCGAGTGAGTGTTCCGGAGAGCACGTGTTAGGGAAGGCGGAGGCGGCGGGGTGAGCCTGCCGGGCTGGGGGAGTCCTAGAGGGAGGGAGAGTGAGTCCCGGAGGAGAGAGGGGGCTTCTTCGCTCTCTCATTCTGATTTCCCTGGGGCAACCCTAATTATTTCCTGGATCCTTAGGGGGTTTTGTTGTTGTTTCTCGTCCTTCATCCGCAGTTGTATTTAAAGTGGAACTGTGAAATCAGTTAAGGGACAAGAAATGCCCAGCGTTTTAAGGCAATTATGTAAGGCCCTTAACCAAAAGGTGATGGTAGGATTATGGAATTGACTTTGCAGCAACTTCTGTAATCATTCTTTCCTCTTCACCACTGTCCGAGTACCCACATAAACACAAAATGTGGAAATTTCCATTAATTTTCTGTTTAAGTGATTCATGATTGTTATATTACTCTCAAATGAAAAAATGATTCTCCTATTCTACAGAGGTTCTTCAGTTTATGATCAGTGAGATCCTAAGGGCAGATTGTTGAATGAATCCATTGGATTTTTCTGGGGCACCAGTTCATAGCTTTCTTCTCAAAGGTTTTTCCCTTGGAAAACTCAGGTACCCTTTTTCAAGGTAAAAAAACTGAAAACACGAAGCCTCTTCTCCAGGCTATGGATGTTTGTTAAATCAGGGATTGTGTAAAATGTCCTTAAGGAAGTAAAAGTATCTCCTTTTCCTCTGTTAATGCATTATACACACTTTTGTTTAGGAAGTTATATTGAACAAAATATATGAAAATTTATTTGTAAAGCAGAGAACGGAAAACTTTATTCTGTCATCATATTCCACATTGTCTCAGATTAATTAAAACTAAAAAAGTAATTTCAACATCACTCTTAGAAGCCCCTCTGAGAAGGGATGGGGATGTGGCTCAGTTGGTAGAGTGCTTGCCTTGCTTGCACAAGGCACCACAAAAAAAAAAGGTCTCTGTGAGGCCTTGGGAAGCTAAGTAGACCAATGGACGTTGGTATACAACTATTTTAGGGAAAGACAAACTTGGATTTGAGTTTTGTTTCTGCTATTTAACTATGTGACCTTGATTATTTTCCTATTATAGCATCTTAATATTCCATAATAATAACAGCCTAAATAAATGGGTACAATCCAAATAAAATTATGTATGTCAAACAAAACAGCAAAAGAAAATATGTGTCAAACACGTAGGCAAATGCAAGTTTTTGTCATGTGCTTACTATATACCACTTTATACATCTTATATCTTGTTATACTGAAATCACAGTATTGAGTAAATAATATCCCCATTTTATAATGAGTACACTGAGGCTCAAACACCTTAGGTAAATGTTGAAGCTGAGACTAAAACCCAGGTCTTTTTTTTTTTTTTTTTTTTTTTTTAGAATTTTAATATTTATTTTTTAGTTATTGGCGGACGTGGTGCTGAGGTTCGAACCTGGGCTGCACACATACCAGGCAAGCGCACTACCGCTTGAGCCACATCCCCAGCCCTAAAACCCAGGTCTTATGACTCTGATTCCATTGCTCTTTCCACTATACTATAGCTGCCATCTAGTAGTAATAACTTAGAAGAAATAGATTATTCAAAGCCAATAGAAAAAAAAAGTATGATATAATAAATGCAGTAAGAATGCTATAAAAGTTAAAGGAGGAAGTAATTCAGCCAAGAGAGTTAAGAAAAGTCCTTTAAGCAGAGCCTTCAAGAATGTGGTAAGCAAGAGTATCTGGCTGTTTCCTTTTAGACTTGCTCCTGAGCGGACCACACCCTGTCCTTACTTTGCCTGTTTGTTTCTTCCAACTTTGCCCTTCTTGATCTTTTCATTTCATCCTGCTTCCAACCTGATTTAGTCACTCCTAGTTCCCATTACTGAGACTCTCCCCTGGTTGAAGGTTGATCTCTTTCTAGGCAACCCACTCAAATTATCTGAATGATCTTTGACTGACAGCCCATTTTGGCATTGGAACCTTTCTATTCATTGCGGGGCGGGTCTTGTAGGACACTTTAAGAAAAATTATCTTCTTAGAGGGCAGAGGAACAGGCAAAAGCCTGGAATTGTGAAAGTCCATCACATGAATAAGGGAGAATGAAATAGAGCTAGGGGAATGAAGGAAGCCAGGATTCAAACAAGCTCTTTGAAGATCAAAATGTGATACCAACCTATAAAAGGAAACTTGTATCCTGATGGTATGTGCCCAGGAATTAAGAGCCAAAAAAAAAAGAAGGGAGCTAGGGGTTAGCTCAGTGGTAGAGCATTTCCCTAGCATGTATGAGGCCTGATTCTTAGCACCCCAAAAAAGTATGAAAGTATGTATACACACACACACACAATCTATGGGTATCTTATGTATGTGTGTGTGTGTGTGTGTGTGTGTGTATATATATAAAAGCTGCGGTATCATTTTTAATAATTTGGACTAACTCTCCCTTTGAAGACAACAAAAAAGGTAACAAAATTTTTCTGTAAATCTGTTTAAAAGCCAGACATAGTGACCACCTGTAATTCCAGGGACTCAGGAGGCTAAGAAAGGAAGATCACAAGTTGAAGACCAGTCTAGACAATTTAGGGACACCCTGTCTCAAAATAAAAAAAGAACTGAGGATGTAGTTTAGTGGTAGAGCACCCTGGTTTCAATCTCTGGTGCCAAAAATAATGATGATAATAATAATCTGCTTAAAGGCACCAAGAAAATTACCAAAGAATGAATAATAACCAAATCAAGATCCAGATACTCAGGAAAATATGTCCTGCATTTATGTTTGGAGACACTTTTCCTCTGGAATGGATGCCAATTCCACAAAGACAAACTAAGAAGCCAAGAGGTTGAACAGTTCTTCTGACAGGCTCTGAGAATTGAGACAATAGAAACTGAAGTCTAGAATCCCCCAAGGCAGTGGGGAGTGCTGAGAACCCTTCTTACTTTGTGTTGAGCCCTAAAGGACTGAATTCTTGAAAATGGCCAGGTCTTACATTTGTTTTTCTCATAGGCAGGTATGAGACAAGGATTTGGATAAAAATACCTTATTTAGAAAATGATTGCAAGATGTAGAAATGGATAAGTAAGATAGGGAAGGGAGAAAATCCAAGAAAAGGTGAGCTGATAAATGTTTTACCATCTTGGACAACTGGAACTCAGTCTCACTGGGAATCCTTTGAGAGACTATGTGGGACACACCTCACAATTAACCTACTGAGGAGAGAGGAAACTAGGGTATTTAACCATCAATTCATTTCTGAGTAGTTGAGCGTTAACATACCTGACACTATAAGCCTTCCTTACCTATGGACAAAAATCACAGTCCTACAGTCAAAGAATAGCAGCAAGAATTTCAAGAATGCGGGCTGGAGATGTGGCTCAAATGGTAGGTGCTCCCTGGCATGCATGCTGTCCAGGGTTGGATCCTCAGCACCACATACAAACAAAGATGTTGTGTCCACCGAAAACTAAAAAAAATAAATAAATATTTTAAAACATTAAAAGAAAAAAAAATTTCAAGAATGCATATAGAACTATAATTTGTCATTTTACAACAAAAAATAATAATTTCAAGGATCAAAGTATAATAAAGACATTAAGAAAAGACAAGAATGTGAGGAATTTTTAGCAAATTTATACTGAAAGAAATAATGAAAGGTATGTCTCAGGCAAAAGGAAAGTGATTCCCCAGTATGAGCTCAGAGAGGCATAAAGAAATAAAAAAGTGGATCTAGGCATGCCGGTTTATGCCTATAGTCCCAGCTACTGGGTAGGCTGAGACAAGAGGATTGTTGAGCCCAGAAGTTCAGACCAGCCTGGGCAAGACAGTCCTCATTTCTTAAATAAAAAAGAAAAGAAGGGCTGGGGTTGTGGCTCAGTGGTAGAGCGCTCTCCTCACACGTGCGAGACCCTGGGTTCAATCCTCAGCACCACATAAAAATACATAAGTGAAATAAAGGTATTGTGTCCAACTACAACTAAAAAATAAATATTAAAAAAAAAAGAAGAAGATGAACAAAGAAGGAAAAGTTGATTGAAGAAAACAATGGGCCTTGCATTGGGAGTGTAACTTGGCAGTAAGAGAATTTGCTTAGCATGTACAATGACCTGGGTTGAATCCCCAGCAGCCCAAAAAAGGGGAAAAGGGAGCAATGGGTTTAAAATATCAAGAGACAAAATATCACTGGAAAAATGACACAAGAGGAAATAGAAAACCTGACAAGTCCTATAACTTAAATCCTAATTTAAATCCTTTCTACCAAATTCTAGGAAGACATAATTTTATTAATGAAGTAGACCTAATAATTAAGAAAAATGGAACCAAGTATGGTGGCCCACACTAGTAATTCCAGCTACACAGGAGACTGAGACAGGAGGATTGCAGGTTCAAGGCCAGCTGGGCAACTTAGCAAGACCTTGTCTCAAAAATAAGAATTTGTTGGGCTGGAGAAGTAGTATAGTGGTAGAGTGCTTGCCTAGCATGTGTAAAACCTGGAGCTCATTCCTCAGTACAAGGCAAGGGAAGGGGAAAATCATGCCCATATTACATAAACTTTTCAGGTAAATGTGGGAGAATAGTAGTAGTAGTAGTAGTCTATTTCATGATAGTAGCATGTCATTGCTATCAAAATCTGATGGAGACATAAGGAGAAAGAAAAATTATATGAATATAATGTTAAATCTTAACCAAATATTAGCAAAACAAATTCACTAATATATAGCAATATAGTAGTCCATAAAAAAGTTAGATGATTTGACATGAAAAAAAAATTGAACAATTATAATTAACCATATTAACTGAATAAGGGAGAAAATCATTAAATCATCTCAACAAAGGAAGAAAAAGCATGTTACAAAATTTCATAACCATTCATGAAAAAAAAAATCTTGGAAGACTGAATATAAAGGAACTTCCTCAATTTGGTAAAGGATATTATAAAAACCTTATAAGATCCAGAGTGATGTGTGCATCTATAGTCCTAGAACTCAGGAAGCTAAGGCAGGAGGATCACCCAAGCCCAGGAATTGAGAAAGATCTCATCGCAAAAAAAAAAAAAACATGCCTTGGGAAACACCACTGTGATGGTATTTTGATGCTAAAATTCTCATAAAATTGGCCCCAAGGATGTTCGTTCTTGCTACTCCTTTTCATCATTGTACTAAAGTTCTAGCTAGAGCAATAGGACAAGAAAAAGGAATTTTTAATATAAGAATTAATTTTTTGAGGCAGCTGCCAAAGTTGGTGGAAGAGCAGATCCTGGCATTCAGTGGTTGAATTTCTAGGGCTGCTTGAAGGCTAGAGGGACCAAGCTGGTAGGTGATGGTCATACATTGTGAGAACACTAATATTTCTGGTAACTTCTACAGATTTCAGTGAAGTATCAGGCTTTGAGCTGTACATGGATACCAACCAATCCTGTGTTCCAATTAGTCCATACCAAATCCATGTCCCCAGACACATCTTCAGGTGTACTGTGGGAGACATGCTGCTCCATAGGATCAAGTATGCCAAGGCATTTTAGTGCACCTAAAGGTATTTGACCAAGACCAAACAAACAACTACAAGAAAACAGATGATAATTTCTACTCAGATTTGTGTGTCTGAAATGCATACACAAGTTTGCCTACCTGAAGCACCAATTGCTGGAAGCACCATGTTGGAGAAGGGGGAAGTGAAATAAGATCAAGATTCACTATAGCAAAAATTAGTTCACAGAGCCCAAAAAGAATCAACAAATAAACAGGTCTTCAGAACTTGTTGACTCCTGGCCATGGTCCAATTGAAAAAAAAAAAACATATATACTATTAACACATATACAGAATTAACACATATATATGATTAATATGTATATAGGATTAACACATATACAGAATTAACACGTATATATTTATTTATTATGTTTTGGGCCAAGCATGGTAGCACATGCCTTGTAATCCCAGCTGCCCAGAGGCTGAGGCAGGAGGATCACAAATTCAAAGCCAGTCTCAGCAATGGCAAGGCAATAAGTGTTCAGTGAGATCCTGTCTCTAAATAAAATACAAAATAGGGCTGGGGATGTGGCTCAGTTGTTGAGTGCCCCTGAGTTCAATCCCAAGTGGGAAAAAAAATTTAAGTTTGGAAAGGAAGAAATAAAAATTTTATTTTTACAGGACATATTTTAATATATGAAAATAGAATTATAAAGTAAGAATTGGGGCCGGAGTTTTGGCTCAGTGGTAGAGCGCTTGCCTAGAATGCATAAGGCACTGGGTTCGATTCCTGACACCACATAAAAATAAAAACAAATAAAATAAAGGTATTGTGTCCATCTACAACTAAAATAATAATAATAATAATAATAATAACAACAACAACAAAGCAAAACTTAGTTCACAGAGCCCAAAAAGAATATAGGGAAGAAAACCAACAAATAAACAGGTCTTCAGAACTTGTTGACTCCTGGCCATGGTCCAATTAAAAAAAAAAAAAAAGCTAGAAATAAGTTTAATGTCCAAGAAAAATCAATTGTGTTTATATACAAAAAAAAAAAAACAAAAGATAAATTAGAAAATGATTTTGTGTGTGTGTGGTGCTGAGTTTCAAACCCAGGGCATTGCACATCCTAGCTCTACACCAAGCTTTATCCCTAGCTCCTAAAAATAGAGAAGAAGGAGGAGGAGGAGCAGAGGAGGAAGGAAGAGGAGGAGAAGAAGAGAAGGGGAGGGGGGAGGAGGAGGAAGAAGAAAAAGAAAGGGGGAGGGGGAAAGAGGGATTTTTAAAATTATATTTCAGATAACATTAAAAATTATCAAATACCTAAGAACAAATCTAATAAAAGATATGTAAAGGGTCTACACAGAGAATTTTAAAACATTTTTGAGAGAAAGCAAAAATTATCTAAATATTATGGAATTACTAAAACTCTCTAAACAGTCAGGTGCAGGGTCCTAGTACTGCAAAAAAAAAAAAAAAAAAAAATTCCCTAAACTGCTCTGTAGATTTTGTGCAATGTCAATCAAGATTCCAACACTTATCTACCAGAGTAGAACTTTCAGGCTTATACGGATATGTAAAAAGAGACATAAACTTCAGTGAAATAGAATAAGGATCATAGACCTAGGCTAATAAGGCTCAAAAAATATGTATGTGACTTATGACAACATAAAAGCACTTCAGGACAATTTGCAAAGAAAGGTGTTTGCATAAATTATACTAGGAATTATTGGATATCATTATTTAAGATATTAAATCCCTACCTATATCAAACAAAAGATACAAATGGATTGTAGATCTAAATATAAAAGGCAAATAATAAAATCTCTAAGATAATATAGAAGAATATCTCTATGACCTTAGAATAGGAAAAAACTTTTTAAAATGGACATAAAATTTTCACAAATCAGAATTCATTTTCATCAAAAACAAATCATTAGGGGCTGGGAATATAACTCAGTTGGTAGAATGCTTGCCTCGCATGCACAAGGCCCTAGGTTCAATCTCCAGCACTATAAAAAAATAAAAATAAATAAAAAGCCAAAAAAATAAACAAAACAAAAAATAATTAAGACACTTAAAATAAAAGCACAGGATGGAAAAAGATATATGCAACCCATATTATTAACAAAGGACTCATATCCAGCTGGGTGTGGTGGCCCAAGCCTATAATACCAGATACCCAGAGGCTGAAGCAGGAGGATCTAAATTCCAGGCCAGTGTGGGCAACTGAGCAAGCCCCTGTATTAAAATTAAAAATTAATAAACCTGGAGGTACACACATTGGTACACAGCACCTGTGTGTTCAATCTCTAATACCACCACCAAAAAAAAAAGACTTATATCCAGATTATATTTTTAAATTTCTAGAAACTATGAAGGACAGAAAACCAGGTTTTTTTTTTTATGGATAAAAGACTATAATAAGTATTTCACCAAAACTAAGACAAATAAACATTTTCAAAGATGATTGACTTCCTTATTCATCAGGGTTTTCCCTGATGATTAAAACCACAATGAGATACTCCTCCAGGACCTGCAACAAGAACTCTTTTTTTTTTGGTACTAGGGATTGAATCCATGAATGCTCTACCACTGAGCTATATCCCCAGTCCTTTTTTATTTTTGACTTTGAAATAGCTTCTCCTAAGTTGCTGAGGCTGGCCTCAAACTTGCAGTCCTCCTCCCTTATCCTCCCAAATCACTGGGATTACAGGCGTGCCCCACCACGCTGGCACTGGAACAAGATCTCTTATAGCTGGTGAGAGCTTAAGCTAAAACAAACACTTTGGAAAATAGTCTATCATTTTCTATTTAAATTAAGAGACACTCATTCAACAATTCCACCCCAAGGGATACCAAACAGACGTGCATGCATGTATTGTGTACCAAGAGACAAGGAAAAGGATATTCCTAGCAGCATTATTTATAAAAGCTCCAAAGTAGAAATAATTCCAGTGATCATCATATTAGAGTTCAACACAAAGATAGAACCAATACGATATGTGTACAGGTATATAAGTGGGGATTTATTAGGGGAATCACTTCATAAAATCATAGAAGCTGAGAAGTCCCATGACAGCTAATCTGCATGTTGGAGACCTTGAAATGCCAGTAGTAAAGCTCAGTTCAAGTTCAAAGTCCTCAGCACCAGGGACAGTGCTACCTTAACTATCAATCCCCAATCAAAAGCCTGGGAACTGCAGGGGGTCACTGGTGTAATCCTGGAGCCCAAAGCCTGGACAACCTGGAGTTCCAATGTTCAAAGATAGTAGAAAAGTGTATCCCAGCTCTTGGAAAAGAAACCAATTTGCCCTCTTATTTATTCTGTCCACACCATCCCTCCTTTCCATTCCTGGATGGTGCCTGCTGCACACAGTGAGGGCAGATCTTCCCCCCACCAATGTATTCAGACACACATGCTAATCTTCTCTGGAAATACCCTCATAGACACATCCAAATACCAGGTTCCTAGATATTCCTTATACAGTTAAGTATTAAAATTAACCATCACAACCATTGAATATAGAACATCATGTATGTTTGTGCAATGTAATACCATACAGCAACAAATAAGAATGAAGTACAACTACTTGCAAAACGTGGGGTAAAAAATCTTGCAAAAATAATGTTCAGAAAAAGAAGCCAGAAATTGTACACTTTCATTACTATGAGACTCAAATATTGTCTAAATGATCCAGACATGTTGGCACACACCTGTAATTCCAGCAACTCTGGAGGTGGAAGCAGAAGGAGGCCAACCTAGACAATTTAGCCAGACCCTGTCTCAAAGTAAAATAAAATAAAATAAACAAAATATAATAATAAAATAGAAAAGAAAGGGCTGGGATGTAGCTCAGTGGGAGACTGCCCCTGGGTTCAATCTCTAGTACCACACACACACACAACTTGCAAAATGAAACTCTGCTTGTAAGGAATGCATGTATGACTAGGAAAAGCAAACAAGAGTTCCCTTAAAGGATAGCAGATTCTTTCCTGAAGAGAAAAGAAGGTTGATCAGGAAGTAGCACAAGCAGAGCCTCTAGAGTGCTGTGTCCCATTTCCTGGCCTGGCTATTAATTACACTGTGCTCTTCCCCCCTCTTATCATTCTTTTCTTAATTTTTGAATATTTTTGTGGTGCTGGGGATAGAACTCAGGGCTGCACACATGCTAGGCAAGTGCTCTACCACTGAGTTACAACCCAAGACTTGTACTTTTATTTTGAGACAGGTCCTTGCTAAATTGTCATGACTGGCAGTGGACTGCTGATCCTCCTGCCTGAGCCTCCCAAACAGCTGGGATTATAAGCATGTGACACTGTACCTTTCATTGATTATAACTTACACAGCTCTGAATTTTTATTGTATTTTTCTATATGTGTACTAAATTTCACTATAAAAATTTTTTTTAAAGCAGAAGGGAGGCCCTTACCTTGCACCATTTAGAAATATTAACTCAAAATGAACTATAGACCTTAAATGTAAGAACTAAAATTTTAAGCACAGTGATGCATACTTGTAATCCCAGTGATTTGGGAGGCTTAGGCAAAAGGATTGTAAGTTTGAGGTCAGCTTCAGCAACTTAGTCAGGCCTTAATCAACTTAGCAAGACCTTGTGTCAAAATAAAAAATAAAGGGCTGGGGATATAGTTCAGTTGATAGAGTGCTTGCCTTGCATGCACAAGGCCCTGAGTTTGATCCCCAGCACCAAAAACAAAACATAAAAATAAAAAATAAAAAGCGCTGGGGACTTAGCTCAGTAGTAAAGCACCCCTTAATTCAATTTCCACTACTAAAAAAAATAAATAAATAAAAAGAAAGAAAAGAACTGAAACTTGAAAACGCTTAGAAGAAAACAAATTAATAAATCTTTATGTCACTGGATTAAATGACGGTTTCTTAAAAACATTAAAAAACAAATAAATAAATTAGACCTCATCAAAATGTAACACTTCAAAGGACCCCATGTATCTGGGCATGGTGGTAATCCAGCTACTCAGGAAGCTGAGGCAGGAAGATGGTGAGTTAAAGACCAACCTGGGTAATACAGTGAGACCCCCATCTCAATCAATCAATAAATAAGTGAAAAAAAAAGTGGAAACAATCCAAATATCTATTAGCCAATAATTAGATAAAAATAAACGTGACATATCCGTACAATGGGACATCATGTGCCATTTAAAAAATGAACTACTGATGCACACTATGACATTTGTGAACCTTGAAAACATGATAAGTGAAAGAAACCTACACAAAAGGTCAACTATTGTATGACACCATCTATATGCTGTATCTAGAACAGGCGGGTCCATAGAGAAGGAGAGCAGTTTAGTAGTCACCAGAGGCTGGGAGGAGGGGGAACTAGGAAGGAACTGTCAATGAATGTGTTTTGTTTTGTTTTACTTTAAGGAGGCAATGAAAATTGTGTTCGTCAGCTTTCCATCACCAACAAAATACTTGAGAGAATCAACTTAAAAGGAGGAAAGGTTTATTTTGGCTCCCAGCTCCCCAGGTTTCAGTCCAGGGGTGCTGAGTCCTGTTGCTTTGGCCCTGTGATGGCATAGCATCCTATGGCAGGAGTGTGTGGTACAGCAAACTGTTCACCCGAGAGTAGCCAGGAAGCAGAGAGACAGAAGGGAAGGGACTGGAGTTTGAATATTCCCTTCAAGGGGACTCCCCCAGTGACCTAACTTCATCCACTAGGCCTCGCTTTTTAAAGGTTCATCACTTCCCAGGAGTGCCACAGGCTGGTGACCAAGCCTTTACCACATGGATTTTGGGGGACACTTATCTAAACTATGGCAAAAATACTCTTGAATTAGATAGCAGTGATGGTTAAATAGAATCTTAATACACTAAATCCACTGGATTCCTCACTTTAAGTGAGTTAATTTTATGGTGTGTGAATTATCTCAACAAATTTATTATTTAAAAAAAAAAAGGAAAGTGGTTGTTTGATGTTCTACTCTCACCAGCAGTATATTGAATTCAGGTTGATATCTAAATTTTTAATTATCTAATTTTTAATTATCTTCTACTTTCTCTTTTTAATTTTTATTTTACTTGCCATTTTCTTTTTCTTTCTTTCTTTCTTTTTTTTTTTTTTTTTTTGGTGCTAGGGATTAGATCTAGGTCCTCACTCATGCTAAGTACACATTCTAGTACTGAGCTACACTACCAATTCTTCGTTGTTATGTTATTTTTTTACTTGGTACTAGGGATTGAATCCAGAAGCATTTTACCACTGAGCTATATCCCTGTCCTCCCCCTCTTTTTGGTATTGGGGATTGAACCCAGGGGCACTTAACCACGGAGCCACATCTCTACCCCTTTTATATATATGTTTTTTGAGATAGGGTCTCACTGAGTTGCTTACGGCCTGGCTAAGGTGCTGAGGTTGGCTTTGAATTCACAAATCCTCCTGCCTCAGCCTCCCAAGCCACTGGGATTACAGGCTCGCCCACTATGTTTAGCCCTTCCCTCATTGTATTTTCAAGAAGTCTCTATGATTTGTCAAAAATTATTTATTGAGTGACTATTATATACCAAACACTAAGTATTGGAGAATCATACAATAGGATAGGTAAGGTTTCAGTGCTCAAAGGGTTTATAATCCAGTGGTGAGAAGTGAAAGGGATGAAGTTACAGATACCTCAACAGAGGTTTTGTCAGTTCCTCAAAGTCAAACAGTAAGTAATAGAGTCATTATGGAATGTTCAAGTTCCATAGGATCCTAGGGGTCACTTAACCCAATGACTCCTTTCACAAAAAAGAATCTGAGGTTCAGAGGTTTATGTTGCCTAGAGACACATGGCTGTTACATACTGCCAAAATATACAAACATGTCAAATTTGGGAACCAAAGTAGATGTTAGAGAACTCTCAAGTTTCTCTAGGAATGTAAGTGGTAGATTGCTTGCCTAGCATGTGTGAGCCCTGGGCTTAATCCTCAGAACTGCCAAAGGAAAAGAAAAGGGGAAAATTCTCAAAATCAATTCATGTAAGATTTCTAGCTTAATGGGTTTGGGCAGCTTACGGTGCTCTTAGAAATAAAAAAGACTTCCAAGATGCATTAACAACTGTTCTTTACTATTTGCCATGTGCTAGGCATTATGACTGGGAACCTGGCAGTGAGCAAGACAGATGCAGTCCTTGCCCTGTGTCTTCATGGAATCTTAGAGTTCCCAAGTGCAGGTTTAACTGCTGTTTCAGTGGCTATCTAAGACTCTAGAGGTGAAGATATCACATATATCAGAGCCCCTCCCTACTACTGTGATTCCATTAGTCTGGAGTCAGTTTTGGAATATTTTTTACATTCTCTGCAGGTGATTCTAGCGAGAGCCAGGTTTGCGAACCACAGACCTAGTACACCATACAACTTTTAGAGATGAAGAAAAGTAAGATAGGGAGAGACTTGCCGAATCCCACAAACAGATCAAATCTGTTTAAAACCCCAATTCAGGGGAAAATGATTCCTTTCTTTTTTTAGACAAACACTTATTACCTACCATGCACCATGCAGTACTCTAGGAGCTGAGGATACAGCAAAGAATAAGCCAGTATAGTTTCTGCTCATGTTTGGTAGAGGTAGGAGTGGGATATAAAGAGAAAGACAAGAAAGAATCCAGATATCTAGAACTCTAATAATGAAAAGGACTACAAAGTAAGACCAAGTGAGTGCCCAGTCAGTAGAGGGAGTATGTGAAGGTGAACCATGTGAAATGTATTTAATCTAGAGAAACAATTTCATGTGGTTCTGCTTGATACCCAGAAATTAAAAAGAAGTTGTTTTCCCCCAGGATAAAGAGGGAAGGTGACCTCACAAGATGGGTAGAGCTTGAACAGGAGATTGACAGATAAAAGTCTAGAAGCAGGGTTTGGTTTAAGGAGATATTGTGGAGGACAAGTGGGAAAGAAGGGGCAGATCCAGGCACGGTGGCACGCACCTGTAATCCCAGTGTTGGGTGAGGTTGAGGCAGGATGATTTCGAGGTCAAGACCAGTCTGGGTAACTTAGTGAGGCTCTGTTTCATAATAAAGAATAAAATAAAAAAGGATGGGGATGTAGTTCAGTAGGAGAGCAGCACCTCTGGGTTCAATCCCGAGTAATTAAAAAAAAAAAAAATCAAGGAATGAAAGGGATGTTCATTCCATAGATAAGGACAAAACACTAAACTGGTAGCAGCACAGCTCAGAAAAGAAGTGTGCTACACAGTCCTATTCCTTTGCTGTTGCTGTTCTTTTTTAGATACACATGACAGGAAAGTGTATTTTGACATGTAATACATACATGGAGTATAATTTATTCCAATTAGGATCCCATTCTTGTGGTTGAGCATGATGTAGAGTTTCACTGGTCATGTATTCATTTGTGAGCATAGGAAAGTCATTCCACTCTCTTTCCTATCCCCATCCGCCCTCCCTTCCCTTCATTCCCCTTTGTCTAATACAATGAACTTCTATTCTCCCCCCACCACTATGTGTTAGCATCCGCCTATCAGAGAGAACATTTGGTGTTGGGGATTGCTTATTTCACTTAGCATGATAGCCACAGTTCTATTCTTAACAAGCCTACACTTTAACCAAAGACACAATAAACACCATGAATAACAGAAAAATCAAACACTTATACATGAAGTTTCATGCAAGATTCACTACCCCAAACCTTCTTTCCCCTGATTGCTCCCCTGCACAAAGTGCCCAACCTCAGTCCCTGACCCCAATGCTTCTCCCTATAAATGCTACCCCTCATCCTAACAGTCAGGCCAGTCAGGCCTCTCCTGGACACCCATGGCTCAGTCTTCGTACTTCTCTCTCCCTCTGCTGTGGACAACAGTTACTTTATGGGCTCAACACCCTTCTTTACTCAGCACACTCAGGGATTAAAGTACCTTCTAGGACCTCCCAAAGTAAGGTTCTCACAGGCACCTTTTAGCTCCAACTCACAAAGATAACACTTTGGCTGCCATATGACTGCACTGCCCCATCAAGCTGCCGTGTAGCTGAGTCATCTCCAGGTAGGTCACAGTGGCCCTGGCCCTGGCTTTGGCCTGACCCATCACTCCCTGGAACAGAACCCCTCCACCCTGCTGATCCAAACAGACCCTCTTCCAGCCAGCCGCCTGTAGGTCCCCTTCTCAAAATGGCATATACAAGGGCTTGCTGTATTTCCCATGATTGCTCTATGAGGACTTGGAACTCATTGGGTTCCCTTTCATCTATCTTTTCTGTAGAGGAAATATTCCCTCTGCTTTTCCTCACAGCCTTGTTCTCCAGCCACTATGGCTGGACTTGAATGGCAATACATTAGACCCAGCCCAGCCACATCTATATGATTCAGGAGGTGGTTATTTCAATCTGTGAATTATCTGCCCCCTTCTTTGGTTCTGCTATGTATGTGTGAGGAAATATTATAACTCAGTAACATTTCCTTCAGCATCTGTGAAGAAAACTAATACTTTCATTTGTTTAGTGTGTTGCAGTCTACAAAATGACATTACATATACAAGCTTATTTTAGCCACCTAAATGTCCTGCAGAGTAGATTTCATTATTCTTTTTCCAGCTAAGCGATGATAAATGACTTGTCTATGATCACACAGTCAGAACGTACAATCACCAGGCTTAGAAACCAGTTTTTAATTCCTGGTCCAGGGTTGTTACTATTAAAACCAGTGGGGAAGGCAATCTCCTGATTCCGCTATCCATAAGAAGTCCTGGGAAGGATTGTTTGGGACAGTGTTTTTCTGATACTTCAAAGTTGGAGTTATCTACAGATTTATTTCTGTCAGCCTCTGTGGCTAGAACCTTCCAGCCTGGCAGCCAGGTTATGGCACCCATCCTTGAGTGGTCCACAGCTTCAACAACCATATGCCTCAGCCCCAGATGGACACAAGTTCTGAGAAGTATATTTTTTCAGATGTACTGTCACTGCTGATGTGGTAGTGTATACACTAGTGACATTCTGGCTGCTGGATTATGGTGTACTGATTACCCAAACAACCAACCAAAATCAATATTTGTGCCTTGCTTTACAACTTTAAAAGCATTTCATAACAAGTCTTAGAGCTCTACACAGAAGGAAAATAACAATATTAGTATCCTCACTTCATAGATAAGAAAAATAACTCAGAGATCAACTCTGAGCAACTTTCTCCAGATCACAATGGGTTGGGGCTGTTAGTGTGGTGGAATCTTCTAACTCCAAATCTATGCTTTTTCCCCAAAGACTAGATATCTACAATATCTGTATTAATAATAATAATTGGCCTGTATGTAAGGCTTTAAATTTATGCCAAGTATTTTCACAAATATTCATTCATTTAATCTTTTACTGCTTCTGTAGGTGATGCTATTATTAATGATTCAACATTGTTTTTAAACTCTCTGCTATATTAGCACTATATCCTCTTACCTTGGAGCAATAGATGTAACTCTCAAGAACATCCATTTATTTATTCAAAAGATCTTTTTGAACAGCTATGTGTAAGAGCCTGCACTTATTTACTATGGCCAGAGCCTATGATTTCTGTGCTCTACATTTTCCTTGTTCTCTGTACCAGTATCAGCACAGTGTCTTTGTGATAAGCCAAGAAGTGGCAAAGGCAGTCTCAACTGGTGCTCTTTTTTTTTTTTCCTAGTGCTACTGGGGATCGATTAAACTGGTACTTTTTGATCTGCAAAGGGGTGACAAGTTTTACAGAAGGGAAATGACCTACCACAGAGCAGAAAAGGCAGGTTGACAAATGGCACCAGATGCTTTAATTAGTGGCTGTTTCTACGGACTAGAAAATAGATTTTACATGTGCAATCTAAAAGCCTTGTTCACCCACAAAGACACCAATCATTATGAGTAATGTCATCTTCAGATGCTGAGAATAATATTACAGGGCCATGGCTATTGACTCAACCAATGATTAAAGGTTGGCTCTGCTGCCCTCCCTTGAACCCATTCAAATTCTCCAGTTTCCATGCATACGGAAATCAGTAATGCATTTCAACAAGCAAGAGAAGAGGAGAAGGCCACACACATCTTTTCTTTACTTCTGCCTTCTTTTTATATTCTCTTACCCAATGAGGGAAAGTCAACAATTAAATGGAGACCCTTGAGACTGAAATGGAGAGGGTGGGGTAGAGCTGGGTAGCCTGGGGAGACTGGATTTCATTAGGAGAAATGAAGGTTTCTGGAGTTCTAGATTTGCTCTGATGTTTTATTTTTATTGGTACTAGGGGTTGAACCCAGGGACGATTAACCACTGAGCCACATTCCCAGCTCTTTTTTATATTTTATTTAGAGACAGGGTCTCCCTGAGTTGCGTAGGGCCTTGCGAAGTTGCTGAGGTTGGCTTTGAACTCACGATCCTCCTGCCTCAGCAGCTGGGATTCCAGGTTTGAACCATCACATCCCTGATGTTTTAAACCATGAGAGGACAACTTGCCACTGCTCCTATTGTCCAGCTTCACTCTGATTGCCATCAGGATGGTGCTGAACAATTTACCAGGAGGTAGATGATTTTTGTCACTTTTCCGTGAGAAGCATACCTAGGAGGGCAAGCTGGGAATGAGGAGAGCATTCCCACCCCCTGGAGAGTTTTCCAAACTAGTGCCTTCTCAACCATCATGAAGGTGTGACATTGACAGTGAGAGTCATTCACAGAAGCAAGATGAAAACAAGACTGTGACAAATGAAAGGAAGGTTGACAAGGAGTGTCAACGCTTTATGCACTTGTCCTTCACCCCACTAGTACACATGCCCTCTAACCCGTGGTGCAGGCCCCACTGTACTGGATAACCTGTCTGCCTTTCCAGATAGGCTCCACTCCCTTCTCCACAGGCTCTTGCCCTGCCTGGTAGGTGACTTCCTTGGGCTGCATCCATGGGGTTCCCTTTTCCTTCACCTTCTGGTTCTATTAGGCTAGTGGGCAGAGCAGAAAGAGATCTGGTATTTTTTTCTCCCAAATCCCTCCAGCACCTTCCCTCCTGGGTCAATGTCTCACAGGGATTACAATCCCAACTGAAGGCCCCAGCTATGGGTCTCTGCAGTTCCAATAAGGCCACCCCACCCATGTACATACACACTTCTCCTCTTCAAACATGGGGGATGATAACAGCTTCCCGCTGTGGCTTCACCAGTCCTGTTGGTTTTTCTCAAGAGTGCTTCCATGAAATGTTATTCAATCACCTCTTTGGAGAGTGCCACCTGATTTCAGACAGGCCCCAACCCATCACATGTCTCAAAGGGTCAACCTCTCTCTTTCTAGACCCACCCCCTGGGATGGGATCCTCTCACTTCTCTCCCTCTTCCCTCTGTTCCTCATTCTATCAAATCAATACTTTCCCTTACCAATCCCTCTGGCACTCATCTGGGTCATTTCAATTAATGATAAGAAAGTTAATATTCCCTAAGGCAATATGTATTGCCTTTAACAAGACCAAAGATCCCCTTGAACAAACAATTGTCAAGTCTGCTTTTAAAGTAAATTTCATCCAAAACAAGTATAAAGCAAATCAAAGCAGTCTGTCAAGGTGGCTTTGTGAACTGGACCCCACCCCTCAAAAAAGAAAGAAAGAAACAATGGCAAATGCAGATATTAATAAATTTTTGGGCAAATCCAAACAAGCATTGATTGCATAAAACAAGAACAATAATAACTCACCTGGGAAATATAAAAAAGGAGACTAAAATACCAAACAAATATGGAATCTAGGAGAATGAGCAGAGTGAAGCCCTGGACAATCCTGGTGTCTTCTGAAACAGGGGTAAAGATGTGGCAATGGTAGCTTAGACTTCTTTCAAGTTACAAATGCTCAAGTAAAAATTTAAGAGTGACCACCACAATGGACCCTTACAACAGAAGAGAAGAACGTGGATGGTGGTCCCAGGGAGTAGAAAAGGAATTCCACCAGGTCAGATCTGGAAAGGAATTTCCCTGCTACACTGGCTAGTGTTCCTGAGAGTCTGTGAAAAGGGAAAACTTATTAGGTGACAATGTGTCCAGAGTTGCTCTTCCAAGAAATCAAAGTAAATGGAAATCCAAGAAAGCTGGGAAGCCCAAAGAAGTTATCAGAGTCCTAGCCTGGAGGCCTGACTCTGGGGGTCCCAACAGATCAGGTCTAGCCTTTTTTTGTGGTGCTGACATGGGCTGTAGGTTGAAATAGAGGAAGGGACAGGGGCCAGAAGGGTGCATAATTAAGCAGTCAAAGTATGATCTGGATGATCATTATTTCAGCTCTGGTTCTGCAGGTCACTCACGACTTTATCACTGACAGGGGTAATTTCCACTTGCTGCTCAGGATGTTTATCTATCAGACCTGTGATCCTGGAAGGGGGCAGTTCAGTTCCCATGAGATGACTCTTCCTGATCAGGGGGGCAATCTTATCATGGGAGTGATCTGGAAGGTGCAGGGCAATGACTCCTAGGAGCCACTCAAAGGGGCTGAAACAGGATGCTGAAAATCTTGCCTCAGTCTTCAAAGGGGACAAGATAGACTAGGTAAATTTAGGGCTAATAACCGTTGTATTGCTATTTTTAGACGACACCCCTTAAATGATTAACATGCTCATACAAAGAGCTGAGAGGGACCTCACCCCAAATTTAAGGTAATAAAGGAGACAGATACAAAATGAAGGCAGATATGCCGAGCTTTATCTCGCTTTTAGTTACCCATTGGGCATCTTCAGGTCTAAGTAAATAGTCCTTTCGTTAAAGACGGCTTTCTCTAAGTGCCTGTTACAAATGAAGACACAAATGTTGGAGCTCAAAGATGGCAGAGGTTGTCTAGGAGAACCCGGTCTCCAGCCTATTTACTTATTTATTGCTTGAATTGAACATGCTAAAGTCCGTTTTCTGTTCACTAAACTTCAAAATGACATTTATTTCTGATTTCAAAATAATACAGGTCACATGTAGAACATTAAAAAAAAATTCAGACATAAAGAACAGTTCTTAATGCAACTTCTTAATGCAACTGGGTTGTTAGAGCATCTCTACTGTATTTCAGGTACAACTCAGCAATAGGTGCTGAAATCCATTTCCCATGGAACTTTGAGTTCAGATGCTCAGAGGAGGAAATTCCTACAGCAACTCCACTTGTCCCTGGAGGTCCAGCCCCCCCTCTAGTATGAAATACAGAAAAACAAAGGGTTTTAACTCAGGTGATGATCATGTTTTCTTTTTCTTTCTTTCTTTGTTTTTGTTTGTTTTTAACCAAGGATTGGATTTAACCCTCGAGCAACACCCCCAATACTTTTTTGAATTTTATTTAGAGACAGGGTCTCACTGAGTTGTAGGGACTCCGTAAATTGCTGAGGCTGGCTTTGAACTTTTGATTCTTCTGCCTCAGCCTCATGAACTGCTGGGATTACAGGTGTGTGCTACCAAGCCCCGCTGAGGATGATCATTTTTAACTGGAAATTAAGTTTACAAATGAGGAGAGCCCTTTCCTTGTTCAAGTGGCACAAAGAAAGCTACATTACCTTGCCAGGCAGGGTGGTGCACGCCTGTAGATCAACCAACCACTCAGGAGGCTGAAACAGGAGGATCACAAATTCCAGGCCAGCCTCAGCAAATTTGGGAGATTCTCAGAAACTTATCAATACCCTGTCTCAAAATTAGAAAAAAAAAAAAAAAAGGACTGGGGATGTAACCCTATGGTAAAGTGCACCAGGATCCAATCCCCAGTAGCAAAACCAAACCAAAATAAAACAAAACAAAACAAAGAACATTACCTTATTCATGCAGTCTTCTGAGTATATGTCAGAGGAAGATAAACTTCGTCTTCTCTCCTCCCTCCCAGTGATAATTAAGTAATAGTTCTATGATACATCATTTGTGGCCCATTTGTCACTTGATTAATTTATTTTTTTTTGTGGAGACATTTTGCTGTTGATAGTATCCTAACCTCTACAGGCTTTGATTTCTTCGTTATCTCATAAATATGGTTATACCTATTGCACAGAACTCCCTGATGTCTAAATAAATTGATTTGTATAGATTACCTAGCTCTTAATAGGTGCTCAATTAATATGAATGTCCTCCCTCTTTTGGTAATCTAGAGATGGTCTGGAAACTGAATCCAGGAAGGGTATGAGTTTTGTTTGACACAAAAATTTATTTCCTTTCTCTCTTTCTTCTTTCCTTCCTTCCTTCTTTCCTTTCTTATTTCTATTTTTTTGTACTGGGTATTGAACCCAGCGTGATTGAACCGAGCCACATTCCCAGCCCTTTTTATTTTTTTGTTTTTGAGACAGGGTCTCACTAAGTTGCTGAGGCTGGCTTTGAATCCACCATCCTCTGCCCCAGCCTCCTGGAGTCGCTGGGATTATGGTGGCTCAGATTTTCCTTTTTTAAATTAAACTCTATGCTGAATTTAAAAATCACATAAAATCCCAATATCCAAAATTGCTTACGAAGTTTTTAAATCCCATCATTCACATTCCCATATGCCAAGAGCTGGCCCCTCCCTGTCAGATAGAATTTGCACTCCCAGTTGTTGCCTCCCTTTGTTCTTACAATGGACCACCCTCATTTACTATGTCTTCTGCCTGGACCTTATAGACATTTGGCTTTGATGCTACTCTGATCTTTTATTTGCTGTTCTGGCTTTCCGCCTATAATAATTCCTCAAAAATTCAATACTTATGGCAAAACATTTTGATTTAAGTATACACAAGTCATAAAATGTCCAAAACAAAATTTCCCTAGCATATATTACATTTTCTTTTCATCTAGTTACCAGGGTTGTGCTATCAAATATTTTTATCCTTAATATTAATAATTAACCCATGAATTATATAGAGCTGAATTGATTTGCAATTATTCTAATATTTCTTTCCAGATGTTTCTGCTCCTGTTTTCTGTTAGTGAAAAATTACCTCCTAATCACATCCTGCCTCAAACTACGTAACATTGCAAGACAGTCTCTGAAATTATAACCGTCAGAACACCTTTAATCTTGCTTCAGCAGCTTCAATAACCTTCCAAAATTTAATGTAATCAGAGAATTAACTTTTCTACCTTTTGGTTGTCATTTGCTTGACCCACAAAGCAGAGCTCTTTCTGGGCTTTTGGTTCTGAGTTATAGTTAGTTCATTTTTAATTTCTTATCACCATGAAAACGCTATAATTTTCTTACACAATTATCTGCTCATAATAGGTCTCATGGAAGAAGACATGTAACTGGTGTCTAATTTTGTAGTGATGGCCTATTTGCTCTGTTTTAGAATTTGGCAGACTTCAAAGAACAACGTGAAACATTGTCCTAAAACTGTTAACACTTAAATGGTCAAAATACACTCAATTTTTGCTCTGCCAAAAATCTCCATGCTAATCCTGTAATACAATGGAGCAATGAAAAGGAATATATGTAACTTTCTTCTCAAAGGAATTCAGAAGTCATTTAAAATCAATTTCCCAGCAACGATCAGAGAAAAATCTGGCATGAAGGATTCCTCAAAAGTATATGGAAAATTTTCATGACCCTCTGCAGGGCATAAAACTGTATTTTAAAAGGCTTTGAATATTATTTGAACTTACTTTGGAGGAGGACATGTACTTCCAAGGTAGAAAACTATATTTTCTGAGTCAGTGATTTAAAATTTCAAAGGCCTTTTCTTCCTGCTTCTCAGAATTCTTATTTTGCTCTTTTTTCCCCCCTTAATTTTTCATTTCTATCTTCTTCATCCCTTTTCTTTTCTCAACTTTCTGTCCATGAAAAATGTACTGGTTCTCCCAGACCCTCTGGTTCCTTCTTATAGTATAGCAACACAATGCGATTGTAAAATAACACATCCATTATTCATTAGGAAGTGGAAAGGAATGTTTGTTGTATCACAAATGCGTTTCCCTTAGGCAGCTGCTTGCAATGAATAACCTTGTAGTTATCTGTAAAATTGAGTATATTTTTTGTCCAGAGGATAGCCATTAAAAATTCAAATTAAAAAAAAAAGTGAAAAGCAGCTGGCATTAGGCAGGCATTAGTATCTGTGGTCACTAACAGGCACTCATTTCTCTGGCAGGCACTCTGTTCACTGAACTTGCCACTCCCTGTTGCTTATGGCAGCCCACTTCCTTTCTCCAGCTTTTCTTTTCTCATTCAGGTTACATGCCTCACCCTTCAAGCATCTCAGTTTGCAGCCCTTGAGACAGCCAACATTAGAGATGCTGAAGATAGGAATGGATCAATGTAACAATTCAGGGATGTCTATGCCTTGGGGGTCCCACTACTTCAGGTCCCACCCAACCTGGAAACTGAAAATTTTTGTTAAAATTCCTGGCAAGCTGGGTGCAGTGATTCATGCCTGTAATCCCAGAGACTTGGGGGGCTGAGGCAGGAGGATCACAAGTTCAAAGCCAGCCTCAGCAACTTGGCAAGGCCCTGAGCAACTCAGTGAGACCCTGTCTCTAAATAAAATCCAAAAAAGGGATGGGGATGTGGCTTGGTGGTTAAGCATCCCTGGGTTCAATTCCTCAGTACAAAAAAAGAAAAAAAAATCCTGGCAAACTGACAACTAGTTAAATCTTCTCACAGGTACAGCGCTGAGAGCCACAGGTGGAGAGTCACAGGTCAGTCTCCAGAAAACAAAGCCCCTGCACAGTAACAGGCACTGTTCTGCAGAGTGCTTACAAGGAAAGCATTGCACAAATCCAGTAGAGACTGGAACAACAGGGCTTTGGAACTTCTGAAAATCATTTGATTCACTCTTTACAGAAATAGCTCTCTTTTTAGAGGCAATCAGGACAGATAGTTTGCCTTAATTTTAAAAAGTACTTACATCACAAAATCTTTTTAAGAATGACACATAAGGCTGTGGATGTAATTCAGTGGTAGAACACTGCCTAGCATGCTCAAGGACCTGGTTCAAGCCTCACACCACAAACAACAAAAACAAAACTGTGTAAATTATAAAATACAAATTATGGTTCTTTTGGCTTGTGAAAACATAAAATATCAAATACACACACACACACACAACACACACACACACACACACACACACACACACACACACACACACACTATATATATATATATATATATATAATTGTAGATTGAACCCAGGAATGCTTTACCCCTGAGTATATCCCCAGTCCTTTTTTATTTCTGTTTTGAGACAGGGTCTTGCTAAATTGTGAGGTGGGCCTTGAACTTTCACAGCCTCCCCAGTCTCTGCGCTGGGCTCATGTACACAAAATTTTGAAACAAAGAAAAACTAGGGGGACTCCTGAGCATTTCCCCTACAATGGAAATAAGTCTGGCATTGTTCTGTATTGAGTCTTTTGCCCGTTGCCCCACGTAGTCATATTTTTTCCTGTCTACATGGTTTTGCAAAATCTGGGGCACATGTTTTTTGTTATTGTTCTCCTTTGGTGGTGTGACTTTTCAACTGCTGTCAGTTTTGTATGCCAATGTAAGTTTTGTTTGTTTTGGAACTATGGTTGTATTAAAATATCACCCAAACAAAAGTCTGTTATCAAAATGAACTAATTTTTCCTTGTGAATTGAGGAATGATGCCAGAGATGGCAGCATGCAATGAGGGCCATGTTGTCACCAATCACTGATCAGGGTTCATCTGCTGGGTACAGAGTGTGTCAGCCTCCACTTGGAGCTCTGCATGTTGCATGAAGCTCATAAAATTATGTGATAGTATAAATACAAATTTATCTCAGATTATAAAACTTCTTAGGTAAATTTCAAAGCTTTGTAAAAAAGATTCACATATATCAATTGTAGGTTAACTTACAAAGCTTTAAGGAAACTTTTAATGGTTGTAATATGGTTTACAAATCATGCAATATTCTGTTATTTATACTTCTTGTTCTCCCCTAGCCTAAAAAACAAATTACTGGGCTGGGGATGTGGCTCAAGCCGTAGCGCGCTTGCCTGGCATGCGTGCGGCCCAGGTTCGATCCTCAGCACCACATACCAACAAAGATGTTGTGTCTGCCAAAAGCTAAAAAAAAAAAAATGAATATTAAAAAAAAAATTACTCATGAATCCTGGAAGGGTGGTGCAGACCATGCAGTCCCTGCTACTCAGGAGGCTGAAGAAGGAGGATCACAAGCTTGAAGCCAGCCTTGGCAATTTAGCAAGAGTGTCTCAAAATTTTAAAAAAAAAATTTTTTTTTTAAAAGGGCTAGGCATGTAACTTAGATGTGGAACACCCCAAGGTTAGTTCTCAGTATTAGGGGGGAAAATAGCCATGAAAAACCTCTAATGAAGAATCACCTTGAAATTTTTTAGGAAGCACTGACAAATTTCAGAAAGCATAGCACAGTTGAATTATATTTTGAAACATTGTAACTTCAGAGTGCATATTGATTTTTGAGGCAAAATCATTGCTAATACATTATCTTCACTCATTCAAGATGAGTGGGAAAGGATAAAATATGCCTGACATTCTTGGGTGAATTTTTTTTTTTTTTGGTAGAACTCAGCATTTACTTGTAGGAGTTTATTTCATCTGTATCCAAGAATGGTTTTTTAGTGTTCATGAGCTGATTTCTATGAATATACAGATTCACAGTCATTGGAATGATAAAGACAGGATGGTCGTGGGATATCATAAGTAAGATCATTTTCCTCAGCTTAGTCAAATTATTTTATTGTATGTTTGTTTTCTGACTTTTAAAATTTTTAATGCAGTTCAATCAGCTGCCTTGGGAACCAAGCCTTCAACATATAAGCCTTTGGGGAACATTCAAGATCCAAACTATAATAGCACTCTACCCTCAACCCACAGCTTAACATTTATTTATTTACTTATGGTACTGGCAATTGAACCCAGGTCCTCCCCTTTTCAAGAGAGTTTCTTGGATCATGAAGACACAGCCAAGATACTTTCTGTAGTTGTAGAATTATTTGCAGAAAATTATACTCAATAAGAATAGCATACATGATTATGCCTAGATACTGCTGTTAACACGAATGGAAAGGGAACGGAAAGGGAACACAGTCGGAGCCAAGTGTAAGAAAAGCTGATACTGTTTCCTCATGTGCTCTTGTCATGTTCATCCTCTACATTAGTCACATAAAGTCTAGAAGGAAATGAAAGAACAGCACTTTCAATTCTTTGTATTCTGCTACTCTTGTATCTGTGAAAAAGCCTGGCAATATGAAAACATTTATAAATGTGGTTAAAAATGTAGCACACTGGAAACAATGTAATTTTTTTTCTGTACCAGGGATTAAACCCAGGAGTGCTTCACCTCTGAGCAACATCCCAGCCCTATTTATTTATTTATTTATTTATTTATTTAAGACAGGGTCTCACTAAGTTGCTGAGGCTGGCCTTGAACTTGTGATCTTCCTGTCTTAACTTCCTGAGCTGCTGGGATTATAGGTGTGCACCACTGTGCCCAGCAAATTCTTCTCAAGCTTATAAAATTGGTTATCATAGTTAATTATCTAGAGATTACTGAAAGACTCCAAAGCTTTTGCAATCTATTTTTTTTTAATTACACAGGTAACTAGTTTGGTTACCTGTGGAGCAATTTGTTGGTATAGATGTCTAAATTTGACATTCTACTTTTATCACATAAATATGTGGTTGAGTAATTCACAATTGTTATCATCATTTTAAGAGTTTTAAAATAGTTAACTACTGATGAGAATTAAACAAAATATCATCAATTGAATGTCAGATATTTGCCTTTGCTTTTGTTGGATCTAGCTTAACTGAGAAATGCTGAAAGAAAGAAAGTATGGTCTGACCAAACCTTTATGCCTCTTGATCCACTTTGATTGGTAAATGTGATTGGATACAAAGACTTGGCGCTCTTGATGAGACAAGATCCTGCCAATGTGAGCCTGGGGCTGACAAACCCTGAGAGAACTTGACATCTAAAGCAAGCCCCGCATGGATTCATAAGAGGAATTCTGTCTTGGAAAGACTAGAATATTGTCAAATGGATTCATCAACGAAAAGCCTTATTTTGAAGCACCTTGTGAAAATATTTATCCCATTACCAAGTCCGACAATCTTTGTGTGCTGGAGGAGGGCTTGGCGAAACTGTACATCTTGATGTTGGTCTACCTGGGGACTTGAAGCCAAAGCAGATTATTTCAACTGATGTCACCCCTTTCAAAACATGTGATATTCATTGCTTGTATTTTGAAATAGATCTTAATAATTGAGAGTGACACCTCTTCCTTTTCTCATGGAAAAGAATAAAATCACCAAGATTTCTCTGTGACCTTCTGGGGTTTGTGCATGATTGGCCTTTAAAAAGTATTCTCTGGGCCCAGTTTTGAAAATGCAGATACCAGTAATTTCAAAACTATGAACAGCCCTTGCCAAGCAAACTTGGAAGGAAAGGAAATTCCCAGCTCCAGCCCTAGGAGGCACCCTGAGAAGCTTGGCAGCTCACCCCGTGATGCTGCCTTTTAGAGAAAAGCAGCTCTGCATGTTGGCCAGCAATCCTCAGTGCCAAAGACCCTGTCAACAGCTTTGCTTTGCTGTGAATGTCTTCAACTTCCTCTAAGCCACGGCCTGCAGTCACCATTTTTTTCAAGACATTTTTGTCAAATGTCAGCAAAATGTTTGGGTTCAGTTTTTTGTTTTTGTTTTTTAATTCATGATAGCAGAATATTATAAACTTCACTGAATAAGACAGGTCATAAAGTGCTTAGTGCAGAAGTTAGCATGTGTACTTAAAGAAAAGAAAAGCTACCTCTCTAAGCAATTCTACCAGGATGAGTTGCTCCCTGCTTGGCTTATTAGACAGGTGGTTTTCATCATTGTGAATGAGGTGAATCTTCAGTTCAGGGTCCTGGACTCACCATCCATAGTTCATAGTTCTGCTGGAAAATAAATAAAATAAAACTACAAGCTATTTTGACCAATCCTATGTACTTGGAGGAATAATTTGGAGGAATAGAGCTTCAGATTTTCCATTCCCAAAGCAAATGATTCTACAGGCTGGAACTGAGAGTAATAAAGAGGCATTCTTGATTTCTCCACAGTCAGAAAACTATAATGACCCCAAAGCCTCAGAACCTTTTAAGTGTTACTTCAACTCAAATAACCTTCCAGGGGAAAGAGCAACTGCAGTCTTTCCTTGTTGACAAAGATGGCAGTAATGAGGTGCTCCTTGCCAAAAATGATTTCATTAACTTGGGAACAAAGGAAATGAAGCATCAGGAACCCAACTTGAAGAGTTGTAGAGAATCCTGGTGTTCCAGATCCAAACCCATCCTTAACTGACCACGGGAGCCCTGATTCCATTTGCTAACTCAAGCCCTTAGCAAGTCAGGCTTTTGACATTCTTCTCCATCAAAGCACAAGTTAAAGTCAATTGTTTGATCATAATAATGCTTGTCTTATTTTTTTTAATGTTACAACTTATGAAACCAAAGGGTGGCATCTTTTTGTTGTTGTTGTTGTTGAATTTATTTTTGATCAGAACTAAACCTTCCTTTCTGTTCTGTTTTATTCTATATGCATGACTTTTCATTATTTTCTTTAAATTCATTTTAATTTTTATTTATTTAAAATTTCAAGAAGTACCAAAAAAATGAGGCAGGAGGATCACAATTCTGAGGCTGGCCTTAGCAACTTGACAAGGCCCTCTGCAACTCAGTGAAATCCTGTCTCAAAATAAAAAATAAAAAGGGCTGGGGATATAGCTCAATGGTAAAGTGCCCTGGGTTAAATACCCAGTATAAAATCAATCAATCAATTAATTGTTTAAAAATATAAAAGGGCTGGGGATGTGGCTTAGTGGTAGAGTACCCATGGGTTCAATCTCCAGTACTGCAGAAAACAAAACAAAACAAAGCAAAAAATAAAATTTCAAGAAATGGTCATTGTTGCTAGGGATGTGCTCAAGCGGTAGCGTGCTCGCCTGGCATGCATGTGGCTCGGGTTCGATCCTCAGCACCACATACAAACAAAGATGTTGTGTCCGCCGAAAACTAAAAAATAAATATTAAAAGAAAAGAAATGGTCATTAGTTTTGGCTTGAAGAAACAAATAAGAAAAGCATTATTTTGCTAGGCATGGTGGTATGCACCTGTAATCCCAGGTACAGGGGAGTCTAAGCAGAAGGATACTTTAAGCCCAGGAGTTAGAAGCCAACTTGGTTTCTAATGAGACCCTGTCAGAAAGAAGAAAGGGAGTGGGGGAGAGAAGAAGGAGAGAAAGAATGAAATGGAAGGATTATTTTTTTTTTAATTTCCTAAGAGAAGGAAAACAATTTCCAAGGTAATAAAGTGAATTACATGCAAACTTTTATGTATGTGTTTGTGTGCATTTTTTCATGGCTTTCATTAGACTCTGAGTGATCCACGACTAAAGAAATGTTTTGAACCACAGACATAACTGGAGATTACATTCCAGTTTTCAGAATCTAAGCAGGAATCAAGATTGCTGTTTGAAATCTTCGGGTGGATACACTTAGGCACCTAAAAGACACGAACTTTGCCCAGCTCAAACCTCATTCTACTTCCTCCCAAGCATCTGCATTTTAGTATATTCAACTTTGGTTTCTGTCAGTGATTGGGGAACTTAAGCCAATTTTGTTTAGCTGGTGTTAGCTTTCTTTTTCTTATTTAGCATTAAAGATGAATTTAAAAATATATTTTAGTTGTCGATGGACTGTTATTTTATTTATTTGCATGTGTTGCTGAGAACTGAATCCAGTGCCTCACACATGCTAGGCAAGTGCTCTACCACTGAGTCACAACCTCAGCTCCTAAAGATAACTTTTAAATAAGAACAAGAGATATAAGCTGTTCAGCTCTATTCATTTTTTTGGGGGGGGTGGATTATTAGGGATTGAAGAGGCACTCTACAACTGAGTCACATCCCAGGCTCTATTTTGTATTTTATTTAGAGACATGGTCTCACTGAGTTGCTTAGTGCCTCGATTTTGCTGAGGCTGGCTTTGAACTCACGATCCTCCTGCCTTAGCCTCCCGAGCTGCTGAGATTACAGGCATGTGCCATTGGTGTGTGTGTGTGTGTGTGTGTGTGTGTGTGTGTGTTTTAAACTACTTAACCTTTTTAAAAATACCTTCATTTGTTTATTTTTATGTGGTGCTGAGATTGAACCCCATGCCTCCCACGTTCAAGGCAAGCGCTCTACCGATGAGCCACAACCCCAGACTGTGATGTGTTTTTAAAGAAGAGTGATGAACAGATACAGACATTTTCAGAAAGTATTTTTGAGGATTATTCAATATATAGACAATGACCAAACTCTTCCCACTTAGATCCTGTTGAAACAAGCTCAATGAAAAATTACATTTGATTCATCTATTGAAAAGAAATTATTATGCAAAATAGTCTTTCATACATGAAGGTAGCGTTACCCACATACCATCAATAGGACATATGCTTTGAGGTATTGTTTTAACAGTACATTTGGTGAAAATTGGCTTAGGTAGGATTTATCCATGGCTTAAAACAAGAAAACTAACTGGCCTGTAATATCTCATCCGTGGCCATAGTCTCATTAGCACAACCCTGTCTAACTGAGAGGATGAATTAGAAACTATTTGTGACAATAATATTTAATTTTTCTTAGTTCTCCAATTTTCTCAACTGTCTGTCTCAACAGCCTATTCACATACCATTTTTTTAAAAAATTTTTTTTGATATATTTTTAGATGTTGATGGACCTTTATTTGATTCATTTATTTATATGTACTGTTGAGAATAGAACCCAGTGCCTCACAATGCTAGGCAAGTGCTCTACCACTGAGATACAACTCCAGCCCTCACATACCACTTTTTACAAAATAGTATTTCATAAATGTATCACTTCCAACAAGGTAGATTTTAAGGCTCCTTCTATCTCGTGGGTCTGTTACCTTCCAGGGCCTGGGAGATCCACTGTACTGTTTGTATCTGGTGGCAGGTGAGATTGCACCGGAGGTTTTAAGGACCAGACCAAAACACACACTATCCTATTGGACAGCCTACGTTCTACTGGGCAGAATGCAGTCACATGGCTCCACCTGGATGTAAAGGCACAATTCAATGTGGCCTACCAGTGTGCAAAGCAAGAAAGAGCACAGGGACTGAGGAATAGCTTGCTAGTTTCTGCCAAAGTCCATGCTTCAGGAACTAATTCTGTTTCATTTTTTCCTTCCACATAAAGTGATGACACTTCCCCTTGCAAAGATGACCAATCCAATGTCCAGTCAGATGGGCTGGGTAGCTCAGAGGTAGAGCACTTTCCTAGCATGTGCAAGGCTCTGAGTTAGATTACCAGTGCCTTTGGAAAAGATACCAAAGTCTCGGCTAGTGACTACATGCCACTCAAAAAGTGGGACCTGCAAGGTCCTTTGTAATGCGTTTCTCACCAGCAGATCTGGATATGGCTCCTCCTGGGCAGAGTCAGAGACGCGGCACCCCAAGGGAAAGCCCCTCCTTAAGTTCTGACTCTGAGCCAGGCCTGCCTCCCACACATCCTGTGATAAAATGGCAGAAAATAGAATTACTGCATTAATCACTCACATGTGGCAAACAGAAGACACACAGAAGTCATTGCTTAATGGAAATTTTGAAATCCTCTAGGTGTTCATACCCTCAGTTAGACCTTGATTCTACTCTCTGGAAGGAACTTTCTATTGTTTTCTGTGGTCCCTGGCTCCACTCTGTGGTATGGTCTTCATCTTCCTTGGCCAAAACTGAAGTGTATTTTGGGAAGGCTGCTCTTCTACAGAGCAAGATTAAGGGTTCAAAGCTTGAATAGCTAAAAGCATTTTTTTTTTTTTGCCTGAGTTCCTGGATTAAAAAATGTGAATTTCTTATCTCTTTATTTCCAGACAGTTCATACGCCAGTCACCATACTCAAAGTCCCTTCTTAGACAAAGTCTTCAAGCTTGTCTTTTTCTTCTTTTTATTACATTTATTATTATTATTATTATTATTATTATTATTATTATTATTATTAGCTTCCTTTGGTCCCTGTCTCCCCTACCCCATGTCTCTTTCAATTTTTGTTGTTGTTGTTAAACTGAGAATTAAACCCAGGGGCACTCTGTCTTTGAGTTATACTCCAGCCCTTTTTTATTTTTAATTCTGAGACAGGGTCTTCCAAAGTTGCCAGGCTGGCCTCCCGCCTTAGCCTCCTGAGTAGCTGGGATTATAGGCCTGAATCACTGTCCCATACTCTCCTGGTTGTGATCTCATTCTATAATTTTGCAACCAGTTTCTATTGAGGGAAATGGAGTAAAGGATACACAGAATCCCTCTTTGTTATTTCTTATAATTGCCTATGAATTTACAGTTATCTCAAAACAAAAAATTAATTTTAAAAAGAAAAAGCTATTTTCTCAGACTGATTAGAAATCTATGAATTGGTTAGATGTTCCATGCCAAAGGCAACCAGGTTTTACTTTATAAAATATAAATGTGGCTGGGGGTATAGCTCAGTGGTAGAGCTTGTGCTTAGCTCTCCTGAAGCCCTGGGTTCAATCCCTAGCACCTAAATAAAATAAAAATCTGAGGTTTTCAGAGCTATATTTAACAATAGGAGACCAAAGTTTTAGGTATTACTATTCCATTATATGCTACTCTTAGATGTTCTGCTACCTTTTTTTTTTTTTTTTAAGAGAGAGTGGGGGGGGGGGACAGAGAGAGAGAGAGAGAGAGAGAGAGAGAATTTTAACATTTATTTATTTATTTTTTCTTAGTTCTCCGCGGACACAACATCTTTGTTGGTATGTGGTGCTGCTAAGGATCGAACCCGGGCCGCACGCATGCATGCTAGGCGAGCGCGCTACCGCTTGAGCCACATCCCCAGCCCCATGTTCTGCTACCTTGAGGAGAAATCTGTCCATACCAACATAAACTGGTAGTCTTATCAGCTTGTCTCTGGGCTGTGACTTTATGGATCTTAATCGGGTCCAAGCTAAGTTGCATGTCCTGACTAGTGATGCTCAAAAGAACCTATACCACCTTGAGAGTCAGAATAGGCATGGATTCTTGACAGATTAATTAATCTCTAATGGGACAAAACAGGAAATTGCTTTGGCCCTTCTTCCTTTAGACTTAGCAATGATAATATTTTTACTACTCTTGGGTTAGCAGAAGCACAACTTCCTGCTGTAGAAGAATGAAAAGGCAAGCATTCTCTTTTATGCAAATGACACATGTGAACTTGTCATCATTGTATAGGAGTGGCTTTTATAGGCTTTTGGTTGTGATGGCTAATTATTGCCCAAAAGAAGAGCTCAAGGTCAACCATTCAGAAGCCAAATTCACTGATTTGAGCAGATATCCCACAACTTTGCTAGATTATCTCAAATAACCCCATAAGATTAGTAAACTCACTTTTGGTCTGAGATAAAGGTAAAAAAAAAAAGGAAGAAGGGCATATACTGTTCACCCAGAAGTAAGTCTATGGTCCACTGGGTGGCCTTTGGCCTTACAGCTTAGAAACCCAGTTTTATCAATTGCACTTACCTTAATGAGGCATGTGAGATCAGATATTAAACAAAAACACTAATGCACCAATGCATTAACACCAGTGTATCTCTGAGAGACATATTATGTAATGCTCTGATGGATACTTTGAGACTATGATAAAGTATTCTCTAATGTCTTCTTTTATAATTACTTATTTTCTTAAAAAAATATCCTAATACTAGGAAATGAGGGTGCGCATTTAGACTAACACTACAAAATCAAAATATAATGGATGCGATGGACTGAGTGGGCATGGAGAGCTCATTCTCTCCCTGTAGTCAAGTTATATAGGAAACCAAATCATAGACTGAATAACAATTAAGTTCATTTACAATGTCAAAGTTAATTGTTATGAAGATGAGAATGCAGGCTATTGATATTCTCCATACAAAATTTCTCTATAGGGACACTGATATGGGAAGCCAGAGTAATGAGGAGATTGCTTATAAACATGGAATGAGAACAAGAGGAGTTAGATTAATAGCTACTTGACGACATTCTCCTGCTTTGACCCCCCACATTAGGAATGTCTGTTTCAGGACAAAAACAACTACAAAAAGTCAAGATTAAAAAAAAAAAAAAAATCCCTTGGCTAGGATTTCTGCTTCCCTGGGCAGGGAGGGCTTGCTTGAGCCCTGCTGGTATTTCCCTCCTTGCCTTTTCTACATTGTCAAGACTGCCTGGGTATCATTCTCTTTGTTTAAAGTGATTTTAAATATTTGTACTTCACCCTATTATGTTTTGCTTTTATAATTTAGAACTCAGAGGACCATCTTATTCCAAGCTCTTGGAATAATGCTCAGTAGCCTGCAAATACTGACAAGCAAATATCTTGCAACTTATTATCTTGGAAGCCACCCCAAGAAGCTGTGTGGTGGAAATCAATAGATTTTCTTCTGTTGACCCAGGTGGCCATTGGTATAACTGCTCTGAAACCTTCAAGGTCAAAATGATTTCTGCATTGTTATGAAGCTAGAGGTCCTGGGCTTTTTGTCTGTGGTGGTCTGTATCTGACCAGGCTCCCAATCATTTTCTTAGTAATGACTCATACCCTCAGGAGAATGTAAATAAATAAAATGATATAACACTGACCCTTCACATGTAGGTCCTTAAACTAGATGATACTTCAAATGTATGTTTAGGAATGGGGCTATAGCTTCATGGTAGAACACTTGCCTAGCAGACACAAGGCCCTGTATTCTTCTTAGCACAGCAAAAAATTAAGGAAAACAAATTTTACAAAAAAGGAAAAAAAGATATACATATATATATATATATATATATATATATATATATATATATATAAAGACTATCTATCTCTCTCTCTCTTCTCTCTCTCTCTCTCTCTATATATATATATATAAAGACTATCTCTCTCTCTCTCTCTCTCTCTCTATATATATATATATATATATATTCTTTATTTTATAAGAACTGATATATGTATATGAAAAAAAAATGTTATTTCCCCTTTTGAAGAATCTGTTTTCTACCCACCTGTTCTAGATGTCTTGGTTTTTGTCATGGGTGATATTGGGTGACAAAGCATTCATCTGCCTGAAAGAAGCATTCGGGACCCCCAAAAGACTACCAGAGACCAAGATCGATGTAAACAGCAAAGAGGTATTTATTGCGAGCTAGCTCAGTCCTCCTTGCATGCACACACAGCAACTGGTGACACTGAGAGGCCCTGAGCCCAGGGTTTGCAGCAGTTTTATACATTCTTTGGAGAAGGCAGGGACCCCCACATACATCATAGCATCTCTTAGCAAATCATCACACACCGGGGGAAAATCAAATAACAACTCTAAAACATGATTAGCACATTCACTGGCGGGAACAAATTGGGTAGGGGTCAGTACAAAAGGGGTATTTATTTGAACTGATTGGTTTAAGCCAAGAGGGATGTACATGCTGAACTATATGGTTTCCCAACACGTTATCAACCACCATAAACTACTGGGAGGGTCATCTGGCATCCCAGGTATTTCCCTGTCTCATGCTGATTGGTGGCTGCTAGGGGGCTGCTATGGATCCCCACCTAGCCTGACTGAGTCAGGGACACCTGGTGCAGTAGATCTCTCCTGTTATTTGTAGATAAACAACTTAGCAGGGTGGGGATGTGCCTAGGAGTACTCTGTGGGTCTTTCCAAGGACAAAGGTGATGTCCCTTTCTTGGAGAGGCTTTGCTCTGAGGTAGAGGCTGGTTTTTCAGCATGAACACCCTTCTATGACTGGATTCATAAACATTATCGATTTATGTAGCTGACAATATTCTTCTTCTCAGTCTTGACATCGCTCGTGAAAAGTGCTTACATTTACTATGGAATTTTAAATGCTGAGTTTCTCTAAGTGGAATGATAATGGACCTTTGTTGCCATACATCCTTAATGGGCAGGCAGCCTTGCTCAGGGGTTTTCCATTGGTGATGATACAGATACACACTGGCTTCTTTGCCTGGGTCCTCTGGTTCACATCAACCACATTTGCGGTTAAGGGCTTCTCTTTGCTACCATATTCTTCATCAGTTGTCATCAGATGAAAGAACCTGGACCAGGAATTCAAATCTAGGTGCTCTTATCATTGAGGGCAGAAGCCAGAGGTATCTGAGCCATCTGCCTCTTCAAGCAAGTATTTCTCAGAGCTGAGTTCCAGGAGCATAACTAGGTTGAGAGTTTAGAACCCTGAACTCTACCCACTAGCAACATACGTGTGCCAGAGAGAAACCCCTACCACAAACAAACACCCAAGATTTAATATACACGACCCTGTTCTCCCCTCCCTCCCCTCTCAGATTCTCATTAACAGTGTTGTTGCAGGTAACCCATATCATGAAGGCACTTTATATAGAATTTCTTGTCTCATATGACCTTTATAAATTTCTTTAAAATTCATCAATTTAACAATTACTATATTTTTCCTGGAAAGTTACCTCACTGATACATTTTTAGTTGTGGTAGCCAACTAACTGTTAGGTGTACTAATATATTAGACCATTTGGCTCTCAGTGGAAATGTGTCAACACAGCTACAATGTCTTTCTTTCCAATTATCACTTGTATCTCTCATGGCCTTGCAAAAGCAATTTGGGTTTTTTTGTCCTGGGTAATTCCTGTCCTGCCTACATCATTGCATGATGTGGAGTTACAATAAAAGTAACACCAACCACCACCACCATCATAATAATAACAGTGTGAAGGTTAATTATATATGTCAGCTTGACTGGGCTAAGGGATGCTCAGATAGCTTGTAAACATGATTTATAGGTATGCCTGTGAGGGTGTTTCTAGAAGAGATCAGCATCTAAATGAGTACAATGAGTAAAAAAGATCCACCGTCACCAACATGGTAAGCACATCCAATCCATTGTGGGCCTTAATGGAGCAAAAAGGCAGAGGAAGTGGGGGTATGTTATCTGAGCTGGTATTTCAGCACTTTGGATCATGGGTCTTTGGATTTCACATTAGAACTTAAACCATTAGCCCCCAGGGTCTCAGCCTTTGGATTCCCCAGCTTGTAAACCACAGCTAGGATTTCTTGGCCACCATAATCACATGAACCAATTCCTATAATCTCCCTTCCTCCCTTTCTACACATATGTAATATCCTATGGGTTCTATGTCTCTGGGAAACCCTGAGTAACATAAATAGCTCTGAAAATTTCAATTTTCAATAGCAGTTAACTATACACTAAGTATTTTATATATGGAATTCTCACAATCATATGAAACAGAAATGATTATTACCTTCATTCTATAATCAAAAAAACTGAGGGACAAGAGGTTAGCTTACTTCCTTAAGGTTATAACATACCAAAAGAAATGTGTGTATTGTTATTCAAAAAAATAGTTTTTTAGTTATGTGCAATAACTAAAAATAAAAAAAATTAATAACTGTAGTTCAAGCTACTTGGGATGCTGAGGCAGGAGGATTGAAAGTTTAAGGCCAGCCTCAGCAACTTAGTGAGACCCTGTCTCAAGATAAAAAATAAAAAGGGCTGGGTGTGTGGCTTAGTGGTGTGTTCAATCCCTCAGTACAAAAAAAAAAAAAAAGTCTTCTTTCTCTGTTTTTAGGCTATGAAAGTGAAGCATGCTTATAGTTTTAAAAGAAGTTCTTATAATACTAAGAATTGCAATGCAAAAAAAAAAAAAGAATTACACCAAATTCTATCACCTAGAGATAACCACTGACAATACTTTCATACTTTTTTAACAAGTAATACCATCTTTTCATTTTATGTCCATGAAAGCCAAATGCCATATTCAATTTAAGTTGTTGGAGACAAGCTAAAGACACAGACGGGCACTTTGATGTCTAAGTCCGTTTCTTCCTGTGAAAATGAGAACATTAACAGCATCTACCTCTTTAGATTGCTGTGCAGATTCAATGTTAAAATGTACATTTAGCACTTAGCACTGTAGCTGGTATCCTAGCACGTATTATATGTGCCTGTTCCCAAATGAAAATCTGCTTTCTGACATGGAAAAATGCCAAACGCAGAAGGTGGGAGGAGAGGGAAAGAGTGAGGAATAATAGTCCTAGTGATCCTTTCTTGAAAAGTGGTGCTCAGCTTTTACCTTTTAACCCAGAGCTTAAGAGCTAGGGGTGATTTGATGTTGGCAGCGCTGAACTGACCTGCCCAAGGCAGGCAAAGCAGGACCACTGCAGGTTTGGCCAAGAGGCTCTGACCTGTGCAAGAAGCCCTAACACCTGCTCCCTCATCCCCAGCATCTCCCATTTCCCTGGGGGTTCCCCACCTTAGAGGTTCAGTGACTCAGATTTTTGAGACTCTCCCAGGGCTGTAGCCAAAACAAGCTATTCCCCAGTCCCTGTGCTCTTTCTTGCTTTGCAGCTGGTAGGCCACTTTTAATTGTGCCTTTTCATCTGGGTAGGGTCATGTGACTCTCTCAGGGCTCAAGAGAGCCTACTCAGCCCTGTAAAATGGTCTTCTGCAGCAAAATCCAAACTGGAAAAATCATGAGTTCAGTCACTGATGATACTTAAGAAAACTTCCTTCAAACATTTCTTCACGTATTTAGGGACAACATATTGATTTGTGGTTATTACAACACAAATGGAATTAAGCGCTCAGTGCTTTTTATAATCTAGTTCTTCTGCTCCATTATATGCCCTGAGCATTAGCAGCCCTTTTGTACATTGCAAAAAAAAACAAAACCAAAAAAAAAAAAAAAACCCCATAAATCTCTCTGGTTATTAGAACAACTGGGGCTGAAGAGAACCTCCCAGACCCACTGGGAGAGTGGACTTGGGATCAGTGTTTCTGCTCCCTGAAGGACTCTTGCCTTACTTCATGGCAGGTATTATTTCAGTCTAATTGTTAGCATAGCCATACTTAAGAATGAAAAAAAAAAAATTCTTCGAGAGTTTTTAGCCCAGGGAGGGCTATTGGCCAATGACTGATCTGAGGGCCTGACCCCCAGGGCCTTGGAGAATTAGTGCTGTTCTGGGCTGATGATTGGTTGGGTGATGTCTGGGGTCAGGTGCCAGCTGGCACCAGGGAAGCCCAACATGCAGACATCCCTGGTGGTGAAGCTAAGCTGTCACTAGGGTGTGACCTCAGCAGTCCAGTGGCGTGGAATGAGCTAGAGAGGGAAGAAGTGGAAACCTCTCCAGGGACCCTGGTAAGCTTGGGGAGGATCCCAGTGGCTCGGAAAGCTGAGACAAGAGGATCACAAGTTCTAGGGCAGCTTTAGCAACTTAGCAAGGTCCCCCAAAACCTAGAGAGACCCTGTCTCAAAATAAAAACAATAAAAAGGGAGAGAGATATAGCTCAGTGGTAAAGTATCTCTGGGTTCGGTGCCTAATCCCTAAAAAAAATAAAAACATAAAAATAAATTTTAAAAAATGCAAAGCTTGGGCTGGGGATGTGGCTCAAGCGGTAGCGCGCTTGCCTGGCATGCGTGCGGCCCAGGTTCGATCCTCAGCACCACATACAAACAAAGATGTTGTGTCCGCCTAAAACTAAAAAATAAATATTAAAATTCTCTCTCTCTCTCTCTCTCTCTCCCTCCTCTCTCTTTAAAAAAAAAATGAAAAGCTTAAGAGAGCACTTTACAAATGGATGCCTAAAAAAACAGTTTTAGGATAAGAGTTGAACCCATGCACCCCACTTAAAGACAGTAGTCATATCGAAGTTTACATGAATGACAGGCATCGTGGGTTGTGCAGTGTGCTCTATGAGCAGTCACTAGTGAGAGACCCTATGGGGATAAGCTGAGGATGGGCATGTCAGTTCCATCCTATGGCCAGTTAAAAGAGAAAAGTCATAATAATGATGGCAAGCAACAGAGCTTCCCAAAATGCTCTCCAAATGTTCTTATACTCGTCTAGTTGTTTGTCATGTGTCATGTCTTTTGAGTTTTCCAATGACCTAGGTTAGTATCATCAAACCAGTTTATAGACGAGAAAAGACCAACATAAAACTTTGGTTCCTAGTCTCATAGCTAGTCACTGGCAGAGCAAGGGCCTGACCCCAGCACTCCACCTTCACCATTTGTGTGTTTACCCACCAACCATGAGGCCTCCAAGGCAGATACGTATGGCTCCCAGTCTTTTTTTCTTTTCTAGTGATCTCCTCCTGATGTTCATGCTGAGGACCGGGGTAGAATATGATAGTTAACACCTAGACAGACCACATGAAAATGGTGTCTGCAGCCAGTAACTTACCTTCCCTGAACCTAATCTGTCAAATGAAGCTAGCAAATCTTCCCTCGTGACACATGGTGAGAAGTTATAATTGCCTGGCACGCACATAGTACATATTCAGTACATGGTAGCTATGGTGAGAGTTTGGCAGGAGGAGGGGAGATAAACCACAAGGGCAAACCGGTTTTCAACAGGAGTTTATCATTGGGGCAAAATGACGGAGCCTAATCACACTCTTAAATCTCGTAAGTATACCAATTACAGGACACCAAAAGGCAACTGAGCCATAGAAAGAGAAAGGAGCAAAAACACTAACATTGCACCAGAGTTCTTAAGGTTTCTAACCAAATTCTGAAGAATGATTGGCCTGCAGATCACCTCCCGCGGGCCCCAGCAGTCTGGGCATCTGATTGTCATTGCCTGAATGGTCTGGCTCAGCCTGCTTGGTACTTCCTTTGGGACCTCACCTCATTTCTGTGTATGATTAGAGTTTAGCATTCTTGAAATTTAGCAGGACCTGACTTCAGTCATTCAGGGATTGTAGCTCAGTGAACAGGATCTGAGTCTCTGTTCTCCTTGAATCTTCAGCTTCTGGATATTCCTGGGTCCAAGAAGTAGTTTCTGTTTATTTCCTAATTGTTAGTGTTTGCCTAACACATGCCTATAATCCCAGTGCCTCAGGAGGCTTAGGCAGGAGGATCTCAAGGCCCGCCTCAGCAAGTAGCTGAAGCCCAGAAGGCAGGAAGCACTGGGAAGAGCTGGAGAAGTCCACCCAGCAGGTCTCTAACAGCACCTGACCCTGACAGCTCTGGCCTGAGTTGCATAGAACTCTAAGCCTCAGATATGGCTCTGTCAACTGTGCTGGGCTGAACAGTGTCTCCTTAAAATTCCTGTCTATTCAGAGCAGGAATGTGACTTTATTTTGAGAGAGGGTTTTTGTTGGTGTGATTAATTAAGATGAGGTCACACTGAATTAGAGTGGGTCCTTAGTCTAATGTGACAGGTTTCCTTATAAGAAGAGAGGGGCTGGCATATAGCTCAGTGGTAGAGTGCATGCTTAGCATGCATGGGACCCCGGGTTCTGGCCCAGGCACCAAAAAAAGGAAAAAAAAAAGAAAGAAGAAAGAAAGAAAGGAAAGAAAGGAAGGAAGGAAGGAAGGAAAAGAAAAGAAGAAAGTGAACACACAGACATGTATAGACACACACAGCAAAGACGACCATGTGCTGCTAGGGTCAGGTTTGGAGGAATGTAACTATAAGCCAAGGAAGGTCAAAGAGTGCCAGGAACCATCATAGCAGGAAGGGGCAACAAAGGATTCTCCTCTAGGGCCTTCAAATGGAAGATGGCATTTGATAACAGCTTCCGGCCTCTAAAATGTGAAAGAATAGATTTCTGTTCTTTTTTTTTTTTGTCTTCATAGAATTTTATTTTTATAGATTTCTGTTCCTTAAAGCACCTAGTTTGTAGTATTATGCAGTGGGAGCCCAAGGAAACTACTGGTGTCTCAAGTTTAATAGCTGAGAGTAACAGCAGGAGCCCCCCAAGAGCTCCCAGGCCAGCCTCCGTTCTCCACCATTTACATGTGGCAACTGAATCCCTCCTTAGGGCAACGCCTTCATTCTGAAGGCAAAACTGAAGACAGAGGGATGGTGTGTTCAATCCTGGGAACAGGCTCCATTCGAAATAGGGTGGATATAGGAACTAGTGTTCGTTGAACTGTAGATGGATCTCAAAGTCTGCATCGGTGGGGAGGGGGAAAAAGTCATTTTTCAGAAAGCTGGAGGAAGAACTCTTCCTGGATAGAAATGTTTTGCGTGGGTCTTTTTGGGAAGAAAGATGTGGCCCTTCTTTCTCTCTTTATTCCCCTCTCCTGGTATAGCAAGAATAGTTTGTTTGGAGGACTAAAAGGCTGTTTTAGTCTGCTTTTTTTCACTATTGTGACTAAAAGACTGACCAGTAAAATTTTAGGGGAGAAAAAGTTTATTTATGGGCTCATGGTTTCAGAGGTCTCAGTCCATAGACAGCTAGACAGCTAGCTCCATTTCTCAGGGCTAGCGCTGAGGCTGAACATCCTGGCGGAAGAGTGTGGTGTAGGGAAGCAGCTCACATGATTATCAGGAAGCAGAGAGAGAGAGAGAGAGACAGAGAGAGAGAGAGAGAGAGAGAGAAAGAGAAAGAGAGAGAGAGAGAGAGAGAGAGAGAGAAAGAGAGAGAGAGAGAAAGAGAGAGAGAGAGAGAGAGAGAAAGAGACTCCACTCCCCAGATACAAAATAAATACCCTAAAGATATACCCCCAATGATGCACCTCCTCCACCACACCCTACCCACCTTCAGTTACCACTCAGTTAATCCCCATTCACTGATTGAGTTAAGGTTTTTATAATCCAATAATTTCTCCTCCAAACCTTCTCACACTGTCTCAACATAAGCTTTTGGGGGGCTGGGGATGTGGCTCAAGCGGTAGCGCGCTCGCCTGGCATGCGTGCGGCCCGGGTTCGATCCTCAGCACCACATACAAAGATGTTGTGTCCGCCAAATACTAAAAAAAATAAATATTTAAAAAAAAAAAACATAAGCTTTTGGGGGACACCTCACATCTAAACCATAACAAGGGCAGATGGTTTGACAGGGAAGAGATGGGGGAATCAGAAGCAGAGGAGCCTAGCGCCCACTGGAAGAGAAAGTGGAAGGGAATGACTAAGGAATTGTGAGGAACAAGGATGTAGAATACTCCATTTCTGATTTTTTCTTTGAGTTTCCTTGAGATGTAATTTCCCTGCATAGCTCTGAACCTTCACGAGATCTCTGAGTCATCCCAGCCTGGCCCTTAGAGAGATGGTACACATTAGGCGGTGACTACTGTGGGTGGAGATCTTGAAAGGGGGCAGTCTAGGAAGGGAATGAGATGGGAAGAATAAATACTGTCAGAAGAGACAAGGTGACATGTAAGCCCCACAAGAAGCTTTAGGATAAGAGGAGGTCACTGGGTTTCTCACTTTAGTGATAAAGGAACAAGTGATCCTAGCAGCTTGGAGGGCTTTGGTGTTAAACAGACTTTTTTTCTTTTCTTTTTTTGGTATAAGGGATTGAGTCACATGCACAGCCCTTTTTAATATTTTATTTAAAGACAGGGTCTCACTGAGTTGCTTTTGGCCTCGCTAAGTTGCTGAGGCTGGCTTTGAACTCACGATCAAACTGCCTCAGTTTCTTGAGCTGCTGGAATTACAGGAATACAGGACCATGCGTGGCCTAAACACACATTTTATCTGAATTAGATTAAGACACTTGATTCTTTAGTTATGCATGGATTTATTTGATCCTTGACCAAACAAAGCTGGGCTCTGTGGCGCAAGTTGAAAGCCAACTATCCCTAATTTCTTTTCACACAAAGGATAGCATAATCTACTCACAGATCTTGCTTTGTGTGCTTAATGTAGGAAAGTAGTGTGGTCTAGATGTTAAGAGCCCAGGATTTGGGAGCTAAACTTCTTGGGTTTAAATTAACTAGCCATGTCTTCTTGGGTAAATTACCTAATTTCTCTGTGCTCTGATTTCCTCATCTATAAAATTGCAGTAAGAATGGTGCTTGGCTCATTGTATAATATATATTTTTTTTTAGAGAGAGAGAGAGAGAGAGAGAGAGAGAGAGAGAGAGAGAGAGAGAATCTTTTAATATTTATTTTTTAGTTTTCGGCAGACACAACATCTCTGTTTGTATGTGGTGCTGAGGATGGAACCCGGGCCTCATGCATGCCAGGCGAGCGAGCGCACTACCGCTTGAGCCACATCCCCAGCCCTCCTTGTATAATATTATGGATTGGCTTGTATCCCCCAAAAAGATATGTTAAAGTGCTAATAACCTCTAATACCTCAGAATTTGACTTCTTTTGGAAATAGGGTCTTTACAGAGGTAATCAAATTAAAATGAGGTTGTTAGGGTCAGCCCTAATTCAATATGACTGATATCCTTAAAAGAGGTGGGGGTAGGGCTGAGGATGTGGCTCAGGGATATAGCACTTATTTAGCACATGCTATAGGTCCTAGGTCCAATCTCTAGCATCACAAACAAACAAATAAAAAAATAAATAATAAAAGAGAGGAATTTGGGCACAGAGACATAGACATGCACACAGGAAGAACTCCCCGTAAAGATTGGAGTTATGCTGCCACAAGCCAAGGAATTTCTGGAGCTACCAGAATCTAAAAGAGGTCAAGAGGGGTCTTTACCCTAAGGTTTCAGGGGGAGCACAGTTAGGCCAACACCTGGATTTCTGACTTCTAGCTTGCAGACCTGCATGGAACAATGAATTCTCTGGTTCTAAACCACCCAATTGAATGTACGTTTGTTACAGCAACCCTAGGAAAATAAGATACATAGATTAAATGAGTTAATATAAACCCAGAATTTAAGACAACAACTGATCACATCAAATACTATGTACATGTTAGCTATCGTTATTGTAATACCTTTGCCTCTTTTCTGGGAGGGAGGGGAGTGTTGCTGGGGATTGTTGCTGGGACTCATGCATGCTAGGCAAGGGCTTTACCACTGAACTACCCCCCCCACGCCCTATCTCATTCGTTTTGATAACTGTATATTTTATTTGTGGTATTGGAAAAAAATTGTCATTTAAATAGTTTTATTGTGATCAAAATAATACAGTGCTCAAAATTAATATTTAAAAGTTTATATTGAGAAGCAGCAGTTATCTTTGTCTCATCTGAAAACCCCCACCCAGTCTCACTTCCTAAAGGCAAAGATTTTATTTCTTTCCCTTTCTTTCTTACTCTCTCTCATTTGCAGTGGGTCATTCTACCACTGAGTCACACCTCAGTCCTTTTTTATTTTTGCTTTGAGACAGGGTCTTGCTAAATTGTGTTGCTGAGGCTGGCCTGGAAGTTGTGATCCTCCTGCTTCAGCAGTCTCTGGAGTTATAGGTGTGGGTCACCATGCCTGGATTTAAAGGCAAACATTTCTAACTACTTGGCTCTTCTATTGCTATTTAGCTCCATATTTTTAAGGTTGTGCTTATGCTGCTACTTCTTTCTTTCTTTTCTTGTTTTTAATTTTTAGTTGTTGATGGATCTTTATTTATTAATTTATATTTGGTGCTGAGAATCAAACCCAGTGCCTCACCCATGCTAGGCAAGCACTCTGCCACTGAGCCATAACCCCAGCCCCATGCTGCTACTTCTTGATTTGTCAGTATTAGATACTCTCTTCTGCCTCCCTGTTAAGATAAATGAGAAGCTTGGTTTATCTCACCCTCATCCACGCCCCACATACACACTTCCCCTCTCATCATCTACACAATATGATTATATAACCATTTTTTAGTTATATAATAGATTTTTAAAATAGATTTTTTTCAGTCTTTGAAATTCAATTAAGACTCTAAATCTGAGAACAATAGGTAAAAAGAAGCCCCACATTCTAACAGAGATTCTAGATAATCCATGTAGCATTTGCAAATGAGATGGCCCCAGAGTGATTTTTCCAGCTCTGGCCACTAACTACCTTCAGTCTATAAAAGAGAAGACCATAACTCAGTGAGACCCTGTCTCTAAATAAAATATAAAAAAGGGCTTGGGCTGTGGTGTAGTGGCAATTGCCCCTGGGTTCAATCCTGGTACAAAAAAATAAAAAAGAGAAGGCCAAGAATTAACGGAGGGTTGAAGGGGTGAGTAACAAGGATTGCTTTGGAGAGGGTCATCTGGGTTATATTTCCCACCCCGACTCCAATGCTGGCTGGGAGAATGACTCTTCCCACTTGTTCTAGACCAAGTGAACCGGGTTCCAAGAGACCAATGGGTGTTCCTGGAAATTTGGAGGAAGGAAAGGAAGAAAATTCAAAGGCCAGAAGCTGGCCAGAGCAACCTGCCTGCGAGCAGAATAATGATCAAGTTTGAACATTTCCAAGGATGTGGGGAGTGAGGACATGGTTTTCTGTGGATGAGATTGGATTTTGTTTGTTTGTTTGTTTTGTAACCAGGGATTGAAGCTAGGGGTATTTAACCACTAAACCACATCCCAAGCCCTTTTTATTTTTTTATTTTGAGTTAAGTTCTCACTAAGAAGTTGCTTACAACCTTGCCAAGTTGTTGAGCCTGGCTTTGAACTTGTGATCCTCCTGCTTCAACCTCCCCAAAATTGCTGGGATTACAGGTGTGCACCACTGCGCTCAGCAATTAGATTGGATGCTGTGGAAGAAAGCTGCCCTTGGGTTGCTATCAAAAGTTTCTCACCCAACAGAACCATCTGGAAGGGTGAAAAATGATTTCAACAAAGAGTGAACCACCAGAGGCTATGTGCTGAGGAGACAGTTGTCAATGGTCCAGGTCACTAATCTAAAACACCCCCAGAGATGGGACTGGTCCCTTGAGTCAGCTTTGGACATCTGATACTCCAAGAGGGAACTCAGGGCAAATGACAACTATGCAAATCAAGAGCTTTTCTTCCTCTGATTTCTACCCTTTCCATGTGTGCCTATAAGTGGGGGCAGCACAGTGAGCAAGATAGAACATGTGACATTGACCCTATACCTAGAGTCACCCGGTTGAGCAAATGAAAATAACTGGATGGCCAGTTATATCTAAATGCTTTAAAATATGAGTACATCTCACATATTATTGGAGACATGATTCTACCAGAAGTATTTGTTGTTTTTCACAATTCATATTTAATTAGGAATCTTGAATTTATTTGGAAGCCGTATGTATGCTTCCTGAACACTGCAAACTTGAAGCCTGTGTCAGGTCTAAGTTGTGATGAGGAAAAGTATAAATTGAATAAAAGCTGGATATTTTGACATCAAATTAACTCTGGGTTACCCTGGGGTGGGGGGAGAGACTATTCATTAATAACCCAAAAATACTTGGAAAAGCTACAAAAACTATCTGTTATTTCATCAATGAGGCTCAAAAGTAAGGTGATGAGGAGGTTGGCAGCTTCCTTTCCCAAGTCCATTTTGTTCAGTAAGCTAGTTACGTTTAGGGTTTTCGTATTACATAAATATTATTTGTTGCTGATCCAAGTTGTGGGTCAGATTGCATTTCTTACACAACTTTTTTTTTTCTTTAACAATTGCCTCGTTTAAGCATTTTTCATTTTTAAAAGCTATTTGTGTTTCTATTTCGGTGAACTGCTGATTCAGGTCCTTGGTTATTGAGTTAGTTTCTTTTTAATGTGTTTATAGAAGTTTCCTTATATATTCAAAAATTCACTGAAAAGAAAGCTCTTCTATTGGGGAATTGGAAGTAACAGATGATAAGTGGATCATTTCTGAAAGTGATATTGAGAAATTTAGATTTCCAAATGGGTCTCATTGTTTATATCTAGTCCAGCTCTGCAAAATGAATGTTCTCAAATCAATAATTTCCTTAAATATTCCTTTAATGCTTACATGACCATTTCTTGGTTACAACTTTTACCAAGGGTGTATATGATTAATATATGGCTTATCAGCATTTTTTTTCTTTTTTAAATGTGATAATTCATCCTTGCAACTTATACCTAGAAAATTAACCCTAAAGAAAAATAGCTGAAAAGTCACCTCAGAGATGTGACAGGCAATTTCTCTTGAGTTACTGTTATTATGTAGTAACTGTATAGCTGGAACATGAATCACAAAGATCAAAATCTCAAATCCGTTTCCTCATGCTGTTCATGATCTTAAGATTCTGATTTGATAACAAATTCCATTATACTGTTCAATTTCTCATAAGAATACCAGGACCTTATTCTTTACTTGCTGGTGAGATTTAGTCTCTGAGGTACCTCTGAAGTAACTGGAATAATATAAGGTAAACGTTACATTTAGGCTACTGTCACAGCATATAAATTTCCATTGTAAATGGTTGCAAACCACTTAGCTCATTTTCAAATAAGAACCCCTTCATTCTTGAGGGAAATAAAACATTCCAAAAACAAATATATTAAAACATGAATTCAGAAGTGATTTTAGAGAACAATAAACAGAAAATTGCATTTCAGATGAGCTGTCAATCCAGTCCCACATTTATCAATAATTTCTCAGAAGATTCCAGGATGTGCTCCATTTCTTATTTTTATTTATAAATTCAATTTTATCGCTGTAATGAGCCAGGCTGATTCTCCTGTTTCACTGTCTAATTTACTTACTTCTTTAGAATAAATGACATGTAGGAAGGGATGGATTCCAGAATCCCATGGCCTTGGAATAAAAAGTCTGTGCATGTCTCACAGATGCCAGCTCTGTTTAGTCTCAGCAGTATCATCCTCTGCATATGTAATGTCCTGCATTCTTGTTCAGCTTTTATCTCTCTATTCAATGGGAAACTAACTTCTTGGGTAACATTGTCTTAAAAAATCAACAAAGAGTTCCTCTCTTTATTCCCCTGCAGCATAACAAGTTCATCTCTGCGGTTTTGTACTTATTTGACAGAGTAGTGATAAGATAAAAATCGATCAGTGTACAAGTCGATCAATCAATAAAATGTAATGCAGAACATCCAAGGCATTGTGGGGAAAGAACATGAATATTTCCTGAGGGACAGTCATATTCCTGATACAAGTTCGGCTCTTCTCACTTGTGTGGTTTTGTTGAACTCCTGTGACAGCTTCCTCAAGGTAGATGATGAAGAATCTGAAAGTCAGAAAGTTGCAGTTACTAGCTGAAGACTTCCGGTTGGCAAAAGTCAAAAGAGTTTTCCCACTGTGCCTGCCTCACGTTCAATACTTTAGCCACATGGAACTCTAGCAGTTCTTCTTCAGCTGTGTGATATTGTGAAATATAGTGAGCCCTCCGTATCTGCAGATTCAACCAGCCTCAGATAAAAAATAAAAATTAAAAAATTCAGGGCTGGGGATATAGCTCGGTAGTAGAGCATTTGGCTAGCATACAGTTCCCAGGTTTGATCTCCAGCACCGCAAAAATAAATAAGATAACGGGAATGTGTCAGTCAGGTGTACGTGGCTATGACAAAAGTACCCAACAAGACCCACTTAGAGGAGGAAAAGTTTATTTTGGTTTATGGTTTCAGAGATTTAGTCCATGGTGGTCCTACTCCATTGGTTTGGGCCTGAGATGAGGTAGAACACTGTGGTGGAAGGCAGCAGCTGAGGAAAGCTCCTCACTTCATGGCAGAGAGAGGGAGAGGGGCCAAAGGGAAGATGCATCCTTCCAAGGCACATCCCCAATGACCCACCTCTTCCAGCCACAACCCACCTGCCCACAGTTACCACTTAGTTAATCCATTCAAGCTAGGACTAATGGAATGGCCTGATTAGTTTACAGTTCTCACAATCTAATCATTTTGCCTCTCAATATTCCTGCATTAATACACAATTGAGGGGTACCTGATAGCCAAACCATAATAGGGATATGTGCATAAGTTATATGTAAATGCTGCACCATTTAATTATTTTTGCAATTATTATTATTATTATTTTTTTTTTTTTGAGATGAGGTTTTGCTAAGTTGCCCAGGCTGGCCTTAAAGTCCTAAGCTCAAGTGATCCTTCTGCCTCAGCCTCCTAAGTGCCACCATGCCTGGCCCTATACCATTTTTTTCCTAAGAATCCTAAGTATCTGAGGATCTGGGGACTCTTGAGGGTCCTGGAACCAATCCTTCTGGGGATATTGAAGGACCACTGTATATACTTGGTCCTGACATACACATTCTAAAGTCCTTAAAGTGTCCAAAGTGATAAATACATTCTTCCGTACTAATGAGCTGACTGAAGGCTGTCATTCCCTAGGTTGCTTCGTGATGGCAAATTGGACAGTGGGAAGATTACGGCAGGATGAGTCTGGGGAAGGCAGAGAGGCTAAAGGTTGGGTTAATCACCAATGGCCAATAATTCATGCCTATGTAGTGAAACAGGGTTCTGGGAGCCTCTGGATAGCTAGATTCTTGGAGGTTCCTAGGTGGACACTCTGTCCCCCTAACCCCATATTTTGCCCCATCCATCTCTCCATCTCATTTTCATTGGTACCCTTTCTAATTCCCTTTATAAAAGCATGGTTATGGGATTCCTTAAGTTCTGTGAGCCAATCTAGGAAACTAATGGAAACTGAGGAAGAGGCTGGGGGACCCTATTTACAGCCTGTGTGTCTGAAGTTCACATAAAACCCCCTGGGACTTGCAATTGGCATCTGAAGGGGTGGTGGGTAGGCCCCTGTATTCTGTGTTGATGACTGAGAGGAGAGGACACTTAGTCTTCTTTCCTGTATCATCAGAGCTGGTAACCATTGTCCAAGCATCTCTGTTTAGTTTGGGATACAAAAATTGAGATAATGTAAATAACCTTTGTGCAGGTTTCAGACAGTTGATGAAAATGATGTAGAAATGGTAGAATCATAGGCAAACACTGAGTTAACCAGAAAACAACTAAAAAGGAAGAAATTGGCAAGGCTGAGAACAAGGTCTTCCAGAGAGAAATACTGACAAAAAAAAAGATTAAGGGAGGCCACTGGGGAAAATGAAGTCCTTCAGCAGAGCTGCCAAATGAGCCACTGGACAGGGTTTTGGGGAAAAGTATACCACCCCAAAACATAAATTCAGTTGGTTTTTTTTTTTTTTTGGTTCTAAAAATTAGAGCAGACTCACAATTACTACCTATATAATAACAATATAGATAATTTTTGTTTTGTTTTATTTTATTTTATTTTTGGCACTGGGGATTGAACTCAGGGCAATGCAGATCCTAAATAGATGCTCTATCACTTAGCTACACCCTATAACTTCTTTCTCTTCCTTCCTTCCTTCTTTCCTTTCTTTCTTTCATTCTTCCTTCCTTTCTTTTTTTTTTTTTTTTTTTTTAGACAGGATCTCACTATGTTGCCCAAACTAGTCTCAAACTCCTAGGCTCAAGCGATCCCTTCTCCTCTCAGCCTCTAGGGTGGCTAGGACTCCAGCTGTGCACCACTGTACCTGATTTCTATAATTTTTCTTTGTAATTTTCAAGCAAATTCTATTCAGTTTTTCACACGTCTTAAATAATTTTTTTTGACAAATTATATTTATTAATTTATTTTGATGGTGCCATAGGTTGAACCCAGGGCCTTGTGCATCCTGAGCATGTGGTCTACCGCTGAGCTGTGCCAATTCTCTTTATGTCCTTTGTGGCGACAGCAGTGACTGGGAGACCACCTGTCCTTTGTCATGCTGTTTCGAGCTTCTGACCTTGTTTACTGGTGTTCCCTCCATTTGCATGACTTTCCTCTGTTGTTCTGCAGAAAAACACCTTTTACCTGCTCTCAAATCCCACTATCACCTCTTCCATGAGTTTAGCTCACCTTTCCAACCTGAGCCATCCTTCTGCTGAAGAGGCCCCATATCACTTTGGACCTACACCCACAGCTGCTACCCTCTGTATATAATGGTTTGTTGACATGTATCTCAACTTACAGCCTATCACCACCTCCTCAAGAAAAAGCTCATCTCTCATCCACTTGGCATCTGCTGTGCCCAGCCTATCACTTGGTGCAAAGTAACTGCTCAGTGAATATTTGTCCAGTAGATGAATATGCAAACAAGTATACAGTAGTCCCCTTCTTATCCCCAATAGATGCCTAAAACTGCAGCTAGTATCATATCCTATTTATACGTTATTTTTCCTATACATATGTACCTATAATAAAGTTTAATTTAAAAATTAAGTATGACTTATAGTCACATAAAGCACATGATTATATCCCAGCTACTCCAGAGACTGAGGCAGGAAGATTGCAAGTTTGAGGTTAGCCTCTGCAACCTAGCAAGACGCTGTCTCAAAATACAAAATAAAATTTTAAAAGGGTTAAAAATATGAGTTAGTGCCAGAACACCCCTGATTCAATCCCCAGTACCCCGGGGTCCTGCAAATAGGAAGAGTATGCTACAGGCATGGTAATGCATGCCTGTAACCCAGCCTCAGTAACTTAGCACACTGTTGTCTAAAAAGGGCTGAGAATGTAGTTCAGGAGTAGGGTATTTGCCTTGTGTATGTGAGGCTCTGGGTTCTATCCCTAGTACTGAAAAAAGAAAAAAGTAGGCACAGTAATGGATTAACAGCATCACTAATAATAAAATAGGACAAATTATAACAATATCCTACAATAAAAATTATGTGTACATCTCTCAAAATGTCCTGTAAATTCTTAGCAACTCGCACACAATGCTTTTCTTTCCTTATTAAATCAAGACTTTTTACCTTTTCCCCATATTTTTTATTGTTGCATTATAAGTATACACCAAGGTGGAATTCATTGTTACATATTCATACATGCAATACATGCACAGGATATAACAAAATAATTTGGCCAATGTCACCCCCAGTATTTCCCTTTTCATTTGTCTCTCCCCCCATCTCCACCCGATCCTTCTCCTTTGCTCTCCTGATCTCCCATCAATTTTCATAAGATCTGCCTCCCTCCTTTCCCTTTTTCCTCTCTATCTTCCACATGTGAGAGAAAACATGTGACCCTTGATTTTCTGAGTTTGGCTTATTTCATGTAACATGATGTTCTTAAGTTCCATCCATTTTCCTGCAAATGCTGTAATTTCACTTTTCTTTATGGCTGAATAAAACTCCATTGTGTATATATACCACATTTTTTTTTATCCATTCATCCATTGATGGACACCTAGGCTGTTTCCTTAGTTTGGCTATTGTGTGTTGTGCTGTTATAAACATGGGTATGCTTGTATCACTATTGTATGATGACTTTAGGATAAATTCCAAGGAGTGGTGTAGCTGGGACATGGGGCAGTTTCATTCTTAGTGTTGTGAGGAACCTCCATACTGATTTCCATAGAGGTTGTAATAATTTACGGTCCCCCCAACAATGTAAAAGTCAAGAACTTTCCACCTTTTTCCCTTAAAGGAGGCACTTTAAGCCTTCTTTTTGGCATCTCTGAGTTTCCAGCATTACTGCTCTTGTGTTTGGGGCCATTATTAAGCAAAATAAGGGTTCTTGAACACAAGCATCTTAATACCTAGACAATCTATAACCAAAGTGGAGATGGGTATCATACTCGGCATAGATACAGGGGGCAAAGGAATGACTAAAGGTCCAGATTGGATGGAGCAGACAGCACTAGATAGTGGTAAAAACCTCTCTAGGTTCAATACCCAATACCAAAAAAATATATATATACATAGTTTTATAAACATATATATTAAAATTTTATATACATACATTATGTATGCATATAAAATTTAAAAATAATAAAGCAGAAAAGGAATGCTGTTCTCTTTTTATTAAGTCATGATGATATTGTTGGAATGATTATGTGGTTATGTTGAGGGACAGTTCCTGTGGTCTTATGCATTCACATTTACATATTAAATTAAATTATCTTTTAATTTCCAAAAGAAATGGTACATATTCCATTGAGCCTTCCCAATTTCCTACAACTGAAATGACTCACTCAGAGTTCTCAAATTTCACTTTTTTTGGTGATGATAGGATAGTAAGGACTGAAACCAGGGCCACTTTACCACTGAGCCACATCTCTATCCCTTTTTATTTTTTATTTTGAGACAGAGTCTGGCTAAGTTGCTGAGGCTGGCCTTGAACTCATGAATCTCCTTTTTCAGCCTTCCAAGTTGCAGATTACAGGTGTGCGCCACAGCACCTGGCTCATTCAACATTCTTATAGCTTTCTTATATTTAGCGCCTAATGTCTCCATGCTCTATGTCATGAGCTAGACAGGCAGTGAGAAATGTGACAGATATATTTCCTATCAACACAGAGTTTATTTTAGCAGGAATGGAAAGATGCAGAATGCAGGTGCTGGGAGTCTGATGGAGAAGGACAGTGCCCTCTGGGAGCAGGCTGAAGGAGTCCTTACCAGTAGCAGAGACAGGGCAAGGAAACAATCCTTCAGCAAAACTAAGGTCAGATTGAACCAGGAATGTGTATTTTGGAGTGGAGTGGGGATTGTAGACTGGTTTGGGGAGAATCCTAGGGAGAGGAACTGTGAGCAGGGAGAACATGAAGAATGAGAACTTGGGATTCCCCTGGAAGAAGTACACAACACCCTGAAATGGCTCTAATTCTGCAAGCAAACTTACGGGTATCATTATGCCTATATTGTAAGATAAAAGAATTGAATGCCAAAGGAAATAGATTCTTCTGGTCCTATTAGATCAGGATGATCAGAAGGGACAATGTGTCAGCAGGTTTCCTATTAATTCCTTATTTTCAGTATTTGTTCGTTTCACACTTATCACATGTCAGATGGTGTAAGAATTCTATTAAGAAATTCATTGAGTGCCCCAAATAGACTGGAGATGTCACATAATAAATGGAAGTTCATGCTCTTTCTATCTTCAGATTTTTGTTCCAGGGGAACTCACATCTTATTGATGGGTATAGTAATTATGAGTAGAATATCAGATTTTGGTTTCCAGTACAGTGTGTTCAAAATGTGACATCTCAGAAACCCTAGTAGAATTTATTAACAATGCATGTCCTGTTGGTCTCAGCAGTACAAGCCTGTAATCCCCATGACTCAGGAGGCTGAGGCAGGAAGATTGCAAGTTCAAGGCTAGCCTGGGCAACTTAGTGATACCCTGACTCAAAATAAGAATAAAAAAGGGCTGGGGGTGTAGCTCAGTGGTAGAGCATCCCTGTGTGCAAAACAAACAAACCAAAAATCAAAAACAGGGTATACTCATTTTTCCAGCTTTTGCCCAGTCAGGAGGAGGCAAAGACTCAGTTACATTCAAGATTCAGCTCCAGCCGGGCATGGTGGCACACACCTGTAAGCCCAGTGGCTTGGGAGGCTGAGGCAGGAAGATCCCAAGTTCAAAGCCAGCCTCAGCAAAAATGAGGCACTAAGCAACTCAGAGAGACCCTTTCTCTAAATAAAATACAAAATAGGGCTGGGGATGTGGCTCAGTGATCGAGTGTCCTTGAGTTCAATGCCTGGTACCCTTCCCCCCAAAAAGATTCAGCTCTACCTGGAACCCACAGCCATGACGGAGGAAGGCAATGCTGCTGGCGGTGTCAGGACCTTAACACTGCTTTATGAGAGGCTCTGAAAGGCACCTTTCACAATGGAATCCTCAAAGCTGCCCGTCTTGGACAAGCACCAAACTCTTCTTTGTGTGCTTGCATCTCATTGTAACAGCCTATGTGTAACAAGCTGGTGAAAGTCCTTTGAGCTGAATATCAAATGAGTCTAATTAATGTTGATGATGACAAGAAACTATGGGAATGATAGGCGTGGGCAGAGATGGAAAATCTACTAGAGTGGTCAGTTGCAATTGTGTGGTAGTTAAGGACTATGACAGAGAATCCCAGGCTAAGAGTACATCAAGCTGGGAGCAGTGGCGCACATGGGTAATCCCAGTGGTTTGGGAGGCTGAGACTGGAGGATCTTGAGTCTGAGACTAGCCTCAGCAATTTAGCAAGATCCTTGGCTATTTAGTGAGACCCTGCTGCAAAATAAAAAACAAAAAGTGCCCCTGGACTTAATCCCCAGGGCCCAACCAAAATAGCGTACATCAAATGCAGGAAATGACCAAATTACAAATTTGATTCTCTTAAAAAAAAAAAAACAAGGTACATCCCCAAGTTCATCATGGGACTGATGAGAATCTCATAAGGGGGCCTATTGGACTAACAACCCCTCTGGGGGATTTCACTGGCACCAAAGTTTGAGAATCTCCACTCTCTCCAGTGGTGGCCAAAGTGCTTCACAGCAGCCTGGAGCCAAGCAGGTGACCCAAGAATTTCCTGGAGTTTTGGTTTTGAATATAATTATTAAGTAAATTGTATACTTTATTTGGATTTCACGAGTTCTTCCACTAATATCTTTTTCCTTCCCAGGATCCCACCCAGAATACTGCATTACATTTGATCATCATATCTTTTTGGTTTCCTCTGGTCTGGGATAGTCTCCTAGTGTTTCTTTGCTTGACAGTTTGACCTTGATAGTTTTAGAGAGTCCTTGTCAGGTGTCTTGTTGAATGTTCCTCTATTTAGATTCATCAGGTATTTTTCTCATTGTTAGACTGGGGTTATGATCAGGGGAATAATAGTACAGAAAAGTGCACACTATTGCTGGGTGCAGTGGCCCACACCTGTAATCCCAGCATAGAGGGAGGTTAAGGCGGGAGGATCCAAGTTCAAGGCCAGCCTCTGCCATTTATCAAGACCCTAAGCAACTTAGTGAGATCCTGTCTCAAAACAACAACAAAAGGAAACTAAAAGGGCTGTGGATGTAGCACATAACAAAGCACCTTTGGGTTCAATCCCCAAGATACCCCCCACCCCAAATACTATCAACATGACTTATCACATGAGGCTTGTTATGCTAGAATTCAGGACCCCCAAAAGACCACCAGAGACCAAGATCGATGTAAACAGCAAAGAGGTGTTTATTGCGAGCTAGCTCAGTCCTCCACGCACACACAGCAACTGGTGACACTGAGAGGCCCTGAGCCCAGGGTTTGCAGCAGTTTTATACATTCTTTGGAGAAGGCAGGGACCCTCACATATGTCATAGCATGTCTAAGCAAATCATCACACACCGAGGGAAAATCAAATAACAACTCTAAAACATGATTAGCACATTCACTGGCGGGAACAAGTTGGGTAGGGGTGATTGGTCAGTACAAAAGGGGTATTCATTTGAACTGATTGGTTTAAGCCAGAAGGGGTGTTCGTGCTGAACTACATGGTTTCCCAACGCGTTATCAACCATCATAAACTACTGGGTGGGTCATCTGGCATCCCAGGTATTTCCCTGTCTCATGCTGATTAGTGGCTGCTAGGGGGCTGCTATGGATCCCCACCTAGCCTGAGTCAGGGACACCTGGCACAGCAGATCTCTCCTGTTATTTGTAGATAAACCACTTAGCAGGGTGGGGATGTGCCTAGGAGTGCTTTGTGGGTCTTTCCAAGGACAAAGATGATGTCCCTTCCTTGGAGAGGCTTTGCTCTGAGGTAGAGGCTGGTTTTTCAGCTAACCTCGATCGCCAATCTTCCTTATCATTTCTCACTCCCTCTCCTTCCCCAACAATAAGCAAGTCAAGAAGAAAAAAACACCGTCAAAGAGGAGGTGGGAATTAAGCCTTCCTGGAGAAGGGGACATCTACATAAATCATTTCTAATTTTTAGAATTCTTCTGTAAGAAAGATGTGTCTCTCCTCCCTTTATTTATTTTTTCAATCATTTGTATATACCAATGTGGATTCATGAATATTTACTTTATACTCTGCATTGTAATCTAATACCATATTATTTATTGCTCCAATATTCCAGTGTTGGCCTTTGAAAGCTCTTTTATGGTTTTTGGTTTTTTTGTGGTACTAGGGATTGAATGAACCCAGGGGTGTTCTGCCTCTGAGCTGCATTTTCAGCTTTTTGAAAAAATTTTGTTTTGAGACAGGATCCCATTAATTGCCCAGGCTGTCCTCAAATTCTTAGTGTTCCTGTGCCAGCCTCTAGAGTAGCTGGAATTTCAGGCATGCAACACTGTCCCTAGCTTGGAAGCTCTTCTAACTTGGCTCCTGTGTCCCTGTGACATGTCCCCATCTTTTTTTTTTTTTTAACATAAATTCCTGGCTGGGTATGATGCCACAGGCTTATAATGCCAGCTACTTCAGAGGCTGAGACATGAGGATTGTAAGTTTGAGGCCAGCCTCAGGAACTTAACTAGACCTTGTCTGAAAATTAAAAAAAAAAAAAAAAAACAGAAAGGGCTGGGAATGTAACTCAGTGGTAGAGGACCTGGATTCCATCCCCCAGTACTGCCACTGAACTGCATTCCAAGCCCAAACCCACTCCTTACTGATAAACATTTGGATTGTTCTGGGTTTTGGCATTCTAAGCAACAGCTGCTGCAAACTTCTTATTCAAATGTCTTCTCTGCCCCACCTCCAGCCCCACCCTGTATTGAGGATTGAGTCTAGGGGCACTCTATCACTGAACTACATCCCTTGACCCTTTTTATTTTTAATTAGAGCAGGGTCTTACTGAACTTTCCAGGTTGGCCTCAAATTTACAATCCTCCTGCCTCAGCCTCCGGAGTCACAGGGATAATAGGGGTGTAGAACTGAGCCGAGCCTAGGCATATATTTTCATACAGGTGTTAAGACATCGATATGCTTGGGGCTGGGGATGTGGCTCAAGCGGTAGCACGCTCACCTGGCATGCGTGCGGCCCAGGTTCGATCCTCAGCACCACATACAAACAAAGATGTGGTGTCTGCCAAAAACTAAAAAATAAATATTAAAAAATTTAAAAAAAAAGACATTGCTATGCTGAATTCAGAACAGTGGAATCACTGGGTCAAAGGGAACGTGTCCAAAGGAATATAAGATATGAACAAAGAGCCATCTAAAAAGCATATGTCAGCTAAAAAGCCTGAACTCCTGAACTTAAGCAATTTTTGTACCTTAGCTTCCTGAGCAGCTGGGACTATAGGCACACACCACCACATCCAGGAATAATTGTATTTTATGTATTTATAAATATTTTGAATTTTTTAATGAGTGTGTGAACCACCTATTCATGTCTTTTTTCTTTTTCTCTATTGTGTTAATGGTCTTTTCTTGTTGATTTGTAGGAGTTCTGTATATATATCAAGAAAAAATACATTTTTAGTCTTCTGTATTGTACATGTTTTTTGAGATTTGTTATTATTTGTGGTGCTGAGGATTGGATCTTGCCTATGCTAGGCAGATGCTTTACTACTGAGCTACTGTTCCAGCCCCAGGATATGTATTTTTTAAAAGTTTCCCAAGTGAATTTGATGACAGATAGGTTGAGGAACCACTGCTAGGGAATTGTATATTAATCAGACATAGAGGTGATACAGGCTACCTGAAACTGAGGCAGGAGAATCACAAAGAAAAACCCTACCTCAAATTTTTTAAAAACTGAACTGGGAATATAGTCAGTGGTAAAGTACCCCGGGGTTCAATCTCTAGAATTGAAAAGAAAAAAAAAAAGAAAGAAAGAAAGAAATGTAAATTTTGGGACCGAGAGCTCTGAACAGAAATTGAGGTGATAGGGAAGCAGGCTGAGTGGTCTGTGCTTAGCCCTCAAGGTGACTGTGAAGGTCAAATTGGAAAAACCACTGCTCTAGAGGGGAGTCACTATAACTGCCATGGCATCCAAATTTAGTACAATGGGGCCCATAACCTGTCATCTTGACCTTGATCCATCTGGATGCATAGTTTTGGGGAATAAATGTTTTCACCAGAGAGTTGACATAAGAGTGTTATGTGCATTTCCCAGAAATCTTTCTTTCTATTTTTTGTTATTTTTAATTTTGAAACAGAGTAGGCATGCTGAAGAAGAACTTAAGCAGAAGATTCCAGGGGAGGCCCAGGAAGTGAAGCTTGTCTATAGATAAAGATCCACCCTTCTCCATGGAAGTGGAATTTTTAAGGAGAGTTGTGTTGCTGTAGGGATGGTGATGTTAATATTTCTTGTTTCAACATAAGCAGAGTGAGAAAGACCTGGGCTGCTTCATGTCTCTGTATTTCAGAGTTGAGCTGATTGTGCTTTAGGATCCCTTCGGTTTCCCCTGGCCGTTACAGAATAGGTTAGGTTAAAAAAAAAAAAAAAAACTTGATAGATTTTTCATGGCCTGAAAATAATTCCAGGCGAGATCATTATTTCAGCTGTCCCTGTCAGCAAGCAACCTTAATGAGTACTATTCTGTGATTTATTGCCAAGTCACAATTTTTTTTTTTTGGTAAATATTTTTTTATAAAATATTTAAGGCTACATCTGACTTTAGGTCATTGGAAGGGATTAAATTTCCTCCAAATGTCTGCTGCATTCTCCAGGGGTTTGGCCACTATGCAGATTTCAGGATGCTGCTGACAAGAAAACTCAGCTCCCAGACTCTGGTGGCTTGTCACCTCCACCCAGCAGAATTTAGCATCGACTGGAAGAGATGCAGCAGCTCTAAAAATGTTCACATTTCTTAGTTAAATTTTCTCTATTTTTCTTCCTTTGCTAGGCATCAAATTCAAAACTTGAAATACCAAAATGGATTTTGGTATTTCATGTACAAAGCCACCTGACTCCTAGCCGAGGACAGGAGGAAAAGGGGGCTGCTCTGGATAGAAAGGCTGGGTCCTCATTTGGTGGCACATGTCTGTAATCCCAGTGATTTAGGAGGTTGAGGCAGGGGGACCACAAGTTCAAGGACAGTCTCAACAACTTAGCAAGACCCTCTCTCAAAATAAAAAAATAAAAAGAACTGTGGATGTAGGTGAGGGGGGTAAAGCACCCTGGGGTTTAATCCTCAGTATAATTAATTAATTAATTAATAAAAGTAAGAGAAACCCTAAGGCCTTCCAGCAAGGGGCGACAGAGGCTGGTCCTACAGCCAGCAGGCTGGACACTTTGGCCAGTCTGCCCACCACTCTCCTGTCCCTGCAGGAGAACACATAGCACAGTCCTTCTGCAGGAACAAATGGGTTTCTGTAAATTTCCTGCTCCAGGCTGATAGAGGCTGATTCTGAGGACAGGGAGGCTGACTGAAGCTGGATTTCCTCGGCTCAAGTTTCAAGTTTCACAGATTGATTTGATTTAGTTACATTACAGTGCAGGATGCAAACTCAAGAGCTTTCACACACACACACACACACACATACATATTCCAAACCTTTCTTCAAAGGTAGCATTGTGTTTAATATTTTAATAAGTCTTTTTGGTTGCTCTATCATAGATTTTTTTTTCTTCCTTTTTTAAATTTCTGCAGTGCTGGGATTGAACCCAGTATTTCACACATGCTAGACAAGTGCTCTACCACTAAGCTACCTCTGCCACACATTTCTACTTGGTTGTTCTGAAGACCAAAAGTAGCCAACCATAGGGTAGTAGTGTGGAGCCTTAACCTTGGGTTTACTAACTCCTTGAAATTATGCCAAATTGTATGTATCTACATTTCCCCTAGAACCTAGAGGACATAGCTTTCATCAAAGGGTCAAAGAGGGCCTAGACATTTAAGAACATCAGCCATGAGCTGGGATGTGGCTCAGTGGTACCATGTATAAGACCTTATGTCCAATACCCAGCATCACCAAAAAAAAAAAAAAAAAAGAAAAGAAAAGAAACAACAACAACAAAAAACCCCTCAACTTAGCTATTTGTTCAAATTTTAAAGTCATGGCATTCATTAACTTCTGTTGCCTGCAATTGGAATCTTCCTGAAGGACATGATCCAAGTTTTTCACTACTCTCTTCCCATCCGACACATTCAATACAACACACACATCCATATGTCCAAAACCAAGTACACAGGCCATATTTTGCTTTCTGAGAAAAGCAACTTTTTAATATAGGAAAGTGAGCTTTTAACCTAAAATAGCCCAAACTTCCTTGTAAATTCAGTTGTTAATATTTGTCCTTCAAGGCTTTAATTTTTTTTTTTCATTCATTGAAAGAAAGAAAAAATGACAGAGAAAAATCCAAGTTGTCTTGGTTCTTAGTTGAATTCTTCTTTCCAGAAAAAAATTACAGTGATGAATTTAGTATGTATCTTTAGCAGTTCTAATTGGAACCTGCTCTTACAGATTTCATGGTCAGAGGGAATTATTCCTATCTCCCCAAATTCCAGGATCTGGTCTGTGTAAGGGTAACAAAAGTCACCCCCCTTCAGGGTAACTTGTGTTCTTCTTGCTGTCATTTCAGGGCCTAAATTTCTCCTGCAGTTAACAGGTAGTTTGCTGAGGAATGTGATGTATCCTGTTGACTTAAGCCAGGCAGGGTACAGGTAAATTGCTTTTTAATAGTGAAAGCATGAGAGAGAGGCCCATTTTATATAATTACCCCCTTAACCTTATGTTCCCACCATTCGCATCTGTCTGTGCCCTATCATACAGACACTTCTCTAGCAGCATCTGAGATTGCATGATTTTTTTCCCCTTGGGCTCAGATGAGAAAGCTCCTGGTCTAAGACCTGCTTCCTTCCCATTGTCTGTGTTTAGGAAGCTACTTCTATGGGCATGGAGATAAGAACCCTTCAAATAAAGGCATTTTAAAATTTTTTGGTACCAGGAATTGAACCCAGTGGTGCCTAACCAGTAAACCACATCCTCAGACCTTTTTATACTTTTTTTTTTTTTTTTGAGAGACAAGGTTCGCTGAGTTACTACAGCTGGCTTTGAACTTGGAATCCTCCTGTCTCAGCCTCCCAAACCACTGGAATTACAGGTGTGTGCCACCTCACGCAGCTTCCTGAACTGTTTTCAATCCGTGAAACACTGGTAACTTGCTATGGTAGGTTTGTGCTCCAGAATACTTGATAAGCAAGCCTCTTATCTTGATAAGCCCCTTGACTTGACAAAACAAGTGAAAACTTTATTTATTCACTCCTGTGTCCTAATCTGACCTCACCCAGGGACCTATTACTGAGAAGCTACCTACGTCACTTTGGTTTGACCTTGGATTACCTAAGGTCAAAGTTGCTGTGTATTTTGGCTTATCCATTCATTATGCAAGTATTCGTTGAGCAGCTGGGGGAAGGTGGCCAAGAAATTACGCAATACTCATAGCAGCTCTCATCTACACAGGAGATGCAAAGCAGCTTATCTCAACCAGTCCTTCTAACCACCTGTGAAGTAGCTGCTATTATTATCTTCAGTTTACAGAGCAGAAACTGAGGCTTTGAGTTCAGAAATATCTCACTTGCCCAGCCATACCTAGGACTTGAACCCACATCTTTTTGTTTCTAGATATGATGTCTGAATAACTCTGGTTGTCCCTTGGTATCCCTAGGGGATTCCTGGTCCTCTTTGGATACCAAAATCCTCAAATGCTCATGTTCTTTCTATAAAATGTGTAATATTTGCATATAATCTATGTACATCTTCCCAAATACTTTGAATCACCCCTAGATGACTTATAATACCTAATGCAATTTAAATGATATGGAAATAGTTGTTTTAACAGGTTTTTTGGTTTTGGTTTTGTTTTTTTTTTTTTTTGGTACCAGGATTGAACATAGGGGCTCTTAACCACTGAACCACATCCCCTGACCTTTTTTATATTTTATGTTGAGACAGGGTCTCACTAAGTTATTTAGGGCCTCGCCAAGTTGCTGAGGCTGGCTTTGAACTTGTGATCCTCCTGCTTCAGCCTCCCAAGCTGCTGTGATTACAAGGGTGCACCACCACACCCAGCTATTATACTAGTTTTTAGGGAATAGTGACAAGAAAAAAAGTCTGTATATGTTCAGTACATACACACATTTTATATCTTTATCCACCGTTGGTTGAGTTTGTGGATGTGGAACTCACAGATAGGAAGGGCCACTGTGCTTTATGGTTCCCTGATATGGTAGGATTGGCTCTGGGTGGAGTCCTTTGGTCAAGAGCATCAGGGGAGAAGTGGAAAGGCAGTGGCTTTTGGAATAGGGTTAGAAAGCTATTTCACATTTTAATGGGAGAAGATGGTAGGAAGGGTTGAGGATACATGAAAGCAGTAGTCGGTGGCAGAAAGCAGAATACATTGGGGAATGATGCATGGCTGGGGTAGAGGAAATCAGGAGTGGAACAGGGTGTAAACAGGAAAATAGGTTGGCATCTGATTACAGAGGACCTTGAATGACAGACAAGATGACTCAACCTAATTCAGTGGAGAGGACCTAACCATTGGAGGCTTTTGAACGAGGGAGCAACATGATCAGGCTCAGCAGCAAGAAGGAGAATGAAATTGGAATGGTAGGGAAGAGCAGGGAAGTACGAAGACCTGCAAGACGGGCTTGCCCAGCGTCCATTTCAACCTTTACTGATAAAGTCTGGCAGCTAGAAACTGTGACTCCCACACTTCTCCATAGCTACCTCTGGATGAGGATCTCTGCAGCTGGCATGGAAGGTACAGCAACAGCTTGGTACTGGTGGCACTTGTTGATTCAGTGGCAGTGGTAGCTTTCCAGTTTTTGATGGAGACAGTAGGATTCCAAGAGTTGGGGGTTGTTCCTGGAAACTCTGTTTCCATTATCTTCACCAGATTTTTCGACAATTAGCTAGTCACTTGAGTCTGAGTTTTGCTCTGAGTGACTTAGTGTCTTCAAATGGATCCTAAGTGAGGAGGCCATTGCAACAGAGGGAGGAGGGAAACTCCAGAGCACAAAAAAGTGGGGAGTGGATGAGCACATTTGGGAGGTAGAGATGGGCCAGTTGCAATGGATCTTTGAATGTGGGGTGGAGGAAGTTGACAGATGACGCTGAGGTTTTTACCCCAGGGATATTGTGGGAAGTGATAGTCATTAAAGGGGCAAAAGCAGTCGATTTTGAGAAGTAGGTTTAAATCTAGTTCTTTGGAAGGCCTAAATTGTAGGAGGTAAAAAGAAAAGTCAGTTAAGAATCCATTACCGGGCTGGGGATGTGGCTCAAGCGGTAGCGCGCTCGCCTGGCATGCGTTCGGCCCGGGTTGGATCCTCAGCACCACATACCAACAAAGATGTTGTGTCCGCCGAGAACTAAAAAATAAATATTAAAAATTCTCTCTCTCTCTCTCCTCTCTCACTCTCTCTTTAAAAAAAATATAAATAAATAAATAAATAAAGTAAATATTTTAAAAAATTCTCTCTCTTTCTTTCTCTCTTTTTTTAAATTTTTTTTTTTAATATTTATTTTTTAGTTTTCGGCGAACACAACAACTTTATATTTGGTGCTGAGGACCAAACCCGGGCCGCACGCATGCCAGGCAAGCGCGCTACCGCTTGAGCCACATCCCCAGCCCCTCTCTTTCTCTCTCTCAAAAAAAAAATTAAAAAAAAAAAAGAATCAATTATCTTATTGGTCATGGTAGTGTATACCTTTAATCCCAGAGACTTGGGAGGTCAAGGCAGGAGGATCACAAGTTTGAGGCCAGCCTTGGAAACTTAGTGAGACCTGCCTCAAAATAAAATTTAAGAAATTTCTGGATTTGAGAAATTGCTGGAAAATTGTTTAATAGCACTTACAAAGTGCTTAGGGGTAAAGTCCCTCTGGGTTCTATTTTTAGCACCAAAAAACAAAAACAAGAAACACTGGTCTAGAAGGTTTTTTTGCTCTGAAGCTGAAGCTCCGCAGGAATTCACTATGTTTATTCACTATGATAAAGTTTATTCACTATGATAAACTCTTTGCCCGGCCCAACGATTGGCACATGATGAATACTCAAGAAATATTCATTGAGTAATAAAGTTGCCAGAGGAATTATAGGAGGAAACATTTCCTATGTATGGGGGTAGGAAATAGTGTAGGTGGGCTAAAAGAGAATGAGAAGTAAGAAAGAGACTACTGGATGTGATGATTGGTGACGTTAGATGGATAAAACAGAACATTTTTTAATGCATTTCTAAAATAAATTTATATTTATGGTCCTAGGGATTGAACCCAGGGCCCTTTACCACTGAACCACATCCCCAGTTCCATTCATTTTTTATTTTGAAACAGGGTTTCACAAAGTTGCTGAGGCTGGTCTCAAACTTGGAATCCTCCTGCCTCAACTTCCCGAGTTGCTGGGATTACAGGTATGCACCACCACACCTGGGATAAAATAAATTTTTTTAAAAATTGACATAGAGAAGCATACAGAAAGTGTACAGCATACATGTACAGTTGAATGAATTATTTACCTTCCAGATAAAAGAATGGAATACTTCAAGCATGCTAGAAGCCCCCTCGTAACTCCTCTTCATTAACCCCCATTACCTAAAGGAAACCAGTATCCTAACTTCTAAGGTTATAAGTTCAGTTTTGCAAATTGTTAACTTTGTATAGAGTCATGAAGAATGCTTCATTTGTGTCTGGCTTATTTTGCTCAAAGTTATGATTGTGAAATTCATTCATGTTGTTGTATATAGCAGTAATTTATTCATCTTCATTGTGGTATGTGTTCTATAGTATAAATATACCAAATTAATTAATCTATTCCGTTGATGGACTTTTAGTTTGCTTCCTTATTTTGACCATAATTATATCTGCTGTGAACATTTTTATATAAGTGTTTGGTAGGGGCTGGGGATGTGGCTCAAGCGCTAGCGCGCTCGCCTGGCATGCGTGCGGCCCGGGTTCAATCCTCAGCACCACGTACAAACAAAGATGTTGTGTCCGCCAATAACTAAAAAGAAATAAATATTAAAAAAAAATAAGTGTTTGGTATACCTATGTACACATTTATATTGAGTACATATGGAGAAATAAAATACCTGGAACATAAGGTATGGACATGTTCAACTTTTGTAAGTGCTATTGAACCATTTTCCAAGTGGTTGAATTAATTTCTATTCCATCCAACAATTAGATTTTACAATTTTCCTACATCTTCTCCAAAAAGGATTAGTGCTTTTTGTGTCCTATTTAAGAAACCTTACCTAATGTCAAAGGCATGAAAATAGTCTCACATTTTGTCATTGAGAAGATTTACTCTTTTGTCTTCACATTTAGATCTATAATGTGCTTGGAGGCCATATTTATGTATGTTGTGAGGTAGGGGTCAAGATTAATGTTATTCCATTTGGACAACCAATTGGCTCAGCACCATTTATTTGAAAAGATTGCTCTTTCCCGCTGTTCAACAGAACTATCTTTTTTTTAGATTATACATCCACATATATAAGTCTGAAATTTCGACCCTGCCATTCATCCAGATTCTAAAATTTTTCCCTCTTAATATTCTTTACTCTTTGTTCCCTGAAATAGATATTAATGACCAGTCTCTTTCCCAATCTCCAATGAACATGAGATTCATAATGAATATCATCCTGGGATTGTTATACTGGGACCAGTGTTTCCTAGAATTCCTTTCTTTGTATGATTCTGGGTTGAATTGGCCCCAAAGTGAACTTGTTTGAGATTTAGAGATTGGGCTTTAGAGGTTGCTGGTGAGAGGTGGTGAGACAGACCACAGACATGCCAGTAGGTTCCAGTTGGCCCTTATCCTTCCCCATTCTTGGTCCTGCTGTCTTTTCCATTCACCAGCTCTGCCAACAACAGCAACCCCAGGACGGCCAGCAAATGCTGTGAGAACTCACGCGGCGGCAGTCATGAAGAGCCAGCCGCCTGGATGTGACTGGGTTCCAGATTTCCCTGCAAGCCATGGCTGGTTAGTGACTTATTTCTGATTCTTCAACTTCCTTTTCCAGACCTTTACCACCTCCCCAAATACATTTTCTGTGATAAATTCCTTATCCCATAATTCACAGTGGTTCTACCTCCCTGAATGGACCTCATTGGACACACACATGTTGAAATAATCCACATGGAATAAAACTGTACCTGGTAAATTTTTAATTGGTGAAAAAAAATTGAAGAGCTGGCATTAGTAGTATTCTGGGCTGGCATTTACATTGCTGGTTTTGAATTAATACCTTGAAGCTGATATTTACCTTCTCCCTCTTTTTTTCTCCACCCATCCTTGGCTTCCTAAGATCATTTCCCTTGTCTATATGCCCATATCCACTTTCCCTCCAAATTATAAACTCATTTAGAGGTTCATCTTACTCATTGTTACATTCCTCTTTATCAAAAAGGAATGTAGGGGGCTGGGGATGTGGCTCAAGCGGTAGCGCGCCATGCCTGGCATGCGCGCGGCCCGGGTTCGATCCTCAGCACCACATACCAACAAAGATGTTGTGTCTGCCGAGAACTAAAAAATAAATATTAAAAATTCTCTCTCTCTCTCTCTCTCTCTCTCTCTCTCTCTCTCTCTCTCTCTCTCTCCCCTCTCTCACTCTCTCTTTAAAAAAAAAAAAAAAAAAAAAAAGGAATGTAGGGGCTGGGGATGTGGCTCAAGCGGTAGCGCGCTCTCCTGGCATGCGTGCGGCCCGGGTTCGATCCTCAGCACCACATACAAACGAAGATGTTGTGTCCGCCAAGAACTAAGAAAAAAATAAATAAATGTTAAAATTCTCTCTCTCTCTGTCCCCCCCCCCTCTCACTCTCTCTTTAAAAAAAAAAAAAAAAAAAGGAATGTAAACCCAGTGCCACAAGAATTCCAGGAGGAAAGCTGGGAACAAAGGCACATCCCTGTAATCCCAGACTCCAGAGGTTGAGGCAGGAGGACCTCCAGTTCAAGTCCAGCTGAGCAACTTGACAAGACCTTGTCTCAAAATAAAAATTTAAAAGAGCTGGAATGTAGCTCAGTGGTAGAGCAGTTACCTAGCATGTGTGAAGTTCTGGGTTCAAAAATTCCTGATACTGAAACAAAAGCAAAACAACAACATCCAAAGAATCCCAAGGGGAAGTATGAGTTCTGGCTGAGAAAGCTCACAAAAGTCTCCTTGGGGTGCTGGCACTCAGCCAGGGCCTAAATGTTGAAACAGGCTCTAGCTAGGCAGGAAAAAATGAATAAGCAAGAATAGGCAACATTGCTCTTTGTGGTATGTGCCAAACACTATGTCAGGGCACATTTTCACTTCAATTCTATGAAGCAAAGTGCTGTCCCCTCTTCATTTCACAGATGGGAAAACTGGGAGCCAGTAACTAGAAAACTAACCCATCACCACAGTCCCCTACTAATACCCAGGCAAAGGCTAGGGATGGGGGGTGGTTTGTCTAGACTTTAAGAGCTCTCCCTTAGAATGGAAATTTCAAAACTTCAGTATGGTTCTTGAATATGTAAGGGAGACCTGGAAAACACAGGAAAAAATTTATTTGTGAGAGAGAAAGAAAAAAGGAGAGAATATGTGTGTGTGTGTGCACTTGCTGTTTTTTTTTTTTTTCTTTCTCCAGAGAGAGGGAAAAAAGCAAGAAGAAAAAAGGCAACAAGATTAGAGAAGATTATATAACCTGGCAGAAAACAGCAGAAATGGCTGAGGGATGTTTTCTAGAATGTGTCCAAGGAGGCTCTGAAGGACAGCTAATGTTCAATTTTAAGATGCCTAATTTTCTGTGATGTAAATTTCCCATCTGCCTGAGTTTTTAGTAAAAGTAAAATGTGCTACACACAAAGATATGTCAAAGTGAATTTATAGAAAACAAAACAAAACAAAAAAATGACCCAGTCTGACATGTGAGTGAACCATACACTGAGCTACTGCACAGAAGCAGAAGGTCAGAACAAGAGGTACCCAGAACTTCCCTCTCCTGGGAATTTGCAGAAGTTTTAGAGCACTGGGTTTTCCAAAATCTGTGCAATGGAATACTTGAGACAATCCTCTTTGAATCTGAAAAGGCAAGAAGTTTCCTGCTGCCGGGTGTGGTGGTGCACACCTATAATTCCAGCTACTTGGGAGGCTGGGGCAGGAGGATTGTAAATTCAAGGCCAACCTGGGCAACTTGGTGAGACCCTGTTTCAAAATAAAACAAAGAGTGCTGGGGGTATAGCTCAGTGGTAGAGTGGTGCACAGGGTCCTGTGCTCCATCTCCAGCCCCCCAAGGGGTTGGGGGAAGGCTCTCTCTGACTCTTCCATTACTTAAGGAAATGGGAACCTAGATGCAGGAGGTCTGAACCCAAGGAACCTCTGGAAGGGCCAGTTGAAGTTATGGCTGGAGCCCCTCTCCCCCCACCGGGTCAAAGAAGAGTGAGAACTAGATGAATTTGTCATGGGAAAAATGTAACAGTGGTCCTCTTCATGCTTTGAATATAGCCCTTGCTGCTCTGCCACTGCAACTTATTTTTAAAATGGACAGGTTTCTTTCTCTTCTTCTTTCCCCCCTCCTCCCTAATCTCTCCCCTCCCTTATCTCAGGGGAAACTGGACTACCTTTCCTCCCCATCTTAGGCAGAGTCTTCTGTCCTGAAGTACACACCCCACATAAAATAGAGTAATCCAGACTTTGGGAAGGGCAACAGAAGATCTCAGAAATGACTATCTCCCAAATTAGCAAGTGAATTATAACTCCAGAGAACATGGAATGTAGCCTTTAAATCACCTCTTTAAAAGCCCTGGGGTTCCTGCTGATGGGCAGAATCACAGCCTCTGGGACAAGAGTCCTCTATGTTTTTCTTTTGCTAGCAAAGCAATAACCCTTTTTCTTTTTTCCCAAAACCATGTCCTCATTATTGAATTGGCATCAGAGACAAGGACCTAGCTTTTGGCAAAGATATTGCTCTGCTCATGGAATTCAGCATCTATTTGGAGACACAAATGTAGAAAAGAAGGGATGACTGTTTGAGAAGGTGTTTAATTCAGTGTCAAGGGGAGGCATCCTGTGGGTGGTGGATCCATTTTAAAGTCTATTCACCATTTAGTTATTTTGAGTGACCTTTCCTAGTGAAGTTCTTTTTGTTTGTTTGTTTTTAACACAGACAATATGCTGTTTAAAAACTCTAGCCTCCAACTGCACATAACCCACATGTGGTGTATACTCTTAATCCCAGTGACTCAGGAGGCTGAGGCAGGAGGATCTCAAGTTCAAGGTCTACCTCAGCAAATAAGTGAGGCCCTGTCTCAAAATATAATTTTATTTTATTTTAAATGTTTTTAAGTTGTAGATGGACACAATATCTTTATTTTTATTCACTTATTTTTTTATGTGATGCTGAGGATCGAACCCAGGGCCTTATGTGTGTGTGGTAAGTGCTCTACCACTGAGCTACAACCCCAGCCCTCAAAATATAATTTTAAAAAAAGGGTTGGAGATGTAACTTGGTGGCAGAATTCTTGCCTGGCATGCCGGAGCCCTGGGTTTGTAACACTGGTCCACTTTATGCCTTGAATATAGCCCTTGCTGCTCTGCCACTGCAACTTTTTTTAACAAAGGTCATGTTTCTCTTCCTCTCTCTGCTCCTCCCTAGTATCCCCACTCCCTAATCTCAGAGGAAACAGAATTACCTTTCTTCCCCATATTAGGCAGAGTTATGGGTCCTTTAGCACATACCCAGCATAGGAAGAAGTAATCCAGACTTTTGTGAATGGCACCAGAAGATGTCAGAAAGGAAAATATCCTAAACTAACAAGTGAATGACAACTACAGACAGGGAACACCATTGCATCACCTCTTTAAAACCCCACTTTTCTCCCTGGTGGGCAGAATCACAGCCTCTGGGATGAGTTTCCTGTGTTTCTCCTTTGCGAACAAAGCAATAAAACTTCTCTCCCCCCCAAAAAAACCAAACCAAACCAAAACAACAACAACAACAACAACAACAACAAAACATGTCTTTGTTATTGGCATTGGGGACAAGGACCAAGCTTTTGGTAACAGGTGAAAATACTGGTGAAAACAAAAAGAATGCTGGCAAGATTTTTAAATATACAATAGCCTGGCCAAATAGAGTCTTGGAGAGACCTTCAACATGTAAGCTTCAAAACACCACTTTCTAGATTTAACTCTCTTTCTTTTAGTGCCTGCTTTTGACAAAAAGTTTTTTGTTGGAGATCCAAAATGGCGGGCCAGAGGGAGGCAGCATTCTGTGTTGCTCCATGACCTGGGACTCAAGTAGTGAGAATACAGCTTCTCTGCATGTGATAATCCTGCTCCCGAACAGGAAGCACCATGCCTGTCCAGGGCTCCAGGGCTCAGCATCAGAGTAGGTCCCAGCTACTCACCCACTCAGCACTATCAGGTGCCTCAGCGGGACCATCAACACCCACCCAGAAATTTAAAAAAAAAAAAAAGTGGTATTATATACACAATGGAATATTACTCAGCAATAAAAGAGAATAAAATCATGGTTTTTGCAGGTAAATGGATGCAGTTAGAGAAAATAATGCTAAGTGAAGTTAGCCAATCCCAAAAACCCAAATGCCAAATGTTTTCTCTGATATAAGGAGGCTGATACATAGTGGGACTGGGAGGGGGAACATGGGAAGATTAGATAAACTCTAGATAAGGCAAAGGAAAGGGAGGGAAAGGAGGAGGCATGGGGGTAAAAGAGATGGTGGATTGAGATGGACATCAGTATCCTAAGTGCATGTATGAAGACACGAATGGTGTAACTCTACTCTGTGTACAACCAGAGACATGAAAAGTTGTGCTGTATATGTGTAATATTGATGGAAATGCCTTCTGCTGTCATATATAACAAATTAGAATTTTAAAAATTTAAAAATATAAAATGAACAATAACATTAAAATGTCACATTATTTGTATGTATTTTAATGTGTTACTCATGAAAGATAAAATTTAAAAAGGAGTCTATGGATCATTCATTTTAAAAGTTTTGTTCTTTATATTTTTATGAATAAAAGGAATATAATTCATTTTAATTATTTCATCTAGTAAAAGTTAAAAAGGACTCCAGAATACCACTCATCTGTTTTTCTCCAAGAATAACAAAAATATTTATCCCTAATAAATGGTGATCAGAAATGACTCACAGTAAATCGATTCATAATACTCATTTCTGTAAATAAATAAAATGATGTTGATGAATGGATGAGACATAAAAGGTATCTTTTGTTGTTGTTTGTGAAATATTAAAATTTCAGGGGTGTTTTTCTCCTAAGAGGTTTCTCAGCAGCTTGGTTTCTCCAGAGGCACAGTTCTGCAGCTGCACACAGCAGAGCTACTGCTGCCCTGCTGATGGCAGGCCTGAAGTGGAGGGACATTCAAATTATTTTTCAGACTTAAGTAAGTCCAAATCTCACAAATGGCCTCCCTCCCTAACCCTCCTTTATGATGAAAGATAAAAGCAAATGACTTGAAATAATGAAGAAAAACTGCAAAACAACATTATCTTAGGGTTTTGTCAGAAAACACTGTATCCTCCAAAGACAGTTGATAAAACACCAAAGAGCCAATATCCATCCCTGGTACTATGGTAGATTGGCTAATGATGATCCCCTCTGCCCAAAGGCTGCTTTTGGAAATTGGGACAGTCCCTTCTCTCCTAAGTGTAGGGCTCTCCTGTGGGTCCTGCTTGGTAACAGTTTCACTGTACGTGTAAGGGTCCCGCGAAACGTCGGAGGAAGAGACCACAAGAGACCAGCTTCATGCAATGAGCAGGAGGGAGTTTATTGAAGAGGATCCTAATTCAGCACGCTGAGGCCCAAAGCTCGCTCAGGAAGGGAGAGCAGCCCAGAGCCCAGAGCAGAGGTCAAGCAGAGCTTAAGTACACTTTTTTTGGGGGGGGAGAGGCTTTGCATACATCAGAACAAATCATCATGAGGCGAGGGAAAATTGAACAACAACTCTGAGACATGATTAGCACATTCATTGGCGGGAACAGGTGTGGGGGGGTGATTGGTCACTCCTAAGCGGGGTACACATTCAAACTGATTGGTTCGGGCCCTGTGACAAACTGCACAGGGCCCTAGGCTAAATGGCCAGTAGGGCGTTGTCTTAATGTTGTTTTAACTATCTCAGGAATTTCAGGTTCTGGGTGTAGAAGAGGAACTTTGCGACGCCCAGTCTTTTACATTTTAATTCAGGCTTTGTAGCTTAGAAACTTTACCCTTTCACAGGGACTGCGCTGGGCAGCTCACTTGCAAGATTGACTTTCTTTCCAGGTCTGGGCGATGTCCCTGGCTCTTCCTAGGGTTGCAGAAAGCTCGGTCCTTGTCCCTGATGCCAATCCAATAATGAGGACATGGTTTTGAGAAAAAAAGGAAAAAGGAGGTTTATTGCTTTGCTGGCAAAGGGGAAACACAGGGAATCCTGTCCCCAGGGATTTGCTCTGAGGTAGGGGATGGTTTTTCAGCAGCAGCAGCGCTTCTGTGCTGCCGGACCTCCAGCCAGTGTGCCTGCACAGAACCCCATATCTGCATAGAACCCCGCCCAGCTCCCCATCGACCAACACAGGGCTCCCCCAGCAGCCTTCATCTTGGGACACTGCAATGCCCACCTTAGCCCCCTCCACGTGGTAGCCTCCATTTGGGGACACTGGATAGGTCCTGGAGGTAGCTGCGAGACACGGCACCTCGTGCCACAGTGCTGCACTGCATGGCCTGCCCTCACTGCTCCATCTCTGAAAGTGGTTGCCTCCATCTTGTGACACCTCTGCACCATCTTGGGTTACCTCCACTACTGCTGTCAACTATCTTTAGTGGGGGCAGCCTCCATCTTGGGACACTGGCCAGAGCCTAGAAGTCTGACATCAAGGTACCTACAATTTTCCCCCCACCCCCAATGAGAAACTGATGTGACTCACTTTTGAAAAACCAGCCTGTACCTCAGATCAAGGGCCTGTCCAAAGGCGGGGGTGGGGTGGGGGAGTGACCCTTGTGCCACACAGAGCATTCCTAGGCAAATAGCCACCCTGCTGAGTCATTGTCTGTACCAGCCGTCTTGGACTCAGCAAATGCAAGTTCCTGAAAAGATCAAAAGGAATGCTTTTGGCCTAATTTCCCACCTTGGCAATAACCAATCAGAGTGAGACAGGGAAGATACCTGAAATACCAAGCGCCCTCCCCCCCCCAAGTTTAGGTGATGGATAACATGATTAGGCCACCCTGCAGTTTAGCATAAACACTCTAGCAACCCCTCTGTGGCCTAAACCAATCCAGTTCAAACTATCCACCACTTGTACTAACCAATCACCCTTACCTGACTTGTTCCCACCAATGAATGCATTAATCAATGTTAAGAGTTGTTGTTTGATATGAAATGATTTGCTGCGTGATGTTGTGACACATGGAGTATCCCCCCAAAACCTATAAATCCTCACTGAACTAAGTAAGGGTCAGGACTCACTACTCAGGACCCCTGCATCAGAAACTATTGTGAGTCCAGGCTCGAGTTTGCAATAAAGACTCTTGTGTGATTGCATGGGATTCGGCTCCTGGAGGTCTATTGGTGTTCCACAAATCTGGCATTACACCACCTCTAGCCACCAACCTGGCCCAGTGCTTGCAGCTCTCATCTCCTGGTCCTGATTTGTCTCATACAGAACAGCTCTCTACAGGGGCTCAGTTCCGGGTGCTCAGCACTCTTAAACTTCTCAAATGAAGCTATTTGGTTTCAGGCTGCATATTGTTTGCATGAGGTGCTATTAATATTGATCTCCCCCTTAAAGGCAAGGTTTTGGAACCCAGCAGGGTCACTATAAGTCTATAGGGTAGAAACTATAATCCCTCAAATCCCCTGCTAGAGGGGAAGACACACAAACAACAAAAAACAAGGGAAGAAAGCATCCCAAACAAACCAAGATGCTACAATATTAGAATCCACTGGCAGCATAGAAGAAATGTCAGAGAAGGAGTTCAGAATGTACATAATTAAAATGATCTGTGAAGCAAAGGATGATATAAGAGCGCCAACCCAGGCAGCAAAAGATTTTTCAATAAAGAGACAGAGATTCTGAAAACAAAACAAAACAAAACAAACAAACAAACAAACAAAAACCCCAGAAATCCTTAAAGTGAAGGAAACAATAAACCAAATTAAAAACTCAATAGAAAAGCATCACCAACAGACTAGATCATTTAGAAGACAGAATCTCAGGCAATGAAGACAAAATATATAATTTTGAAAATAAAGTTGACCACACAGTGAAGACGGTAAGAAACAATGAACAGAACTTCCAAGAATTATGGGATAACACGAAAAGACCAAATTTAAGAATTATCGGGACAGAGGAAGGCACATGGACTGCATAAATTATCAGAAAATTTCCCAAACCTGAAGAATGAAATGGAAAATGAAATACAAGGAGCTTAAAGGATGCCAAAAGTACAAAAATACATCAGATCCACACCAAGGCACATTATAGTGAAAATGCCCTAGTATACAGAATAAGGATAGAATTTTAAAGACTATGAGAGAAAAGTATCAGATTACATACAGGAGGAAACCAATTTGGATCTGAGCATATTTCTTGACCCAGACCCTCAAAGATAGGAAGTCCTAGAATAACATATATCAAGCTCTGAAAGAAAATGGATGCCAACCAAGAAATCTTACATCCAGCAAAATTAAGCTTCAGATTTGATAATGAAATGAAAACCTTCTGTGATAAACAAAAGTTAAAAGAATTTTAGAATTTTAAACTAGAAAGTTTGCACTATAGAACATCCTTAGCAAAATATTCCAAGAGGAGGAAATGAAAAACAACAATTAAAATCAACAAAGAGAGGAACTACACTAAAGGAAAAGCCAATCAAAAAGAAACCAAATCAAGTTAAAAAGGCAAAACTAAACCAAAATAATTGGGAATACAAATCATGTCTCAATAATAACCCTGAATGTTAATGGCCTAGATTCATCAATCAAAAGATATAGACCAGCAGGTTGGAAAAAAAAAAAGAAAGACCCAACAATGTGCTGCTTTTAAGAGACTCATCTCATAGGAAGAGACATCCACAGACTGAAGGTGAAAGGATGGGAAGAAACATACCTCTCACATGACTGCATAAACATGCAGGGATTTCCATCCTCATATCAGATAAAGTGGACTTCAAACCAAAGTTAGTCAGTCAAAAGGGACAAAGAAGGACATTTCAAACTGCTTAAGGGAATCATACATCAACAAGACATCATGATCATAAATATATACGCCCCAAACAATAGAGCTTCTATGTACATCAAACAAACTCTTCTCAATTTCAAGAATCAAATAGACCACCACACAACAAAATTGGGTAACTGTAACATACCTCTCTCACCATTGGGTAGATCTTCCAAAGAAAAACTAAACAAAGAAACTATAGAACTCAATAATACAATCAATAATTTAGGCCTAACAGACATATATAGAACATTTCATCCATCAAGAAGCAAATACAGGGCTGGGGATGTGGCTCAAGCAGTAGCACGCTCGCCTGGCATGCATTTGGCCCGGGTTCGATCCTCAGCACCACATACAAAAAAAAGATATTGTGTCTGCCTAAAAAATAAATAAACTTCTCTCTCTCTCTAAAAAAAAAAAAAAAAAACAAATATACTTTCTTCTCTAAAATAGACCATATTTTATGCCATAAAACAACTCTTAGCAAATACAATAGAGCTACTAACCTGCATTCTATCAGATCATATTGGAATAAAATTAGAAATCAATAATAAAATAAAAAATAGAAGCTATTTCAACACCTGGAAAGTAAATAATATGCTGTTGAATGAATAATGGATAGCAAACATCAGGGAGGAGATAAAAAAATTCTTAGAGGTAAATGAGAACATGATACGACATATCCAAATCTCTGGAACACTATGAAGGCAGTGCTAAGAGGAAAGTTAATTATATTGAGCTCATTCAATAAAGAATAAAAAGTCAACAAATAACATCTCAACAACATCACAACTCAAAGCCCTAGAAAAAGAACAAATCAACACCAAAATTAGTAGAAGATAGGAAATAATTAAAATCAGAGTTAAAATCAATGAAGTCGAAACAAAATAAATAATTGAAAAAATTGACAAAATGAAAAGTTAGTGCTTTGAAAAAATAAATAAAACTGCCATGCTAATGAAGAGGAGAGAGAAAACTCACATTACTAAAATCTGTGATGAAAAAGGAGATATCATGATAGACACAGAAGATAATTAGAAAGTATTTTGAAAACTTATTCTCAAATAAAATAGAAAATCTTGAAGACATCGACAAATTTCTAGAGACATATGATCTACCCAAACTGAATCAGGAGGACATGCACAATTTGAATAGGTCAATTTCAAGGTTCATTAAAAGCTTATGAAGCAAGAAAAGCCCAGGACCAGACAGATTCTCAAGAGTTCTATAAGACCTTCAAAGAAGAACTAATACCAATACTTTTCAAATTATTCCATGAAAGAGAAAAGGAACCCTTTCAAACTCATTTTGTGAGGCTAGTATCACCCTGATACCAAAACTAGACAAAGACACATCAAGGAAAGAAAACTTCAAACCAATATTTCTGATGAGCATAGATGCAAAAATTCTCAATAAAATTCTGGCAAATCAAATGCAAAAACATATAAAAAGGTAGTGCACCATAATCAAGTGGGGTTCATCCCAGGGATGCAAGGTTCGTTCAACACAGGGAAATCAATAAACATAATACATCACATTAATAGACTTAAAGATAAGAACCATATTATCATCTCAATAGATGCAGATAAATCATTGACAAGATACAACACCACTTCATGTTCAAAACACTAGAAAAACTAGGGATAACAGGAACATACTTCAACATTGTAAAGCTATCTATGCTAAGTCCAAGGCCAGCATCATTCTAAATGGAGAAAAATTGAAAGCATTCCCTCTAAAAACTGGAAAAAGACACGGATGCCCTCTTTCACCACTTCTATTTAACATAGTCCTTGAAACTCTAGCCAGAGCAATTAGACAGATGAAAAAAATTAAAGGGATATAAATAGGAAAAGAAGAACTCAAACTATCACTATTGCCAACAATATGATTCTATATTTAGAGGATCCAAAAAATTCCACCAGAAAACTTCTAGAACTAATAAATGAATTCCGCAAAGTAGCAGAATAGAAAGTCAACACCCATAAATCAAAGGCATTTCTGTATATCACTGATGAACCCTCTGAAAGAAAAATTAGGAAAACTGCCTCATTCACAGTAGCCTCAAAAAAAAAAAATTGGGGAATCAACCTAACAAAAGAGATGAAAGATATAAAACTACAGAACACTAAAGAAAGAAATTAAAGAAGACCTTAGAAGATGGAAAGATCTCCCTTGTTCTTAGATAGTCAGAATTAATATTGTCAAAATGGCCACTATATAAAAAGCATTATACAGATTTAATGCAATTACAATTAAAGTTCCAATGACATTCCTCATAGAAATAGAAAAAGTAATCATGAAATGTATTTCAAAAAATAAGAGATCTAGAATAGCCAAAGCAATACGTAGCAAGAAGAGTGAAGCAGGAGGCATCACAGTACCAGACCTCAAACTATACTACAGAGCTATAGTAACAAAAATGACATGGTATTGGCATCAAAACACACACATAGACCAATGGTACAGAATAGAGGACACAGAGACAAACCCATAAATACAGTTTTCTCATACTAGAAAAAAGTGCCAAAAACATACTTTGGAGAAAAGATAGTCTCTTCAACAAATGGTTGAAAATTAGAAATACATATGCAGCAAAATGAAATTAAATCCCTATCTCTCACCCTGCACAAAACTCAACTCAAAGTGGATCAAGGACCTGGGAATTAGATCCAGGTCCAAATCATCATCATGTCAGCTTAGGACATGACTTCCTTAACAAGACTCCTAAAGTGTAAGAAATAACATCAAGAATCAATAAATGGGATGGATTCAAACTAAAAAGCTTCTTCTCAGCAAAGGAAACAATCAATCACATGAAGAGAGAGCCTACAATTTGGGAACAAATTTTTACCATATGCACATCAGATAGAGCACTAGTCTCCAGGATATATAAAGAACTCAAAAATCTTAACATCAAAAAACAAACAAATAATCCAATCATAAATGGGCCAAGGAACTGAACAGACACTTCTCAGAAGAAGATGTACAATCAATTAACAAATATATAAAAAAATGTTCAACACCTCTAGCAATTAGAGAAATGCAAATCAAAACTACTCTAAGATTTCATCTCACTCCAGTCAGAATGGCAGCTATTAAGAATACAAACAACAATAAGTGTTGGTGAGGATGTGGGGGAAAGGCACACTCATAACATTGCTGGTGGGACTGCAAAATGGTGCAGCCAATATGGAAAGTAGTATGGAGAATCCTTGGAAAACCAGGAATGGAACCACCATTTGACCCAGCTATCCCACTCCTTGGTCTATACCCAAAGGATTTAAAAACACTACAGGGACACAGCCACATCAATGTTCATTGTAGCACAATTCACAATAGCTAAACCGTGGAACCAACCTAGATGCCCTTCAGTAGATGAATGGAAAAATAAACTTTGGTCTATATACACAATGGAATATTACTCAGCAATAAAAGAGAATAGAATCATGGCATTTGCAGGTAAATGGATGGAACTGGAGAAGATAATGCTAAGTGAAGTTAGCCAATCCCAAAAAACCAAAGGCTAATGTTTTCTTTGATATGAGGATGCTGATTCATAATAAGGTTGGGGGGGCATGGGAGGATTAGATAAACTCTAGATAGGGCAAAAGGGAAGGAGGGGAAAAGAGGGGGTATGGGAGTAGAAAAGACGGTAGAATGAGGTGGACATCGTTACCCTAAGTACATGTATGAAGACGCGAATGGTGTGACTCTACTTTGTGTACAACCAGAAATATAAAAACATTGTGCTCCATATGTGTAATATGAATTGAATTGTTATGCATTTGCTGTCATATATAACAAATTAAAATAAAAAAATAAAAGGATTCAAATTCTTATTGTTAATGTGTAACAATCTCAGTCCTTGCCCCTAAACTCAGCTCCAGGCATTACTTTCAATGGCTTGGCTAAATATCAGCCTGATTAAGTTCTTAGTCAAAGGACATCTGCTTCCCCCACCCTGTGGAAGAGTATGGTAGTTTTTAAATGTGTCCACTGATTCATGGACACTTCTTCTTTCAAAAGGTGGCACCTATTTCCCCTCCTTTAGCATCAGCTCATCTTAGTCACTCAATTCCAACCAGTAAAGTGCAGCAGAACTGACAAGTCACTTCCCAGCTGAGGACAAAAAAAATCCCCGCCCCCCATACCTGCCTCTCTCAGGTCACTCACCCTGGGGAAACCCAGCTTTCCTCTCACCAGGATGCTCAAGCAGGTGGAGACCTGGGGCCCAGAGGAACTTCTCCCGGACTTTCCTCTTTCCATTGCTAACTATTTCCATCAAACTCCACAGCTCTAGGTCAAGGAGCAAAATGTGAAAGGAGGTGAGGAGGAGGTGCTGGGCGACAGCCAAGGTGCAGAAATGACACGAGACAATGAAGTGCAGCAGCTCATGGGCTCCAGAGTCAGAGAAGCCTGAGTTGGACCCTAGTTCAGCCTCTCACCACCAGCCTCTTTAGGCTTCTAAGGCTTCGGTTTGCTCATCTGTAAAATGGGGCCTGATCTCCTTGGAGAAGTTGTAAGGAGTGAGCATGCTGAAGGACACACAGGCTGGCTGGTATTTATAGTGGGAAACAGTAATTCCATGGTCCATTTTCAGAATGCAATATTTAGCCTTAAATGTAAAATTATTTGAGATTTAAGAAAAGCAGCTTGGGGCTGGAGATGTGGCTCAAGTGGTAGTGTGCTCGCCTTGCATGCGTGCGACCCGCATTCTATCCTCAGCACCACATACAAAGACCTTGTGTCTGCCGAAAACTAAAAAATAAATATTAAAAAAAAAAAAACAGCTAGAGGGGAGAACAAAATGGACCGTTAAAAGCAGTTAACACTGGAGTGGGACAAATTCACAGCCCCTTGACAATTAGGAGGTGACCAACAGAGATAAACTGCAAGATGCACTCAGCCCAGAGGACCTTCCTGCCACAACAGAAAAAAGAGAGGTGGGGTCAACTAAAGGTACATGTCAAAAAGCCCTGGGTTCAAACCCCAGTACCACCAAAGGAAAAAAAAAAAAGAATATATAAAAAGTACATGTCATAAACCCAACTGGAGACAGTAGGTGTCACCCAGAGGTGACATTCAGGAAGATTGCACACCCACAGTACTCAGCCAATGAGGAACTAGGGGAGGGATCTTGTGCAGTAAGGAATAAAATGCTGTTTGTCACTGCTCTGTGCCTGCTCACCTAGACACCCAACTTTGCAAGACCATCATTAAAAGCCTTGCTTTCTTGGTACCTTTTACCTCTCAGGTCATTCTTTTGGGTTTGGACAAATGAGCATGTTTCTCACATTTACTTATTTATTCATATTTTGAAACAAAGTCTAGCTAAATTGCTGAGGCTGGCCTGGAATTTATGATCCTCCTGCTTCAGCCTCCCAAATTGCTGGTATTACAGGCATGGGCCACTATGCCCAGAACTGGGTGTTAAGGCCTGACCCAAGGGAAGTAACCATTTAATAAAAGTAATTTTTGAGGGGCTGGGGATGTGGCTCAAGCGGTAGCGCGCTCGCCTGGCATGCGTGTGGCCCGGGTTCGATCCTCAGCACCATATACAAACAAAGATGTTGTGTCTGCCGATAACTAAAAAATAAATATTAAAAAAAAATTATCTCTCTCTCCCCCTCTCTCACTCTCTCTTAAAAAAAAAAAAAAAGTAATTTTTTTGGAGGGGGGAGTACCGGGGATTGAATTCAGGAGTACTCAATCACTGAGCCACATCCCCAGCCCTATTTTGTATTTTATTTAAAAACAGGGTCTCAATGAGTTGCTTAGCATCTTGCTTTTGCTGAGGCTGGCTTTGAAGTCTCAATCCTAGTGCCTCAGCCTCTTGAGCCACTAGGATTACAGGCATGCTCAACTGTGTCAGACTGGAAGTAATTATTACTGGTGATGATCATTGGCTGGACCAATATTATTATTGACTAGTTGTGTGTCAGGCTAGGTCATTACATAAATTATCATGTGTGGCTGGTAATGTGTAGCTCAGTGGTAGAATACTTCCCTAGCATGCATGAAGCCCCAGGTTCAATCCCCAGTGTCAAACAAACAAACAAAAATAACCACAAACACAACAGGCAAAACAAAACATAAATGATGTCAATTTTAATACTTAACAAGGTTGATATATTATAGTGGTTGAATAATGTCCTCCTGAAAGGTATGTCCAAATCATAACCCCAGGTACCTGTGAATGGGACCTTATTTGGAAATAGTCTTTGCAGATATAATTAAAGATCACAGATTTGGGGATGAGATCAGGACTGGTGTCTTTTTTTTTTTTTTTTTGGTACTGGATATTAAACCCAGGGGTGATTTACCATGCCTAGCCATTTTTTGACTCTAGAATAGTGCAACACTTCATTCCATAAGGTAGAATAAGTATTCCAATGAGTCAAGGAGAAGAGGTTAGTTTTATACACAGAAAAGGCCTGAACACATCAGAAACATGAAATGAAGAGCATACTTATCACTTCAAAGTTGCTCTCCTCACAAGGCAGGGACACGGAGACAGAACAATAGGAAAATAACGAATTGGTTGACATCAGGTGATTTCAGGTTAGCTTTTCCATGTAGGGATTAAGGCAGAGGGAACTTCGCTATCATGCTAATTGAAACTGGCTTGGGGTGGAGGATGTAGCTCTGCGGTGCCTAAACACCAGGCCCTGGGTTCCATCCCAGCACTACACAGAAACAGCAGCAACAACAAAAACAAAAACAGACCTGTCTGGGAACTTTGGCTGTCATTTCTCTAATCTTGATTCCGTGGAGGTCAGATAAACCGCTCAGTTTCAGCTAGAAGTACAACTTTAGTGAGAGGGACTCCATTTTGGTTTCTCGCTCCTCTGTTGAGGCCTGGTGCAAGAGGAAACAATGACCTCCCCTCAGTTTTACTTAATAGTTGGAAGAATTCTCCCCTAGAGCCTTTGAGAGAAAGTGGCACTGCTGATAGTTCCATTCTGTACCTTGGGCCATGAGAGGGGGTGGGCCTGGTGACATGTGCCTGTAATCCCAGGGGCTTGGGAGGCTGAGGCAGAAGGATCACAAGTTTGAGGCCAGCCTTGTTAATTTAGCAAGACCTTGTCTTAAAATACAAAATGAAAAGGGCCAGAGGTGAGGATCAGAGGTAGAGTACCCCTGCATTCAATCCCCAGCACCACCACCCCCAAACAATGAGAGGATAAATTACTAGTATTTTATTATTTTTGAAGACAGGACTTGATAAATTTCCCAGACTAGCCTTGACCTCATGATCTTTTGGCTTTACCCTCTTAATTGACTGGGATTACAGGGGTGCACCACCATACCCAGCTTTCCTTGTAATGTTTTAAATTACCAAGTTTGTGATTATTTGTTAGTTGTTAGGGGGGAAAAAAATACACATATATTTACCCCCACCTTACAGATGAGAAAATGAAGTCTCAGAAAGATGAACAAATTTGCTCAACTCTATTTTCAAGCAAAGAACCAATTCACACTAGTTACACATGAAGCTACTAAGTGCCCACCAGAGAAATGATCAGGAGCCAAAACAAGAAAATTAGGACAAATATGTAGCTCCAAGTCTCTACTAGAGAAAGGAAAATAAGTTCACATCATTTCACTTAGTGTGCAACTTTGCACAAATACCAGAGCTCATTTAATTAGGTCAAGAGAAACCCTCTTGGAAGGAGAAAGCCAGCAAAATAGAACTCTGGGTAGCATGTAAAACAGTTCAGTTCAACTCTGCAGAAGAGACCAGCTTAGACTAGCCCCAAAGACCAATGACTTAGACTCCTGGGAGACTTTGAGCAGATTAAATTAATAGAGCAATTAGGGATAGGAAGCCTGCTTAAAATCTAAGCCTCTTAAAATCTGGGAATCGAAGGGGAAAATTTGGTTTGTTGGAAGGAAAGGAATCCTACACTTAATTTCTCTTTGTTTGGTTTATCAAGATGCTGAAATGGCAAGTCTGAAGAGCAAGAAATAATCACAGGTTTCTTCAGAGATGCAAACAGCAGGAAATCATTAATTTTTAAAGTCCACCCATTTCCCAAGGAGCCAGAGTCCTGCCTGGTTTGGGGATTTAATCAACTCACAGAGCACAAGGAACATGTTTCTCTTAGCCTACTCAGTGTTACCCAGTGAAATTTCTCTTGCCTTTCTTTTTTTTTTTTTTGGGGGGGGGGAGTATATATATATATATATATATTTTTTTTTTTTTTTCTTTTTAAGTTGGACACAATACCTTGATTTTATTTATTTTTTATGTAGTGATGAGGATTGAACCCAGGGCCTCACATGTGCTAGGTGAGCGGTCTACTGCTGAGCCACACCCCAGCACCTCCTCTCCAAAAGTATTTTCCATAATTACAAAAAGAACAAATGCTCAATATACAAACTTAAAAAGGCATAGATAGATAGATAAAAAAATAAATAGAAATACTAAAATCCCATCCACTTTATCTTGAAATGCATTCTTCTGGTAATTCAGACATAAAGACAAAGATTTATATCACTGAAGAGAAACCCGAGTATTAGATATAAGTATAAACATGTGATTCAAAAACCAAACTGTGTAGCTGCTTCTGCATGTTCACGGGAGGGGTGGCATGAGGACACAATTCGTGTATGTGAAGAGAACAAATAATTAACCTTTAACAGTATTTCTGAGCTAAACACTAGCTAAGCACTTCATACTTATCAACTCTAAGAAACTTATGCCTACAACCAGGTTCAAAGATATTCTCCTATATTTAACTCATTTAATGCTCAGCAACCTTATTAAATATTAGCGTCATTCTAATTTTGTAGATAAGGAAACTGAGGCACAGAAAGAATCGTACTCCACACAGCCCAGATTCACTCAGAAATTGCTCTGGAAGCTTCCGCCGTATGGTGCTAACATACCTTCCTTGCAAACTGGCCGAGATAATGACATAACCCTTGGTAAGCGTTTCCCCTTGGTCTGGGGGTGTGGCGCAGTGATAGAGCGGCTGCCTAGCATATGTGAGGCCTTGGGTACAATCCCTAGCACTGGGGGTTTGGGTGGGGAGACCTGTAAAGCCAGTGTGGGGCAGTCACCTGTAACCCCAGCTACTTGGGACCCTGGGGCAGGAGGATCATCCCAGGTTTGAAGCCAGCTTTAGCAATTTATTTCAAAATACTCAAGAGCTGGGGATGCAGTTCTGTAGTAGAGCATCCTTGGGTTCAATTCCCAGTCTGAGAGCAGCAGAGTTTCCTCTTGTTCTCTTCTGTCCCAGACCTGACATCCATCAGAATCAAGTAGGGGGTCCAATTTGTAGTGCCTGAAGGTGAAGAGCTAGCACAAGATGATGCTGGAGGCAAGAGAGCCTAGAGGGGGCGTGTCTTGTGTGCTTGCTTGGACCAGCATTGGGACAGGAAAGGCATCACCATTCAGCATCTCAACTTGAGGGAAAAACCCCACATGCTCACTGGCCTTGTGCAAGTAGTTTTAGAGAATCAAGCCTAATAGCTTCATCCTTACTGCTGAGCTGGAGCAGGGGAAAGAGAAGTCTAGCTGGGCTGAGAGGGAGCCCCTGGGAATTTGGATAAAATGAGGACACTATACATTGCAATGTCCATAAACCTGGGCCAGAGAATACAACCAATTTTATTTCAGTCCCAAAGGACAAAATGACCTCAGCTGAGTCCTGGGAACGAGATAAATGTATACATATATACACACACATACATACACATTATCTGTAACATATATTTTGGGTTATATGTAACATACATGACATAAAACACATACAAATAGATATGTAAAAATTTTATTTCCAAAAGTGACATTAGTCAGGAGTGCTGGCACTTGCTGTAATACCAGGCTGAGACAAGAGGATCCAAGTTCAATGCCAGCCTCTGCAATTTATCAAGACCTTAAGCAACTTAGTGAGACCCTGTCTCAAAATAAAAAATAAAATAGAGCTGGGGATATGGCTCAGTGATAAAGCTGCTTGCCCAGCATGCTTCAAGGCCCTGGGTCAATTCCTGGTAACACTAAAAATAAAAAGTAGCATTATATTACTATATATGTATATATTATGTAGTATATTTAGTATATAATATATAAATGTAACATGTATGTACATTTGGCAAGTATATAAATTATTCATAACATGAAATAAAGGTAACACAATATGACACATATGGTATTTAAAGATGTACAAGTACATTTTAATATAATTTTTATTAAAGTGCAATATTGTATATGATTTATGCCTCTCTCTCTCTTTTTTTTTTTTTTTAATTTTAACAAAATGTGATACTGTAGTATTTTGTGGGGTATTTGTTCAGGTAATTGGGAATGGAACTCAGAGGCACTCTACTACCGAGCTACAGTGCAGACTTTTTTTTTCATTTTGAAACTGGGTCTCCCTAGATTGCCCAGCCTGGCCTCAAACTTGAGGTCTTTGTGCCTTAGCATCCCAAGTAGCTGGGATTACAGGCATGTACAAGCATAGCAGGCAATTTTGTGGGATTTTTTATTTAGAAATGTACTGTGAATGTGCTTTAGTAATATGATATTCTTTATATATGTGTGTGCATGTGAGTATGTATTATATATACATATTTTTTAATTTTTATTTATTTATTTATTTATTTGCAGTGCAGAGAATTGAACCCAGGGCCTACTGCATAGTGGAGAAGTATTCTTCCATAAAGCTACACCACCAGTCTGATGTATTTGTATATTCTACACAGAGGTTACAATAAATTGCTTGTCTCTTATTTTGGTTATTTTGGGCTCTTTTTGCTATCTTAAATAATGGTGCTAGTTAACTTATGTATTTAAAAGAACTTATAAACATATCTCTGATTTGATGCATACTGCTGGCACCAGACAGGGCCTGACAGGAAACAGCTGGTGCCATAAAATTGAAAGGAATTGAAAGGTGTCTAATAAAGGGAGGAGAAACAAAGACATAGCTGGGTGGAGGAAACCAGCCAGGGATGGTGGAGTGTGTTGGGGATATTATCACCCTCTGAATTATTCCATTCTTGTGTCTTTTTGTATTTCTCTTGTTGTGAAGTCAAATATTTTTTATATTTTCTTTGTGACTTGCCTTTGCCTTGCGGGGTGGGGTTCATTGTTTTCTGCTTGGTTTGTGGAGCATTTTCTATCATAACCATTTAATTGTTGGTTCATTTCCCTCAAATACTTTCAGTAAGTTTATTTTTTTATGGGTGTTTTTTCTTGTTATAATATATAAGACTCCAAAATTTCTTGTTTGGTTGTTTGTTTAGTACCAGGGATTGAACTCAGAGTCACTTAACCATGGAGTATATCCACTGCCCTTTTTATTTTTCTGTCATGCTGAGGATTGAACCCAGGGCCTTGGGCATGCCAAGGAAGTACTCTACCAACTCACCTGTATCCCCAGCCCCTGCCCTTTTTATTTTTATTTTAAGACAGAGTCTTGTTAAATTGCTGAGGCTGACTCCAAACTTGAAATCCTCCTGCCTCAGCCTCCAAAATCACTGGGATCACAGGAGTATGCTACCATACCCAGCCTCAAATTTTAACTTAGCCACTTCTGTTTTATAATTATGCCACTTTCAACAAGACTATAAATAGAACTTGTAATCTATTTTAGACTATATTTTTTTTAACCTCTAATGCTTATCTTTTAGGGGACTGCTGGGGATTGAATCCAAGGCATGTGTATACCACTGAGCTACACCCTTAGCCCCTGTTCTTATCTTTTTAACCAGAGATATAGTTATAGCTTTTTTTCATTTTTTTTTTAAAGAAAGAGAGAGAGAGAATTTTAATATTTATTTTTTAGTTTTCGGAGGACACAACATCTTTATTTTTATGTGGTGCTGAGGATTGAACCCGGGGCTGCACGCATGCCAGGTGAACGCGCTACCGCTTGAGCCACATCCCCAGCCCCAACTTTTTTTCATTTTAACCATTGAAAAAATTGAATATGATTGCTTCTCAAAAAAAATTATATATATATATATATATATATATATATATTTTTTTTTTTTTTTTTCTGGTAGTGGAGATTGAACCCAGGATTATTTTACCTCTAGGCTACATTCCTAGGCCTTTTATTTTGAGATAGGGTCTCACTAAGTTTCTGAGGGCCTCACTATGTTGCTGAGGCTGGTCTCCAGAGTCACTGGGATCACAGGTGTGTACCACTGCACTCAGCTAAAATATTTAAACTTTTTTTTTTTTTTTTTAGACAATAAGTATCATTATGAATCACTGCATGGCCTGACCTTGTGGTCCTCTATTATGGCTTCAAAGTAGGGAATGTGACTCTGCTTTCTTTGTTTTTCTTTTCTTTCTTCTTTTAAAGCAAATTCATCTTTTAAGCATTGCAAATACATCAACACTTGCCTGAGCCTTGGCAGACATGGCCTGACTCAAGACGTCAAGTGAGCCAGGTAAGGAGGTGCACTCCTATAATCCCAGAGGCTCGGGAGGCTGAGGCAGCAGGATGGAGAGTTCAAAGCCAGCCTCAGCAAAAGTGAAGTGCTAAGCAACTCAGTGAGACCCTGTCTCTAAATAAAATACAAAATAGGGCCAGGGATGTGGCTCAGTGGTTGAGTGCCCCTGAGTTCAATCCCCAGTAGCGCCCTCCACCAAAAAAAAAAAAAAAAAAAAAAAAAAAAAAAATTCAAATGAAGTCAGAGAGTTATTTCAAAAATCACCTTTAAGATGTTCAAAATGGACTAAATAATGGAAAAATAGATTGAAAAGTTGATTTATAGAATACAACACAAAGATATAAAATGATATATGAGCACAGGTGTGGGGCTAGTCACTCTGGTTTGACCCAACTTCACCATGTACAAGCTTAATAATGAGAAAAAACAAACTGTTTTCCTCTCTATACTCACACACTCTTCATTTCTTTCTAGTATATATTTGATCCCACAGGTTAAGGACTCAGTCCTATAAGACACCCACACTCCACATGCCAATCACAGATCAAGGCCTCCTGACTTCTGCCCACTGCCTCTGATTGGGGTTCCCACAGGTTCCCATCCTATTCCATTATTTGCTAGAATGGCTGAAAGATCTCAGGGAAAATCTTAAGTTACCAGTTTATTATAAAGGATATTTCAAAGGGTATAGAATAGGCAGAGTGGAGCCTAAAGATACTATTCAACAGTAATTATGTTCAATTAAAATTATATCATCATCTCTTGATATCTGAGAGGGATTGGTTCCAAAACCCTGAAGCTACCAAAATCCAAGGATGCTCCCAACCTTCATATAGGACAGTCTAGTGTCTGCATGGCAATGTGTGGCAATCCTCACATAGACCTTAAATCATGTCCAGATCATTTATTATGCCTAATACAATGTAAATGCTATGTAAATAATTGTTATACTGAATTGTTTAGGGACTAATGACCCAAAAAACCACCTCTATATATGTTCAGTGCAAACACAATGTCATATGGAAATACCTAGTCTTTTGAGGAAGTTCCATATCAATTTTCATAGTGATTGTACTAATTTACAATCCAACTGTGTAAGAGTTCCTTTTTTTCACGCATCCTCTCTAGCATTTGTTACTATTTGTATACTTGATGACTGCCATTCTGACTGGTCTGCGATGAAATCTCAGTGTACTTTTAGTTTGCATTTCCCTAATTGTAAAGGATGTTTTATATATTTGTTGGCCATTTGTATTTCCTCTTTGGGGAATTATCTGTTTAGTTCATTTTCCCACTTATTAATTGGGTTATTTGATTTTTTTTGGTATATTTTAACTTCTTTACATATTCTAGGTATTAATCCTCTATCAGAACAGTAGCTAGGAAAGGTTTTCTCCCATTCTGTGCATTCTCTCTTCGAATTCCCAATTGTTTCCTTTTCTGTGCAGAAGTTTTTAATTTGATGCCATCCCATTTGTTAACTGTTTGCATTATTTCCTGAGCTTTAGGGGTCTTATTGCATGTGCCTACATGCTGGAATGTTGATCCTTTGTTTTCTTCTAGCAGTTGCATACTTTCTGGTCTAATTCAGAGGTCTTGGATCATTTTGAGTTGATTTTTATGCAGGGTGAGAGAGAGTCTAGTTTCATTCTTCTACATATGGATAATCAGTTTTCTCAGTACCATTTATTTTAAAAGGCTATCTTTTCTCCCTTGTGTGGTTTGACACCTTTGTCAAGAATCAGATAACTGAAGATTCATCTCAACACAACAAAACCTTTGAAAGGTGCAAATTCTAAGATCATGGGTAATTCAATGTTTATCCCTGAGAGCTCACCCTTTGGAGATTATTTTAAGGCAGAGGACTAAGGAGAAAAGAAAAAAAAAATTTTTTTCGGAAATATATCTTGGCCCCAGTATAAATTAGAGAACAGAAATTTGTCCTGCAAATGGGAAGAAAAATGGATTTTTCCCACTACTATCTTAAAAAAAAAAAAAAAAAAAAAGTCCAGTTATTCAAGTGTTCTTACCTTAAGCAATTATTTAAGAATTAGCTCTCAAAGTCACTTAGGACTAAAGGTCAAAGAGATCTCTCCCTTTAGAGAGTCCTAATGAGGTGACCCACAGTAGGGATAATGGTTGACTAGGATCTACCTCATGGCAATGCGTGGCAACTGAACCTGGTCAGTGTCAGCCATGATTGGTCCATGCTGTCCTGGCTGTCCCCAAGGGCAGAGGTCTCCCCCATATCTGTTCTCTATTCCATAATCTACTGAAAGACCCCAGCCCAACAACGTCAGGCCTAGTTGCAAAACCACCGAAGCATGTCACAAACCTGTTTTTCAGATAATTAGTTAGGTGTAACCGGTTGGGAAAGGACAAAGGACCAGGTCCCAAGGCATGCCTGAATGAGCAGGGACAGGAGGACCAGAGTGCAAATATGGAGCTTTTATGTGGTTCTTTTTCAGTAACATACAGTGAAAAACAACTTTGCCCTTTAGGTAGCCTATATGCTGGGTTTAAAATTAACCTATTGTTTACCGCGCGCGAAAACTGCCCCTTTACCCTATAAAAATCTCTGTATCCCCAAGCCCGGTGTGCCAGCTCACCAAAGCTCCAGCTGAGGTTCTGCTGGGCACCCGCAGGCGCCTGTGTCTCAATAAACCCCTCTTGCTTTTTGCAGCCAGTGTTTGGTGTGATTCTCCTTGGATAGGGAAACAGGGGTCTTTCACTACTACTTCCTGTGTCACACAAAAGACAACTTGTGCAAGACTCTGTTTTGGTTTCTGGAATTCTAAACCTGGCATGCACTTTGCTTGGTGAGCAGCTGTAGTTTTCTTGTCCCCTGCTTGTGGACACCCAACACCTAGTTTACGCAAACTGTAGGAAAAAAAAAATTGAAAGTTTCATCTTAGTCTCTTTTCCTTTGTTGCTACTTGGTTCTATTGAGGACTCTCTGGAAAGTAACCTTGTAACCCTCCTTTTGACTTTTGCTCCAAACAACAGAACAGCCTCTGACAAAGAGTTCAAAAACAATTAGAAAGAAATTATATTAAAAAGCTTTGGAAAACTCAAAGGATTCTTTTTCAGTTTGAGTGGGTATAGAAAGAGCTCTTTGCCTTCTCACTGAAGGGCTACATCTGAGTAAAAACAAAATAAATTAGATTACAAGGATTTATCTACTAAATCTCCAAATATGATTTTCCTAACCCTTTACAAAAGAAATTTCCATTTGTAAGCGTGCCTTCTTCCATGGATTAGCTCTTAAAACAGGAAAAGCTATTAAGCCAGCATAACAAGCCCCATCTTTATATGTTTTTGATAGACCTTTATTTTTATTTATTTATATGCGATTCTGAGAATCAAATCCGGTGCCTCACACATGCCAAGCAAATGCACTACCACTGAGCCTCAACCCCAGCCACACAAGCCCCATCTTTTAAATATTTTTTTTAAATATATATATATATATTTAGTTGTCAATGTGAAGCAAGATTTAAAGGTAGGTAGTTAGTGTAGCTAGGTAAATTTATTAAGTCTAATAAAGAAAATCGAGTCTAATAAAGAAAATGGAGTCTGATCTGAGTCCTGAAATCAGAACTACACCTGGAAGATTGAAATGCTAATGTCCCAAGGCCTGGGCCCATCCTAAAGAACAGTGAAGCAGCTCCCAGCAGCTCCCAGCAAATAGGGAGTTGCTAATTAAATCACCCCAGGCCCTTCCTGCCCAGATCACTCCTCCAGACTCCATGGGCCCACCTGTTTTCCACCTTTTGGCCTTCCCACCTGCATCCCCCATCACATGCTGGAGAGAGGGAAATAAGCAAGATAAAAGACAGGAATGTAGGAAGACAAAAAAAAAAAAAAAAAAAAAAAAGATCAGACCTCCCCATCCCACGATTCTGCCTTTCAGGTCCCCTTCTCCTCTGCTATCCTTTAACAAAGCCTTTCACTTTCCACTCTACACCTGGTGTGCCTCTCTGGTGTTACACTTTAGCATTCTGGGAAGCAAGGACTCATCACAGTACCGAGCGGTATCAAATGGACCTTTATTTTAATTTATTTATATGCAGTGCTTGTTATGCTCGAATTCGGGACCCCCAAAAGACCACCAGAGACCAAGATGGATGTAAACAGCAAAGAGGTATTTATTGCGAGCTAGCTCGGTCCTACGTGCACACACAGCAACTATTGAGGCTGAGAGGCCCTGAGCCCAGGGTTTGCAGCAGTTTTATACATTCTTTTGAGAAGGCAGGGACCCCCACATACATCATAGCATCTCTTAGCAAATCATCACACACCGAGGGAAAATCAAACAACTCTAAAACATGATTAGCACATTCACTGGCGGGAACAAGTTGGGTAGGGGTGATTGGTCAGTACAAAAGGGGTATTCATTTGAACTGATTGGTTTAAGCCAAGAGGGGTGTACATGCTGAACTGCATGGTTTCCCAACATGTTATCAACCACCATAAACTACTGGGAGGGTCATCTGGCATCCCAGGTATTTCCCTGTCTCATGCTGATTGGTGGCTGCTAGGGGGTTGCTATGGATCCCCACCTAGCCTGACTGAGTCAGGGACACCTGGCACAGCAGATCTCTCCTGGTTATTTGTAGATAAACAACTCAGCAGGGTGGGAATGTGCCTAGGAGTACTCTGTGGGTCTTTCCAAGGGCAAAGGTGATGTCCCTTCCTTGGACAGGCTTTGCTCTGAGGTAGAGGCTAGTTTTTCATGCTGAGAATCAAAACCAGTACCTCACACTTGCTAGATGAGTGCTCTGCCACTGGGCCACAACCCCAACCTTCATCTTTAGACCTTCTGCTTTCACTGGGCCTTGACTATGCCCACAAAATTTATGCTAAATAATTCTGTGTTTTGAGAGGTAAGTTTTCTACTTTGTTCAACTAAGTTGGATGGTAGTTGAAATGAATTTTTTTTTTTTTAAAGAGAGAGAGAGAATTTTAATATTTATTTTTTAGTTATCGGCGGTCACAACATCTTCGATTGTATGTGAGGATCGAACCTGGGCCGCACGCATGCCAGGCGAGCGCGCTACCGCTTGAGCCACATCCCCAGCTCTGAAATGAATTATTAAATTTAAAAAAACCTCATTTAATTTTGTCTTTTAAGAATAAATACCTTTAATCCCAGCAACTCAGGAGGCTGAGGCAGGAGGATCACAAGTGATAGGCAAGCCTGAGCAATTTAGTGAGTCACTGTTGAAGCCAGAATTAGACAGGCAGTCAGTATAGATAGGTCAATCTTGTCAGGGTGGATCAAGGAGGCCAATTATGAGTGAGTCAGGGAAGAGGGCAGGAGAACAAAGGAAGCCTAGGACATATAAAAAGGACACAACACCTCGCTTCTTGAGATAGCAGGATGCCAGCTATGGCCCCCTTCTCTCTCCTGGGAGAACTCTATGTTAGCACTTTTTAAAATAAACCCTGCTTCATATGCTTGCCTCGGCATGCTTCTCTAATGTTCAAACTTCAATGTGAGGAAGCAGAACTCATCATCGACAACCGTTGGTGATACACTGAGGTTTTTACCCAGGGATACTGAGGGAAGTGCTAGAGTCATTAAAGGGGCAAAAACAATCGATTTTGGGAAATGGGTTTAAATCTAGGTCTTTGGGAGGCCTAAATTGTAGGAGGTGAAAAGAAAAGTCAGTTAAGAATCAATTACCTCATTGGTCATGGTAGTGTATACCCTTAATCCCAGAGACTTGGGAGGTGAGGCAGAAGGATCACAAGTTTGAGGCCAGTCTTGCAAACTTAGTGAGAACTGTCTCAAAATAAAATTTTAAGAAATTGCTTGGGAAGTAGCTTAGGGGTAAAGTTCCTCTGGGGTTCTATTATTAGCACCAAAAACCAAAACAAAGACAAAACACTGGGGGCTGGGGATGTGGCTCAAGCGGTAGCGCGCTCGCCTGGCATGCGTGCGGCCTGGGTTCGATCCTCAGCACCACATACCAACAAAGATGTTGTGTCCGCCGAGAACTAAAAAATAAATATTAAAAATTCTCTCTCTCTCCTCTCTCACTCTCTCTTTAAAAAAAAAAAAAAAAAAAAAAAAGACAAAACACTGGTCTAAGAGGCTTTTTGCACTGAAGCTGAAGCTCCACAGGTTTCTTGCCAAGTTTATTCAATATCATAAACTCTTTGCCTGGCCCAATGATTGGCACATGATGGATACTCAAGAAATATTCATTGAGTAATAAAGTTGCCAGAGGAATTATGGGAGGAAACATTTCTAGTGTATGGGGGTAGGAAATCGTGTAGGTGGGCTAAAAGAGAATGAGAAGTAAGAAAGAGACTACTGGATGTGATGATTAGTGACATTAGATGGATAAAACAGAACATTTTTAATGCATTTCTAAAATAAAATTATATTTATGGCCCTAGGGATTGAGCCCAGGCCCTTTACCACTGAACCACATCCCCACTTCCATTCATTTTTTATTTTGAAACAGGGTTTTACTAAGTTGCTGAGGCTGGCCTCAAACTTTGAATCCTCCTGCCTCAATTTCCCAAGATGCTGGGATTACGGGTATGCACCACCACACCTGGGTTAAAATAAGTTTTTTAAAAATTGACATAGAGGGCTGGGGATGTGGCTCAAGCCGTAGGGCGCTTGCCTGGCATAGGCAAGGGTGCGGCCTGGGTTCGATCCTCAGCACCACATACAAACAAAGATGTTGTATCTGCCGAAAACTATTAATAATAAAAATAAATAAAAATAAAAATTGACATAGAGAAGCATACTGAAAGTGTATAGCATACATGTACAATTGAATGGATTATTACAATCAAGTAACCACCTTCCAGATAAAAGAATGGAATAGTTCAAGCATGCTAGAAGCCCCCTCTTAACTCCTCTTCATTAACCCCCATTTACCTAAAGGAAACCAGGCTTATATATGTGGACATATTGTAAGGGACCGGCAAAGCGTCGGAGGAAGAGACCACCAAGAGACCACTCATGCAATTGGCAGAAGGGGATTTATTGTTCCAGCATGCTGGGGCTCCATGCCCACTCAAGAAGGGAGAGCAGCCCAGAGCCCCGGGCAGGGGTTGAGCAGTGCTTAAGTACACTTTTTGGGGAGGGCGAGGACTTTACACACATCACAGTCTCCTTTAACAAATCACCATACACCTCGGGAAAATCAAACAACAATTCTTAGACTTGATTAGTACATTCATTGGCGGGAACAGGGCCGGTGGGGGTGATTGGTCACTCCTAAGTGGGATACACATTCAAACTGACTGGGTCGGGCCTTGAACACCTACGTGCCAGGCTACACAGGGTCCTAGGTTATAAATCAACTAAATGGCCAGTAGGGCATTGTCTTAACTGCCTCAGGAATTTAACCCAGGCTTTGCAGTTTAGAAGTAGGTTTACAATGCCTGGTCCTTTACATTTTAACTCAGGCTTTGCAGCTTAGAAACTTTACCCTTTCAATATAATCTAAAGAAGAAATGGTTCTGTTGAACAGTGGGAAAAAGCAATCTTTTCAAATAAATGGTGCTGAGTGAAAGGCAAGTGACTCACCAAAGATGGAGATTCAACCAAGAGATTTTATTGGGGGGGCTGCCCGAAGGAGAGGCAGAGAGCAGAGAGAGAAGAGGAGGAGGGCAGAAAGGGAGAGAGAGCAGAGAAGAAGAAGAAGAAGAGGAAGAGAGGAAGAGAGCAGAGGGAAGACAGGAAGAGAGCCTGTGCTTACAAGTTTCAGCTTGTAACAGAGAACTTGGAGGGTGCTGATTGGCAGGGTGACTCAGGAACAACCAGTGAGCAAAACATGTCTCCTGTGGGGATTGGTTGAGAAAACCCTTGAATCTGGAGTTCTCCAGTGCCCTTTGGAGAGGAGGGGGAGGGTAAGGGATTCCTTGAGGTTCTCGGGAGAAAGGGGAGTCTCCCACACACCCAACACTGAGCCAAATGGTTGTCCAAATGGAAGAACATTAATCTTGACCCCTACCTCACACCATACATAAATATGGCCTCCAAGCACATTATAGATCTAAATGTGAAGACAAAAGAGTAAGTCTTCTCAATGACAAAATGTGAGACTATTTTCATGCCTTTGACATTAGGTAAGGTTTCTTAAATAGGACATAGGACACAAAAAGCACTAATCCTTTTTGGAGAAGATGTAGGAAAATTGTAAAATCTAATTGTTGGATGGAATAGAAATTTATTCAACCACTTGGGAAATTGTTCAATAGCACTTACAAAAGTTGAACATGTCCATACCTTATGTTCCAGGTATTTTACTTCTCCATATGTACCCAATATAAGTTTGTACATAGGTATACCAAACACTTATATAAAAATGTTCATAGCAGATATAATTATGGTCAAAACAAGGAAGCAAGCTAAATGTTCATCAACAGAATAGATTAATAAATTTGGTATATTTATACTATAGAACACATACCACAATGAAGATGAATAAATTACTGCTATATATAACAACATGAATGAATTTCACAAGCACGACTTTGAGCAAAATAAGCCAGACACAAAAGAAGCATTCTTCATGACTCTATACAAAATCAACAATCTGCAAAACTGAACTATGATCTTAGAAGTTAGGATACTGGTTTCCTCAGCACCCCAAGGCAAGCATATAAAGCAGGGTTTATTTAAAAGGGGGTATCATAGACTTCTTCCTGGATGGAGAAGGGGCCCATAGCTGGTACCCTAGTATCCCAAGAAGCCAGGTGTTCTGCCCTTTTTATATGTCCTAGGCTTCCCTTGTTCTCCTGGCCTCTTCCTCTTATTTCTCTCCTTCCTCCAGAGATGACTAGGCCCAGGAATGGTCATTGGGTTGGCCAAAAGGTGGGAAACAGGTGGGCTGAAGGAGGAAGGACAGGATGGTGCAACCCAGGACACATTAACAACCTTTTAGCTCCCTGTAGAGAGGGGCAATTCCTAGGACAGGTTACCTTGGCTACAGGTTGGAGCAGGTGCAGGTTCTGGATAAGGGTGGAGGAAGGGCTCTGAAGGAATTAACATTTCAATCCCTGAGGGACAATCTCCAACTTCCTGAACTCAAAATTGGCCTTCTGGATCTGACCTGACTCCATTTACCTAACTACACTGACTGCCTGACTAAATCTTTCTTCAGGTATCACTGTCTCAAAATAAAAAAATAAAAAGGACTGGGGATGTGGCTCAATGGTTGAGCAACCCTGGGTTCAATCCTCATTACAAAATAAAAAGAGCAAGTTCAGCCTCATCTGTAATAAGGCTTTGCCTTTTGCCGGTTCTCCATGTGAAGATAACCCTAAGTAGCCTAAAATTTCAAGTCCTGTTCACAATAATAATTTTTTTGTTGTATAGACTATTGTAATTCCAAAATAGAAAGATAATGCGAAAATAAAGGTTTGAGTAAATTATAGATATTTAAGGATTGCGAAAGAGTTTTTTTTAAGAGAGAATTTTTTATTTACTTTTTTTAGTTTTTGGTGGACACAACATCTTTATTTTATTTTTATGTGGTGCTGAGGATCGAATCCAGTGCCCCATGAATGCCAGGCGAGCGCACTATCGCTTGAGCCACATCCCCAGCCCCTGCGAAAGAGTTTTAAAAAGAAATCGAACCTATACAAGATTTCATGTGCAATTGAGTTGACAAATTATGGGTTTTTGTAGAGGCTAAAAGATATTAAAGGTACATTAGTGTCATTATTTTTAAAAGTATGTATCTTGGTTCAAAACTATTATACAAACTAAATGGTTTTGCTCATTAATTTTGTTTTGTTCATTTTGTCTTTTCCTTGTAAAACTTATAACTATTTACTATCACTGTTTTGTAGAAATACAACTTATAACAGAATAACCTGAATTAAATTGAGATAATAAGTCATAATAGGACAGATAGGATATGAGACTGACTAGCTGTGAGTCTGAGGCAGGAGGATTGCAAGTTTAAGGCCAGACTCAGAAATTTAGTGAGACTCTTTGAACCTTGGTGAGATCCTGTCTCAAAAAATAAAAGGGGACTGGGGTTGTAGCTCTGTTATTGTTGGGGTATCCATGTGGGGTTCAGGTCCTTAGGGTCCCAAGCAAAGAATTGAGCAAGACACACAGAATTAACAGGTAAAGTACAGATTTATTGAAGGCGAAGGTGAAAGTAGCACTCAGTAAGATAGAGCAGAATGGGCCCTTCGAGAGAGAGGGAGAGAGAGAGAGAGATAGGCTCAAGGCCCAGATATCTGGAAATTAGTGTCTTACATGCTGAGCTGTGAGGCCTTCTCTTTCCTATATAGACCTGATTGAAGACTTTACCCCATTTGCTCCCATTGCTTACCTTTTAATACCTAATTAGAATAGTGGTATAAACCTGTAATCCCAGTGGTTTGGGAGGCCCAGGCAAGAGGATCATCGGTTCAAAGCCAGCCTCAGCAACTTAGAGAAGGCCTCAGCAACTCAGTGAGAACCCAGCTCTAAATAAAATACAAAAAAGGGCTGGGGATGTGGCTCAGTGGTTAAGTGCTTCTGAGTTCAATCCCTGGTACAAAAAAAAAAAAAAAAAAAAAAGAAAAGAAAAGAAAAAAGAAAGAAAAAGAGTAGTATCTAATTTTCCTTATTGACTATTTTAGAACACAGAACCTGTGGCAGGAGTTGTTATGGGCAATTGTTAAGTCCTCAGTGGCAGGAGTTGTCATGGTAATGGGACTGATCATAAACAGACATGATGACTCATCTCTGTCTTGTCCTACATTTTTCTTGTACTTCACCATCTTGTACCCTGACATCCTGAACTTCTACTTAATAGCTTGATGGTAGACCTTCCTTGGATTCAATCTCAGTACAAAAAAAAAAAGGTTAAAATGCATTATTCTCATTTCGACACTGGTGGACTTGGCCTTATAGGTGGTCAATTGATACATGAACACTGAAGCCAAGGAAAATAAAAGGGCAATGGAAAAATAGCCAATATTTTGACTCTTGCTCTCCACACTCAGCCAGGATTACAGGACCCCTCTAAGGGTCCCCACAACTCAAGTGAATCACCCCACCTCCTGATCAGGGGTATCAGGAGGACCCTAGAGAACAGGAACCTAACCGGTGTGCATTCTGCAAAGAGGAGGGTCATTGGAGAGGGGAAATGTCCTAACACTTCCAAGGGAAGCCACATATGGTTAGCAAGACTCTGATCCATCCAGGCAGATGGTACAACTGGAAGAGGAAAAGACCAAAGGAACCAAGAAGTTCTCACAGGTTTCTAAAAGTAACCACTGAATTTAAATTCATTTTTTAAATTTTTATTTATTTTTTGTACTGGGAATTGAACACAGAGGCTCAGTCTATCCTTTTCTGTATCCTCAAATTCCTATCTCTTTCCTCTTCCCACAGACCTGCAGTAAAATAAGCAACCCACCCATAGCCTCGGCTCCTTGCTCTTGACCCATGCCCTTGCCTGCAAGAAGGGAACAGAAGGGCTAAGAGTGTAAGGGTAAAATTTCTAAGCTGATTCTAAGCTGCAAGAGTCTGAGTTAAAGTGTAAGACTGGGCATTGTAAAGTTTCTAAATTGAAAGGCTTGGGCTAAAAAAAAAAAAAAAATAATAGGCCAGGTATTGTTAAAATTCCTCTGCAACCCCCAGAACCTGTAGTCTCTGTAGCTGTTAGGATAATACGTGAACTGCCCAGTAAATATTTCCATTGATTCCCTGGTTGTTTATTAGCTAAGGGCTCCAAGTAGCTTGGCACATAAGCATCCAGGCTCTAAAACCAATCAGTTTAAATGTGTACCCCGCTCAGGAGTGACTAATCACCCCTGCCCAGACTGTCCCCGCCAATGAATGTACTAATTCTGTCTCAGAGTTGTTGTTCAATTTTCCCGTGCCTCCTGATGTATGCAAAGCCCCCCCCCCCCTTCCCCAAAAAGTGTACTTAAGCTCTGCTTGACCTCTGCTCTGGGATCTGGGCTGCTCTCCTTTCTTGAGTGGGCACAGAGCCCCAGCATGCTGGTTCAATAAAACTCCCCCCTGCAATTGCATGAAGCTGGTCTCTTGTGTGGTCTCTCCCTCCGATGCTCCGCCTGACCCTTACAATGAGCAAGTGGAGAAGCTGGCTCAAAATTGAGTAACTCCCCAGAGCCCACCTACAGGTCACCCCCTCACTCCCCCACACACTAAGGGGTTGCTGTTTCTCCATCTGGAGAGGGTCATGTTGTCCCTTCCATGTGATTTCCTTGCTCTACCCCCAAAAGCTTCTCACTCTCAAGATGACCACATTTTCCTTTGTACTCTCAGGATGGCCACATTGTCCCCTGCATGTGTGTTTCTTACTCTCCCTGGAGACAGCTCACATTCTCCCTAGAGTGTATTTTCTTTCTTTCTTTCTTTCTTTCTTTCTTTCTTTCTTTCTTTCTTTCTTTCTTTCTTTCTTTCTTTCTTTCTTTCTTTCTCTCTCTCTCTCTCTCTCTCTCTCTCTCTCTCTCTCTCTCTCTCTCTCTCTCTCTCTCTCTCTAATACTTTTATTTTATTTTTAATGTGGTGCTGAGGATCACACCCAGTACCTCACATGCGCTAGGTGAGAGCTCTACCACTGAGCCCCAGCCCCAGCCCCTGTTTCTGCTTTCCTAATAAATCTGGTGGTGTCTGTAACTGGCTCATAATGAAACTCTTTTCTGCCAAATACTCCAAGGTCCTATTTGTCCTGGGTTGAGGTCTCTCTTGGAGCTCATCCAGCAACATACACACATACATCACTTTTCTCCTGTAATGATGCCTCATGTATTTTAGTGTTTTCACCCAATTTCCAGAGCAAAACATTGAGGCCCATAGCTCAATTGAATCTCGTCTGATTTGAGAGTCCACAATTTGAATCACAATTGCCTTCCAGCTACATGCCACACAACAACAACACACACTCTGCAGTGAGTTCAAGGAGAATTGCAAAGACCTTCACTTTTTGTTTGGGAGGGGGTACTGGGGATTGAACTCGGGAGTATTCAACTGAGCCACATCTTCAGCCTTATTTTGTATTTTGTTTAGAGACAGGGTCTCACTGAGTTGCTTAGTGTCTCGCTTTTGCTGAGGCTGGCTTTGAACTTGTGATACTCCTACCTCAGCCACCTGAGCCACTGGGATTACAGGTGTGCGCCACTGTGCTCCCCAGTGCCAAGACCTTTACCTTGAGGAGGTTCACGCCCTGCTCTACAGAACCAAGAAGGAGTCTTGCCCCCACACAAATGCCACTAAAGGAATGGCTCATCCATCTGCCCAGGGTCTCTTCCCTGCCAGCCCAGGTAGCTTGTTCTCACTGAATGTCAAAGCACACAGAGATTTTCCCCAACCCTGCATTTCCTTTGTCTCTCAGACCCATACCCACCCTCTGCCTTGGTATTTATTAACACCACAGGCTTACCCAGCACCTTTTATTTTTAGGATCACAAAATGTTCAGAATAAGACAGTTGTCTTATTTTCAAGTGCTCGTGACTGGGAAAATCTGAATCACAAAGACTATTATGATCACAATGATTCCGAAGATTATGCCACAAACAATTCAAGATGAAAGCCTTGAGGGGAGTGTCCCTGCCTGGCTGGGGGAGGGGATGCACGGTGGGGGTGCGAGGTGGGGGAGGGGGGGAGGGGAGGGGAAGGGGAGGGGGGAGGGGAGGGGAAGGGGAGGGGGGAGGGGAGGGGAAGGGGAGGGGAAGGGGAGGGGGAAGGGGATCTGGTTCAGAGCCAGGAACAGAGCACAGCTGCACCTGGGTTTCCAAACCCCCTGACCTGGCTGGAAACTGGGGACTGGCCAATCTTCCTGAAAACAGCTTCTTCCTAGCAGGGCCCTGAGTGACAGGCAGAGAAGAGACAGATGGGCTGCCTCCACGTGAAGCTCACCCGCATTAGCCATTTCAACAGTAATTTTAAAAGCATTTCAAACACTAGGAATAGCAGTTTGTCACTTTTTTTCTGTTGTTGGGGTTTTCATCCCCCCCCCCTGCCGCAGACATATTAATATGGATGTGGCTAGCGGGTTCCAAGCTTTGAATTGTGCTCATTAAGTCACAGCTGGCTGAGAATATGTGTCAGTCCTGTGCCTGTATTTCTCAAGTCGATTTTATAATGAAATTAAAATGGACTCCTTCAGTTACCCCCTTCCCTGGAAGTAAAGCAGATTTGCCCTCCAGGGAGTGGATACTGTGTTCCAATGATGCTCTATTCTCAAAAGAAATGCATATGTAATTTCAGTAATTAAAACATTTAATTTGGTGATTACCCTCACAAAAAGAAAACTACTGGAATTACCCTGGCGTGGGAACGTTCCAGCCAGCTGTTACACCCCGACGCCTTCCCTTTGAGGGAACAGCCCACCTGTTTGGGATGTTCCCTTGTCACTCACCATGACCAGGTTTTCCGAGTGGAAGTGTGGCCGGCCAGATGGCCTCCGGAATTACTCACTTTCCTCAGCTGAAATACAGAGTTTGATTTCTGAGATGCAGTCGTGTTTTTAAAAGAGGTGAGGAAAAAGCTGATTCATTGTTCCTCCAGAGGAATGTCTTCTGGGAAGATAAAACCCTGAAGGAGACCAGACATGGCATAAAAAAACTTTTGGATTTGAGTAAAACTAGAAATATCAAACAGGGAGCCATGGTGCACACCTGGCTGAGGCAGGAGGATCACAAGTTTGAGGCCAGCCTGGGTTACTTAGTGAGACCCTGTCTCAAAAGGCCTGGGAATGTAGTTCAATGGTACAGCACTCCTGGGTTCAATCCCCAGTACTACAAAAAACAAACAGACACATCAAAAAGAACCAAAAAAACCTGCCAGGTGTGGTGGCACATACCTGTTATCTCAGCAGCTCTGGAGGCTGAGATAGGAGGATAGTTGAGTTCAAAGCCAGCCTCAGCAACAGCAAGGAGCTAAGCAACTCAATGAGACCCTGTCTCTAAATAAAATACAAAATAAGGATATAGATGTGGCTCAGTGGTCACATTGAGTTCAATCCCCAGTACAAAAAAAAAACTAGTGACATCAAATAAATTCACTTTCGAAGTCCTGGTCGCCCCCCCCCCCCAACTAAAATTGCACAGGGATCTGGGCAGAGACCCAGGAATTTGGCTTTTTAACAAGCTTCCCAGGTGGTTCATTTGCAGAACCACAGAGATGAGAGCACCCACACTTGGTCTGCAACAGTGGGCTTGGGGTGTGGCCCTGAGTCACTCAGGAAATGACAGTGCCTGACCTTTGACTCGGTGCTGCTGAGCTCACCTGGCAGTCTGTGCTTCATTTGGAAATGATGGATTAGAAAAGGGCATGTAATTAAGATCTGCATGGCATGGGGCTGTCCATCACATCCTCCCCCCAAGGACTTTGGAGTCAGGCTTTGTGTCCCAGACCAATCGGACAGGTCAGTGGGATTCCCCCTATTGTGTGGGTTGGAGGATGATGGACCAGAAATGGCATGTGGCCTGTCAGCCCCAGAACAGGCCCTGCAAGTCCTGTAGCTCCAGTGGCTTCCAGATGCCAGTGCTACTCCTGCCTTGAACTGGGCTGCCTATATCAGAGCTTCTTGGGGAGCTTTTTTTGGGGGGGGGGTACTGGGGATTGAACTCAGGCCCCTCGACCACAAGGCTGGCTTTGAACTCGTGATCCTCCTACCTCTTCCTCCTGTGCTGATATAGGCTTGAGCCACTGAGCCAGGCCCTGGGGAGCTTATTAAAAGTGTAGATTTCTGGGCCATCTTGGAATGGCTTGGAGACTGAACCCTGAAATCTTTTTTTTAAAATTTGTTTTAATTAGTTACACATGACAGTACAATGATCTTGACACACCGAATATTTGAATCAGATGGGATATAATTTCTCATTTTTCTGAGTGTACAGGTTGCAGAATTACATTGGTCATGCAGTTACGTATATACCCACAGCAATAATAATGTCTACTCTAATGCCCTTCCATTCTCCCCTTCCCCTCTGAAATCTTATTAAGTGTAGCCATTCTCTCTGGGGCTTGGGAGCCACTGTGAGCTGATAGTGCTGCTTGTTGTATCATGAAGTTATTAGAAATTAACCCACAGAGAAGGGAATGTAAAGAAAAGAAAGGTGGAATAGGGATTGATGAGTGATCTCACCAGTGAGGTCTACCAGATGTCCTCAAAGGGGGTTGCAATCAATGTGGACCAAAAAGAGAGATCTTTCAAAGGAGGTTGTGTCGTTCACATTTATTTTGTTCCCATTCCAGAAAATAATGGGAAAGGTGGGATGGAGAAGATTCTAATTGCATAGGCTGCTGTCTTTTGTAGGGAATTCTTTAATTTCCCTTTTAAAAAAAGAGGGGGGTTATATTTCACAGAGTACAGTAGTGCATTCCTATAATTCCAGCAATTTATGAGGCTGAGGTGGGAGGATCACAGGTTTGAGGCCATCCTCAGTAATTTAGCAAAGCCCTAAGCAACTTAGTGAGATCCTGTCTCAAAACAAAAATGAAAAAAAAAAAAAAAAAAAAACTGGGCATATAAACTCAGTGGTAAAGTGCCCCTGGGTATAATCCCTAGTACCAAAATAAAAGACAAAGAGAGATTTTCAGTGATGTGCTATAAGTGCACCCTCTGGAGGAAGGGGAGAGAAAGATCAAGCCCATTTGTAATGTTTGCTGATTTCCTTGGGATAAATACTCCCTCTATGGGAGTTATTCTTTGTTTCTGGTGCTGGAAATTTAAGTCCAGAACCTTAAGCATTTAAGAACATGTTCTAACATTGAGCTACACCCCCCAACCCCTCTGTCTCAGGTTTCAAACCACTAGTGTCCTAATCAAATTGGAAGGAGCTGGAGTTGGAAAGACATGTGCACAGCAGACTTTCTGTTGCCTGCCGGGCATGCAATGGTTCCAGCACACCTCTGGGTAGTTCCCATACTCATAGGAGATCTTCCTGAGATTATCCAGCAGCATTTGCAGCATTACCAAAATGTGGCCATACTGGAATACTAAAGAGATGCAGACACCAGGTTTGCAGACACCAGAATCAACAGCCAAGCTCTTGTTACCTGGACCAAAAGTCAGCAGCCCAATTTCCTAAGGAAATAGAGACATGCAGAGGAAGCAGGAATTAAGAATTTCAGGTGGAGGAAGGGGCTCTTTGAATTCTGCAATTGATCACTCGGAAAAGACAAAGAGTTCACAATAAAGGAAATGGAGATGCTGCCCTTCTGCCCTTGTCTAGAGATGGCAGATTCTTCACAGCTACAACCAAAGGTAGAAGGGAGAAGGTTAGGTATCACACATTCTGAACACCCTGAGTTGGAGTGGAATGGAAAATATTCAATTAATCATTCAAATTTGTGCCTAAGGAACCAGGATGCTCAGTTATGAATTTCAAGTACTTTAAAAAATGGCTCCAGGGAGAGATGTGAAACCCGTGATGGATATAAAATTAACACATTTTCCCAAGTAGATTAAAATGCAATTGGTAAATAACGGAAAAGCAAGAAAATGTGGATGGGAAAATTGTTCATTTGCACGAGTGAAGAAACAATGTGGATGAGGGTGGGTAGTACAGAAAATGCAGATTCCCCAGTTGGGTGGGAAATATCTTTTCCCCTTCCAGGTCCTCCTAGGGAGGGAGCTGTTTGGCTTTGAAACAAAAAACCAACCCTTTGTACAGTGCTATTCCTATGTTTCATTAATGTGTCAAACAGATTTAGAAATGAAGAGTTTAAGAAGGACCTAAGAACACATGGAATGCTATATTTTCTAATCATTTACTATTTTGGAAACTCCAGCCCACTGTGTGTGTTGTGTGTGTGTGTGTGTGTGTGTGTGTGTGTGTGTGTGTGTGTGTGATCGAGGTGGGGTGAGGACCAGCTAGGAAAATACTATTGTATTAAAAAAAATAATAAGCAAGGGAGATCCAGCCTTGCAATGTGCTTCTAAAAATATTTGCTCCTGGCATTGGCTGACAAGTGGCTTGGCTGGAGCCAAGTGAGTTTCTTCTCAACTTGATATTCAGTGATATCACTTCGATAGCTTGAAACTGGCCCTAGTGGGAGTATTGACACCATAGTAATTAGCAAATCCTACAAATCAGCCCATTTGTCCCTGGAGAGCTAGTTGTTAAAGATCTCTCATCACACAGCTGCGGGCAAGTTATCCTACTGAGAGGCTGGATCATAACCAACCATGTGTGTTAGTCAGCTCCGGCTGCCTCCACAGAACACTGGGTGGCTGAAAAAAACTGAAATTGATTGCTCACACTTCTGAAGTCTTGAAGTCCAAGATCAAGGTGTGAGCAAGTTTATTTTCTCCAGAGGCCTCTCTCCTTGGTTTACAAATGGCCATCTTCTCACTGTGTCCTCATGTGGCCTTTCTGTGCACGTACATCTCCAATGTCTCTTCTTCTTACAATGACCCTGGTCATATTGGATTAGGGTCTATGACCTCATTTAACCTTAATTACCTTTTTATTTATTTATTTTGCACTAGTGGGGGATTGAATTCTGGGGTACTCTACTACTGAGTTACATCCCCAGCCCTTTTTATTTTTTACTGGAGACAGAGTCTCACCAAGTTGTCCAGGCTGGTCTTGAGCTTCTGAGACACCTGCCTCAGCCTTGGGCGTCACTGGTATTATTGGCATGCACCATGTGGTCTGGCTCATTTACCTTTTTAGAGGCCCAAGTTCAAATACTGTTTACATTGGTGGTTAAGGCTTCAACATGGATTTTGAGAGATGCAATTCACTCCATGTGACAGGCACTTGGGAATATGCATTTTATTTTTAGGTAAACTGGTATTTAAACTCCCAAGGAAGGTGGATTTCAAGGAATTGTAAAATAGAGGAAGAGGGGAGGTAGCCATCTGACTAGTTCTCCAAGACAGATCCACAGGGAAACACAAACTTTGAAATATTCAATGTGAGTAGTTACACAGGACCTTCTGAGTACTATGATTAAATAATAATGAACTTTTGCGGGGTGCAATGTTGCACACCTGTAATACCAACAGCTCAGGAGGCAGAAGGAGCCCAAGTTCAAGGCCAGGCTCAGCAAAAAGAACAAAACAAAGCAAAACTAAAAAGGACTAGGAATGTTGTTCAGTGAGAAAGCTCCCCTTGGTTCAAGCCCCAGGATCAAAGTCCAAAAACAAATAAAAAAATGACCTTTCAGGGCAAAAGGAGTGAGCATGTGACATCAGTTAGTGCAATCAGAGTGAAGCTCAGGACTCCTGGTAATTGTGCAATAGATGCTGTCAGCCAGGTGTAGTTTAGGAATTGTGGAACCTGGTTGTTACTATTAGCCGTCTCTGAGCATGAGGAAAGCAAGGTGGAGCACGAAGCCAATATTCTGAGGAGAGCAGAGAAATGGAGTTAGAGTCATGACCACGCCCCCCAAGAGAGGGTCTTGCTAAATTGCCCAGGCTGACTGTGAACTTATGTTGCTCTTGTCCCAGCCTCCCGGGTAATTGAGATTATATGCACCACCTCACCAGATTTAAAGCTATGGCCTTTATCAATCAGTATCTGCAGCTGGGTACATAGACAAGTGGATTATATTAATTATGTAAGTTAGTGCTATAATTTAGATGTGGTTAGAGTATGTACCTTAAGACTTCAAGCATTGAGCCTGTTGTAGTGATCCAAGCCTGGAATCCCAGCAACTCAGGAAATTGAGGTAGAAGGATTTCAAGTTCAAGGTTAGCCTGGGCAGCTTAGTGAGCCTTGTCTAAAAATGAAGAATAAAAAAGGGCTGGGATGTTGCTCAGTGGTAAAGCATCCCTGGGTTCAATCCTCAGTGACACACACACATACACACACAGTCTTCAATGTTTTTTGTTTGTTTGTTTGGGTATTGGAGATTACACCCAGGAGCAGTTTACCACTGAGCCACATCCCCAGCCTTTTTATTATTATTATTATTTTGAGATAGGGTCTCACTAAGTTGCTGAAGTTGGCCTCTCAAACTTGTGATCCTCCTGTCTTAGTCTCCTGAGTTGCTGGGATTGAAGGTGTGTATCACAGCACCCGGTTTCTCTGTGTGATTAAGGGAAGGAGTGGGCTGAAGAAGTAGCTCCGTGATGGAGCGCTTGCCTAGCATGTGCAAGGTTCTGTACCAAAAAAAAAAAAAAAAAAGGAAGGAGGAAGTTGGCAAGTAGGAGATTGTGAACAGAGCAGAATTTCCAAACTCAAGACGTGGGAGGTAAAGCAGTTCCAGGAATCAACAGAAGCTGGAGGACTTTGCGGGTGGGTGTCAAGGTGAAGGTGACTGAAAGCAAGGAATTCAAGAGGCCAAGAATCTAGACAGATGCTGGCCTGGTGATTGGCAGGAGTTAGAAGGAAGGGAGCATGACCTAATGAGGAGAGGGGAGGAAAACTGGAGGAAAGACCATGTCCCCTACCACTGCTTCCCCTGCCATTGCTGTCACCATCTGAGAACATCCTGAGGGACAGGGAGGGAACATCTCAAGGCAGAGGAACCCAGGGCTTCCCACGTGCTAGGTAAGCCCTCCACCACTGAGCTACCTTCCCGAGTCCTTTTTATTTTAAATTTTGAGACAGGGTCTTGCTCAGTTGCCCAGGCCGACCTCAAACTTGTGAATGTCTTGCCTTAGCTGAGCCGCTGGGCCACCATACTTGGCTAATAAGCCATGTTTCTTTGGGTGGCATCCACCAGGGTGGGGCACCTGCAGCCCTCTGCTGAGGTTCCCCAGTATCCCTGGGAGTTCTGTGGATTGACTCTATAAGACCACAGCAGCCCATGCAGGTCCCACGCAGGGTCTACCCACTCTTGTGTTCCTTCTGCTCGGGCTCACGTTACCAAGGTTCCTGGTCCTCCAGCTTAGAGTTTCTGCTCATGTTCCCAAAGCAGTTCTCACTTGAGTACTCTGGTGTCCTGGTCAAGGGTGGGGCTTTTGGGACTGGCCCTGCTGCCAGCAACTTCTCTGGAGCAGCAGTGCTCCCGGATGCCATTATTAGTACCACAGGGACCTCTCCCAGGTCAGCATGGGCACCGGGGCCATAGCCAATATGTTGAGGCTAGAAGGTGCCAGCATTCTGGTCTGGTCTGTGGGGCCTTCAAAGAACCAAACCTGTCCCATGTTTCAGGTTGGACTAGGGAGACTCTTTCCCGCCTTTATTGGGATGCTGCTGACCCTGGTCACTCAAACAGGGAGCCCTCTGTGCATACCCAAGATGCTATCTGAGATCTCTGTGGGAGGCTGGTGTTCTCACAGTCACCACTCAAGGCCAAAGAACTGAGTCAATATCAGTTCTGCTTGCGGCCCTTCAACATCACCGGTGTGCTATGTTCTGCAGGCTAGCTGGATCCTGCCAGGAACCTCAGCTCATTCTTTGAGTTTTCTTGAAAAAAAAAATCCACTCAAGTGATGGGTTAGATGTGCTAGATATTCCTGAACATTTAGGAGGATACAGAAGTTTGTATCATAACAGCATATATTCAAGGAGGCTGGACATTCTTAGCCTTCAGAATAACTCACTACTGATTGTGTATGGGGACTCACACTGTTTTGTCATCATTCTTGTTTTGGTACTGCAGATTGAACCAGGGGGACTTTACCTGAGCTATATCCCCAGTCCTTTCTTTTTTTTTTTTTGTTGTTGTTGTTGTTTATTTGTTTTGAAACAGGGTCTCACTATGTTGATGAGGGTCTTTCTGAGCTGCCCAGGCTGGCCTTGAATTTGTCAGCTGCCTCAGCCTCCCAAACCTGGCTGTAAGGTGGTCCTGAGACCAAGAAGTTTGAGAATGGCTGATGAAGACCCAGCAGACACTGTCACATTCCCTTCCTGCCCATCTTCCTTCTCTCCTCCTTCTTGGGCTGCCCAGTCCCACAGCTCCAAGGCCAGGTTCTGACATTTGGAATCCCATATTCTTCCCTTTCCACTGGGCTCCTTCTGGAGGTAAGAAAGAGTCGGAGATCAGAATGTACCCCGGCTCCTGGGAGCTTTCCCTGAGTCAGAACATATCAAGAGGGTTTCCAGACTCTGCATTCTTTCCCATTAAATGCAACCCCAGTTGGAGGTAGAACAATCTGGTAGAAAATCCCCTCCCTGTGCAGACTGTCCTCTGCAGGAAGACTCTCTCCCCTCTGTGGGAATGTTCTGTTCTGAATCTGTGGTGTGAATCCACAGACAGTTCACGCTCCTCCACAAAACAAGTGATCCCTGCCTTCTGAGGGAAAGCATTCTTGGTGAGAAATAGTCTCCTGGGAGAGAAAAAACTTCCATTGTCAAGGAAAGCAAAGGGCTTCAACCAGGGAAGGGGCAATCCCGAGGCAACTGAAGGCAAGACAGCGATGCCACAGAGAGAGGGAGGGAGGGAGAGAGAGAGAGAGAGAGAGAGAGAGAGAGAGAGAGAGAGAGAGCGCCAGCCAGGGCAGCACACATGCTAGGCTTAGCCATATCCCCAGCCCCCTTTCTGGGAACTGAACCCAGGGTGATCTACCACTGATTTACATCCTCAGCCCCTTTTACTTTGTAGCACATATTTATTTTTGGAACACAAACATTAGTATATATTTTTTTGATACAAATATGAAAAAGACAGAAACCAATAGAGACACAGCAGGCAATGGGTACTCAAACCAGTCTCATGTCTTTCTCAAGAGCTGCTGAATTGGAAGACAGTCCCGCCCACTTCAAAGGCCCCTTTTTGCAGTTCTTCTAATTCTAGGGGATCAGCGGGTGGAAGGTACATCCCCGCTTAACCAAAACTCAATGGCTGTCCTTTATTTTGAGGCAGGGTCTTGCTAAATTGCTGAGGCTGGCCTTGAATTTGGGATCCTCCTGCTTCAGCTTCTTGAGTCACTGGGATTACAGGCTTGAGCCACTACACTCTGTTGTCACATTGTTTCATTTGAACACCAAAATGTACAACAAATCTGTAGGTGTGTAGATAATGATAGAAGGAGAAAATGTGGAAGTTGCTTTTTTTTTTTTTTTTTTTTTTAGTGCTGGAGGTTAGAATCCAAACACCAGTTCTACCTCCAAGATACACCTGATCCCTGGGAAGTTTTCTTCTTCTTCTTTTCTTCTCCTTCTCCTTCTCCTCCTCCTCCTTCTTCTTCTTCTTCTTCTTTTTTGTACTGGGGATCAAACCCAGAGTGTGATACATGCTAAACATGAGCCCTACCTCTGGGCTACATCCTCAGCCCTCCTCTTTCATCTTAAAGGTGAAAATTACAAGAAATTTTCTTCTTCTCAAAGGTCTTTTAAGGTCAAAGAGACTGACTGCCCAGGGGAGCCCTGGCTTCTCCACTTCCGGTGTGAACTCTCTCTGCTTTGTTGTCTGTTATGGTTTGGATGGGAGGTGTCCCCCAAAAGCTCACATGTAAGACAATACAAGAAGGTTGAGAGAAGAAATGATTGGGTGATGAGAGTCTTGACCCAATCAGTAAATTAATCACCTGAAAGGATTAACTGAGTGGTAACTGAAGGCAGGTGGGGTGTGGCTGGAGGAGGTGGGCATTGGGGGCTTTGGGGTATTTATTTTGTATCTGGTGCATACAGTCTCTCTGTTTTCTGGTCATCGTGTGAGTCTCTTCCCTCTGCTACACTCTTCCTCCATGAGGTTCAGCCGGAGGAATGGAGCCTGCAGTCTGTGGACTGAGACCTCTGAAACCATGAGCCCTTAAATAAACCTTCCTTGCTCTACAGTTGTTCTGGTAGGGTCTTTCAATTGGAGCAGCAACAAAGCTGACCAAAACAGTGTCCTTGTCTATGAAATGGACATAATCATAGTCCTACCTCATAGGGCTGTTGAGAGGGCTAGCCTGGCTCAGGTTCAAGCTCTCATCTGTTAGGTAATATCCATTAAAAGGTAGGCAGGGAGGTGGCAGTTGTTACAAGAAACAAAAAACCAAACTCTCCAGCTATTTGGGCCACTGTCTGTGGCAGAAGCAAGCCCTTTAGTTCCTAGCTGGACCTGGACATGTGCTTTTATGTTTGAATGATTCTAGTGTGAAATTCAAGGGAACTTTTCAGTGTCTGACAACCTCTTTAGATTGCTGCTAACAGTTTTTCTTGGGGAATTCAGGAGTCTCAAAGGGAGGAGGGGAGAAGGGCCAAGTGAAGATGTGAGGTGGGGGGACAAGTTAGAAACTACAGTTGTCAACTGAGTGTGGTGGCACACACATATAATCCTTGCAACTTGGGAGGGCTGAGGCAGGAGGATAGTAAGTTCAACCATCCTCAACAACTTAGCCAGACCCTGTCTCAAACGAAAAAAATAAAGAGAACGAGGGCATGTAGCTCAGTGGTAAAGGGCCCCTGGGTTCAATCAACAGTACTCACCAGCCCCCAAAAGAAAACTACAATTGTCATAAAGAATGCAGAGCTCATAAGATTCCTTACTACCAACCAATCAGGTGCTGTGATGCACATCTGTAATCCCGACCACTCTGGAGCCTGAGGCAGGAGGGTTTCAGGATAAAGGCTGGCCTGGGCAACTTAGTGAGAGTGAGACAGGGTCTTACTAAGGAAGGAAGGAAGGAAGGAAAGTAGGGGATGGCTGGAGATGTAGCTCAGAGCCCATGGGCTCAATCCCCAGTACCTCCTCCTACCCTGACTCCTTATTACCTTTAGAGTCAGAGGGTGGAACACTGTTTATACCCCAGATAACTGTTTATCCCAGGCAAATCAGAGTGTTTGGTTACTCTAACACCCCATCTACTCCTCAAATCTTTCTTTTCTTTTCTTTTTTTTAAAGAGAGAAAAAGAGGGAGGGAGAGAGAGAGAGAATTTTTTTAATATTTATTTTTTAGTTTTCGGCAGACACAACCTCTTTGTATGTGGTGCTGAGGATCGAACCCGGGCCGCACGCATGCCAGGCGAGCGCGCTACTGCTTGAGCCACATCCCCAGCCCTCCTCAAATCTTTCAAACCAAACTTTTTTGTAGTGTTGGAGATTAAACCCAGGGCCTCATCCATGCCAGACAAGAGATTTACTACTAAGCTATTAGTAGTATTCCTCAAATCTTCCTTCCGTCCTTCATTTTTTATTTCTGTTTTGGTACTGGGGGTTGAACCCAGGGATGCTCTACCACTGAGTTACATCTCCAGCCCTTTAAAAAACTTAATTTTTTTTTTTTTTGACACAAGTCTTACTCGGTTGCTTGAGGGCTCACTACATTGCTGAGGCCAGCCTTGAGCTTTCGATCTTCCTGCTTCAGCTTCCTGAATTGCTGGGATTACAGGCAGGAGCCACCACACCTGGCTCCTCAAATACTAATGAAGAATTAGCTCATGTATTTGTCTAATGTGTAAATTTCCCTTGACTCCTTCTCAATAATGTCTGAGTCACCAGATTTGCTGAAAGAAAAAGGAAAATAGATTCTGAGCTGCTCTCCAGCTTTCACACCCTGCCAAGCAAGAACAGTATCCCCACTGCAGCAAATTGAACCCTGTTGGGTACAGCTGCAATGACAGTACTTCATATTCTCCTCCTCCTTAACCTTCACCTTGTTTCATAGGAAGGTATTTTGTTAAAGGCCTCATAGAGCTGGAGGACTAGAGGAAGATAAAAATACATAACCAATATGGTGGTTCACAGAAGGACCATTGTTCAAACCAGTAAGTGGGCACTTCAGCCCACATGCAAGGCCCCATTTCTTCCATGCTTATCTGCCCAGGGTGCTCCAGTTGTCACCCTCTGCTGAGTAAGAAGCTGCTCTGGAGGATCTAAGTTTTCCAGAGCTAAGAGTCTGGGATTCTGGCCCCATTGACTTAGGATAATGTTCATGGATGGGTCTTCCTGAGAGTTTCTAGTCATTTCCCGTCATTTGAGTCACTATTCCCATCCTGTACGCACAGGGCCTTCAGGATAGCAGCTATCCTGATAGAGCTACACCTGGTTTAAGGGATGAGGAGTGCTGAATTCACATGGAAATATGTCCCCTGAAGCAACAGTTCATCCTGGAGTGGTCTCCTATGGTAGGTCAAGCGGGGCAGGCTGTCATTGCAGTTAGTCAGTCAGCTTCTATTTCTTTTCCCTAAATAAACTAACTTAAGAAACAGGAGTTAATTGGCAAGACAGAGTGGAGCTCACAAGCCCACAGAAAACCAAGGACCATTTTGAAAATGACAGCCCAGAGCAATCACTAAGGTGTAGTCTCTTCAGGGTCCACTGTCCGAATGAATCACTCCAGCTGTCTTCAGGCTTCATGTCTATCTGGCAAACCCCAGGTTCCTTGAGAATTGAATTGGCCCTCTTTTCTTATGTGCTTTTCCTTCCGCTAGACAGCTTTATTGGTAGACTTAATGGTGAAGAGTGAGAGTAGGAGAGAAGAAAGTTATTTTACCAAAAGAATATGCTGTGGATGATGGGCAGGCCAAACAGCAGATGGCTATCACACAGGAAGGGTCTCCTGTGGCCTGCTTAGAGCTATGGTCCTAAAGCCCACCTGGATTTCGGAGTTGGAGGACAGAGCTGAGCTTAATTATTTAGTACAAAGCTGATAGTGCACTAGCAGTACAGTATTGGAAAGTGTTTCATTATAAAAATGATATCCTCCTAGAAGAAACTTAAGAGATCACAAAAAAAGTCTAGAGCACCTGATTGTTGTTTTGGATCCTGGGAATTCGAATCCTGGGCCTTATACCTGCTCTGTACTTCTGAGCTATCCCCCCAGGCATAGAAAAGAGAATTTCAAACACTATCTGTAGTCCTACTTCTCAGAGAAAACCACAGTTAATTTTTTAAGTTGTTTCTTTCCTTCTATGGATTCTTTTTCATGAAGTCGAGATCAGGCTGTGTATATGATTTGGTATTTAATGTTTAAGCAAGAACAATAATCCCACAACTGCTAGAGGAATACCTTTGTGACATTGGCCTAGTGATCAGACATGACCTGTAGCTGCCCTACCTGTGGAAGAGGCAGAAGGGACCTTTCCCTAGTACTGGGGCCCAGGCCAGTATTGCACAGCTAGGGAAGTTGCCAAGGCCTGTTCTTCATCCCAGAGGACATTCTCTCTGGACACAAGCCAAAGTGGATGGGAACTTCAATGGACCCTGCCTTGTGTAGTGAGGGGGCTGCCACCTCCTCGTTAGAGCTCATAGAAGCTCCTTGTGTGTTTGTTTGTTTTTTGACTCAGGAAATGAGCCTATGGGCCATCCTCTTGGGTTTTAGTTGGTTCTGATGAATTTCAACATGTTCTTCTGACACGAATAGAGCTCATTTCCATCTAATCTTTAAAACAGTCTCTACCTTTATTTAGTCATTTGAAATGATGTTAATATTCTTTCATGAAGAGTGAAATCACCAGGAAACGGTATAAAGAAAGAATCCTAGTTGAAATATAGCCATAGCCGTCTTAATAATGCACTGTGGAGATTCAGTTGTGTGTATTTAAGCTCCTGAATCTGTGTATTTAACAAGTTAAAAACTGAGAGTTGGCCTGTTTCAACCTTTGCTGACATTTGCTAAGCAATGGAATTCAAGAGGATAGAAGGGTTTAGAAGTCTGTTATCCAGAGCTAGAGGAATCTGGTCACTTCCTGCAATTAACTCTTGGGAAAGAGGAGTCTGCCTCTCAGAATTGGGTAAAAAATCACTTTTTTTTTTTTTTTTTTTTTGAGATGAGCTCTCACTATCTCACTATGTTGAGCAGACAGGCCTCAAACTTGAAATCTTTCTAAAAAAATTTTTTAGTTGTAGATTGACACAATACTTTTATTTATTTATGTGATTCTGAGTAATGAACTCAGTGCCCACGCATGCAAGGCAAGCACTCTACCACTGAGCCACAACCCCAGCCCCAAACCTGAAATTCTGATTCGCCTCCTAAATAGATGGGATTACAACCGTGTGCCACCACCTCTGTCTAAAACCACTCCTGAAGGGCATCGACTTTCAGCCACAGAAGAATGTTATTCAACTTCGCTGTTTGATTCATTCCAAGTGACTCGAGGGGCCAGCCTCTCACTCCAGTACCTCTAGGGACACTTGTTTTCTTTGCTAAGACACTTCATCAGCACCAAGGGGCCTCTCAGGTCAAGGCTGGGGAATGCCACTGAGCCAGTAGGAGAGCCAGGCTTGGTCTAGTGACACAGGAGGGACTTGAGCTGAGAGGCTCCGGCCTCTCTGACTCCTCCTCCTATCAGCCCTCATGAGCTCCTTCACTCGGCTTCTCCAGGTTTCCAGTGGCTCCCTAGTTCACCTCTCCAGCCCAGCTTGCCTCATCTTCCAGACCCACATATCCACAGGCCACTCCACCGTTCTGCCTTAGGGTTGTCACTAGCCCCTCCTGTTATCCATGTCCCCTGAAAGCATCCCTCTTCGTTTCTTGTCTCAGTGGTACCAGGAGGCTGCCAACTAGACCACCCAGGAGACATGACGATTCCTCCCACCTTTCTCATTCTGCCCACTAAATTGTTTAATTCATTCATTTGGTTGTTGAGTAAATTTTAAGCACCTACTGTGTGCCACTTACTGCATTAGTTATATAGTAGTCAAGGTCTCTACTCCTGTGGCTTTAAGTCGAGTTAGGGAAACAGACAAATGTATACTGAGGGTTGAACCCGGGGCACTTAACCACTGAGTCATTTCCCTGGCTTTTAAATTTTTTAAAATTTTGAGACAGGGTCTCACTAAGATACTGAGGGCCTCACTAAATTGCTGAGGCTGGCTTTGAACTTGTGATCCTCCTGCCTCAGCCTCCTGAACTGCTGAGATTATAGGCCTGTGCCACTGCACCCAGCTATCTTTCAACTTTCATCAATAAAGCAATTTAGTGAGGCCCTAAGCAACTAAGACCCTAGGGTAAAGCCCCCTGGATTCAATCTCCAATACCCCCCCCACACACACACAAAAAAAAAACCCAAACAAACAAAAAACCCAAAACTTCTATCAATCTAAGAAGAAAATTGATGATCCTTTAAACTCCTTAGTCTGGCCTACAAGTCCCTTCAAACCTGACTATTATCGCCCTCTCCAGTGTCACATTCAACTACTTGTCCTCAAGTTCTCTATACTTTAATTCATGAAAAGGAGAGTCAGAGCCGGGCAGCAATACAAGGCTTCTCTGGTACCCAGAGAATTAGCACAAGCCAAATCTGAGGCTAAATATGGTCCAGGTCTAAAATAGAGGGCAGGAAATGCTGGAGCAAGGATTTCTGGCCACTATCTAAAAGAATGTCAAGGACCAACATGTGGGATATATTTGGGGAATCTGAGGGCTTGAAGACAAGACCACGGTTATAGTTGCTGAGAGATGGTGACTGAGGACAGGACTCTGAGCACAGAAATGGCAGCTTCCAGGCAGGATCCCCACCCATGCAGAACTGAGGTTCCAGGACAGCCAGGACCCCAGCAAGCCAAGAACCAGGCAGGTGAGGTGAGGCCGTGTGAGCTCCTGAGTTTGATCCCCAGCAGGGGTTGGGTGGGGGGGAATGTGCAGGACTCGACATTGGGACTCAGAAGGTCAAGGACAAAGGCTGACTTGAGGAGGACTTGACAGGAGAAAGAGAACTACATGAAAGTTCTTTATAATATTCTTCCTGCCTGGAACCAGAATGAATCCCAGAATAAAAAGAGCAAGACTAAGCCTCGGGCAGAAGGGCATTGAGAAAGGAACCAGGCAGCTCCTGCCATGGGTGCCCCAAGATCAGCACTGGCAAGCCACGGCTCATCCTCAGAGCACACACAAGTCAGGGACGTTCAAGTTTAATCCCGTGAACCCAGGAGCCCGGATTGCTTGGGAGACACCCAGTGTGAAGGTGAATGAAATCTCAACATGAGTATGTTTCTGAGAGTATCTCTGTAGCTCTCAGGAGGGTCTCTGGAGAGTGTGACTGGGTCTGGTTCACATGGCAACCAGAAGATTATGACATACTCAGAGGATGGTGAGGTCACAGAATACAAGCCTTAAAGTAAGTGAGCCATGTGAGTCTCATTTATTTTTAAAAGAAACCTCTGAGAAGAGCTTAGAACAATTTTTTCCCTTGAGTGCCATTTCCCAAAGGTACTCACTGAACAATAAGGTGTGACTGTAATGGCTGCACTGAGTTGTCTTTTGGACAGTGTTAGAAGGGACATAAAGAAGGTGGACAGAGAATTAAGACAGTTGAGATGCATCGATGAATTCAGCACCCGATGCCTGTGCGACTTGTACATGCACCCGTACTGCTGCTGTGACTTGCATCCCTACCCATACTGCCTGTGCTACTCGAAGCGATCGAGATCCTGCGGCCTGTGTGACCTCTACCCGTGCTGCCTGTGTGACTACAAGCTGTACTGCCTTCGCCCGTCCCTCAGGAGTTTGGAGAGGAAAGCCATCAGAGCCATCGAGGACGAAAAGAGAGAGCTTGCCAAGTGAGAGAACTCACTTTTAGATCTTTTAGAGTTGGTTTCTCAGCCTCAAGAGTTGAAATAAAAGGGGGGGGGTGATAATTGATACTTGAACAAAGATAAAAAAAAAATGTTCAAGATAATGACTCTGGTGACTTAGGAAAGATTTTAGAAGAGTCAATGGGTCCATAATGGGAATGGTGAGATTCTCCAAAGACAATGTAACGATGTTGAGGGCAGCTGGTGGTTTATAGCGGGAGTGCCAACTTGACAAATTAGGTGGCTTTAATGAGGGAAAGAAATAGGGGGTGTCATTAAAAAGCTATTGGAGGCAGCAAACGAAACATTTTTTCTGGTTATGAGTAAAGTGATTTGAGTATATTTGGACTTACAGAAATGTCTGCAGGACAAGTAATAATAATTGATCAAATTCTTAATGTTTGCCAGAGGCTTTAGGAGCCGGAGAATAAATTGAACAATAGAGGCATTTCCTTCATTTTGTAGGAAAATCTGTCTCCCCTTCCTCCCAACTCCAAAGACTTACAGTTCCTCTGGAGTTGAGGTCATTACATTGGCTCTCCCCTCCAACTCCAAAAAAAGCTGTGGAAATAAACTACAGAACTCGGTTGCCCCTTTCAGAGGAGACTTTGAGTTGGGTTTCCATGGAATTGGGGAATCTAAAAAATGTTTTAGTTTTGATCATATTTTCTTTTTTGCCTGGAGTAAAGAAGGAAATCTCTGTCTATATAAGCCATTTAGTCTGCTACTACTGATGAAAATGGTGGTGGGGAGAGTTGTCCTCTGGCTAAATAAATTATGGCCCACCAAACATTGGAACGGTATGTAGATGTTAAACGGATGGACAAAGCATTTTTACATATTGATGGTGGTAAGTGGAAAAAGCAAATCTAGAAAAAAATGTGTTTAATATGGTCCTATTTTTTAAAAGATAAGCATAGATAGGTAAGATGCCTAGAAAAATAGGTGAACGATGGGTGGATGGGTATGTAGAAGAGAGGTCCCTTGGCAACAGTGACAGTGGTGTTTCATCGGAAGGGCATAGGACAGTAATTGTCGAGGTCATCAGCCTTGGCCAAAGGTCAGGACTGGCCCTCCCTCATAGGCTGAAATGGAGCATTCACCTACAGATTCATGAACATATTCTTTGAACCACTGTTTATTTTTACTCCTTAGGAAATCAAGTTTATAAACTGTTCACACTGTGAGGAAGGGCTCCTTGTGGGCAGGTCTATGCCCACTCCCTCTGTACCTCGGGTCTTCTGAGCTCCCCTCTTCCCACACCCCTCAGGGCAATGCCTCTCTGCCCTTTGCCATCAGGCTCCTTATCCCACTTTAGAGACTCTATTTTTTGGTGCTCAGTTGGCCCAACTTTAATTCCCAGCAGAGTAGTTCATACAAGAGGTGATGCTTTCTCTAGTTTGTGATGCTTATTCTGACAGTGTCTGGGTCTTGGCTGTTTTTGTTTGTTTTCCTGTGCCAGCAGCAGGATGCGAAGCTGGTGATTTCTTACATTAATTCCTGGATCTCTGAATGGATAACTCTTGAGACCATTTTAGAAATGACCTCAGGCTTTTGCCCTCTTTTTTTCTCCTCCCAGATACTTTTCTTCCCATTCATACTACTTTGTGAAATTTCTATGCTCTATTTCTGACAGCTTGACATCTCCCTATCCAAAAAGGCTTAGTGTCACCTGTAAACCTAAATCTTCAATTTTCCTGAATAGAGGTAAAAATGTTCAGCTGTGATCCCAGCTCCAATCCCAGAGGACTCACACTGTTAATTTTTTTTCTTCCGGTGAAATACCTCCTCTTATCTTTAAGCTAGCTCCTGATCCATGACTAAAGAGATCCAGAAATATTATGTTGAGATAACTTTTTTAAAAACAATCTTTGGTGTGAAATCTTGTCCAAGGCTTTGTGGATTTAGAATTCATATTCACATGACCTTTCACCCTTTTAAAGAATGCTGAGGCATTGGTTAGTTATGACATATCTTTCAGATGTCATTCTGGATTGTCCAGAAGGTTCTATGTTCCTAGTCTGTAGTTGACTCCGCCCCACTGAAATTACTTTCTATGTGAGAGTCAATCTGTTATGTGTCTGGGTATTACTCTAATATTAGAGTAAAAACTCTTGGCCAAAAATTTTTAAATTTCATCCATAAGTTTCTTGAACATTCTTGAGTGTCATTTTTATATATATAATATTCATATAATATATAATATATAACATACATAAAATATATGGATAGATGGATATGTAAGTATATGTATTATATATAAATAGCTTTTTCTTTATACCAGGCATAGAAGGTCCAACTCACTTCCATTGTTTCTTTTCTTTCTTTTTTTTTTGTGGTATCCAATGGCCTTGTATCCATTCTTGCTTGAGTAGCTGCTTCAAAAGTCAGTGTCAGCCAGGTGTGGTAGCAAACACCTATAATCCTAGCTGCTACATGGGAAGTTGAAGCAGGAAGATACCAAGTTTGAGGTCAGCCTGGGCAACACAGCAAGACTCTGTCTCAAAATGAAATACAAAGGACTGTGGGTGCAGGTCTGTGGTAGACTGCCTGACCACCCTGGGTACTTGCAAGGCCCTGGGTTTTATCCCCAGTACCACAGAGGAAGGGGTAGAGGAGGCAATGTCTTCCTTAGTACGCACCCAATTTAGCACTTTCGTTTCTTTAGCTTTTTCAGTATGCCTGTTCCTTTCCCAATTACCTTTTATGCCCGAAGCACTAGCCATGCCCCTGACTCAGCCTCACTCTTCTGGATCCAGAAGGACTGAGGTAACTGAATTTGTTTTCCTTTGGGGAAATACCACATCATCCTGCCTTAAGTTTGTACCTGATTAGCCACGGCACTTCTTGGGGTTCCCTTTCCTCATTCCTAAAGCTGGAGGAACAAACCAGCTTCAATCCATCCTCAGTCCTGACCGTAGTTTATGACCTAATGAACAGATGCAGGTGTGGCTTTGACACCGGCACTAGTCCTGCGGCCAGATGAATCTTGGTTTACAGTTGTACCTTGAGCTACACTGGCCTCACCCTCTGTACCCTTCTTTGGTACCTAGAAATGAATCCTGAAGCTGTGCTTCCATCCACTCACGTAAGAGCCTGTGGTTGGCCTAAATCTCAACAAGAAATTCCCTTCAAAGTCCCCCCCAGGAGGCCTGCCATCTCAAAACTTTAAAAACCTGCCCTCTCATTTCTTTTCTGGACTCCCCCGACACTCATGAGTTTGAGGTTTTCATTGAGTCTTCTCTCAGTCAGTGAGTCAGGGTCAGACTGGGGCTTTATGACTGGTAAAGACTGGCTTTCCACAGAGAGCCGGCTTCCCTGTGTCCTCTGAGACACAAGAGCTGGCCCCTGGTTGCTCTCTCATCACAATCTCTTTGTACCCGTTGTCTTGGAGCCCAGTTCCCCTTGGTTGCGAGCCTAGGAGTTGCCACCTAAGCCTAAAACATTCTGTGTGTGTGTGTGTGTGTGTGTGTGTGTGTGTGTGTGTGTGAAAGAGAGAGAGATACTAAGGGTGGAACCCTGGGGAGCTATACCACTGAGCTACACCTCCAGCCCTTCATTTTATTTTGGAATAGAACCTCATTGAATCACAGAGGCTGGCCTCAAGCTTACAATCCTCTTGCCTCTTGAGTAATTGGGACTACAGCTGTGTGACACCATCCCCAGCTGGTGAAAAATCATTTCTATTATTTAGTTTGACCTTATTGTTTAATGATATAGGACTTGGGCCTTGGTCACTTAAAAACTCAGATTTTGTCTGGGTCTTGTTTTTTTATTAACTGGTGTAGAAAAAAATAATTACATTCTAATAGAAATAAAATGTGATGTGTTGGTTTTGAAAGTAGTATTGGGGAAGTTGTTGGGTTTTTTTTTTGTTATTTGTTTTGCATCAATAGCATTGGTTACTTGAAAAATTAAACACTTTCTGAAGTGGTTTCCTTTATCAGGAAAGAAAGGAAAAAAAACTCAGATTTTGGGTAAGTTCGTTTACAGAAGGAATGATGAAGAATTTTCTTTATTGAGTAATGTCTACGTACCCAGTATTCACATTCATTTAATTCTCCTAGTGTGCCTTTGGGCTGCTATTATCTCTATCATCATATAGTTGATGCATCAGATCTAGGGCAACCGTCTCGATCACTGAGACATCGTGGAGCCCTGACATGAAGACACATTCACCTGAGTGAGAAATTCATGTACCTCACCACCTGGCCAGTGATTCTCAAAGTGTGGTCCCTGGATCAGCATTAGCAGAGTCACCTGGCACTTATTAGAAATGCAAATTCTCAACTCCACACCAGAGCAACTGAATCTGAAACTTGGGGGTGGGGTGGGGTAGGGGTGGAGACCCAGACACCTGTGTTTTATCCAGCCCTGCAGGAAAGTCAAATGCAGCCAGACTACACTGTTTACTCCTTGTTGAGTGACACTGTCTGCCATATTAATACCAAAGGGAAGGGAGAAGAGTCAAAAAGAAGGGAGAGAGGAAAAAAAGGAGAAAAGAAAGGGAAGGATGTGTTTACATGGGTCTTTGTAAACATGGAAGAGAGAAGCAAAGTATTCCAACAAAGCTTAGAGAAGGCTTGTTTCCCCTTGCTCTCAGGTGGATAGAGTAATTTTTGACATCTTCCTTTATTAATCACAGGAATGAATATGAGTTATATCTGTATGAAGATGGCTGCTCATATAGCTCCTCATGGGCGTGGGTGGTGTTTCACATTCAGGAGTGTGGTCTGATGTGCAGGTGAAACTCAGCTTCAGCAGAGCGAAACAGACTATCAGAGTGCAGACACACAGGCGCCTCTGGTCTGAAGCCGTCCCCAGCTTTTCTATGAGTCTTCAACAGAGAACCAAAGGAACTGGTTCAGCTCTGATAAAAGCATAGGAGGCAATCTCCCCTTGCCCAGAACTCCAGAGAGCCATGGGAAATCCCAGTTAGGCTGATGGCAAAGTCAAGTTGCAAGTTCAGAGTTGAGTCTGATGAGCAAAATGTGACTTCTGCGAGTTCCCTTAAACCCACAGGTTCTTGCTCATAACCACTGAGATAAATGCAAGAAGAGACCTGACTTGGCCAAGAGTTTTAGGCCATTTCTCAAAAAACCCCCAGTGTGGGATAGCTATATAACTGCTGCAAAGAAGCCAAAGTGGTAGGGATAGGGGAGAAAGGGGGAACAAAATGCATGAAATTGTACTTGGGATTCAGGCATCTAAGTGGAGATGGACCTGGAGCTGGCAATGCCTGGTGGGTCTGGTTGCCAGATCCATCTCCTACAGATGGCAGGAGGGCAGAATCAGCTCAGGCAGTCACTGGGGCCCTAGAAATCCTGCTTGGGGTCTTTGGCCCTCTTTTGTTAGTCCAAGCCCCTTCTTTACAGCAGGATATGATGCAATTTGACTCAGCTCACGTGCACACCGTGGAGAATCTGAGAAACCCTGAGTGCCTACTCTACTCGTGCTTCACTGATGACCTTGGCTGCTCTCCTTCAAGCTCTGATCTTATTTTTTTGGTACTAGGGATTGAACCCAGAGACACTTTACCACTGAGCCACATCCCCAGCCCTTTTATTCTGAGACAGAGTTTCACTAAGTTGCTGAGGGTCTTGCTAGGTGGCTGAGGCCAGTCTCAAAATTGTGATCCTCCTGTCTCAGCCTCCTTGTCACTGGTATTACAGGCATGCCCAGCTTCAAGCTATAATCTATCCAGAGAGAGCAACATGTCTAGAGTTTGCGCTGTTTCTTGCATTTTTGTGAGTTATTCCCTATCTAGTGAGATAATGTGCTTGATCTCTAGGCTGCCTCTTAGAGATAGCAATTTCAAAGTCCAGTTCTCTTCCTTTCTTCTTAGTATGGCCAAGGGTATTCCAGTATACCCAGGGCAAAAAAAGATTACTTTACCCCCCACCATCCTCAGATTCCTTTGGGTTGGGGGTAGAAATGGAGCTGAGTGACTTATTATATAGTCCTCTGGGTATATGACTCAAGTTGTTTCTGTTTGCCTCAGTGTCTCCTAGGACCAAGTTGTACTTGGTCATTTTGTAATTAGCCATTAAGAGTCTTGGTGTATAATTTTCAGTACAAGTGGTTCACACTATTAAACCAATCCTGTGAAGTCTTGTCAAGTGAAAAGTGAAGATTAAATTCAGTGTGTGTAGCATGAACTTAAGAACCTACACAAAACTGTATGTAGAAACACACATACACACACACAGAAAAAAAGTGTAACACAAAAGAGTTAAGTGTGGTATGTAATTATGAATTTTTAAAAAATATTTAATCAGGCTGGGGATGTGGCTCAAGCGGTTGTGCGCTCGCCTGGCATGCGTGCAGCCCGGGTTCGATCCTCAACACCACATACAAAGATGTTGTATCTGCCGAAAACTAAAAAATAAATATTAAAGATTCTCTCTCTCTTTAAAAAAAAAAATTTACCTTTTTCTTTATATTTTCTGGACCTATATAACTTACATAACAAAAAGAAGGAAATGTTTAAACAAAATTCAGCATAAAAAAGGCAATACAGTGATAATCACATGTGCATCACAGTTATTGTGAAGATTAAATGGAATAACTCTTCGTAACATGCTTAGCACTTTCCATGGCAAATTGTAAACAAATAGCAACAACAGAAAAAGACAAAAGCCTAACAACCTAACCATGTGCCACTCACAGTTGTGAATTTTTTTTCATGCATTAACTAACTTAAACCTCACAATAACACAATAGGTAGGAGACTACTTATTGTCCCAGTTTTACAGATGAGGAAACTGAGACAGAGAAATTAAAAAACTTGTCTATGTGGCAGAACTGAGATTTAAACATACTCTATAGAGTCTGTGCTCTTGGACACTTGGCTTTACTAGTTCTTGATGTATCCTAACTGATCAATCATTGTGAGCTGCTGTTAATTTCTTAATTTATTAAGGATTTACATGGGTAGGACATGAGAACGGCCAGCTTCTCTAGGAGCCATGGCAATGGCATTTGACAACTGGTTCTGATCTGTAGCATTTTCCACTTGCTGTGGTGTAAATATTCCCACCATGATTGATTTTGAACAATTAATGTGAAGTCACTAAATGAGGAGCTGAGAAAAGAAGCATACAGTGAGCTCTTGAAAGCTGGCAGGATCCCAACCAACATGCCACTGGTGGGTGGTCCCATATCTGATGGACACAGCCCTGCCAAAAGGACTGAATTCCTTCTGGCACCAGGTCACTAGAATCTGGAGCCATTTCATGGCAGCAAGAGGAGTCAGCCCTAGTGGACAGAACCAGGTCAGTTCTCTCCTGCCCTTTTTGCTGATGGAACTTTTCAAGTCAAGTGTCTGGGTGATTGTCCAGTGGCGGAGCTGACAGTAATGTTTTTATTAGACAGAGTCTTACTGTGTTGACCAGGTGGTGGGTCTCAAAACTCCTGGGCTCAAGCAAACCATCTGCCTTTCCAAGTAGTATATAGTGTTTAAAATGGTATCTCTTCAATTGTGTCCCATTAAAAAACTACTCTGTCTATATATAATTGTAGAAACAACAATGATCATTGTAATAATTAAATAAGATTTGAAACATGCCAAGCACAGCATTAAGTAAAATGCTACCCTCTCATCTAATCCTCTAACAATTATCATTATTATCTCTACAAATGAGGAAACTGAAGCACAGAGAGGTTAAGGAACCCCCCATGGTTTCATAATTAATAGGAGGAGGAGCTAGAATTGAAATATAAGAGAAAGACCTGAATGGCCAAGCACCCATTTGTTGTCAACAGAGGCTGACCTGTAGGGCAGTGTGATTCATGTAGCGGGACTCTCACTTTTTATATTCCTCGTTTGGGTAAATTTGATTTTTCATGATGACTAATGTGAGCTTTTCTATTAAAGGGAGATAGAGATTAAAATATGGTTTCTTGGGCTGTGTGTGAGCTCCTTCCTCTCACTCTGTCCTTTTTTCTCAATTCCAGGCTCAGAAGAACAACAAACAGAATCCTGGCCTCCTCTTGCTGTAGCAGTAACATCTTGGGGTCAGTGAACGTGTGTGGCTTTGAACCTGATCAAGTCAAAGTACGAGTAAAGGACGGAAAGGTGTGTGTGTCAGCTGAACGGGAGAACAGGTACGACTGCCTCGGATCCAAAAAGTACAGCTATATGAACATCTGCAAAGAGTTCAGCTTGCCGCCATGTGTAGACGAAAAGGATGTAACTTACTCCTACGGCCTCGGCAGTTGTGTCAAGATCGAGTCTCCATGCTACCCTTGTGCCTCCCCCTGCAACCCGTGCAACCCGTGCAACCCCTGCAACCCATGCAACCCTTGCAGCCCCTGCAGCCCTTGCAACCCTTGCGACCCCTGCAACCCCTGCTACCCCTGTGGAAGCCGATTTTCCTGTAGGAAAATGATTTTGTAAATTGTGCTTAGGAATCCATGTCTTAGCCGAAGTCAGATACTCCAGCCAGGCAGCTCTTCCAGCATTTCTCTTCCCCTTCCCATGGCCCTTGTTGTTCAAGTACATAGGAAACTAAATACATAATTGCAATCTGCTGTTGTTGTGTGTAAGTCTTTTTATTCCGCCTACTCCAGGAGCCCTGCAGAGTTAGTGGGCATTGGAAGAATGAATGGATGGGGTACTGAGAGATGCTCTCCCGTGTCCTCCTCCAAACCCAACTATCTCCAAGTTCCAGGAAGCATCCCTAGACAGTCTTTCCAACTGATCCAATGAAATGGTCCAGCCCAGAAACCACACTGCAGACAGAGAATCTAGCAATTAAAAACAACCACTTTTTTTTTTTTCTTTTGGTGGTACTGGGGATTGAACCCAGGTATATCACGGCCCTTTTTATTTTTTGAGACAAGGTCTTGCTCAATTGACCCGGCAGTCCTTGAACTTGCCATTCTCTTGTCTCAGCCTCCTGGGTTGCTGGGATTCCAGGCACCATCACACCTGACTCTATGGCAGCTGTCTCTTTCCCTCATTTCCAGAAACTGGTTTTAGGCATGGAAATTCAGGAGCGGAAAAGTACAGACTTCACAAAATGATAGCATAGTTCTCCTGAATTTGGATCCTCATAGCTGGAGCCATTGAGCTATTCTTGGTTGTTAGGACAGAAATAGAAGTAAAGGAAAAACAAGATGATGGGGAGGGATGGTTTCAAACCTCTCAGCTGGGCAACTTGGGAGACTGAGGCAGGAGGATTGTAAATTCATGGCCAGCCTTAATCCTGTCTCTAAATAAATGGCCAGGGATGTAGTTCAGTGTTGGAACACCCCTTGGTTCAATCCCCATACTATGAACAAAACAAAACAACTCTCTTAGAGGGAACAAAAAACCATCTAGTTTGCATAGTAAGTCTTTTTATTAGCCTTAGATGTATAAGGGTTGAGTGGTGATTCTCAGTCTTGTCTGCACATGGGAATTATTTGGGAAGCTTTAAAAATATGCATGTTGGAGCTGGGTGTATAGCTCAGTTGCCTAGCATTTGTAAAACCCTGGGTTCAATCCCCAGTATACAACAACAACAAAGCCAAACAAAACAAAAAATTTTTGGTATGGGGGATTTGAATCATGTCCTCAAGCATACTAGGTAAGCACTGTACCACTGAGTTACATCTCCAATCCTTTTTCCTTCCTTCCTTCCTTCCTTCCTTCCTTCCTTCCTTCCTTCCTTCCTTCCTTCCTTCCTTCCTTCCTTCCTTCCTTTCCTTTTTTTTAGACAAGTTCTTACTAAGTCATCCAGGCTGAACTTGCAATCCTTCTTGACCCTCCTGAGTAGCTGGAATTACAGGCATGTGCCATTGCACCTGACCCAAACATTTCTTCTTCAAAAGAGGAAAATATACAGATGCCTGTGTCTTCTCCCCAGAGATTCTAATGTAATAGATCTGAGAGGCAACCTGGGCATCAAGATTTTTAAAAGCTTCCCCAGGCAATGCAAGCATACAGCTAAGACCAGGAAGCTCCGGGTGAGATCTTAAAAGTCTTTTTCTTTAAAAGCTTTCAAGTTCAAGATTGAAAAATAATTGATGTTGATAGTAGATTTTGCTCTCGATTGAGGGAACTAATGGCCCTCTATTACAAGTGGTGAATAAAAAACATTGAACATTGCCAAAACGTATTACCTAGCAACGAGGTATAAATGAATATGTGTATGCTAAATTGTAGAATTGCCCTTATGTCTTGCCATGTTTTGATTATATGTTCATAAATATTCTAGTTTCTAAGTTATAATTTTTTTTTCAGTACTAGAGATGGAACCCGGGATCTTGCACACATACTAAGCAAGCACTCTGCTACTGATCTGCATCTCCAGCATTTTTATAAATTTTGAGACAGTCTTGCTAAATTTCCCAGGCTGCCCTTGAACCTAGGATTCTCCTGCCTCAAGCCCTCCAAGTAGCTGGGATTAGAGGTGTATGCCACCACACCCAGTTAAAGTTAGAATGTTTTCTTGTGGTCCTAAGGGTTGAACCCAGAGGTGATTATCTACTGACCTATATTCCCAGATCTTTTATTTATTTTTTATTTTTTTTATTTTTTTTAAGAGTGAGAGAGAGGGGGGGACAGAGAGAGAGAGAGAGAGAATTTAATATTTATTTATTTTTTCTTAGTTCTCAGCGGACACAACATCTTTGTATGTGGTGCTGAGGATCGAACCCGGGCCGCATGCATGCTAGGCGAGCGTGCTACCGCTTGAGCCACATTCCCAGCCCCAGATCTTTTATTTTATTTTTTTTAAATTTTGAGACAGGTCTTCTAAATTGTGGAGGCTGACGTTGAACTTGTGACCCTTCTGCCTCTCAGCTTCCTGAGTCATTGGGATTACAGTTGTACACCACTGCACCCAGATTTTAAACATTTTTAACAAATTTCATCTTATAAAGTCAATGGAATCTCACTGGGGTCTTAATTCCTTGAACAAGTGGAGACCTCTGGCCTTTGGAAGGGGCCATTCCAGGGCACCTCCAGGAATGAACAGTTCATTTTTCTACTGACATACCCATGTCTCACCCTCCCATTAGTCCAGACATTCACCCATTTATCCATCATCTTGTCAGCCAGACTTCCTCCTCTGAAATCCAGGTACTGCACCTTGCAGCAGAGATGGAGAGAAAAATAACTTTCATGAATGCTTTAAATTAAATGCAGGGAGGGGTGCTATGAAGGGATGGGGAGAAGGTAAAGTGGGGGAGTTCCAAAGAAACTGAATTTAAAAGAGCTAGGAGAGGGCAGACTGGCCATAGGCATTTCCATGGTGTGTATCGTGGACATCACTGCCTGGCAGGTGCCCCAGGGAAGCCAGAGCCTGGCCTGTGTAGGATTGTTTCTTTCATCTGCTTGCCACCCTCACAGGGCAAGACTTGATAGATAAGTGGTTACTGACTGAGTACCAGCTCTGAGTGGGGGCCCAGTGCCAAGAGCTATTGTTACTAAGTACCTTTCCAGGAACTTATGTAGGGGAAGGCAAGACTACCATCAGTGGTATAATTGTCAAAGCACTTGACAGCGTGTAACCAGAGCTACATTGTCTGGTGTGCCCTGTGAAGTGCCCTCTAACATCAGCAAAGTGCATGTGGGAACTGGAGCCAGCCAGACAAGGAGGCAGGGCGTGGGTGTGGGCCTTGTCTGAGGCTTTGGGGGAAAAGCACGTAGCAGGGCTTGTTCCATGAACTGAGAACAGGGCGGAAGTAGATCTGAGGGAGAAGAAAGAAACATTGGTTGTCTCCTAAATTGTTAATGGATCCTGGGCTTGGGCAGCCCTGCCACGGTTTTGAATGTTGTTTTATAGATCAGAGTCCAACTGTAAATGCCCTTCTTTATCTACAGAATGGGCAATGGGTGGAGGTGACTCTTGAATGCACAGAGACAAAAAAATTGTCCCATAAGGGAATTGAAAGATGAGACTATGTCACTATCCATGTGTATAATGGATGAATGCCTAGATTAGGTAGATACACTACCTTTTAATTAATGAGCTTGGTAAATAGTGTTGAATTAAGCTTGAAGATGAATACAATTAAATAGCTCTTTAGTTCTGGAATATATTCCATTAACACAAAGAGCTATTTAATTGTATCATGATTAAAAAAAATTGGGGGGCATAGGACTCAGGAATCTATACCCAATTGCTACCATATACTGTTTAATTATCTTCAAAACTCACATAGTGAATATTTTATACAATTATATTAAAAATTCTCAGCAACTGTTCTTCAATTCGTGTAAAATAGTTTTATAATCCAGTGAACTGTTCATATCTGCAGATCTAGTGAACTAACAGTTTTTAAATTATCTCAACTTCTGAGATGTAGCTCAGTGGTAAAGCACATGCTTAAGCATGTGAGACACCCTAGGTTCCAGAAACCTCAAAGAAAGAAAAAACTTCAACTTCTCTTCTCTACACAGAAATTCCTTGTTCTGTTTCCCTCTTTCCCACACATGATTGTCACAGTCTGGAATAGGTTGCGACAATGACTTAGCCCTTTGGCTCAGGATGTGATGCTGAGAGTTAAGGTAAAATTAATACTGCAACCAGAGACTGGGAATTTGTAAGAAAAGTAAATGGGGGGGGGGAGAGGAGTAGGAAAGACAGTAGAATGAATCAGACATAACTTTCCTATGTTCTCATATGAATACAAGAAGAATGTAACTCTACATCATGTACTACCACAAAAACAGGAAGCTATGGCTGAGTGCAGTGACACACACCTGTAATCCCAGCAACTCAGGAGGTTGAGGCAGGAGGATTGTGAGTTCAAAGCCTGACTCAGCAACAGAGAGGTGCTAAGAAACTCATTGAGACCCTGCCTCTAAATAAAATACAAAATGTGGCTGGGGATATGGCTCAGTGGTCAAGTGCCTCTGAGTTTAATCCCTAGTACCAAAAAAAAAAAAAAAAAAAAAAAAGGGAAGTTATACTCCATGTATGTATGATATGTCAAAATACATTCTACAGTCATGTATAACTAAAAAGAACAACAACAAAAGTAAATGGAACCAGGTGAGGGGGCACATATTTGTAATCCCTGAGACTTGGGAGGCTGAAGCAGGAGGATCATAAGTTCAAGGCTAACATCACTCAGCATCTTATAGAGATCCTCAGCAACTTAGTGAGACCTTGTCTTAAAAAAAAAAAAAAAAAAGCAGGGGACCTTAGGATGTAGCCTAGTGGTAAAACACCTCTGGGTTCAATCCTCAGTACCAGAAAAAGAAAAAAAGAAAGAAAAGTAAGTGGGGAGCATATTGCTGAGTGACCTAGTGAATTCCAGTGGAGTCTGTAGGGATTTTGGCTTTTATCGTAGCATCTTCTCAACAGATGCCTGGATGAGTCACATGACTTGTAATCATGAGAGAAAGATTGGCTCAGAAGTGATCTTCAGGGAGCAGCTGCTCTTGATACTAACCTGGAAACACTTCTTTCCAGTTCGGAGAAGTACAGCAAGTAGCTCTTTATCCTTGAAGATGTAACACAAAGCCAGAAGGCATCCATTATTTGGGCATCTGGATCCTGATGAATGTATACACTTTGACAGACATAAGTACCCATCTCCCTGAGCTACACCAAGCCCCAGTTACAGTACTAGATACAGAGATCAGCAAACCTGATGGACAGCCTACCACTGTGAAGGCTCATAAACTGGGCCTTGATCTCATGCCACTTCAGAGGATGTCTCAGTAACAGAAAGTCCTGGAGCCAGAATGTCAGGAAGGGGGTTTAAATCTAGCAATCTCTGATTCCTAAGGCAACTGGCTCTTCTCTTCGAACCTCTTCCAGCAGGGAGCACCATCAAGGGCATGGGGTGACCCTGCGTGGTTGGAATAAATTCTTCTCTTGGTGGGATGGGGATCATCAAGCATCAAAATGTCCAGGGTTTCCAGTCTGGAAGGTTCTAGGGCAAGAGAACCTTCCTCCTCTACTCAAACTTTGGTGGTAACTGCATTTTCATATACCAAACTAAGAAAACGGGGACACAAAGACTTTACTGTGGTTTGTGAACGTCTTATTCCCTTTGGTAGGGGATGTTTTATCTCTGCTCTTTTTGGGAGGACCTGAATAGCTGGAATCTTCTGGAGGCTTCTCTATTTGACATCTGGGCTAGGATGGTGCTTAGAGCTTAGCTTAGCGGACACTGCATCTGGTTTGTGATTTTAGATGAAAAGTCTTACAGTGATGTAGAAAACAAACCTTGTTATATACATAAAGAACTGCATTTAGCCAGGCATGGTAGCAAATGCTGATAATCCTAGCAGCTTGGGAGGCTGAGGCAAGAGGATCACAAGTTCAAAGACATCCTCAGCAACTTACTGAGGCCCTCAGGAAAATAAAAATAAAATAGGGCTAGGGATGTGACTCAATGGTTAAGCGCCCCTGGGTTCAATCCCTGGTACAAAACAAAACAAAAAAACAAAACAAAAGCTTCTTTTACTGAAAATACAATATTTTAAAAACCACAATATTCAGCATTAAACATGTTTCCACTAATAAAACATTTGGAATTAATACTGCTTTAGAAGGAATATGGTCTCCGTGCCTTTGGAAACAATTATAACCAGACACAAACAAGCTTTATTCACCATTTTACCCAATTTTGTTTGTAGTTATTAAAACCATTTTAATTGAAATGGATCAAGGCTTAGTGTTGTTTCTATAAATAAGCACATATCCTAGATTATCTGGAACATCCCAGATTCCAAAACTGCTTATGGGTTTGGGATGGGAAGATAGAGTCCCCACATGCCACCGGTGTGTTCTTCATGGTCTCCTGGGGGAAGTGATAAGGAGCTAGTATAGATCCTTCAGGTAACAAAACACCCGAGAACAACAGGAGAAAAGGAACAAGGACAAAAAAAGGCTTTGGGGACTAACTGGCAGCTGGTGGAGAACTGTGCCAACATGGCAAGGAAGCCTGGGGACACAGTCTGAGAACAACCTGAGAGGGTAGCAGCTGTCCTGGAAGAGGAGGGTCTTTTGAGTGAGGACCTCAGCTACTTTCCAGTATCCTGGGTGCTAGAGGCTTGTCAGTCTTCAGGACCTGACCAGGGGCTTCTGAGGAGGCTCTACTTCCCAGGAGGTAGGGAGAGTTCTAGAAGGGTGGACCCTCTCATTAGTGGGAGAATCCTTCATTTCTTCCTCTGAATCCACCTGAGGACCTATTCTGTGTAGGGCAGCCCTGGTGAAGCCAGGCAGGATTCAGGGCACCAGTCTTGGGCTGTGAGGAGTTTTCAGCCCAATGATATATAAACTGGTGAGTGATGATTCCACCGCACCAAGGGCTTCTATGGAGACAGCATTGACGGGCCCTAGGAGAACAGGGTGGTGGTGACCAAGGGGCCTTTGTGGCTGGATCTCGGCCTTTCCATGTCTGCTCACCCAGTCTGTAGATGAGTAGAGGAGTAAAAACACACTCCACATGAAACTCCTTCTGGGTTGGTTTCAGCTCCTCTGAGAAGCTCACTTGTTCTCCCAGCTTCCCTTTCCTTCTTGGTTTCTTAGTTTCTCCCCTTTAAGGACCTGTCAGAGTCCAAGCAGGAAATAGTACACTCAGCTGGAATCTTGGAAGACTTTTTAATGCAGTGACTTTCCAGAGGCATTGGGGAGCTTGACATGAGTGACAAGGGATGTTGACACACACAGCAACCACCCCAGGAGGAAGCTGCTCTCCTACTTGACTTTCAAGGAAGGGGAAAAGATGGAGTCCTGGACCAGGGCCTGCCTGATAGGGGCTGGGGCTGTAGCAGGATGGGTACAGAGATGGGATGGATGGACTCCAGAAACAGACTCTTAGGGTTTGTTCTATCCTCTCCAAAGTCAGGTCACGTGGCTTCTTGCTGCTAAAACCACAGTGCTTGAAGAGATTCAGGAAAACTCTCATTCTGCTGACCCTACAGAGCCCCAGTGACTCAGAAGTCAAAGGCAAAAATGCTTCAGTATCCCCCAGGCCCTCTGCTATTCTTCCCCATTTCAGTATTTCTCTCTCTCTCTCTCTCTCTCTCTCTCTCTCTCTCTCTCTCTCTCTCACCTAGGCACAGTTCTTTAATATGTAATGGAAGAGATATTCAGAAGAACATCTTTTAATCTTGGGATGGAAGAAGGCAATTGAATCAGGAGGGCACCCAAAAACTGACCAAAAAATCATGCTCTCCATGTTGCTGAGAACATCAGTATTTTTATTGCTTCTTATAGCTGAGTAATATCCCATTGTATGGATGTGCCACAATGTGCTTATTTGTTCGCTTATTGGACATTTGGAGTATTTATAGATTTGAGTGATTATGAATAAAGCTTCTAAAACATTCACAAAAAAATCATGCTCAATTGTCTAAATATTGTCAGGCAAAAATCATAAAGTCAATAGAGAACTAACAGACTAGGGAAAAAATAGTTCAAACTTTAGTTTATATTCTTACTAGACAACTCAAAAAGCAAAAGGCAATGTTAAAATAGAAAAGAAGAATGTTTACAGCAACTTTCCTCAGTCTCTAGACACTACATGCAAACAAGATGTTCCTTTGTTTTAGTTTTTTCATTGCTGTGACTGAAAGACCGAACAGAGCAACTGTAGAGCAGGAAAAGTTTATTTGGGGGCTCACACTTTCAGAGGTCTCAATCCATAGACAGCTGACTCCATTCCTCGGGGCTCAAGCAGAACATCATGGCAGAAGAGAGTGGCAGAGGGAAGCGGCTCATGTGATGATCAGGAAGCAAAGAGAGAGACTCCACTTGCCAAATACAAAATATATACCTCAAAGGCAGGTACCCAATGACCCACCTCCTCCAGCCACATCCTACCTGCCTTCAGATACCACTCAGTTAATCCCCATTGGGAATAATTTATTGATTGGGTTAAGATTCTCATAACCTATCATTTTTCCCTAAATCTTCTTGCATTGTCTCACACATTAGCTTTGGGGGGACACCTCAAATCCAAATCATAACACCCTTAATAGGTGAATGAATAAACAAACATGGTATATACATGCAAGGAATAGCATTCCATTAGAGAAAGAAATGAACTATCAACCTACCAAAAGACATGGATAAAACTTAAATGCATACTGTTAAATGAAAGAAGCCATATATATATACTATGTGATTCCAGTGACATGACATTCTAGAAGTGACAAAACTCTAAATATAGTAAAAAGATCAGTGATTGTCAAAGGTTTGGTAAGGGTTCTAGGAAGTAGAGGGTTAAATAGGCAAAGCATGAAATTTTATTCAGTGGTAAAACTATTTTGTATGATACTGTCATGGTAGATACAGGACACTATGCATTTGTCAAAACCCATACAACTTTCCAGAACAAATAGTTACCCAATTTGTATAATTTTTTTTTTAAAAAAAAAATTAAAAACCAACATTTAGGAGGTCAGGGGTTCCAGGATAGACTGTAGACTGGGACAAAAGAATCTATAGTGACATATATGTAAAAACACCTCACTGAAGGGGATGAGGAGAAAGGGATTGAAAAAAGTAATTTTGGAAAATTAATAGAGTTTATAAGACTAAAGACAAAAAGAACTGCAAACAAGCATCAGGTTCTAGTTGATAGAATAGTGGCCCCTTCCCCAGAGATGACCATGTTCTGATTCCTGAAACCTGTGGATACGTTACTTTACGTGGGAGAAACGTATTGAGTCAAATTTGCATGTGTTGGGCTGGGAATATGGCTCAAGCGGTAGCGCGCTCGCCTGGCATGCGTGTGGCCAGGGTTCGATCCTCAGCACCACATACAAAGATGTTGTGTCTGCCGAAAACTAAACAATAAATATCAAAAAGAAAACTCTCTCTCTCTCTCTCTCTCTCTCTCTCTCTCTCTTTCTCTCTCTCTCAAAAAAAATTTGCATGTGTTATTAGACTAAGAATTCTAAAATGAGTTCATCCTGATTATCCAGTTGGGCCCATGTAATCGCACCAATCCTTAGAAAAGAGAGGCAAGAGAGTCCCATCCAGGGTTGGGCTGTGATGACTAGTGGAGGTTGGAGAGATGCCAGCAAGGGGTCATGAACCTCAGAATGCAAGTGGCCTCTGGGGGCTGCAAATGGCAAGGAAATGGATCTGCTCAAGTCTGCTAACACTTTGATAGTGAGACTTCTGACCTCCCAAATGAGAAGAAAATGGGATTATTTTAAGCTACTAAGGTTGTGCTACTTTGTTATTGCAACAGTAGAATTCAAATATAGGCTCATATTTTTTTCTTTGTGGTATTGAGGAACACTCCACTACTGAGCTACATCCCTGGCCCTTATTATTTTCAAACAGGGTCTTGTTAAATTGCCCAGGCTGACCTTGAACTCATGATCCTTTTGCCTCAGTTGATGTTACAGGGGTGTTCCCTCACTCCCAGCTATAGGATCATGTTTAAGATAGGATCCATCATTTCTACTTTAGTATTTTGAGTTCCTATAGGGAGATTTTTATGGAATAAAAGAAGTATCCTCAGAAACTCAGATTGTAGCTGGGAAAGAGTCCCAAAGGAGTAAAGTGTAGAGAAAACCTTAAAATATCATAAAATTTATAGAGAACTGACAGTGATCCTTAACTCTGGCTAGCCATCCGAATCAACTGAGGGCTACTAAAACACTCCTGCAAAGGGATCTCACATGGGCTCACAAGAAGATACAGGTTTGCTACAGATTTGCTGCATCTAGGAAGAGTCAAAGGCCCCATGGATAGCCATCACTAGCAGAACGGAAAGTCACAGTAAGTGACCCTGTGCAGAATTTATACATCAATAAGAATAGAACTTAAAACACAGTATGAAGGAGAAGAGGTAAGAAACAATGAAATTTACAGAATGTACATTAAAAACATATACACCCAAGCAACATTGCTTATTTGTAAAGATAGATACATCTTTAAGAACATGTATCAAATCTATGGGATACTCAAAGAAGAAGGCTAGGGGTGGAGAACAGGTATGAAAAGGTCATTAATAATATATAATGTATGTATAAAATGTCAAAATGTACTACCGTTATATATATCTAAAAAGAAAAAAATACAAAAAAATGTAAAAGAAAAAAAGCTCTATGAATGTACTAGTGATGGTAAAGAAATCTGATCAATTTTGCACCTGGGCTTCAAAAAAGAAAAAAAAAATATGGTTTAAAGAAGGTCTAAGGGCCTGGTCTTAATCATTTTTAAAAGCTAAGGAGGTGATTATGATGTGCCTCCAGGGCTCATGCCTACCACGTGCAGGTCTGTAAACAATCCTCTAGAGAAAAGGGGACTCTAAAGAAAGCAAGAAGCAGAGGGGAAGATGAAGTCCCCTAAAATGGCAGTTCTTGTGTTAGGACAATATCATTATGGGCAATCCTCATCCTGTATCTTCTACCTTATTTTGAATGACATGATTTTGCTTTTCTATATTTCTAAATGCCATTGACTTTTTGTTTTTAAATTGTTCAGAGTTTCCAGGGAGAGTTAAGAGCCATGAGGGAACTCAATAGCCACTTGAGATTTTAAAGTTCAGACTGAATAGCAGCAGGTGCCAAACTTAGCAAAAATAAACTGACGTCTAAATGGGAGTTAACGCTTTAAGGCAGGAACAATTCTTAACCGACCTAAAACATTTTTCCTCATAGGCTGCATTTCACAGTTTAAATACAGGAAGTGAATTGAACTAATATTTGCTATCTAAATAAATGATATGATAAGTGAGAATATTTACTAGAGAGAGGGTGTTAGACTGAGACCTCCCAGAAGCAAATGCAAGACAAGACGAAATGTGAAAGAAACTAGGAGAGGAACTTGGAGGGAGCCAGAGTGGCTGAGAGTGGTTTCAGCCACAATGCAGGTCTGACCTGAGCGAAGGGGAGAGGGCAGGCAGGCAGGTCCTGCAGACTCAGAATGGGTGGGCAGGGCTGTCAGCCAGGCGCCAGAGACGGCCACGCCCCCAGAAGTGAGCCCGCCTCTACAGCTCTGCAGAGCCCCGCCATTGGCTGGAAATAGTCTATAGGAGGTGGGGCCTTGGTGTGACAGGTGATGGATTCGAGTCTGACAGCTGGAGGCTCTCTGCAGTTGGACACTAGGGATGCTCTCTCATCTCTGCCTCAGCTCCGTCGCTTTGCCAAGTGTTTGTAAACCAAACCTAATGTCTGCTTGGACTGCGGTAATGACATCATTCATCAAGTGGTGGCACTTATCTGGTGAGGACAGGAACTAAGTGGAAGGAATTTAAGGCTTTTTCAAGGACTTGTCTACAACTTTCAGTTTCTTTTTGGTGTGATGATGAGATTAAGGAATGTGGAAGGTGGAGGACAAGTGTCTCTGCTTGGAAAGATTTCCCACACGTAAGAGTAACTGAGAACCAACTCAATGACAGGTCCGGCACTGCCCGTGTCACATTCTTTCCTGTGTGATGGATGCTGTTCTTACCCCTGGAAGGGGTCATCTGTGTTTGGTCCTCCTTGAATTTCACACCACTTGCCCTTTGCCTCAAAGGAAGTTTATGTTGCTGGACTAGACGGCAGAAGCTGTCCACATCTTGCCTGCCTGCTTCTCAGTGGGGGAAAGGGCAGGGGACCAAGACTGGATCCTGGGCAGGGGAAAAGAGTAGAGAGAGGGCTGGGACTGTAGCTCAGTGGTAGAGCGCTTGCCTAGCATGTGTGAGGCCCTGGGTTTGATCCTCAGCACCACATAAAAATAATTAAAAATAAAGGTCCATCAATAACTAAAAAAATTAAAAAAAAAAAAGAGTAGAGAGAGGTTTCTGAGGCTGTTCTTCAAGTAGTTGGGTGACCTGGCCCTGTTCATAGTACTACCTGGGGAACACAGCAGGACACAGAAGAAACCAGGTGCTTCTCTGGGGGATGTCAGCACTGCTCATCCTGAATTGAAGGATAGGCCTTTCTTCATTTGAGATGTGCAACATTAAGGAGACCGAGAGATAATGTTCAGAATTGATCTCCACCAGCTCGGCAGGATGGAGTCTTGGAGACGGAATTTAATTTAAAGCAAATAAAAATGTGTGATGTCTGTAGCATTTACAGAGAATGAGTCACAGCCATTTTGAACACATATTGTATATTTGTGGTGGTAAGTCCAATGTCAGTCATTTTTCAGGACACCCCCTTCTCAGTTGTACAAAGGTCCTGGGGCATGCAGAAGTTAAAAAGGGATCTGTGGCCACTATTGTGCAGCCCTGCCACCCTGGTTGTGGAACCACCTGGAATGGATCATCCATGTCCAGTAACCTGTCCTTGTCAGTGAAGCTCTTCAGATGATGGATGGCTTCACTGACAGCATCCTGTTCCCTCTATGTCCGCTCCCTGAATGTGTCACACTGCTTTGTAAGCTTCAAAACTACTGCACCCAGTTTAGTTAGGTTAGTTAGCTTGCAACAAACTCTAAATTTTCAGTGGCTTCAAAAGCAAGTGTTTTTTGCTCACATACAGGTATTCTTGGTTGGCAGGTGGCTTTCAGGGACCCAGGTGCCTTTTATCTTGCAGTTTCTCTTTCTGGGAGCCTTTAAGTTTTCTATACCCAGAAAGAGAAGTTGGAGAAAGGCCTACTTACTTTTTCACCTTTCTAGCCAGGAAATGCCTCAGATAGCTTCTACTTCATAGTCTATTGGTAAGAGCTAGTCACATTGTGCCATCGAGATGTAGAGGAGTCTAGGAAATGTAGCTCTTGGCTGGGCAGCTCTATAAGATGGAAGAGGACCATGAAGGAACATGAGAGTACTCTAGAACTTGCCCATTTAGACATTTACTTATCTTCCCAACCATCAAAGTCACTAGGCTATCCATGCACCCACACTCTCTGTCTTCTTTCTTATTACAGTGTAATAGGGTGTTACACAGTTCTTTCCTTGTTGTCTCTGTTTCAGCTGAAGACATAAGAACACAAAACAGTGCCATAGATGCTGTGTACTTCTACATTAGAGTGCTGGACCAGCCGAGTGCGGTGGCGCATGCCTGTAATCCCAGCCACTCTGGAGGCTGAGGCAGCAAGGTAGTGAGTTCAAACCTAGCCTTAGCAACTTAGTGAGCCCTAAGCAACTCAGTGAAACCCTGTCTCTAATAAAATGTAGAAAAGAGCTGGGATATGGCTCAGTGGTTAAGTACCCCTGGGTTCAATCCCTGGTACCAAAAAAAAAAAAAAAAAAAGAATAATTTTGGTCTGGGGATTTAGCTCAGTTGGTAGAGTGCTTGCCTCATCTGCACAAGACTCTGGGTTCAGTCCTCAGCACCACACACACACACACACACACACACACACACACACACACACAATAGAATGCTGGGCCACAATGCTAGGGAGTTTTGTCCTTATCTCCTAGGATTTTTGCATTTGTGTAATTTCTTTCTCTTAAATATGGGCTGGGCCTAGTAACTTGCTTTTTTCAATATAAAACTGCAAAAGTAATGGATGCCGGGCTAGGGTTGTGGCTCAGTGGCAGAGAGCTTGCCTCTCACATGTGAGGCACTGAGTTCAAGTCCTCAGCACCACGTAAAAATAAATAAACAAAATAAAGATATTGTGTCCATGTATAACTAAAAAATATTAAAAAAAAAAAAAGTAATGGATGCCACCATGAGATTAGGTTATACAAAGACTGCTGGGGCTGGGAAGGATAGCTCAGTGGTAGAGCACTTGCCTGGTGTGTGAAAGGATCTGGGCTCCATCCCCAGTTCTTCAAAACGACAACAAAAGACTGTGTTTCTACTGAGTCCCCTCTCTTCCTCTCTTCCTCACATTGAGGGAAACCAGTTACCGATTATGAACTGTCCTGTAGAGGTGCTCATGTGGCAAAGAGCTGATGTCTTTGGCCATCGTCAGTGAGGACCCTGGGGCCTGCCAACAGCCACAAGAGTGAGCTTTTGGGAGCAGCTCCTCCCGCACTGGATCTTTGGGATGACTAGAGCCCCAGAAGATACCTTGGCTGCAGCCTTGGGCGGGAGACTGACCCAAGGCCCTGGCTAAGCTGTGCCTGAATTGCTTTGCTGACTCAAGGCACCTTAATCTTCTCAGGTTGCCATAACAAAATACCACAGATGGGATCCCTTAAACAAAGGAAGTTAATTTTCTTACATTCTGGAGGCTAGAAGTCCAAGAGTAATGAGTCAGCATGGTTGTCCTCTGTGCTTGGCTTTAGACCCACCCCTCACTGGGTCCTAGAATGACCTTTTCTTTATATTCCAGCTTCCTTGGTCTTTCTTCCTCTTCTTATTAGGACACTAGTCATATTGGATTAGGGCCCCCCTGTTATGACCTTGTTTCACCATAATTACCTCTTTATAGATAGGCCTCTATCCAATCTCTAAGACATTGAGGGTTAGGACTTGAGCATGAATCTGGATGGGGAAGGGAATAATCTGGGAGGGGGAATAATTCAACCCATAACACACAGAAGCTGTGCGCTAATAAATATTTGTTTTAAGAACCAAGATGGGTGTATGTGGGCACATGACCTAGAGATCTAACACAAACCCTAAATAAACTTTTCTGAGAGACCATGAAACTGCCTTTGCCCATGACCCTCCTCCAAGGAGAACACTGGGATTTCACTGGGAGGTATTAGTGGCTGATGGCAGGATTTCTTTGGAGTGAGATATGGATGTGCTGAACTGTGCCAGCCACCTGTTGGGCAGGAAGGAATGCTTCCATGTCATCTCAGCCAGCAAGGGAAGCTTCCAGAGAATACTTGGAAAGTCTGAAGTATGTCCCCTGAACTGTGAGGGAACAGTGGCTGATACCTGACTCTCTAATAGAGAGAGGCTCTGCCTGAGGGTGACTCCATCAGGGGCAAGCCTGCTCCCCAGGAGTCAGGTATAGACCAGGGGACACTGAAGGGGGCTGTCTGGAGGGGAGAGGTGACCCAGTAGAGAGGGACACTGATGGAAGGCCAGGGGTCACGAGGCCTGACTGTGCCTCCTATCCCCTGGGGGTGTGTTGAACTGCAAGTTCCCATTCAGTATGAGTGGGTGGGCCTAGGAGTCTCCATGTCTGAGGAGTGATGCCAATACCACTGGTCCCTGCACCGTGCTTTGTGAGGACTGCCACAGAAGGCCAGGGGGCAAGTCCCAGGTGAAAGACATATTCCCAGTGTGGGAAGCTCTGAAGCACTCACCCACCACACAGCCTCTACCTAGAGGAGGCTGTGCCTCTGCCCTGCCAAGTAAGAACTGTAGGATCAAAGATCTTCTCCTGCCCGTTATCCACCCCCTTGTCTCTGCACACCAACCAGGAACTGGCGTGGGATGGAGAGGTTGCTTGTTCACCCTGCATATAAAGTAGGCCCAAGCTGAGGAGGAAAGAGATTTTAAATTGGCCCATGATTGGGGGTTTCTACATCAGAATGTAGTAGCACTCCCTCCTCCACAGAAAATCTTAACTAAGCTTCTCCAGAAATCTTCACCATAATTGATTTTAGGACTGTCAGCAAAAGAGTCTTCACAAAAGAGTTCACTGTAGGTAAACTTCCTATTTTCCTGTTGCTCTATTTTACTTGGCCAATGGCCTGGGAGAAATCAGCACTCCAGATGCTGGACGCCCCTTTACTTGTTTTTCACAAACATTTATCCAGTATAATAGTCTGTAGAAGTGTGTTTGCAAAGCAAAATGTGATTAAAATAAAAAAAAAGACAGATCCTTTAACAAGGCCTCTGGCCTTTAGCGGGGGATTCACAGAGATGTCTACATTTCTAAGATAAGAGAAGTTACCAGTTGGGCTCCATGGTAACAGCTGGCAGGGGGAGGAAAGAAAGGGGAGAAGAAGCTCTCCCCTCTCAGATGTTGTCCTTGAAGGGTTAACTTGCCCAAAACAGTGGAAGAAAAAGCTGCTTTTAGGTGAACTTCTGAGCCCCTCCCCTTACATGCTGGGTATAAAGTTCTGAAACTACCTGAACTCGGGATTCAGGGGATTGATTGATTTCAGTGAAAGCTGTGCCCTCTGAACCTGGTTGCAGCCAAATAAAACTGTTTGCTGCTACCTTTGGTGCCTTGGCCCATCTGTCCCTACAACAAGAACACACTGGACTTTTCTTTCTTTCTTTTTTTCAGTAGTACTAGGAATTGAACCCAGGGGTACTTTACCACTGAGCAACATCCCCAGCCATTTTTTTATTTTGAGACAGGGTCTTGCTAAGTTGCTGAGAGTCTCCCTAAATTGCCCAGGCTGGCCTCAAACTTTAATCCTTCTGCCTCAGTCCCCTGAGTAGCTGGGATTGCAGGTGTGTCGAACCATACCTGGCAACTCTTTTAACTCAAGATAAATGAAACACAATGAACAATACATACTAAAATCCCAGAGACCAACCGAAGAGCAGCTGGGAGATTTTTCAGTTCTATTGATAAATAAACACCCTGTTAAAGATGAAAGATTTTGCTACTATTTGGGCTCTGGTACCACTACTAGAGGGCTCTAGCGTGTCCTAACTGAACTCCGAGGACTGCAAAGGGATTCTGCTTTCTCTGCAGGAAGGAGGAGATTGCACTGCTAATTGTCAGGAACTGAGCAGAGAAGAGGATTGCATTTTCATTTCTTTTCTAAATTTAGTTCTTAAACCATGTGACAAATAAAAGAGAATGCTAAGTGCTGAGGGAGTAAAAGGAAGCAGCATTCTGGTCTTTCTTTTGTCAAATACCTGCTGGAGAACAAATGGTGTTACACAGTAATGTTATAAGATTGCCTGGGCTTTGGAGAACACATTATTAGATGGGTTTTTTTTTTCCCCTGCAGTACCGGGGATTGAACTCACAGGTGTTCTGCCACTAAGCTACAGCCCCAGCCCTTTTCATTATTTTTATTTTGAGACAGGGTCTAGCTAAATTGCCCAGGCTGGCCTCGAACTTGCGATCCTCCTGCCTCAGCCTCTCAAATTGCTTGGATTATAGACCTGAACCACCACCACCACCCAAATGTAGAGATTCCACAATAATAGATGGACATTGAATATCTTGCTTTGAAGGATGTCTTTTGAGTTCCTGGGGGATTTATTTTGATTTGCTTCTACTTAGAAATGCATGTGAAACAGATACACACACACACACACACACACAAAATGGTTTTCATTAATTCTTCGTCAGTGTTTTCTGTTATTTTTTTTTGCTCTGATGGGGATGGAGAGCAAGGAGTGCCCTGGGAGATGTCCTCTTCCCTACTTTATTCAGAATTCAAAGGAGGGTTTTCACCACCCTCTAGTGGTTGGTTCTGGTCTCCTTGCCAGGTGTGTCAACACCAGCAAAAAGCCACCCCCCTGCCTTAAGCTTCTCTGCCTTGGAGGAGAGGTTTCCAGGCCAGGCAGGAGAGGGAGCGGGGAAATTGCACCCATGGGGGTATTTTGTCCCACTCCCCACCGCCCTAGGGCAGGACAGCAGGCAGGCTACCTGTGCCTGCATCCGCGCTCTCCGCCTCTGAGCAACACCCAGGAGTCCTTGGCCCCTCAAGCAAAGCCTGTATGGAACCATCTGCCTGTGCCTGGGTGGTGATTGTGGGAGGAAGGCAGTGGGGCTGTGGCTCAGGGCACCGCTCACCTTGCTGCCCCTCCATGGGCATGACAAGAGAGAGGAGCCACTCTGGCCCCAGGTCTCATGCTCATTGTGTCCCCAGACGGGCTGCTGGCAAACCTTCCACGTTTGAGCCTATCAGCTACCTGGTGTGATACAAGTGGAGGCTGGGGAAGACTCCAAGCAGAGGGGTGCTTTCCTTTTCTGTGAGTGTCCCTGGGGACCCTGAATCCTGCCACAGACCCTACCACTTCCATGGTTTTCATCCATTTCTCAGGAGAATAGCGACATTAACCGTGACTGTGCTTGGTGTGCTTTCAACAGAGAGAGGGTAGTGCTGCCTCCCAACGCTTTGAAGAGAAGAACGTTCTTTGCCCTCAGAGAGAAGGACAGAAACTCCCAGAGAGCTCAGCAGGGCACCAAGCATGGGGGGGACAGGGATCAAGGATGGTTTCAGAGGTTTTACCTCAGTCCTATGAAATGGAATTTACTACCACCATGGAGATAGTCAACAACTGGTTGGCACCATCCAATATGGCAGCCATGTATACCTCTTGAGCTCCTCTCCTGACTCTGGAAACCTCTGGATGTCTGTTCTGTGCTGCTGTTGGCTAGTGCAGTTAAGAAACTAAATTTAAAGTTTTATTTAGTTGCAATTAATTTGAATTTAAATAATCATGAGTGAGCTGGGGAGGTGGCAGCAGGCCTGCAGAGACTGAGGCATGAGGATCACAAATTCAAGGTCGGTCTGGGCAACCTAGTGAGACCCTGTCTTAAAATTTAAAAAATAAATAAATAAATAAAAATAAAAAAAATAGGGTTGGTTTCTCCACTGGATAGGGTAAAAAAAAAAAAAATTAAAAGAGGGATGGGGATGTAACTCAGTAGTAGAGTGCCCTTGAGTTCAATCTCCAGCATCACTAAATAAATAAATAAGTAAAAATAGTCATATGTAACTCTCTTTTACATTATTGGGCAGTATAGTTTTTGTGTTGTGTGGAGTTTTTTGTTTGTTTTTGTTTTTGGTATTGGGGATTGAAACCCAGAGGTGCTCTACCAATGATCTACATCTCTAACTCCTTTTAGTTTATTTTTTTTGAGAAATCTCACTAAGTTGTTCAGGCTGGCCTAGAACTTAGTTTTCAGTCTCCCAAATTGCTAGGATTACCAGGCACACTCTTTTTTTTTTTTTTTTTTAATTTAATTTACTGCACTGCCAGGGATTGAACTCTCATTTCTAAGCCAAACACTCTCCCAGAGCTACAGCCCCAGCCTTAGACAGCATAATTCTAAAGAGGTATGAGCCTTTGTCACTCTTGCACTACCTCAGGATAGGATGCCATCAATACTGTGTTCAGGGTTGGATTTGTAATTAGCTGCACAAGTTCTCTCGTGAAGGCAGGGCGCATTCAGATGCACACATTCATTTATCCGTCATCCAAGAAAACTCTTCCACCCCTCCTCGTTACAGTGGTCAGTTATGATTTATTGGGTCATAGGGTTGGTTTCTCCACTGGATAGATGGTTGGAAGACTAAGACTGGCTCTATTTTTTCTTGGTATCCCTAGATACCAGTTATACATAGTTACTGTATGTTGTAAAATCTCCAAAGTTGTTTGCATTGAGTGAACTGAACTGGGCCAGGCTTTTGAGATGCACGGACTCATCAACCTTGAATCCTTCCCCTGACAATGGTCAATCTTAAATACCTAGAACACTGGATCAGAAGACCGGTATAGAAGCCCTGCTTTGTGCTAGACATGGAGTAGGCCCACAGAATTTTTTTTTCTTCTTCTTCTTCCTTCTTTTTTCTTCCTTTTGACCCATCCCCCAAAGATTTCTGAGTTCCTTCTCCTGCTACAGTTAGTTAGGGCTCAGTCTTCATTTCTTCTCTCCAACCCCCACCTCCCTTATGCCATGTCAGGAGGCTTCTATAGAGTGAAAGTGACTCTGTTTTGTGAGCGCCTATAGCAGATGCTTGAGCCATGAAGGATCATTATCAGCTGCCTAACTGGCCAAAGCACCCTGTGACCAGAGGACATGCATTTGTTGCACTTGTCAGAAGCAGCAACAATGAGCTATTGCCTCAGCAAGGAATTAACTTGATTGTTTTCACTGAAATTGTATGCTTGGTTCACAACCTGGCCAGCACTAGTGTACACATTAGGTCTAGTCACAGTCATAGATCACACGAGGGGGACCCTTGGAGGACAACTCCACCCCCACCTCAGCACCCCAGACCCTCCATCTCTTCCTCTCCCTTTCCTCCTCCTCTCCTTTACCATTCTTTGAAGCAATCTTGCATCTGAATGTATTCTCTCTTCCACTCACATCAGAGATTGTTCAAAATCTGGATTCCTACTTTGGAATGTGCTGGCGGAGATGAACAGGGTCCTCGAGGGGCAGTGAGCAGGTAGGAGAGGAGGGAAAGTCACAGAGATGCTCCGAGGTACACTCTTCCACCTGCATGGTCCTGTCACCTGCTGCAGGTTCTACGTGACAGATTCCTCACCAGTTCCTCAAGCAGGACATGGACAGGAGTCTGTGTTGGCCTGGCTCTGACATCTAGCCTTCGTTACTGTCCTTTCTGTATCTTATCAGTGGGGGAAAGGGCTCAGGCTTCAGGCATGCATTCAGAGATAGGATCCGGCCTGAAGCTGCTCTTGGCCCGACACAGGGAAGTTATGAGAGGTCAAATTTAACAAGAGAAAGGTTGGGTGGTCTTCTAGGTGGTGGGGAAGTGGTAGTAGCAGGGGCACTGGAGAAAGGTGATGGAGAGATATTGGTGAGGGGACACACCCACAGGCCACTGGGGAGGCTGTCTCTGTATGAAAAAGGCCTTCATGGGAACAGTAAAGGAAGATGGTGGAAGTCTGTTTGTCTTCTGATGATAGTGCCTTCTGCCTTCCAGATGTTGAGGGGATCACAGCAGGACTGTGAGCAACCCTGTGCTGACCACTCTCTGTCCTTGCTAAGTAACCTCTTGAAGGTCTCTTTGCTCTAGCTGGGCACAGTGGTGCATGCCTATAATTCCAGCAGCTCAGGAGGCTGAGGCAAGAGGATTGCAAGTTCAAGGCCAGCCTGAGCAATTTAAACAGGCCTGTAAGCATCTTAGCAAGATCCTGTCTCAAAATAAAAAATTAAAAGGGTTGGGGATGTGATTCAGTGGTTAAGCACCCTGGTACCAAAAAACAAACAAACAAACAAACAAACAAACAAAATAACAAAAACCTCTTTGCCTCTACTTCTTTCTATTTTAAAAGGGATAAATGGATTCCTCTCACTCCCTAAGCACTGCTCCGAGGGCTGGAAGGATGAAGTCCACTTTGCAGGCCCAGTTTTGGCTAACTGGCTTTTTCCTTTCCTTACAACTTGATCCAGACAGAAGTCCTTTCTTGTCCAGGAGAACTTAATTTCCACTTACTCCCCAAGCCCAGATGTAGTTGAAATTCTCATCTCTGTGCTCTCAACTCTTAAGAGTATATTTTATTTTTTGACATGGCGTCTCACAATGTTGCCCATGCTGGCCTCAAACTCCTGGACCCAATTTATGGTCCTGTGTCAGCCTCCCGAGTAGCTGGGTCTACTGATACCAGCCATCACTCCTGGCTGGCTGCACAGACTTTCAGCACACTGTCACCCTCCTCCTATCTGGCCCGCTCATCAGATGGTTAACTTGAAAGCGGGCATTGTTCTTCACCTAACTGCACATGCCTGACTCATTCCCAGTGCCTTGCCAAAAAAGCAAGTGCTCAGGGTGTTCAACCGAATTCAACCTTCTTAGCCAAAGTGGAATGTTTTTGAAAAGATGGTGTTAGAAAAACAAGCATTAAATTATGTGAGACTGAACCTCAGGAATTTAATACTGTCCAGACCTAACCCTTTAGAAGAGGCAGCGGAGGCCCTGGAGATGAAATGGCTTGCCCAGAGCAGAGCAGTGAGTCACCCGCCAGGCCAAGATGTGAGCATCTTAACGTCTAGAGCAATTCTTGTGAGTGAAATCGGAAACCATCTCTGTGCTTAGGTTAGTCCACCCAAATCAGCATGAAATGTGCTCATCCATCACTGTTGGTCTTTGGCCCCCAAAGTCTATTACAAAAATGCATTGGCCTCTGTATTTCCCCTTTTTCTTTATTTTTTTTCATTTTTATGTATTTTTCTTTTTGAGAATTATCTTATTAAATTAAAAAGAAAAATATTATTATTATTTTTTATATCGGGGATTGAACTACTCAACTACATTCTCAGCGCCTTTTATTTTTTGAGACAGTGTTTCCCTAAGTTACCAAGGCTGGCCTCAAACTTGGAATGCTCTTGCCTCAGTCTCCCAAGTGGCTGGGATTACAGGTAGGCCCAGCTGTTTTTCTTTTTCTTTTTTGGTATCAGAGATTGAACATAGGAGTGCTTAACCACTGGGCCATATTCCCAGCCCTTTTAATTTTTTTTTATTTTGAAGCAGGATCTTGCTAAGTTACTGAGTCTGGCTTTGAACTTGTGATTCTTCTGCCTCAGCCTCCCAAATTACTGGGATTATAGGCATGTGCCACCACACCTGACTCATTTTTCTTTCTCTCTCTTTCTTTCTTTTTCTTTTTCTTTTTTTCCCCTTTTTTTTGATTACTGTTGGATTGCAAATATTTCTCTAAATTCTTAAAATTGGGATGTTTTCTTCATAGGCTCTGTGGTGTGAAACTTTTCAATCACTATACCTTGTACTGTGTTAATTTATAAATAAAAATAATATAATATTATTTATAAAAATGTAACAGTATACTCTAGTCTATGCAGGCATACCATATTTTACCTAACCTCTAGGTGGTTTGTAATTTTTTATTATAATAAATGAAAATTGTATTTATTTCATCATCTCACTGTGGTAAAAATTTTCTGGATGAATTCATTTTCTTTCTTTCTCTCTCTCTCTCCCTTTTTTTTTTTTTTTTTGTACTGGGAATTGAATTCAAGGGCACTCCACTGAGCCACACCTCCAGCCCTACTTTGTATTTTATTTAGAGACAGGGTCTTACTGTGTTGCTTAGTGCCTTGCTTTTGCTGAGGCTGGCTTTGGACTCCATCCTCCTGCCTCAGCATCCCAAGTCTTTGGGATTACAAGTGTGAGCCATGGTGCCCACCAATTTTTTTTTTTTTTTTATGGTAATTGGGGATTGAACCCAGGGGCATTCTGCCACTGAGCTACATCCTTAGCAGTTTTTATTCTTTATTATTTACTTATTCATTTATTTGCTGAGACCGGCCTGTAACTTGGGATCTTCCTGCCTCATTATCACTTTGGGAGTAACTTATTTATGTTCTTGACTCTGGGGAAAGGAATTTAAAAGAAGAATTATTTCAAAATTCAGAATCAGCTACAGAGATAATGTCATTTTTCAAGTTATCTTAAAAGCCTTATTACTTTTTAATCAGAAAAAGGAAAGTTTATTTTTTAATAAACAGCAAAAGATACAGTAAAAGTTAAGTACAACTGTAAAGAAACCTAGCTTTTCACATTTGAAAGAAGGATTGCTTTCTCTTTCTATTCAGAGTTGTAAATTAGGTATTAATTGCCATATGAAATGCTAACGAATACATGCTGCTTTTTGAACTATTTTTCTATTTGCGTAAAAATTAAATACTTTGAGTTCAAAGGGAAAATAACCAGAAAGAATATTATGGTTAGTTCACAGAACATGGATACCAGCCGCTTGACTTAAGTTAAACACAGAAAATATCCAGGTAAAATAAAACTATTTCCAAATAACATGATCAAAGTAAAGACCTCCATTTAAACTCCAAATATGAATTTTAAATATTGATTAAAATATGAAATAAATTTTACTTGTTTTATTATTTTATATTAACACATAATAATTGTACATATTTATAGGATGTGGTAAATTTCAATACATGTATATGATGTGGACTGATGGAATCAGGGTAATTAGCATTTTCCTTTCCTGATAATTTGGAGCATTTTAAGCTTGCTTGTGGTTTTTCATTAAATATGTATTGTTTTGTTTCTTTGTTTGTTTGTTTTGGTATTAGAGATTGAACCCAGTGGGACTTAATCATTACTGAGCCACATCCCCAGCCCTTTTTAATATTTTATTTAGAGACAAGTTCTCGCTAAGTTGCTTAGGGCCCTACTATAATTTCTGAGGCAGGCTTTGAACTTGTGATCCTCCTGCCTGAGCCTCTGGAGCTGCTGGGATTACAGGCACGCGCCACCACTATAATTTTTAATTGAACTATAGTCACCCCACTGGGCTATAGAAACAAAATATCTTTTAAACAAAGTAAAAGCTAAAATAAAATTCAGTTTTCACAGATTAAAAATGCAAGCCAGTAACAAAAGAGCCCTCTAAATGTTTTTACTTTAGGGTCAAGTATATTTGTGTTATGGAAATCACATAGATACTAGATTGTGGTTGACTATTATTTTATTTCACAGATGTACAAACCAATTTTTAGTACATAAATTTGGCCCGAATGTCAACTCTTCGCTTATTATGAGATGAACAGCAAAAATAATTTTTAAAAGATAAAACATTGCACCTCAAAACGGATTTCGGTGTGGGGAATGTTTTCCAATTTGCTTTTGCATTCTTTTTTTAATCACTAGAGGATAATACTCACAAACAGGATTCATGATGGACAAATAATATTGCTATGGAAGAGATTTCCAAGCGACAAAATAATTTTGAGCTCACAGGGGACTAAACCACTAAGGATCTATGCAAAACAAAGTTTCAAGTTTCAGGAGACAGCACCCCAGGGAGAAAAATCATCACCGGGTAAGCCCTCCAAATCCTTCACACATTTCCAGAAATAGAAAAATCACCCATATTTATTAACAAATTAGTACTTGGGGGGAGCGCTTTGTAAACATTGTTTATTTACTCTCTGCCCAGATGCAGGTGCCCAGAGAAGTCATTTCTTTTTTGCTTATTTATTTATTTATTTATTTATTGTGGAGCTAGGGATTGGAATCCAGGGCCTCATACATGCTAGGCAAGCACTCTGCCACATCCCCAGCCAGTCGAGTCTAGTGCCCCAAAGGCCCCGGCTAGTTAGGGGCTAGGATTTAGTCCATATCTCTGTGATGCCAAAGCCCAGGCTTCTAACTTCCCAGCACTCTGCACTGCCCACGAGACAAGTTTTAACACTAAGACAAACAGGAAAACAGTAGAAATCATGGTGGGAAGAAGGACGACGAGTCCCCCAAATTGCATAATGCAACTAAACTAAAATGCTAAGAAATGTAGAGCTTCATCAAGAGAACCATCTAGGTTTTCAGAAGCCTCTCTGGATATGTGGCTTCAGGATAATGTTGGGGTTCAGAAAAATGATGTAGCAAAATGATATTCAGCATGCTGGGCACTGGGTATGAAAGAAAATATGGAAGGCCTTAGAAGCTGCCTAAGAATCAAGTTATATTTATTATTATTTTTTGTTGCAATAAAACAATTGTACGTATTTGTGGGTTGGGGTATATTTCAGTACATATGCATGATGTGGACTGATGTGGTCTCCAACTTCCCCTTGTTCCCAGCACTCCCCTAAGCACAGAGAAAAGCTCTCCCTGAAGTTTTCTGGGCTGAAGAAATGCAGAGGTCTTAGACTCCCTCCCCAGCACCTCATTAACCAGGGCAATTAGTTGGCAATGAGACTGAGTGGTCACCATATCCTGGCGGACATCATCTACTTGCTCTTCAGGGGCAGCCCAGAGGGATGACATTAGAGACTTTATCTGCAGAAGATGACCTCTGTTTGCAGCTCACTGCACCCTCACCTCCCCATAATGTGTCCCCACCTGCCACAGAGCCCAGAGGAGCTTTGTCCCAGACTAGACCAGTTCTTCAGGTCCATTCCTCTAAAAGCCATTGACTACCCTTCTCTCTTTTTTTTTTAAATGTATTTTTTATTTGTTTTAATTAGTTATACATGACAATTGAACGCATTTTGACACATCAGATATAAATGGAGTTTAACTTCTCAGTTGTCTGGTCGTCCATGAGGTAGAGTTACACAAGTCATATAATCATGTATGCACATAGGGTAATGAGGTCGATTCATTCTGCTACCTTTCCTACCACCATGCTTCTACGCCACTCTTCATGCCCCTCTACCCTTCTTTTATTTTTTTCCCTTCCACCAAGATTTTAATAGAAATAAATATATATTGTAGTAACAAAATCGTCATGGTTGTTACATATTTCATTTTTAGCTTGCTTAAAGAAATTGGGATTGAATTTTTGTCCAATTTTCTATTGTCATTTTAAATAGATTTTGACAGTATTTGTTGCAGCCTTTATTAGGAAGTTTTGGTTTTTTCTTTCTTTTTTTTTCATGGTGACTCAGATGTTTTTCTTTTCTTTTTCCTTTATTTTTATTTATCCTTTTTAGATATACATGCCAGTAAAATGTATTTTGACATATCAAACATACATGGAGTATAACTTCCCATTCTTGTGGTTGTACACGATTTGGAGTTACACTAGTCTTATATACATATGTGAACGTAGGAAAGTTATATTCAATTCATTCTATTGTCTTTCCTATTCAGATTCCCCCTCCCTTCCTTCTTTCCCTTTTGTCTAATTCAGTAAACTTCTATTCTTCCCTCTCCCCACCTTGTTGTGGGTTAACATCCACATATCAGAGAAAACATTTGGCCCTCGAATTTTTGGGACTGGCTTATTTCACTTAGTATGATGATAGTCTTCAGTTCCATCCATTTACCAGCAAGTGCCGTAATTTCATTCTTCTTTATGTCTGAGTAATATTTCATTGTGTATATGTACCGCATTTTCTTTATCTATTTGTTATGGTTTGGATGTGAGGTGTCCCCCAAAAGGTCACGTGTGAGACAATGCAGAAAGGTTCAGAGAAGAAATGACTGGGTTATGAGAGCCTTAACCCAATCAGTGAATTTATCCCATTATGGGAATACCTGAGGAGGTGGGTCACTGGGGGCGTAGCTTTGGGTTTATATTTGTATCTGGTGAATGGAGTCTCTCTTTCTGCTTTTGATCGTCATATGAGCTGCTTCCCTCCACCACCCTTTTCTACCACAGTGTCCTGCCTCACTCCAGAGGAATGGAGTTAGCCACTTATGCACTTTATTTAGCCCCTAAATAAGCCTCTCCCCCTCTACAGTTGTTTTGGTCAAGTCTTTCAGTTGCAGCACCCTTCATCTGTTGAAGGGCACCTAGGTTGGTTCCATAGCTTAACTACTGTGAATTGAGCTGCTGTAAACATTGATGTGGCTGCGTTGCTATGGTATGCTAGCCTATCTTGGAGGGAGGGGCATCTCTCACTAGCTGGCAGGTTTGCCAAACCATCGTTCTGGCTCCTGTGATCCTTAGCTTCAAGCAGGCCTGCCTGACCTTGTCTTAGTGTCACAGATCTCCATACAACGCTGTGCCAGGGGCCCTTGTGCTAGCCAGTGTCTGGATACCACATCCGCCCTGAAGGAAGGGCCAGAGAAGCCCTGCCCTGTTTTCACCCCAAGTGTCCTCTGAGGTCTTTGGTTAAGCTTTACTAGTAATGAAACTGATGCTTCACTTTGCCACTTTGCCAGATGAAGTCCCTTTGCCTTCCAAGTCTGACCGAGTTGGGTAGACATGAGCTCTTAGATCTGTTTGGGTCCTAAAATCCTATGCATTTGATTAGAAGAAGAAAAAAAATAGAGAAAGTAATGAGGGTGGGTTTCACAAACACAACTGATGCTTTGGCTTTAGTCTATTTAAAGTCCAAGATATTATACTCAAATCTTAGAATATTAAAAACCAATATTCTCTGAACATATTTCAAAAGGAAATTCAACCCAATTGAGTTGACAAAGGTATCCAGAGATTTGCACAGGGAAAACTTTGAATACCTTAACCACCTGACACATAGCCACACTTGGGTTCTTTTCATCACTGAAGGGCACCATCTTAGATTTTATGATAATGCACTGCTTTGCTTTTTCTGTTCCTTTTTTTTTCCTTTTGGCTTTACTTCCCCAACCCTTTCCCCCACCGTTTTATTCTCAACAGTTATCAGTATAAGTAGTAATTAGGAAATAGGTTTTAGCTGCCAAAAAAAAAAAAATTACCAAACACAGTGGCTCCAAAAGGAGGAAGGAATCTTTCCTGTGCTAGCCAGTCTAGAACTACAGTGCCAGCAAGATGGCTGGGCATCCGAGTGCACAGGTCACCCAGGAGCCCAGGTTCCTTCTGTCTTGCTCGCCCACCACTTCTAGGGGGGACCCCTCGTTTTCATGTAAAAAGCTGGCTTACTAGCACCAGGTCAATACCCAGCCTGTCTCAACAGGGAAAGAGTCTTTGGAGAGGAAGCTCCTTCCTTTTCAAAGGTTATGACCTAGAAGTTGCACACAGCATCTCTTGCCCCCACAACCCAGTAGCCAGAACTTGGTCACATGACCATACCAAGGTGCAAGGGATGCTGGGAAACACAATCTCCATCTGGATGTCTATGTGCCTGTTTCAAACTAGGGAGTCTTGTTACTAAAGGGAACGTGGGAGAGCAGATCTGGAGACAGCCTCTGCTGCAGCCTTTCTGTCTCCCTTCTCTACCCGTTCTCCTCCAGCCATCTCATCCTGGCTCAGCTCAGGGCGCCAGCCCCACCTTCCACACAGAACTGCCAAATTCCTAGCGACTTCATCCTGGACTTTGACCACCCACACCAACCTGCAGGCTCCTCCCCCAACCTTTTCTGCCTTCCTCGTCCTCCAGAGAGGACCACCATCTTCCTGGTCATCCAAATTCTACATCATCTTCAACTCCAAATGAGGCTTCCTGCCCATTCTCTGGTCTCCTCCCCACCCCAGCTGCTGTGAAGCCTCCTCCCAGCTCTCTGTAGCCAGAGCTCCCCTTCTCGTGGCTGCCTGCCCTTTCCAGATGCTCAGTACATCTTCCAGTTGCAGCAAATCTAACTTTCTGTCACTTTTCCTATTAAAGCACGAAACTCCAGGAGGACAGAGGACCCTAAGGGTGGGGGGCAGGGCGCAGGGCGATGACTGAGGTTATGGGCCTGTGGCATTTGCACTTTGGCCCCTGCACTTGGCTGCACTCCCTGTCAGCTCCGTGGAGTCAGCCCGCTCCTGCCAGCTCCCGCCAGCACCAGCGGCTGCCTTCCGGAGCTGTTCAGACTGCAGGGTAAATGTTGTTTGCAACCTGATCCAGGGTTAAAAATAACCCAAAGTTCTGACCCACTAAGAGTCTGCCCAGGATCTTCTGGGAGGGGTAAGCCCTTCCTGGCACCACCTGTGTGTGCCCTAAAACCACCAGGAAGACAGAGCCCCTGCCACCCCTTCCACTGGGAGCCGCCTGGGGCTTTTCCTGTCTCAGCCCAGAGCCTCTCCCCTGCCAGGTTTGGGGAGGGGGTCTGGCTTCCCACCTCCCTGTAGGGCTGACTGGATGCAGTGAGGCCCATATCTCCCTCAGCTTCCCAGGCGGGGGTCACAGCCACATGATGCCAGGAGACCAGGGCTGTAGGGTCCAGTGGTGCCAGTTCACCCTGCTCCCAGCCCAGCCACAACAGGGTGAGCTGAGGCAACGACTCCTCCTTCCGTCACTGTCATCTCTGCTCACCAAGCTCTCTTTCCATGCAAAGTCAAGGGCAAATGGAAATGCCAGCTAGAGTGTTTGTTTTTACTGGAAGGCTAACTGACTGGGGCAGGGAGTAACAGCGGGGTGGAGTGGGCTATTTCTTCCTGTCCAGGATCAGAGCCTCATCCTCTGTAATGGAGAAGCTTTAAGCCTCAGCCATTTGGAACCCGCCTCCAGATAGCAGATGACACCACCTGCCATTCCTTTTTTTTTTTTTGGTACCAGGGATTGAACCCAGGGGCAATTAACCACTAAGCCACACCTCCAGCCCTTTTTATTTTTTATTTTGAGACAGGGTCTCACTAAGTTGCTTAGAGCCTTGCTAATTTGCTGAGCAGGGCCTCAAACTCACAATCCTCTTGCCTTAGCTTCCCAAGCGGCTGGGATTACAGGCATGTACCACCACACCTCCCTGGCAGAGACACTCTTGCCAGAGCAAGCCAGGTGCCCTAGGCCATGGGACTCAGATGGAGGTGGGGAATGGAGGAACCATAGGAGGGAAAAAGAGAAGCCTATTTTGAAATTGGTCATGGGAGTGGAGGTGTAGCTCAGTGATAGAGCACATGCGTAGCACTTGCAAGACCCTGGGTTACTGGGTTAATTCCCAACACTACAAAAAATACTAAAAATGTAAAGCTGGTCAAGAAAGTCAGACTTGCTAGGCTCAGTGGCATAGGCCTATCATCTCAGCTAGTCATCTGGAGGCTGAGACAGGAGGACTACAACTTTGAGGCCAGTCCTTGCAACTTAGAAAGACCCTGTCTCAAAATAAAAAATAAAAAAAAAGACTGGGTATGTAGCCCAATGATAGAGCACCCCTGGGTTCAATCCCTAGAACTGCAAAAAGGGAAAAAAATACCTAAGACTTCTTTGGATGTTTTGATTCCAGAAGCGTCTCCTCTGGTGGAATCCTAAAGAATTCATCTTGTGTTTTGTTTTTTTTTTCTTTTTCTTTTTGGTACTGGGGATTGAACCCAAGGGCTCCCAACTACTGAGCCATATCCCCAGCCCTTTTTATTTTTAATTTTGAAACAGGATCTCACTAAGTAGCTTAGGGCCTTGCTAAATTGCTGAAGCTGGCTTTGAACTCTGATCTTCCTGTCTCAGCTTCCCAAGTCACTATCTTGTGCTTTCTTGAACAAAGTCCCACCCTCCCTCACCCAGCCCTACACAGAAAGAAAGCTGTGTGGCGTGGTGCATAACTATAATCCCAGCTACACAGGAGGATCACAAGTTCAAGGTTGGTCTGGGTAACTTGGCAAGACACTGTCTCAAAAATGAAAAGGACTGGGAGTATAGCTCAGAGGAAGAGAAACCCTGAGTTCAATTCCCATTACTGGAAAAAAAAAAGTTGATCCATATCAGGGTAATCTCATTCTCAGGAATCCATCCATTCACAGCACTAAAAGCACCAGTGCCCTGGGTTATATGTACAAGGATGTTTATTGCAGAACTTCTCATAAACGTAAAATAAAAAAAGAAAGAGGGGATAAAAAGAAAAGCTGGAAATACCAGGAAAGTCCACTGATAAGCGTGAAACATATAACCACGCAGCGGCTCAAGAAGAATTAGCACCATGCTAGCTGAGCTGGCGGGAATTCAGAAAAAGCAAGATTTACAGAAGAATGTGTATAATAGTCCAATGCAGGGTTTGCTATGCTTATTTTAACAAATACTTATTTTAACAAATACTAGGTCAGGCACAGTGTTATACGCTTATAATCCCATAAACTGCGGAGGATCACAAGTTCAAGGCCAGCCTCAAAAAATATAAACTTTAGGGCCGGAGTTGTAGCTCAGCAGTAGAGCACTTGCCTCATATGTGTGAGGCACTGGGTTTGATTCCTAGCACCACATATAAATAAGCAAATAAAATAAAGATCCATTAGCAACTAAAGAATATTTTAAAAATTCTTTTAAAAAATATAAACCTCTAAATTTAAGCCTAAATGTCTAAATCTGAAAAATCTTAAACTGGGTTCAAAGATGGCAGAGATGAAACCCTTGAATATTGCTTAGTCCTATTCACAATCTTCATTGAGCCTAAAAAGATTGAATGAAGGACAGACAAAGGGGACATCTGAGAGAAGATGGTTTCCTGAGAGGTCACTTTCAGTTCCCTCTATGGAGGGTCCCGGCCAGGTGAGGAGCTGCCCTGATCAGTCTCACCAGCATCTGATTATGACAAACATCAGTCAGTAAACTCAGAAACTCCATACAATTGCACTTTTGCGTCTGGATTAAATTTTTACAGATATCTATTTCAATGTTGGGGATTAAACCCAGGCTCGCACTCATGTTAGGCAAGTGCTCTACCACTGAGCTAAAACCACAGCCTAACTTGATATATTTTAAGGCATAGAAAAAGAAATTAAGGGCTCGGGATGTAGCTTAGTAATAGAGTGCTTGCCTAGCACGGGATTCAATGCCCAGTGAAGAATGAATGGAAGGAGGAAGAAAGGGAGGGAGGGAGGAAGAGAAAGAAACGAAAAGGAGGGAGGGAGAGAGGAAAAGAAAATTTAAATTTAAAGCTAAAAAAATAAATATGGGGAATCCCAGCATCTCAGGAGTCTGAGACAGGAGTATTGCAAGTTCAAAGCCAGCCTCAGCAACAGTGAGGTGCGAAGCAACTCAGTGAGACCCTGTCTCTAAATACAATACAAAAGAGGGCTGGGGATGTGGCTCAGTGATTGAGTGTACCAATTCCTGTACCAAATAAATAAATAAATAAACAAACAAATAAACAAATAAATAAATATATATTTAAGAAAATAAATAAAAAGGGGGAGAATGCATAAAGGGAAGCTTAGATTTGATTAGTGCATGCTATATACATACATTGAAATATCACAGAGCTGGGGATGTGGCTCAGTGGTAAAGCACTTGCGTAGCATGTGTGAGGCCCTGAATTCAATCCCCAGCACTGCCAAAAAAAAAAAAAAAAGCAATATCACTTGGAACCCCATTTGTTATGGTTTACATATGAGGTTTCCCCAGCAAAACTCAAGAATTTTCAGGTTGGATTGTGAGCCCCTTAACCTCTGGATCAATCCACTGATATGGAGTAACTGGTAGAGTTAATGCAGGCAGGTAGATTCTGGCTGGAGGAGGTAGGTTATTGCGTGTGTGTGTCTGGAGTTTCTTTTTTGTCCTTGATGAGTGAAGCTCTTCTGTGCTTCCTGATTGCCATGTCCTGAGCTGCTTTCCTTCTGTCACGATGTCCTGCCTCGCCTCAGGCCTAGAGCTTCAGAGTCAACCAACCATGAACCTCTGAACCTCTGAAACTATGAGCCACAATCAACTTTTCCTCCTCTTTAAGTTGTTCTTGCTGGGCATTTTGGTCACAACGACAAAAAAACTAAAACATTGTTAATGTGCACAATTAATATATGTTAATCAAAAACAAAACACAAATTAAAAAAATTAAAGACAATATATATGCTACTTGGTTTATTTTAAAAGAATCAAAACAAAACCCGCCAGCGGCTTGACTGCTAGAAGGACTTGATTTTTCCCTCCTCTTTTCCATATCTTACTCCAGAGAAGTGTTGTAGGAAGGATTCTGCATTCATGAGCTACAGTTTGGCTTCATGTATTGACTTAACAAAGTTTTCTAGACCACATCAGCTGCTTTCCAGCAAAATTCTCCCATGAATAATTGAAATTAAGCATTTCCAGGCAAAACCAATCAACACTAAATGATGTTGCCTATATTTTTCCTGTTTCTTATGTCCTTCCTAATCCCTGCAAAGTGGAAATCGAGATTAAATTGAATTTGCTTGTCATGTTGCTGAATTTTCTAGGCTGTACTAAATTGATTGGTGAAAGCAGCAAATGAAGTATGGGAAATGTCAAGTCGAAGACTTAAGGGACATGATGCAGGAAGAATGGTTATTTCTCAGTCTTCTTGCACCCCATAACTTCTACACAGTTCTTAGAAGTAAGAAATTCCAGGCTCGGGTGAGTGGCTCGAAGCCATCAATGAGCAGATGATGTCACCAAGAAGCCTGGATCTTTCTAATATTCTTTTTTGCCATTCCCATGAGTTGACTTTGCATTTTGAGACTTGTGGCCTTATTTGTCAGTTAAATGGTAGTCCCCTGGAAGACACGTCTAGCTAGAACCCACAACTGTAATCTTATTTGGGAAAAGGGTCTTTGCAAATGTAATTAAGTTAAAGATCTAGAGATGAGATCATTGGGTTAGGCCCTAAACCCAAAGTAAAGTGCGTGTGAGTTTTGGGTGGGGGATGATGACAGAGAAATTCAAGATGCAGTGACAGAGAATGAGACTGGAGAGATTTGTCTGCAAGTCAAGAAATGCCACCATTGCAAATCCTGGTGGCTAGGAGAAGGGAGGCACTAGAGTAGAAAGAGCACTATTAGTTGTCTGTAATGGTGACTGCCACTTAATAGGCAGTGAACAGAGAACTTGATGGGCCTGGAATGTGCAGGTTGTCCCCACACAATACCGTCGATTGGACACACTGGAGATCAATTATGAGTTCTTCCTTCAGGCTCATACTTGGCCCCCCTGTGAGGGAGAGGAGCAGGAGGGCCAGAAGATGGCAGGCCACTAGCAGTGCCTGCCATGACACGGAAGGAGCACGACATTTCAAGAATGAACTGAAGGTTGATCCATGAAGCCATGGCATAGAGGATGATTGGGATTGGGACAGATGCTCTCAGTTCTTATTGGTGTGTGGCCAAGTTTATTTATTCATTCATTCATAAATTAATCTGTCCATCCATTCACCTATTCAATGAATATGACTCAAATTGACTCAACTAATAAAAGGTTCAATTATAAAAGGTATAAAAGGTACACATAACCAAAAATCCACAGAAAGATGTTGGGGGGATGTTGGGGGGATTAGGGGACTCCAGGGCTGTCATTGAGACTTGGCATCTCTCCATCTCTGTCCCTTGGCTCTACTTTCTCTGTATTGATTTCAAACAGGCTCCTCCCACTCTTGGGTGGAGAGGCCACCAAGTTCACATCCCAGTCTCTCAGTTTCCCTGAGGGAAAGAGAGCTTCCCTTCACAGCCATTCCAATACGTATTCCTGTGCTAAGTCCAGTTGGACCATCTCAGGGACAAGTGCCCATTTTTTGTGCCATCTCTCTGCTGCTGATGGGTGGGGGGGTGTAGGTTGTACAGCCTGTCAAGGCTTGGATTATGGTATTGTCCCTAGAACAGAAAGGAGGGAGTGTTGAAAGGGGGCCACGGATTCAGCCACTTGAAGCATATGCACTTGGAGTAGGGAACGAACCAATGACTGCAACACTCCCATCTGGTAAAATGAACACCACTGGGGACAAACACGAGACAATGAATGTGGTTCAGTGCAAATTCATCATTACTCTTGGGAGATGGGAAGGACAACTGAGAATGTAGGAGGAAGGCTCTTCTAAGCGGGAGAGGAGATTAATAGCATCATTTAGATATATAGTAACAACTGAGGACCTTCAAGGAAAGATTGAGGGTGCTACAGCAGACCACACTGAGTAATTACATTCCATTTGGATCTGTATCGACCATCTATAAGGCATAATGTTGAGCATTAATCAGACTAACTATTTTGGTTTTGGTATCAGGGATTGAACTCAGGAGCAATTAGAAGCCACATCCCCAGCCTCTTTTTATTTTTTTATTTGGAGACAGGATCTCACTAAGTTGCTTAAGGCCTTGCTAAGTTGCTGAGGCTGGCTTTGAATTTGCAATCCTCCTGCCTCAACCTCTGAGCTGCTGGAATTATAGGCATGTGCCACTGAGCCCAGCTGTTAAACACTAATCTTACCAAATAAAGAAGAGGAAGAGGAAGAATTATAAAGTAGTAACATGTTATCAAGTAACATCTTTACCTAGCTTGTTGATGGTGGTTTCAGAGAGAAAAACAGTTGGAGAAATGATTTCATTCCATAAATGGAAATGGGCTTCTCTTTGTCCGTCCTATCTTATGTGAGCAGCGCATACCTAGACTTTGGCTTTTGTATATGGACAATTTTTCACCAGAGCGTGACAGACATCCCTGTATTGTGCTAAGCCAGTTCCAGCACTGACAAGGAGTTCTGGTTTTTCATGGGGACATAACTTGGATTTACTCTGGAGCACATGTCTGTCTTGTCCTTAAAGACGACACATCTAAAAAGGATTGAGGAAAACAGAGAACTCCAACCTCATCTCCCAGGAAGAGGCCTGGTGGTAAAAGTCCCGCATGAGATTCTGCCTTCTTCAGAGGGCAGGGTTCATGACTTCAAGTTCTCTGTCTCCAGCTGTGTCCCCAGATGTGCAATTCAAGGCTGAACTTATTGCTTATTTGGAGAGTGAAGAGTCAAGCATGGCTTCAAACTCACCTTCTCCTTCTAAGATTCTCTGAAAATTAGAGACATATAATCTGCCAAGAAATGCTCAAACACTTCCAGGTGTCAAAACACAGCTCTTGAGTGGGTGGGGCACACAGCATTCAGAGGCTATGGTACTGCCAACTACCTCCCAATGTCCTGTGTTCTGATACTGTCATGCTTTTCTCTGCTTTCTTAGTGTATATTTGTTATTGAAACGATTTATAGATCTAGCATGAAAAATGGAGAAAACAAGAATCAAAATAAATGCATTCTTCTGTTTGGATGATAATAACTATACTCAATATATGATGTTCCAGACATTCTGTGTCCCTGTCTCATGTCAAGGATAAGGTCTTTCTCTTGTAAAGTGCTCTGCTAAGCACTTGATATATAACATCTCACTTAACCCTCACACCATCTCAATGAAGTACCTCTCATTCTCATTTTAGAGATATGAAAAGTCAAAGAGATCAAGTAATTTGCATAAGTTTACACAGTAAGTGACACCACCGGAATGAACCCAATAAGATTGGCTTTCCATCACCACCCAAAACTAACCCTCATCAGCATCTGATTTGCAGAGGTGAAGCCCCCTTTTTTCGTAGCCCTTGCATGGGAGACTCTTGCAGAGGTGGCCCCTTTAAGAACAATACTCTTAAACTTGACTATTAGCTGGAATTCTATTCCAAAGCAAACAAACACTGCCCCCAATGCCAATAATGTCCCCAGCAGTGTCACATCTTGGAAGCTCACACAGCCACGATCCATCTGATTGGACCTCCATAGACACGGGAAAGTGTCTTTCTCTTATAATCAGCTCAAGTCAGCCTCTTGCCAGGCTTCTGGCCTGGAATAGTAATCATAATAGCTACTATGTACTGACCACCAACTGTGGTCAAGGGACACATGAGACACTACTACTGATCCTCACAATAGTCTGCATTAAGAACAAAAATTCCAGTGGCAAGGGTCATTGGCTGCCATCTTGGGGCTGGCTACCACGGTGGTATTTAAGGTTGCACAGGGACAACACTGGAATTCACAACCCTGTCTGCCCTTCCAAAGCTCCTAGGGAGCTTTTGTTTGTTTTGTTTTGTTCGAGGCATGTTCTCCCATGTGGCCCAGGGCTGGCCTCAAACTCACCAACCTCCTGCTTCAGCCTCCTGAGTAGTTAAGATCACAGCTATGTCCACTTTGCCCCAAAGATTTATTAAAGTTCACAAATTAAAGTTTGCTGCAAACCAAAGCCTTCCTGGAGAGGTCTGCATGGAGTCAAGAAATGGTGACTTTGCTTCTTCTTTTTTTTTTTTTGGACTGAGGATTGAACCCAGGGGTGTTCCACCCCTGAGACACATCCCCAGCCCTTTTTAAAATATTTTATTTAGAGACAGGATCTTGCTGAGTTGCTAAGTGCCTCACCAAGTTGCTGAGGCTGGCTTTGAACTCAAAATCCTCCTGCCTAAGCCTCCAGGCATGTACCATCACACCCAGCTGGTGCCTTTGTTTCTTTCAAACAGATATCATTGTGCAGCTCAATGATAGAGCACATGCCTAGCACATATGAGACCCTGAGTTGGGTCCCCAGTACCACAAACAACAACAACAAAAACATTCTAGTAATGTTCTAGTAAGTTCCCTCCATACCTACTATACTGGGTCCAAAAGCTCAGTCTTTGCTGTGCTTCTAGGGTGAGTGGAAGAGCAGGGAAGGATGGATCATTTGTGCTCACTGCTGTCCAGAAGGAGGGCTGGGCTGAACCAGGAGGTGTTTGAGAGATGGATTCCATCAGGGCATGGCATCCTGCCCCACTACCAGGACCAGAATCTCTGAGACAGGCTGGAAACTCAAGAGTCTTTGATAATTATCAGTTTTTCCAACAGTTAGAGAAAAATATATACACTGGGGGGAAATATGTAAATATTCTTGCATCAATTGAAGTTCCCATATTTTTCTGTTTCCCGTGAATGGAAGTTGTAGCCTGTCATCCAAGTCTCCAGGAGGTGCATGGAGTGTGTTCTCATTCCTCCGTGTTCTCCTCTCCTCCATCGTAATCCCTGTTTTTCCAGGGCTCCAACATGTGAACTTCATGCATTACTCTGGCAAGAAGCTAACCTGGGCTGATTACAGGAGAAAGGCACTTCCAGGATGCCCAAGTTGTTTGCTTTTTTGTTTTTCTTTTCTATTTAGAAATGTGTGTGTGTGTGTGTGTGTGTGTGAGTGTGTGTGTGTATGTGTGTGAGTGTGTGTGTGTGTGTATGGTAATGTAATATACACATATTTACATATATAGTAACATTTATGATATATCAAAACATATATTACAAATATATATACATAATAATATGTGTTTGTGATATATTCAATCATAGATTTTACCATTTTAACCATGTTTGAAGGTAAAATTTAGTGGCATTAAGTTCATTTATTGTTGTACAACCATAATCACTATCCATTTCCAGAATTTTTCAGTTTCCAAACTTAAATTCTGACCCCACTAAATACTAACTCTCCTTCCTCCCCTCCCCCATCTCCTGGTAACCACCATTCTGCTTTCTGTGTTTATGAATTTGACTACTTTTGGTACCTCATATAGGTGGAATCATACAGTATTTGTCTTTTTTGTGACTGATTTAATTTCACCATGATGTCTTCAAGTTCTATACATGTTGTAGCATGTATCAGAACTATCTTCTTTTTTAAGGTTGACTAATAGTCCGATTTGCTTGTCTATTCATCTTTTGGTGGACACTTTGTGGGTTTTTGGTTTTGTTTGGTTTTGCTTTTTTTTTTTTTTTGTAGTTGTAGATGGACAGCATGTCTTTATTTGCTTATTTTTGTATGCGGTGCTAAGGATGGAACCCAGTTCCTCACCTGTGCTAGGCAAGTGCTCTGCCCCTGAGCCTCAGCCCTTGTTTTTGTTTTCATTTTTGTGTTGGGAATTGAATCCAAGGGCTATATTCCAGTCTCTTTTTATTTTTTGTTTTGAGACAGGGTCTCATTAAACTCCTGGGGCTGGCCTTGAATTTGCAATCCTCCTGCCGCAGCCTCCTGAGTAGCTGGGATTGCAGATGAGTGCCACCACTCCTGGCTTGTTGATGGACACTTGGATGGCTTTACCTTTTGGCTATTATTCATGGTGCTGACATGAACATTGTGTAAAAATAACATCTTGAGTCCCTGTTTTCGGTTCTTCATGGTGTTTTTCCAGAAGTGGATCTAATTTACTTCTAAAATTATGCAATGCTTCTGACACGAATAATTTGTCATCCTTAGACCTTGCTCTCCATTGTAGAAGGGAAGAGGGTGATATGTAAATAGCCTCACACAGCACAGTGTGGTGCAGGCCTAAGTGGAATTGAGAAAGTGCCATAAGGACACAGAGAGTCTGAATATTCCCTTATCATGCTGTGAGCAACAGGAGGGCAGGGATTATGCTCATGTGACTTGGGTGAAACCCAGCATCTCACCCAGCAACTGGTGCAATAAGCAAGAAGGGCCATCAGCGAATGTTTGTGGGTTACATGCTTGGCTGAACAAGCAAATGAAATGGCATTTGGTTGGGGAAGTTTATAAAGATTTTAACAAGGACACAGACATGTGTCAATCAGCTTTTTGTCACTGAGAACAAAACACCTAACAGTAACGACTTAGAGAAGGATTTATTTTGGATCATTGTTTCAGAGGTTCATTCCGTGGTAGGCCAACTTCATTCTTCTGGTCTGGGATGAGGCAGAACATAACGGTAAAAGGACAGGGTGGGAGAAAGCTGCTCCTCTCAAGGGAGGAGGGAGCTAGAGAGAGAAGAAGGGGCTGGGGGACAAGATAACCCTTCAAGGGCAGTCCCCAGTAGCCTACTTCCTCCAACTAGGTCCCATCTCCCAGTAGTCCATTTAGCCATCAGTGGATGAATCCACTGATGGGGTCAGAGCCCTCATGATCCAATCTGCTAAAAGCCCCACCTCTGAGTGTTGCTGGGTTGGGGCCATGATTTTAGCACAAGACTTTGAGGGATATTTCAGATCCAAACCATAAAGCACTTGTCAGAACCCTGAAGAACCCTTGGGAGGAGGTTGGGAGTGTTCCGGGCAGAGGTGTGGACAGAGGACACTCTAGGGGGCAGGTACTGTCAAAGGAAGGTGCCTATTCAGCAAAGGAGGGTCTGACTATCTGATATTTGGTTCAGATAATCCCTCTGAGGACTGATCTGGAGGGCAGGGGCTGGAGGCAGAAAGACAGATGGGGGGTGGCAGAGTGCTCTAGTTGTTCCTCAGTCTATTCCGTTTCCCTAGGAAATGCAGTTTAGTTGAACGTATGGCCCCTGTTACTTGCTGAACTGTCTCTCCCCAAAATTCCTATGTTGAAGCCCTAACCCACAGTACCTCAAAATGTGACTAATTAGAGATAGGGCCACTAAAGAGGTTCTTGTGTTAAAATGAGGGTGCTAGCTTGAGCCTCAACGCATTTTGACTAATGTCCTTACAAGAAGAAGAATTTGGATACACAGAAACACCAGACATGTGCATACACAGAAGCCTGAGGCAGCCTGGGCAAGCCCAGAGAGAAGCTGCAGGAGAAACCAAACCTGCTGTAACCTGGAACTCCGACCTCCAGCCTCCGGAACTGTGAGAAAATAACATGGTGGTTTCAGCCAAGCAGCCTGAGCCATCTTGTGCAGAGAAGACCACACCCTGGGGGCTGAACAACCAAAGGATCCCGACCTCTGACACTGTTCAGTCACCACCTGTCCTGTAGGGTCCACATAAAGTGTTTTGGGGGAAAGAAAGAAACTTGGCTCTCTCATGACAACAGCCCCATCCATGCCCTAATAGTGAAGCAGGCGGGCTCCTTCACGCCCAGCTAGCAACTGGGACCCAAAGACACTGAGAATGGGCAGAAGGGAAGAGACTCAGGGAGGACTGCAGCTGACAAAGTGGTGGCGTGTGGAGGCTTCTCTGGTAAGGGCCCAGGCCACAGCAGTACCACTTCACTGCCTGTGCTCCCTTCTAACCTTCGCCCTCTTCCAAGCCTTGCTCAACCTGCCATGTATTCTTCTGTAGTTCCTCATTTTCTTTATTATTATTATTATTATTTTGTTTTTTTGTGCTGCTGATTGAGCCAGAGGCCCTCTACCACTGTGCCACACCCACCAGCCCTTTTCATTTTGAGACAGGCCTCGCTGAGTGGTGAGTTGTGGCCTAGAATTTGCAATCCTCCTGCCCAGCCTCCTGGGTTGCTGGGATTACAGGCATGGGCCACTGCATCTGACTGGTGGCTTCTTATTTTCTCATGTGATCTTCTGAAAAATGTACAGGGGTTCACTTGATGCCTCGACTATATATCTTATCATTTTAAGGCTTATATATTTTTTTCTTTTTCCCAAACTTCTTTTCCCTGATCTCCCGCCTGGTCCTCCTTTCCCTAACCTTCTCCTCCCTGATCTTCTTTTCTCTGATCTTCTCCTTCCTGATCTCTCCTCTCTAATCTCATTTCTCTGAATCACCTCTTTAAAAACTTCCTGCTTCCTGTCATGGGTAGAATCTCAGGCTCTGAGGCTGGACTCCCCTGTGTCTCTCCTTTGTTAGCAAAGCAATGAAACTTTTTCCTTTTTCTCTAAACCTTGTCTTCATTATTGAACTGGCATCGAGGATGAGGACCAAGATTTTGGTTACAAAAAGAGGTTCCTGGGTCCCACAGAGAGGAGGGAAATAGCTGTGCCATGGGTACCACCATCCCAAGGGTATGCTGTGGGACAGGCTGGGCCAATGAGAAATCAAGCCTCAAGTCCTCAAGAAGCTCAAGTTCGGGCTGGGGATGTGGCTCAAGCGGTAGCGCGCTCGTCTGGCATGCGTGCAGCCCGGGTTCGATCCTCAGCACCACATACCAACAAAGATGTTGTGTCCGCCGAGAACTAAAAAATAAATATTAAAAAAAAAAATTCTCCCTCTCCCTCTCTCTTAAAAAAAAAAAAAAAAAAAAAGAAGCTCAAGTTCATTTGCTGAAAAAATACTAGCAGCAAGCACTTACTTTGCTAGCTTGGTGCTGGGCCCTTTAGAGGGATGAGGGGTGACTGATGGTGGTATCCTAAGATGATAAAATGGAATGTTGATGATGACTAAGTGACTACAACATGTTAGTTGCTTTATTTTTTTACTGGGAATTTTACCATTGAACTCCATCTCCAGCCTTTTTTTTTTTTTTTTTTTTTTTTTTTTAATTTAGAAACAGGGACTTGCTAATTTGCTTAGGTTCTCATTAAGTTGCTGAGGCTATCTTTGAACTCACCATCCTCCTGCCTCAGGCTCCGGAGCTGCTGGGATTACAAGCATACCCCACTACACCTAGCTTTTTTTTTTTTTTTTTTAATATTTTTTAGGTGTAGATGGACACAACACAATGCCTGTATTTTTATGAGGTGCTGAAGATTGAACCCGGGTCCCGCCCGTGCTAGGTGAGCGCTCTACCACTGAGCCACAATCCCCCCCCCCTCCTCCTTCTCCTCCTCCTCGGTTAACTGGCCTTACCAGGCCGAGTGGAACATGCCTATAATCCCAGCAATTTGGGAGGCTAAAGCAGGAGGGTTATAAGTTCAAGGCCAGTCTCAATAATTCAGCAAGACCTTCAGCAATTTAGTGAGGCCCTGTCTCAAAAAAATAAAAGGGACTGGGGATATAACTCAGTGGTTCAATCCCCAGTATCAAAAATAAACAAATAAAAGGCATCAGGGAACTAGGGATATGGCTCAGTGGTAGAGCACCTACCTTGTATGCCTAAGGCCCTAGGTTTGATCCCCAGTACAACAAAAAAGAAAAAAATATATATCAGAACTCAGAGTGGGGAAGCATTTACTCACATGAACTAGGAAGAATAGATCTGAGTTAAAAAGCTAGCTTGGCCAGGGCTGGGATTGTGGCTCAGTGATAGGGTGCTTGCCTTGCATGCAGGGGGCACTGGGTTTGATCCTCAGCACCAAATAAATAAAATAAAGGAAAAATAAAATAAAATAAAGGTATGGTGTCCTACAACTAAAATAAATAAATAAATAAAAGCTAGCTCTGCCACTGGATAGCTTTAAGATTTTCATAAGTTACTTCACTTTTTTTCTGTTTCCTTGTTTCCTCATCAACATGAAATGTTAGCAGTAAGATAACTTAACCTCATGGAGATGATGTTGGGTAGCAGTTAGACCTGAGCAGGGGGTCAGGAGTTTAAGAAAATAGTTAGCACAGAGCAAATCAGTTAATCATTGGCCCTGCCTCAAAGGTGCCACAAGGTCTGGCAAGAGCTATTTCAGGAGGCTTGCGTGATCACAGCCCTATGAACAATCCCTCTTACAACAGGAGGAAGATAGATAAATTCGGGGGAGGAAAGGGTATGTTTGCTCAGAAGGGCCTAATTGCTAAGATGCCTTAAGCAAGACTCTACACAAACAACACAGATTCCCCAACCTAGGAAAGCAGGATGATGAAGACTGGGGCCCTCCCACCATAAATTCTGTAAAACCAATTCCAACTAGGACCCATCAACCAGGCCAAGATGACCAAGAGTTGCCCTTAGGTTGTTAGCTAAAGTGGTCTGCCAATCAAGACAGAGAGGTGTTACATGATGGGATCTTCTAACCATCTCTTCCTATGCCCCAATGAAAACTGAGATGCAAAGACTGAGTTGTCCCTCTCTTCTCTGAGAGGACTCACTTTCTCTCTTTAGAGTGCTCACCTTCTTTCTAATAAACTTTGCTATACTTTAAAAAAATTTTTTTGAGGGGTACTAGGGATTAAACTCAGGGGCACTCCATTACTGAGCCACATCCCCAACCCTATTTTGTATTTTTTTTCTAGAGAAAGGTGCTCACTGAGTTGCTTTAGCGTCTTGCTTTTGCTGAGGCTGGCTTTGAACTTGTGATTCTCCTGCCTCAGCCTCCCGAGCTGCTGGGATCACAGATGTGTGCTACCACACCTGGCTTTTTAAAAAACGAATTTAAAATTTAACCTAATAAGTTATACATGACAATAGAATGCATTTTGACACATTGTACACAAATGGAGCACAACTCCTCTGGCTGAACATGGTGCGGAGTCACATCAGTAGTGTAATCATACATATATATTAAAAGTAATAATGTCTGTCTCATTCTTCTGTCCTTCCCAATCCCCACAGCCCCCCTCCTCCCCTCTCTGCCCTCTACACAAACCAAAGTTCCTTCATTCTCCCCCCACCCCTCACTATGGATCAGCATCCACTTATCAGAGAAAATATTCGGCCTTTGGTTTTTTGGGATTGGCTTATTTCACTTAGCATGATATTCTCTAGTTCCATCCATTCACCTGCAAATGCCATAATTTCATTCTTCACTAAGGCTGAGTAATATTCCATTGTGTATATGTACCACATTTTCTTTATCCATTCATCTGTTGAAGGGCATCTAGGTTGGTTCCACAGTTTAGCTACTTGTGAATTGAACTGCTTTACACATTGATGTGGCTGTGTCACTGTAGTATGCTGATTTTAAGTCCTCTGGAGATATGCCAAGGAGTTCCATTCCAAGTTTTCTCAGGAATCTCCATACTGCTTTCCAGAGTGGAAATTTGCACCAATTTGCAGGCCCAACTTTGTTATACTTTTACTTAATCTCAGGTCTTTCTTGCTTGAAGTCCTTTCCTTCAAAGACTCCAGAGCCCAGAACACAATGCAATCGCTGCTAAGATCCTATCTCAGCTGAGATCTTATCTGCATTATCAAGGTTGAATGAATGAAAGGAGAAATATAATGTAACATGCTTAGTTCAGAGCCTGGCATGGGCTATCTATTATTCAAGCTTGGAAAACAAGTCCCCCAAAGCTTTGCTCAGAACTAAAGGGGTTAAAATATGAGAAAAAAAATCTGTTGAAGTGGTCACATTGCTTTATAGAAAGCAGACTGATGGCCTCCATAACAGCGAGAGATGAAGATGAGGATGATGGTGATCCTCAGGGCAGGCGTAGCTCTGAGTTGCACACTGTGCTGACCTCTTTACACGGATTACCTCCTTTAATCTTCATTAATGGACCAACAAGGTGGTCCTCACATTGTCATTTTACCGATCAGGAAACTAAGTAACCAGAAATTAGAAAAGCTTGCCTGAGGCTGCAGGGTTAAGTGGTAGAGCTGAGGGACCCCAGGCAGTCCCATGGCAGGGCCCAGGCATAGAACCACTCTGATTTATCTTCCAGTCCTTTTTAAATCATTTCAATCAAAGGCTGAGCTAATTTTCCAAGGACACAATAGATCATCTAACCATTTCTAGAATTTGGAAAGTTTTGCTGTGCATAGTGGCCCATGCTGTAATCCCAACTCTTCAGGAGGCTGAGGCTGAAGGATCATGAGTTGGAGGCCAGCCTCAGAAACTTAGTGAGATCCCATCTCAAAATGAGAAGTAAAGTCGGGTGTGGTACACACCTGTAATCCTCGTAGCTTGGGAGACCGAGGCAGGAGGATTGCAAGTTCAAAGCTGGCCTTATGTTAATTCAGTGAGGCCCTAAGCAATTTAGACCCTGTCTCAAAATAAAATATAAAGAGGGCTGGGATGTGGCTCAGTGGTTAAGTGCCCCTGAGTTCAATCCCTAGTACCCCCCAAAAGAAAGAAAGAAAAAAATAAAAAGGACTAGGGATATAGCTTAACCCACAGTATCAGAAAGAAAAAAATAAAGAGTAGTATAATTTGGAAAACTTCACTCTTTGTTTTTCTTTTCTTTCTTTCTTTTTAGAAACTGCCCATTTTAATATTCTCTCTCTCTTCTTCATATATGTATGTGTATTTAAATATATATATATATTCTTTTTTTGGGGCACAATACTGGGAATTGAATTGAAGACCATATGCATGCCAAGCAAGCACTCTACCACTGAGCTACATCCCTAGCCCCTCCACAAAAATTCTTTAAAAATATTGGAAAAGTGACTCAGGAGGCTGAGGCAGGAAGATCACAAATTCAAAGCCAGGTTTAGCAACTTAGTGAGACCCTAAGCAACAGTGAGACTGTGTCTTAAAGTAAAAAGTAATGGGGCTGGGATTGTGGCTCAGCAGTAGAGTGCTCCCCTAGCACGGGCGGGACCCGGGTTCGAACCTCAGCACCACATAAAAATAAAGGCATTATGTTGAGTCCATCTACACCTAAAACATAAATATTTAAAAAAAAAAAAAGTAAAAAGGGCTGGAGATGTGGCAAGTGGTAAAGTGTCATTGGGTTCAATTACCAGTACCAAAAACTTTTGCCCTGAACAAAGGGAAAAGAAAAACAGGAGAAAAGAAAGAAAACAATCTTACCCAGATGTATCTGGACTTGAGACTCAAGATACAATCTATTTTCCTTCAGATTAAACAAATGTAAAACCTGGTCATTTTCCTTCTAAATAATTGTTCTAGTGTGGTTGCAGAATTTTGAAAACTCGATGAGGGGAAATAGAATTCTGATTTCATTGTGTGCATTTAACAGATTTCCTAACATAGATTCTGCATCAAATAGTTTTAAGGGTGGGTAGAGGTATCACAATAACTTATTGAGTCTGAAAACAGATGAGATTCTGGAATGGTGGGAAGTAAAACCTAGACTCACAGTTTGCCAAAAGCCAGATTGGAAAATAAGATATTCAGGGGAAAAAAAAAAAAAAAGGCACCAGCCAGAGCCAGCTGCCTACAATCACAAAGCACAGGGGACTCAAGCCAGCACTAGCCACCCAGCGAGGCCAGACATCTCACAAACACAAGCACTCCAAGAAGAGGATGGGTGGCGGCAAATTCCCAACCACCTCAGTTGTCCACCAGGGGGCACCCTTTCATCCTCTACCTCCAAAGCCAACTCCCTGGGGAGGCAGGGGTCCACTTGGAATCTGAGACATTCTCACAGGCTGCCTTCCACCAAGAAATTAGGTCAGAGCTGGGTTTCTCCAATCCTGGGGGAAGACTACCCACAGGGTAGTCTGAACAACTCTTTGATAGGCAGTTTCCTCCTTCCCCTCTCTGTTGAATCAGTATCTCCCAGGCTGGGGACTGAGGAATCAGAGATTTTAACAATCTCTCCAGGGATTTGCATACAAACTCAAGGATAAGAAGAACCACTGTACAAGCAGCTGGGAAAGAGGAATGGGGTGTTTTACAGTGTGGTCTTCCTGGCACCTTGCACAAGGTCTATGGTAGGCGATCAGCAATTAACTGAATGAGGGGGTGATGAATACCATATTTGGGATGAGGGTGGAGGTCAGGACCAGGACCTGGGAATCTTGCTCAGGGTCCAGCATTTCTGTGTCTGCCTCTTTCACCTCATCTTGACCTGCATGATGGCTCAGCCACATCCGAGCAGCCCCAGCAAGGCCACCCTGCAGCAGACACTTCTCTCCAACTGACTGCCAGACCAACACAGCTTGGCTGTCAGGCTTGGAAGTTGCCAGGGTAGGCACCAACCTCTGACTTGCAGACAGCCACACCATCTCTTGCCAGGAGGGTGGTGCTGGAGGACCACAGGGACTGTTGGCAGTTTAGCTCCAATGAAACCACACAAAGCCACCATCCACCATCCAGCCTCGCCAGGAGTGAGTGACGTTTGCCCTTCCTGGCTGGCTTCAGTGTGCCAAAACCTCCGGCTGCCCCTCCCCTTCCCCAGTTTCTTGACTTGCCCCTCCCACTGTCTCCCTTGAAATCTCACCTGACCCCACCAGAACACCAAGTTCTGAACCTTCCAAGCCCCTGAAGTTATCTGATGCAGGCTCACTGCCTCACATTTGCAGGATCAGTTGACTTTCAACAGGCCTTCATTTCTGTTCTCTCTCTTATCTCGTCCTGCAGCAGCCTTGCTCAGAAGTGTGGGGTATTATTTCCCTGTCTGACAGTACAAAGAAGCAAAATGAGGGCTCAAGGTCATATGTCTGAGCAGCAGAACCATCGCCAGAACCGAGGTCTGAGCTGTCGCTTTTGTTCAGACCTTGGACAGACCTGGAAGAGGGCAGCTGTCTACAGGTTCTCAAACCCGACAGTGCCTAACGTGCTGGAGATTCCCAGACCCTTCCCTGGGCATTCCAAGGGTTCAGCATGCTTAGGATCCTGTCTATGTTTCATATATAAATAAATATAAATCAATAAACATATCTACACAAACACACCCAGTGCTGGGAATCCAACCCAGGGCCTTCTGTGTGCCAGGCAAGGCCTCTACCACTGAGCTACACCCCCAACCTTAGGGATCTACACTTTAATAAAGTGTAAATTGATAAAACAAGGGATTTTTAAGATACTCCTGGAGATGGCACTAGTTTATGTGGTCTGTGAAAATGAATTATTTTATTGGTAAGAATTTAGAAGTCCTTAGGAAATTGTGCCTGAATCCCTTAGGCCCCTGGCACAGGGCAGCCCCTTTTGGAGTGACTAATATGCCCCAAAGCCATCAGCCCACTGCCCGGCAGGTTGGTGGTACTCCTGGTGTGCTGAACTTCTGTCTTCTTTCTCTTCAATGCAATAAACTTTGGCTATCTATTCTTAGGCTAAATCCCACTCATGCTGGGAACAGGCTCTTGGGCCTCCCATGTGCTAAGCAAGCCCTCAACCACTGAGCTACACCCCCAGCCTTCTTAAGCTAATTTTAAATTTTGTCCCACTTTTGATTTTAATTATTTTTAATTAAAATATATATATTTCTTGCAGTACTGGGGATTGAACCCAGGGGCACTTTACCACTGAGCTACATACCCCCAGTACGCCTCCTTTCATTTATTTATTTATTTATTTATTGGGGGGGCAGCAAAGTCTTGCTAAGTTGCCCAGGTTGGCTTTGAACTTGTCATCTTTCTGCCTTAGCCTACTGAGTTGCTAGGATGATTAACTGTACAAAATTATGCCTGTTTCCCCTGTCATTTGTTTATTTATCTATTTATTTAGTACCAAGGATTGAACTCAGGGCTGCTTTACCACTGAGCCACATCCCTACTCCCTTTTTCATTCTTAATTTTGAGACAGGTCTTGCTAAATTACTTAGGGTCTCACTAAATTGGTGAGGCTGGCCTTGAACTTGTCATCTTTCTGCCTCAGCCTCCTGAGTTGCTGGGATTACAGGTGTGCACCATTGCACCTGGCTCCCGGGTCTTTTAAACTCTTGAGAGCTTGACCTTTTTTCTTTCTCCTGCACCCAAGACTCTCTAATTGAAAAAAGTCTCGGAGCTCAAATTGGAGTAATCTGTTTATTTCCACCTGTGCCTTACACAGCTGGCCATACTTTTTCCACTGCCAAATCTCAGGACCCAAACCCAACTAAGACCACGGTGGGGGTTGGAGAGGCAGGTGTATTCAGCATGACCTGCCTTGAATATGCCCCCTCTCAGTGGGAAAGGAAGAGAAAGGTGCCCCCAACTTGCCCTGACCCTCAGGCCTATTCCTATGTGAGGTGCATTTTACAGAAGCTGACAAGGTAATGTTTGTTACAAAGTGAGATCTGCCCTTGGAGCCTGAGCTAAAGCAACAACAGGGGTGGGGATGGGGTGGGAAATTTGCAACCACCAGTTTTTTCAATTTTGTCTGAAGAATTACAAGCAAGTTACACAGTAGCAGGCGGAAGTTTATTAGAAGAGATTACACACCTGTAATCTTAGCAGTCCAGGAGGCTAAGGCAGGAGGATTGTGAGTTCAAAACCAGCTTCAGTAATTTAGCAAGGCCCTAAGCAACTTGGTGAGACCCTGTCTCTAAATAAAATATAAAAAGGGTTGGGGATGTGTTTAAGTGGTTAAGTAGTGCCCCTGGGTTCAGTCCCCAGTACCAAAAGGAAAAGGACAGCGTGCCCCTCCTGACCTCCAATTTTATTTGGGAGGAGGAGTAGTGGTTTCAGAGAAGTTTCCAGAGAGTCCTGCCTAAATGGGCATGGTGGTGCATGCCTGTCACACCTGTAATCTTAATGATTTGGGAGGCTGAGGCAGGAGGATCACAAGTTCTAGGCCAGCCTCAGCAACTTTGTGAGGCCCTAAGCAACTTGGTGAGAATCTGTCTCAAAATAAAAAATAAAAAGTGCTGGGTATATAGCTTGGTGGTAAAAAGTCACTGGGTTCAATCCCTAGCACTTAAAAACAAAACAAAAATAGTCCTGCCCAAGCCCATCTCTGACTTTTGAATGACAGCAGGATTGTCTCAGACTTTCAAGTCCCCTCTGTGTCTGCTTTTACCCCATGGAGGGATTTTACTATTATAATGACATGCTATAGATCCAAGGCAGCCCTGGGTCACCTTGACCTGTGCTGACCAGTTCTAATTGGAACTTGTTCTCATAGACTTTCCAGTTGAGGGTTTTCCTTCTAATTATCTTATCTCTCCTTGGTCCTGGAATCTGGTCTGTATAAAGGTCACCGTCTTAGGTAGTAGTTAGTAATGAGCAGTGGAATGCATAGCAAGATTATGGGTTTAGTTTAAGTTACTCTTAAAGTTTTCTTTAAACTACTTCAAGGCAGATGAATAAATAACTTGTAGAAGATAAACTAGAAAAACACTGGTCCACAAACCTCGAGGATAAACAAACAAGAGTTAAAGGAGCTAATTGGGGAAAATGCATCCAGAAAGAAGGATTTATAGGAGTAACTCCCGACAGGGCCTGTAACTGTCAAGATAAAACTAAGAGTTATTGGGCTGAGGATATAGCTTAGTTGGAAGAGTGCTTGCCTCACATGCACAAGGCTCTGGGTTCAATCACCAACACCACCAAAAATACAAATAGGAGTTTTGGCCCCAAGTACCCCCATCTATTCTAGAAGAGGGGATTCTTTAGTGGCAGGCACAGTAAGGTAAGCACTGACTGGTGGCTGACATTAACATGAGATTGACTTGAAGATGAAGCCCCCCCTTCCCCCATGAATGGCCACCCAGACAATTCTGGAGAGGACCACCTAAGGTCAAAAATTCCACTGCTAGACGTGGAGGAGTCCAATAACTGGTTGGTGAAGACGTGACCCCGAGCCGCATGCATGCCAGGCAAGCGCGCTACCACTTGAGCCACATCCCCAGCCCCTCTGACTTGAAATGGTTTTTGCCTTTGGGGAAGCTCCTGTTCTTCTTATCAGCAAGGAGGAGGCTTTGGGCCTGTATTTCTTTCTAGCCTTAACCAGTTGTTCTCAAAGGAATATAGCATATCCTATTGATTTCAGTCTGCACAGAGTGGGGGTGGGGATCAGAGAAGCCTCAGTAAATTGGGGTTATTTTTGTTTGCTTGGTTGCTTGTTTGTTTGTTTGTTTGTTTTTGTACTAGGGATTGAACCCAGAGGTTCTCTACCACTGAGCTACATTATCAGCTTTTTTTTTTTTTTTTTTTTTTTGAGGCAAGGTCTTGCTAAATTACTTAGGGCCTTACTAAATTGTTGAGGCTGGCCTCAACCTTATTGTCTCAGCCTCCTGGGACACTGGGATTACAGGCAACACCATAGACAGTGGTAAATTGTGTTTTTTTGTTTTTGTTTTTAAAGAAAGTGGCTGCTTTCCTGTAATCCCAGTGGCTTGAGAGGCTGAGACAAGAGGATTCCAAGTTCAAGGCCAGTCTTAGCAGTTCAGTGAGCAATTTAGCAAGGCCCTGTCTCAAAATAAAAAGGCTAGGGATGTGGCTCAGTGGTTGAGCACCCCCTGGGTTCCTCCCCGGTACCAAAAAATAAAAAAATAAAAAATTTAAGAGCAAGCATGTGGAGGGTGGGGTGGTCAGCACAATAGGCCCAGTTTATGGAAGTATCCCCTTATTCTCGTGTTCCCACTACTCATGTTTGTTGACTGCCTATCAATAGTTGTGGGAAGGAAAACCTCAAGTTAGCTCTCTGGCCTTTTCACCTAAGCTCTCACAGATTTAGAGAAGGTGCATCTGAAGTTCCAGCTGCCCAGAAAAATGCCACACATCTGGAACCCCAGGAGCTCAGGAGGCTGAGGCAGGAGGAGTTTGAGACTAGACTCAACACTCAGAGAGACCCTGTCTCACAGTGGTAGAGGGCCTATGGGTTCCGTCCCAGGCACCAACTTTTTTTGTGTGTGAGGGTGGGTACCAGGAATTGGACTCAGGGGTGCTCAACCACTGAGCCACATCCCCAGCCCTATTTTGTAATTTATTTAGAGTCAGGATCTCACTGAGTTGCTTAGCATCTTACTTTTTTGCTGAGGCCTGGCTTTGAATTTAGCATCCTCCTGCCTCAGTCTCTGGAGCCACTGGGATTACAAGCATGTGCCACCATGCCCGGCTTTTTTTTTTTTTTTTTTTTAAATAAAGTCTACTAGCAGTTTCTTTCTCTTGAGTAGTGCTAGTGTGCTCCTGGACAGCTTGTTATAAAGATGTTTTGCTTATAAAAGAAAAAAAATTAACAAGGATGTTTTATTTAGTGAGTCACACCCCTAGCCCTTTTTATTTTAAGCCAAGATCTCACTAAATTGTTTAGGCCCTCAATAAATTGCTGGGGCAGGCTTTGAATTTGCAATCCTCCTGCCTCAGCCTCCAGTTGCTGGGATTACAGGTATACACCACCACACCCCAACACCGAGAATCTTCTATTAACAATCTGCTGTATATGAAATTGTCCCTCATTTCCACAGGGGATTACATCCAGGAATGCTGCAAGTACCAAAATCTAAGACTGCTTAAGACCCTTATACAAAATGGTGTAGTATTTGCATATAACCTACATAGAGCCTCTTATAATTTAAATAATCTCTATATTACTTATAATATCTAACACAAAGTAAATGCTATGTAAATAACTGTTAAACCGCATTGTTCAGAGGATAATAACAAAAATATGTACATGTTCAATAGATACATAAATTTTTTTCTTTTTAATATTTTCAATGTGAGGTTGATTCAATTAGTGGATACAAAACTCATGGATATGATTTGCTTCTTTTTTTTTTTTTCTTTTTACTTTGGTACTGGGGACTGAACCCCGGGGCACTGTACCAATGAACTACATCTCCAGCCCTTTTTTATTATTTATTTTGAGACAGGGATTCATTAAGTTGCCAAGACTGACCTCAAACTTGCAATTGTTACCAGGTGGTTCTAATACTGACGGGGAGGACGAGGCCAGGCGACAACGTATGCTACTCCAGGAATATTCAGAGTTGGATTAGAAGAAAAATATATTTTATTCAAAGCCAGCTTTGAAGGAAGATATAAGAAACTTTTTCATTCAAAATATTCCATCTTTGAAATCCCTAAAGGTGAGCAGAACTTTAAAGAGGAAAAGGCAGTGGAGTGAGACAAAAGTTAGGAAATGTTCCTGTGAACATTTAGTTAAGCCTGTGCCAGACACACCAGAGTGGCTGCAGTCTCCACTTAAAACAATTGGTACCTGTCATATCAGCGACTCCAGAGGCTGAGGCAGGAGGATTGCAAGTTCAAAGCCAGCCTCAGCAATCGCAAGGCGCTGAACAACTCAGTGAGACCCTGTCTCTAAATAAAATACAAAATAGGGCTGGGGGTATGGCTCAGTGGTCAAGTGCCCCTGAGTTCAATCCCCGGTAGCAAAAAGAAAAAAAAAAAAATTGGTTTTATACTGAAAGAGACAAGGACCCAATTAGATAAAATGACAGGTAAGTTTTGGGGCCTTAATTTATAATGTTACCCTCTAAAATCTTTCACTCTTGGGCCTCTGTTCATAACCGTCACCCATTAAAATTCTCTTCCTACCCTCCCACTCCTATAGTGTATGAAGTGTTCCTTTCCTCACCCTCTTATTAACCAGATCAACCATAAATGTCAGGTGTAGGGCAATGTCAGGAGATATCACAAGAATTTTCTATAAGAAACTCCTTAAAAAAGTTATAAAGAGGGCTGGGAATGTGGCTCAGGCGGTGGTGCGCTCCCCTGGCATGCGTGCGGCCCGGGTTCGATCCTCAGCACCACATACAGACAAGGATGTTGTGTCTGCCAAAAACTAAAAAAATAAATATTAAAAAAAATTCTCTCTCTCTCTCCCACTCTTTCTAAAAAATAAATTAATTAAAAAAATAATAAAATAAATATTAAAAAAAAAAGTTATAAAGAAATACTAGACCCTTATCCACTTCTAGCTATTCAACAAGAGATTTGTCTGTTCCTCTTTTCCTCCCTCCTTTCCTTCCTCCTTCTTCCTTTCTTCTTTCTTGAACTGGGAGTTGAACCCAGGGGCACTCTACCACTGATCTACATCCCCAGCCCTCTTTATTTTTAATTTTGAGACAGGTTCTAACTAAGTTGCTCAGGCTGGGGATTTTGCCACCCTCCTACTCAGCCACTCAAATCACTGGGATTGTAACGGAGTGCCACTGTGACTAGCAGTCCCATTCTGTGTGTGTGGAGGGGGTGCAACACGGATTTTTCTCTCAACCATGTTGTTCCCCTTCTCCCCAAGGAGAAACTCTCCCCAGCTTCAATCTTTTCCTGATTAAAGCTCTGCCTGCGTATTCATGTTCCCTTGACTTAGCCCCTTTTATTTTGAGACAGGTCTCACCAAATTGCTGAGGGTCTCGCTAAATTGCCCAGGCTGGGCTCAAACTTTGGAAGTTCCTGTTGCAGCCTTGGGAGACACTGGGGTTACAGATGTGCAACACTGCGCCAGACTGGAGAGCCTAATTTTTAAGGACTCCCAGAGTGTTGCATCATTTGTACGTGCCATAGGTGCCATTTGAAGTGCTTAGTGATCTCAGAGGTTTGGACACTATTTGTCATTCTCATAGGCCTCTTTGCTCGTATGTGAGCCTGCTTCTTATGTTCAGAGACTTCTCCTACCAGTGAGGCAAAACTGTCCTCCCAGATGAGAAGCTGGGAGCAATACTCATGATTTTATTTTTATTTTTATTTATTTCTTTTGGTGGTGGTGGTGGTGTGTGTGTGTGTGTGCGCGTACAGGGGGGTACTGGAGTTGAACCCAGGGTCACTCTACCACTGAGCTACAATCCCAGGCCCACTGTATCTGGGCCTTTTAAAACTTAAAATAGCCAGACTTCATCTGTTGCTTATAACAATGAACTATGACTAATTAAAAAAAAAAAAGGTTGTTTTGATATTTAACATTTTAAATAATGTTTTGGCCAAAATCCCTGATATAAGTCTGCACACATCTGTTGCATTCCCCTGGCATAAATTTCTAGAAGTGGAATTTCTGAACTGAAGTACAAATATTTTCTAGGCTCTTGATAAATTCAACCAATTATACATCAGAAAATTAGAAGTTTATAATGTCCTTTTTTTTGGGGGGGGGATACTGAGTATTGAATCCAAGGTGTTTGATCACTGAGCTACATCCCAGTCCTTTTTATTTTTTATTTTGAGATAGGGTCTCCCAAAGTTGCTTAGGGCCTCTCTAAGTTGTTAAGGCTGGTCTCAACCATGCAGTCCTCCTGCCTCAGCCTCCCAAGTTGCTGGGGTTACAGGCATGTGCCACAGTGCTCTAATGTCCTATTTTTGTAATTATTTTTTTAGAGGTGATATTTCTTTATGTAATCCCCTCCCCCATTTTCATCCATTCATTCGACAAACACAATGTGTTGGGCACTTTGTAAGGCTCTTAAACATGAGCATGTCTTTAAGCGTAGTAAGAAGTTAAAAGGACTATAGTAGAGGTGTTGAAGGACTCCCACGTCTCAATAAATAGCAGCCCCTTTGTCAACTGAACCAAATGAACTGTAAGACAAAGGAGTAAGTCATGTGGGGTCAAAACTATCACCTTTATTAAGTTGATATTTTAAAATTCTGGCTTACATATCCTCAAATCAAGCAGGAAATGATCATGACAGAAAAAAAAATCAAATTATGAAATAGCATAATCCCAAATATGTTTTTAAAACTCATGTGTATATAATCTCAGCAGCTTTGGAGGCTGAAGCAGAAGGGTCACAAGTTCAAAGTCAACCTCAGCAACTTAGTGAGACCCTAAGCAACTTAGAGAGACTCTGTCTCTAAATAAAAACTAAAAAAGGACTGGAGATGTGGCTCTATGGTTAGGTGCCCCCGGGTTCAATTCCCAGTACCAAAAAAAAAAATATATATATATATATGTGCCAAAGGCCAATGTCTCGGCTTGGCACCAGAATCACGAGGCACTCACAGCTTTGTAGGTTCAAACAGCAATTCTTTATTCCAGCTCTCACACCACCTCCACACAGGTCCAGGGGCAAAACGCGTTCTCCTGTCTCCCGCACAAACCACCTACTCCACGAGGCTCTCTCCAAATCCCATTTTAATCTCACGAGAACTCAATGGGAACAAGCAGCAGGAACACCCTAATCCCAGCAATAATCTTCAACTTCCAACTTCCCTAAAACCCATTATCTTAAACTGGCAACGCCTTAAACTCAAGGAGCCGGTTACTTCCTCAAACCTGATCAGCTCTAAACCCGAATCCGCCTTGGTCCTTGAGCAAGGTCACCTTATTAAAGCATGCATGCAATGTTCCATCAAATGTCCTCTAAGCAGCATGGGGTACGCTTGGCAAGGAAATTTCGATGCGTCATTCCTACTTGGTAATGGCCCTCAGCATATATGTGTGTGTGTGTGTGTGTGTGTAGAAATAGAATCACAGACAGCAGACTGTTAACAGAAGAAATCTGGGCTCCTTTAGGGGGAACTTGGCTTATAAACCCCTTGAAGGCAGAAATGTGCTGTTAGTCCCTGGTGTCCGTAGTCCTCGGGAAACAATGGGAGTGAATAGTCCCAAACCCTCTGTGGGCTGTGTGTGGACTATGTTGAGCATCGCAGCCTAATCAGGGATAAGTCTGGCACTGGGAACTTCCCAGGGTACCCAGGTTTCAAGGTTCCACCCTTGAAACCTTATCCCTGCCTTTGATGTCCCCCTTAAATAAACCACCAGAGCCACCTTTCTTTGTCTAGTTCAGCACCCATGTGGACTACATCTATCAGGGGCTTCGCTTTTGTAAATATATGTCTGGCTATTTGTGTTTTGTTAGTCACTAGTGATTTGAGACTTTAAGTTTTAGGGTGGTTTACACCTTCCTGGGCAGGAAGAAAACCCCTCTAATGAGATGCTGGCTGTCACCTGGCCTTCTCCGCCCCGTAGATGGTGTTAGAATAGGAAGGTCCACATTTCAGCATCCTGGGAGCTGTGTTTGCATGGAGTAAGAGACATTAAACATGTGTATAACTGAGTGAAAGCAAAATTCAACATTAATGCTTGCTGCATAACATATTTCAGCTTCTTGCTTTTGTACTCCTCACCCACTCCCCACACCACAGATCCCCAAAAGTAAGGACATGTCGCAGATGACTGGTTTCCAAAGGTCCCCTCAGACAACAGTCTGGATGTAGTCTTCTACTGTAGGAGAATTAGCCAATAAAGACAATGGTCACTGAGAGTAAGAATTAGAAGTGCCAGGTCTGATGTCGGAAAAAAGACATCTTGTGTGTTCTGGGGAACAAGTTGTGATTCTTTGTTATGGCAGCCCTACCAAACTAATACAGACTCTTTCTGGGTGGTTCCAAAATGGGCCCTTCCCTTGGCTGCCTAGAAAGGGGCATTAATAATGAACAAGCTCCATAATGATCAGTGGAAAAGAAAGAGCTATTTCTAGACAAAAGGAGTAATGTGAGCAGAAACAGGCACTGATGGACAGGACACTCTTGGAAAGGGGAGGGGAGGTGGGTGTTAAAATAATAATGCTAAAAAAACAATAATAATAACAATGCTAACATTTATTGAGCACCTCCTATATTCGAGCTAATTTGATGAGTATATCTACTCATCTTGTAAACAAAATTGTTTGGACTCAATATTAATATCATGTCCATTTTTATACCTGTGAAAAAATGTGGCTCAAGAAAGTTAATATGTCCAAGATTAGGTAAGTGCAAACCATGGCTTGAACCCAGGATTGCAGTTATTTTCAACTCTCCAAGCAGAGGAGACTGGAACTGGTGCTTCACGTCTACTGCGGATCTTCCCTTGGGATTTAGCCTGGGGCTGGGTTGAGCCTCCTAGGACTAGCCTGACCTAAAGCCGTTCATGCCTGTTAATTCCCACCCCAGATGTGGCCACTGGGCAGGTCCAGTGCTAAACTAGCCAAACCAGATCAGAGGAGTCAGGGCTAGGGCTGAGTTCTCTGGCTCCATTTCCCATCAGAGTGGCCAGAAGCCATTGCAGAGACCACCCAGGGTGCCTGTACATTGGCCAGGAGATGCAGGGTGGTTTGGGTGCGGCCACATGTATTCCCATTAAAGAGCATTTGCTACACAGCTGCTAGAGAAAGCCTGAAAATAAAACCATACAAAAATCTTTCAGAGTCAGAGAAAAGGCCAAACACCTCTTTCCCCGGGCAACAGAGCTGGGAGAAGAAGCCAACTCCCAGTTCCAGCATGGGACAGTCAGGGACTCAGCTGTCACACATCACTCTAGAGTCATTATGATCAACAGCACTTGTGACACTCCAAAAGCTATTGCCTTTGGAGTCCTCCATCAGAGCTCTCTTTGTTGTCCCTAAAGGCAAAAATCCCAAATAGGCAGGTCAGTCTTATACCCAGTCGAGGTTCCATGGCTATACCAAGGTGGCCATCCTCATTCTCATTGTTATCAAAAGCTCGGTCCTTGTCCCCAGTACTGACCCAGTAACAAGGACACAATTTTGAGAAAAAGGAAAAGGAACTTTTATTATTTTGCTAGCAAAGGAGAAACACAGGGAACTCCTGTCCCAGACACTGTGGTTTTCCTCATCCGGGGAACAGGGGGCTTAAAAGAGGTGATTCAGGGGGCTGGGGATGTGGCTCAAGCGGTAGCGCGCTCGCCTGGCATGCGCGCGGCCTGGGTTCGATCCTCAGCACCACATACCAACAAAGATGTTGTGTCCGCCGAGAACTAAAAAATAAATATTAAAAAAAAAAAAAAGAGGTGATTCAAAAGCTACACTCCACTCATTCTCCATTGGACTTGTAATTCACTTGATAATTTGGGAGACAGTAATTTCTGAGATTTTCTAAGGCCATCCCAAAAGTTTGGATTACTTTGTTCCTGTGCTGGGTGTGTGCTCAAGGATAGATATCTCTGTCTAGTATGGGGAAGAAGCAATCCTGTTTCCCCTGAGATAGGGACAGGGAGCAATTAGAGAGTATGAGGAAGAGAGACAGAGAAAGAAAATTGTCTTTTTAAAAATAAATTTTAGTTGCTAGGCATGGTGGCGCTCGCTTGTAATTCCCAGTCACTCCAGAGGCTGAGTTCAAAGCCAACCTCAGCAACTTGGAGGAGCTAAGCAACTCAGTGAGACCCTGTCTCTAAATAAAATACAAAATAGGTCTGGGGATGTGGCTCAGTGGTCAAGTGCCCCTGAGTTCAATCCCTGGTACCCCCACCTCCAAAAAAAAAGTCTCGGTGGCATATCAGTCATCAGCAAGGCTATGTTCAAAGCATAAAGTGGACCACCACTGCATCAGGAGCATATCATGTGCAGCTCACCATGCGTCAGGCTCTCCCAGGGCTTTGGATGCGCAGATCCATTTCATTCTCAAACTCCATCCTAACTTACCCAGAGTCACATGGCCAGTCTATGGTGGAGTTAAGATTTCAAACCTAAGAATCCAGAGATCATGCTTTTAACCTCCATACCATATCTGGGGAAGGAGATCAGCATTTTATCCATTTAGCATTTGTAATGTCCTCACTATCCAAACCAAACAGGCAGAAGTGCTGACCGCTGGCTCTCTGCCTTTCTTCCCCACTCCCTAAAGCAGCAAAATACAAAAATGCCAGTATCACCTCCAGAGGGTCTGTCTTCCCTTACACATAAAGTACCTCAGGTGAGAGATGTTGGGAAAGGTATAAACAGCAGCCGCACCCCAGAAAAAAACCCCAACATGGCACCTAACAACCTTCTCTTCCTACTTTCCCCTTTTTCTCACTGGCGCGAAAAGTTCCCGCGTGGGGAACTCTCCCGCCGGCGCCAATTTCAAATCTCGCTGGCGGGGAACCTTAGCCCCAATAAGAACTAATTCCTGGGCTCTGGAGCTGATATCTGGAAGAACTTGCCAATAAACGGGTGGCCTGCCATTTATCTAAGCCCTGCCATCCCCCCTTAGATCTATATAAGCACACAGCCTTTTGCAATAAAATTGGAATTCTCCTGGCGAAGTGTCTTTGTGTGGAGGATTCTTTCAAGAGAAATGATTATCACCATAAAACACATGGAATCCCAAAATGAAGACTTTAACTTCAGAAGGGTTAGGGTCATCGTAACTATTAAAACCTTTAGTTTGTCTCCAATAGCTCATCATGGATCTGGTAGAGTGTAAGGGGCAGGTGAAGGCAGCTTCCTTCTCTGCTGAGAGCCATAGCCACGTAGGAATGACACATGGCATTTTTGGTTGAAAGGTGACACCAGCAAGCCATTGAGATGATAATGATTATGTTAAGATGTGCATTCAATTGGAGGTTAGACCCCTGCTGTTTGCCTGGGCCTGCTACTTTGGAGCTCTCACAGGACTCCCAGAGAGTTCCCATTGGTTGGGAATTCCAGAGGAGGGATTTCCTGATGGTGCGGTGTGTCCCGGGAGAAGACCGCATGCGTGGCATTCGCGGGAGGTTTGGAAATAAAGCTTGTTCCTGCTTGAGTAGCTCGTGATTTTGTGCCCAGCCAGACTGCGGCATTTGGTGGCCCGTGCGGGGAACACTTGAAGCTCAGAGGTAAGTGAAATTGCTCGCCCCTGAGGGAAGGCGACAGAATGGGAGACCATTTCAAAAAACAATGTGTTCTTGTTTTGATTTATTTTGTTTTTGTTTCAAGCTGCCTATCCCTAGAACTTTCTCAGGCAAACTGGGAAAAATGGTTGGCTCAAGGTTTGGAGTTTGTCCGCCCTGAGGAAGAGAAAATTGATACAACGATTTTTTTGTTCCGTTTTTGTTTCATTCTGTTTCGGTTTTGTTTTGTGTTATCTTATTGGGTTGCGTTATCTTTATAGTAGATTAGAAATTAGTAAAAAACAAACCGAAAGAGTGTTAAGTAAATTGTTAGAGGTTCAGACCATGGAGAAAGACATTTTAGATCAAGCAAAAGAGAAGGTCTCTCGAGCTAGTCAGACAGAGGAAGAAAATTTAAAGGAAAAGGGGCTATTAGGGAAAAAGCTACAACAGGAGGCTGCTACTAACACCGTTCTATCACCAGAGGGCGTAATTCAACCAACAGCTCCACTTATAGAGACAGCTGAGTGGCCCTCAACCCCCATAGTTGATAAATGGGATCCTGAGACAGGATCTCAAAGATTAGCATGCCCTGTACTTGAGCAGGCAGGAGGGCAGCAAATTCACCGTGCTTTAGATTTCAAAACAGTGAAGCAGTTAAAGGAGGCTGTAACAACTTATGGTCCCCATGCACCCTTCACTGTAAGCATGGTCGAATCCATTACAAACTTGGACATGACGCCAGCAGATTGGGCTAGCATGCATTAATCTGTGCTAAATGGAGGACAATATTTGTTATGGAAGGTTGTCAATGAGGAATTTTGCATGGAGACAGCTAGGCGAAATGCAGAAGCCGGTTACCCTCAAAGAAATCTAGATATGTTGTTAGGAAAAGGACCTTATGAGGGTCAACGGCAACAAATTGAATATGATCTTGCTATATATGCACAAATTGCTGCAGACGCAGTTAGGGCATGGAAGACTTTACAAGGACATGGAGATTTACAAGGTCAATTATCTAAGGTAATATAGACAGCTAATGAACCTTACGCTGAATTTGTAGATAGGCTTATTCAAACAGCTGCCAGAGTTTTTCGGGATACAGAACAAGCAATGCCATTAATAAAACAACTGGCTTTTGAGCAAGTAAATAGTTGCTGCAGAGAGGTCATTAGACCATGGAAACATGGAGATTTAAACACATATATCAAATTATGTAGAGACATTAATGAACAAGGGCAAGTCTTGGCAGCTGCAGTACAACAGGCTTTAGATGCTAGGCCAAAAACATGCTACAATTGTGAACAAACAGGACATTTTAAAAGGAGTTGCCCCATAGGAGGAGGGTTTAACAAAGCTAGGTATCAAAGGAGTAGAATACTAGATATTTGCCCACGATGCCGTAGAGGGAGACATTGGGCTAATGAATGCCGTTCTCAAACCACCATAGAGGGTACTCCATTATCAAAAAACGGACAAGGACCAGGTGTTTACCCACAATATCGTGGAGAAAAGCATCTGGCTCCATTGCCAAAAAACAGACTGGGGGGCCCAATGCTCCAGGGCCCACAACCACAAATATACAGGGCAATGGAGGAACCCAGCAACACCATCAGGGTAGTGCCCAGGACACATTATCCATTAAATCCCATCAGACAAACCAGAGGGAGCGCAGGGTTGGACATCTGCGCCTCCACCAGAGCAGTACTAACTCCAGAGATGGGAGTTCAAATCATTTCCACAGGAGTAAAAGGACCTCTTCCCCAAGGAACAGTAGGCTTATTATTGGGACGCAGTCCTTCTACATTAAAAGGACTTATGATAAGTCCTGGGGTAATTGATCCTGATTATGTAGGTGAAATAAAAATTATAGCTAGTTCTCCAAGATGTATATCAGTAATTTCACCTGGAGATAGAATAGCACAGTTATTAATAATACCCAGCCTGCATGATAAATTTTCCAGTTGTACTGTAGAAAGAGGTTCCAGGGGATTAGGCTCCATGGGTATAGATTGGGCTATGCTGTCTTTAAATTTAGATTCTCGCCCAATGCTAAAACTAAATATTCAAGGACATGAATTTAATGGGCTACTGGACACAGGTGCTGACCTTAGCATCATATCTCGTCAAGAATGGCCAAAACATGGGGCTGGGAATGTGGCTCAAGTGGTAGCGCACTCACCTGGCATGCGTGTGGCTGGGGTTCGATCCTCAGCACCACATACAAACAAAGATGTTGTGTCCGCCGAAAATTAAAGAAAAAAATAAATATTAAAATTCTCTCTCTCTCTCTCTCTCTCTCTCTCTCTCTCTCTCTCTCTCTGTCTCTTAAAAAAATCTAAAAAAAAAAAAAAAAAAAAGAATGGCCAAAACATTGGCCATTACAAAAGCCACTCAAATGCTTCGAGGCCTAGGAGTGGCAACTAATCCCCATAGAAGTGCAATGGTATTAGATTGGAAGGATCCTGAAGGATGTGAAGGAACTATACAGCCATATGTATTGGATCATCTTCCTATAAATTTATGGGGACGAGATGTTCTAGATCAATTAGGTTTGACATTAACAAATAACAAATGCACCCACTACTAGGGCTAGACAAGGTTTTAGGAAAGAAAAAAAGATTAGGAGAACAAGAACAAGGTATGAGAGCACCAATTCAAATAGATCAAGGAATAAATAGACATGGATTGGGTTTTCAGAAGGGGCCACTGAGACAATCAAAATTACTTGGAAATCAGAAAGACCAGTGTGGGTTCCTCAGTGGCCCCTGACTAAAGAAAAGATACAAGTAGCCCATGACCTGGTCAAACAACAATTAGCAGAGGGACATATACAACCTTCCATATCTCCCCATAATACTCCCATTTTGTCATCAAAAAGAAATCTGGTAAATGGAGATTATTGCAAGATTTAAGAGCCATTAATAATGAGATGGTTATTATGGGACATGCTCAATCAGGGATTCCTCAATTGTCTACTTTGCCAAAAACCTGGTATGTTTTAGCTATAGATATTAAAGATTCATCCTGAGGATAGTCCACGTTTTGCATTTACTATCCCTGCACTGAATCATGAAGGTCCTGATCAGAGATATGAATGGAAAGTACTCCCTCAAGGGATGGCTAACAGCCCAACTATGTATCAAATTTATGTTAACAAAGCAATCCAGCCACTTAGAAATCAAAATCCTGAAATACAAATATTTCACTATATGGATGATGTATTATTAGCACATAAAGATAAAAACACATTGCTAGAATGTTATGCCACACTTACAAATTTATTAAAAAATTATAATCTAGAGATAGCACTAGATAAAGTACAATTAAATTTTCCAATTAATTATTTAGGAGTTCTATTATCCTCAACCATGGTCCATCCACCAAAAATTCAAATACAAGTAGATCAACTCAAATCACTTAACGACTTTTAAAAGTTATTGGGAGACATAAATTGGATAAGGCCTTATCTAGGCATAACAGAAGAATTGGGACCTTTATTTGATATCCTAAAAGGTCCATCAGATCCAAATTCACCCCGCATGTTAATGCTTGAAGCACAAAAGGTATTAATATAAGTTTGTCTTTATTATTTATTGTACTACCAACAAAAAATATTCCTACAGGAGTATTTTGGCAAGAAGGTCCATTATTGTGGATACATTTATCTTATTTTCCTAACACTATTCTTACTAGGTATCCCGAGGCTGTAGGACAATTAATACTCAAAGGAATAAAAGCAGCAAAGGGAGTGTTTGGAATTTCTCCCAATAAAATTATTACTCCATATACTATGGATCAAAATGATGAGTTAGCTAATGAGTTAAATACTTGGGCAATAATCATGTGTAAATCTAATGTTTCATTTGATAAGCACTTATCATCTAATCCTTTGTTGTCTTTTTGGTCCTCGCATCCTGTAGTTTTTCCAAAAATGACAAGAAAACACCTATCATGAATGCTCCAAATACATTCACTGATGGGTAAATAATGGTACAGCAGCAGTAGTTACCCCTGATCAAACTTTTACATTTTTAATACCCAAACAATCAGCTCAAAAGGTAGAGCTTAATGCAGTTTTACAAGCTTTTGTGATGTTTAAAGATTTTGTATTTAATTTATTTTCTGATAGTCAGTATACAGTTAACGCTATAGTATCCCTTGAAGATGCTGGTAGGATTTCTCCTTCCTCTACTGTTTTCTCTTTGTTTTCCACTATACAAAGTCTAATCTGGGACAGAAAAGGTCCATTCTTTATAGGACATATCAGGGCACATAATGATTGCCTGGAGCCCTTAGTTTGGGCAATGATTTAGCAGATAAATCTACACATGACATACATATTTTCTCCACAATAGAAGAAGCTATAATTTTCATAAAAGGTTCCATGTCAATGCTAATACTTTACAAAAGCGTTTTAAAATAACTAAGGAACAAGTCAGACATATAATAAAACAATGTCAAAATTGTGTGACCTTTTTACCACAAGTTAATCTTGGAGTCAATCCTAGAAGACTGATACCTAACCATATTTGGCAGATGGACGTCACACACTTGCCAGAATTTGGAAAATTAAAATATTTGCATGTTACAGTTGATACTTCTTCCGGATTTTTGATGGGCTCCCTTCATGCCAGAGAAAAAAACTAAAGATGTTATAGCTCATTGCTTACAAAATTTTGCCACTGTGGGCGTTCCAAAACAGTTAAAAACAGATAATGGTCCTGGTTATACTTCTACCTCTTTTAAACAATTTTGCTCATCATTTGGCATTACTCACATAACAGGAATTCCATACAATCCTCAGGGACAAGGCATAGTTGAAAGAGCTCATCCAACTATTAAAAGTACTTATTAAAGCAAAAAGAGGGAATTGGAAAGGGGTATATATCCCCCAAAGATAAACTTAAAATAACCTTTTTTACTCTAAACTTTTTAAATTTGGATTCATCAGGGCTTAGTGCTGCAGAAATGTATCCAAAAAATGTACATAAGCCTAAGGTACTTTGGAAGGATATTCTAACAGGACAATGGAAAGGTCCTGACCCAGTGATTGTCTGGAGTCGGGGTTCTGTTTGTGTGTTTCCACAGGAAGAACAGCAGCTGATTTGGATTCCAGAGAGACTAACCAAAGCGATTTCTACAGACCAAAAAGAAGATGATTTGACTCAAATCCATAACAGCTGATATCCAGAGCTCCAGCTTGGCTATTCTTACATGTGCGACAGTGATTAACCAGGATGCTTTTTTCAATATCTATTTTATTATTGCCTTTTCCCACATCAAAAAGTTCTATTTTATTTTTTGAGCTCATACAGACCTAGGTTAATGTTTTTCTGATCAGTTTTATTTTTTGACTATGGAGTTTTTAAACATTGCAATGGAGATTTCACCTGTGTAAAGCTACAAGACCTTTACTATTGTCTTATGTGTTGTACGTTTGTGTGCACACTTGTGTTTTGTGTTGTATGTTTGTGTGTGCATATGTCCATATATCTTATATGAGGAGCGCTCATGAAAAAATGGATCCAATTTTTTTTTATTCACATGATTTTAATGGTTTAATTTAAATTGGGTAAACAGCTGTTGAGGATTGTTTTAATATGTGTACAAATAAGGAGGTTAACAGATCTGTTTGTTTACTTTCACCTTTCCTTTTCATTATATTTAATAATTCTCTTCAGGATAATGTAAATTCTTCAGAAAATTGTTTTCTTAATACCTGTTGGAATGTTACATAATTTTTTTTAGCATCATTGCCAGAATTCCTATCTTCATCCCAGTGCCGGTGAAGACAAAGATAAAACAAAACTACAGCTTCTTCCATAGTTATCACAACAAACTGTATAAACTGATGCATTAATGAATAATAACTCAACAAGTAATGCTCAATCAAGGAGTAGATTTACGGGGGGGCTGGGATGTGGCTCAACCGGTAGCGCGCTCGCCTAGCATGCGTGCGGCCCGGGTTCAATCCTCAGCAGCACCACATACCAACAAAGATGTTGTGTCTGCCGAGAACTAAGAAAAAAAATAAATAAATGTTAAAATTCTCTCTCTCTCTCTCTCTCTCTCTCTCTCTCTCTCTCTTTGTCCCCCTCTCTCACTTTCTCTTTAAAAAAAAAAAAAAAAAAAGGAGTCGATTTACTTTGGGAGAAAATGGACATATTGATGGATTCCTCTGCTTTGAACTGCTTGCAGAACTTGCCTGGACTATGTATCACTTGTATGCATTGTGAACTATCTGTTGGTGTAGCAAATTGTGGTAGTGCTGGCATATCTTTGCTGATGGTGTCACCGGTGGTACAATTTTTCAAAGGAGCTGTCCATTGGCTTAGTGTCGTGGCATTTCTATATCCTCCTCTCTTCTGCTAGTGATGGTCTAAAATTTGGGGGCCAACAGAGGTGAGGCAAAGAACCTCACCCCCCCAATGGCACCAAGGCCAAATTTGGGGGCAAATAGAGGTGAGGCAAGGAACCTCACCTCCCACTGGCACCAAGGCCAAATTTGGAGGCCAACAGAGGTGAGGCAAAGAACCTCACCCCCACACTGGTGCATAGGCCTATCCACAAGTATGGCTGTATGCTGGACTGGTAGTCAGTGATGGTTATGATCTAATTGCAGTGGTACCAACCTAAGATAGGAGGCTGACGCCTAGAGGTCAGCTCATCTGATGATGGGTAAGGACCATATGTTGTATTGGACAACCTAACAGGCACGGTCCCTAAGCCACATTGCTTTTGTTTAATTAAACAGAAGGGGGGAGATGCTGAGAGCCATAGCCAACTAGGAATGACGCATGGCATTTTTGGTTGAAAGGTGATGCCAGCAAGTCATTGAGATGATAATGATTATGTTAAGATGTGCATTCAATTGGAGATTAGAACCCTGCTATCTGCCTAAGCCTGCTACTTTGGAGCTCTTGCGGGAGCTCCATTGGTTGGAGAAGTGCAGTAGGAGGAAATTCCAGAGGAGGGACTTCCTGTTGGTGCAGTGTGTCCCGGGAGAAGGCTGCGTGCGTGGCATTCGCGGGAGGTTTGGAAATAAAGCTTGTTCCTGCTTGAGTGGCTCGTGATTTTGTGCCCAGCCAGACTGCGGCACTTCTCTGGGTGGACTAAGTAGGCACTATTGGCTTTGCCATAGGGCTTCTTTGTTCAAGAGCCAGTGATCTGGGACATGGCCCTTTTATTTTTTTTAATATTTATTTATTTTTAGTTTTTGGCAAACACATCTTTGTTTGAATGTGGTGCTGAGGATCAAACCCTGGCCGCACACATGCCAGGCAAGTGCACTACCACTTGAGCCACATCCCCAGCCCCAGTCCTTCTTAATTATACAAAGACAGGATGCCCAATATCAAGGCAAGGAATTTTACAGGTCTTTTTGTCCTTCGAAATCAGTCACAACCCCATCCCCCTTCAATATCTTTTGAGATGCAGAAACGATCCCTGGAAAGAAGGAATAAATTCTCTTGGAGCAAAGCAGCTTATAGAACAAAAGAATATCAGTCTGAATGCATTGTATAAGTCAAGGTTATGTACTATAACAAATAATCCCTCAAGATGCAATGTCCTAAAACTACAAAATTGTACTTTTCATTCAAGCTTCCTCATTGTACTAGCTCTAGAATTAAGGCTGACTGGTCAGAATATTGCTGATCACCATAGTAAAGGGAAAGAGCTCTGGAGGGCCTAACACTGGAAGTTACATACTGTGGCCCAGATGCGAATACTATTTACATTCACACCCCATTGGCCAGACCTGAATGCATGACCCTGTCTAGCCACCAGGGGGAAGTGCAATGCTGTCATGTGTTTTAAAAGCATATTATAAAATATTTGATGACCTCAACATTAGACCTTTCCAGGGTTGGGGATCCAGGACCCTTTCTGTTCAAAAATCTTTGTTAGTAGAACCACACGGATAAAGAATAGAATGGATGATTAATATTATCAGAAGGCATCACAGCCAGGCTATAACTACAAACAGCAAGGGCCTGGACTGAACTTTTCTGTTATACTAAATTTATTTATATATTTTATTTATTTGTTCTTTTTAGGTATATTTGAGAGTAGAGTATATTTTGACATATTATACATACACAGAATATAACTTATTCTACTTAGGATTTCATTCTTGTGGTTGTACGTGATATGGAGTTTAACTGGTAAAATAAAATTAAATTTGGAACAAGACAGGTGAGGTGGCACATACCTGTTGTCCCAGTTACAGGGAGGCTGAAGCAGGAGGATCATAAGTTTGAGGCTAGCTTCAGCAACTTATGGACACCCTGTGTCAAATGAAAACTGAAAAGGAATAAGGATGCAGCTCAGTTGTAAAGTGCCCCTGGATTCTATTCAATCCTCAGTACTTTAAAAAAATTATATATATATATAATTTTTAATATATATGATATAGATAGATAGATAGATAGATAAATAGATAGAATGCAGAGACTAGCAATTGAAACTGACAAGACTGAACATGGCTTTTCTTTCAGGCCCTGGGGTCTGCTGCCTGCCCTGTAGGGACACTTTGATGTTTGGATTAGTTATCTATAGTTAAATCTGAATTAGGAAATTATTCCAAAGTGTAGTGGCTTACCACAGTTATACACATTCATTATCTGACGGTTTCTGTAGATTAGGATTGGGGCTGGGGCTTAGCTGGCTGGTTCTGTCTCAGGCTTAGAGGTGGCAGTCAAAATGTCCAACTAAGGCTGCACATCACTGGACCAAGGCTGGGGGTCTGCTTGCAATGTGGCTGTAACGTGGTTAGTGTGATAGTGCTGGTTGTTGGCAGAAGGTCTAGTTTCGGACCATGGAGACCTCCCAGTGACCTGCTTGAGTGTCCACACAGCGTGGCAGCTGGCTTTCCCTCAGTGAATGACCCAAGTGGAAACAAGTTGGAAACCACATGCTCTTTGTCCTTTTCTTCTTTCTTTCTTTCTTTCAGTCCTGGGGATTGAACCCAGGAGCACTTTACCCCTGAACCACATCCTCAGCCCTTTTTATTTTTTATTTAGCTACAGGGTCTCACTAAGTTGCTTAGGGCCTTGCTAAATTGCTTAGACTGGCTTTGAACTTGGCAATCTTCCTGCCTCAGCCTCCTGAGCGGCTGAGATTACAGGCATTACAGCTTGAAACTTATTTTTAAAACAGACATGTTTCTTTCCCTCCCTCACTTCCTTCTCCTTTGTCATCCCCCCCACCCTCCCTAATCTCAGGGGAGACAGTATTGCCTTTCTTCCCCATCCGAGACAGTTACCTGTCCTTGAGCACACACCCATCATAGGAATGAAATAATTCAGACTTGGGAATGGCACCAGAAGATCCCAGAAATGATTATTTCCCAAATTAACAGGTGCATTACAACTCTGGACAGGGAACACCTTTGAGTCACCTCTTCAAAAGCCCCCTGTTCTCTCTGATGGGCAGAATCACAACCTCTGGGACAGGAGTTCCTTGTGTTTCTCCTTTGCCAGCAAAGCAATAAAGACTCTTTTTCCTTTATCTCAAAACCATGTCCTTATTATTAGATTAGCATCAGGGACAAGGACCGAGCTTTGGGCAACATTTGTGGTCCTCCTGCCTCAGCCTCCTGTGTTGCTGGGACTCCAGGAGTGGGCCACAGCGCCTGGCACCACAGTGTCTTCTATGAGCAGTTCTGGAAATGGCACAGTGTCATTTCTTTTTTTTTTTTTTTTTTTTTTTAAAGAGAGAGTGAGAGAGGAGAGAGAGAGAATTTTTTTTTTAATATTTATTTTTAGTTCTCGGCAGACACTACATCTTTGTTGGTATGTGGTGCTGAGGATCGAACCCGGGCCGCACGCATACCAGGCGAGCGCGCTACCGCTTGAGCCACATCCCCAGCCCACAGTGTCATTTCTGTAACATCCTCAGGGTCACACAGCTAAGCCCTTGTCAGTACAGGGGAGGCTTCACCAGGACAGGAGCACCAAACCAAAAATCACTGCCCTCTTAGAAGCAGGCACCACATGCCTTCATCCCCATACTGTGAACATTGAAATTTGACCTTCCTTTCCAACAGGGACCATATCATGACAATTGCTATCCTAACACTAGATTACTGGCCCTGGACCAAGGCTGGGGGTCTGCTTCCAATGTGGCTGTAACGTGGTTAGTGTGATAGTGCTGGTTGTTGGCAGAAGGTCTGATATTGTGTCCTGATATTGATCTGAGTAGTGACTATGCAAGGTCCATCACTGAATCCTGTAACCCTCTTCAAGTTTATTATCTTTGCCACAGTTTTCAAACCTAATTCTATCTTGGAAAGCAGATCTGATGAGCATTATAATCTCCATTTTATAGATAATAAAACAAAGTCATGAAATAGTTAATTGCTTACTTCATGCATGATTAAGGTTGGCACAGAACTGATATCAACCCACAGGCCCCGTGACCCCAGGAGAAGTTTCCTTTCCCAAGGCCACCCTGTTTTACTCCGTCTGCTGGAAACAAATACCCAATGCTTGTATTTATCTTTTCAATGAGACTGTGCAAACTAAAAAGGTGCCTTTTTGAAATCGATATTCAAGGTTCTGATAATCTAATCAGAGAAATAGGAAACTACTTCTAGGATCGCCTACCACTGGGTCATTTCTTTCTCATTTTGTGTTATTTCTGAACTCTTCTTTTTCTTCCCAGAATTTCATACTGATTTTTTTTTCAAACCTAGGCGTTGCCTTCACTCATCAGTAACTGAGCTTAGAAATAAAAATTGAATTTTTCCAAGAAATTATTGTTTTCAAAAGTATTAACTTTTTATATTTTGGAGCATTGCCCCCTTTCAGCATCTTACTGCCAAGCGGGTTAATCCAGGTCAAAGAGGGATTGTTAGCATCCACTGAAGAGAGAGCTATGAATTTCTAAATCTTTGTCAAGAGCAGGATGCCAACTGGCAGTAGAAGCTTTAAACAACAGATAGCACCACTTCATTTTATTCTTTCTTCTAGAACAAGCCAAAGACAAGAGCGTTGTGCTTCTTGAGACTTTTTTTGTATATCAGTTTGAAGCCACATGATTTGGGCAGACCCCATACACATGTGACCTGATCATCTCCTTGGGAGAAATATGTTTTTGTTACTCATGCTGATCCTTGGTCCCCTGGGATTTTGACTCAGAGCTCTGAGCATAAATTACTACCATTTTTAGACGAAGTTTGATGGAGTATCTGAGATTGGGCAGTTTATCATGAATTAGCTAAATTCACACTGAAAAATCCACTCAAGCCCATCTCATTACAAGGTGAGCAAAGGGGACTTGGTTAAGTAGTGAACTCAGCTCACATATAGCTGCTTCTGTTGTACCTCTGCCCAAACTTGTGCTAGTTTGCTTTTTGTTGTTGTTAGTGTTTGTTTTTTGTTTTTTGTTTTTTTTGGTAGTGGCCTGAACCCAGGGGCATTTTACCACTGAGCTACATCCCCAGCTGTGCCCCACCACCACTTTTAAATTCTGTGACAGGGTTTTGTTCAATTTCCCAGGTTGGCCTGGTTGGCCTCAGATTTGGGATCCTCCTGCCTCAGCCTCCTGAGTTGCTGGGACTACAGGCATGTGGGGTTCTTGGCACACGTGACAGAAAAAGAATTTCAGCCTGAGCCAGACAAAGGCATAAACAGATTTATTTAGGAAAGTAGATACACATTCAAGGGAGAATGTGGGCTGTCTCAAGAGCGAGAAGCAGCCCTGACTTGGACGGAGGGGTCCAATATTTATGGAAAGGCTATAGCAAGGGCCAGATTGGAGTTGGATCTAGAGTGAAGCTGCACAATTTCGCGGTTTTCTCTGCACCTGTGTATTTCCCCCATTTTTACAAGGGCGTGGGCCATGGGCATGTTGCTCAGGACTTACAGCTATGCTTTATCCATCTCAATAACTTGTGTGTATTTCCTTTAAAATTCAGTATTTCTCTCTCATTATCCTAAATCCCTATCTCAAAATGATGAGTATCCATGCTTTCTCTCTGTTCAGCAAATGGCCATGGCCTTTGTGTTTTCCTTCCCATTAGACTGGGCTTATTATAAACGGGTCACCCAAACAATTAGATATGCAGGTAAAAGGGTAGGAGCCCTGGGTATCAAAAGTATCTGGTCATCATTTGGGCATGGTGGTCCACCCCTGTAACCCAGTGATTTGGGAGGCTGAGGCAGGAGGATTGCGAGTTCAAAATCAACCTCAACAACCTAGCAAGGATGCCATATGCAACTTAGCAAAACTCTGTCAAAAATAATAATAATAATAATAAATAAAAAGTACTGGGAATGTACCCACCCCCAAAAAATATATACAAAATCATTCAATTCCAGGTGGCTTCTCTTATCCAGAATAGGTGACCACTCTAGATGGGCATTCCAGTATATTCACTGCCATCCAGGTGTTGCAGGATATGGGCCCCACAACAGTGCCAGGAAAATAGGATGTATTATACTTTCCAGGGCTTTTGTGTACATAATCTTATGTGAGTTTGTCAGTATCTCTGTGAGCTGAATAGGGCAGATGTGTTGTATTTGCTCCCATTTTTAAAGATGGACACTGAGACCCAGAATAATAAAGCCAACTTTCCCAAGCAATAAACTAGTCAGTGTAACTGAGACGGGTGGGCCCTTGGGGAGAGAAAGAGATGCTTACTAGATGGAGTCCAGGATTTACAAGCATGACCAGCCATGCCTGTCCCTTTAGTTAGATGAACAAATCTTCTGCATATGCTTGTAACTCATCAACTAGAACAAAAGCATAATCAATTTAAATGTCACCAGATTCAAAGACTTACATAATATACTCACAAATGATTTATGGATAGACTGCTTATCCAAAAAGGAACATTCTAATCAAACCCAAATATCAAATGATTGCCATGGGATTTGAGTGTCAAAGAACATAGCCTGAGAACTTGCATTTTTCTTCCCAGTAAGATATATGTAGTCAGAGAGCTCAACCTTGGGTGTATCACCATCTTCTCTTCTCTGGGAGGTAAGGGGTACCCACAATCTGCCTGAAATGCGGTGAACAGCAAGTTGTTTTTTTTTTTTTTTTTTTTTTTTTGGTGCTGGGGATTGAATTCAGGGCTTTGTGCATAGGAGGCAAGCACGCTACCAACTGAGCTATATCCCTAGTCTGGGGGTGTTATATACTTTTGCTGTCCTTAAATACATTAAAAATATCTTTGCTTGTGCCTTGTTTTCTGTTTTTTGGGTTTTTTTTTTGTACTGAGGATCAAGATCAAACCCAGAAGTTCTTAACCACAAAGGCACATCCCCATCCCCAGCCATTATTATTATTATTATTAATTTTAATATTTAACTTTTGAGACAGGTCTCACTAATTTGCTGAGGCCAGCCTTGAACTTGGAATCTTCCTACTTTAACATCCCAAGTTGTTGGTATTACAGGCTCTTTGAGAATTTTTGTTGTTGTTGGTGGTGGTGTTTTCAGTGCTGTGGATTGAACTCAGGGTCCCATGCATGGTAAAAAAGTGCATTTGAGCTGAACTCCCCACAGCCAGCTTTCTTTTATATATATATTTTAGGTGTAGATGGACACAACACAATGCCTTTATTTTTATGTGCTGCTGAGGATCCAATCTGGGTCCCACTCTGGGTAGGCGAATGCTCTACGGCTGAGCCACAATCCCAGCCCAACCAGCTTTCTTTAAGAGGTTGGAAGGTGGAATGGTCCTTCCAGCAGTAGCAAAGAATGATGAGAGTAAGAAAAAAGCAGTCTTCAGATTTTTATTGCCTTTGTCTGTCCTGGGTGTCATGGAGCTGGTGATATAGCAATAAGCAAGGCCCACAGGGTCCTTGTCTTCCTGGAGTTTTACAGTCAAGGGAAAAAAGGCAGACAGTAAGCAATTTCACTAAAGGGTAATGATTATTAGGATAGTGGAAATGTCAGGGTAAAAGGGCAGGGGAAGGGCTTTTTCCCAGAAAAAGAAATATATGAAGGTTCAGAGCTTGGACACAGAGTACAGAATAAGGTGGGAAGAGGAGTCAGAGGGTAGTGGAAGCCTGTTGTGCAAGGACTTCAAGACTTACCCAGTGCAGGGAGCAGCCATTAGCCCCTGTGGTACGGAGCACTTGAAATGTGACTCGTCCCAAATGAGATGTACTATAAGACTGGATTCCAAGATTAGTGCCAAAAAGATAAAAAATACATCATGAACAATTTTATATTGATTAGATCCTGAAACAATAATATGATGGATGTATTGAATTAAATTAAGATGCTAATTTTTTTCTTTTTTCAATGTTTCTACTAGAGATTTTCAAAATTACATATGTAGCTCACATTATATTTTCTTTAGGCACCACTGTGCTAAGCCATGTTTATTGTGAGAGCACTGGGAAGTTTTTGAAGTAAAAACAGGGAAGTGATGTGATCAAATTTCCTTTTTTTTTTTTTTCAGAAGCGGGGATTGAACTCAGGGACACTTGACCACTGAGTCACATCCCCAGTCCTATTTTGTATTTTATTTAGAGACAGGGTCTCACTGAGTTGCTTAGTGCCTCACCATTGCTGAGGCTGGCTTTGATCTCGAAATCCTCCTGCCTCAGCCTCTGAGCTGCTGGGATTACAGGTGTGCACCACCGTGCCTGGCTCAAATTTCCATTTTTTTTTTTTAAGTTTTGGATGGACACAATACCTTTATTTTATATATTTATATATGGTGCTGAGGATCGAGCCCAGGGCCTCACACATGCCAGGCAAGCACTTTACCACTGAGCCACAACCCCAGCTCCCTCAAATTTCCATTTTTAACAGACTGAGGTGAGGAGACAAGATGGCAGGAAGAAAAGACTAGAGGTGGGAAGCCCAAGGAGGATGCTTGCAGTGGTCCGGGTGAGAGATGCTGAGCAGTGTGAGTAGAAAGAACTTTTCAAAAGTACAATTGCTAATACTCTACAGCTCTTATTTCAGCGAGAAAGGAGAGATTGAACCATATAAAATTCCCATCTTTGTAAATAAAAAATGGGCATGGTGGCTCAACCAGCAACTTGGCAGGTTGAGGCAGGAGGATTAGAGGTTCAAGGCTAGTAGCCTCAGCAACTTAGTGAGGCCCTAATAGTGAAGCCCTGAGCAATTAAAAACTAATAATAATAAAAAGAGTTGGGGATGTAGCTCAGTGGCAATACATCTTTGTATTCAATCCCCAAAATGAGAAAAAAAATGAATAAATAATGAGGGAATTAGCATTTGCATGTTAAAATAATCATCACCTCAGACAAGATCCATAGATGGATACTACAATGAGTAGGGAAAAGGATAAGCAGATAAAGTTTTTTTTTTTTTTTTTTTTAAATAGTACTCCCTCCAAATATTTAGTAATTTCAAAGAGAAAAGTAGTGAGTTTATAGTGGAAAATTCCAGCAGACATTACCTTGGCCAAGTGAGGTTGGCAACACAGCAATGCATGCAGATCTTCCCCAGTATGATGTGCTGAGGGCATTATGACTCTGTGGTGGCTTTCTCAATTAATGCATAGCCTCAGTGTAATCATGGAAAAAATATCAGACAAATGTAATTTAAGGGGCATTTTGCAAAATCATTGACAAGACCAAGGAACTGCTAGACTGAAGAGAGTCAAGACAACCATGTGGCATTTGATATAATGGATTAGATCCTATAATAAGACAGTAGAAAAACTAGTGAAATCCCAGTAAATTCTTAAGTTAATAGTATATGATTAATTTCTTAATTTTTTCTCCCCCCCCTTTTTTTTTTTGCTTTTGATTTTTGAACCTGGGGCATTTTGCCACTGAGGCACATCCCTGTCCCTAGCCCTTTTTATTTCTTGAGACAGGGTCTTGCTAAATTAAGGCTGGCCTTGAACTTTCGACCTTCCTGCCTTAGCCTCCACAGGTGTGCACCACCATATCTGGGTTAATTTCTTAGTTTTAGTTAGTGTGCTATGGCTATGGAAGATGTTACCATTAGAAGCTGAATGAAAGATATAGGAACTATATATAAAACTATAATGAAAGATATAGGAACTAAGATATATATACATATAGGAACTATTTTTGCAAATTTGCCGAAGTCTAAAATTGTCTAAAAAGAATTGTTAAAGTAGCTGTCAGCAATTTCACCTAAATATGTCAGACAAGAAACAAAATTGAGGAACTAAATCTACATTAATTCTTTAATATACTACATATTTATTTGTGGGCTGGGGATGTGGTTCAAGCGGTAGCGCGCTTGCCTGGCATGCATGCGGCCCGGGTTCGATCCTCAGCACCACATACAAACAAAGATGTTGTGTCTGCCAAGAACTAAAAAATAAATGTTAAAAAAAAATTCTCTCTCTCTACATATTTATTTGTTTTGGGGCAACTTGTTTATGAACATCAGAGCCTGCATCAACATTTAAATCAAAAATACTCTTTTTGAATGATTTACTTACCAGATTCCTAAGGAGCTGGATGCACTGGCGCACACTGTAAACCCAGAGGCTAAGGTAATCCCAGAGGCTAAGGTAAGATGATCACAAATTCCAGACCAGCCTCAGCAATTTAGGGAGACCCTAAGCAACTTAACAAGACCATTTCAAAATAAAAAGGGATGAGTGTGTGGCTCAATAGCAAAGTGCCCCTGGATGAAATCCCCAGTACTGAAAGAGGAAAAAAAAATCTTAAGTAAAAACTCAGATGTCAGCTAGGATTGGGAAGAACACAGCAACAGATAGCAGTTCCACAAGGACTGAGCATTGGAATAGGCAGAGTCCTTCAACCATTTTCCTCCATCCCCATTTCTTGATACCTGCCACCATGAGTAACTCCAGGGGAGTGAGGCTGGTCCACATTTCCAGTCACCAAAGGTGCACATCTGTAAGGCCTCTCTCCAGCAGATGTGTCATATGTAGGTGGTATAGTTTCCAAGAAAAATAGCAACAGGTGCATAGATGACTAGAGACACTTGTCCCACAGATGGTGATGAGTACGTGGCCCCTTACCATGGTGTTCAATAGCAAGCCAGACTCTTACTTGGTCAAAGGCTAACTTGGGCACTGTGCAAAATTATATTCCATAGATCAACTAGCTTTTACCATCCCTACTGTAGTCCTTCCTACTGAGTGACTAACAAGTATTTTCCATTTAAGTACCAATATGTTTATTGTGTTTTAGGTGTTACTGGTCTTTTAACTAGACTCTTAGGATAACAGGTCAGTCTTTTCAATGGCCATAGCCGTTTCATTACTTATAGTAATTACTTTCATTACTTGTAGCAGCCTTTTTATCTTAAATGCTACTGAACAAGGTTGCTGAAAGCCAGAGCTAAATCTCAACCTCAAATTATCAAGAATGTTTAAAAAATTAAAATGTGTTGGTTTCTTGGAACTGGATAACATGTCATCAACAACAGAGATACCCAGTCTCACTTTGTATACTAAATAGATCCATATAAAAGATATACTCCTACAGTTTCATATTTGAATGAAACCCTGAGAGAAATTCAGATACTAAGTCCTCAGATTGTATGAGTGATAAATATCAAGGTGAGAGTAAGAATGTTTTTTAGCAAATGCAACAAACCAATTATATATACCAAAGGAAATTCTTTATTGTAAACAAGATATAAAGTACAACAAAAGAAACATTGTGCAAATTATCATGAGGATTTTTTTAATGGGAAAACTGTTTTCCAAGGGTCCCAGTCTTCAGAAATCTATACCCAACATATAGGAAAATTTTAAATGGGAATATAACAGTGACATTTTCCACTATATATTTCAAACTTACTTTTGTTTTAACCACTGTGTATATCATCCACTATACAACAGAATATAACAGAAATACTGTTAACAAAAGTGAATTTTCTAATAATTTTTCTACCTACCTATTTCCACATCCCCAAAAAACTCCTATAAATTAACAGGACATTTGTCCATGTGTGAATAATAATCACAAGCTTTCTAATTCAATAAAGCACACACCGTGTTCTCATAAGGGTTCTTCACTGATGACATAAGCCATCTTTTTCAAGGAGTTATCTAAAGTTCTTGATATCCCTTCTTTACAATATATATTTTCAAACTTTTTTTTCTAAACAAAGTGCAGTGTTCTTAAGAATCTACAGGAAACATGTTGGTATACAGTTTTCAAATCTACACAACAAACTGCAGGCAAACTAAAGTCCAAAGCATAATAAAATGCCTAAATACAGTCAATTGTTAAACTTTCAAACAAAAGTGAAAAAAAAAATTGGTGCTACTTTTCAAAGCAATTAAATTAATGAGGATTCCAATTCTTTGGGCCCTCTTTAGCAATGTACAGCTGTTCAATTCCAAATATCAACAATAGTGTAAAATGATAGTTCTAAATATATTTAATAACTACATCCACAAAGTTGACTGGAAAGACTAGGAATAGCAAACAAGATAACTCTAGGAAAAGATGACAATATTTACCTAATAATACAAACTGATTTTCCGTCTCCATTCTGTACCGTAATATTTCTAGTCTTTATATTCTTGAAACCAGTGCTTTAGAAGAATCACATTGAAAAGTTGGTCTCAAGTATAAACAGCAAAAATAAAGTAACAAATGTGCACACAAATTCAAAAATCTGTGCTACCTGTGTTGACCTCATCTGAAACCTTCAAAAAATACTCAAAGGAATAAAAGCCCTCTCATCTCTCTTTTAAGAAATGAAACCTGCCGTTCTGTGACCTGCCTGTGGCTGAAAGCACTTCTTGTCATCTAACCCAGGCTGGGCCTTCACCTCGGGCTGTGGGGCTTCTGCTTTTAGCCCCCACTGGAGGGCCACAGACTTGCAGTGGAAGCATTTGGATACCACCACTGGTTCTTGGCTGTGACCAAAGTTAGTTCTGATTCTTCACCTTCCAATCTGTCACTGTGTGGGTGCAGGAGTTGGAGGGAGAGCAATGTCATTTAACTTGCTCACTTCCATTTGCCAATTTGGGAGCTTCTTGGCTGACAGGTGACGCCGGGCATGCTTCGTTAAATGGTCACTCCTCATGAACCGCCGATCACACATGGGACAGGCAAATTTCTTCTCACCTGTGTGGGTTCGCCGATGTCTGGACAGTTCATCAGAACGTGCAAACCTCCTGTCACAACCCTTCCAGCTACAGCTGAAAGGCTTTTCCCCTAAGACAAAGAAATCAAGAGCACTATTACATTTATTAAATCTTTAAAAATTAATGTTCAACCATATCTAAAGGTATGAGATATATTTGGAATATTAAGTTAATAAACTACATTTTCAACTTTCACTCATCACATTTATGAAATTTCCCCTCAATAAAAGTTGAAACCAAAAAGGCTTTCTGACCTCAACTAAGGTTTAATGGTTTTAAAGATACTTTGTTAAAAAAACTACTCAGATATTTAAATAAAAATCATTTGAGAATAAAACAAAAGCACTAAGGAAGTCTTTCAGTGGACCCTGCACTGGTAAATCAACATCACCCACTGAAATGACTTCAATATGCCTACTCTGTATTTGTTATCTAATGTGGGGGGGACACCTCTTCATTTACATTCATCTTAAAGACATAAACAACCAATGGTAGGTACCTGTATGTGTTCTCATGTGGGCCTTTAGATGAGAACTCTTAAAGTAGGTCTTGCCACATCCTGGATGGCTACAGATGTGACTTCTTATCCTGGATGAATCAATCTGAGGAGTGACTTTAGCTGCTGAAGGGGAAAAGCCAGGAGCAGGGGCAATGGGAGAGAGTCTGGTGCCATTGGGGCTCACCACTGGAGGCTTTGGGTTCTGCACAACAGGCTGGGGTACCACAAACATGACAGCGCCTTTGGGAACCTGAGTACCCATGAATACCACAGGGGGGCAGACAGCTGGTGGCTGGCTTGGTGGAGTGCTGGGAACGACTGTTGTCATGACAGGGTTGCTTGCAGGCAGGGGAACCATCTGACAGATGACAGGCATAGGTGGCACTCCCCCTGTGGATACCGCAGGTGGGGAGACCAACACAGACTTCTGCTGCGGGGAAGTGGGGGTTGGCTGAGACCTACAGATGACTGTCTCTGAGGAAGGCACAGAAAAGTCATAAAGTGCAGTGCCCGCTTTCTCATCAACATCTGCCACTGCATTTCGCTCACATTTGGATCTGTTTGGTGACACAGCTGCACAGGGTATGTTTTTTCTTGCAGCTTCAATATTTAGGTGGGTTCTTCTCCGAAAAGAATTGTCCTGATAGTTGAGGATGCTAGCTGCCTTTACAGGGCAGGATCGGTGGTTACACAGCTGGGCATCAGCTGTATGACGGATCACACTTGTTGCTTGAGCCTTGGGGAGTTTGGGGGTAGATACTGAGCTCTTCTCTTCCTCTTTGAAAGGTGCAGCACTGTGAGGCTTGGCAGTATCTGAGAATGATTTGAAGTGTCCGGTAGATGGCGCTGGTGCCATCAGATTTGACACTTGAGAAGGTTCAAAGTCAGAGGGACTGTAAGGTGGAGTCAAACACTAAAAAAGAAACATACAAGAAATGGTGTGAGAAATTAAGAGTTAATTAGGTAAATTTGTAAGAAATAACACCCATCCTAAGAAAAATAATACTTACAAATGCGGGGATTGTATGAAAATCAGGTGTCCCTGGAAGCAGATTCTCTTCCTCAGACATATCAGATACTGGTGTGACAGGTCTATTTTCAAGGTATTTCTTAAAATCAGACTTCCAACTGCAGCTCATTGACATAAGTGCTTCTACAGCTTCAAAATCACTTTTCTCTGCAGTTTTGTTCCAGGAATACATATTCTCTTTTGACCTTTCAGAAATCATTTCCATTCTTTCCTCCTATAAAAACAAAAAGATTAAAGCTCATAAGCGTACTTTATCTTTCAAAATGAAACAGAGAAATGTACTAATGCTTTTTATTTTCAACTTGCACAACTCTCCAAGTTAGAATTTGAAATATATATTTTTCTAATTCCTACTCTAATACTTAGAAAGTTCAGCTACACTTGTCAGGTGACCCAGACTTTATGGTAATAAAATCTTTTTCATTCTTCTCATTTAGTTTGCACCAAACACTGACGTCCTTGTAAGGAATAAGACCAGAGTTCTCAGTGCTTTGTGTTCCAAAAGAGAAGCACTTGACTTAGAAAAAAAAAGTGTCTTACAGTTTTTGTAGAGTAGTCATTTCCAATAAGGATCAGACAACTAAGGAAGGTCTCTGCAAAAAAAGTTCTTCTCAACACTACAGGTATGCTACAAGGCTTGTGAGGTAAAAAATCCTAATAGGGGAAAAAAAAATAAAAGCCCAAACTTTCTTCTTATATAATGGACAGAGGTCTGGCCTGTTATGGGTTTGAGCTAATCAGGGATCTTCAGGGTTTCTTCCAAGTGAAATTGTTTGAAAACGTGATTATCTTAGAGGTCAAGTGAAATATGTGGGGAAATTTCCCAAGCATAATTTTGGTCAAGTTTCAACCTCTTCATGACTATGTACCCTTTTACTGGATCTATTTTTTTAACTCAATGCATTATTTGCTGGGAAAAAATCATGACCAGCAAATGCAATACTAAAAACTGGATAATCAGGTATTCTCAAAGCTTGTTTTAAAAAATGCATGATCCCTTCACACCGATATCCTAAGAAAATGAAATATCATTAACAATGAAATTGCATAATCAAGCTCGCATTTATGTAGGCTTTAATGGCAGAGTCTGTATATGTAAAAGCCTTCTCAAGACACCAATGCAAAGACAGGAAAAAAGGCAAGTAGGGGGAAGGAGAGCGTGAGCCGGTAAGAGGTAGGAAGGGAAACGGAGGGGAGGAAAGGGAGTGGGGCGAGAGGCAGGAAAGGGAAGCGCGGGCTGAGACTCCGGTGAGGGAGGCAGACGGGGGGCGGAGGCGGACAGCGGGGGAGATCCTCGCTGGCGGGGACCGACGGGGCCGCCCCAACCTCAATGAAGCTGCCGGGTGAGTCACTGGGAACATTCCTCACCGCGCGCACGTCCCCGCGCCCCAGCCCCCGCCATTGGCCAGCCGGCCGGCGGCCCGGGCCCGGATTGGCTGTGAGGCCCAGGGCGGGGGCGTGGGGGAGGAGGGGGCGAGGCATGTGAACAAAGCGTGATCAGCGGCTGCTCGCGGCGGCTCAGGAAACGTGAACTGGGAATTGCCGCGCCGTCACCTTTCCCCTACTTCCTGAGCCGGGGCCCCCGCCCTTACGCCGGCGGGGAGGGGCCGCGGGTGCACCCGCCAACCACCCGACAGTGCGCGCCGGGCCGCGGGGGAGCGAAGGAGGAGACAGGCGGAGAGGGGAGGGGAGGAGAAGGGAGGGGAGAGAGGGAGGGGCGGGGCGGCGCCGGCTCAGGAGGCGCCCGCCCCTTCCAGCTCTCCCGAGCCGCCGTTCCCTTAGGAACAGACAGCGAGGCCGAGCCTCGCTCCCGCCCCTGGCGGGGGCCGGGGCTGGGTCACTCGGGGACGAGGAGCTCCCCGGGCGCACCCGCTCCCGGCCTCCGCCTCAGCTGCGGAAGGAGGAGCTGGGTCCCCGCGGAAGCCTGGCCGCCGCCCTCCTCCCGCCCGCAGTCCCCGGGGAGCCGGCGGAGCCCTAGGCGCTTCCCGCCCACGCGGCCCGCAGGACCTCAGACCACCTCGTCTCTCCCCGCAGACGCGGCGCCCCCTCCCCGCGGTTTCCGGCAGCTTTCGCCTGCCGCCGCGAGTTCTCAGACGTGCAGCCCCCACAGGCCCTGGCTCCAGACGCTCGGCCCCCACGGCCCACAGCTCCCGCCTTGACACGCAGCCCCCGTGTCTCGCAGCCCCAGCTCCCCCGCCCACCTTCCCGCCCAGCTGCTGATCCTGTTCCCCCACCCTTCGACCCCGGAGGCTGCTCCCTGCCCCCTCCGAGGAGTCGTCAGAAGGCGGCCACCTGCCTTCGCCGGAGATGGGAGTCCCTCTCGACGTCTGCGGGGGCTCCTCGTCCCCCTAGGCGACCGCAGGGCCCGCGTGGCATCCCCCGCGCCGATACCGGGCGCCCCTTCCCCCAGCTCCGGGCTATCTGGCCATCTACTGAGCAGCCCCCTTCCGGCGGTCCTCAGCTGGCAGTCTCCGTCCTGCGAGACTCCATTCAGACCCCCTACGATGAGCAGCCTCCTTGCTGCTTCTCTGGACACCAGCCCCCCGAAAGATTGCGAGCAGCCCTTTCCTACCCTGGGTCGCATTCCTGATGCAGACAGGGGCATCTCTCCCTAGAGCCAGGTGCAGGGTGCCCCCTTCCTCCTCTTTAACTCCCTTACATTTTCCCCTAATCTCAGTGCCAGAGCAGCAGCCCCCTCCCCACTACCCCCTCGGGAGCCTCCCTAGGTCTCCCAGCGGAGCTGCCCCTGTTCCTCAGTACACCTAGGAGCATAATCCCTCTTCCCGGTCTCCAGGTCCCAGTCGCATCTTCCGACTCTCTCTCCAGCACACATGCCCTCGCTAATGCCCACAGCCTGCAAGCAGGAATTCCCTTCCCTAGGACTCTGCTACAGCTCAGATTATCAGGCGTGGCTGACGTCTGGGGCTAGGGTTCGCACCCCGCTAGTCCTCAGACACTGCAAGGAAGGGAAGGACAGGGGCATCCCCAGGTGACTTACCGCAGCCTGCTGGAGAGAAGCGCCGAAGTTGAGCATGGATGGCTGGCTGCCTGAACGCAGGCGGCGAGGTGACTGGCTGGTGGGCTGCTTGGCTTCTTGGCCACAGACGGGCGCACAGAGACACTCGACGCCGCTCCCGCCGCCGCTGCGCTCCGCGCCGTCTGCCCCCTCCCCATTCAGGTAGCCGCTCTGCCTGCCCCGCGCCGCGGGCGGGGGTGGGGGCGGAGCCTGGGGATGGCCAATCAGCAGCAAAGGTGTGTGAGGCACCGGCCAATGGGCTCCCGGGGCCACGCGTGATCAGCGGCTGCCCGGCAGCGTGAAGCTATGTCAGTGGAGCGTGTACACAACCCCCGGCAGCGTGTTCCCTCGGCTCAGCCCTGGGGAACTCCCGTGGCCACCTGACTCAGTGACGCCCCTCACCCCTCGCTACCCCTCGCCGCTTGTCTTCCTCCCTAGCCTGGGGTGGGGGTGTGCAGAGGGCGGGGGCCTAACGGGGAGGCGCGCCCAGGCACTGCGGAGGGCAGGGCTAGTTGGGGGGGGAGGAGGGATGCCCGCTCCGCCCCGTCCCCTTCGCGCCGGGCCGGGTCTCAGCCCGCCACGGAGTGGGCGGGACGCCGAGCGGGCGGGGGCGGCCGCGGCTGGAAGCCAAGAGGCTAGAGCCAAGAGATTTGCATTGAAAGTGCCGTCCTCTTGTGCGTCTAGCGAGAAAGCGGAGCCCGATGACCAACTAACTGAGCTGCATATCTGGAGCATTTGCTAGGTTTTGCCTCGCTAAGTCGTGGGGAGCACCAGGGCCGCGCGGGTGGCGGGGAGCCCTGTAGTTGAACAGACACCTGCTCGCGCACCCCCCGCCCACACTCGGCCGCCGGCAAAGGCTTGCCCTCCCCATCTGCGGCGCCGGCAGCTTTGCCAGCTCCTGCCTGCCCCGCCCATCCCTCCTCCTGAGCGACCGAGAGGCTGGCTTGGGGACTGCAGGAAGCCCCGGCAACAGTGCCAGCGGCGTAGCCCGGAGCCTAGACCCGTTTTTTTTTTTTTTTCTTAAATCTTTCTCAGGAGCGGACACTCCGTTGCGAATCGGGTTTGATTTCGGTGTAGTCGAAGTTTAAATTACAGTCTACAAGCTGTTTCAAAGGTAGACCCCACTTTCCTCACCCCACCCCCACACCCCGGACCTGGGCCTTCGGAAACGCCCTGCCTGGAAACCGCGTTGTGGGGATGGGGTGAGGAGGAGCCTGCGGTCTGAGAGCGCCTGGAGGTAGAGTCCCTAGCCAGGTCCAAGACACATGCCGCGCCTCCTCCAACTCCCACCCTAGCCTTATCCCCCAGCCTGCCTCTGACAGGCTGGGTTTGTGAAAGGAAAATCGCCTGTGTGTTGCAGCGAGGGCAGAGGCTGGGAACTCCCAGTTAGACAGCCGTGGCTCTGGTTTGGTTCCTTATTCACCCCTCCCCCTTCCTTTTGACCATTTGTGCGGGTTCACAGCAGCTGTTGGAAAACAGGGCAGTGATAACCCGGCTTAAAGCAAACCGGAGGTTTATCTTCTCCTCTGGACAGGCCGATCCTGTCGGGATTCATTGCCCTTCCTGCTAGCTGTCTAATTTCTCTGCATAATTGAAAGGCTAATAATGCAAGTCCTTTCCCAATAACCTCAGAATGAGCAGAGAATAGAATTATTTTTCTTAGAAACTGATAATCTATGAACATCTTCCAGTGGCTCCTTCTGGTATGCCTAAAGCCCAAGCTAGCCAACAGTAGTAATAATACCATTGGCCAGGGCCAGAGAGGACCCGGGTGGGAGATGAGAACTGAGTGATTCCCCCTGTCACCGCCTCTCCTGAATCTGCTGGAGGAGTGCCAGCTCAGCAGCCCAGGCAGCTCTTCCTGCTTCCCTCCACCCCATACCCCTGCTTCTGTCTGCAGGGGTGTCCCTCCCTGCAGGCTTCCTTCCGCTTGGGCTGTCCCATCCTGTTGATCTGAGCCTGAGGGGCTGGAGCAGCTGGCCTGGGCACCTGCTGCCGCAAAGGAAGCTCCTGTGTGTGCCCAGCCGGCAGGCCAGCCTTCCTTCCTGTCAGGGAGCTGCCTCCCTGGGGTGGCCACGCCAGACCCTCCAGGCCTAAACCCAGTGCCTTCCTCAGGAATGTGGGGCCTGCAGCATGGTGTCCCAGGGTGCTGAGCACCTGGGAGCATTCGTGACTTCTGGGAGTGATTCAAAAGAGGAAAGAAAAGAGAAAGGGGTAGGAGGAACAGGGTGGTAGTGGCACAATTTCTAGAGATCCAGAGACAGCGGTCCCTCAGGCACCTCAAACTCAATATCACCAAAAGTAAAATTGCTGTTTCTACACCTGCATAGGTTCCTTGTCACCCATCCAACATTCACCTTCCTCCCTCAAAGCCCGGGGATCCAGTTAGTCCCAGGTCCCTGCAGCTTTGCCATAGAAGTGTCTTTTCTTACTATTTCTACCCTTCAAATGTTGTTCCAGGTCAATCTATCTTCAGATCTTGCCTGGATTAAATGACCTGCAATCCCCCTTCCCAACGTCCACCCACACACCAGCTGTTTTTCAGTGCTAGAACTCCTTATCAAGAATGGCTTTATTAGGGCTGGGGATGTGGCTCAAGCGGTAGCGCGCTCGCCTGGCATGCGTGCGGCCCGGGTTCGATCCTCAGCACCACATACCAACAAAGATGTTGTGTCCGCCGAGAGCTAAAAAATAAATATTAAAAATTCTCTCTCTCTTCAAAAAAAAAAAAAAAAAGAATGGCTTTATTAAACGATAATCCAGGGCTGGGGATGTGGCTCAAGCTGTAGCGCGCTCGCCTGGCATTCGTGCGGCCCGGGTTCGACCCTCAGCACCACATACCAACAAAGATGTTGTGTCCACTGAGAACTAGAAAATAAATATTAAAAATATTTTTAAAAAACCCATAATCTAGTCATGACACTCTCTACTTAAAAATGATCCTTGACTCCCATTGTCAGCAGATAAAGGGCCATCCCATCCTGAGCTATTAGTCTGTCCCCAAGTACTCTCCCAATCCTTCCAACCTCATCTTCCACCCAGACCTTCCCTTGCCCACAGCTACAGCCCATGACATCTGTTTCTCTAGCATGTGGTACATTTTCACATCTCTATGAGATAAACACTGCATTGCTTATGCCTTTGTTCATTAGTCCACCCCATTCAACAAGTATTTGTTGAGCATCTACTATGTGTTTTAGGCACTGCAACAACAAAAGCAGTGAAGTTAGGTCCCTATTCTAAAGAAGATTGGATGGGAGACAGAGACAAGTAGAATTTACAGGACATGGTATGAGACATTGGTTTTCTTCAGAATTCAAGGAGAGGTCATAGTGTCTTTGGCACCAGGGATTGAACCCAGGGGCACTTAACCACTGAGCCATGGCCCCAGCCCTTTTTATATGTTATTTAGAGACAGGGTCTCACTGAGTTGCTCAGGGCCTCCCTAAGTTGCTGAGGCTGGCTCTGAATTTGGGATCCTCCTGCCTCCACCTCCTGAGCCATTGGTATTATAGACATGCCCCACTGTGCCTAGCTCTCCCCAGTTGATCTCTAACCTGGGAGAGTTGGTTGAAGGTAGAGAGTAGAGAACATTCAGGATGCTCTGAATTTTCTGGATTACAATTCAAGAGGCAGGGTGAAGTGCTTAGTCTTTAAGGAAAGCAGCCCAGAATATAAGGGGCCTTTGTGTGCCATAGGGATGTCAACTTTTTTTTTTTTTAAATGTAGAGCTTTTATCCCAAGGACTCTTGCTAACAAGTGTTAGCAAGGGATGATGGCATAGGGAGCTCACTGTGGCCCAGTGTTAAGAATGGAGCTGAGGGTGGGACTAACACCAGTGACAAGGCTTTTGAAGTAATGTAGGCAGCAAAGATGAAGCCAGCCTGAACTAAGAAAATGACAGCAGGCGTGGAGAGGCTGGAACAAAGATTTCAGGAGCAGGTGGGATCTGGAAACTGGATTGGGGCACGAGGAAGAGAAGAGTATTGAAGAATACTGCCAGGTTTTTTACTTGGTTCACTAGATGAAACAGGACACCATTGTCTGAGAAAGGGTAACAGAACAGTAAGTAGCTTTGGGGGATAAAAAATGCCATATTGGTTTAGGACACACAAAGCTGAGGTTACCTGTGAGATATCCAAATAGAGACATACAAGAGGCACTTGCAGTTTCAGGCTGGCTGGAAATTAAAATTCGGGAGTCTTCAGGATAGAGTGGCAGTTGAAGCCTGGGGAACAGATGAAATCCTCCAAGTAAAGGAAAGAACCAGAGAAAAGCAGAGGAATGAGTGAGCATCTGGGGAATGCACGTGGAGGAAGAGGGAGACAAGGGTAATACAGCAAGAACTCACGATTTTCTGGCCTAATAGGACAGAGAGGAGAGGAGAGGCAAATGAGGGCTGAAAGTGGAAGTGTCAGTAGGAAAAAAAAAAAAAAAAACACCTCTCACTGGTGATATTATTATCATTACCATGATTGTTAAGCTCATTTAAATTTTTTTTAAATCTTGAACTCTCTATGTTAGATGAATTATTCCTGAAGATGTCCACAACAACTCCTTCTGCCTGCATAACCTTTAGAATTTCTGCAGCAAGAGGGGAAATCTGTTTTCCCACCCCTTAATTCTGGGTGTGACTTGCTTTGACTGGTAGAATCAGGGTGGTGCTGTGGGACTTGAAGGTCTTAGGACTTTGAAGGTTCTGTTTTCATCCCCTTTGGAATCAGCCACTGGGCAGGGGAACTCGGGTTAACCTGTAGAATAATGAGAGACTAATTGGAACGACAGTAGCCACGTGGAGGAAACCAGGGCACCCTGACCAACAGCCAAATTTCACATGTGTGAGAAGGGCCACCTGAGACCCTGCAGCTGTCACACAGGCCCAACTGATGCTACACGGAGCAAAGATGAGCCATTCCCTGCAGACTCTGACCCACAGAATCATGGACAATAAACAGAAGAGCAACCCAGGAGGCATTTCCTGCTACCTCCACACAGATTTTTTGGGGCAGGAGTGGCCCAGGGGTGGGGGTTGGGGGGTGGGCTATTCTGCCAGAGATAATGATAACTGAAACACTGGGTATGTGTTTGTTTCAGCTCTGGAGACAGTCACAGTTTTCAAAATACTCATTTTTTAGAGTAAATTATCTAAAACATCTGGGGGCAGTACCCAGAAAGGAGGACTAAAAAGACTGAAAAGTAGAAAAGGAAGAAAAATTGGACCCAGAAAAAAAAATATTATTACTTAGAGAAATGGAGTGTGGAGATCTGGAAGGAAAATCTCCCTCACTATCTTCAAGCACTCTAGTGAGCACTCTGAGAGGGAAATGAACTTGTAATGGAAAGGGGAGAGCTGACCTTGAAGGAAGCCTGCTATGTACTGGTTGTTGATTAGCCAAAGAATATGGAAGCCTTAATGTGACCCACCCTATGAAGTCGATGTTATAACACATAAGTATTTGTTGTTGTTTTGTTTTGGTGAAGAAATTAAATTCCTCCACTCTTCATTCTGCCTTTTTATCTCCCCAAAAGGTGAGAAGCCAGTGAGTTGGTTAAGTAGCTCTTCAAGGTTCTAAGTGCAGTAAGAAGTAGTTTAACATTTTGAGTTTTACAAAATGAAAACAGCTGTATTGCCTTATCTTTTTAAACAAATGTAAAACATGTACATCAGGAAAAAAAATAATGCAAAAATTTAAAATCCCCTATGAGCCCTCTATTCAGAATTAACTATTATTAACATTTTTATGGGTGTATTTTCAGATTCTGCCCTGTCTTATATTTCCCTCTTTATATATGATATAAAATCTTGCACTGCAGACAAAAATTGCTATTTTGTAATGTGCCTTTGTGTGTGTGTTTATGTGTTGCTATGCATTAAACCCGGGACTTTCAGTATACCAGGCAAGACCTCTACCACTGAGCTACACACCTCCAGCCCATGAATCTCTCTCTGCACATCAATTCATTATCATGAATTTCTCTCTGCACATCAATAATTATGAAAGTAAAATTCTTAGCATGAACTGTCATTTTCTCTAAGTAATTTCCATTACTTTAACTTGTTCAGAATCCTGTTATTTTTGCCTAATATTAGAGATATAAAAGGAGTGGTATTTCTTTTTGTTTTGTTTGTTTATTTTGTCTTTTTTTGGTACTGAAAATCAGACCCGGGGCCTTGTGCAAGCTAGGCAAATGCTTTACAACTGAGCTACATCCTTGGCCCTTTGGATTTTATTTTAAGACAAAGTCTCACTAAGTTGTCCAGGCTGGCCTTGAATTTATGATTCTCCTGCCTCATCTTCCCCAATTGCTGAGATTCCAGGTATGCACCACCACACCTAGTTGGGATATTCCATTTCAAAGGCTCTGTCTTTGTGGACTCAGATCAAGAGTAAAATGTAACGGAGGGTGAGCTGGGCATGGAGGCCTATGCCTGTAATCCTAGTGAATTGGAAGACTGAGGCAGGAGGGTGGCAAGTTTCCAGCCAGCCTCAGCAATTTAGTAAGGCCCTAAATAACTTGTGAAACTCTGTCTCAAAATAAAGATTTGGAATGCGGCTTAGTGGTTAAGCTCCCTGAGTTCATTCCCTGATACAAAAAAAAAAAAAAATGTTTTAGACTGGTGAGTCACCAGTGGAAATTAAGGTTGATGGCCCCTCTGCTCTGCAAGTGTATTTTTTTGTTGTTGTTGTTTTAATTTTGAGATAAGTTCTCCTTAAGTTGCTTAGGGCCTTACTAAGTTGCTGAGGCTAGCTAGCCTTAAACTTGTGATCCTCTTGCCTCAGCCTTCCAAATTGCTGGGATTGCAGGCATGCACCACCATGCCTAGTGTGAAAGGCATTTTTAATTGAAATCTAAATGTTGAGGAATCTTTAAGAAGGGCAAGGGCCATGCACACTCTCCCTTGGGGTCCTCTAGCCCACATTCCTCCAAACCTGGTTGTGGAATGGAGTGTAGTCTGCTCAGGAAATCCTTTCTCTCTTGAAGAAAGAATGCAGACCCCTTTTGGGTTTAAATGCTATGTTGTTACTGATAACATATAAAACCAATATAGAGAGTGAACCACACCAATCCCAAACAACCAAAGACAGACTGGAGGTTCCAGAATCTGAAATTGTCCTTTTATTTGTTTTTTTGCTATTTCACGTATTGAACCCAGGGGTGCTCTACCACTGATCTACATTCCCAACTCTTTTTATTTTATTATTTTTTGAGACAGGGTCTCACTAAGTTGCCCAGGCTTGCCTTTAATTTGCAATCCTCTGCCTTAGCCTTCCAAGTTGCTGGGATTTCAGGCATGTGCCACCATGTAAAATGATGTTTTTAAAGTTTAATAAATTTTAATAAATGCTTCTCAGAACGTTTTTAGGTTCATAAAATGAAGTTCATAAGATTAACAAGGAAACCATTTTACTGATATTCTGTTATAAAATATAAAAAAATGAAATGGTACTCTTAACACTACAGTGCTCTTTTATTAAAATATTTAATAACAAGATCTAGAGTAGGTTTAATAACTGAAGTAATGTTAAGGTTGTAAAGAGCATAAATGAGATTTGAAGGTGTGCAATAGCTATAATACAATATGGAAATATCTGTGATTTCTATTAGTGACAAGTCACAGGTACTACCAATGCTACTGTGTTTTTTTTCCTATCATTATCGTGAAGAAGATGCTGTTTGTTTAAAGTTTAGTGAAAATAAAGATGTTAATTTTTTCCCATTCCATTTCACAGGCCCCCCTGTATTCTATCCTTGGGAACTGGGGAACTCCAGGTTAAGCATCTTTGCTTAAACTTTTAAGAAGAAAAATGGAACTGGGTAAACTTCACTCAGAAGAGATGACCCACTAGTATCTCCTCCCACCACAAATTCAATGAAGGTCTGGCTGTTCCCTGTCTTAGTCCCTTTGGGTTACCATAACAAAATGCAATAAACTGGATAATTTATAAACAAAAGAAACTTCTCACAGTTCTGGAGGCTGGGATGTTCAAGATCAAGGGGCTAGCAGATTCAGTGTCTGGTGATAGCCCGCTTTCTTGTGGATGGCACTTTCTCACTGTGTCCTCTAATGGTTGAAGGAGTAAAGAAACCCCTAATCACCTCCAGAAATGCCCCACCTCATACCATCATCTCAGATAAGGTTAGGATTTCAACATAGAAATTTTTGGAACAAAAACATTCAGAAAAAGCATCTTCCTAACTTGAACTTGCATTGAAAGCAGAGGAGAGGGACTGAAGCTAAAGCCTCAGTGAATGCTTTTGGTCTCAAGCAGGCAATTTGCACCCAGCACCCTGAAAACCACAAGAATTGGAAGCCTTACCTCCAATGGACATTGATGCATTCAAGAGTATAGTAATGAACTCTTCCTAGGTGTTTTCCTATTGGAGTGAGGGAAAATGGGGCATGGAGAACAGGGCATTAAAACAAAATATGACCTTGAGAGACAGTTGCAGAGTCTGAAAAAAAATATATGTAGACATTTATATATATATATATATATATATATATATATATATATAGTAGTTGGACACAATATCTTTATTTATTTTTATGTGGTGCTGGAGATTGAACCAAGCGCCTCACAAGTGCTAGGCAGTTGCTCTACAGCTGAGCCACAACCCCAGCCCTGAAATTTTTTTAAAATTTTAATTAATTAATTAATTAATTCTAATAAAATAATTAGGTATATATGACAGCAGAACGCATTTTGATTCTTTGTACACAATTGCAGCCCAACTTTTCACTTCTCTGGTTGTACATGATATAGCGTCACATCATATGTGCAGTCATGTATGTAGAACTTTCTTTTTTTAAATTCTAATTTGTTATATATGACAGAAGAATGCATTACAATTCATATTACACATATAGAGCACAATTTTTCATATCTCTGGTTGTATACAAAGTATATTCACACCATTCGTGTCTTCATACATGTACTTAGGTAATGATGTCCATCTCATTCCACCATCTTTTTTAACCCTATGCCTCCTCCTTTCCCCTCCCACCTCTTTGCCCTATTTAAAATTTGTTTAATCCTCCCATGCTCGCCTCCCAAACCCACTATGAACAGCCTCATTATATCAGATAAAACATTTGGCATTTGGTTTTTCTGAATATGGCTTTGTGGGTGATTCTTCTGGATTCTCTTGGGCTAGTCACTTTAACCTGCTTAGCCTCAGTTTCTTCTGTAGTATCATGGGAGTTACATTATAACTATACCTCAGGAATTAAGGGGTGTTGGAAAGACTTTAAATAAGACAATCCATGTGAAAAATATTTGGCACAGACTGAAGCTATTTCTTAAACTATAATGTGTATAGAATCCCTTGAACACCTTGTTAAAAGTAGATTCTGATTCTGTATGTCTGGGTCAGGCCCCAAGATTCTGTATTTGTACCACCCAGTGTCCTAGGTGATCCCTAAGCTGCTACTTTGAGAATCACAGTTCTTGAGTATCAGGTCTAAATTACTCTACAAATGTTCATCATTATTATTGTCAATTTAGTATTCTACCCAATTCTCTAACTCAAGAATACTTGCTGAAGATAGGGAGGGAGGCATAGCTCCTCTGTGAGACCAGGCTTCTGCTCTGCAGGGCACTTTGGTCTTGCAGCTCCACTTCTTTGACTAAACATTACCAGGCTATGGTGAAGATCGACCATGTCAAATAATGTTTTAGGCCATGTCAGTACAAACTAACCAAACATGGAAACTGGGAACAAAAATTGATTGAGAAAAAAAAAAAAAGTCTACACCAGGAAGTATTTTGCATTTGTAATCTAAATTTATCAAAAACTTCCTAGAGAATACCTACATGTTTCATCTTTTGGCTTTGCAAGTCAGATAATTCATTCCTGCACAGTCCTTCTCCTTTTGGTACTGGGGATTGGATCCAGGGGTGCTTAACCACTGAGCCACGTTCCCAGTCCTTTTATTTTATTTCTTTAAATTTTGACATAGGGTATTTCTGAGTTGTTTGGAGCCCCACTAAATTGCTGAGGCTGGCCTTGAACTTGCAATCCTTTTGCCTCAGCCTCCTGATTATAGAATTATGGGATTATATTATAGGAATTATGGGATTATATAATTAACCACGCCCAACAGAAGATATATTAAATGTATTAGAATGGGTGTGATGATGAAAAAAGAGTTTGCTATTAGGAAAAAGAAGTAAAATAAAGGAATTTTGCATGAATTAATGAAGTATTTCAAAATCAAGTTTTTAGCTCAAATTTCTTCACCGAGATAAAAAAAAAAGGAATAAAGCAAAATGAATCCCTCTCCACCATCCTCCCCAAAAGCCTCTTGTTGCCATCAGACACATAATAACATTCATAATCTAACCCTAATGAATCTAACCCAAAGTTAATTCTCCATTTCAACTGTTATCATTACAACAGGTTATGGACTTCCTCTTTCTGAAATTTCTTTTGGCTGCAGTTTTTTTCTTTTTTCTTTTTGGTACTGGGATTAAACTTAGGGGCACTCAATGACTGAGCCACATCCTCCACCCTATTTTGTATTTTGTTTAGAGACAAGGTCTCACTGCGTTGCTTAGCTCCTTGATTTTGCTGAGGCTGGTTTTGAACTTGCAATCCTCCTGCCTCGGCCTCTGGAGCCTCTGGTATTACAGGCATTGTCTGCAATTTCTTTTCATCTTGGCTGCTTCTTTTTTTAAAAAAATTATTTATTCATTTATTCTAATTAGGTATATATGACAGCAGAATGCATTTTGATTCATTGAACACAACTGCAGCACAACTTTCATTTCTCTGGTTGTATACCATGTAGCATAGCGTCACAGTCACACATATATCTAGGGTACCATCTTGGCTCTTGCTATTGTCACCTTCAATAGGTCCCTAATAGACAGGAGCTAAGCCCCAATGTAATGTGGGCAGTTTTAGACAAAGATGTGTTAGGATATGTTAAACCAGGAAGTTTTATTTTCCCCAGTTTTGGTGTCACCACTGATGTGACAGAGAATTTTAGGAAGTCACTTAATTATACTTCTTTCTCCTGTAGCACATACCACACATCCCAGCCATCTATATAAAGTCCAGATATTTATCTTCTCCATTAGACTGTAAATTCATGGAAGGTCTGAACCTTATTTGCCTGTATCCACTGCCCAGAACTAATCACATAAGATGCCTCTCTCAAATAATGTTTATGGAATGAATGGGCTGAGTCGCCAGTCCCCTAAAGCAATTGGTGAAGCAATTTGATCGCTAACTAGCTCACATTTCTAATTAAAATTTTTAATAGGATCCAAGGGTGCTGGTTCAAGCCTATAATTCTAGCTACTTGAGAGGCTGAGGCAGGAGCAATACTAGTTTCAGGCCAGACTGGGCAATTTGGCGAGGATCTATCTCAAAATAAAAATAAAAGGGGCTGAGGATGTAATTCAGTGTTAGGGCACTTCTGCGTTCCATTGCCAGTATCTCCACCACCACCTCCCAAAATTAAAAATACAAAATAACGCCAAGCAAACCTTTAATTGGTAGTAGTTTCGAAGTGCTTTTCTATTACGGTCCTAGAATATGCTACAAAAATAATCTGCAACAAGAAGAGTGTTGCTCAAGTTATTGGTGTCCTGAGGCATAAAGTACCAAGTCGATTTCTCTTTCCTTCAATACATCACAGAATGTATGCACCAGAAATGATCGGATGAAACCACGGAATCTGGATATCATTTTAGAGTTCAACTTTTGATTACCATGATTTGGATTGGAAAGCAGAATTTCGCTGGTGAACACCTGTGCAGGAAAAGGGTGGGTATACATCATTGGTGCCGCCAGCGCTGTCGGACCTCGAGTACACGGGGCCAGCAGGGTCGGACACGTGCCTGGCTGGTTGATTGTGGGAAAGCCTGCACCCCTTGGGCTTCCTGGTGATGACCAGGGAAGCAGCACTCCTCACCCATCTAGGAAGTGGCTGAAAGCCAAGGGAGAGCCACCTGGGAATCCTTAGCCTAGCCGGGATTTCAAGGGGCATCACTGATTGGTGTATTCTCCAGGAGGCGGGGTCAGGACCTCTCGCGAGATCTAGGAGAAGCTGGCCTCGGGGTCCGGGAGGAATCGGCTGTTGAAAGGGTCCCCGGCGGTGATGACTGTGTGAACAGTCAAGTACAAGGTTTTGGTCTTGTGGACTAGGCTTTTCTCATTGTATCGATCACCTTTTACTGAAGGAAAGGTTGATATTTAAGTTTGCCTTTTTACCACCGCCCTACTCGGTCAGGGGTCCAACACTCATTTTTACACACCCAACTAAGCAGAATGAAAAGACTCCCACAGCTAAAGGGAGAGCGATTGATTAGGAGGTGAACTGGGTTGTTCGGGGGCTGGCTTCAAGGTCTCATCAGCACAGCAGTGGGCGGTTTTCAGCTCCCCGAGTTATTTGAATCATTTGCAGTCTCAGGAACTCAGGTTGGTTAGCTTCTGCTACCTGATGCCCCAGGGTAGCCTCCAGACCTTGAGCATATTCAGAATAAACTTGAATTGGGGTAGGTGGCTATGGTGGGAACCGTGTGGGCACCTTGGTGCCTTAGGGTTGGAAGCCCACTGTCCCTGTGTTGCTAGGCCTGGAGGAATTGGTGCCTGCTGCTAGGCGGGTTTTTTCCCTTCTCACCTCCTTCACTTCTCCACCCACTGCCTGAAGGCTGTGTTCACCCAGGTACTCCTTTTGGGGCATTTGTACTTCAGTAATTGTAGGAATGTGGCAACACCAGAGAAAGAATTGGATTAATTGGGAGGGAAAAGTGAAAAGATAGGGGAGAAGGGCAGTAGTGGAAGTGACATGGGTCCTTTTCCAACAGCAAAAATTAGGAATCATCAGTGTCTCAACCTTGCTGCGTGTCACCTGGGGTGCTCTTCAAATTTCCCATTTCAGCCACATCCAAGAATAATTTAGTCAGCATCTCTGGGGGTAAGACCAGACATCAGTTTTTAAAGCTTCCTAGGTGATTTCAATGTGCTCTTAATATTAGAACCACAACTGTAAATTCAGGAGATTTGGGGTTTTCTCAAGCCATTAGTAGCCACTGTGGCATAGGGAAAGTCATCTAGCCACTTTATTTTCAGTTTTCTTACCTGTAAAATGAAGGATTGCTTTGCAAGTGTATTTGTCAAACAAAACGAAACAAAACAAAAAAATCCCAATTCAATACCCAGGGACCATTTTATAAAATGTTTTTCTAGTTCTGAAATTGTGTGTGTGTGTGTGTGTGTGTGTGTGTATGAGAGAGAAAGAGAGAGAGGGAGAGACTGGGGATTGAACCCAAGGACACTTTATCACTGAGTTACTTCCTCAGCCCTTTTTATTTTTTAGTTTTAAACATTTTTTTTATTTGTCAATAGGCCTTTATTTTTTTATTTGTATGCAGTGCTGAGAATTGAACCCAGTGCCTCACACATGCTAGGCAAGCACTCCACCACAGAGCTACAACAATTTTTTATTTTTTGAGATAGGGTCTCACTAAGTTCCTGCGGCTGGCCTCAACTTGGGATCCTCCTGCTTGGGCCTGCTGAGTGGTGACTGCCCTACCATGTAGGCCTATTTCTGAAATTCTAAGAATACATTGAAATGGCAATTGGAAGTAGCATTGAGGTTTGAATTCTAAAGTTCCTTAAGTATCTGATTTGTGAGTTGCTCTCTACTTCCACCTCATCCCACAAACCCTTCCAGCAATAGCCTTGTAAAGAACTTGAGTAACTTTCTAGGACTTTCTCTAATAAGAGGAAATATCTTTCTCCCTCCCTTTCAAGAGGCTTTAGGAAAGGGCAGTGGGTCTGTTTGTCTCTCTTATTGCTAGTTAGCTAAAAATTAGGCAACTTAGAGACAGATTGCTGGTATTTGCTTGTGCTCTCTCTATACATGTGGGAATAATTCCTACCAGGCAAGGACATTTCAGATGAATCTACCTAAAAAGAGGATCACAGTTTTGTAATCAGTGGAGGGAAGCTCAATTGCTGCTTTCTATGGAAAAAATTAAGCCCTGTATGGTGGCGCAAACCTGTAATACCAGGCTTGGGAGGCTAAGTTGGGAAGATCTTGTTCAAGGCCAGCTTTAGCAATTTAGCAAGTCCCTATGCAACTGGGTGAGTCCCTGTCTCCAAATAAAATACAAAAAAGGGCTGAGGATATGGCTCAATGTTAAAGTACCCCTGGTTTCAATCTCTAGTACCAAAAAATAAAAATTAAAAAATACTAAAATATATTTTCTTAGGCTTAGCAAGTCTAAGTTATAATTGAACTGTACACTCAATGAATTATGTGCTACTTTTCTCAGTGTACTTTTTTTGGGGGGGGAGTTGTAGTGTTAGGAAGTCAAACCCAGTGCCTTGTACATGCAAGACAAGTACTGTACCACTGAACTACATTCCAGCTCTCTATATACATTTCCTAAAAAAAATTATATTTCATTGCATCTTTCACTTTTCTTGGACTTTAAAGTCCTCATCACAGAAGAGGTAAGATATTGTTTTGTTTGATTGTTGTTTGTGTATGTTTTACCCAATATTTAACCATTTATCAATTCTCCTCAAAACTTCTCTTTGTCCTTTGATATTTATACCATTTACTTTTTGGGAGGGGTGCTGGGGATAGAACCCAGGGTCTTATGCATGCAAGGCAAGCACTTTTCCAATGGAGCTATATCCCCAACCCTACACCACTTACTTTTGAAGAGTGTATGTGGCACCATCTTTCTCAATACTGTTCTTCATTTGTGAACGTGTTTAAACAGGCCACATCTTTGTCAGTATTTTTATTTGAGAATCAAGCAATTATCCAATATTATTTTTGTGAATTTCACAAAATCCTGCATCTTTTGCAAGTTTTGCAGATTTTTCTCTGCAGGTATTTTGCATAATATTTACTTTATATTTGCTGAATTTTTACATTGTAAGAGACCCACCCACAGAGATGTAATCCATGAGGTAGCAGTGTTAGTTGAGAAGTGATATTTTAGTAGGGAACAACTTTATAAGTGACTGATTTGTTAGTGAATATTTTTAGTCCTCAACTTTCTAACTACAAGGAATTGAATATCCTGCCTCTATCTCTCAAATTCCTGGGATTATGGTTGTGAGCTACCACACCTGGCTAAGTGTACATAAACCTCATATCTCCATATATACCCACAAGAGATACATGTACATTATGAACTGTACACTAGTTAATACAAATTATTGTACCCTGCACTTGAATGTGGCATTGCAGTGTTACTATTTCCTGTACTCGGGGGAGTGGGCACTTTAACCAAGTTTTAGTTTCAAAATTCAAGAACTTACCTCTTCTGAGCCAACCACAGGGAGTTTTCATAGGTTCCTAGTCATTTCAGTAGCAGCCTAATGACTGTGTCCTCAGAAAGAAAAAGATCAATGATTTTTTTTTTTTTTTTTCCGGTATTGGGTGTGGAACCCAGGGCCTTGCACATAGTGCGGAACTGCTCTACCATTGAGTTATATCCCAGCTGTTTTAATGTTTTTTTTTTATTTTTTAATTTTTATTTTTCAGTTTTTGGTGGACACAACATTTTTATTTTTATGTGGTGCTGAGGATAGAACCCAGCACCCCGAACATGCCAGGCGAGCACATTACCGCTTGAGCCACATCCCCAGCCCCTGTTTTAATGTTTTATTTTTAAAATTTTTAAAAAAATATTTATTTTTTAGTTATAGTTGGATACAATACCTTTATTTTATTCATTTATTTTTATGTGGTGCTGAGGATCGAACCCAGGGCCCCAAAAGTGCTAGGTGAGCCACAACCCAGCCCTTTGTTTTATTTTGAAATAGTCTCTTTAAATTGTCAAGGCTAGCCTGGAACTTGCAATTCTGCCTCAGCCACCCCTTTGCTAGAATTACGGGCATGCACCACCACACAGGGCAAGGACTGCTAATTTTTTATATATAGTTACCATAATAATAATCTCTAACATTTCTTGAGCCAAGGTTCTGCTCCAAGCCCATTACTATATTAGAACAGCTCTATGACCAACCTGCACCATTCTGTTTCCATTTTGTAACTAAGTTCGTGTGTATCTTCTGTGTTGCAAACTACCTGTTGTAATAAATAGAGGTGTCTTCACATGCAGAAAGCCTCTTTCCTTAGTCCAGTCTGAGAAAGCAGGAAGAAAAGTGAGTAAATTAGGCCACTAGCCCACACTTCCATCCCAGAATCCCAGAGCTGGGTGGGATTCCTCTGGCCAGGAAGCAAAGACAGACAAAACTCATAGGCCACCCAGCCTGGCCCCAGCCCCCTGCTTCAACACTCTTGGGGCTCAGATGCCCACCACCTCCCAAGGTGCCTTCATTTTTGGTTGTGTGTGGGATGGAACCCAGGGCTTATGTATGCTAGGCAAGTGCTGTACCACTGATCTAAATCCTCAGTTGTTTATTTTTAAATAATTACAATCGTTCAAAAGCTTCTTTTTATGCTAAGAAGAAATTGTTCTCCCTGTAGCTTCCAGTCCACCAATGGCCACTCTGCCACAGTGGGGTTACCACCCCAAACAAATTTAATTCCCTTTCCCTGTAGCTGCCTTCCTAGAGTAGAAGGCCTCTCACCCAAACAGGGGGAGAGACTGCCTGCTGTGGGTTTACACGTCTTAATTACTTTTTTAGAAGGCTATCAATCTAGAACCATAGGTTTAATAAAATAAATTAGCCTTTAAAAAGGCTAAATTGGGTCTGGGGCTGTAGCTCAGTGGTAAAGTGCATGCCTCACATGTGTGAGGCACTGGGTTCGATCCTCAGCAACACATAAAAATAAATAAAGATACTGTGTGTTCATTTACAACTAAATAAATATTTTTTTTTTAAAAAAAGGCCAAAAAATAACTTGCAAAAAAAGGTGTTTGCATAATCCTCTCAAAGAATGGCTCTTTTCCCAGACACTATATAAAAGGTGCCTAAACCTACTGACAAGAATGTAGTAAAGAAGTGTCACGGGCTGGGGATGTGGCTCAAGCAGTAGTGAACTCGCCTGGCATGCGTGCAGCCTGGGTTCGATCCTCAGCACCACATACAAACAAAGATGTTGTGTCTGCCGAAAACTAAAAAATAAATATTAAAAAATTCTCTCTCTCTCCCTCTCTCTCTCCTTCTCTCTTTAAAAAAAAGAAGAAGAAGAAGAAGAAATGTCACAAGTTTGATAATGTGCCTGGCTGCTTCCAGTGTGAGAGATCTCAAAGGGTAATGGGTTGGTCTTGACAACTGACCTCTCTTTGACTCAGAGTTCTTTAAGAAATGGTACTAGAGTTTCTGTAGCCACTGTCTGGCTTACTTCTCCCTTTCAGAAGTAGAAGCAGCTTGATATAGTAGAAGAGGTAGTCCCTCAGCAATTAATTTCCCAGGGCATGAGGAGGAAGGTGGGTGGATAGTGACAGAAGGAGAAGGCAAGCTTTCCATTTTTTTTTTCTTTCTTATTTAGAGACAGGGTCTCATTAAAATGGCGAGGATAGCCTTGAACTTGCAATCCTCCTGTATCAGCCTCAGGTTTCTTTTATGATTTTCGTGGCAGTGCTGTGGATTAAATCCAGGACCTTGCACATGCTAGTCAAGTGCTCTACCACTGAGTTACATCCCAGTTACCCAGTCAGGTTTTTAAACCCAATTGTTTGGCCCAGCTGGAAGCTTCCTCTTGGGTTCATGATTGCCCAAAGTCTCTTGAGCGTCAGTGAAGCATCCACCATAGGCATCCAATTCTTTGATGCCACATCTGACTTTCATAGAGGCCAGAAAAGGATATAGAAGCTGGCCTTGTTGTGAAAAAGGTTCATATGAGACACAGAGACTAACATGCTGGGCCCAGGCTAATGGTTCCCGAGGGTGGTCCCCTCCCGCTTCACCACATACCCAAGTCCTCCCCAGCTTAGATGGAGACCTGAGACATGCAAAAACTTAAAAATGAATCATATAGCTGACCAGTTTTCTAGGCCTAGGTGGGTTGTCCTCAGGTGGTACGTGCCTCTGGTGGTATGTGCCTGAGAATTGTGGCCTCTCCTCCAGGTTTGGCCCACCACATGTTCTCCTGATTAGAGCAATGAATCCATAGCCTAGGTTACCATGAGCTGCAATCAGGGAGTTAGAGACCGATAGATCCCTAAGGCTTTTCCTACGGACCCTGAGTTTGTAGCTCTGGGGTAGGCATCAATATTTTTCAAACACTTTTCAGACAGTTGTGTGTGTGTGTGTGTGTGTGTGTGTGTGTGTGTGTGTTTGTTTGTTTTTGATACTGGGGATGGAACCCAGGGGTGCTTAACCACTGAGTCACATCCACAGCCCTTTTTATTTTGTATTTTGAGACAGGGTCTTGCTAAGTTGCTTAGGGCCTCGCTAAGTTGCTGAGGCTGGACTTGAACTTGTGCTCCTCCAGTCCCAGCCTCCTGAGTTGCTGGGATTATAGATGTGCACCACCAAGTTCAGCTCTTCAGGCAGTTTTGATAATCAACCAAGTGTAAGCATTGTACTAGCTAATTAATTGGGGCCTTTATGTTTAACTTCACCTAATTTCAGGCACCTGCTTTTCTGGGCTTAGACTCAGTAATCAAGCTGCGTACCATACCAGTGTATATCTCTGGAACTTTGAGGCTGGTGCTTGCCATTTGATACATGTATGTAAAGTGCCCTTGATCCTCCTGTACCATGCCAAGAGTGGGGACATGCCACCCAGCTTGCATTTGAGTAGCTACATCCCAGCACTGTCCTTTTTACCAGCTGTCCTCTGCATCTTTGACTTTCAGATCTACTGAGCTTATTAGCTCATGAGCTTCTTTTGGAGCAAGTTCTATATCCTGTCCATTTCTAGATTCATTTTCTCCTGGATTTGCCATTATACCCAATTACCCATCTGTAGTGTCATGATTTTCACCCAGTAGATGACTATTAAATAAATTCATTCATTTGACTGGGCATTGTGGCACATGCCTGTAATCCCATTTATTCAGGAGGCTGAAGCAGGAGGAGCCCAACTTCAAGACCAGCCTCAGCAACTTACTGAGACACTGTCTCAAATAAAAATGATGGAGGATGCATCTCAGTGGTAAAGTTCCTCTGGATTCAATCCTCAAGACCTAAATAAATAAATAAATTTACTCACTTATCAAATATTTTCAGCGTGGCTACTGTGTATACCTCCTTCAACTTTTTTCCTTGCCCACACTGGCTGCCCAGGCAAGGTTGTTGGTGACAAGCCTTAAAGAAGGTGAGGGAAGCTGAGCATAGAGGTGCACACCTGTAATCCCAGCAACTCAGGAGGCTGAGGCAGGAGGATTGCAATTTCAAAGACAGCCTTAGCAATTTAGCAAGGCCCTAAGCAACTTAACGAGACCCTGTCTCGAAATAAAGTACAAAAAGGGCTAGGGATGTGGCTCAGTGGTTAAGCGTCTCTAGGTACAATCTTTGGTACAAAAAAAAAAAAAAAAATGAGGCAAGCTGGTAGTGGTGGCCCACACCTGTAATCCCAATGACCCAAAAGGCTGAGACAGGAGGATTGCAAGTTAAGTCCAGTCTCTGCAATTTAGTGGATTTTTGTAAGACTGGATTTTGTAAAAATCCAGTCTTACAAAGACCCTGACTCGGGCTGGGGATGTGGCTCAAGCGGTAGTGTGGCGCCTGGCATGCATGTGGCCGGGTTCGATCCTCAGTACCACATACAAACAAAGATGTTGTGTCTGCCGAAAACTAAAAAATGAATATTAAAAAGAAAAAAACAAAGACCCTGTCTCAAGTTTAAAAATAAAAAGGGCTGGGGATGTAGTCCACTGGTTAGTTGCTCCTGTGTTCAATTCTCTGCTACCAAAAAAAGGAAAAAAAGGTGAGGCAAGTGAAACTCAAGGGCATAAAATTTTAGGACATGCCCTCACACTAGGTTATGCAAGTCCATGTCCTGCTCCTGAGACTGAGGGCCTCTTATGTCTGGTGTGCTAGGTGTTTATAGGGCCACTAGACTGTCACCAATCCTGAATCCTAAGTGATTTGCCTCCTCAACTAAACTGAATTCTTACTCTGATCTGTCCCTTCTTCCTCTTCCTGCCTCCCCCCTTCACAGGCATTCTGCCTTGTACAATGTTTTACAGAATCTTATCCCTGACCATCTGTCAGGAATCCCTGGTAGCACTTGTTTAAAATGCAGCTTTCCTGGGCTGGGGTTGTGGCTCAGTGGCAGAGTGCTTGCCTGGCATGCCCGAAGCACTGGGGTTGATCCTAGCATCACATAAATGTAAAATAAAGATAATATGGCCACCTAAAACTAAAAAATAAATATTAAAAAATAAAATAAATTAAAATGCAGGTTTCCCAGTCCTGCGTATTGAATCAAATCCTTTGAGGGTGGAACTTAGGAATCTGCATCATTGACAAGCTTTCTGTGTGGTTGAGGCACACAGAGGACCCCTGGCCTATTGATTGGTTTGGTCAGTATTGATAACACCAATACTAGAAGAAGATGTGCCTTTGAATGTGCTCTTGTGCCTTGGTGATTCTGTTTGTAAGGAGAGAAAGAAAGTGGATGGGGTAGTCTGAATGTGCACAAGCTCACCTCTGCAGGAAAATCTTGCTCAGTTCAGCCTTGCATCTTTGCTGGGCCAGCCTGGGTTCTGCCATACCCTTCAAATTTTTCCTTGTCCACACTGGCTGCCCAAGAAGCTAGAGGCTTGCACTGTCAATAGGTTTTGCCGCTGGGTTCAGGTTTCCCTGGTGCCAAATAGGAGGTGAGTGGGCAAACAGGGCTCATGGGAGGGTCTAGAAGTCTGCTCATTCTTACCTCTAAGAACAGTACCTATCATTTTCACTTGCTTCACCATAGTATCCCTCATGCATGCCCACACACTTTAGGGTGTCAGATGCATGCTCTGTCATGGTGATCATCTGAAGGAGATAAATCAATCGTGTGAGTCACCAGTTAACTGCAGGGTGGATCACACCTTTGATTTCTCAATTCATTAACCCCTTTAAGGTATCAGCATGAGAGTCCTCGGGCTGTCCATCCACACCCAGCTCAGGTTTGCATCTGTTTTAGCTTGTTCTTGAAATGATTCAGGCAGGAAGATGGGAGACCCAAAGTCCAGCTCAGAAGGCATTTTTGGAGTAAGGTTGGCATCTGGGTCACCATCCCATTGTCTCTATGAGGCAAAACTTCCCAGAGTAGGACATGCCAGTTGACTTAATCAATCACATTTATTTCCATGATTACAGATTAAGGTTGAGGGCAGAGGTTTTCAAGCTTCTGTGTGCATCAGTATTATTATCTATTCAGATTGCTGAAACAGGTGCTCACCCTGTACTCTTAAGAGATAGGGGCAGAGAATTTGTCTTTTCAACAAATTTGCAAACAATTCATACACACCACACACAAGCCTGAGAACCTCTGGTGCTCTGAACTAGAACCTCCTATCTTGGTTATCTCTTAACTCAATCAGGGCCTTTTGCCTCTCCTATGTCTCTTCTTCAAGTGTGGTAGGATAAGTGTCAACTAGGATAAGGAAAACTACCTTTCCCAGGGCCCTTTCCCTATACACTTCTGAGTTTGAATTGACCTGAAGAGAAAATTGTACATGATTTGGAAGAAAGTGAAGTGGTGGCCTTTCCCCTCTGAAGGTGGTTGGGGTTAGACATGTGACAGACACAGAGGGTCAACAGTTTCCAACCTATCCTTGTTCTCTTCCATCCAGCTCCAGATTCTCTTCCTGACTGCTGACATCAGGGCCCATAATGGTCCTGCCTTCCCTCACATGCTGGGTGCCATTTCACAGAGGAGAGACCCACAGGGCAGACCTCCAAACCTCACCATGGGCTTCTTTTTTTCCATCCCTCCACAGTGGTGGTGCGAGTTCAGCTTGTCAGATCCACTGCCTGGTGGTTTCTTCTCTGATGCTCCACTTCCTTCTGGGTCTTCACCTCCAAGGTTCCTCCTACAGCTACATAAAATCTAACTCCTGTGGAGTAAAAGGGGTTCTGCCTCCCTGATTAAACCCTGACTGATCAGTTAAGGAGTACTTCCCATGTCTAAAATAAAGTAAGACTTGGGAACTAGACTTTCATGAACTTCCAAAGAAATGTCCATAGGATATTGCAATGTGTAAACACCATGTAGACAGCTAAAAGATAAAACATCAGTTTTACCTTCCATGATTACAGAGTAACTTAAAAGCATGACTCCCCCAAGTTCTCTTTTGGCAAATATAGCACCTTGGGCATAAGTAGTAAAAGTCACCCTTTCCTTTCCTCCTGCCTTTCTCCACTGGAGATTGAACCCAGGGGTGCTTAGCCACTGAGCCACATCCCCAACCCTTTTGGTACTTTATTTTGAGTCAGGGTCTTGCTAAGTTGCTTAGAGCCTCAGCCTTCTGAGCCACTGGGATTACAGGCATGCACCACCGCCTTGTTCAGGATACAACCCGCCCAGCTGCATGCAGCAACTTTAGTACCTGTCCTGCTACTTATTGCAGAGGTCCTGAGTACAGCCTGTAACCTCTTCCTAGTATCATCTGCATAGACAGGTCATAAGATGACCTCGTCAAAATATTTCAGAGAAGGACAGGAATTCTTTGACTCATTATGCAATTTTTCTCTGCCCCATGTCATGGTAGCCATCTTTTTCTAATTATCATGTGAACAACTTGGGTAGGATCCCATATTTTCCCTGTTATAATCTACACCATATTGTAGAGTTACTACTTATTTGACATCTGTCCACCCACCTAGGACGGTATCTGATGTAGTCACCTTTGGATCCCCAGTGTCCCACACAGAACCTGGCACAAAGGAGCATGTGGTAAATATTTGTGGAATGAGTAAATGAGTCATGCAGAGGTCATGTCTGGTTTGGAGCTGGAACTTTCTTATCTGGCTGTATCCTCTTTTGGAAGGATCTAGAATTAGGGATAAAGCCAAGCGCTGAGGTGCATGCCTGTAATCACAGTGGCTTGGGAGGCTGAGACAGGAGGATTGTGAATCCAAAGCCAGCCTCAACATTGGCGAGGTGCTAAGCAACTCAGTGAGACCTTGTTTCTAAATAAAATACAAAATAGGGCTAGGGATGTGGCTCAGTGGTTGAGTGCCCCTGAGTTCAATCCCCAGTACCCACCTCCCCAAATAAATAGAATAGAGACCAGATTGTTGGCTCTCTGATTTGTCTCCCCATAGTGCCTGGTCAATCTTGGCTGATCACAAACTATATCAACATTGATAAACACATAGCACATGAGACCCCAAACTTTTCTCCAGATACTATGATTGCTGACATACTGTGGGACTCCAACTCTCTCAAGACAAAACCCCAGATAGTTCTTTCCAATAGATCAGGGTTGCCATGCTGAATGGAAGCCATTATTTACCCTTGGGCAGCCCCAGAGAGCCCTCTAACTGTCATGAGGGCCAGCTAAAGCATTACCAGTATTTTAGATAATAGGGAAGTCATTACCAAAGAAAACCAACATGTGAAGCAGAAATTTAATTGTAAATCAAAGACATCAAGTTTATTCAACTTAAGCAGCCAATATACCAAACACAGTCACACACACATATATACACATGCAAGCGTGCGCGCGCACGCACACACACACACACACACATTTTCTCCCACAAGAAAAGGCAAAATGACAGCTTTATATGGTATTGCCACTTTAAATGGGGGTATGGCTAGGTACGGTGGCATACACCTATAATCCCAGTGGCTCAGGAGGCCGAGGCAGGAGGATCTCAAATTCAAACCAGCCTCAGCAACTTAGTGATCCCTAAGCAACTTAGCAAGACCCTGTCTCAAAATAAAATATAAAATGGGCTGGGGATGTAGCTCAATTCCTGGTACCAAAAAAAAAAAAAAAAGATGGGGTAGGTGTGGATCAAAATGCCTGGAGACAAGGCTGCTGGGGCCGGGGGCTCACCGCACCCCACATGCAGGCTGTTAGGAGTCTGTCTCCAAGACCCACCCATCTCCCTACCCTCGGTTGCCTTGCTTTACCTATAGAGCTGGGCATTGGGTAGCAGTGAATCGATTCCTGGTATGCTGGAGAGCGAGGTGAGACCCCACCGTGCAGTGGAAGGAGGTGGACCAGAAGCTACCACGTGGCTCCCTGCTCCAGCTCTGCACCTACAAACCATGTGACCTGGGACAAGACAACATATTTGAGCCTCCGTTTTCTCATCTGTGAAAGGAGGTGGGGGAGTAATTATTATATCCCTGGGATATTGAGAACGCGTCATAAAATTGGGACAGCTGATGTAAAAGTGCTCTAAGTAAGGGAGGGGAAGTTTTTGTTTTGTTTACTACTTACGGTGAAGCAGTGGCCATTCTCTCATGAGGGTGGTCAGGGTTAGATGGGGTGACAAATACAAAGGGTCAGCAGGCTCCAGCTTGTCCTCACTCTCCACCCCACTTCCAGCTCCTCTTTCTGACCACTGATGCCAGAACTGGCGGCAGCAGGTTCCCACCTTCCTCACATGCTGGGTGGCATTTCCATTAAGGAGGAACCCTCTTAGGGCACAGCCCCATGAGACGTCCCCCTGGACTTCTTGAGGACAAGCAGTGCTATGTCATAGCACAGACCCTGGCTCATAGTGTAGTGGCACATGTAGTAAAATATTTGTTGGATAAACAAATGTGAATAGAAACATCTTACTTCCTGGGGATAGAAGGGAGACTGAGATCAAGAAGGGGCACACAGGGGCCTCATGGAGATGATACTCTGTGTCTTAGGTCACAGGGGTTACATGCTTATTGTCACTGTGTGTTGTATGTTGAATCTTTTTTTAGTACTGGGGATTGAACTCAGTAGCACTCTACCACTGAGGCACTTCCGCAGCCCTATTTTTGTATTTTATTTAGAGACAGGGTCTCATTGAGTTGCTTAGCACCTCACCTTTGCTGAGGTTGGCTTTGAACTCGTGATCCCCCTGTCTCAGCCTCCCAAGCTGCTGGGATTATAGGCATGCACCACCATGCCTATCTCTTTTGTATGTTTTTCAACATCTAATTAAAACATTTAAAAAATATTAATGCAGAACTGGAATGATAGAGCATGTGCTTAGTATGGGTGAGTCAAGTTCTATCCCCAGATTGAATTACAAAAAAAAAAGAAAAAGAAAGAAAGAAAGAAAGAAAAGAAAAAAGAAAGTAAAAGTTACATTAGCAAAGGATGACAGCATTAATGTCACTTTTGCTGTTTCTACTCTAGCACTAAGACTGTTCTAAATGAGCTCACCCAACTCTCCCCATATGTTTGGGTCAAGCATTGTTGAAGTTGGAGGAATTTATGAAAAGCAGGTAAATCAGAAACCAGACTCTGCAGGGCCTGCTTTTTAAAGAGAAGGATATGTATGCTGATCTTTTTAGTTTGAATTCACTGCTTCTCTCTTATGTATTGGTCACTCCTGAGCCTTGGTCCACATAAAGTTCAGGTGAGCCATCTTGTCCTTGCATGTGCAGTGACCTCTGTCTTGCTTCACTTTGCTGATTCTTACTCATCTTTCGAGAGCTGCCCAAGTGTCATCCTTTCCAGGAAGTTTCTCTGCATTAGCACACTGGATTAAGAAGCATGTGCCATTTTAATACGTCTGTGTCAAAGATTTCAGATTGGAGTGATTTTTTTTTTTTGGCAATGTCTGGAGACTATTTTTGTGTGTGCATATAGTGTTGATTGAACCCAGGGCCTCATATATGCTAGGCAAGCATCCACCACTATGCTAAATCTCAAGCCCCCTCTCTCTCCCTTTCTCTCTCTTTGAGACAGGATCTCAAAGTTAAGTTGGTCTGGTTGGTTTCAAACTTGTGATTTTCCTGCCTCAGCCTCCCAAGTAGCAGGGATTACAGGTGTGCACCACTGCATCCAGCCCTAGAGACCTTTTCAATGATCCTGATTCTGCTGGGGGACAGTGGGGGGAAGTGCACATGATGTACTATTGGGATCTAATGAGTAGAGGCCACTCAGCATCCCAAATGTATAGCAAGACCACCCCCACATCAAAGAATTATCTGATCCAAAATGTCAATAGTAACCCTGTTGAGACCCCTGCTTGATGATATGAAATTATCTCTTTGTGTCCCACTGAGATCCAAGATCATCCTGGACATGGGCCTTTTCTTCCCCAGCACCCTGCGCACTGCTTGAAACCACTCCCCTTCCCCCCCCACACACACATACACACACACACAACTATATATGTATATTTTTTGTTCATTTCTTCACCTATTATAAGGTGCAGTACTTGGCTGCAGATGCACACAACTAAGGTTCCTGCTCTTGAGGAGTCTTGTAATCAAATGGAGGAAAAGGTCATGTAAACTCCTAATTATTCACAAGGCAGCTGGAAAACAGGGCCATAATAGAGGACAGGCAAAGCACTTTGGAAGAACTGATTATTAGGTTGAACCAAATGAAGTTGCTGACATCCTCCCTTTTTGACTGGGAAAACAACAATTTTGTATGGTTCACCCCCAAAATGTGGCTTAACCTAAGTACTTTGGACTGGATTAGGGGTGGTGAGCAGACTTGACAAAGGAGAGACATAGCAACTGTGTTTCATACCTTGCCTTGTCCAGTGCATGGTCTCTCCCTGAATGCAAGGACCCAACTTTTTTACTTCTTTGTATTTCTTTTCTTCTCCTCCACATCACACTTCCTGGAAGAGAACCTTACACTTATAAATAAGTCATTAGTAATTTTTGGCTGAGTAGATTTCAGGTAACTGTACTACATATTGGCTTTAGCATTGTGACTGCACTTCAACCCCTGGAGAAATCGAGAGATCAGGGTTATTTAGGCATAAAATATAAGGTGATTTCCTAGTGGCAACAGATATAAGAAAACACAGTCCCCAGCATAGGACTGGGAATGTAGCTCAGTGGCAGAGCACTGGCCTAACATGTACGAGGCCCTGGGTCCAATACCTCCCCACCTAATAAAAAGGCCACAGCTTGTGGCCATGATGGAAACTGTCAGGAGCCAAAAGCCCAGAAGCATAGCTAGTGATCACTTGTATGATCACGAGCCCTTGGCATGTTAGATAGCTTGACATACCTGGCCCATGAGCCTTGGCCACTTACCTCATGTTCTGGAACACATGAGGTAAGTGGCCAAGGCTGGACTTAGAACTTGGCAGAGTCCTCCTCTCAACCATGTGCAAGTCAGAAAACTGAACTATTTATAAGGGTCAAACTTCAGTAAGTTTGATAAAGTCTGGTTCCAGATGTTGATCTAGTTTCCTGATAGGATTGCTCAAAGCTCATTTCTGCCAGGTTGCATGTTACCAGTGGTGCTTTGTCTCTGCTTATGAGTGGAATCCGGCAGCACCCATTGCCTGACAACTCCTGATGCAAGTCTGGGCAGGAGCTAGAAGCCTGCAGCCAAGAAGATAAGCCTAGGATAGCCCTGTCGGCTATTCAGCCATCCGCCAGTTGGACCTGCTCCAGGGCACTAGTGACCCCTGCAGTGACACCAGACACCAGTAGCAAGAATGCCTAGGATCCAAAGTGCTTCGCCTTCTGGGGACTCCTAGAGAGTAGAGGCAGCTCCAAGCTTTCCAAATGCAACAATGACCCCAAGGATGATTGTCCAAGTGAATTGATCCTTGAATGTTGTCCTAACCAGATGCTCTTATCCCAGCTATGCACTGAAATGCCTGGTTCTGGTTGTAGGTGTTGAGATTGTTTAAAGTAAAATAATTCAGACTATGATGGTGCAATTTCTTGAGCTCGTTCACTTAGATATATATTTTTTGTTTTAGTGCTTCTCTACAGGGGAAAAGGTTTGTGAAAACTTGATCAGCTGATGTTTGTGGACTCAGATTCTTTGGAATTTATCTATTGGACGAGGTGGGAAAATGGGGCTTCCACCATTTCCCCAGGGAAGAGGTTACTCAACCTTTGGAAACACACAGCTTTCCAGAATTTGTTATTGTAAGCTCATAGTCCTTCTGATTCTAAAATGCTATCACTGTAGCGATTGTTCTAGAGATCAGTGCTTCTCAAAGGTACCTACTTTCCAGTTCCTCCTATAGAGTATGCTCTTGGTTACCTAGGAAGTGTTGGCTTGTGATTGGAGGGATTGAATTCATGTAAAATCAAGTTAAATTCCCAATAAGGAAGACTTTTTTTTTTTCAGTGCTAGGGATTGATCTCAGGGCCTCATGCATGCTAAGCAGGCACACTACTACTGAGCTCCATCCCCAGAATAAGACTTTGTTTTATTTCATATATTTGGAAAGAGACAAATATTCTTTTGTTTAACTATGATAAATATTGGTTCATAAATGCATCTTTCTTTCCTTCTTTTTCTTTTCAGTACTGGGAATTAAATCGAGGAGTGCTCTACATCTGTTCTACTTCCCAGCACTTTTTACTTTTTATTTTATTTATTGGTACTAGAGATTGAACCCAGAGGTGTTTCTATCACTAGGTCACATCTCCAGCTCTTTTTGTTTTTATTTAGAGAGGGTCTCACTAAGCTGCTGATGCTGGGCTCAAACTTGTGATCTTCCTGCCTCAGCCTCCTGAATCACTGGAATCATAGACATGCTCCACCACACCCAGCTCATAAAGCTTCATTTCTAGATACTGCATGTTAAATCCACCAAAGTTTCAAGGGCAGAGACCATATCTGATTTCTTTCTTTCCCTATCATACTAGAGAGTATGATAAATGCTTGTTGAATGTCCATGTATTCCTAGCATTATTTCTAGCTTTTTTTTTTTTTTTTTTTTTTTTAGTACTGGGGATTGAACCCAAGGGTGCTTAACCACTGGGCCACATCCCCAGCCCTTTTTATTTCTTCTTTTCAGACAGGGTCTTGCTAAATTGCCCAGGCTGACCTCAAACTTGTGATCCTCCTGCCTCAAACTCCCAAGTTGCTGGGATCATAGGCATGCATAACCACACCCAGAACTTTTATATTTGTCACAAAACTACTATTACAACTGTAAGTATAAAAGTTGTAAAGAGTCCAAACCCATAGTTTGATAAATTAAATTAAATATCCTCTGTGGTTCATAAGGTTGCTTAGCCTGAGTAGTAGCAATGTCTTACAGGTAAAAAAAAAAAAAACAAAAAAAACAACTTTGTTTGTTTGTTTTATTTTGGTGGTGTTGGGGATGCTAAGCAAGTACTCTACCATTAATTGAGCTAATATTTTTTAAGAAAAATATTTCTGGGCTGGGGTTATGGCTCAGTGATAGAGCACTTGCCTAGCATGTGTGAGGTACTGGGTTTGATTCTTAGCACCACATATAAATAAATAAAATAAAAGTCCGTCAACAACTAATAAATATATATATATATATATATATATATATATATATAAATATTTCTACTTCATCTATTCTGGAGGCTCCTGGGAATCCTATATTATCATGTTCATGGTTTGTTGCAATTAGCATATAGGCTTTTTCTCTAAAGTTTATGGGAATCATTGCAGTAGTGTGCTGGAGGTGGTGCATACCAACTCTCAAGAGCAGACTTATGCCCAGCATGGTGATATAGATCTATAATCTCAGTGTCTCTGGAGGCTAACACATAAGCATCAAAAGTTCAAAGCCCTGGAGCTGGGGTTGTGGCGCAGTGGTAGAGCACTTGCCTAGCATGTGTGAGGCACTGTGTTCGATGCTGAGCACCACAATATTAATAAATAAAGGTCCATTGACAACTAAAAACAACTTCAAGGCTAATTGAGCAATTAGAAAGACCCTCAGCAACTTAGTCTCAAAATTTTAAAACAGGGGGGCTGGGGTATAGCTCAGTGGTAAAGCATTCCTATGTTCAATCCATAGTACTGAAAAAAAAAAAGCTAATTATATGCATCACTTCCCAATTCTGCTCAGTGACTTCCTGTTGGTGACTTGAAATCAGCCCTGGTGAAATATTTATACCAAGGAAATTGGCAAATTCAACAAGTCAGGACTTTTTCTTTTCCTGGAGAGCTGGTTTCTAAACATTTGCTACCAATCCACTGAATAATTGTTTCAAATATCATACAATTGTAGGTGACGCTATCTATGTCATGATGTGTTTTATTAACTATTTTTTCATTGAAAAAGACACACACATATATATGCATATAGTAGAAAGTTTACTTTAAAGGGGACCTACAAATAGAACCTTCTATTTGTAGGTCCCCTTTAAAGTAAATTTTTTCTCAGATAAAGGCTCAGAGGTAGGCTCCTGGAGTTAGTAAGGCAATTCTATTATCCTCAGTATGTTGTTTTTGCACACCATCATATCTGTATCCCAGTGATCCAGAAGAGGAATAAAGAAAGGCAACCTTTATTCCTTTTCAAGGGCATGGCTCAGAAATTGTTTTCCTATTCCATTTTACTGGCTAGATTGTAGCCATATGGCCACAGCTTTACAAGGGCTGCCACATGCACAGCTAAACCTCACATGTACAGCTAAACCTTTTGATTATAGATTTTCTATTCCATAATCAAAAGAAGAAAGGAAAAATGGATATTGGTGGTTTTATATATATATAATGTTGATGGACCTTTATTTTATTCATTTATTTTTATGCGGTACTGAGAATCAAATCCAGGGCCTCACACATGCTAGGCAAGTGCTCTTACCACTGAGCCACAACTCCAGTCCCTAGCTGACAGTCTGGATCATTACAGTGCAAAAAAAATCCAGTGACATGAAGGGACAGTGAAAGTTGGCACCCATCTCTCCCACTCTCACTTCTAGTTTTCCTTTCTAAAAGGAATTCCAGCAGTTTTCTGCATCTGTAATAGAACACATGAATATGTTTTTTTTGTAGGGGAGGCATGTAGCCCCAAAGGGCAAATAAAGTGTGGACTTAGGTGTCACTGTGGCCTAGGGATTAATCCTGGATCTACAGCTGAGTGATTCAGGCAGCACACTTAAACTCTGTGCTGCAGTTCTCCATATGCAAATCGAGATGGTAATAGTACTTTCCTCTCTTAGGTTCTTGCAAACCTAAAAAGTGACCATGCGCTTGGTGCATTGATCAGTTTATGGCACATACTAAGCACTCAAATATGGGATGTTGTAATTATAGTTGTATCAGTTTAATAATATGGAATGTTTATTTATTCAGAAGTAACAGCATTGATTTTATTCATCTTAACTTTATGGTCCCCTTGGCACTTTTGCTCAGAAGTTATCATTTTTCATCATAGAGGAAATGAATGGGTTCCACTTATAAGATCTGGATTTGAAGCTGGTTCTAATTTTATTGGCATTTGAATTAATCATCAGAATTCTTTGAGCCTGCATTTCCTAATTTGAAAAGTAGGAAAAATAGTATTTACTTCCCAGAGTTTTGATGAGGAGCTAATAAGACTATGTAGGTGGAAATGGGTCGTAACTATTAAATTGCTATTCTATATAAAATCTGAGAACCATCTAGTTGAGAAGGATTTTAGAGGCCATTTGGTCCAACTAGTTATATTGTTGAGATAATTTGAGGGACTTCTTGGAGCATCTGCTCATGTCACCCACAGAGGCAGGTCCCAGCAACCATGGGTAGAGAGAGCTCAAAAATGTGGTGTACACCTGTGATCTCAGCGATTTAGGAGACTGAGGCAGGTGGATCACAAGTTCAAGGCCAGCCTCAGCAATTTAGTGAGGCCCTTTCAACTCAGTGAGACCCTGTCTCAAAATAAAAATTAGAAAAAAAGGCTGGGGATGGAGCCCAGTGATAGAGCACCCTGTGTTTAATCCCAAGTACCACATGCATGTGCACGCGCACGCGCACGCGCGCGCGCACACACACACACACACACACACACACACACAAAAAAAAAAAAAAATACAACTATAGTCCAGTGTAGGGTGTATGTTTAGCATGTAAGAGGCCTGGGTTCAATCCCCAACAATGAAAAAAAATATCTATTGAGTTAGTTCTTTTCTGTCTCATGACCACCTCTCCAAGCCAGGTTAAGTAAACACCACTCCACACTATGGCCCCTTAAATGGTCTCCCTTCTTCAGATTTCACCCTCCCCCCAATTAGTCAATTCTTCCATTCTATACCCAACTGACAGCCATCTTTTAAAAAACAAAATAGAACAAAAGGTCAGATGTTATGCTGACTGCTTCAAAAAACATTCTGAGGACTTCCATTTCCAGCCGTACAGTGAGACAGGTTTCTGGACTGACCTCAGTGGTACAATGTGTGCTCTACAGGGTATTGAAGACCTGGCAAGACAATTGCCAGGAAGAATTGTCCAATAGTACCAAATCCAAGTCACACTGGGAACCCAGAAAGGTAAACAGAGGATGGGAGCCACATTTTTTCTGAGATTTGTTGTAACTGCTAAACTTTATAATGCACATTATTATCCAGAAATAATATTCAAATTGACATCAATAAAATCAAGCCTTGGTCAGATGTAGTCTCCAAACTACAAGGAGACTGGAGATGGGGGCCGGGAAGTGTGGGTGGTGGTTGGTGCACCTGAAAGGTCCTGGGCTTGTTTATAACCATTGAACTTTTTTAAACTTTATTTTTAAAAATTCGTTACTGATAATTTAACTCAGCGGCGCTTTACCCCTGTGCTATATCCTCAACCCTTTTTAGTTTTTAATTTGAAACAGGTTGCTGAGGTTCTTGGTAAATTGTCCAGGCTAGCCTCAAATTTGCAATCCTCCTTCTTCAGCCTCCTAAATCACGTGGATTAAGGGCTGGCTTGTGCTACTGTATGGGCTACCATTGAACTCTTTTGTTCTTCACTTTCAGAGACTTCCAAGGCCCCTGGCTCCAGGCCTACTGTTTAAGAGGTTTCTGCTAGGCAGGTGAGAGAGTTATATCACAGAAAGGTGTGAAGTTATTTGCCTAAGTGTTTTCTAATTCTCTTTCTTTTCCCTTCCATAGTTTCTGAGTCATTTTTCTATTTTTAGGCAAGGTGCCCAATACCTACCTAATAGCTCATAATTCCTCTTTACTTTTCAGGAAGTGCAAATCTAGTCTGTGGAGCACATCCTTTAGCTGACAGGATTTTTTGTTTTGTTTTGTTTTGTGATTCTGGGATGGAACCCAAGGCCTCATGAATGCTAGGCAAATATATATCATTGAGTTTTGTCCAGGGGTTTTGGAACTGGATGGTGGCAGAGACATCTAGGTAGGCAACACCCATGCTCACTGGCAGGCTCCGGGTTTTTTTTTTTTTTTTTTTTTTAAAGAGAGAGAGAGAGAGAGAGAGAGAGAGAGAGAGAGAGAGAGAGAGAGAGAGAGAGAGAGAATTTTTTAATATTCTTGGCAGACACAACATCTTTGTTTGTATGTGGTGCTGAGGATCGAACCCGGGCCGCACGCATGCCAGGCGAGCGTGCTACCGCTTGAGCCACATCCCCAGCCCAGGCTCCGGGTTTTTAAAATGGGGCATCTCAGTGTTTCAGTGTCTTGGTACCCCAGCTTCATGGAGTTGTGTGACATGTTCCTGCACAAAACAACAAGAGGAGAATACAACAGGGAAACAGTGAAGTTCTAGGAGGCAAAATGGTGCAGTTTAGATATTAAGAGCATGAACTTCATTTAGGTAAGAGAGATCTAAGTCTCAATCCAGCCTCTGCTATGTTATACCTGCTTAATCTCTGCCAAATTATTTAAACCTCAGTTCCTTTATCTGTTAACTAGGGACACTATTCTGCTGAGCCATATGAAGTTTCTTTTGCCAAATGTTCCCAATTTTATATGGGCCCAACCTACCCCATGGGGCTTCTGAGGAGGAAATGGGATCATTCAGGGAAAGGACACAACACACATTTTATAGTATTTGGTCAAGAACTGAAGGCAGTGGGTGGGCAAGCCAGGTGGAAGGCATGCAGTGTGCAAACTCTGAGGCAGAGACATCCTTAACAGCACGTCAGGGACAGCAAGGAGACCTATGGGAGGGAGATGGGAGGGAGGTGGCTTGGAGTTAGGTCACACAGTGCTCTGTGGAGCCATGTGAAGGCTCTGTGTGTGTGTGTGTGTGTGTGTGTGTGTGTGTGTGTGTGTGTGTATGTGTGTGTGTGTAACTCAATGATGAAAACAAGAACTAGTATTTATTGCGAAGGAAGTTCTGGACATTTATGTGGCCCATATTAAGTGTTCAATAAACAGAAGCTGAGCATGTAGATGGTAGGTAGACAAAAGAACCACAGAGAGAGCAGTAACTCTAAATGAAATAATTAGGCATCCCAAAGTGGTACTTTCTGGGGAAGAGCTGCATGCTATGCTTCTAGCCATTGTGAGGGAGGACCTTGGACCCTATAGGTCCAGGGAACTTTCCTCTGGGTCCAGATGAAGAGATGTATCATGAGGGCAGGCCAGGAAGTTGTTCTCAGGTGATATCAAGGTGGTAAATTTAGTGCACTTAGCAGTTAGGTACCTAGGCTCTGAATTCATCTCTACCAGTTACTGGTTAAGTGACATTGGGCAGGTTAATTAAGCACTCTGAGCCTTAGTTTCCTCTTCTAAACCATGAGAGCAATGATATTGCCTACCACACAGAGCTACATGAGGATTAAATGAAATAACTCCAACAAAGCCCCCAGTAAGCACTTAGTAATTATGATTCCTGGATCAAAGACACAGGATGTTGGTAAAGCAACTCTAAAGATGTTTTGAGCCTATTAACCACTGCTTCCTTTCAGAAGCTCATGTGAGAACACAGATTTTTCATCAGAAGAAACCTGACAAGCATCTCTAAGACCCAGGAAATCCTGACTAGGAAACTGCAGGCCTCAAGACCTGCTTCAAGTCCCGTATGGAGATTTAGCAGAGACAAAGGAGATGTAAGACATGCATGGGGAGAAACATAGACATTGTTCCAAAATAGAGCTGGTGTATTGGATCCTGGGTTAATGAGACAGAAGGTAAGGAGGTGGTAGCATGTGCAGAAACAGCCTGTGCCCACTCCTCATTTAAACCTTGGCCTAGCCCTGTGGCCACTTTCTAAGAGTCTCTCTCCTAGACAGGGAAACATGCAAAAAGGCAGCGCCAGGACTTGAAATCTTCTTATGGAAGTCAACACTCTCGGGAGTAGAACCAGAATAATGCTTGTGGTCTAATATTTTTGTGAATAATAGAGACCTCAAACATGACCTCTATGAGCAAATCCATTTGGTTGCAAGAAGTAAAAATCAATTAGAGCTCACTTCAGCAAAAAGAAAATAGTAATAGTAATATTATTGTTGTTTGGGGGAGGATTCTAGGAAGAGGTGAACCACAAAAATTTCAGAAGGCGTAGAGGTCAGAAAGAGCACCTGGTTGGCCCAGCTCTGCTTGACATATTGCCAGCTGGGACAAGGGCAGGGCCTAAAGGTCCAGCATATAGTCTCTGGGTCACCAGTGCCTCTGGGCTGCTCCCAGGGGACAAGAAATTACAGGAGCTGGGCAATACTCCAAGAGCTGCCCAAGGTATGGTGGGTTTCAAGAATAGGATAAGCAATGAGAGAATAAACTAATTGTGTGTGTGTGTGTGTGTGTGTGTGCTGGGGATTGAAAATGGGTATTCTACCACTGAGCTACATCCTCAGCCCTTTTTATTTTATTTTGATTGGAGTCTTGCTAAATTGCCCAGGCTGTCCTTGAATTTGCAATCCTCCTGCCTTAGTCTCCAGAGTAGCTGGGATCATAGGCATGCACTACTGTGCCCAAAATTGTTTTATATATATAATATATAAAAAATATATATATATTTTGGCGGGGGAGTGAGGATGTCCCAGGTATTGAACTCAGGGGCACTCAATCATTGAGCCACATCCCCAGCCCTATTTTGCATTTTATTTAGAGACAGGGTCTCACTGAGTTGCTTAGTGCCTTGCTTTTGCTGAGGCTGGCTTTGAATTTGTGATCTTTCTGTCTCAGCCTCCCAAGTCACTGGGATTACAGGCATGTGTCACTGCACTCGGCTATGTTATATAAATTTAAATTTGAATGCAATTCATATATAATACCCTGTTCAAATACCATTATATAAATCAAACTGTGGGTCTAGATGCTGGTTTATGGAGTGCAGTGCATGTCTATTATGAGCTTACTGTTCTTGGCTAGAGGCAGTATCTGGGGACATCATCATTTGTTTCGTAAGATTTGTTTGTTTGTTTGGGGGTGCCAGGGATTGAATGAACCCAGGGACACTCAACAACTGAGCTGCATCCACAGCTCTATTTTTTTTTTTTTTTTTTTAATGAGACAGGTTCTCTCTAAGTTGCTGAGGCTGTCTATGAACTTGTGATCCTCTTGCCTCAGCTTCTCGAGTTGCTGGGAAAATAGGCATGGGCCGCCACACCTGTACTTTCAAAGTTATAAAGGCATTATGCAAGTTAGATTACAGTACAACCACAAGAATGGGAAGTTATATGGGGATGTGGCTCAAGCGGTACCGTGCTCGCCTGGCATGCGTGCGGCCTGGGTTCGATCCTCAGCACCACATACAAAGATGTTATGTCTGCCGAAAACTAAAAAATAAATATTAAAATTCTCTCTCTCTCTCTCACTCTCAAAAAAAAAAAAAAGAATGGGAAGTTATGCTCCATGTATGTATAATATGTCAAAATACATTCTACTGTCCTGTATAACTAAAAAGAATAAAATATTAAAAAATAAAGTTATATTACAGGAAATTTCAAAAGAGGAGGAAAACATCCCCTCCCCCCAAGCCCACTAACTTAATTCCATCATGCTGTCACTCCAGGTGCCACCAGTGTTCTTAGTTTTTTACCCACTTTTTTTAAAGATTTTTTTTTTTTAGTTGCAGATGGACACCTTTATTTATTTACTTACTTAGTTATCTATCTATCTATTTATTAATTAATTTATTTATTTGGTGCATCATACATGCTAGGCAAATGCTCTAGCCACAAACCTACTGAGCCACAACCCCAGCACCCCCCTTTTTTCTTAAATATTTTTTAGATGTTTATAGACCTTTATTTTATTCATTTTATTTAGATGTGGTGCTGAGAATTGAACCCAGTACCTCACATAGGCTGGGCAAATGATCTACCACTGAGCTACAACCCCAGCCCCACCCCAACCCCTTTTACCCTCTTTTTTTTATTGTCATGAGCTTGTTTGGCTGCTCATGGGCTTCACAACTGTGTCCTTTAGTAGCAGTATAATAAAAATGTGTGTTGTATAAAAATGAAGAGACTTGGCCCAAGGGGAGGTAAAGTTGGCATTTTGTAAAGGAAACATTGACCTGTGTGAACATTCATAGATCTGATGCCATCAGTTAATTTCTAATAGGTAGACATTTCCATCTGCCATTTGCCAATAGCATGGCCATTCCCTTCCTTCCTATTCCTACTGTGAGAGTTTCAGCTCTGTGACTCCCAGGTGGGTAGTACAGAGCATAGAAGGTAACGTGGGTGGGCAGGAAGGAACTAGAGGTCCTGCCAGTGGTCTGGATGTCTAGATGAATGGTTTTCACCTGGTGGCAGTTCTACCCACCTACTGAGTAGACATCTGGCAACATCTGGAGATATTTTGGTTGTCACAGCTTAGGGTGGGAAAGGGATGCTGATGGCATCTAGTGAGTAACAGTCAAGAATACTTCTAGACATCCTTCAATACACAGGTCAGCACCCACGACAAAATAATAATACTAATCCCTCCAAAGCGTCAGTAATGTCAAGACTGAGAAGCCCTGATCTAGTACTGGAGTGGAATTTCTTTTTTTTTTTTTTTTGAGAATTTTTTAATATTTATTTTTCAGTTTTCAGCAGACACAACATCTTTATTTTATTTGTATGTGTTGCTGAGGATCGAACCTAGCGCTGCGTGCATGCCAGGAGAGTGTGCTACCGCTTGAGCCACATCCCCAGCCCCGTGGAATTTCATTTGAAGTGTAAAGAATGAGTACTCCATAAGGTTCAGGTCTTCTGTTCTTGTTTCATTTGAGAAGGATTCTGGGATTTTTGCTAAAGGTGATAGGAATAAATTATAATAGGTTTGCAAGGTACTTGAAGTGTAGCATGAGGCAGGAGAAAGCAGAGGTTAAACTTGAAGATTCTGGGATTTGAAAAGATGAACTTGAAGTCCTGGTCCACTGAATAAACTTTCCAAGGCCTGCAAAAGAGAATGCTAAGCCATGTGCGGTGGCACACATCTGTAATCCCAGCGGCTGGGGAGGCTGAGGCAGGAGGATCGCTAGTTCAAAGCCAGCCTCTGCAAAAGTGAGGTGCTAAGCAGCTCATTGAGACCCTGTCTCTGAAGAAAACACAAAATAGGGGTAGGGATGTGGCTTAATGGTTGAATGCCCCTGAGTTCAATCCCTGGTACAAAAACAAACAAACAAACAAAAAACTTCCTGGTGCTGTGACAGGGAAGTAAATGCAGTAGTGTGTGGAGCACTGAGCCCGGGCCTGGCTTAGGAAGTGTGTGGTTGTTTTTTTGTGAAACTCAGGCCTTACTACTTTTCTGGCTTCTAGGTTGGAGCTATTTCACAAATTTATATTTTAGGAAAAAAAAATAGATCTTAACTGTTCTTTTGAGACCCAGGCTTTAGATACCTAGGTAATGTATAAGATGCCTGACCTAAATACATTGACAGTCTGAACGTTTTTGGTTAGAGTTGTCTCCTAGAAATCGCAAATGTATTTTCTCTGGTGGTTTTTCTTTTAAATAATTTATTATGGTGGTTCTTCTTACTGTTTCGTTGAAAAACTTTTTATTTTTATTTTTTTTATGTTCTTGGTTGGCTATTTTGATCTATTGAGAAGTGAAGAGAGAGGGGCTGGGGATGTGGCTCAAGCAGTAGCGCGCTCGCCTGGCATGCATGCGGCCCGGGTTCGATCCTCAGCACCACATACCAACAAAGATGTTGTGTCCGCCGAAAACTAAAAAATAAATATTAAAAAAATTCTCTCTCTCTCTCTCTTTAAAAAAAAAAGTGAAAGTGATGACATTACTACTGATTCTATGTAAATAAAGAAAACTATAAAAAAAATTAAAAAAAAAAAAAAAAAAAAGAGAAGTGAAGAGAGGGCCAAGCTGAGGTAAAGGTTATTGGGCATCCAGACAAAATTGTCCATGGTGCAATTTGAGTACTCAGGGCAGTGTTCGAATATCTTTCATCCCCATCTTGAGCCAAGCATCAGATTAATAGGAAACAGTGGCAGGAGGGCCCAGTGTAGTGTGAGGGCCTGGAATCCCTTTTTTAACTACAGCATGGAGAGGCTCTTGTGTAAAGCTTCCTTGGGGGCGGGGCAGAGTCCTGACACCCAGTAGAAAGATGAGGGAAGGCCCAGGTTAGCCTGATGCAGGGGCTGCTGCTGGAGATTGTGGTGGGCAAATTCAAGGGACAGGGGTGGGGCACACTGGGATTCTGACCCCAGGAGAAGAAAGAAAGGAAAGAGGATCAGCAGTGTGAGAACTGCTCCTGACACAGGAAGAAGGAAGACCAAGCCGGGTAAGGTGGCACACGCCTGTACCCCCAGTGGCTCTGGAGGCTGAGGCAGGAGGATTACAAGTTCAAGGCCAGCCTCAGCAATTAAGCAAGGCCCTAAGCAATTTAGTGAGACCCTCTTTCAAAATAAAAAAGGCTGGGGACATGGCTCAAAGGTTAAGTACACCTGGGTTCAATCCCTGGTGAAAAAAAAAAAAAGGAAGACCAGACCCAGAAGTGCAGGGACATAGAGGGAGGCTTAGGGAATATGCCATCTTTGCCAGCAGAAAGGCAACCTAAAGCAGAACACTTGCAACACTTTCAAGCCAGTGTGGACCTCCTCTCACCCACCCTCACTGATTTTAGGAGGTTTCATGCTATTCCTAGGAGATCCTGAGTGGGGCCTACTTGGGAGTTTGCAGTGGGAAAAGCCACTTTTTTCTTCATCTTATGTTCTGCACTTTGGGCCTCAATGGATGCAGCTCCTGAAGTAGTTTGGAGCCTTTGCTGAGGACTATGAAGTACAATGTGTAGTCCTTATTTATGACTTTTCAATCTATCATATTTCCTTGTCTTTTTTTGTGAGCCATTTCTATTCTTCCCAAGACCTTAAAAGAGTTGAAAAGATAACTGATTATACGATAATTAGTTTTAGTTGCTATAAATAATATAGAAGAGGAAGAAAAAAGATGGTTGTAATAGAAAACAATGTGTGGAAATGTAGATGCTGGTAAAGAGAAAATTGGGGTTGGTAGAAGGGACCACAGTAGAGCAAATGATGGAAGGACCATGTGTCTGCAATCCAGCCTTGGAGGAACGAGGATCAGTCAAAACCAGAATGTTGCTGGGCCCTGTGGTGCACACCTGTAATCCAGCGGTTTGGGAGGCTGAGGCAGGAAGATTGTGAGTTCAAAGCAGCCTCAGCAATTTAGTGAGGCCCACAGCAACTTTAGTGAGACCCTGACTCAAAATAAAACATAAAAAGGGCTGGATGTGGCTCAGTGGTCAAGTGCCCCTGGGTTTAATCCCTGTGCCAAACCAAACCAAACCAAACCAAAAAAACCCAAAAAAATCCAGAGGGTCTTAGAATGTGTTCCTGAGATGTGGAGGGCAGCTGAATGCCCCAGGCCAGAGGATCCCAGTAGGCTTTGCTCCAGCCTAGGGTCTGAAGCTGGAAAACTTCATATTATATAGGGATTGGGGAGCATTCTAGTATCTTGTCAGGAATTCCTTGAAGTTATTGGCAGATTTGTGAGAATTGGCAATTTTTGTGGGAGGAGTATACAAAACTACCTGTCTTAGTTTGTTTTTGCTGTTATAATAAAATCCCTGAGAGTGGGCAATTCATAAATTTTACTGCAATTCATTTCTCACAGTTCTGGAGGCTGGGGAGTCCAAGGTCAAGGTGCCTTCAGGCTTGGCTGTCTAGTGAGGGCTGCTCTCTGCTTCCAAATTGGTGCCTTCCGGCCTCATCTTCCCCTTCAGAGGGGGATGGGTGCTTTGTACTCATGGTGGAAGGCAGAAGGCAGAAGTAAAGGGGGCATAACACTGCATAAAGCCTGTTTCATAAAGGCCATAATCCCATTCAGGAGCTAAAGAACCCACAAGGTCAAATCACCTCTTTCTTTTGTTCTATTTTGCAATGCTGGGAGTTAGACTCAGAGCCTCTAGCACACTAGGTGAGTGCTCTACCACTGAGCTACACCTGCAGCCTGCAGCCCTTTTTGTAAATATTGTCTTAAGAGAAGGCCTCACTAAATTTTCAAGGGTCTTGCTAAATTGCCAGGGCTGGCTTTTAACTTGGGATCCTCCCTCAGCCTCTGGAGTTGCTGGAATTAAAGGTGTGAACCACCGCACCCAACTTCCTAATCACCTCTAAAACTTCCTAATCACCTTAAAACTCCACTTCTTAATGCCATTGCCTTGGCTGTTAAGTTTCCATGCCTGGATTTTGGAGAAGACATAATCACACCCTAGCACCCCATTAGCAGCAGTTGTATGTAGAAGCCTCAACCTTGGAAGGAGCTGGACACTAAACTAGGAGGCCTGAATAGAGAGGATGCAGAAAGAGCCAAAAAGCTGGGAATTAAAACCTGGGAAGGGAAAGAATATTTTATGGCAACCAAGAGAAATGGGAATTTCACAGAGCAAATAACAAATACGATCAGGTAAGATAGAGACCTAAAAGTGCCCATTGGATGTTGGTAGCTGAAGTCAATGGTGTCCTTAGTGGGAGCTGTTCCCCCACACTGGTGGAAAGTGGAGAGTGAATACCAAGAAAAGGGGCAGAGAACAAGGGCCAACTGCACTTTGAGATGTTTAGCTTTGAATAGGAGGTCCACAACACTCAGCAGGAGCTGGATGCAGAATCAGAATTATTTTTCTTTGTGATACACACACACACACACATGTGTGTATGTATGTGTGTGTGTGTGTGTGTGTGTGTGTATGTATGTATATATATTATTAAGTTACATCTGGGCCACCATACTGTTGACTGTGGCCCAGATGCTGTAAAGATGCGCAAAGAGTTACTTATAAAAGTAATAGCATTTATATGATGCTTATTCTTTAAATTTGATGTGTTTCACATATAAATATTATATATATATAAATATATATATATTTGATAACCAGGTGTTGACTGTGGTTATAGGTTGATGGAAAAAAATCCAAGCCAGGCCACAGGAGAAAGTTTTAGGAAAGAGACAGGGGTGGACAAAAGATCCCACCAAGGGGGTACAAAGGCAGAGCCCACAGTGGTTGGGGGGATGGTGCCTGGTACTGGGGAGGAGGCAGGAAGTTATGGTAAATGTCCCCTTCTCCATCACCCTAGAGGCCTGCTGACCAGGTAATTCCTGCCCAGGAAGCTCTCTTTTTCCCACCAGGTAGGAAGGGTGGCCACCTGCTAGAGGGGGTTGGGCCAGGGGAAAAGTGAATTGCTGAAGTGAATGAGGTGGGCCTACAGGCTGCGAGTGGAAAGCACACATGTGCAGCAGCACCAGGTATCTCGTGTGGGTATTCTCTCCAGCGTTGAGACTCCATGTTCACCCCCATCTGCCAGCCAGATTCCTCCTTCTCTGGCCCCCAGGACCCCACCCCACCTGTCTACCCATCACCCCTTCAGGAAGCGGAACCAGGCTGAACAGGATGTGTGTGTGTCTGTGTGAGGGAGAGAAAAAAAGTCTATTCTGGGATCCCAGGACCTTCTTAAACTGTTCCAATGCCATCTTCCAAATTCAAACTAATGTAAGATCCAGTCCTATTTCTGCCCCTCACTATATCTTTGCACAGATTTTACCTAACTGTTCTCTATCTCAGTTTCTTGAACTCTAAGGTTAGAATGTAACAGTCTTTTGAGGGTCTGAAGAATTACACCAGAAAACGTATAAAACATTTTGCATGGTTCCTGGCCTATGGTAGATCTAGAAATGATCACCACCACAATATTAGTGACAATGCCTCTCAATCTTATTAATGTTAATAATTCCAATCGCAGTTCTTCGGATATTTAAGTCAACTAGGTTACCATGAAACTTTTTCCCAGTTCTTTTAACATTTTCTGCTAGGACAGGCTTCAAACAGCAGCCTGTCATGGGTAGTAAGTCCCATGTCCCTGGAGGGATTCAAACAGAATGTGGAGGTTGCTTGGCTGTGATGTTGTGGAGGGACTTGAACTTCTGATTAAAGCTTGAGTTGGAAAACCCTGGGGGTCCTTTCCAACTCTATGTCCTTCCAACATCTGGAGGTAAAAACAAAATCAGAAAATAAAGTTTGCAATAAATGCTACTCAGTCTCATAATAGTTATTCATTATTAAGGACTGAGTTGTAATAGGAAAACCTATCTTCTAGACTCTGATATTAGTGGAGAAAGGTCTTATTAAGTTACAACTGGACCACCATGCTGTTGACTGTGGCCCAGATGCTATAAAGGCGTGCAAAGAGTTACTTATAAAAGTAATAGCATTTATACGGTGTTTATTCTTTAAATTCTGTGTGTTTCACATGTTTTAACTTCCTTATCCTCTTGGAAATCTGTGTCATTATCCTCATTTTACAGAAAAGAAGCTAAGGCTCAAGAGGCTAAGTGACCTAACCGAGGCCACACGGCTGTTGAATGTTGAGCCCTTGAACTTGAGCCATCTGACTTCAGAGTCCTTTCCTGTACTGCCTTTCTGATAAGGATGGAAACAACAAACATCTCACCAGGAGTTTAGGTGCCATTTCCCAGAAGACCTCAAGCCACTTGAAATCATTATCAAGCTGGAAAGGAGTCTTTGAAACCACTTTGCACATCTGCCCCCATCTTGGGATTGAGGACACTGGACTCCAGTGAGTTTGGGGTCTTGGGTCTCAGCAGTAGCTTCTCCACCCACCACACTGTCCAACCCACCATTTCTCTTCAAAGAGACTGGACCCTGGTTCTGGCAGGCACCAAGTCCCTTCTGTGGCCTTACCTGATGCTGGCCAAGAAGGCTGAGGGGTATCATTTTCTCATCATAGACTGGAGTTTCTGGCACTGTCACTGTCCAAGAGAAATAAACACAGTTCCTTTAGTCCAATAGAAGATCCTCTGACCTGATACCAAAGACAGGTCCTTCCAATCCAGAGCGGGGCCTCTTTCCCATTTGCCCCATTCCCATCCATTTGTGCTGAAATCAAATAAACAACTTCCACCAGGAAAGGGTTAGGTGCAAATTGGGAATTCTTTATCAGAGGCACAACTTGATTGAGAACAACTCCGGATGACTAATTATGACTTCGAGGGGAATTTACTGAGTCGAGGCAGCTTTGAAAGAGGGACTCTGAATCTAAACTGGGCCATCTCACAGCTTTGTGTCTAATAATTTAATTAGCTCCATAGATAGTTAGATGTTATCAAAGTCGGTGCAGCATGTCAAATAGACAGTTTTGCAATCAGTGTGCAGGAAGCTTTGCGATCCATGTGTGGGTAGCAGACTGCTTGTGCAGTGATGGGGAGGCTTCCGTGCCGAGCCAGGGCTCCCCACAGTTGCCACCAGAAAACCCTCTTAGAATCTCACTGGGTACCTCTTTTCCATTTGATCTGAACTCGGAAAACTTTTCAGTTCAGCTCTCAAGATTTTTAAAATTAATTGTATTCATTTTAGTGGTAATTTTAAAGCATACACACAATGCAGAGAGAAGGGTCATGAAACCCCTTATACTTGACACCTGACTTCAACCATGGCCAACGTTTTTCATCACTGTTATTTCATCTAGCCATCTCGCCTCAAACAATCCTATTGAATTGTTTGTGATGATGTATCTTAAAATGAATTCCTGATGACATATCATTTCATAAATACTTCAGGATTTAACTCTAACCAATAAATTCTTTAATAAAAATATAATATGATGCTGTTGTCACACCTAACATTACCAAGATACCCTTCATATCATCTAATATCCTGTCTGGATTCAATCTTCCCCAATTGTCTTGAAAAATGCCATTTAGTGGTCGGTGAATTTGAATAGAATCCAAGCAAGCTTGGCACCTCTCATTTCCTAAATGCCATGAAATCTCCTCCCCAACCGCTCCCTGACTTCATGCCTCGTGTTTGTTGGAAAACCAAGTCATTTATACGCTGGGTTTGACTGATTGTGTCTTGACAGTGTCATTTAGCATGTTCAATTTCCTTGATGTTTCCCGTAAAAATCAAAATACTTGGTTGGAATCAGGTTGTTATTTCTTTGTTGTTTTGCAAGAATTTTTCATAGGCAGTTTGCATTCTCCCTTTTGTGTCAAGAGGCACATGGTGTCTGTCTGGTGGGTCTAAGTGAAGTGCTGATTGATGGGGGCTTTGGTGATGCCAGCCTGATCCAATGGTGGTAAAGTGGCCACCATTGCTTGGGTTCATCAGGGGTTGCCCCGTCAACCAGATTTATCGGAGCCTTTAAAGAATAAACTTAAGTTCCCATTATTTGTGATTTTCCACTTCTAGCATCAGATTTCTTTTACTTTATAATTCTTTGTGCTATTCTGACTACTCTATGTTCCTGTCCAGAAATAGTCCCCTTTGTGAGAGCAAGTCTCACCCCTCACCTTCTCTGGGGCTAGTGAGCTGGGGTCTTGATTTGGAAACTAGCATTATGTGGAAGCTAAGTCCACAGTGCTATTGTTTTTGCCTGCTGGTGCAGCATGCCATTCATGCAAAGGAGTTTGGAGTTTTTTTTTTTTTTTTTAAGCTTAAGAAGCTTTTATTATCCTTAGCATTTGGAATTTCATTAGTATATGTCAGAGTGTGTGTGTGTCCATATCCCCATCCTGGCTCCCCTTTTATTGTGAATCCTTTGCATTTGGGTCCTGCCAAAATCAAGATTTGAATCTCAAAATTTTCATCTTTTATTTCTTTGATTATTTTTTTTTCTGTATTAGCTTTCTTATATCTCTTCATGCAAAGGAGTTTTGTAAAAGAGTTTACTCACAAGCCAGCTAGGCCTACGGAGGGGGAGAGTAAGTCTCACATCCACTTCCCCAAGGAAAAGTTTGAGCGTATCGTGGAGCAAGGTGATTGGAGGTTGATGGCAGGGGAAATGGGCAAGGCTAGAGGTTTTATTCAAGTTTTCCCTTGGTTTTGGCACCACCAACTCTTATCTAGATTGATAATAAATGTTGGCAAGGATGTGGGAAAATTGGTCATTCATACATTGCTGATGGGACTGCAAATTGGTGCAACCACTATGGAAAGCAGTATGGAGATTCCTCAAAAAACTCAGAATGAAATCACTTTTTGACCCAGCTGTCCCACTCCTCAGTTTATACCCAAAGGACTTAAAAATCAGCATACTACAGTGATTCAGTCACGTCAATGTTTATAGTAGCTCAATTCACAATAGTTAAACTATGGAACCAACCTAAACACTCTTCAACAGAAGAATGGATAAAGAAAATGTGTACATATACACAAAGGAAATCAAATTTTTTGAACATTTGATTTCTTTTCTTTCCCTTCTCCCTTCTGTAACGGAAAGCTTGGTCCTTGTCCTGGATGCCAGTCCAATAACAAGGCAAGGTCCTGAGAAAAAAGGGAAAAGAAGATTTATTGCTTTGATAGCAAAGGAGAAACACATGGAACTCCTGTCCCAAAAGCTTTGATTCTGCCCAACTGCAGGAACAGGGGTCTTTTATAGAGGTGATTCAGAGAAAATAAGATTAGAGAGGAGAAGTTTAGAGAAAAGAATATCAAAGAAGATCAGGGAGGAGATCAGGAAGGAAAAGGTTAGGGAAAAGAAAATTGGGGGAAAAAAGCACGTAAGTTTCAAAGCCACAGGGATAGAGTCAAAGCATCAAGTGAATCCCTGTTATACCTCCATTGGTGATTTTAATTGACAAGTATTTTCACAGAATACTCAATTCCATGTCTTAATCCACAGGTGAAGTGGACCCTCATTGAGTGTGTCCACACTCTTGACTCTGTGCAAAGTGTGCCCTAGGAATGATCTTTTTTTTTTTTCTATCCCCCCTTCCCTCCCCTCCCCTCCCCTCCCCTTTTCTCATCCCTGTTTAATGTAAATCTTCTTCTCAAGCTCTTCGTCCTTATCACCTAGGAATGATCTTGATGGAGCCCCATGACATCCTTGTGATGTATAATATTCTTGTTAGCCCCGTTGTTCAAATGGAAAAGCTGGTATTATGAAAGATTCAGACTGTAGAAACCACCCCCTTAGTCATCATGTCACAGTGTCCCCCAGACTATGCTGGGAGCTCTGCTGACCTGTGCTTGCCTATTTTTTAGAAATGTTCACTTAGTTATACACACCCAACCTAGAGGTCATCAGGACTGCTGAACCGGCAGGGACTCAGGCAGAATGCCCTGCACTTTGGCTCATAATTAAAAATGTGTTGAGTGAATGAATCCAGTTACTTAGTTGTTCTAATCCTTCATTATTTTTTGTAAAAATTGATTCATTTATTTTTGGCAGTACTAGGGATTGAACCCCAGGGGTGCTTTACCACTGAGTTACATCCCCAGCCCTTTTTTATTCTGAATTTGTAGGCAGTATAAGGTCCTTGCTTAGCATCTGGAGGGCCATCTTAAGTGGCAGCCGCCATTTTAAGGAAAAGGTTTCGCTTTCCTGCACAAGGGCCTTTTTGTGAAAGGCTCATCACTCCCCCATACCAAACCAACGCCTAACCTGCATTAGGACCCACCCACTCTAATTCCTGAGCCTCTCTCATGAAAGTCCCAGAACTCAAGCCTGTTTTGCCTCTCTTCTATAGAGAGATGATATTTATTTGTCAGCTCTGACAAATAAACTCTCATCTGTATCTCTGTCTGGTCTCCGGCTTTCATTTCTCGCTTGCCCATCTCTTGATTCTCACTTTCCCTTCAGGCAGGATCTCACTAAGTTGCCCAGACTGGCCCTGAACTTGCAATCATTCTGCCTCAGCTTCCAGAGCCACTGGGATTACAAATGTGCACCCCATGCCCAGCTCACTCATTTTTTTTTTTTTTTAATGGAGATGAGGACAGACCTTTGCAAGGTTGTTATTGGTTTCAGTGAGAGGACAGCGTGATAGCTGGCACAGAACAGATGTTTCGTAACTGGTAGTTACTATCGGGTAAATGGGCTAAAATAACACAATTCCAATCACCGCTATATTTAGCTTTGAGAATGCTTTGCTCTGTTCTGAATGTTTGTGTCCAAATTCATATGTTGAAATCCTAACCCCCTGGATGGTATTAGGAGTTGGGCTTTTGGGAGGTGATCATGATTGGGATTAATGTCCTTTATGACAGAGAACTAGCTAGCCCCTTCTGCTAAGTGAGGTTAAGGTGAACAGGCAGCTACCTCAGAAGCAGGTCCTCCAGATACTCGGTCTGCTCAAGCCTTGATCTTGGGTAGGTTCTATAATTGTAAGAATTTCTGTCATTTAGGGTATTTTGTTACAGCTCCAAATAGACTAAGCCAGGCATTTTCTGATTCCAGCAGTGTCACTTTCCTAGTTATGTACCCTCTAGGCCAGTGCCACTGCAAGCCTGGTCCAGGGGACTCAAGTAGTGTACAAGTATATGGTTCTAGACAAAGAGCATAAGCAAGCCCAACTCATCAAAGTCCCTTGAAACTATTTTCTGTGTCCTCCCTGCGGGCATGCTGGTTAGCCAACTATTAAAGATCATCTTCTACCCGTTCTTATCTCCACTAAAGAATGTTATGTGCCCAGAGTCACAGGCAGGGCAGGCCCCAGGAGATAGTTTTGACTAAGGTAGCCACCCACAAGCTACAGAGGATAAGAAAGACAGGCTGAGCGTTTTACAGAGGCCTAACAAAAGGTGGAAAGGGAGCTTGTCGACAGGACAGGAATCAAGCCTGGATCCTCCTAAGAGCTGTCGCCTTGCCAGTCTCTGGAAGTCTAATGTTCCAGGACTGTCTGGTTTTAATTATTTCAATTTATCTGTTTGGAATTGACTTTTTCTCTGTGGGGTGCCTGAGTTTCTGGCTTGCATCCGTGAGATATGAGCAGAAAACATTACGGAATACCACAGGGACCACGGCAATCTGCTCCTGCAGCAGGGAGCTGCTGCAGAATGGCCGCTTGTCCTTTCGATTACGGATCTTGTTGTAGACAATGATTTTCTGTTATGGAGGAAAACATCAACAAAAACTAAACAAGTGATGCTTGTTTGCTCTGGGGAAGCAACCATCTGGATTCCTCCCTCACCATTTTTACTAGATCAGTATAACATCTATATTATTATTTACACACTATTTTCTTGAAATCATCTCATCTTTTTTAATGCAAAAATATTATTTAAATAGAAGTTTCTAATACTTCATTTGTGGAAAGCCAGCATCGCTCACCATAATGGAAGAAATTTAAAATTACAACAAAAATAAAATAATTTGTTAAATTTAAAATGTTAAAAGGATTAAAGAAAAATGATACATTAAAAAGCAAATGATACATCTGTAATTTTTCCAAACTGCACATCTAGGAATCAAGAAATATTTATTAAATTTGTTAGGAAAATATAGACTCTATATTTTTTTAAATTTCAACTTGAAAAGTTAAGGGGGAGGGGCATCCCGTGAAAATAGAAGAGAAGTTGGGCACCATGGCGCAGCCTGTAATCCCAGCAGCTCAGGAAGCTGAGGCTGGAGGATCGCTAGTTCAAAACCAGCCTCAGCAACAGTGAGGCACTAAGATACTCAGTGAGACCCTGTCTAACTAAAATACAAAAAGAGCTGGGGATGTGGCTCAGTGGCGGATTGCCCCTGAGTTCAATCCCTGATACCAAAAAAAAAAAAAAAAAAAAGGAAAGAAAATAGAAGGGAGACCATAGAGTAGAGAAAGGGGCAAGGGAGGAGAAAAGAGCAAGGGGAAATACTGGGAATGAAATTGTCCAAATTATATTATTATACATATAATTATATGTATAAATATGTAACAATTAATCTCACTTTAGACATAATGTAATGCACCAATTAAAAATTAAATTTCAACTTGAGAAGAATAAAAGAGGGCATTTAGCACTTACTATCAAACTGGCAAAAGTACCCCTTCCCTTGACCCTGACAGTCTCCTGGGGCTTGATCCTATGTATGTATAGTAAATATCTATATTTGTTCTTACATGCATAAAATAAAGCCCAAAGGACACAGGGTTGATATGAGTTACTTCTGGGGAGATGATGGGATTTGAAGGCAGACATAAAAGGGAGATTTTTTTTCACTGTATACTTTTTTATTTGGCAATTTTTGAAATGAATTAGGTAAATTGTAAAGGCAGAATGATGACCCTGCACAGATGTCCATGTTCTAATACCCAGAGCACATGAATAGGTTATGGCAACGGCAAGAAGGATTGTAACTTGCTGATGGAACTAGCCTCGATAATTAACTGATGATCATTCCAGGAGGGCCCAAGGCAAGCACAGATCCTAATTAGTGACAGAGGAGGCAGGTGAGTCTCTCAGAATGAGTGTTGGAGAGAGAACTGAAGATGCTACTGGCTTTGAAGATGGAGAAAAAGCCCACAAACCAAAGGAGGCCTCTAGAAGTTGGAGAAAGTAAGGAAACGGGTTCTCCCCAGGACCTCCAGGAGGTCAGCCTTGGTTACACCTCGATTTTAGCCCCTGAGGCAGTTTTGACCTTCAGAAATCTAGAATAATAAATTACTGTTGTTTTAGGTCATTAAGTTTGTAGTAATTTGTTTCTTCTTTTTTGTGTGTTTGGTATTAGAGATCAAACCCAGGGCCCTGTGCATGCAAGACAAGCACTCTACCAACTAAGCTATATCCCCAGCCCTATAGTAATTTGTTGAGACAGTAATAAGTTCCTCCCATGCCACTTTTATATATTTAATATGGATAGCATAATGGTTATAAACTCTTGGCCTTGAATGGCAGAACTGTCTGGGTTTTAATCCCGACTTTCCTAGCAGTGCAACTGTGGCACGTTGTTAAACTGTTCTTGCCCAAGTTTTATAAACTATAAAATGGAAACAATAATGGTTATTTATTTAGCAGGCAATTTACCTACAGTATTGTTGAGAGGATTAAATGAATTAATATGTACACTTCCAACAGTGTCATACTCAAAGACAGTGCTAGCAAGTGTTGATTATTCCCATGATTAACCATCTTTGTTAGGTTCAGATGCTGAGAAATAATTCCCACTTAATGTAAATGTAATAAAATTATGTAAATGCCTATTCAAAACCAAGAACAAGAAACAAACCAAAAATTGTTTCAAGAAATCACCTGAATATTGGCCAAATTATATTATTATATCATGTTCATATATGAATATGAAACAATGAATCCCACCATGATGTATAATTATAATGTACCAATAAAATATAGCGGGTGGAAGAATCATCTGAAGGTTTTTCTAGAACTTGTTCTTCTGGAATTTGTTGTTGTGTGTGTGCACACACATTCAGGCTTGAACCCTGGGTCTCACATGTTCTAAGTGAGCACTCTATAACATTGAGCTACATTTGAGCTGTTTTTATTTTATTTCAAGAACAGGGCCTCACTAAGTTGCTGAGGCTGGTCTCAAACTTGGAATTTTCCTGCCTCAGTCTCTTGAGTCACTGGGATTACAGGTACACAGCACCACATCTAGTTAAAAATCTATACTTCTTGAATGCATTTGAAATGTATCTGGTGATTTCCTAAAGCATTGGAATAAAGGTTTTCTTGGATACTAATTCACTGTCAATTTGGCAAAAGTTCTTAAGTTTTATGTGTGATGGGGATTAAATCCAGGGCCTCAAGCATGCTAAGCTGGTCTTTTCATTAAGACTTTTAAGTGTCTCTGCTTACTATATCTTCAGATGAGTTAACCAACCTTTTCAGGCAATGGAAAAGAGTTCATTTTCCCAAATCAAAGTCTTTGCCTCATGGTGCCAGATTTGCTTCCACTGTGATCCCTTGGTCTTTAGCTCGTCACAGTATACATAGAGTATATTCAAGCAAATAAATTAATTCAGAATGCCAGGTAAAACTAGACATAATATCTCACAAAAGGAAAATTTTCTAAGAAAAAAAATGTAGTTTCACTGATAATCTAAATGAATGAGCAAAAGTTTTTCTAAGTAAGACAAAGAGCTTCCATTTGAAACATTGGCTCTTTGTAGCTATTGTCCATCTTTTCACACAGCCCAGGTATTTAATTACCCGATTGTGACATCATTAAAATTTCATGGGCTCAGTTAGTCCTTGTCTTAAATCTTCATATCTAAGACAGAGGGTGACAGTGTCCCTGTGTGTGATGGCACTGAGGAGATATAGCTTTGCTTTAACAGAATATGGAAACAGGTTACCAACCAGAGCTTCAGGCCATTGATGCCTATCTTGAATCCTCAATTGCAGTCTGTGCCCCTAGTGATCAGTGAGTTGTCCCTACAAGTTGCAAAGGCTAACATCATAAATTATCTTCATGGACTTCTTCATTCAATTCATGGCTGACATCCCTAAAGGAACATAAAAATTTATGGTGTCACTGTATTTACCATTTGCAATGACTTATTTTACTTTGTTGTACTGATAAAATTACTGCATTTTTTAAAGCAGCAAAGTAAACTACCTCATGTATATCAGGGCTGAAGCGTGTCACTGGAGTGTGGCCTCTTGACTATCATTTTGCAGGATCTGCCTTGGTCATCACTTGCCACATTTCTTTGGTAGTAAGACTAACAACTTGTCAATAAACTTAGCAGTTCCAAGCTCCACAATTAAATAGGATCACATAAATTTGGCTTCCAGAGATTTTACATTTTTATCTCCTAATACACTATGTTCTTGACCTAACATTAAATTATTTTTATAGTTTTTTTTATGACATTCTAGGTACATTTCAAAATGTTGCTTGGAGTTAAATAAATTTATCCCAGAATTTAGGAGAATCTTTAAAATATGTCATGTTAATGACATAGGTTCACTTGCATTTTTTTTTGTTTTGTTCTGTTTTTTTTTTTTTTGGTATGAGGGATGTCTCTACTACATCCCCCGCCCTTTTTTTAATGTTTTATTTTGAGACAGGGTCTCACTAAGTTGCTTAGGGCCTTGCTAAATTGCTGAGGCTGGCTTTGAATTGCAATCCTCCTGCCTTGGCCTCCCAAGCTACTGGGTTTACAGGTGTGTGCCAATAAGTTCACTTTCATTGCCAGTCCAATGGTCAGATTCCAAATAATTGCCACCTCTGTTTTGTTAACAGTTGTTTTGTTTGCTTTGGATACCTCACAACTCTAATAGTTCATAGATTCATTAATTTGTTTATCACATTTGTTCAAAGACAAATGCTTTTAAAAATTACCATTGCCAGGAATGCACCCATTTCCACTTACAATTACCACTGCCTTCAACCTCTAATATATGATAGATTCAAGTGAACTTTAAGAAGAAAAACAATCTGAGCAGAAACCTAACTCCAGTATACAATTATGCATTCTTCTATATTGCCAAGTGAATGATTATCACTTTCAAGAGATGTTTTGAATGATTACTGAAAAGAATGCTCAATATAAATAGAAATTCAGTATTTGAGAATCGTTTCTAGCAAACCGTTCTATTTTTTCCACACTACTTATAACTTTCTGATATATACTTGTTTATACTAGTTATTTTTTTGGCTTTTCTTCTCTTCCCTATATATGAATGTAAGCTCCAGAAAGTAGGGATTTTGTCTGTGTTTATTGCTGTCATCTCCAGCACATAAAATGGTAGCTGGCACACAGTAGGTCTTCCATAAATATTGGCAGAATGAAAGACCAAAGAAACTGGCCATGAATACTTGGGGTAAGCTTATGAATGAATCCTGGGACCAGGATCATGGACACAGCATCACGGATCCAAACTCTCTCAGCTTTGCCATCCTCAGTGGGAGCTTTGTCTCCGTCTGGTTCCGTTTGTGGTCACAAATGACTGACAGAGACAGTTGGCATTACCTTGTCTGCATCTATGAGGTAAGAGAAGCATTTGGCTGGATCAACTTGGGTCTTGTGTCCTCAATCTGGAGTTGGGGGTGATGATAATACACATGCACAGGATGGCTTAAGCTAATCAGCATCCACCCTCTCTCTGATGGCAGACTTGTAGAGTTAGAAGCAGCTTCCCCTGAACGTGTACTGGACCATGCAGACATGGATGGATGCCTGAAGGAAGGAAGTGGGAAATGACTGATACCTAGGAAAACCACACTGTCTGCTATGATACTATTGTTTTTTGAAAATAGCAAATAGTCCAGAGCATAAAAAGGGAAAATAAATCTTCCTCTCATCCATCCCAATTGCCAGAAGTAACCTTACAGCAACATTTTATTGGGCATCTCTTAAGAGTAGAGCATGAGAGAAAAAGGGAGAGAGAGATAGACAGACAGACAGACAGACAGACAGGAGTTGCCCAAAACTTGGGAACTTGGAAGCTGTAGTCCCATTTCTTGAGACTACAGAAATGGGGAAGAAAGACAATGCCGTGTTTTAAGTCTGGGCATTGACATAAAAAGGTATTGGAATTTGTTTCTAGACAAGGTGAATCTGAGGTGGAACAAAGGTAGGGGTTCAATAAAGCAGTCATTGAGTAGTAAGGAAAGACCTACTGTGTGACAGGCCCTGGGATATACAGTGAGTAGACAAATAAAATCCCCCCTCATGGAATCTACCTTCTGACGTAGAAAATAAATAATTAATAAAATATTGGTGGAATGTGAAACTTTCTCCTCTGGAATCTAAGGAGATCCCAGTCTCCCCTCTCCCTATCATCCTGCTCCTAAACTTGGGTAAATAGCCCTCCCTTGCCTGGATTACTGGGCAAGTGGACTCTCAGTGACACTCCTGTGCCACTCACTCCCTAACCATGCTTTTCCCAGGGATCTTTGTACGAGTCATAGTTTTCATCAAGACTCTGCCTGCTTTAGAGAGAAGGAAAGTGAGCAAAAAGGGGTGAGGAAGAAAGGGATGGAAAAATTCTGTAAGCAAGACCACTCAACATAGTACTCTATTAATATCTGTCTAGTGTTGCTACATTTTAAAAAATTTTATGCTAAGTGAAGCTAGTCAATCTTTAAAAAACAAATGCCAAATGACTCCTTTGATATAAGGGGAGTAACCAAGGACAGGGTAGGGACGAAGAGCTGGAGAAGAAGATTAACATTAAACAGGGATGAGAGGTGGGAGGGAAAGAGAGCGAGAAGGGAAAGTGCATGGAAATGGAAGGTGATCCTCAGGGATATACAAAATTACATATAAGAGGAAAGGAGGGGTAAGACAAGATAATACAAGTGGAAGAAATGATTTACAGTAGAGGGGGTAGAGAGAGAAAAGGGGAGGGGAGGGGAGGGGGATAGTAGAGAATAGGATAGACAGCAGAATACATCAGTCACTAGAATGGCAATATGTAAATCAATGGAAGGGTAACTGATGTGATACAGCAATCTGTATACGGGGTAAAATTGGGAGTTCATAACCCACTTGAATCAAACTGTGAAATATGATATATTAAGAACTATGTAATGTTTTGAATGACCAACAATAAAAAAATTTAAAAATTTAAAAAAAATAAAAATAAAAATAAAAAAATAAAAAAATTTTGTTTTCAGTACCTGGGATTGAACCGAGGGGACTCTACCACTAAGCTGCATCCAAGTCCCTTTCATTTTTTATTTGAGGTAGGGTCTTACTGATATGGTTTTGTCCAATTGCCCAGGCTGGCCTTGACCTTGCCTGCCTCTGCCTCCTGAGCTGCTGGAATCACAGGCATGCACCACTGCACCTGGCTACTAGGTTCAGACTTTGAAGGAATTTAACCTTTGACTTCTAAAACTCAGTGAAATATTAGCCTCATAATAAATAATGCTTCTTGATTGATCAGATTTTAAAATAGCTAAAGTATTTCATTTTTTAACCTGCATTTCCCCATTTGTGAAAAAAGAACAGTTAAGTCCATGAATTGAGCATGGCTGTGACTTGTCCACACCTCTAACCCCCTCATTAGGATGAATGTCATCCAGCACCCTCAGATCCACCCAGGCAAAAGGAGCCCCTACCTCTGGACTGTGCTCTGCTCCCCTTGGACTGTGTCCCTTCTTTCTAGATGAGGAGTCTGTGGGATCAACTGGCCAAACCCCACACAGTTCTTATCTCCCCTCTTAGATTCTAGAATACCCTGCCTTAAGAGCTTCAAACCAACTCTTGGGTTTTTGTAGGGCTTCGTTTCTGGAATAGTCCTCTGGAGGGCAACTGTGGTTCAGATCCTGGAAGATGGCCAGAGGGTACTGTGTGGGGCTTATGGCTGAGGTGGCCCTGCATACTGTGCATCCACGTGTCTTGTGAGGTTCCTCATATACACTACCAGCAGATAGTAGGATAATGAGCCCTGCCCACCCTCCATAGAACTCCAAAGAGCCTGAGAGTTCTGAGTTTGATTTTGGCCTTCCAGGGCATTAGGAAGTTATTTGTGGCAGTAGGTAGACAAAGTGTATTCTTTTTAGCATTCCATGGGTTGCATGCATTCTAAATACTTAGACATGTGAACCTTCATTTGTACACTGGTTGCAAGCTGTGCAAATGTTAAGGCAGGCCAGGTGTTTAGTGTGCAATGACACTTTTGCAATATTTATGAAAGGACACATTTTGAAAGAAATGATGAAGAGGAGGTGCAAATATAGTTTGTGCACCAGAAGCACTTCCTTCCCCAGACTGCTCCGCGATGGGAGAATTATTGCTTTGCACATAATCCCTCAAGTAATAAATGTTGTCCTGGAACCCCCGCCCCCAGCCTTCTCGTTTTGTGTTCTGGTACAGTCAGGTGTAAGAGGTGCTGGCTTCACATCTTACTGGAAGAAGTACAAGGAGGTACAAGATTATGAACTTCAAAACATAATCTGACAAAATAGGTTGTGATTTATTGGGAGACATTAAAATGCATCTAAATCTATCTTTTGATGTAAACATTACACTTCTTTGGTACATATAGTCTGGGTTTTTGTGTCTATCGGTGAGTGAAGTCTGCTAAGAATCTGGAAAGCTTTTGTACTTCTGAGAAAGGGCTTCCAGAGAGGTGTTCTGTTGCCATTGTTCCTCTTCCAGAAAGACCGTTTCAGATGCCCACCTGGAAGCTCCAGTAGCTGCCAGACTTTTTTCTCCCACACTGGGTCTTTCTCTGGTGGGAGGTCCCCGCATCCACCTGCCTGCTCAACTGTGCCTCTGGTTCCCTGATGGAAGTGGAGGGGTCTGTGTTCGCTTCCTGTGACTGGCTTAACAAATTGCCACAAACTTGGTGACTTAAAACATTAGACATTTGTTCCCTACAGCTGAAATCAAGGGGTCAGCAGGGCAGTACTGGACCCCAGGGCTCTAAAGGAGGATCCTGTTTTGCAGCTTCCAGCTCCAGACATTCCTTGGCCCATGGCAGAGTGGCTCCCCGCCCCCCACCCCAACTTCTTCCTGAGTGTCTCTGCGTGAAGGCTCCTCTGCCTTTCTCCCACAATACTGCCATTGGGTTGAGGGTCGAAATCCAGGATGATCTCATCTCGAGACCCTTCCTTAACTTAATTACATCTGCAAAGATTCTTTTTGCCAAATAAGGTCACATTCACAAGTTCTGGGGATTGACACTTGACATATCTTTTGTCACAGGGGACAAACCTCTGCTCAGCCCGCCATGTAATCCATTCCCTCCATCTCAACTGCTCCTTGTGTCCCTGTGGGGGGACCCACATTCCCAACCAGACATGGGAAGTCATTCTTGACCTGTACCCTGCTCTTCTCCTCATATCCAGTTGGTCACCAAGGGCTGTCACTTAACTCTAGGGGGTTCTGAAGTGCATCCTCTCCCCTTCAGTTTCCACTGCCGCCTTCACTGAACTTTTCTTCTGCAAATTCCAGCCCGTGCCTTTGCATGAACTCTGGAAGCCTCCATCCCTCAAGCATCAAAAGGAGGCTCACTCTCATCACAGAGTTCTCAAGTGCCACCATCTCTTAGGGGGCTTCCCTTCCTGAAATAGCCTCCAGTGACCTGGCGACATCAACCTGTTTATTCTTCCTGTAGTCCTTTGTACCCTCTGAGAGTTTTTCTGCTTATTTGCCTGCCCCTCCCCCTTTTTTTGCAATGCTGGGGATGGGACCCAGGACCTACAGCACGCCAGGCAAGTGCTCCTCCAAAGAGCTGCACCCCCACCCTTACTTGCTCCCTTTCCTGCTTTCACTCATGGGCTGGGACTCCCTGAGGGCGACCTCTTGTCTGCAGTGGCTTGCTGGCACATCCTGACCACTCTGGAACAGCCCCGGGTCTACTTCCTCAGTCCTGAGGCTCTCCTGCTGCCTGGTCCCAGCACTCCCTGCCCTGCAGCAGGCTCAGCTTTGCGACTGCACGTCCACATGCTCAGAGCTTCCTGGACAGCTCCCTACTGTCTCTGGAATGCTTCCTGGCTTTGCCTTCAGGGTACATTTTCTAGAATTGTTTGACTTCTGACTCACAGAGGCCTCTCTAATGCCCTGCAAGTACCTGGGCTCAGGTGCCACCGCTTCCAAATCCTTGCCAACTCCCCTGGACTAGCTGCCAGTGGCTAGTCTTCACTTAGCAGGAGCCATGGGCACTGACTCAGGGCCCAGGGTGTCCCAAAGTCTAGGAGGTGAGCTTCAAAGACTCCAGAGGGGCAAAGCCAAGCAAGTGCTAAAAGGAATTTGTTCAGTTTAGCAGTGACAATTTTCCTGGTGACCTTGCGGGGAGATTTTCAATCATGTTGGGAGAGGTCAGACCATAACAAGGAGGAGGAGACTAGGGCCTGAAGACAGGAAGGAGAAGAGGTACGGCTGGAGTGGAGCTGGAGGAGTGACAAGGCGAGAGAATGTTGCCCTTGGACTTGGATTCAAGTGTTTAGCTCTATGGCAGATGTTGCCTGGATCCTCCTGGACCCCCCTCCTGTCTCTCCCGTATCTGCCTGCCAACAGCCATCACTTGCCTCCCTATGAAAAGTGGGAGTTGTCGACCTGCATCCTATTGGCATATGAGGTTGGATAATTCTTTGTGGAATGGGGTTTAGCAGCATTCCTAGTTCTATCCACTAGATGCTAGTGGCATGACCCCCACACCCAGTTGTACCAACCAAAATGTCTTCAGACATTTGCAAGTGTTCCCTGGGAGATGAGAACCACCAGTTTAAGGGTATGGGAAGCACTTTGGCACGTGTCAAAGGACCAGGAGGAGTGCCTGGGAGTGAACAACCAACTCCCCACCCCCACAACCCTTGACTGATGCCTCACAAATATAGAGGAGGAGGCCAAGGTTCATTTTATGCACCATCTTGGCTGGATGAAGGGATGCCCGGATAGCTGGTAAACACTATTGCTAGGTGTGTCTGAGAGGGGTTTTGGAAGACATCAGTCCTCATCAAGGTGGGTGAGTATCATCCAATCCATTCAGGGCCCTAATAGAACAAGAAGACAGAGGAAGGGCAAATTCATTCTCTCTTCTAGAACTGGAACCTCCATTTCCCCCCAACCTTGGATGGTGGTGCTCCTGGTTCTTAGGCCACTGGACTCCATCTGAATTATGCCACTGGCTTTCCTGGTCTCCAGCTTACTGGTGACAGACTATGGGCTTCTCAGCCTCCATAACCACATGACCACATGGGCCACTCCCCCACCCGCCCCCCCATTGGTTTATTTCTCTGGAGAACTCTGACTAACACAGAGGGTCAGGAATACCCAACTCCCTCTCTCCTTCGCTGGAATACTTCCACAGCATGTGTTCGTGATATTTTCCAATTCACCCCATAGGATTCAGCTCCACTTGCTGACCTGGCATCATGTGACTGCACCTGTCCCTGGTATTAGTCCCCCCTCTGCCCCTTTACCTTACCATGTCCCTTGCATCTACCCACAATAAAGGGCTTGCTCAGAGTCTTTGTCTAGTAGTGCTTAAACTAAGACAAGTAGGACTGAGAGCAGAGAAGCATTAGGAAAGAGAAAGAGATGAATAAAGAGATGAATGGAGTAAGAAAATACACAGCATTAAGAGCACAAGCAAGGTGAGTCTCTGAGTCCATACAGACAGGAAGAAGAACCACAAAGGAGCTGGCAAGGAAGTTGGGTCAGGTGGCAGGTGCTGTATCCCTGCAACTTCTTTAGAAAGAGGTCAGGTCAGCTGCTAAAGAAGGAAAAGGAGCATAATGCTGTGTTTCAAAACAAGTTCCTGTTCTCCAGGAGGCCCAGGGCACAGTGGACACAAAGATTCCATGTTCAAATACATTCAGGAAATATCTGTGTTATTTGGTGCTTCGTGATATTTATCAGTGAATTCAAAGTTTTAATTAGCTGTTCAACAAGAAACCCATTCAGCTTTTTTTAACCTAGCATTTCCCAAATTTATTTGGAAGCACTTTCCTTCCTTCTCCTCTGTCGAAACAAAACATACTCTCTCTCTCTTCCTTTCTCAAAAAGCACACTTTTCACATCTCAAAGGACACCAATAATCTTTGAGACACTTATGGCCAGTGCTCAAGAAGAGACTCTGTAGGACGCGGAGGAGCACACCTGTAATCCCAGTGACTTGGGAGGCTGAAGAAGGAGGATCATAAATTCAAAGTCAGCCTCAGCGATTTAGCAAAGCCCTAAGCAACTTAGCGAGATCCTATCTCTAAATAAAATATAAAAAGGGCTGGGGATGTAGCTCAGTGGTTAAGCCTCCTGGGTTCAATTCTCAGTACCAAAAAAAAAAAAAAAAAAGCATCCATCTGTCAGAAGATAGAATTCAAAATGGAGTTGGGCATTGGTGGAAGCAGTGTTGAAAATAGCTGACCTTGGGGACATGGCCTAGGCCTTCCTGGCTAAGGCTCCCTTGTTACTCATTCTAAGGCCTCCAGAGGAAGTGGGAGTGGACCATTCTGTGTGAAGTGTCACTGAGGAGGGGACAGTGGGGTTGAGTCTTAAAGAATAAACAAGAGTTTACTATGCATTAATCTCCAGTTAGGGGTTAACTGGGTGGCAACTGTAGGCAGGTAGGATGTGGCTGGAGGACATGGATCCCCAGGGGTGTGCGTTTGGGGTATATATTGTGTCCTTGTTGAGCAGAGCACTCGCTCTCTCTGCTTCCTGTGCCATGTCTCCAGCTGCCTTCCTCCACCACACACTTATGCTGTGATGTTCTGCCTCATCTCAGGGCCCAGGGAATGGAGCCAGCCATCTATAGATTAAGACTTTTGAAACAGTGAGCACCCAAATAAACTTCTCCTCCTCTAATTGTTCTTGACCGGCCTTTTGGTAGCAGTAAAACAGACAGTCCAGCCAGACATAATGGGTCATGCCTGTAATCTCAGCGACTCAGGAGGCTGAGGCAGGAAGATCTCAAGATTGAGGCTAGTCTGGGAAACTTAGTGAGACTCTGTCTCGAAATAATAAATAAGGACTGGAGATGTAGCTCAGTGGTAGAGCACTTGCCTACGTGTGTGAGGTCCTGGGCTCAATGCTCGGTACTACTACTACTACTACTAATAATAATAATACACATGTCTGTAGGTGATAGTGGCTTTTAATCTTTTGGAGGTTATTAAATTCTTGTTTTATTCCATTATAATCAGAGAAAATAACTACTTTGGGGATTTTTTGTTGTTGTTACCAGGTATTGAATCCAGGGGGATGCTTAATCTCTGAGCCACATCCCCAGCCCCACCTTTTTTATATATTTTATTTTAAAGACAGCATCTCACTGAGTTGCTGAGGCTAGCTTTGAACTTGCAATCCTTCTGCCTCAGTCTTTGGAGCCACTGGGATTACAGGCATGTGCCACCATGCCCAACTACTTTTGGGAATCTCTTCAGGTTTTCTTTATGACCTAAAATATGGTTGATTTTGGCCAGGAGCAGTGGCACACAACTGTAATCCCAGTGGCTTGGGAAGCTGAGGCAGGAAGATTGCAAATTCAAAGCCAGCCTCAGCAAAAAGCAAGATGCTAAGCAACTCAGTGAGACCCTATCTCTAAATAAAATACAATATAGGGCTGGGGATGTGGCTCAGTGGTCAAGTGCTCCTGAGTTCCATCCCTGGTACATCCCCCTCAAAAATATGGTTGATTTTGGTAAGAACTTTTTTTAGGGAGAAATGTGTGTGTGTGTGTGTGTGTGTGTGTGTGTGTATTAATATATATGTAGCATACACACACACACACACACACACACACACACACACACACACACGCTAGTTCCATCTGAGTATTTATTTAGTTCTTTCATAGACTATGTGCATGTGTGTTTGCATGTGTGTGAATCTGTTTGTTCTCACATGGTCCCAAAAATCTTGAATTACATTCTTCTATCACTAATGAATTTTTGACTATTTCTTCTGTAATTTTTTCTAGCAAAGTGTTTTGTTTTTTTGTTTTGTGTTGCTGGGGATAAAACTCAGGCTCACATACGTACTAGGCAAGCATTCTGACACTGAGCCACATCCCCAGCCCTCTTGAGACATCATGATTCTGTTTGCATTCTAGAAAGAAACTCAGGCAATCATGTGGAGGAGGGTCCCGGATGAAGATTGGAGCAGGCCTGCCAGATACCAGGCAAAGTCATGGAGGAAGAAAACAAGCGGACAAATCCGAGGCACAGAGAACCTCTGGACATATGAGCCTGAGGGAGAAGGGGAGGCAAGCGGAGCCAGGACTCTGGTGGCCACTGCTGTTTGATGATGATGCTCTTATCCTAGGCTTGGGGTGAAATATGTCCTCATGTTTTCTTATGATAAAGTTGTGGCTTACTTTAGTTAATCTCCCTTCCCAATGGGGCAGGGACCATGTCTGCTTGCTGCTGATTGTTCCCTGAGCCTGGCACCACTGTTCTTGGTTCACAATAGGGCTAAAAGAACATTTTGGGATAAATGAAGGGTTGTCACTAAAGTGGCTTGGGCCATGGATGGAGCTGTCCAGTGGGCAGTGGGGGATGCAGGTCAGAGAGAGATCAGGGCTGTGAGTGCTGGGGGAGGGAAAGTGTCAACTGAAACATGAGCTGGAGAAAGGGGTCAGGATGGAGTTGCAGTGGGACTATGGGGGACTGCCTTCATGCAGGGGGCTCCCATCTGCCTCTGAGCCATGGCACCCATGCACCAGAAATGAAGAGATCTGAAGTCCTGTGCCATTGTGCCAGTGGTATTGCTTGTCTTCACTCAAAGATTTGATTCTGTCTCTGCATGATGTCTAGTCTACCGGGGTCTGTATCTGTTTCACTTTTCCTCCATCAATTCCTCTTCAGGTCATTTTTTCTTTCCGTATATTCTTCTAATTTCCCTTGGATTTTTCATCTTCCAGATTGGAAGGAAGAGGGCCTAAGCAGCCCCTCACCCCCTCACCACGCATGCTTGGGGTTTTGAGGCTACTCAGCCTCTGCCTCAGCCTGATTCCTCATCTATAGGATACTAATAAGACCTACCATCCCGACCATCTGCCTTCTCTCAGACCTCCATTTCTGCAGAAGTGAGTCTACTGTTCAATAACAATATCAAAAAGTCCATGGAGATCCATCTGATGAGGCTTCTAAATACCGTCAACTCTTAACTCCTCAGAATTGTTTAGGTGGCACTTTGCTGTCTGTTTTGCTGGCACGTTTTGCCTTCTGAAGATGTCTGAGCGCAGGAAGCAGGTATCAGCTCCCCGGCATTCCCAGCATCTGGCCCTGTACCTGGAACACCATGGCACTCGACAAGCATTGGCTGAATAAGTGCATACAAAACTTCTTCCACCTCCACCAAGAAGCAATATGTAAGAAGTGAAGGTGAAGGCTGGGGGTGTAGCTCAGTGGCAGAGTGCTTGCCTAGCATGCACAAGACCCTGGGTTTGATCCCCAGTACCACAGAGGGAAGAAAAAAAAAGGAGGAGGAAGAGGAAGGAAAGAAGGAGGAGAAAGAGAGGAGGAGGAGGAGGAGGAGAAGACAATAAGCCCTGAAACTCAGGGCTTATTGTAACCTGGAAGGTGTCCCTGACTGGTCAAGCCTGGGAAGCCCAGACTCCAGCCATGATCCCATGGGTGTCCTGGAAAGCCTCAGGAGGCCATTCCTAGGAGGAGTCTTCCAAATGCCACACTGATGGGATTAAGCAACCTGGTCCATGAGGTGTCTGGAAACAGTTGATTTTGAATGTAATTTACAAATTTGGAAATTGTAGCGTGTTATAAAAATCTTTGAAAATGAAGAAGGAGCATCCCTGGTGGCTGTCGAAGAGTTACTTGGGGAGCTGGAGAGAACAGATTTTGGGGTGAGGCCTCAAGCACCAGGAAAGCGCTCTAAGGAGGAGGGCTTCCTCATGGTGGCCAGGTGATTCCTCCCAGGGGTGTAGGAATCATGCATATGTAGGTGCGTGCATCTTCGCAGCGTGAGCCATCTGTGGCCAAGAAAAGACCAGGTGTGTTGGCCAAGTTCTGCCTCAGCCTGGACAGCACTCTGCCACAGAATGCCACCTCATCTATTTGGTGACTAGAAATCAACCTTCTTGGGAGACTTTTTCTCCACATTTCTTAAATTCCCAACTTTATTTCTTCTAGCCTCTTCCCCATCTCTCTGGACTCTGCTTTCCGGCTCCTCAAGAACCTTGTCCAGCAGAAGCTTCCTTTATAGCCTATCAATTTCTCTAGCCACTGGCTTCCTCCTTTGTAGGTCAGGACATGCTTAAAGCCCCATGCATTGAGAGGGGGAGCTTGGAAGGGGCTCCTCCTAGCCTGTTCCCTGTAGCTGCCACCTGTCCTTTCTTTCTAGCCAGCCTTCTGGAAAGACATGCATGCTTGTTATCTCTGCTTATTTCCTATTTCAACTTCAGCTTAATCCAACCTGTTTCCCACCTCTTCCCTCAGAAATTTCTCACTCCAAGGTCATCGGTTTGCCAAGTCCAATTCCTGTGGAGCGTTTTCCAACCTTGCCACACTTGTCCTTTCTGTGTGTTTGTTTCTGCTAATTTTTCCTCCTTTCTGAGGTTTTCCCCTTCTTGACCCTTGAAGTATGGAGAATATATAATTTATCATCTAAACTGGGTCACTGTTTAAAGTGAAAAAGGGCACTAATTAATAATTATGCCAGGCTCACTGTCATAAACCAAGACTCTCCCAGGCGTACTCAGACATGAGGTCACCCTCCCCCAATTGTCCTTTCTCTTCTTTGACTGCTCATCTTCAGTCTCCTTAATGGGGTCCTCTTCTTCCCCTACTTATTCCTGCTGCAGGCCCTGTGCTCTCATGCTACCTCACCTCCCTGCATGAGCTTACCCACCCATGGCTTCCATCCCCATCTCTCTGGGACAATGTCTTGATTTCTATACTCCATATATGAATTCAATTGTGACCAGAGTCTCTATCTAGATACCTGGAAGAAACTCCCAATCTACAACTAAAACCAAAGTCATTCTCTTCAACCCCAGCTCTGCTGTCTTCCTGTTGGAGAATGATGAGTGGAGAAGGTGGAGAAAGTTGTGGCTAAGATGATGACTTCCGGAGATAAGATTGCCTGCATCCAGGCCCAGTTTATCTACATATTAGAGTCATTATTTAGGGCTTACCTCATGGATAGGATTAAATGAGGCAATAATGACAGCAGCAGATATTTGTAGGGCACTACTAAGTGGTCCACAGGTATTATTTCATAATCCTCCCAACAGCCCACTGAGGTAGGTGCCATCATTACGCACCTTATTTTGCAGATGAGCATCCTGAGGCACAGAAAGGGTCAGTAACTATCCCTGGGTCAGTGGAAAATTAAGGTTCAAAATCAGAAGTGTGGCCCGAGACATCCTCTGCAGCATCTCAGTGTTCTGTGTGTGCAAAGTGTGAGACCATTGTTCAGCAAAGAATACAAGCTCAATAAATCATTTCCTCCATTCCCCCCAGCCGGCCAAAGCCAATCACCCTCATTCTTCCCCATTCTGCCTCCATCAAGTCCTTTCACTGTATCTTAGGCTGCCAGGTGTTTTCCCAGAGTTTACCTATTTAATTATTATATAATCCCAGCTCTGTGTCTAAGATGTCTTAATTTTGACAGACCAACTGCCTGATGTGAGTGGAAAGACCCAGATCTCTGTCTCTGGTTTGAAGCTTTTCTTTTCCAACCTCCACTCTGCTGGCTTTCTTAGAATCTTACTTCCCGACCATGAAAACAAGCCCCAGCCTGCCTGCTGGAGGGTGAGAGATGAGCCATCCAGTGAAGGTCACCGTGACCAGCCAGTGTCTAGCCAACCTAGCAACAGATCACAAGTGAGCCTGGCCACAAAGCCCAGCCCAGCTGCAACTGCTGATCTGCATGAAGGTGAGCTAAATAAATGATTGCTATTTTCAGCCACCCAATTTTAGGATGGTTTGTTATACAGCAGAAGCTAACCGATAATGCTTAAGTATTATACTAGCCAGCTTGGATTGCCACCACAAAATGCTACACTGAGTGTGTTCAAGCCATACCCTGAGTGACTGAAACAACAAAAATTTATTATGTCACAGATCTAGAACCTAGAAATTCAAGATCAAGGTGTGAGGGCTCTCTGTGTGGCCTGTGGACACTCATCTTCTCACTGCATCCACAAGTGGCCCTTTCTCTGTGCACATGCAGAGAGGGATAGCTCTTTGTTGTCCTTTCCTCTTTTTATAAGGACAACAGCCTTATTGAATTATGAACCTATCCTATGATGTCATTTAACCTTAATTACTTCCCTTTTTTAAACATTTATTTTTCTGTAGATGGACATAATACCTTTATTTTATTTATTTTTATGTGGTGCTGAGGTTTGAACATAGTGCCTCACATGTGCTAGGCAAGCGCTCTACCATTGAGCCACAGCCCCAGCCCTTTAATTACCTCCTTAAAGGCCCTCTGGCCTTGCATGCATAAGATCTTGGCTTCTATCCCCAGTAAAACACACACACACACACACACACACACACACACAATATTGTTAGGACAGGAGGGATGTATGAATCTTTCTAGGCTGAGAAGAAAGAGCAGAAAGCTAGGAAGTTTTATAATGATGGAACTTGCTTTGAAGGAGGCAGAGGAAGAGGTAACAATAACCATGGCCAGCCTTTGCTGTGACCAGACCTGTGCCATACTCTGTGTGGTTCATCTCATTTAATCCTTTTGCCAACTCCATGTGGTAAACTCCAGGTACAGTTTTACAACAGGGACACATTCTGAGAAACATGTCAATAGGTGATAATATCACTGTATAGACATTATGGAGTGTACTTACACTAACAAAGATGGCTGCAATGTCACTGAACCATATAATCTTGTGAGACCACATATGTTATTTGTTCTTGACCAAGAAATGATGCTATATGGCACGTGACTGCATTATACCATTTCACTGATGAGGAAACTGAGGCACTGAGAGATAAAGAAATCTGAGAAAGGGCTGAGAATGTAGTTCAGTGGTAGAGCACTTGCCTAGCATGCCTGAGGCCTTGAATTCAACCCAATAGCACCACAAAAAAAGAAAAGAAACTGATTAAGATCACACGGTCAGTAAGTGACAGAAATGGGATTTGAACTTTGGCAACATACGGTTGGGGAGATTTGGCCTGGATTTTGGCCTGCTTCTAAAATTAATGGGAAAGTGGAGGAGGGCAGATAATGCAATCAACACAGAGCAAGAAGTGGATGGAGATTGTATGCTCTCCATGGCCTTGATTTTTTTTCCCTCCAGAAGTAGGAGACTAGGGGCTTAGCAGTAGACCTGGGTTTGGGAGGGAACATGGGCAAAGTGATGAAGACCCAAAAAAGCAAGTGATGGAAAGCAATGAGACCAGTCCAGTACACATAGTGTCCCGTGGAGAGCTGCGCACACGGGACTGAATTCACAGCAGTGAGGGACATGGGAAGGGAGGAGACGTGTGACGGAGGCTGCACAGGCTACGAGGTATGCCAAAGAGGTGCCACGGAAAAATGGAAGCCAAGGTCATGGGTGTTCGTGAGAGTTGATGGCTGCATTGGAAAGCACAGGAGGGCTGAGCCCCAGTCCACAGCACTGAGCCTGTGTTCTGTGGCCATCACCCCCACTGATGATCCCTGAGTGCACTAAGGTTGAGGAGCTCCGAATCTAGCCTAGCATGAAGTTTCAGTGGCGTTAAGGAGGATGGGAGGGGGACAGCTGGGAGACCGTGAGGGGGTCATGGCGAGACTTGATGAAGGGAAAAGTGGAGGTTCAAGGGCTGGCAGAGGTGAACGGAGGCTCCAGGCTGTGCTGTCCTGCTGGGCAGGCTAGAAAAGGCTTAATATGGGCAGGGAGGTTTTTATATCCACGTCTCCCACTTCTCGTATTTCTGCTGCTACCAAACTGAAGGGGCTTGTGTCAGACATTCCCTTTATTTTTGGAGTTGAGTCCTCTGAATGGCTGAACTCAGGGAGCCCTCAGGAGCTGCTTGGGTGGAATTTTCATTCCGTGTGACCAGCACAGCCAGGAAGACCCACCCCAGGGCTGCGATCAGGATTGGATTATCTATAGGATCTGGGTTATCTTCCATGGTTGAGAAACTCTTCAGGGTATAGGGGGAATGGGATAGGATAGGCTTAGGTTTATGGAACCAGCATTTATTGGTTTATGTGTCACGAACTATCTGAGCAAGAGAGTAATGTGATCTTACATATGGTATTTCCCAAAGCACATTCTCTGGGATATTAAAAGTATACCATTGAGGGAGGGGAAGAATTCCAAGTAAAAATAAGTCTGAGAAACACTGGATTAGAAACATTGGATTTATTCACTGAAGGACTTTTCAGGGTCAATATGCTTCTAAACTCTCCAAGAGATAGTTGAATATACAAGTCGTGCCTCAGTATTTAAGAGGGATTCCTTTCAGGACCCCCAAGGATACCAAAATCTGTGAATGTTCAGTTCCTTAATATGAAACAGTATATATGCATATAACCTATGTACATCTCCATCTCTAGGTTACCTATAATAGCTAATATAATGTAAATGCTATGTAAGTAGTTCTTGTTCTATATTTAGGGAATAATGACAAGGAAAAAAATGTCTGTTCAGTACAGATGAAAAATTTTTTCAAATACTTTCTATCTGGTTGATCAAGTAGTTTTTGTACCCCCCGTGGATGCAGAGGGCCGACCGTGCCCCTTGGGCATGCTGTACTGCAGGTCTCTGGTTCTGGACAAACCCCAAGAAAGGAGTGGACCATAGAAAGTGCTTTGAGAAATGTAAGTGGGCGGCAAAGAGCCCAGATTTGAGGTCACAAGACATGACTGGAGCACTAGTTCTGCACCAAATAGCTGTGTGACCTGGGGCAAGCTGCTATGGCCATGGCACATCTGTAAAGTCCACCTAGAGAACAGTGTCTCCCAGGGGCCTGGTTGTTATCAGGATTATGTAATGCCTGAGGAGCACTGGGGGACATGTCCGCACCAAGAGATCCCCATTAAAAGCCTGGGCTGGGGGGGCTGGAGTTGTGGTTCAGTGGTTAAAGCACTTGCCTAGCATGTGGGAGGCACTGGGTTCCATCCTCAGCACCACATTAAATCATAGTAATCATAATAATAATAATAAAGGTATTAAAAAAAAAAAAAGCCCTGGCTGGGAAATGCCTGTGTGTCTGCTCTAATGGTCTAGGACATGTTGGTCGCAACTTCTGTCCTCACCTGCAAAGACTTTCAAAGCCTGGGACCCCACCAGGAAGGAACGGGAGGCAGGGGTGGGGGAGGGGCACTCCCCTGCTCCTTGCGAAGTGGAGAAGGAGGCTCCAGGAATCTGTGGTGGTGGCGGTTCTTGGAGAGGTTGGGGATCCGGAGGTGGTGGCCGGCCAGCCAGCCCGCCCCTGCCCTGGTGCTCCAGGATCCTGACATTGTGAGGGGGCACACAGGAAACCTCCCCAGGCTAGGCGGGCGCTGAGCAGCTGCCGGACTTGGCCCCTGTCCCAGCGTTGCCTTCCCGGAGGTGGACGATTCTAGGAAGAGGCTCCCAGAAAAGCTCCCAGCGGCTGCCTCTGGCTGACGTCAGCGCCTCTGGACAGCGCCACCGGGTCTGGGGGGTTTCTGCAGCAGTGGTGACTGGGGAAAAGCGTGCCTCTCTCCCGCGGGCTCTGTGCCATTTCTCTGGGGTGTGGAGAAGTGGGGACAGATGGCGGTGCTCCAGGGAGAGGTCCAAGCCCAGGGTCACTGTATAGGGGCCATACCTACCTTGGGGTCAGGGGCAGCGTCCGAGAGCCCACCTCTCCCTTCCAAGCCCTGGAATCCAGTCCCTGTGGGCTGTGTGCCTGGCAGTGCCTGCTACCCCTGCATTTAGCCTCCCTCAGTCTCCTGACAGCCTGGGAGGGAGAAGAAGATGCCCACCATCTGTCCCATAGTACTGTGATCCCAAGGTTCAACACAAAGGTGACAAGCATCCAGCCTGAGAGCAACCAGAATTTGAACCCACATTTGCTCAATGCCAAAGCTCTAATTAGGAGGGAAGCGCAGACTCCTGGTTTAAATGTCTTGCTATGTCCTGGCATATTGGGTTAAAGAAAAAATCCATATCTCTGATTGAAGGAATATACTCTTGCTTTTTGCTTTCTTAAAAAAAAATATTGCAGGGCCCTGGGATGCTGAGTTCTGTTGGCTGCCTGTGCCCAGGGCCTAATGGCTTTTCCAGAACTGCTGCATCACCGCCAACAGACAATTCAGACAGGCCGCCCTCCCCTCTTGGCCTCTGGGCTGGCCCCCATCGGCGCAGCACCTCCAGGTCTCTTTCTCTAGCCAGGGTGGGGCCTCCCACGGCTCATGGCCTTGGGCCCAGGGCTCGCCTCCTTCCCTGGCAGCAGTCTCCACATTTTCTGGCTTAGTAAAACCCTTTTTTGTCTGCCCAAGGGAGAGTTGTGATTGGCTTCAGCTGGAATGACCTCATTCTCTCCAGAATTTGGGGATGTTCCCATTTTCCACAGCTCCACCTTCATCCAAGGAGTTCCCTTCTGGCCATCTTGCCTTTAATGGCCACCCCGTGTGGGTCGACCCAAGCTTAGGAATTCCCCATTTACACTCAGGAAGGCAAGTGTGTACTGTGACTCTTGTTCTCTCCCACCCAGTGCTCCTGGGACATGTTTCCTCAGCCTCATCTGTCTCTCCCCACTGATCTCTGCCCTCTCTCTAGGACTCTAGGGAAACTACATTATTTAAAACAATCACAATTACCTTTGAGCTAGCTCTTCTTTCTCACTATCTCATTTAATCTTCAAATAACCCCATGATATAATAAGAGTTATTATCAGTTTTCAGATGAAGAAATAAAGACTTAGGTGCTAGGCATGGTGGTGCAGGCCTGTAATCCCAGCAGCTCTGGAGGCTGAGGCAGAAGGATTGAAAGTTCAAAGCCAGCCTCAGCCACTTAGCAAGGCCCTGAACAACTTAGCAAGACCCTCTCTCTAAATATAATATTTTAAAAAGGGCTGGGGATGTGAATCAGTGGTTAATTGCCTTGGGTTCAATTCCTGGTCCCAAGGAGGAGGAGGAGGAGACAACACCTGTCCCATTTAGAAGAATTCTGACTGTGCCTTTTAAGTGAAATAAATAAGAAAGAATAGAGAAGGACAGCCCTAGAGTCCTAATAACTGTGCAGCACTTTGTAAAACTGATTGCCTTGTGTATGTGACTCTTGCCAGTCTCTGTGACCTCTGCAGTTCCCCCCACCACAGAAAAGCAGTATAGGATGTCAGTAGAGATTAGACTGAGGAAGTCCTCCAAAGCACTGGGCTCCATCCTCCACGGTATCCATGAGATATATGTGTCCTATCCGAGAGAGCCAGGTGGCCAGAAAGGAGACAAGGCACGTTTTGGTTAAGAGCCTAGGCCCAGAGGTTGAAATGCCTGTGTTTTAAATGTTGCCCCTGCCCTTAACAACAACAACAAAATTCAAGTAGCAAACTCTAGTACCTGTGGTTATAGTCTTATTTGGAAATAGGATCTTTACAAAGGTAATCAAGTTAAACTGAAGTCTAGGGGGCCCTAATCTAATATGGCAGGAAGCTAGCAGAGAGATCAGGTGGTGGGTCTACAAGTGAAGGAGTGCTAAGGATTGCCAGCAAATCACCAGCACTAGGAAAGAGGCAGGGACAGGCTTTCCCGTCACAGGCCCTGGCTCACATCTTGATCTTGTACTTCTACGCACCAGAATTGTAAAACAACAAATTTCTGGTATTCTAAGCCATTCAATCTGTGGCACTTCATTTTGGCAGCCCAGAAAATTAATACACTTGATAAATTCTTAAACTCATTGCACTTCTGCTTTCCCATGTGCAAAATGGGGATGATTTTACTAACCTCATTCATGAAATTAATCCATCCCTGTGATAATTCCAGGCAGAGTGCATTGGGGTGAGGGGAGGGGTGTGACTCTCAGAGCTTGAAGCAGCTCATAGCAAAGGTCTCCTCCTCCCTGCAGTACTTTAATTCCGTGACTCCAAATATACCATCTGATGAGCTCTGGTGCCTCAGTTGCCCTCCCTCCTTTTCTGCCTATCCCAACTGAAAAGACCCCAGCGTGGCTGTCAGTTACTATTGCCCAGTGTTTCACAGGGAAGGGAGGATGGGGCCGGCAGCCTTCCTGAGACATGTATTGACCTAGACCCTGAACCCCACTTTGTAGCTTACAATACACAAATGTGCAGGAATGCTGGGTTAGCTCTTCCAGATACTTAAAATGATTTTTCAGTCAAAGAAATGCATCCTTATTTTAGTAACCAGATTCATAAAGCTGCCCCTCACTGTCACCTGGCTCAGAACTGAGCTCCAAGGACTTATTTTGAACATCTCTGTTTGCTTGGAATAAAGGAAGACATTAAATCTTTTTATCTCACCACTCCTAAAGTTGAAAATGGAAAAAACTATTGTCAGTTAAATGCGTATTATTTATTGTAGCCAATCCAGTCTGGTCTGTCACATTAGAAAAGTCATGTGTGTGAGCCACAACCCCAGCACCCACCCCCTGCCACACACACACTTCTTTTTTGTGTATATTTTATTTAGAGACAGGGTCCTACTGAATTGCTTAGTGCCTTGCTAAGTTGCTGAGGCTGGCTTTGAACTCACAATCCTCCTGACCCAGCCTCCTCAGTCACTGGGATTACAGGCGTGTGACACCATGGCAGTCATGTGTGTTTTTAATACGTGATACAAATACTTCCAAGTTCATTGCAGGCCCATTATAATCAATGTGATATGTTTAATTTGCCAGGGCTAGAAAATAATTGTACTCTTTTGAATAGTTGCAGAGATTTATAGTGAATGTGGCTTTGATTTTATGGTATATACTTGTCTTTATTGATGATTAATTTGTTCAGAAATCATCACTTTAGCATACTTGTTTTGGGGAGTTTTTCTACTTTCCTATATTCCTTCTTCCTCTTCGCTTCTTGTATTGTTAATTTTGTATTTTAACAACATCTACCACAACTAACATCTTTTTGTTTTAGTTGTGAAAAGTGACAATTTTTTTTATTTTAGAAAAAAAATAGCAGAGTATTTAAAAAAATGAAATAATATTTCCCAGAATCAAGGCTTTTAGAGTATTTCATTTTTGTCTTTTTTCTAAACCTGAGCATAAGGAAGGTTTAGAGCATAGGGAAGGTATAAGAGGAGCAGGTGTTTGTGGGCAGAGTGGGACATGTCCAGGCTGGTGTGGGGAAGTGGCGGGGCACTTCCAGGCTGGCAGGAGCTGACTCTGCAGAAGGTGCCTAATAAGGAGAAAGCACAGAAACTATACTTGAGGCCCTTAACAGTGACAGCTGTAATAAGCACTCTAGGATTGTTAGCCATTGTTTTTGTTATCAGGGAAAGCAAGCAGGATTTGGAGAGGTGGAGAGGTTGGGGAAGCTAGTTGAGCTTCTAGTGAGTTCAGTTCAATGAAGCAAGTGTTTACCACACACCTGTGGGCCAGGCACTGTGCGTGGCCTCCTGGTGGTGGAGACTCAGCACTCTCCCCCCCATCAAACAGCGGACAGGCTGGTGGGGTTGTAACAATAACAAGCTAGTGCCATTGAGCGATGTGTAGGATACCAAGGCTCACAGAGGAAGCCACTGGCCAAAACCACAGATAGTGAGTGGGAGCAGGTAGTCCAGCTGAGATTCAGCTGTGAGCAGGGATTGGAGGAGGGGAGGGGGGAGGAAAGAAGGTGTTTCTGGCCAAAGGAAGAACATTCCAACCTTGTAGAATGAGAGGCCTGTCCCTTTATTCCACTACCAGTCAGCTGGGTGTGTCGGGGAGGGAGTGGAGACTAATCTTTATCAGAGGGCACTGGGGAGTCCCCAAAAGGAAGGGAGTGTCACAAACTAATCTGTGCTTTCAAAGAATCACCATAAGGAGGGGACCTGGCCAGAGGAGACAGATGGTGACATTAGGTGAGAGACTTAAAGCAGCCTCACCTAAGGAGGTGGCAGTGAGAATAGGGACAAGGGGACAGAAACCAGAATTCCTTAAAAGAGGAAACGACAGGAGCCAGTCTTTGTCCTCAAGGGTCTCAGGTTCACATTGAGTTTATTTCCGAATGGAAGGTGTGTGGGGGTGCTGATGGGGTGTGGGGAGCCCAAGAGTCTGGCTGGGCCTGGCTGTGGGAGGGAGGGACCATGGAGGCTCCTGCTCGGGTGTTAGTGGGAGCCTGGGACAAGTGGGTCCTGGATGATATCAGGTGTGGGAGCCTTCTTGGAGCCCTGAAAGGGAGGAGACCACAGAAGGGAGACGCAGCCTAGAGCATGGCTGCAGCTATGGCACAGGAATGGGGGCGGGGGAGTGGGAGCCAGGCAGGTGGGAGTACTGGCCTGGGCCTAAGGGGGAAGCAGAGCAGTGGGTGGGAGGCTTGGCTGGTGGAGGGAAGGGATCCTTCATGACTCAGGGATTAGGGCAGTGTCCCTGTGAAGACAGGGCGACCAGAACCCCAGCAATTAGGCAGCCAAGTGGATGAGGTAATACTGTGGCTCTCCTGCTGCCTGAGTGCCTGCTGCAGCCCAGAAGCCGGGGGATTAGCAGGGATCATCAGGTCACTTCACCCTCCACATCACCACCACCAGCATCATGGCCCCCCATGTGGTGCAGAGGGGTTGAGAGACTTGCCCTGGTCATAAGCCATGTGAAGCCTTTCACTCAACATGTCTTGAGAGCCAACTTGGAGAATTAGGGATAAACACTGAAGACATGAATATGGTGACGAGTTCAGGACAAAGCTAGCATTTTCCCACGATTTCCTGTTATCATCATGTGCCAGACACAGAGGCAGGCCCCAGAGACTCTGTGGATAACAAAATGTGCAATTCCTGTTCAAATGGACCTCAGGTCCCCAGAGGACACTGACCTGAAATAAGAAAGAAGCAAATAAAAATATAACATAAATCACAGGGAGAGCTAAGAAGGAGAACAGGCTCCATGCTATGAAGCCCCCAGCCTGCCCTAAGGCCCAGGCCACAAAACAGCAAGACTCTGGTGGCTAGGGGCCCCGGGTTCTACAGCTGGTTTTGCTGTCATAGTGGCACCTCCAGGTCAGGGTTTCTTTTCCGGAAAGAAGAGAGGCAGTAGTAGCTTTCAGACTTCATCTCAGCTGAGGAATCTTTAGCAAATAGAATCTTGAGCAGAAACTAAGATTAACATGGCCACAAACAAAGCCAGCTGCTCTAATTGTGGGCAAACTGCCCCCCTAGGCCATGGTCTTTCTTTCCTTCCCTGCTCAGTAGCCCCAGAGGAGCCTCACAGAATCCCCTGAGCTCTGTGGAGCACAGCTAGAAAACCATGGTGTTGTAGCAAGACTTGACATTAAGTGAGCACTTACTAAGAGCTATTTTGTTACATTATCTCATTTAATTTTCTCAACAACCCTTTGACACCATTTTACCAGCGAGGAAGCCGAGGCTTATAGGGATTGATAATGTAAATAAAGAGCTGCTTAGAACTTCTTATTGGAATAAAAATGAAGTTACTGCCCATGATCTGGCCCCTGCTCACCTGTCCAGCCTCATCCTTCCCACTCCCTGCCCCACACATAGCACACATCCTTCCCACTCCCCCCAACTCTAGCACACCATGTTTCTTTGAGTCATAGACACCCATCTCTCACCCCAGCCTCAGTGCATGCTTTTCTATTCTTCTCCCAGAGTCTTAGTTACCTATTACTGCTACAAGAATTACCACAAATTCAGTGGTTTACGGCAACACAAATTTATCCTCTTATAGTCTGGGGGTGAGAAGCCTCGACTGGGTCATCTGTGTTCCTTGTGGAGGTTCTAGAGAACACATTTCCTTGGCTTTTCCAGTTTCTCCATCCAGACATCCTTCGCTCGTGACTCCCTTCCAGCAATGACACACTCTGCCCTCTGCTTCCATTGCCACATCTTCTCTGACTCTGACTCTCCTGCCTCTTCCTCATAAGGACCCCTGTGCCTACACCAGGCGATCCAAGATAGTCTCTCATTTTTCAGATTTTTTTTTTTTTTTTTAGCACTAGGAATTGAACCTAGAGGCACTTTTCCACTGAGCTACATCCCCAGACTTTTTGAGGCACAGTCTCATTGAATCATGGAGGCTAGCCTTGAACTTGTGATTCTCCTGCCTCAGCCTCCTGAGTTGCTGGGATTATAAGCATGAGCTATGGCACCTGACCTGAGATCCTTCATTTAGTGACATTCTTTTTTTTGCCATGTAAAGCAACACAGTCAGAGACTGTGTTGGAACAGGAATCCAAATGTGGACATTCTTAGCAGGCACGATTTAGCCTGTCACTCCCCACCCATAACTCTGCTCATCCTTCTGATCTGAGTTTAAAGGTCCAGGAAGTCAACCCTGACCTCCCTAGGAGCAACCTGTTATGGGTTCTCACAGCATCATGTCACAGCCTCAGTCTTCGGGATGCTTATCCCATTAAAGCCAGGGCTCTGAATAAACTTCCCCAGTGTGGGGGCCACTGGGTTTTCCATTTGTATTTTCAGAGTCTGAATCAGAGTCTAAGGCTCAATTTGCTAAATAACTGGATGAATAAATGAATGAACTTGCCTGAGATCACAGCAGCTAGTGGCTGAGGTGGGATTTGAACTTGGGCAGTGAGTTTAGAGTCCTTCCCTCTTAGCTATCCATTAAAAATCCTGGTAAGTAAGTAAGCTCAGACTCAGGGGACACCTTTCTCTTCTGCAACATCTCTGCAGGTAGGTTTCTGGCTGGCCTACACTTGTACACCTCCAGGGCCAATAATCCTGCGATTTAGCCAGGCACAGTAGCTCCGGGGCTAATCCCAGCTCCCCTGGAGGTGGAAGCAAGAGGTTCATAAGTTTGAGGTAAGTCTGTGTAATTTAGTGAGATCTTGTAGCAAAATAAAAAAATGAAGAAAAGGTCTGGGGATGCAGCTCAGTGTGGTTCAATCCCCAGTGCAATCAATCTGAGATTTAGAACACCATTCACGGTAGGGTTGGTGGACTGAGGGTCTTCCTGGCAACGCTGACCAGGTGGGGTTGGGAAGGTGGGCAAGGGGGCTGAAGAGGCAGCAGAGGGAGAGGTGGAGGCGGAGCCCATCCGGAGAGCCGGTGGCACCCACAGAGAGGAAGAGAACTCCAAGGGCAGCCCTTGGGCACACCCACGGGGAGAAGGCGATGCCAGCAAGGAAACGAGCTGTCAGAAACCCGGAGACGTGGGAAAGTGCAGTGTCATGGAAACCAGGGGAGGGAGCTGGTCCATCCTCCGGGAAGAGGCGGCCCGGGGCCGCGGGGTGGAGCCGGGGGTGGGAGGGCCACCTGTCCTGCCTGGAAGGCCAGGTGTTGACCCTCAGCCGGGCCATTTCAGTAGACTGCCAGGGAGCTGGAGGACGAGCTGGAGGCTGAGTGGGCGCCACAAGGATCAGGAGGAAATGCAATGAGACCACACATTTCCGGATCTGGCAGGGAAATAAGAGGATGGTTGCTGGGAGGGGGCCGGGCAGCGAAGACACGGGAGACGCGCGTGGGTTTGCAGGCGCCTGGGAAGAGCCTGGGAGGAAGCCGCGGAGAATCGAGAAGGAGGGCACGTCGTGGGCGTGCACCCAGCTGGGTGGGAGAGTCTGATGATGAGTCAGCGCTCAGCAAACCCAGCGGGTGAGAGAAGGGGAGGCGGCGCCGGCTGCGTGGCTAGGGCCGGGAGCTGGGCTTCCTCCCTCCAAGTTCACGCAGGGGTTGCTCTGGAGAGGAGGAGCGATCGTGGAGGAGGCTCAAGCCACTAAACACAGAACCGCAGCACAGCCTCCGGCCTCCCGCCCCTTGCAATAGGCTAAGTGCTCTCTGGAATCTGGGAGACCTCGGAGAACTCTGCCCTGGGCTTGGAGCCAGGAGTGAAGCCACTAGGGAGGGACTCGATGGGGGAGGTAGCTCAGCTTCTGCCTCTCTTCCCTACAAGGTCCCTTCCCTCTCCAAGGACTGTTATTACTTCATTTTGAAGATGTGAGTCCACTTTGTGCTTTGGATCCCTTTGGCAGGCTCATGGAACCTGTGGCCCTTTTCTCAGATTAAATGCATAAAATAAAATACCTAGGTTTGCCATATATATGGGAATTTTGCTTGCATTTTCTGGATTGAATCCAGGGGCTCTACCACTTAGCTCCATCCCCAGACCTCTTCTTTTTTTTTTTTTTTTTTTTGAGACAGGGTCTCACTAAGTTGCTGAGACTGGCCTTGAAGTTGCTATCCTCCTGCTTCAGCCTCCCAAGTCTCTGGGATTACAGGTGTGAGCCACCAAGCCAGGCCAGTGTACACCTCTTTACAAAGTGTTAAAGACCTAGCCAGGGTCCATTTCAAAGTGGTGATGAGCATAAACAGCATTTGGAGATATGTGAAAAACTCTAATGTGATGTAAAAATGTCAAGTGATTTCTGGAGACAAAATCACAGGTTCCCCTTCCAACTGTGGTTGCTGCTGACTGTCACAATGGAAAGAATGCTCAGTTTGGTGGACCTTACTGATCCCTTGATTTATATCCGTGACCTTTAAAAGGTCACAGACTTCCTCAGCAACAAAGTCCCAGCACCTTCAGATGACATCACAAAGGCCAGACAAGACAATAAGTTAGTGCCATAGCAAAGGCTTATTGGGGATTGGGGTGGGGGTGGGGACAGCATTGCTTAAATCTAGGGACAGCAAGCCTGGTATAATCTTCACATTTTTAAGAGATTCCAGAAATACCAATTCTTACATAAACTCTCCTAGTCTTCAAATGTTAGCAAAAACATTCATATCTTAAAGGGTACTTTGGAGGCCAAGCATAACCCAGCTGCAGCCTGGAGATAGGGGGTTTTGGTTCCCTGCTCTGTGGGGTCCTTGGTGTGGTCCGGACATCATCTTCCAGGCCAGTTGTCCTCTAGGAGAGGCCTGTTGGGCCCATGGCTCCAGTCTAAAAACATACTGGGCAACAGCTCCAATCTGCAGTAAATCACCACAGGAAACCTACAATTGTCTGCTTTGCCACCTCACGCCCCGCTCTGCCCCACCCCCCACAGACTGTGTCCACATGCATTGCTCCATGGAAGGGAGCCGGATCCAGCCAGAAACCCTGAGTTTCAGTCTCAGTTTTGCCACTTATCAGTCACCAATCTCTCTCCACCCACCTAGGGTCAAATCTACAAAGTGAGATTAAGGGATCATTGGCACAGTCTAAGTTGCAGGATGCTGTTCAAATGCGAGAAGTTCTGGTTATTTCCAGTTTCCTTTGTTCTCTGTTCCACTCAACTGGGTCCCCAAGAGCTTAGGGTGTAGGACATGAGGAAAAGAAAACATGTTTGTCCCAAGATGTTGCACAATGGACAATATCTGCTAAATGCCCCAAGCAAGAGGGAAAGGCAATTGTCTGACTCATTCCAAACGTGGTCATCTTGGAAGGGTCCAAGGATGGGCAGTTACCTCCAGCATTTTTCTGGCAGCCCCGAGATTGGGAAGGGGAAGCAGGAGAAGCCACAGGCCTCAGAGACAGAGCTGCTTTCATTTGGTACACATTGTTTGGCTCAATTCCTGCGGGTTTCATTCTTATTTTCAGATGGTGCAAACTGATGCTCTGAGCTGTTCCTGGGTGGGGGAGCGGGTTGTTAAGGGAGCTGGGAAATGAGACTGCAGACGAATTCTGCCACCACGTTGTCACATCCCAGCCTTTATTTATAAAAAGAAGGTCCTGTGGCTCTGTGGGAGTTTTGCTTGCATTTTCCTGGTAAGTGCTTTGCCCCGCCCTAGATGAGCTGGGGTATGGCAGGCACTGTGACCCTGGGTGGTGGCCACTGATTGGGCTGTCTGGAACTGGGTGGGAGAGCCCCACCCTCGATGGGCTAATGCTTGAGAATGAATTAGGGTTCTGGGGAAGTGGAAGCCACAGAGCAAGCCATACTGGGGACACAGAGGAAAAACAGGAGCCATTGTTGGAAATGGAACTTGCCAGAGTCACCGACATAGATCTAGCTAGCCCCTTATGTGGCTTTGAGACCTTGAGCAGATCTAATAAATTGATACCAAAAACGTGTTTAAAGCATCTTAGGTGATCAACAAATGATAGCTCTTTTTCCAGAGCATCCCTGAAGTCCGTAACAAAGCCCATGGGGCCATCTCTGCAAATTCTGGGAGACACTTGAACTCTTTGGCACCTGGTGAACCTCTACTTCTCTATTATGATCAGCTCAAATGACACCTCTGCTGTAAAGCCCCTTTTCCATGTCACTGTTAAATGATGGCATTTTGCTAGGGTGGATACTGAACACTTGATCTCTGTCCATACAGGGCAGACGTGGGTTTTGTAGGGCATGACACCAATTTAAGAGGCCTTCTTTGCGAATAAAACAGTCTGACTTTCATAGAGTTTGCAAAACAAAAATGACCTCACAAGCATACAGTTCAGGACCTTGGAAGGAACAGGAGCAAGTGAGAGGTCAGGATGCTTATGCTTTGCCAACTTCATAGTAAACCCATCTCTGGTCTCAAGTAACTTGCTCCAAATTCTGCTCTTGATGTCTGCACTACATTGGCCTTCCCTGCTACTGATGGGTTGAGATTGTGGGGCTCCAATTCAGGGCTTCCCTGTGAAAACAAAGCACTGTAATCACTAGTTGGCTCATCTGCCACTACTGTAGTCTCAGCTTCTTTTAGGCTCAATGACAGGTGTCATTCATCTTTACAAGTGAGCTTATAGCAGGTGCTCAATAAACATATGTGGAGAGACTGCATGCTCCCCTTCACTGTGGTGTGCCCTTGATCTGCACCAGCTTTCCCATTTCATGCTCCTGCTCCTGGACTCCTGCCCTAGCTGAATGCTTGGGGAGAATTTTCAGGGTGCAAAAGGGAAAGAAAAAGGAAACCTTCTTATGGGACTTATGTGGGGCTGCAGAAAAGAATAGGCAATTCATACATTCAGCAATTTACTGGGTGCATTCTAAGTACAATTGTGCGTGTCCTGAGAAACGCATCATTAGCCAGTTTCCTTGTTGTGCAAACATCATGGAGGGCACTTAACAAACCCAGATGACATGGGCCAGACACTCAGAATGGCCTCTTGATGCAATCAAGTACACGGTTAAAAAAAAAAAAGTTGCATGAGGCTGCTATGGCCACAGCACAACATACTGTTTTACAAGAAATGTTTTTAATAAGTAAGAATGCTCTAAAAAATAACAATAAAAAGTATAATATAGAAGACCAGGCCTGTTGGTGCATACCTGTAATCCCAGTGGCTCAAGAGGCTGAGGCAGGAGAATCACAAGTTCAAGGTCAGCCTCAGCAACTCAGCAAGGCCCTAAGCAACTCAGCAAGACCCTGTCTCTAAATAAAATACAAAAAAAGGGCTGGGGATGTGACTCTGTGATTAAGTACTCCCAGGTTCAATCTTTGGTACCAAAAAAATAAAATATAGTATAGTAAATGCATAAACCAGTAACAAGATTGTTTATTATCAAGTACCATGTAGTGTAGATAACTACATGTGCTATACTGTCATATGACTTGCAGCGTAGTGGGTTTATTTAACCAAGTATCACCATGAGCATGAGTAACATGTTGCACTAGGTTACAATGTCACTACTCGATAGGAATTTTTCAGCTCCATTATAATCTTATGGGACTACTGTTGTATACGTGGACTGTTGTTGTTGACTAAAACATTGTTATGACTATACTAGGAATTAGAAGAGAATAAAACAGACTAATATCCCTGTCCCAAGGAGGCTGCACACTATAGAGGGGAAATAGATGGTAACAAAATAATCTCATCACCTGACAGGTAGTGGTGATATATGTTATGGAGAAAAATAAGTCAGGGAAGGAGGACCAGGTCTTTGGGTAAAGTGGGCCTCATGGAGAAAGGGATGTTTGAGCAAAGTCTTGAAGAAGGACAGGGTGTGAGCCATGTGGCTGTCTAGGGAAGGCCTTCCAGGGAGAGGAACCTCAAGTCCAAAGGCCCCCGTGGCAGAAGTGTTCCCCATGAGTGGAGGGAAGAGCAAGGTCACCTATTGTGATTGAAGAGAGAGGGTCAGCTAAGTGACAGGGGCCAGATGATACAGGATCTGTGAGCCATTGTGGCAAATTTGGACTTCACTCAGAGAGAGATTCGAGCTGAGCCATTAGAGAGTGGAGAGCAAAGTGACCCAATCCAACTTTCATTTTAAAAGGATCCCTCTGACTACCAAGTTGAGAATAAATTGTAGAGGGCAAGAGTAGAACTGGAAAGAACAGTTTCAAACTATGTGAAGAACCCAGAGGGGAGAAGATTGCAACATGGACAAGGTGAGTAGCTATGGTGGAGTGAGGAGTGACATATCTCCGGGTGATTTTGAAGATAAAGATCATGGGAAGTGGAATGTGAGGGAAAGAATGGAGTAAGGATGGCTTTGAGGATTCTGGCCTAAGTCAGAAAAACAGGAATGCCCAGGGGAGAAGATTTCGTGGGGAGGGTGAGGATTTTGAGTATGACATGTTAAGCTTGAGAAATTTCTTGAGGTCAAGTAAGCAGCTGGGTCATGAGACTGGGCTTCCGGAGAGAGGCTGTCTGGAGAAATAAAGGTGGGAGTCTTCCATCCCTGGGGGTATTCAAGGCAGAGAATGAGATCAGCTCCAAGGCTTGTAGACTGAAAAGAGGTCCAAGGACTGACCTCCCGGGCTGGCCAGAGGTCAGAGAGATGGAACAGAGAAGGAGCAGCCATCCAAGTGAAAGGGAGAGTGGGGGGTGGGGCATAGTGTCCTGGTAGCTGGGAAAGCCAGTGTGTCCAGGAAGAGGACATGATCAGGGTCAGCTGCTGCTGATGGGTCAGGAAAGCTGAGAGAAGTGTTCACTGGATCAACAGCAAGAAGGCCTTGATGACCTTGTCAGTAGAAATTTCTATGGATTAATGTGGGTGTGTGTCCGGTTGGAGTGGGTTGAAGCAGAGGAAAGGAGTTCAAGGTAGAAGGACAGACAATTCTTCTGCAGAGTTTTGCCACTTAGGCACAAAGAAGGGGACAAGAGCTGGTGAGGTAAGCAGGGTCAAGAGATTTCTTTTCTTTCCTTCCTTTTTTTTTTTTTTTTTTTTGTACCAGAGATTGAAGCCAGAGTTGCTTAACCACTGAGCTACATCCCAGCCCTTTTTTGTTTTATTTAAAGACAGGGTCTGGCTAAGTTGCCTAGGACTTCACTAAATTGCTGAGGCTGCCTTTGAACTCATGATCCTCCTGCCTCAGCCTCCTGAACTGCTGGGATTACAGGCAGCCAGCGAGAGAAGGTTTCTGGTGAGGGAGAAATACTCCATGTTGAATGATTCCATAGAGACACACTGATGACACAGGAGAGAGACAAGAGATAGGCCGAGGTGACTGGCTTGAATGAGTGAGTGGGTCTGGGATGTAGAACACAGGAAAGAGGGTGAGGCCTTGCAAAGGGTGTTGATGGTGTAGTAAGAGACTGACAAGAGCCGAGTTGTGGCTTCTAAACAGGGTGAGAGGTGAAGCCTTGAGGTGTTGGGAGGGACACTAAAAAGAAGAGATGAGTTCAAGGATCGTGGGTCTTGGTGGCACAATAAAATTTTGGGATTGGAGCAGGCTGCTAGTTGGCCCCCAAATCATTTTTTCCCCTTCTTATTTAAGACTTTTCCTGAGTACCTTCCTGCCCAGGTAAAAACCATATTTCCCAGACTCCCTTGTAACTGGGTGTAGCCATGTGACTAAGTTCAAGCAGTGAACATAACAAAAGTGAAGTCTGCAAGTTCCACACCACTGGCATAAAGGGAATTTGTTTACCCTGCACCTGCAGCCTGTTCCCCTCCTAGAATGTCGACATGCCCGTGGTCAGGCTGCAGCCACTGTGCAACACCCTGGGCAGGGTTTCTTGGCTTTTTCATGGACCCCTTTGGTTGTCTCGTCTACAGCCCCTCTCAGAATATGGTTCTTAAGTTCATGGAGCAAAACCATAAGATTACAGAGGAAAACAACCATGGTGAAATATCAAAATATTAAAGAATCATAAATTTTAAATTTAATAAAATATTAAAGAATTATGATCTAATCATATATATATTTCCTTATTGATGCATTAAAGGACAATCTAGCCACAGATCTGATAACTACCCAACTTTCAAAGTAATGGTGAACAAGATTTCACAATATCTGCAAAATCTAAAGGTGATAAGAAAATAACTGATATCTGTGGGAGCCCGGATCACAGGTACTACCCACATTCCTGTGTGTGGCATGATCTTTATAAGACAGCAGGTGTAGTGAGCCCCTGAGTTCTGGCCAGACCTGTCCCAGACATCTTTGCAGGTGGAAGAACCACAGGGTGGAAGAAAACCGTATTCCAGAATAACCTCGCTAGGCAGAGCCACCCTGCTGCCCAGCACCAGACTGTGTGAGAGAGAATGAAAATCAGACCTTTTCACACTATTGTCGTGGGGGTCTTCTTGTCACCGCAGCTTGGGGTACTCTAGCATCCTAACAGAGGGGAACAGAGAGGGGGATAGTGGTGAGCCCTGATTGCCTCGCCCCCACCCAACGCCACCGCAGAGACAGCGGAGAGCCTCTGCACTCCCGAGCCGGGACACCCGAGGCAAGCCGGTCCCCTTCTGTTCCCCCAGCGCCTCCCAACGCCCGCGCGCGCCTCCCCCGCCCGCCCCGTCGGGGCGTCAGCGAGGTCCACCTGTTTCCTGTGCTTGGCCCTGACAGGCCCGGGCCCTGGCCTCGCTGGCGTCATTACTGGCTGACAAAGGCACAGCTGCCGCTCCCCGCTCCCACCCTCCCGTCCGGACACACCCAGCGACCCGCGGCCGCAGGGAGCAGGAACGCCGCAGAGGACCGGGGTGGTTGGGGCGTGGCGCTGGCAGGAGCCGCAGGACTCCACGAGCTGGAGTCCACGGCGCAGCCGGGAGCAGCAGAAACGCCCTCGAGAAGATCAAGGACAGAGAGGAGAGGGCACAGCCAACTCGGCCTGGGCCCCAGCAGGGAGAGCCTGGAAATCTCTATCAGTGTGCAGTGGGGCAGCAGAGCGGGGCGGGGCAGGGGGTGGAGGGAAGGAGGGACAATGACACTGCCAGATGCCATTGTACCAGAGAAGGTGCTGCTTTCCACCCGAGGCCTCCTTGAGCCTCCATGAGTTCGGTTCCACCCTCTTTGCAACCGTGGAAACTGCATGCTCAAGTGTGGAGAGCTTGAGTCGCCTGCCCAAGGTCACACAGCCAGGGCTAATAAGAGTTCAAACCTCCTTTTAATTACAAAATTACAAGGACTGAAGCTAAACGTGAGGTGCCTCTTTCCTCTCCACCCCCCCCCCTTGGAAAGAGGAGGTCCAGCCTCACTTTAGGGAGTTCTCACAGCACAGTCTCCTTCTCCTCTGGTTAAATGTGTACCTTGGGCAGAAAAGGGCAAGGTTAGACTCCCAGGGAAACCAACCTCTCTTCCCAGGTAGCAGGGTGGGTGGGGGGTGACAACTGTGATTTCTCCTTGTAGGATGGTGATAAAGGTGGCCTGGTGGCCTCTACTGGCCTTCAACCAGGACTGGCCAGTCTGTTTATCCTGGTGATTTCTGATGCACAGACAATCATGGGTCTGGCTGGACCAAGCTCTGTCCTGACAAAAGTCCAGAGGGTGGGTTGGGGGTTGGTTCCAAAAGCCCAGGGAAGGAAAGGAGATATATTTTGTTGAAAGCCCTCAGCTGCTGGAGAAGGGTAAGATAGGAAGGCAGTACTGGACAGTGGAAAGAGCACTGTAGGGTCAGACAGATCCAACACATCTCAGATGTGTGGCTTTCATAAGTCACATTATTTGGTCTATACAGGTCAGCCATATTCCTGCAGCATCAGCTGTCTGCTGGATGACATGAGATCGTAGCCTCTACATGATAGACCTCCCTATTTACTCTCCTTGTGCTCTGAGTGAAGAGTCAGGATGGCTCATGGCAACTTGGATCCTGAGAAACAGATCAAGGCTCAGGGGCAGGAGGACAAGCAGTACCAAGTCAACCTGGAATGGGGCTCCTGGCTCCTTACATGTAGACCTTCCTACAGTCCCAGCCCCGGAGGCTCCTACTTCCAGGGCCAGGTCTGCTCCAACCAGGCCTGGGGACCCACCTGGCTCCCAGACAAAGAACTACATCAAAAGACTACATCGGCTCCACAGGGGAGGCTGCGGGAAAGGGACCATGCTCTATGGCTATGGGAGTGACATGGATTGAGTCCCTCTTGGAAGGTCCACTTTGGAATGTCCATACTCCATACAGAGCCACTAGCAAGTAGGATGCAGCTTTCAGTCTCAAGGTCAGAAATGATGGTCTGGTGGGCCCCTGGATGGAAACCAGCCCAGGGCCCTGTTGAGTCCCTCACTCCTGGGTCAGAAAGGCAGAGGCCTAGTGGGGAGACTGAGCTGGTTAGAACTCCCAGAACCCAAGCCTCTGACCTTCATGCTGCTTAGCTCATCTCTCCCCACTCTCTGGCTGATATCACCCCCAGAACACACTGAAGGCCAACCAAGCAGCAGCACTAGGGCAGGGGGACTCCAGCACACACACACAGCCCTCCACACTCTGCATGCTGGAAAATAAGAGGTAAGTCTAGATAATTAAGTCTGGATCTGCGCTATGGTGCTATGGTGCTATGGTGGTCCATTGTTGGGTACTGATCTGTGGGAGGATAAGTTGGATGCACTCACAACCACACACACCCACACATACACACAAATGAAACTTAAATTGAGTGTAATAAATTCTAGCCATGTACTTTTAAAATTGAGAGCAGGACATAATAGCTATTCAGAATAAATGTTTGTCAATTTCATGGTACAACTGTTAGCTGAATAGAGGGGTAGACATTTCCCATCTAGTTAGAGGAAAAGGAAGAGAAAGGTCAAGAGGCAGAAAAGGAAAGAGGAGGGGAAAGAGGAAAGAGAGAGAAAAGAAAATGGGGTGGCAGGAGATAAGACGAGGCAAGGAGATGAGTCAAGAGGCAGGAGGAATCCCATCTACTTTGTTTATACCTTGCTCACCATGAGCACTCGACACAGGTCTTGTTTCTTACCATAACTGTGCACCTACTATGTGCAGGCTCTTTACTTCCTGACTTTCACAATGAAGCTGGAAGTAGAATATGATTAGCCTTCATGTTATTGATGAAACATCTGAGGATCTGAGAGTTAGATGAGGCCACACAGTGGACCCAGAGTGAAAGGTCAGCTCTGGGTGACTCCAGCGATCTTGTTCTTCCCCAATCTCTGTTAATCTCCTCACTGGCTTGGACAAAAGTGCTTACGTGCTTATGTGTGTATCCTGAAGTCTTATCTAGGTCCAAACTCCTGATCTCTACTTCAGTGGCTGACACACAATAGGTCCTTCCTCAATAAATGTGCAACCAATGAGAGGATTTGGGGGCAGATGGTTAACGCATCTCCTGAGCTGAGAACAACTGCAGGCCCTAACCTCGAACTTAGGGGGAAGGAGGAGAAAACATTCATCAGGCCCCGTTGTGCACTGCCCCTTGCCCCCCACGGTGAACATCCTTATGCTCAAACTACAAGTGGCAAAACAAGTTTCTGAGTTGTCACTACTAAGGAGCAGAATTGTGAGAAGAATCCAGCTGACTTCAAAATTCCACTCGTCCCCAACCAATAAACAGAGCCCACCCACTGCAGATGGCCCCCGACTGGGGTCCCTTGGCTTCCACAGTCCAACTGTGCCATTCTAGTGTGAAAGGCTCCTCCCGTCCTTAGCCAGGGAGACTTGTGGGAGAAGGTTCAAGGTCTTAATGGTCAAGCTTCCATTTGGACAGCTCTTAGCATCCACAGAACCTCTTCCACACGTTGTCTCATGACCCTCACACCCATGTGAAGTCATGAGCCAGAACATGCAGTCCACTTCAAGAAAGTTCTGTGAAGCTATGTGATTTGCTCAAGGTCCCAGAGCTGATCAGTTGCCCCCGGGAAGACCAGAATCTACCTTCTGTGTCAAAGAGAAGGGCTTTCCTCCTCTCTTGTTCCTAGATCAGGATTTGGATGATCTGGTTTTGGTAGAGGAAACCACAATTAGTGACAGAGCAGGCAACTAGATCACTATGGTCAGGAACTATGATGCACTTAGGGAAATGCCAGCATATAAGTGCCAACAGTGTTGGTTATAACTGAGTATGTTGTGTAAAAGTGTTGTGTGCCCTGCTAAAATAAATAAATAAATATTTTAAATTTAATCAGGAAAAACTATCTGGCAAAATTTTCCTGGAGGGAAAAAAAAAAACAAAACACCTTTTTGAGGCCAGAATTGAATTTAAGGCAGGTCTGTATTTAATTTGAGTTTTGGAGCAAAGCTCTCAAGCAAATGCCAATGGACCACCAAGGTCAGGGCCCCAGCGGGTGATCCTAGCTGAGGAAGAGCCTGCTCCCTGACCTCTGGCTTGCTCTGTGACCTTGGCAAGACGTGTTCTGTCCTGCTGGAAGAGGTGTGGTTGGAAACCAGTTTAGGCTTTGCTGCGTGGGACCACAGCTGAGAGGGATGTTGGGCACATGACTCAGACAATAATTGCTGCTTGCCACAGGTCCGTGGGGACTTTTGACTCACCTATCTTGGCTAAATGGGAATAAGAGTCCTGAGAAAGAGGAAAAGAAGTCTGAAAACCAGGAGACAGATTCCCGGGCCATCAGAGGCAGCCCCTGAGGCTTCTCCTCCCTGGGAAGATGCAGGAGGCTCCCACAGTGCCTAGGTGTCTCCAGCTGACTGGCTGGGGCTGGAGTCTGGACTCAGGAAGAAGGTTCTGGGCACAGTTGGCCCTCAATGCTACTGCTTGGATTCCTGAGGGCTGTAAGAGAAGGGACAGGGACTTGAAGCCAGCAGGAGGACCTGAGCAGCCAGAAGGCCCCAAGGCCCAGCTGAAGCCTTGCCTGCTTTCTCTTGCAGGCCTCAAAGGCCTTGTGCAGCTGTGTCTTGCTTCTCTCTGGCTTAAGCTTGTTGAAGATTTTGTTGGCTCACATTTTCCCAGCTTAAGAGGGAGTGTGACCTTGGAGGGACTTGGGCCCCACCATGAATTGAGGGTTGAAGAAAGGAGGCCAGAAAGACTCTCCTTTGCATCAAGGGAGACATGTTCTCCACATTCCCCTGCCCTCTTCCACCTCTTCTCCACTTGTACCCCACCCCACCTACCAGGGATGCCCTTGAAGACGCTCTTCCACTGCTTGAATGCTCTTCCTCCTTCTCCACGCCACCCTCCATAGATGCCTGACTTTCAAGATTGAGCATCATGAATAATTCATGCTTACTGGGAGCCTACTAAGTACCAGATGCTATGCTAAGCATTTTATATCCATTACACCCAGAAGGCTCCCAGCAGCCCCATCAGGTCACTACTGTTCACACCCCATTTTAAAGATGAGATAAGTGAGGCTGGCACAGCTGGTCACACGTATGTGGTAGGACTGGGTTCAAAACCAGAGCTGCTGGGTTCTGTATGTATCTACGTCATTACCATACAGCCTGTAACACCACCCAGGAAGGAAGAGGCTCACTGCACCCCCAGATGCAATTAATCAATGGAATCAAGCTCCTCCTCTCGTTTGCATATGTGGCAGCTGGTTCATGCTGAATTCCAGGGTAACTGTTGGCAAACACTGCTTCACATAGGAACTTCAGAGGGTCAGTGTCCTGTTTGATTTTTGGATTTCCAGGGCCAGCCAGAGTGCCTGAAATGCAGAAACTACTCAATAAACATTGACTAACGTTGAATAAAGATACCAAGACAAATAACGAGCCAGACAGACAGTAACAAACACTAAAAGAGGGATCTAAGCAAAATGTGACAAGGGGTTTGAAGCAGGCAGAGGTCACATCTGGCAGGAAGTAGGGATCAGGAAAGCCTTTCTGAGGGAAGAGGAGGGGGCGTTGGGTCTGATGGTTGGTCCTGGTTGGGTTTCAGTGCCGAGCATGGGAAACAGGGGTGGGGGGCCCAAGCACAGGGTGTCACTTAGTTGTGATTTAGGAGGGACACAGCAGCATGCCAGGAGCAAACAGTGGAGTGATGAATTGAATCGTGCCCACCAAAAAGATGTTGAAGTCCCCCACTGCCCAGTATCTGCAAATAGGACCTACTTTGAATATAGATCTTTGCAAATGGTCAAGTTAGGGTGATCAGGTGGGGCCCAATCTAACATGACTCTGTCCTTATAAAGAGGGGAAGTTTGGACACAGAAACAGTCCAACACACCTGTGCTGACTCTTTGGTCTTAAGCTTCTTGCCTTCAGGACAGTGAGGCCATAGGTACATTCCTATGGTTAAACCCCCCAGTTTGTGGCACTTTGTTACTGAATCCCTAGCAAACTCACATAGCTGGGGGTGGGGGTCTCTGCTGCCCAACTGAGGGTCCGGACAGGGACTACCCCATATAGATGTTTGTCTCTCTGACTTACCCTGAGAAAAGTAGAGGTTCTCTGGGTGGAAACATGAGTGGCAGAGGTAGGTAGGGATGTGGAAATTTCTTCAGACATATTAATGGCTGGCTTGGTCCAGTTCAGCTCTCCACCAGGTGCTTTGAGTAAAAGTTATGATACTCAAACTCCCCTGGTGGTGAGGCTGAGAGGCAAGAGGAACATGCAGGGACAGGGGTGAGCAGTGCATGGCTCAATCATGGCCTCTCCACAACTCAGCTCAGCCCAGCAGCAGGAGTGGGCTGGGCCAAGGCTGGAAGGGTTTGGGCAGCTCACCCGCAGGGTGGGGGTGGGGTACTTTGTATTGCAAGCTGCAAAATACAATTCCACTTTGAGGTGGAAATAATGGAATTTATTGGGCACACATGCTCAGTGTGCCAAGGAAGATGAATTGACAAATAACTATACCCAAGTCAGAAAGTGACAAATACTAAAGGTCTAAACAAAAGGCTACAAGGCAAAAGTGTGGAGGATTCAACCAGAGGTCACCACTTAAGAAGAACCAAGCAAGAACTCAGGAGATCTTTACATGGTGCCAATGACACGGCAGCTCTGGGGCCTGGCTGTGTGTCCCCCCCAGGAGAACTGATTGGCTTACCTTGGGCCATGGGCCCATACTGGGTTTGGGATATCTGTGGCTGGCTGCCAGTTCCTCAAAGGAAAAGTAAAATAAAATAAAAAGTGGTTCTCTAGATTAGAGTGGAGTAACAAGGGATTCTGGGCAGGCAAAAACGACAGACTTACTGCACAGCTAAGGCGAGGAGGGAGAGGGCTGGAAATTGGGGAACTGTCTGACTAAGGAAAGAGTTGGAATGAGTCATGGGTGAGATTAGGTCAGGGAGGAGACAGACTTGGCCAGAGCCCAGGACAGGTGTCAGGGTAGTAGAACTAACATGCATTAGTTCATCTGCCTGGAAGCCACACCTCACACCCCTCCCCTCTTCCGGGAATTCCCCCTCCCCTCTCCCGTTCCCATTAGCATCCCGTGGTCACCATGGAAGCTTCTCTGACATTCTGTCCTAAGGGATCAATCCAGGAGTGGCATCAGACTCAGGCTGGGCCAACTGTAGTACTCAGCCCTTCACACAAAACCCTTTGATTTAAATGAATTTAAAATGCATTTGTGTCTCTCCTAGTTATGTAAGTTTAGGGTTCTATGAATGCATAGTTCTTGCCCTCCTGGAGCTCAGAATGAAGCGAGACAATTATAAACATAGCCGAATACAGTGTGAGTACACTTATGCTATATTTACTGCCATAAGTGAATGAATGCATGAACGCACAGGTAAATACTTGCACACGTGTGCAAATCCTAGCATTCCTTCATGTAAGAAGGCATGAGAATCACAGAGGAGACTCTGTAGAAGAAGAAGGGCATCCAGGAGAGGAACAGCATGAGCAGAGAAGGGACAGTTTTAGAGAATGTTGCCATTGTGACTGAGCATGGCAGGCATGATGGGCAATGCAGCCGAGAGAGCACTGTGGGGATGAGCCTTGTGTGTGTGTGTGTGTGTGTGTGTGTGTGTGTGTGTGTGTGTGGTGAGACAGTCTAGGCTTCATTCTCAGTCCTTGGGACAAATGGAGAGCAGGGGAGTGACGGTTCGGGGGCTGTGTTTTGTGAACAGCCCACAGCAGGGATGTGGAGATGTGAACAGTGCCCAACCTGGTGACCATGCCCATCCTGTCACTCGGACAGAAGAACCCAGAGCTCAGCAGGCACTGAGGACAGTGGTCTCCACAGCCAGGGTTGAATGAAGATGTGCTCTGGTCGGAGCCAGCATCTCTGGACAGAGTCATCTGTCCCAAGGGCTGGTGAAAGGAGGTTGCCAAGGAGTGGAGGCCAAAAGGGAAGGTGGGAGTAGAGTGGAGGTTTGAGAGGAAAACCCAAAGCAAGGACTGACTGGCAGAGCTAGCAAATCCAATGAAGCAGTGAAGCCCAGAACACAGTGGACCCCCACCGGCTCTTCATGGTTTGTTTTTGGGTTTTGTGTGTGGTACTGGGGATTGAACCCAGGGTTCTCTACCCCTAAGATACATTGCCTTCATTTTTTTTCCCCAGACAGGGCCTCACTAAGTTGCTCAGATTGTCCTCACTGGGATTACAGGTGTGCACCACCACACCTGGTTCTCTTCCTGTCATCTTGGAGGAACTTACTGGAGCCCCCAGGTCCACTTAAAGGAATCTGATCTATACAGGAACAGAATGCACAGCCAGGGTCTCAATACTTTGCTGGATAACTTTTGTTTTGTTTTTGTGGTGCTGGGGATTGAACCCAAGCCCTCAGGCATGCAAAGCAAGCACTCTACCAACTGAAGTATATCTCCAGCCCCTCTCTCTTTCAATATTTTGGGCTAGAATTAATAAGAGTCTAAGGCAGTGGTGATGGGGTGCAGAGAAGGAGATAGCCCAGAAATATTTTTAACTTAAATTTTAATAGAAAAATTATTCTCACGGTTAAAAATAAAATGGTATAAAAAGATATTCAGTGGAAGGCTTTGTTCCTACCCCTGTCCCCCAGGCTCCAACAGCTAACCTTTGCTATTATTCTTGGGTGTGTTTTCTCTGTGCATGAACATAAATGGCTCTCTATTACATCATTCATTTTTTTTCTCTATTCTATATACATGTTTTACACTTTTCCTCCCCCCCCACTTAATACTGTGTGTGTGTGTGCGTGCACACACACACATGTGCCTGTATGGATTGAACCCAGAGCTTTATGTGCTTTAGTAATTTTTATAGAATTACCAAGTTGCCCTCCAGAGAGGCTGAGCCAATTTATATAAGCACTAGCAGTATATGAGAGAGTCTGTTTTCTGACTCACCAATAGACTGTGTTATCAGATTTTGGATTGCTGACAGTCTGATGATGGTTTTAAAATGACATTTTGAGCCAGGCATGGTGTTGCACGTTTGTTATCCCAGCAAGCTGGGAGGCTGAGGGAGAAAGATCACAAGTTTGAGGCCAGTCACAACAATTTAGGGAGGCCCTCAGCAACTTAGGGAGTTCCTATCTTAAAATAAAAAGGGCTAGGGACTTAGCTCAGTGGTAAAGGGCCCCTGGTTACAAAAAATAAAGTAATTTTGTAGTTTTCATTTGCATTTTCCTTATTATGAATGTGCTTGAGGATTTCCTCATATATTTAGGAGCTATTTGTGTTTCTTTCCTGTGAAGGAACTATTTGTTTATATTTGTTGCTTAGTTTTCATTTGAATTGTTGACTTTTTTCTTTTTCTGATACCAGGGATTGAAACCAGGGATGCTTAACCACAGAGCCACGTCTGCAGCCATTTTTTTTCTTTTTTTTTTTTTATTGAGACAAGGTCTTGTTGCTTAGGGCCTCACCGAGTTGCTGAAGCTGGTCTCAAATTTGTGATCCTCCTGCCTCAGCCTCCTGAGTTGCTAGAATTGCAGGTGTGTGCCACTACACCTGGCACACACAGAGATTTATGACAAGGTATTGGTTTATACATTTATGGAGGCTGAGAAGTCCTGTGATCTGTAAAACGGGGGATCCAGGAAAACCAGTGGTGTGATTCAAAGATCTGAGGGCTGGAGGGAGAGAGAGCCATAGGGGGTCTGAAGGCTTGAGAACCAGGAGCATGAAGGACAGAAGATCAATGTCCAGTTCAAACTGTCAAGCAGAAAGAGAGTAAATGCTCCCTTTCTGTATTTTTGTTGTTGTTCTATTCAGTCCCTCAACAGATTAGACCATGCCTACCCACTTCAAGGAGTGCAATACCATCTAGTCAAATGCTAACCTCTTATGGAATACTTTCCCAAAAACACCTAGAAATAATTTAACCAGATATCTGAGCGTTCGGAGCTCCAGGCACGTTGACACAACTATCAATTCCACACAGGCACACTCCTCTGGGATGTACTGCCTCTCACGTTTGTGTCACCAGTGTTCACAGATAGACCTACACCTTTACAATACCCCAAAGAAGCAATGCTTCCAGACAAGGAGTAACAAGGGCAGACTTATCCTCCTGCCTAAAACATATGAACAAAATACATAAGACAATGGTATTAAGTCATTGACAACAACTGATGCAGAGACAGGGAACAAGTGAGGTGGGCCATGTGGGCTTCCCACCACCTGAGGAGAATTTCCAGGCTGCAAGAGGGGGATTCAAACAGGCTGCCAAGGAGTCTTCAGAGTTCAGGTTTGGAGAGGACAACATGGCCAGAATTCATGGGGGTAGAGTATGGGAAGGGAGGTCACACAAAGAGGAAGCTCCAGAGAGTTCTCTAGTTTTCAGCCGAGAGCGGAGCAGAGAAGGCAGGAAAGTCCCCAAGGTCTAGCAAAGACTACTGAGAAGGATTGGTCTAAATAATCCCAGAGCTCAGGGTCAGGAACAGGTCATGCTTCCACTAGCCAGAATGGAAAGACTCCCTAACACAGAGGCCATTAAGTAGAGTTCTCAGAAGGGTATTTCCTCTTACTGAGGCAAAGTGAGTCCAAGATGGAAGGTGGCTCTGGACATGCTAAATAAAGCTTAAAACCAAGTTGCAAGAGGATCAGATGTTTCCAAGTAACTGTATTGAATCCCAGAACAAAATTCACAATGCAAACAAACACACAAAACAACTAGGAAGGAAAATATGATCTACAACAAGCAGTGGCACACATCAGTATGCGATATGTGTCGATATATTTTAAACATACAAAGGAAAAAATCAACAAATCCAGATATGACACTTATAATAGAGGCCAAGGATGTCAAAAACAAATACCACACATACTTTCAAGAAGGTAAAAGAGCCAGGCACAGTGGCACATGCCTGTAATCCCAGCAAGTTGGGAGGCTGAGGCAGAAGGATTGAGAGTTCAAAGCAGCCTCAGTAATTTAGGGGGCCCTAAGCAACTCAGCAAGACCTGTCTCTAAATACAACATAAAAAAGGGCTGGGAATGTGGTTCAGTGGTTGAGGCCCCTTGGTTCAATTCGTGGTACAAAAAAAAAAAGGGGGGGTGGGGGGTGGGGATGGGGATATATCTTAAGTGGTAGAGCATCTCTGAACTCAATACCTAGTACCACAAAAACAAAAGAAGAGGAGGAAGAGGAGGAGAAAGAAGAAAAAGAGTGATTATATTGAGGAGAAATACAGAAAATGAAAAACATACTGAATGGGATTAGCAGCATTTAGATACTCCTCCCCCCCAAAATAGTGAACTTGACAACACAGTAATAGAAACTACATAAAATGAAAGTGAAGAAAAAGATAAAACAAATATCAGTAAGTTAACATTGAAATGGCCTAATATATAAATAGTTTGAGCCTGAGAAGGAGTGGGGAGCATGAGTGGGGTAGATGCACTAATAAAATAAATAAATAAAAATTAAAAATAGAAGATCAATTTGCATTGAAACAAATAAAAAAAGAGAGATGATATAGGAAATATCTGAAGGGATAATGCCCACATTTTTATGAATTTGATGAAAGCTAAACCTACAGATGAAGCTTTAAAAACTCCAACCAGAAGAAACACAAAGAAATATTACCCTGTGATTAAAAGAAAATCTTAAAATCACCAGGAGAAGAGAAGCACTACTCACAGAGCACCAGATAGCAATGACGGTGGGTTTCTCATCAGAAGCAGCAAATCCAAAGATAGTGAACTGGGGAAAGATCAACAGTCAATCTATACCCAGAGAAAATACATTTTAACAAAGTAAGGGCTGGGGTGTGACTCAGTGGTAGAGCGATTCCCTAGGATGTATGAGGCACTGGGTTCAATTCTCAGCACCACATATAAATAAATAAATAAAATAAAGTTCCATTGTCAACTAAAAATACACACACACACACACACACACACACACACTTTAAAAAAAGATAAAATAAAGACTTCAGACACACAAAAACTGAAATAATTTTTTTAAGAGAGAGAGAGAGAGAATTTTAATATTTATTTATTTAAACAACATCTTTGTTTGTATGTGGTGCTGAGGATCGAACCCTGGCTGCACGCATGCCAGGCGAGTGCGCTACCGCTTTAGCCACATCCTCAGCCCCACACTGAAATAATTAATCACCAGCAGACCTGCACTCCAAAAAATGTTTAAGGAAGATCTCAGGCAATGAAGAACCCTGGAAATGGTAATTATGTGTAAATATAAAGGACTTTACAAAACCTTTTGAAAAAAAAGTAATCAAGTAGATTTAATCTGTAAGAAGTTATCCAGGTATGGTGCACACCTGTAATCCCAGCAGCTCTGGAGGCTGAGGTAGGAGAATCGTAAGCAGCCTCAGTAACTCAGCAACTCAGGGAGACCCTATCTCTAAATAAGATATTAAAAAAGGGCTGGGAATGTGACTTAGTGGTTGAATGCCCCTGGGTTCAATCCCCAGTACAAAAAAAAAAAAAATCTACAAGAAATTAACTAATGTAATCTGTTCCCATATGTTGTTTCCAGCCTGCATGCGAGTGGGAACATTTCTGCCTGTGGTGTAAGTTGCAATTGGCTTTTGCCAGTCGCAGTTTGCTAATGCACTTTCATTTTGTTTGCTTACCTGCTAGTTGGATTCATTTTGGTTTAGTTTGGGTTTATTCCATGATGGACATTTTTATTGTCATGTTGTTGAATTTACTAATTTTTTTTTCTTTTATGGCTTCTGAATTTGGGAATCATAGAGAGGCTTCCCTACCTAAAGTTATAAAGGAAATCTCCCGGGAGAGCTTGGTGTCTGATTATATGTCCTGGGAGGCTCGATGTTGGTGGAGGTTTCTATGGAGTAAATGCTGGTGCTGATCATGGGGTCGGGGAACCCGCAGCAGGCGCAGGTTTGAGAAGCAAAATAAAGAGGTGCAGTTGCACAGGTTGAGTCTGGAGTGCTGCAGAACTGTCGGATGATCTGACGGTGGGCACCTGCGAGTGAGTGTGGGACTCACAAAGCTTCCAGGGAGCAGGGACGATGACAGTCATCGGTGGCCTTTAGTGCAGGAATGGGGTTGTGGATTCTTTCTTACCTAAGGAGAATGAAGGTGATGGGAGGTGGGGGGGAAGCAAGGATGAAAGGGTAGGGAACGGCAACATTTTCACAGTGGGAGGTAGGAGGAAGAAGATCAAGGAAAAGAGACAGAAAGCTCTGTCCAAAATGGAGGGAAAAGGGGAGTAAAAGTGGGGAGTAAGGGGTAGACATAGAAATGAAGGCGACAGAGAATATGGAGAGGAGGGCCAGATGGAAGTGAGAGGGAAGAGAGAAAGAACAACTAGAAGAGTGTCAGAAACAATCCAGCCTGAGCCCTGGAGCAGGATGAGGACGGAGTGAAACTAGTTTTTATTGAGTACATCCTGTATACCTGGCTCTGAGCAAGATGCTTCACAAAACAGTTCATTAAATAATTAAATACTTGCAAAATTCATTTCTAAAAAAAATTCCTCCTGGGGCTGGGGTTGTGGCTCAGTGGTAGAGCGCGTGTCTAGCACGTGCGGGGTGCTGGGTTCGATCCTCAGCACCACATAAAAGTAAATAAATAAAATAAAGGTATAAAAAATTCCTCTTTATTATCAAAAAGTTAAACCTACTGATTAACAAATAAATCAATATAGGGGCCAAGGGTGTAGCTCAGTAGTAGAGCATGTGCTTAGCATATGGGAGGCTCTGGGTTCAATCCTCAGCAAAGCAAAAACAAACAAACAAACAAACAAACAAACAAACAAACCCTGATAGATGCAGCATAATGGCATCTGTTTGAAATACCAGATAGATAGATAGATAGATAGAAAAATAATTTGAGTCTCTGGGAATTGCACCTTTGAGGTGTAATCATCAGGGTGAGCATGGTATATCTACTTCCAGATGCTGTTATGTGCATATTAACTTGCATTAATTCTTAACGTTTATTTTTTTTTAATATTTATTTTTTAGTTTTAGGTGGACACAATATCTTTATTTTTTATTTTTGTGTGGTGCTGAGAATCAAACCCAGTGCTAGGCGAGCGCGCTACCACTTGAGCCACATCCCCAGCCCTTAACGTCTTTTATGTTACTACTAATCTCTTAAAAACATTTCTTAAGTATTTCTTTTCATTTTGGTATAGATATATTTATTGCATCATTTTTTACTAGCTGCATGAAACATTCCAATGGGTTTTCCCTAATTTATTTAACGATTCTCCAGTAGACGAATTCAGGGATTATTTCTCACTTTTCCTATTACAAATTTTGTTTCACTAAGCATCTGGAGCCAGGGGCGGTGGCACACACCTGTAAACCCAGCAACTCCCAAGACTGAGGCAGGAGGGTCACTAGTTCAACTTAGTGAACTCTGTCTCAAAAATAAAAAGGGTTGGGGATGCAGCTCAGTGGTAGAAAACCCCGGATTCAATCCCTGGTACCAAAAAATCCTGGAACAAAGATATTTGAATATATGTAATTACATGTATAAGATATATTTCTCATATTGGTCAAAGAGTAGTCTAAGTCTCTCCAAAAAGAATGTTCCAATTTCCAATCCCAACAGCAGTATATAAAGTACCTATTTTCTGACCAACACTGGTTGTCAACAATCTTCTAAAAAATCTATTTCACTGTCACTATTTCATTGTTTTGTTGACTATTTTATTTTCCTTAGATTATTGGCAAAGTTGGACATCTCTTCATGTGTTTATTGTACATTCCATATTTTTTGTCTGTTCTGTTGCCTTTCTGCAGGCTAGAGATGGAATCCGGGGCTTTGCTTATGCTGGGCATGTGCTCTACTACTGAGCTACATCCTATTTATGGTTTTTCTTTTGTTGTCTATGCAAATGGACTTTATCAATTTTCCTGTACAACAGTCTTTTTTCTTGTTGAAGAGCCCTTCACAGGTTATAGAAATTTGCACCATTCAGTGTCATCTGCATTGCAAATATTTTCCCCAGTTGTTTGACTTTCTCTCCCCCATCCCACTCCATCCCCAATCTGTGTGTTTTTTTCTCTCTCTTTCTTTATGTCTCTCTTGCTCTTTTCTTTTCCTTATCATTTAAGAGGACTTTTTTTGGGGGGGGTTTTACAGTGCTGGGGATTAAAACCAGGGCCTCACAAATACTAGGCAGATCCTCTATGACTGAACTATACCCTCCAGCCCTATTATATAGTTTTAACTTTTTACATAATCAAATTTAGCAGTCAACTCCATATGATGGGTTTCATATGATGTTATGCTTTCAAAGGCTTCCCTATGGAGATGAGATTGACCAAATTTTCTACCTGTATGGATATGGTCTAATTCAGAATCCCACTATTATATATCATTATAATGCACCACTACCACCACACACACACACACACACACACACACATACACACACACACACACACACACACACACAGGCTTCCCTAAGTTCAATATAACAATTCTTCCAATATTTTTTTTTAACAGTCCCATATTGCACATTTAAACTTTGCTTCATTCTGCAATTTATTTGGAGTGAGATAAAAATATAAATTTATTTATTCATGTTTGTTTATTTGTTCAAAGACCATCTCATGGTTTCAAATGCCAAGCTTTTAATGCATTAAAATTGTATTTTATCCCCATTTCATGGGCAAGAAAACAGAAGCTCAAAGAGATTAAGTGACTTGCTTGAGGTTGCACAGTGAGCTAGTGACTGAGCCCAGATTTAGAAACCAAGTCCATACTACTTTGATACATTCTGCCACACAAGGACAGGTCAACAAGATTCAGTCAACAAGATTGACTGGAGAGAAAAAAAAAAGGCAGATTGCTTCAAAAGTGATCTGGTAATCACGCCACTGAAAGTTGGGAAAGTTGATCTTTAAAGTCAATTTTAAGAGGAAGGATGCTTAGTGTGACAATGAGCAGGATTTGGAATATGTCAGAGTGGAGGTGGTTCCCAGGTGCAGGAGGACCAGTGGAAAACTCCAGCAATGCACACAAGATGGGTGGTCACAGCGAATAAGAGAGGGGAAGGGTCAAGGACAGCTATGGCTAAGAATTGAATTCAGAAAGAAGAAGAAGGAGAAGGAGGAGGAGGAGGAGGAGGAGGAGGAGAAGCATATTTTAAAATGACAGTTGTTGCTGCTGTCCTCAGTGCAGCAGGGTAGCCAGTCAGCTGTCAGTGAGAATCAAAGGCCAATGGTTCTGCTAGAGCCATCTTCTACGGGTATGAATGAGTGAATGAGCCAGGGAGTGACTCCTTTACCACATAGTCACAAGAATGACTGTATCAGCTTCATGCTTCTTGTTCTGATTTTATTTTTAAGTGCTAAAGTAGGAAGAGAAGAGAGTCTCTTAATGCCTGATTGTCCTCAGTAATACACTACCATCCCCTACCTTCTGTGTTCCCCTAACCTGGTGCCTGAAAACTGGGAACTAGAAATCCTGAATCCCTTGCTGGCAGGGATCAGGTTAGATTCCACAAAAGAGAGATTTTCTTCACCATCTGAAAGAAAAGAGCAGACATGAGTTTCCGTAGTGGCTTTAAGGAGTTGCCTGAAATTTCCCTGCTGGGGTCTGCAGACAGCTGTGATCACCACTGCAGTCTCCAGCAGCTTCTGTAGCTTTGAATGTGACTCTGAGAGCTGGCTGCCATCCTAGAGCTGGGACTAATGTGCCTTTACTTTTGTTCCTCCAGCCTTCTGGGCAGTTTTGTGACTATTCACTTCCCTGTGTTAAACTCCATCCTGCTTGAAATACCTAAAGTGGTATCTGTCCTCTTGATGGGACCATAACCATTGTGTGTTTGTGGAGGGGCCAGGGATTGAACTCAGGGGCACTCGAACACTGAGCCACATCCCCAGACCTATTTTGTATTTCTTTTAAAGACAGGGTCTCACTGAGTTGCTTAGTGCCTCTCTTTTGCTGAGGCTGGCTTTGAACTCATGATCCTTGTGCCTCAGCCTCACGAGCCATTAGGATCACAGGCAGGTGCCACTACTCCCAACTTTTTTTTTTAAAAAAAAATTATTCATTTATTCTTTTTTTTTTTATTGTTGGTGGTTCAAAACATTACACAGTTCTTAATACATCATCTTTCACAGTTTGATTCAAGTGGGTTATGAACTCCCAACTTTACCCCGTATACAGATTGCTGTATCACATCAGTTACCCTTCCATTGATTGACATATTGCTTTTCTAGTGTCTGATGTATTCTGCTGTCAGTCCTATTCTCTACTATTCATTTATTCTTATTTGTTATATATGACAGCAGAATGCACTTCGATTCACAGTACACATTTAGAGCACAATTTTTCATGTCTCTGGTTGTACACAAAGTATAGTCACACCATTCGTGTCTTCATACATGTACTTAGGGTAATGAAGTCCATTTCATTCCACTGTCTTTTTTTTTTAAAAGAGAGAGAGAGAGAGAGAGAGAGAGAGAGAGAGAGAATTTTTTAATATTTATTTTTTAGTTTTCGGCGGACACAACATCTTTGTTTGTATGTGGTGCTTGAGGATCGAACCCTGGCCTCACGCATGCCAGGCGAGCGCGCTACCGCTGGAGCCACATCCCCAGCCCTCCACTGTCTTTTTTATCAGGAAAGGAAATGCTTCCCAGAAGTCCACCATCCGATTTTTACACAGTCTAATTGGCTAGAACTGATCACATGACTACCACAAAACCCCGCAGATTGGCAAGGGTAATGGAATTGCCCTAACAGACTTAAACTAGTCATGATTCTTCTTTGGATTGGGCATATTGCTCCCCATACCTGATCAAAGAAGAGGAAAACAACCATCGAAAGGCATCAATATCTTCTACCACCCAGTGCTTTGGAGTCCTCAGTCCAGTTTGAAGGATCCTTACAAATTTGGATTGGGAGTGCAGTTTGTCTTTTGGTCCAGGTAGGTGGTCTAGGGAATGTCTAAGAGAACAGGCTCTATGATCAGGACAAGGACCCATTAGAAAAGAATGATTGTGTTTATGTTGATTTTCAGTGAGCACTGGTATTTACTTCTCTGCAAAACTAGGAATTCTTGCAATATATTAAAAAATAGAAGTGCAGTAAAGCAAAGCAGGTCTAAAAATTATTCATACACGGTCCATTGGATGAACAAATAATATGTCTTGCACAGCTATTTCATGTTTTCATTTAAAAAATAATAAAAATAGTCACTTTCATGGATTGGGATATAGCTCAGTTGGTAGGATGCTTGCCTTGAATGCACAAAGTCTTGGGTTCAATCCCCAGCACCACACACACCCACAAAAATAGTCACTTTCATAGTTACGGTATGCCAGGCATTTTTCTGAATGTTTTCTGCACATTGTCATTTAATAATGATTCACAAAAACGTAAGATAGGTACTATCATATTCCCATTTTCAGGTGAGAACATGAAGGCACAAAGTTGCCCAAGGTCACAGGGCTTTGAGTGGTAGAGCTGAGACTTGACCTAGTCTGGGTCTGAGATCCTGCTCAGAACATTAAGTCAAGGTGGTTGACACTAGGTATTCTATTAATCAACAGGTACTAATCACAGGAGGAGCAAGGACATTTGTTCATGTTTATATTCATTTCCTGCTGTGACAGATTACCAAGTTACTGGCTTTAAACAATATAAACTGACTCTTGCAGTTCTGGCGGTCAGAAATCTACAATCAACAGGGCCACATTCCTTCTGTGGGCCTCAGGGGAGAACCCAGTTTCTTGCCTTTTCCAATTTCTAGATGCTGCCCCAAGTTCCTGGGCTCATGCCCCCTTCTTCCAACTCCAAAGCCAGGAATGCTGCATCTTTTGTCCTCTCTGACCTCCTTTCTATAAGAACCTTTGTGATTATATTGGCCCCATCAGATAATCCAAGAAACTCTTCCCATTTCAAGATCCTTAACTTACTTACATCCTCAAAGTCCTTTTCACTATGTAAGTTTCCAGACATCCAGATACTGGCCCTTTTAAGGGGCCATTATTCAGACTGCCATTATTATTGTTGTTATCGTTATTATTATTATTGGTACTAGGGATTGAACCCAGGGGTGCTCTACCACTGAGCTACATCACCAGCCTTTTTTATTCTTTTATTTTAAGACAGGATCTCACTAAGTAGCTAGGCTGGCCTTGAATGTGAGGTCCTCCTGTCTCAGCCTCCCAAATTGCTGGGACTATAGGCATGTGCTACCATGCCCAACAAGACCACTGTGATGTTATAGAGAGATTCCACCACCAGGAATGACAGAAAGGGACACGGATCAAAGGAGACCAAGGTCATTTTGTGAAAGCCTACGCTAGCTCTAAGTCTTTCCCTAACTCTTTCCCATACTTGCTGGTGGGGCAGAGCTCTGCAGAGAGAAGGGGAGAAAACCTAGGGCCAGAGCAGCTAGTGTCCCAAGGTACCCTGTTCCTAGCTGGGCAGGGCTGGTGTGGAGGAGCCTTTCCAAGAGGGCTTTGTTTTCCCAGAATAAATCAGACAGACGGGCAGCTGCCCCCAAACAACACAAACTCAGCAAAAGCTCCCCAGACATTGAATGGACTTTTCTTTTTCCACAGCATTGCCCTCTCTTTTCAGAAGCTCATGGAAGCCTCCCATGAAGATGAGGTCCAAGCAGCCTGTTTCAGAGTGTCCTCATTTGTGCAGTGGGTCACCTGGGAGTGTGGTGGGGAGCATTGTGTGGGGAACACATTGTCCTGGTCACTTTCTGCCAGAGAAGCTCAGCTTTTAACACCCTATACTTGGCTTACTGTCCATTAGGGAACAGTAAGAGGTGGAGAGTGACCACGGGAGGTGGGACACCATCAGAATGTGGACTTTGCTTTCTAGTGTGTGTGTGTGTGTGTGTGTGCTGAGGATAGAACCTGGGGCCTCACACATGCTAGCCAAGCACCCTGTCTCTGAGCTACACCTGTCCTTTGTGCATGGAAATACACAGGAACAATTAAGTGTCTTGTTCTTCACAGAGCACTCTCCTAGGTCCCCTAGTGACTTTCAAACGCTGCACTTTCATGTCATCCTGTTGGAAGAAGCAGCTCAGCTCCTTCTAGAAGCATTACAGTCTTTCTTGCCTGCCAGGAAGTATCCTCCTCACCACCTTGCCGAGCACAAACTCTGTCCAAGTTGAGTTCAGGTCTGCACGTCGCCCAGGAAACACAGCTGGGGCCAGTGCCACACAGCTGCCAGCTGCAGAGGGTTTATTTTCATAGCAATCCTCTCCTTTCTTGACAGCAGCAGGCTGCAGCCAAGCTCCAGGGTGACAGGTACAGTCAGTGATTTGCCAACAATGGCTTTTGTCCCATCCCCCTAGGAGTGCCATCTGTCCCACAAGAACTTTTGCCCAGCCATCCTCCCCATCTCTGATTTGACCTACCCCAGAACTTGGCCTTGTCTCAGCACTGGGAACCTTCCCCAGGCCAAGCAAAGTCCAGGAATGCAGACCTGTCCTCAGGAACTGCAGTAAGTAGGAAAGTCAAAAGGATGATAGAAACCAAGGAGCAGAGGAAACATTGGAATGGGCCTGGTAGAGGCAGAGTTAGAGCCTGTGGTTGTCTTTTTTCTTTTTTTTTTTTAATACCAGGGATTGAACCCAGGGTGTTCTACCACTGAGCCACATCCCCAGCCTTTTTTATTTTTTATTTTGACACAGGATCTCACCAAATTGCTGAGGCAGGCCTTGAACCTGCAATCTGCCTGACTCAGCCTCCTGTGTCATGGATTATAGGTGTGCACCACCGCACTGGGCAGCCTATGGTTGTCTACAAGCTGTTTCTGATGCAGTTTCCTTTCCTGTAAGCCTGAGCTGAGAGAGCACAGGCCCAACTTACCTCCTGAGGCAAAGCTTACCCTTCTGGCATGTGAGGGCAGAAGAGGCCTAAAGACCGCTGAGACCAACCCTTTCATCTAATAGATGAGGAAACTGAGGCCCTGAGATGCTCAATGACACAGTCAAAATCAGGCGATTTGTAAGAGAACTGCAGTTAGAACCAGAACCCACTGTCTGACCTTGTCTCAAAATAAAAAATAAAATGGGTTGGGGATGTGGTTTAGTGGTAGAACACCTCTGGGTTTAATCCCCAGAACCAAAAAAATTAATAAATAAAAAGAAAAAAGAAAAAAAAAACAGAGCCCATTGACCTGAGTGTACATCTGCATACAACTGTGGTCCAGGTGCTTGGAGCCCACCAGGTGACCAGCAGCCCCTTTCTGATGTCTAGCTGCATGCCAGGTGCAGGGCCGGGTGTCACTAGCATCAGCTCATGGAATCCTTACGACGTCTCAAGTGAGTTGTGATCATCCTCAGTTCACAAAGTTGCCGATATATATAAATATATACCCCTCATTTTATATGCAAGTGTGCAGGAAGCCCATGGGCACTATGTAGATCACTCAAAATTATCTGAACCCAGACAGATGTGACCTGGGGGTAAGTGGAGAGGGATCAGTTGGACCTGTGACAGGAACAGAAAGGAAACTTATTTTGCAATGGATACTCTTTTATATCTTTTAAATCCAGTATTGTATGCATATCTTGATGTTGCAAAAATAAAGCAAGACTTTTTTAAAAAGTTACCCAGTTAGATTCACCAAAAACAAAAAAGCACCACAGTAGGTGCTTTTGTAGCATAGCTCTTGTGATGCCTGCCCGCCCAATGCTTCATGCTTTTGGAATCCACTGTGATAAATAATAACTTGTCACCACCTTGACAGAGCAGCAAGAGTGGGTTCTCATATCTCCCAGCCCAGTTTACACTTTGATGAGCCTTAAAGTTCCACTGGGAAGAAGTCTCTGTGTTCTATCTACTCTGGTTCTTCTGATGCATCCAGGGGTACAGGAGAAGTGGCTATCATCATCTCTCCATCCCATTCCAGTCCCTCCCTATTGTCACTTTCTTTACCTCACTTAACACTACCTGAAATGATCTTATTCATGCACGTGTTACCTGCCCACTTCTCTCCCCAAATAGCAAGCACAGAGAGAGCGGGGTCTTGGTCCTCTCACCAGCACCTTGGACAGTGCCTGGCACACAGTGGGCACACAAGCCTTTTGAATAAGTGAGTAACAGACTCACAGGTTTTCAGAGTAGTACTGACTGCCTGTCTTAAAACTATCCTGTGTTACATGAGATAGCCCATGATATATGGGCAAAGCTCTTGAAATGGCAGCTCTGTGCCTAGCACAGTGCCTTACACAGGGGCTCCAGAGACATGGAATGAATGAATGATGGGAATGAATCACAAAACAGGAAGAATGAATGAACGGGTGAATGAAGATGAAAGTCACCTTCAAGACCAACCAGTCTTACTCAAATACTGGAGGTAAAAGAAGTTAAGTAGTCTTCTCTTATCTCCGCTTTCCAGAGAAATAAAGAATGCTGAACCCCACCCTTCATGTGGTTACAAGCCAAATTTAGAGATCTTCTTTTTTTATTTTGGTGCTGGGGATGGAACCCAGGGCCTCACCCATGCTAGGCACACTCACCACTGAACCACATCCCCAGCCCAATGTGGGGATCTTTTAAGCAAATGCCAAGCCCTGCCTCGGGCCAGCAGCCTACAAGATTCTTCAGATGCCTGCAGACTGCCCGACCCCTCCCTGAACATCCCTAAAACACCAGAGGAGCACAAGTCACTCTGTTCCTATTGGCTGACAGGGTTCGGGAAGATTGCCTTTTGACCTTCTTGGCCAAGGGGCTATGATGCCTGGAGTACCACAAGTCTCTGTATTCCAGGCATTCCAGAATATTCAGGGTGCAGCCCAGCTGCCCGAACAGCCTTTTCGGCTGGGCTCTCTGGGCTCCCACCTTCTCAGGCTGGCTCCTAGCTTAGCCTGCTGGCCTTTCCACCATCTCTACTCTTCACACTGGAGGCTCAGACCCCATCCAGTTCCTTTACATCAGATCCATGCTTGCAACTGGCCCGGGGCTCCCAGGCTACCATCTTTAGTCCTTGTCTTCTCCTGGGACTGCCACTCCAGCCTCAGCATTTGCCTCCTATTTTTGCCCACTCCCTAGCATTGCCCCCTGCCTTCCTTTCCTCCCAGCATGCCCCTAGGAGGTAGTAGGCCTGGGAGGAGGCAGGGAGGAGCAGAGGCTGCCTGTCACTATTGCTCTTTAACTCCACTTCTGTCAATTCCTCTTTCTTCCGTGTGACGTGCACATAGTAGGTTCCCCGGTAAATATCCACCAAATTGGATTTTCTTTCACTCTCTCTTCCGAGAAGTCCTTTTCCCTCTCTAATTCAGTTCCCTGGCCATTGTCAGGCGTAGATATTTAATAGAGGCCGAGTAATCAGATAAATTGACAGAGTTACAAAAAAAAATTGGAACCAATATCCTGAGAGATTGTATTTTCTGCTCACTCCTCCATAAACCAGCCTCACATCTGGCTTCCTGGGGGTACACAGAAGGTGCTGCTGCCACCCTGGCTGACAGCAGGGAAAGAGAGGCTCTCCTTTCCAAATCACAGGGCAGAAGTATGTAAACAGCCTAAGTAGGCCAAAGGGCAGGGAGATGAGCCATGTGGACTGCACCCTTCCCGGTGTGGGCCCAGGACAGTCCAGCAACTGATGGCAGACACCAGAGGACCGCACTGCCAGGCCTGGTGGCACACAACCTGGGATCCCAGAGGCTTGGGAGGCTGAGGCATGAGAATCAAAGCCAGCCTCAGCAACTTAATGAGGTCCTTTCTCTAAATAAAAAGAAATATAAAGGCCTGGGATGTGGCTTATTGGTTAAGCAGCCCGGGATTCAATCCCCAGTACCCAAAAAAAAGTCATCACACATCACCTCCACAGAATTTGACTGAGCGAAGCAACGTCAAAGGTCCACCAAGATCCAAGGGTGCTATAGTTAGGATGCCAAGTGTCCATCAAAGGCCCATACATTAAGGGTTTGGTCCCCAGGCTGGTGCTAATGGAAGGCATAGAATCCTTAAAAGGTGGAGCCTATGACAGACCCTCAGGCCATTGTAGGAGTGCCCTCAAAGGGGATTGTGGGACCCTGGTCCCTTCCTCTTCCACTTTCACTTCCTGGTCATGAGGTAGGCAGTTTGTTCTGCCACACACTCCTCACCCTTGCCATCTGGCGCCCCAGGGGCCTAAAAACAAGGGGTCTTCCCCATCAGGGGTCAGAACCTCTAAAACCATAAACCAAAACTTTTTCTCTTTATAAATCGGTGATGCCAGATATTTTGTTATAGTGACAGAAAGCAGACCATCATAAAGGGGTTGAAGCATACTCCACCCCTCCAGGGAGGGACAGCAACATCACGCTGCAACAGGATTAGGTGGGACGGGAGACGTAGTGGTGTGGCCATCTTTGGAAAACGCGTCTACCCATGACTTCTTCACGGTGGCATGAATCAGAAACAGGAAAGGAACCAGTGCAGATGTCACTTCATCCCAGACAGTGTCTGTCTGTTATTGTCATTCAAATAATGTAGAACATAAAGTGAAAATGAAATTCCCTCTTTTAGCCTGCTACCCAGAGGAATGTGGCCTTAATGGTTTTGTATTCAGTCTTTCAGATCCTTTTCTGAAGTACTTACAAATATGTATCTAGTAGTAATGGGCTGGACATTTGCCATTGGCCCTCCAGGCCCCCCTCCACCCACCAGGCCCTGTGCCCTGGGAGGTTGACCTACAGCCGCCAGTTCTTCTGCCTTCTGGCTTCCAGCTGGGTTTGGCAAGTGGCGGGCACCAGGTAGAGATGGGCAGGAGGAAGAAGAGGGAGGTGAGAATATTAGTTTCTCCATCTCTCTCCCTAGCTGTCTCAGTGGGGGTGACTATGTCCCTCTACAGAGGATCTCAGCTCCTGTGAGGTGGCCTCTCTGCACAGTGCTGTCCGTGGACTCCAGCAGGTGGTATGGAGTCCCTGGGAACTAATCCTGTCTGTGATTTCCCTACATCTTGCCCACGACTCTATAAATCTCCCATTGTTAAACTGTCCTCAGATTACCCAATGCAAGTGTGCCCCTGAGCGAAGCAATGTCGTTTTTTAAAAAAATTTTTTAGATATACATGACAGTAGAACGTATTTTTTCATATCATATATACACGGAGTATAACTTCCCACTGTTGTGGTTGTACATGATGTGGAGTTACACTTGTCATGTATCCATATATGAATATAGGAAAGTTATGTCCGATTCATTCTACCATTTTTCCTATTGTAATGAAGTTTTAAAGGGTATTACACTATGCTTATTATTTATCAACTAACCTTTTTCACTGTGTGTCTTCCTACATGGGTACATATAAGGTTCACTTCGCTTCTTTTAATATTTGCGTGTACCATCTAGAATGCGTGCGCTCCAATTTGTGTGACCTTCACACACTGTGTGAGCTTGTGTAATGGATACTTGGGTTGTTAGAAGCACAGGCACAGTGAACATATTCACATGTATCTATCTGTATATGCTGTGTTTCATTGGGGTAAACATACTGGATGGAACCTAAATATTAAGGGTTGTATTCTATAGCCCTCCTGAATTCAAATTCTTATTTTCTCTATCAAATATCAATGGCCATGCAACTATGGCTCTACTTAATCCCATGACATGTCAGTTCACTCATTCATGAGACTATGACCACACCTTTCCACAGGGTTCTTTGGAGGGGCAACCCCACAGCATTAGCCCAAGCATACCCAACTCTGATTCCATTTCTCTGTATGTAAAATGGTGGTATTACCTCCCTGGTAAAGTGGTTTTGAGGATTAAATCTCATAGGGTTGTAAAGATTCAGAAAAATAATCTGAGTAAAACACTTAGCACCACTCCTGGCCCATAATAAGTACTCCATAGACATTAGCTCTGGTTAATATTGCCCATAATCTGTACTAAGTTTGATATTTTATTGCAGGTATTAAGACTACTATAAGCTTTATAGCAGTTATATTTTATGTTGATGATGGTTCTTAACAATTAAAATTATTTGCTCAGAGGAATCTAGGCAGAAGACTTGACTTAAGTAGACCCTTTAGGCATAGAAATGTACATAGAAACACAGCTTATTAATTTGTACCTTGTTATTTCCTGTTGGGGAAATTAACCAAAGTTCTTTCCTTAGCTGTAACATGTGAGTATTCGGGAGTTGGTGGATGAATGGGATGGATTGCTTTGATGATTATCCCCATAAAGATGAACCCAGATTTTGACTTTCTTCCATCTGGCCCTCTTTGTCAGCATATATATTTGCTACTTCCATATGTCTCTCCACTGTGAAAGCAGGCAGAGGACATGAGGGGAAGGAACCTGTCCCGAGCCCTTGAACAGAGGAACTGTACCCTCTGGATTGGAATAATAATCCCAAGGAGCATTTGGAGCCTCCTGGTGGACCAAGTGGAGAGTCTGGGGGCTGCCAGAGAACTGCTAGCTTTAACTGCAGCTGTAACAATGAAGCAAGAGACCTACAAACATTGCTTAATACCCATCTGTCAACACCCCAGGCTGTCCACAAACCTGCGGCTGCCTTCTCAAAGAACTTGAATTCTTTCTTTGGGCCGTCTTCCCGGCTAGAGGTTCCCATCCAGAGAAAGCTCACCAGGAAGCGGCAGTCAGGAGGTTTGCAATCCGCTGCCCACTAGGGTAAAAGCCATTGGGACGGGCATGTCACCACATAGGGCTGTGGAATAAGAGCAGGGCTGGAGGTGGGGTGCTATTCGTATGGTCCCCTCTCTACCCCTCCCTGTCCCTGGCACATGGGAGTATGTGCTCTGGAAATCTGTTTGCCCCCGAGAAATTGGGACCAGGCCAAGGGACACTCAGGCCATCACAAACAGGGAACATGATCCTGCCTGCTTAGCCCTCCACTGGCAGGAAGCCGTGTTCCTTACAGCTCAGGTTTGGTGGTTCTCGAACTCCAGGTGGGTACTACAAAATAAAAGAAATTAAAAGAAAAGAAAACTGGTGTTTAAGAGCTCTGCCCACCAGAGCATCTGGTGTCCCCCATAACAGTCACACACACGGCATGAGTGCACCTTGACCTTCTGGCCATTCCCTGTACAGCCCTTGACTTCAAAGCATCAGCTCCACCCTGCCGGAGCCAGGAGAAGAAGCTCCAAAAGTACTCTTCTCCTTCCCCAGTTGCACACCTGTGTGACACTACTGTCCCTGCTGCCTAGCTTCCTCCCTCCACTCTCCTTTGCCGTCCCCTACCCTCCAATTGAAGCTTTCAGGAGAGCAGGGCCTAGTCTGTTCTGTTCTCCATAATCTCCCATTGTCTGGCAGAGGATGCTGCACAGTAGGGGATGGAAACCCACAATGACCTCACCTCATACCCACTGGGATGGCTGTAATCCTAAAAAGAGAAAGTGACAAGCGTTGGTCAGGATGTGGAGAAACTGGAATCCTACACTTTGCTGGTGGAGGATGTTTTGGAAAACAGTGTAGAGTTACCATGGTACCCAGCAATCCCACTCCTAGATAGACCCAAGGGAAAGGAAAACAGGTGTTCCAACAAAATTTGTACATCAAAGTTCCCAGCCCTACTTGTAATCATCAAAAGGTGGAAACAACCCAAATGTTCATCAACTGACAAATGGACAAATGAAATGCAGTCCATCCATGCCGTGAAATAGTACTCAGTCACAAAAAGGAATGAAGTACTGAGCCGTCCTATGACAGATGATGCTAAGTGAAAAAAGCCAGACACAGAAAGCCACACACTGTTTGATTCCATTTAAAATAAATTATCCTGAACAGGCAATTCCAAAGTAAATGAGTGGTTGCCAGGGCCTGGGAGGAGGAGGAGGGAATCGGGACTGGGTACAGATACAGGGTTTCCTTTGGGAATGATGAAAATATTCTGGAACTCAATAGTGGTGACAATTGCATGACACTGTGAATGGACTAAATGTCACTGCATTATACAAATTAAAGTGGTTTGAATGGTGAATTTCTTATTGTATGCATTTTACCACGATTTTTAAATGCCCTAGATGAATGAATGAATAAGTGGATGGATTTTCGTTCCAGGACACAGGCTGTGCTGCTCTTAAGTGGGGGTGGGGGTACAGTGGAATAGCTGAGGAACAGGAACTCAGTTGTACCGCAGAACGGCAAAAGCCACTCTATTGGGAATCCTGGCTCTGTCCTTAATGGGGTGGCCTCGCAACTTGACCTCGTGTAAGGATTGAAAGGTCTCCTAGAAGACTCAGGTACCTAAGATGGCATTGCTGTGCAGCCCTGTTTCCATACTTTACCACACCGTGTGCCTAAATGTCGATGATCGCTGCACATCAATCTGCCTCGCATCCTGCTCTGCATTAGAGCTGAGTATAAATCAAAGTTCTAGCCAGGTGTGGAGGCACACGCCTGTAATCCCAGCAACTTGGGAGGCTAAGGCAAGAGCATCACATGTTTGAGGCTAGTGTCAGCAACTTAGCAAGGCCCTGAGTAACTTAGCAAGACCCTCTCTCTCAAAAAAAAAAAGCGGGGGGGAGGAATCGGGGACATAGCTCATTGGTTAAGCACCCCTGGGTTCAATCCACAATATGAAAAAAAAATTTACTGTGCCTTCTCTTATAATCTGTTAGGGATCTTATCTTTATTTTATTTAATTAATTTATTTATTTATTTGTGTGTGTGTGTGTGTGTGTGTGTGTGAGTGTGTGAGTGTGCGTGCGCTGGGGATTGAACCCAGGTGCACTCAACCACTGAGCCACATCAAGCCCTTGTTTGCATTTTATTTAGAGACAGCATCTTACAGAGTTGCTTAGCACTTTGCTAAATTGCTGAGGCTGGCTTTGAACTCATGATCCTCCTGCCTCAGCCTCCCAAACTACTGGGATTATAGGCATGTGCCACTATGCTTAGCCTGGGGATCTTGTCATGGTGGATGAAAACCAGGTTACATTCTAGTAACCTCCATGTCAGCCACTGTGCTGGACATTTTCTCCAAGCCAGCCCCTTTAGTTTATCCTTCTAACATCCTTCTAACATCCTGCTCTTTACAAGTGAGCCAAGGAGGTTATCTAACTTGCATAAAATCACAGAACTAGAAAGTAAAGGCAAGAATAGAACTTGAGTCCTCTTGACTCCAAAGCCTGTCCCCTTCCCAGTCACTCACAGGTTCATGCTACAGGTGCTGACAATTGCACTGGGTCCTAGAGGAGCAGATGACCAAGCCACAGCTCTGTGTCTCCTTGTAGGTCAGGTACTCTGAGAACAGGCTCTGATCTGCAGGGTGGGGTGACCAGCTGGGGAGACAGCTGGAGCAACATCTGTGGGGAGTGAAGAGAGCAGGAGTGGGGAGGGTGGAGGCAGAACTGGGTGGGATGCTTTTGCTCAGAGTCCTCTACTAATCCTTTGGTGTGCTCTGAAGCTAGAACACCCCAAGAAAGGCCAGGGCCCAGGCCTCTCATTCACCAGACATTGTCCACAGGTAGTTGAGGGAGGAAGGTGGTGGCATGTAGCCTTGGCCCGGGCAGCTCCCTTCAGCTGAGGGCAATTCCTGGGGAGGGGCTCGGTGTGAGCAGTCAGTAGGCAGCACTCTGCTGGGGTGGGTGGAGGGCCTTGGTCTCAGGGCCCTGGACAGGAAGCTGTGAGCCTGTGGGTTCAGAGCTTTATGAGAAGGAACAATTTTTTTTTCAGTGTTGGGACTGGAACCCAGGGCCTCATGCATGCTAGGCAAGCACTCTACTACTGAGCTACATTCCTAACCAGGCTTTCTGTATTGTTTTGTTTTTGTTGTTTTGTTTCTGAGATGAGGCTCTCGCTTGGTCTGGGGATATAGCTCAGTTGGTACAGGGCTTGCCTCACATGCACAGGCCTTGGGTTCAATCCCCAGCGCCACCAAAAGAAAAAACCGGAGATGAGGCTCTTGCTAAGTTGTTGAGGCTGGCTTCCAAATTGCCAATCCTCCTGCCTCAGCCTCTGGAGTTGCTGGGATTACAGGAGTGTGCCATGGTGCCCCAGCAAAAAGGAGTCTTGATAGAAATGCATGCCCATCCACTTCTGCCAGGGTCAGCCCTCTGCAGTTCCATCAGCTAGGCCATAATTCCCATCTTTTCCTCCCCTCCTCTTCTGCCAAGAACCCCCTCATCTCCAGGTACTACCACTCTCTCGACTTGCTGAATTCCTCCCTGCTCACACACTTGGCTGCCTAGAGCTACATGGTCTTCTATGGCTAAGTGGGAGAAGGAGCCCCTCCCCTCTGTGACACCCTCTAGAAGAACCCTAAAGAACTCCTATTCCCCAGGTGATAGAGTGAGCTTCTTTATGCAGCCCACTGGGTTGGGGAGTTAGTTACCTACAGCTGTGGTTCTCCAGCTTCCTGTCTACCCAGGAGAATCCTAAGGGAAATTTCTTAAAAATATCCATGTCTGGGCTCCAGCCACAGCCCTGGGTATCAGAAGCTCCGAGAGTGGGATGCAGGCCCTACAGGACATTTTAAGGCTCCCGTGGTGATTCCAGTATGCAGCCTGGGCTGAGAACCAATGACTTGTATTTTTCTTTATGACAGAAATACAAGTCAGGAGAGTGGAGGAGCGAGATGATTCAGGGGAGAGCTGGGAGGGCCTGATCCTGTCTAGAGATGGTGCTTGTGAGAAAGAGGGAGAGATTTGGAAAGAATGAAGGTGCAAGCAGGGTTGGTGGGTGCAGGAGAGCTGGGGGGATCATCTGGGGAGCTAAAACTGTGCTTATGCCCCCCCCACCCCCTGACAACACACAGGGATCCTGACTTGACTGGTCCTGGTAGTCAAGCACTGGAGGTTGTCAAAAGAACCCCGGTGATTCTCCTGGGCATCCAAGGTGGAAAAACAGAACTCTAGGTCATGCCACAGCCTCCTGCCTGGGAGCCGCACCAAGCAGGTGTCCTGGTGGCCTCCACCCAATGTTGACAAGCCAGCCACGAGGGAAGTCTTGAGCAACACCGATTTCCACCCAAACTAATCAGGAGCACTGGCACACCCAGCCCCCACCCTGGGTAGGTATCTGAGGGGAGCTGCTCTGCAGGCTAGAGAGCTGGGCAGCTTTTGTCACTCTTGTCCTAGGGGACTCCCAGAGCTAGGCCATCTGCCCCGCCCACCGCATGGTTTACTCAGTTTAGCATCGAGAAAGAGCACCCTGATAGCCAGGTCTTGCTCTCACAGCGAGGGTCTTGAGGCCCCCTTGAGCATAAGCAGTCTCACAGACACCAACCCTGGCCGAGGCCACTCTGGCAGTGTAGATCAAGACAGTAACCACTCTGTGGTCATGTCTGAACCCCGTCAAAAACAAGAGTATGGTCCCGACCACAAAAACAACCCATCATCCCTCCATCCTGGCGACTGTTTTCTTTGTTGTTATGTTGTTGTTTATAGCCTTGTGTCATTCATCTTGATAAGAATTAAGATATGGGGGCCGGGGGTTGTGGCTCAGTGATAGAGTTCTCGCCTAGCATGCATGAGGCACCGGGTCTAATCCTCAGCACCACCTAAAAGCAAAATAAAGATATCATGTCCATGAGTTGGGGCGGTAGCTCAGTGGTAGAGTGCCTGATTCGCACATGTGTTCAATCCTCAGCATCACATAAAAATAAATAAAGAAAAAAAAAGATATTGTGTCCACCTAAAACTAAAAAATAAATATGAAAAAAAAAAGAATTAAGCTAAACACAGATTTACTCAGGCTTTCCAATCCAGGGCTAAGTCCTGCTTCCTTGAACCATCCCTTAAAGCAGCCGTCACAGCCCAAATCAAGTGATTCCTTCCTAGGAATCATGTAAAAGTTGATTCCTACTCATCTGAGGAGCCCATGCTTCCCACAGCATACATTCTCCCTCAACACAACACGCCCACAAACACAGCTCCACGTGGTGGTCTCAGGATGAGAAGCATCAACATCATAGATTTTGGATTCCTTCCACACACCATTTTTTTTTTCTGTGCACATAGACAAATTTTTATTTTGAAAATGAGGGCACTATTTTGCACCTTTAAAAAAAACAAAAAACGGTCTCCTAGGAATATTATCATTTGAGGACTCGTAAATACCACTTTGTGATGATGTCTTTGGGGAGGGGTTGGGTTTGTTTGTGAGGTGCTGGGGATTGAACCCAGGACCTCAGACAAGTTAGACAAGCGCTCCATCATTGAGCTACACCCCAACCTGACGTGTTCCTTGTGACACTTTGAAAAGAGGTTCTCACACTCTTTGATATCAGCCGCGGGCTGCTGGCTATCTTGAGCAAATCTGAAAGGATCACCTCTTCTCCGAGCTCGGAAGTGGGGACGACTTGAAATTCTCACTCACCACCCTCAAAGAGCAGCAGCGTGTCACCCCCCACAAAGAGCAGCAGTGTGCAAGGCCTGGGCCTCTCTGCTTCCAGACACACTGCCTGAGGGAGGATTCTATGGGGTATAGTAGAATTTGAAGTCATTGGCAGATTTATGTTTCAGAGGAAGGTCCTTCAGGGCAGTGAAGCCAACAACTTTCAGCTCTGTTAACTGATGGAACACAAGTGGGTTAAATCAGCACCAGGTAATGGAGCCTTGTTCCAGCTCATTGCCTGTCAACCCCCAGCTGTGGACCCAGATCACCTAGGGCCTGGTCACAACGTAGTTTTAATTTCATCAGTCCGGGATGGGTCTGAGATTGTGAATTTCTAACAAGCTCGACAATGAAACTGATGCTGTCCCAGAGGCCCTCACATCTGGCCAGGACTGACCATCTCTATAAGTTGCCAGGAAGCGCACTCTTCCTGTTAGCCAACAGGAGCCGGGGCGTGATGCCCAAGTGACATGTTGAGGCCTGTCTTCTCATGTGGAAGAAGCCCTCAGGTCCCTTCAAGGGATGATACCACACCTGTTTAAAGTCCCATTGAACAGTTAAAACAGCAGCTTTTGCTGGGTGTGGGGGTGTGCACCTGTGATTCTGGCAACTCTGGAAGCTGAGGCAAGAGGATCACAAGTTGCAGACCAGCCAGAGCATCTTGGGGAGACCCCATCTCCAAATAAAGAAAGAACAAAAAGGGCTTGGGGTGCAGTTTACTGGTAGAGTGCCCCTGAGTTCAATCCCCAGCACCACAAAAAAATAAATCAATAAATAAAATAAAATAAATAAAACAGCAGCTTTGACCTCACATCCCTGGCTCAGTGCAGCTCTGCTGGGTGACATGAGGTGGCACAGACAGGGAGAGCTCCTACCTTCCTGCAGAGGACTTAACTGGGGGGATGTTTAAAATCTAAACAGGGACTTCACCAAGGACCTGGTCATGCTGACAACTCAATCTCAGACTTTCAGCCTCCAGAACTGTGAGAAATAAATGTTTGTTGTTAAAGCCACTGAGTCTATGGTATTTTTGTTACAGCAGCCTGAGTTGACCAAGACAGCCCCTTATGTTCCTTTCTGAGGGGGTTTTTGCAGCTGGTCCTTATATTAGCTTCCTGTGGATGTTACAACCAATTGCTACAACCAACCGGGTGGCTTAACACAATAGCAATGTATCCTCCCACAATTCTGGAGGCCAGGAGTCCACAGTCAAGGTGTCAGCCAGCTACCCTCTCACCACAGTCTCCCTTCTTCTGTTGGCTCCGGATCTTCCTCAGCCCGTGACTGTATCATCCCAATCTCTGCCTGACCTCAGTGGCCTTTGCCCCATATCTGTGAATTCTCATTTGCTGCTTTTTTTTTTTTTTTTTAAATTTGTTTTTTTTTTTTTTTTTTTTTAAGAGAGAGCGAGAGAGAGGGGGACAGAGAGAGAGAGAGAGAGAATTTTAACATTTATTTATTCTTAGTTCTCGGCGGACACAACATCTTTGTTGGTATGTGGTGCTGCTGAGGATCGAACCCGGGCCGCGCGCATGCCAGGCGAGCGCGCTACCGCTTGAGCCACATCTCCAGCCCCCTCATTTGCTGCTTTATAAGGATACTCGTCACTGCATTTTGGACCCACCTGGAGAATCCAGATGATCTCATCTTGAGATTCTTAATTACATTCGCAAAGACCCTTTTTCAAAATAAGGCCTCATATAGCTCCACTCAGTGGCACACACCTGTAATCTCAGCGGCTTGGGAGGCTGAAGCAGGAGGATGGAACCAGCCTCAGCAATTTAGCGAGGCTCTAAGCAACTTAGTGAGGCCCTATATTAAAATAAATAAAAATAAAAATGAGATGTAGCTCAGTGGTAAAGCACCTCAGGGTTCAATTCCTAATACCCAAAAATAAAATAAATATTAAAAATAAGTTGGCATTCACAGGTTTGCCAGGCCAGGACACGAGCCCACGGGAGAGCTGCAGCATGAATGTCCTGATGGCTCAGGCCCCATCTGGACACAGCCGTCCTCTCACTAAACCGAGTTGTTTGCTCCTAATGCAGAAGCCGCCTCTCACCTCTGGGAGACATAAGGGGCTCAGGTCTCTGATCGATTCCAGTATTTGGAGGCAGATGTGCTCCTTCCCGCCTTGGAATCCTCTGGAGGCTCACCTGCTCCTCAGACATCAGGCACAGGTTCATTTCCACAGGAGGGTTCGTAGCTTCCACCCACCCTGTCAGGGTGGTTCCGCTCAGCCAGTCTGCCCGGGCTTTGCAAGGACAGTGGGTTGATAGAGATTGGCCTGAAGGTGCGGGAGGAAAGGGAAGAGAGAATAGTCACACTGGTCACGAGTGATTGAAATAGCTACTCATGTGGCGCCCACCATGGTCCAGGGACTTTTTTGGGGTGGGGGGTACCCAGGATTGAACTCAGGGGCACTCAACCACTGAGCCGCATCCCCAGCCCTTTTTATTTTTATTTTGAGACAGAGTCTCACTGAGTTGTTTAGCGCCTTGCTTTTGCTGAGGCTGGCTTTGAACTCATGATTCTCCTGCCTCAGCCTCATGAGCTGCTGGGATTACAGGACTGTGCCACCGCGCCCAGCTTCCAGGTGGTTTTTAAAGTCTTTCATGACTGAACATTATAATCCCTGCAGCAACCCAGGCAGTGGATGTTCTTAGACCCCCTTCAGAGGGCAGGGGTCTGAGGCAGAGGTTAAGTCAACTACCCAAATCTGGTAAGTCTCAGGGCCAGGGATTTGAATCTGGGCCTTCAGGTCCTCAGACTGACATCTAACTCAGAGGGGACACGGTGTGGGCTGGATGTTCTCTTGAGATCTGAAGGAGTTGCAAGATGTGAGGGTTAGAGGTGCCGCTGAGGAGAGAGGTATAGAGTCAATTCTCAGACCCGGTGGCTGCTGGGAGTGCTCAGCATTGCTCTTTATGACCTTGGCTTGATGGCCGGCACTCCTTTGGATAGATGCTGAGCAGAGAGAGTAGGCTGTGTAGGCCCTGAATCCTGTTGTCACGTCCAGCCTCCATCTGTGCCTGCCTGTGCCTCCCCATCCAGCCCACGCACCTGCTTTATCAAGCAAATGACTGTATGATTGAAGGTCGTGAGTGGAAGACACAGTGATCCAGGAGGCTGGAGTGTCAGAGAGTGAGAGAGATGCCCAAGGCCAACAAGGGAAGAAGAGGAAGACTTGAATCTTGTTCTTTGCCACCAACACACACACACACACACACACACACACACACACACACACACACAGGGTTTTGTTTTGTTTTGTTTTTGTGGTGCTCAGGTTCAAACCTAGAGCCTTTGCACATGCTAGGCAAGTGCTCTACCATTGTGCTACATCCCTGGCTCCCCACTTTTCCTTTTTCCTTCCTTCCTTCCCTCCCCTTCCCTCCCCTCCCCTCTCCTCTGCAGGGAGAGATCTAAGGAGGACTAAGAGACAGGGCCAATACCTAGAATACCCTACAGGGTAAGAGAAGGGGCACCATAAGAGCCAGTATCTCAGTTTTCAAAGTCAACCAACCACATAAGCCAAATCTATGAGATTGGTCACCAGGAAGGGTGGTGTTCAGTCTGTCAGGAATCAGCAAATGAGACATCTAAGGACAGGGACAGGGGACAATCGCCAATGTGCTCAGATCCCTGTGGCCTGGCCCTTGCAGGGCACCTAGCTCTGTGGGAGGAGATGAAGTTCCTGGCGTGGACACAGAACTACAGCTGTTCCCTTTCAGCATTATTTTCTAGTGGAAATTTCACGGTCACAAGCCAACTCTTGGAGGTAGTGGGGTGGGGGGGACCTGACAACATAGAATAACGGGGTTGACAGTAGATATTTCCTCCTGAGCAAAACCAGAATTTTCCTGGGCAGCAAAGATTATTAGACCAGGCCCAGGTTTTAGTGTCAGAGTGAACGGAGTGGGATTTCTGGCCCCGCCACTTGCTAACTGTGCCCTGAGGAAGGTTCTCTAACCTCTCTGGGCCTTAGTTTTGTCTTCTAGTAAAAATGGAGCTAAAAGCACCTCGCAAGATTGGTTCTCAAAGAGATGCTCTGCTCACAGGCTGTCCTTCTCTCAGGCAGACCCACCCCTTGGCTCCCTCTCTCCCTCCTTCTTCCTCCCTATTTGCTGAGAAAAGACAGAGCAGCCTGGGTGGCCCAGGGAGGCCTGCCCCATCAGAGCTGACACGGCAGGGGTCCCCACAGGGGCAGGCCCCCTGGCATGGAGGGGGGGGAAAACTGCTGGACCCTCTCCCAGGGCTCCCAGAGAGCAAGTGCCCACACCCGCTTCCCAGGGTGCCTTTGGGTAATACACAAATAACCAGTTACCCTGCTAATTCCCCTGGATCTGCTCTGCAGCTTTGCAGGCCCCAGAGGGTGTGTAGTGACCTCAGCCCTGGAGAATGTGGGGGAATTTGGTGAGAGGCAGAGCTGAACAGCCAGGCCTGAAGGGGAGGTCAGCCCAGGCTGGGGAGTTGAACAGGGCCAGATGAGAAGTGGGGCAGTGTCACTGCACCCCGGTGCCAGGGTGACCCTGCCAGCCCCTGGGGGCCAGGCAGCCGTGTGGCCTGGGCCCTGGTGTACTTGGACACGTGGCTGCTCAGGGCCTGGCCTCTCCCACATTGCTGAGTTCCCCAGAAGCCAGAGCTGTTTTCAGGTTGTTTTCAAAGCTTCCTATTGCAGCCACTGGGCCCTGTGGGTTCCCTCCCAGGAGACTGTGCTGCAAGAGGAAGCCCAGGGGCTCTGCCCAGGGCCCCAGCTGACAGCCCTGAAGCCGACCTCAGAGGCCTCACTTCCCTGGTGTCTCCTGCCAGCTACTTCATGTTCTCCCTCCTTCCTCTCTCCACAGAGAGGGACGTGAGATCGGACCCGAAAGAAGACTGCCAGGTCCAGCAAATAAAAATACAAGGTGGTCCGTTAAATCTGAAGGTTATTTGGCAATCCTGGCCCCATCTTATTATTTATTTATTTATTTATTTGTTGGAACTGGGGATTGAACCCAGGGGTGCTTTATCACTGAGTACATCTCCAGTCCTTTATTATTATTTTTTATTATTATTATTTTTATTTTATTTTTTTTGTGACAGGGTCTTGTTAAGTTGCTGAGGCTGGCCTTAAACTTGTGATCCCCTTGCCTCAGCCTCTTGAGATGCTGGGATTACAGATGTATGCCACCACACCCCGCTTTATTTTTTTAATTCTTGGAATATCCCTCTTCCCTGCTTCTGATCTGTGGGGAGATGGAAACAAGGGCACAACACAAGGCATTCATGTTTTTTTATGTTATTACAAAATTAATCCAGTCTTAAATCCGGAACATTATTGATCTTTGCAAACATTTCTTCAACCGAACTTTTTATTAAGTGCATATTTCATAGTTTCCTATTGTAACACAAATCTCCAGTGGATGATTTTTTTCTTTGCTTTTATTATTTTTGTTACTCATGTGTAATTTGGAAACGTCCTGCTAGAATATAGGAAGCCACTCTATTATCTAACTATTGACGTGGTTGAAAGAAATCTCCTTTTACCCTCCTTTTTGTTTTGTTTAGTTTTCTGTTGTTTGTGTGTTTGAGATGGGACCTCACTATGTTGCCCAAGCTGTCCCCAAACTCGGGGGTTCAGGTGATCCTCCTGCCTCACCTCCCTAGGTCTGTGCGCACCGTCTCGTCCAGTCCCATGACCCATCTTCTCTTTTAAGGAAAGCCCACCAACATATACCTTGCTTCCCTTGGAAAGGCAAATGCCAGAGGGGGGCTTCCCTAGAGTAACAGATACCCCTGGTGTAGGCATCGTCTTGAAAACCCTGGACTTGGAGTAGGTGAGGCTCTAGGCCAGGCTCCACAGCCCAGGGCCACAGGGCATGCTCTAGCTGGACATTTCCGGGACTGTGAGGACGAGTCCTTTCTATGTTTGCCTCCTTCTGCTCTTTTTCCCACCTTTCCTCCAAAACAATAGAAACCATCAATGATCCAACATTGGGGGTCACATGATGGGGCCATGGGGGACAGGGCTTCTTCAGGTTGGCTGCCTCTGGACACGTGGCAGGGATCGATCTGAGCTGCTAAAGCACAGCTCAGCTTGGATGGGCAGCTCCTGGTCCCTGGGGAAGCCCTGGGAACAGCCTGGCCTGTCTTCGGCAGCATCCTGGCAAGGGAACAGCTTGGGACCCTCCCTGAGCTTGCAGGGGAGCTGTCCCTTGAATACCCAGCTGGGGTTGGAAGTTCAGAAGCTGGTGTTCTGATGGAGCCCCTCCTCAGCCACCTGCGCAGGCAGAGGCTCCCCAGCTGGCCCTGCAGCTCCCCAGCTGGGGCTCCCGCTCCTCCACCTCTCCCCACCTCCCTCCCAGGATTCCAGGCACTTTGCCAGGATGCCTTCAGGAGGCAAGGTTGCAGCGTACCCACAGCACAGCTACCTTGGCTCGGGAATGTGACACAGGATGTGCCATCCAGGGGTAGCTCCGCTGAGCTCCCAGGTGAAGAGCAGGGCAATGGCTTCATGGCTTTCCCCTACTTTCCCTGAGCACTGGCTGGAGGAGCTTTTCTTCCATCTTTTATCTTCTTTATCTGTCAGGAAGCTCAGCGGTTAAGCTCTCAGTCTGGGACTGAGCTTGCTGGGTTCGATCTTGCCTTTCCCTTATGAGGTTAAGTTACCTCATCTCTCTGGGCCTCGGTTTTCTCATCTATGAAAGGGGGATAATAATCATCCTGTCTCCTAAGGCTAACGAGGATTAAATGAGGTGAAGCATGTAAAGACCTTAGAAAAATATTTACCACGTAGAAAGTTCTTATGAAACAGGACATGTTAGCTCCAGTCTGCATGTGCCAGGTGTCACCAATTTGTGGTCCTTACAGTGGGAAGCACACAACCTAGGCACTTAGAGAGGAAGACAGAAACTGAAGTTGTAGTCCTTGTTCCTCTGCTCCTGGGACCCCTGGAAGGAAACTTATGTGGCAGATTTCTCTTGTGCCTCAGAAACACTTTTGTATGAACCCTTTAAGTGCTTGTCCTGTTGGGGAAAAATCCCCCATTAGATGCCCACACTTACCCAGAGTAGAAGCCAGAAACTCAAATCCCCAGCCTTGTATAGGGCAGGGGCCACACAAGACCAGGCTGCACCAGTCAGCGGTGTTCACGGGAGGCTCTGCCAAAGGCAGGAAGCTTGGACCCAATGAGGGCAAATGCTCTCCTGTATACTTCCCTACACTTTTCTTTCTTTCTCTTTTTTTTCCCTCTTCTTTGTAGTACTGGGGATTGAGCCCAAGGACATTCTACCACTGAGCTACATCCCCAGCATCCCCAATCCCTTTTTATTTTTTATTTTGAGACAGGGTCTTGCTAAATTGCCCAAGCTGGCCTCAAATTTGAGATCCTCCTGCCTCAGCCTCCTAAATCACTGGGATTACAGGTGTGCACCACTTTTCTACAGGTATTCTAGGCTTAATTATTTCTATCCCCACAAAAAAGAAAACATGTTGGATTCCTAATCCTCAGCCCCTCAGAATATGACCTTTATTGGAAACAGAGTTTTTGCAAATGATCAAGTTAAGGGCATTAGCCTTGATCCAATGACTGTCCTTATAAAAAGGGAAAATTTGGACACAGAAACAGACATACACAGGGAGAAGCTAAGTGAAGGTGAAGGCAGAGGTCAGGGTGACACTTCTATAAGCCAAGGAGCACTGACATTGCAGGAAATAACCAGAAGCTTCCAGAAAGGCATCGAAGAGACCCTCAGGCACAGCCCTCAGGAGGAACCCACCCTGCTGACTCCTTGGCCTTAGCCTTCTGGCCTTCAGAAGTGTGGACACTACATCTGTGTTGTTTAAACCACTTGGATTGCGGTGCTTTGTTAGCAAAGCAACGTAGAGGGCGCACTCCTATGCATTGTGTCAGATGTAAGCTCCCAAGAACAGGGAATTTTGTGCTTTTAGTTATTAGCACATAAATGGCACCCAAGAAATGTACGTTTGATAAATGAATGTCTTCTTTATAGTTCACAGTGCTAGGCATACAACACAGGAAAAGGTCCCATATTCAAAGATCCCATGCTTCTCGTCCATCACTGTCCAACCTCAGCTGTGGTCCAGAGGGGAGACCGTGCATGCCAAGCCCCGCACCGACATAGGCAGAGCCCGCCTGAGGTGACTGGGCCTCAGGCTGTGTGGCAGCAGGTTTTGGTGGCTGGCTGTCTAGCCCTGTGGCTGTGAGGACTGGCTGAGAACTGAAGAGACTTAGAAATCTTACCCCGACTCTTTCATGTTAAAACACAAAACTCACAAGGCCCAGTGAGGGTGTGAGTAACTCCCTGGCTGGTTCCTTTCCAAAATACACACAGCCACTCAGATGAACCTCAGGTAAGGTTGTAAGACATGCAGCATGGACTGACTGTTCCATGCTGTTTTGCCTCCCCAGAGGCTTCTGATTCCCTTCCCCCTAATCTTCTCAGGATCACACTGAGAATTTGGTAGCAGGAGAGACTGTGAATTCTAAAGAAAATAACCATTATGCTTATGCACTATGGTCAATACAGTAGTTGTTTTCATATTTCATATTTCATATTTCCAGGCTGATTTCTTTCAGGCCTGGTCTAATTTCTCTGTGGTCATGGCTTGAGGTGGGGGAGAAGAATCTACACAGCATACTCGGCCGGTCTAGATGTGGTTTGCTTGGGCATCTTCTCCCATTGGACTCTGAGTGTGTGAGTGCATACGAGGGAGTGTGTTCATGTGCGTATGTGTAAGAGGAAGACAGGAAGAGAGCATGCAAGGATTGAGGGGAGCAGACCCTGGAAGGCCCTTGTGCAGAGGAAGAAGTAGCTGCAAGGTCAGGCTGCCTGCTCCAGATTCTCCCCATCTCCCTGTGCAGACCAGCTCATAAGGAGGACTGAAGCCACCCAGATGGGTCACTGGGAGTCCATAGGGCCTGCCCAGCAGGGTTCAACCTACAGCCCACACCCAGGCCCATCTGGGAATGGTGTCCTTTGTGTTAAGAAATATGAGCCTCCTGGATTCCATATGGGGCCAGGCGTGTCCTCACAGAGAGCCCTTTGTGCCTGGGAGAGGGTTGGCCCTGTTTATTCTGGCAAATGTCCAGGTTCTGCCCACCTCCAGTACCCCGCCCCGGGGCTCCCCACCTTTCCTCTCCAGCTGTACCTCCCTTCCTCACAGGGTGCAGCCACCCTACAGAGGGCAGGGCACTTGGGAGGAGGCCCAGGCCGTGCCAGAAGCATGACCCTGAGAGCCGCAGGCTGAATGAAGGCCGAGATGACTCCAAGGTCTGTCAGGAGAGGAGAGGGCTCTGGCGACAGACACATGCTGAAGCAGGTTGAAAGAGCAGGGGCAGCCACAGACCCATCCTGGGGCATCCGGGACAAGAGCTGGTCATCCAGCCAGGCCAGAGCTTGGGGCCAGGTCTGGGGCAGCAAAAACCTTCCACTTCTAGTTCTTTCCTCTTGGGGAGAGGGCGGGATGCAGCATGATCCGGCTTGTTGCTGAGACATCATCACTGAAGGTCCATGATGATCACTGCAACTGCTCATGTTTCTTTAAAAAAATAAATTCAAAAAACCCACGAGGAATCTCAGCCTGTCAGTCTTCCTCCCCTGCTGTCGGCTCCCATTATGAATCCGTGGCATCTTCTGCTGAGAGTTAATTACACGTTGTGTGAAAGATGCAGGGCTTCCTTGAATACTTTTTTCTTCCTGAAGGTTCTAACCCCTCAGCTGCCTTCTTCTGCTTCCCCACTGTGCGCAGGAAAGCGGGGTGCTTGGAGGAGCCCAGCTGACCCAGGCCCTGGGCTGCTGTGAGCCCGGCTCTCCCCTGCAGATGGCTGGGGCCTCCTGAGCCGCTGAGCCAGCAGCAGATCTGTCCAGGGCTCCCTTCCCACGGCTGGAGCTCCCACCCGGCCAGAGCTGGGTCATGACAAAGCACAAATGGAAGGTGTTACCTCCTCAACACTGGGGCCTCCAGAGCCTAGTTCCTCTTGCTTTGGGGGAGGGGGGTACAGACGGCTTCCTGAAGCTGTCTATGGGAAGGCTCAGAAAGGGATTTGACCCTTCCAGGAGGCACAGACTTCACAGATGCTGATCTTCGTGGTTCCATTTTTTTTTTCTGATTGCTCCCACACTTAGACAGGGATTTTCACTCTAGGGGTGCCTCATCTTTCTTCCTAAGAGGCTATGAGCAGCCCCGGAAGCAACAAGTGTGGACTAATACCTTGAATGATTACCTATTTGCTGTGCTGAATTTCACCTACTTAGGAAAGGGCTAATTGCATGGCTCTTGGAATCTCTCAGAGCATGTTACAACTGCCCTGGGACTTGACAAGTCACAGCATTTCAGAGCTGGAAAGACCTCCTCAGCCACCCCCCGCCCCGAGACATGACACACCTGAAAGTAGAGCTCTTCTGTCTTTAACATGGTTCCCCTAAGCAAGCCAATAAAGGAAACCTCCGGGTTGTGACAAGTAATCCTGTAAAGCTGGGCACAGTGGCCCACGCCTGGAATTCCAGTGACTTGGGAGGCCACAGCAGGAGGATCCCAAGTTTGAGGCTGTGTTAGTACAAAGAGACCGGCCTGAATGCAAACTTCAGGGGTCATTTCAGCCTTTTATTCAGGAATAGAACTACACCTCTGGGAATGGACCCACTTTCCTGGTGGAAAATAAGCCATGGAACAAAGGAGGGGACTGAGCTTATGTAGTTGGGGGGTGATTCAGTGAGCATGTCGGTCTGGGCATCAGGAATTTGCGTTTTGGGGTTGGGGTGTCAGTGGCCGGCACCTGGGGAGGAGTTGTCTCAGGAGAGACTATAGGGTTTCCTAGAGGTGCCCCACCTGCAGCCAGTGTCTGAAAGTTACTTACCTTGAGAAAGATGAAAACTATCAGTGTCTGGCTTTCTTTCTCATTCCTTTTCCCAGGCCATACTATCTTAAGGTTTTTTCCTTTTCCATATCCAATAGGCTAGCCTTGACAATTTAGGGAGACCCTGATTCAAAATTCAAAATTAAAAAGACTGGGGATGCAACTCAGTGGTAGAGCACTTCTGGGTTCAATCCCCAGTGCCATTAAAAAAATAAAAAAGTCATGTCTGTAATTATGATTTGCAACTAACGGCACATGAAACGTTTACTTCTTATGGTGCAAACCTAATTGTGGGCTGATGTCCTATTGCAACTGTCTTTATTCATGCTAAACTACCTAGTGTCTAGTCAGGGATGTCACTTCATTTTAATTATTAGCATAGCAAGTCAGGTGCAGTGGTGCTTGCCTGTAATCCCAGTGACTTGGGAGGTGAGGCAGGAGGGTCACAAGTTTGAGGACAGCCTCAGCATTTTAGAAATGCCCTAAGCAACTAGCAAAACCCTGTCTCAGAATAAAAAAATTAAAAACGGCTGGTGGTGTAGCTCAGTGGTAGAATCACCCTGGGTTCAATACTCAGTACCAAAAAAATAATAAAATTATTATTATTATTATTAGCCTAGTAAAAACTGAGGAAAACAATCTACTACCATTGTATTCCAAACTAAAATACAATTATAAATGTCATATTATTTTGGATAACTTGCCATGAAGCTTTCCATCTTATATACCACCAAAAATTGATCCTATAAAAAGAATAACTTCTCCCTGGGTGTGGTGGTGCATGTCTATAATTCCAGCAGCTGGGAGGCTGAGCAGGAGGATTGTGAGTTCAAAGCCAGCCTCAGCAATTTATGGAGGCGCTAAGCAACTCAGTGAAACTCTGTCTCTAAATAAAATGCAAAATAGGGCTGGGGATGTGGCTCAGTTGTTGAGCGCCCCTGAGTTCAATCCCTGGTACTAAAACAAACAAACAAACTTATATGTTTACTTGGCTTTGTCCTTCCACACATAGTGTTGGGTATTTAAAGGACTGAAGGGACACAAGCGGATCCTCTGATAGACCACACTGGGTTAAATGGTGAGCAGGTTTCCTGCAGTCTCTGAAGTTAGGAACAGGGGCTCAAATGTGCAGAGCCTATTAAAGTGCAAATTCCTGCGGGGCACTGCAGTGCAAGTCTGAAATTGTAGTGACTCTAAAGGCTGAGGCAGGAAGATTGCAAATTCAAGACCAGCCTCCAAAATTGAGGGAGATCCTAAGCAATTTGACAAGACCCTGTGTCTGTAAGAAAAGGGGAGAGATGTGACTCAGTGGTTAAGCACCCTGGGTTCAATCCCTGATACTACCAAAAAAAAAAAAAAGTAAACAAATAATTAAAATGCAAATTCCTGGGCCCTGGACCTAGAGAGTCTGATTTAGTAGGTGTGGGGAGTGCCTAGAATTCTGCATTTTTAAAGAAGCATCATAGTAATTCTGATCAATGTGGCCCCATGTGGTGAAACTCCACAAGGGGTTCTGGTTGGCTTATAAACCCAGGAATCAGCTGGACGAACAGCTGCTGCTGTCCTCCTCCCAGCCAGAACTTTCCTGGAATGTATATTCAAGGAAATTATTTATATGCTTTTTTTTTCTTTGCTGTGCTGGAGATCAAATCCAGGTCTTTGAGTATGCCTATACAAGTGCTCTATCAATGAACTACACCCTCAGCTATTACATATCTGTTTTGTTTTCCATTTTTTAAAATCTATTCTACTTAGTTATACATGACAGCAGAATGCATTTCAATTCATTGTACACAAATAGAGCACAACATTTCAATTCTCTGGTTGTACATGATGTAGAGTCGCACCATTCCTGCAATCATATGTGTACCTATGGTAATAATGTCCGTCTCATTCCCCCATCTTTCCTGCCCATGTCCCCTCCCCTTCCCACCCTCCCCTTTGCCTAATCCAAAGTTCCTCCATTCTTCCCATGAGCCCCACCCCACCCCACCACCATTATGGATCAGCATCCACTAACCAGAGAAAACATTCGGCCTCTGGTTTTTTGGGATTGGCTTACTTACCATGATATTCTCCAACTCCATCCATTTACCTGCAAATGCCATAATTCTATTATTTTTTAATACTGAGTAATAGTCCATTATATTTATATCTCTATTTTTTATATTTTATTTTATTTGGTACTGGGGATTGAACTCAGGAGGGTTTTACCACTGAGTTACATCCCCAGCCTTTTTGATTTTTTTTATTTTGAGACAGGATCTAGCTAAGATGCTTAGGGCCCCACTAAGTTGCTGAGTTCAACACCATTGTCCTTCCTCAGTCTCCCAAGTCACTTGGATTACAGGCATGTGCTACCATGCCCAGCCTACATGTCCATTTAAAAGTATTCTTAGTTTCTCTCTCCTTGTTTATAAAGACAATGCCGAGAACTTATATATAAGGCCATAATAAATAAAATAACAAAATCACTAATGATCCCTCCATGAAGGATGAAAAGAGGATTGGTACTTTATGTTCTTTTCTTCCCTACATGCATTTTTTTTATTAATTAATTTAGTTATTTATTTTTGGTACCAGGAATTTGAACCCAAAGACACTTAACCACTGAGCCACATCCCCAGTCCTTTTTTACAATTTATTTTTTTATTTTGAGGTAGGATCTTACTAAGTTGCTGAGGCTGACTTTGAACTTGTAATCTTCCTGCCTCAGCCTTCTGAGTTGCTTAGATTACAAGCATACCCCCCACACACACACCTGGCTCTTATATGTGTTTTATAAAATTGACAACATATTGAATATATGGTTTTATTTCATTTTCTTCCATTTTTTAAAAATTATCCTAAAGGCTACATAGTGTCTCCATCATGTGGACATGCCTTACTTTTGTAATATTACCTGTTGGTTATTCTTAATAATTAATTATTTAGAGAAAATTGAGATGAATATCTCTGAGTATAAAATTTTATCAACAATTTTTGCTCGCTTCCTTTAGCTGAAAGTGGGTTACTAGATTAAAAGATGTGTGTGTTTGTTTGTTTAGTTGGACACAATGCCTTTATTTTATTTATTTTTATATGGTGCTAAGGCTTGAACCCAGGGCCTGACACGTGCTGGGTTAGCACTCTACCGCTGAGCTACAACCCCAGGCCTAAAATATGTGGTTTTTGAGGCTCTATATATACTGCCAACTTGCTGTCCTAATTTGCTCCCTCATCAGCACAAAATAGATGCCCCTGTATTCATTGCACTTGGCCTATGACCTGTTTAATCAAGGGTTTTACTGTTACTGTATATTGTGGATTGAATCTCCCCACAAAGATACCGTGAAGTTCTGCTCCCCACAAAGATACCGTGAAGTTCTACCGTGTAGGTGAACTTTATTTAAAAAGAGGGTCTTTGCAGGGACTATCAAGTTAAGAAGAGGTCTAGGGTGGCCCCTTATCCAATATTAATGATGTGTTCATCAGTTTTCTGTGACAAAAATACTTGAAATAATCAACTTTAAAAAGAGAAGAGGTTTAATTTGGCTCAAGTTTTCAGAAGTTTCAGTCCATGATCACTTGGCCCTGTTGCTTTGAACCTGTGGTGGCCTGTCACATCATGATGGAAACAGGTGATAGAAGAGGCTTGTTCACCTTGTCTTTTAGACAGAGAGAGCTAGAGACCAGGGTCCCACAATGAAGGCACGCCCCACAGTGACCTAACTCCGCCCACTAGACTCCACGTCTTTAGTCTTTAAGATTCCACTACCTACCAACAGCTTATAGGCTGGGGACCAAGCCTTTAACACCGGGGGCCTTTGGGGGACATTTACCCAAATCATAGCAGCCAATGTCCTTATAAGAAGAGGAGAACCCTGGTGAAGACAAGAACCACAGAGGCTGGAGTGATGCAGCTGCAAGCCATGGATGGCAGCCACCACCAAAAGCTAGAAGAGGCCAGGAGGAAGCATGGCCAGCTGACACCTGGATTTCAGTCCTGTAACCTTTACATTCATTGTGGAGTGTATGTAATAATTAATTAATATCTGTCCATCAGATATTAATTATTAATTATTCTCTACAGAGAATAAATTTCTGTTGTCTTAAGATACTCAGTTTGTGATGCTTTGTATTATTATTTTTTTTTTTTTTTTTGAGACAGGGTCTAGCTAAATTGCTTAGGGCCCCACTACGTTGCTGAGCCTCAAACTTGCCATCCTCCTTCCTCAGTCTCCCAAGTCACTGGGATTACAGGCATGTGCCACCATGCCCAGACTACATATCCATTTTTAAAATATTCTTAGTTTCTTTCTCCTTGTTTATAAAGACAATGCCAAGAACTTATATATCCAATCCTAAAAACTGGATACACCATTTATTTCCTGGCTTGGTGGCAGCTGAGCCAAAAAGAGCTAAGGTACAAAGGACAGTTCTAGTTCCTTCTCAGAAGGGCATCCAATCCAGCCTGTTCACCAGTTCTTCCTGGGAACATTTCTTGCTTCTCAGCCGTACAGCGAGAGCCCATCAAGGGCCGTGAGGGATCAGGACAGGGCTCAGGGCTCTGTCATTCAGTAGACAGGATCTAGTTTCGTTTTTTCCTCAGGGTCACATCTCACACGGTAAAGGGGCACACAAAACATAGACTTGTCACTTTTATTCAAACTCTTGGGTTTGACACATAGAATGATACCTTCTAGATTAGTGCCTCATTTAGTGGCTCACACATACCCAGTGTCAGGGAAATGGTCATCATTGTCACTGATTAGGCCTCACTCTGGTTCATTATCAGATGCCACTAAGGCTCAGAGCCCCTACTTGGTTGATAGGTTTTGTTTTTTGTTTTTTTTTTTTAAGAGAGAGTGAGAGAGAGAAAGAATTTTTAATATTTATTTTTTAGTTCTCGGTGGACACAACATCTTTGTTGGTATGTGGTGTTGAGGATTGAACCCAGGTCGCACGCATGCCGGGCGAGCGCGCTACCGCTTGAGCCACATCCCCAGCCCAATAGGTTTTGTTATTATCAAAATCCTGGGCTGGGGATGGAGTTTAGTGGTAGAGCACTTGCCCAGTATGCCCAAGGCCCTGGTGCAATCCCCGCACTGCCCTAAATCAATAAATAAGCAAACTAAGTTCCTTACTTCTCTTTTTTTTTTTTTAAGAGAGAGAGAGAAAGAGAGAGAGAGAGAGAGAGAGAGAGAGAGAATTTTAATATTTATCTTTTAGTTTTCGGCGGACACAACATCTTTGTTTGTATGTGGTGCTGAGGATCGAACCCAGGCCGCACGCACGTCAGGCGAACGCGCTACCGCTTGAGCCACATCCCCAGCTCCTTACTTCTCTTAATATGTTGTTCTTTTCTCTAGTGGCTTCAGAAAAGTTGCTCTCTCAGGTTGACTTTCCTGATCCTGAACAGAACTTGGACCTAAAGAATCCCACAGGGAAATTACACATTGAAGGAAGTTGTTATCCCAACACAAAGTTTACAACATTTTAAGCTTTTCTTTACTAAATGTCCACTAGATGCCACTTCCTCTGATCTTCACAAGAGTCCCACAAGGTAGGTTATGATATTGTGAGATAAGACAATAAGAAATATATATTTGGTCTCTGCCCCTGGTTCCTGGCACAGAGCTCCTGAAAACTGTAATTTCCTGATTAACAGAGGTGCTGGGTACATCCTTCATTATCATATTTGGTCTTTGACCCCAGTTCCTGACATGGAACTCTCAATTCCTTGGGATTCCTTGGGTGATAAGAGTGCCTTTTGTTCTCAGAAGACACTCTTGGTGACCCCTAGATGGGGGCTGGTAGCCGGAAAGATCAAGCCAAGATGAGAAGCTAGGAACTTTTGCCCCATCCTCCAGAAAGGGGACAGGGGCTGGAAATGGTGTTAATAATTGAGCATGAATATGTGATAAAGTCTCCATAAAAATCCCTGAACTATGGGGCTGGAGATATGGCTCAGTTGGCAGAGTGCCTGCCTCGTATGCACAATGCCCAGGGTTCAATCCCCAGCACCACACACACACACACACACAAAAAAAAAAAAAAATCCCTGAACTATGAAGTTTGGAGAGCTGGTAGGTTGTCAAAGACCTGGAGGTTGGCATGCCCCAAAGTCATGAAAGTTCTGTGCCTTCCCCCATGCCTTGCCCTGTCCATTCTTTCCATCTGGCTGGCTGACTTTAATCTTTGTAATATCCTTTATAACAAATGTTACATATAAGGGCTTTCCTGAGTTCAGTGAGCTGCTCTAGCAAATGATCAAGTCCTAGGAGGGGGTCACAGGAACCTCCAATTTATAGCTGGTAGTCAGAAATTCCTAAGGTGGTTTCTGATTGGCATCTGATGTGGGGGGCAATCTCACAGCCCTGAGCCCTTAGCCTGTGGATCTCTAACTCCAGGAAGACAGTATCACAGCTGAATTATACTGTAGGACTCCCAGATGGTGTTGGAGAATCGATTGTTTGGGGAAAACCCTGACCCCTGATATTTGGTCATAGAAATGTTCTTTTGAAAATGAATAGAAAGAAAAAGATTGTTTTTTTCCTTTCCATAGGTACAATGGAGTCTATTAAACAGATAAAGAAACGAAGGCATAGAAAGGTCAGCAGTTGGCCCAAAGTGGCAGAGCTTGTTCAGGACTGTCTGCTGTTCAGTGGCCAACGGTTGCTTAGAGGACCATTGGAAGTAGCTTCCCAGTGGGGAGATAAATACTAACAAGCGATGCCAGATGTTTTGATGATTTATGGCAAATCTTTTGAGACAGATGTTCTTAGTTCAGCTCAATTTCATCTCCAACTTCCTGGCATCTGCAGTAATACTGAATTGTGTCATCACATGACCCCTGAAAATTCAGAGTAATTCATGATAATCCCTGCTAATTCATCTCCTGACTTGTGTTTCACTTTCATTACATCTGTTCCCAAAAAAGGAAATTGAGCCCTGTAAATGCATATGAGGAATCACATATCTAATTTTTTTGTGTGTGGTGCTGGTGTTGGAACCCAAGGCCTTGTGCATACTAAGCACACACTTTACCTCTGAGCTCCACTCCCAGCTCCAGAAATATCACAATTAATGTTTCATAATTACAATTATCATAATAAGTTTTATGACAGGAAGCAGCCCCTCATTTGTTTTTTCTGTAACTGCAGGCTAACACCTGACATGTCAGAAGTTGGTGAGGCTCACTGGTGAGTGAGGCTCACCTGTGTTCCTGAGTGGCTTAGCTTTAATGTGGTTCACTTGGAATCCACTGGCCTGCGGTCTTGGTTCCAACTACTAGGGGAAGGCAGTGAGGCTCTTCCTGCAGATTGGCTGCTGGGGTCATGCAGGATGTCAGGGCTCAGAATGCTGGGCTGACTGCTCAGGCAAGAGCAGGCAGGGCCCCAACTCAAGATAAGGCTGTCTTTGGAAGCAGCTACAGCAAACAGGAAGTTCTGTCAGACACAAAGGAAGCCTCCAAGGCCAAACATGGAGGCAGAGGAAGGTAGAGCTGACAGCCAGCTCACTTCCCTGTGAGTTCCAGCAAGAGGGAATTGCAAAGATGAAGTTCTTGCCTCCCAGAAAGGTAGAGAGGAAGGCTGAATACCACAAAGTCTGTCAAGCCAAACCAGGCACAGTAAGGGTCACAGGAGAGGTGCCAAGGGCCAAGCTGACTCCAGAGATGACAGAAAGCAGCTTTGCAAGAAGGTGGCAACTGAGCTGGGCTCAGGTCAGAAGCAGAAGACATCAGAAACCCTACTAAGTGAGTTTGGGTTCTCAGCCTGAAGAAAAATACAGAAGCTGGAGGTTGTAGTGTGTGTGGCTTATGTATCTGGCCATAGCCCCTCTGTGCCCAGTGTCGTTCCCAGGACAACCCCCACTGGACCAGGCATGAACTTCCCTAAAGGGCAACCACATGAGGCCCAAGGCCTTCCACACCAACACTTTCCATAACCATTCCTGGCCACTGTTTCCTCCCTCTGATGTCATAGGGCTCTGCATTTTGTCCCATCTCAGCAAATTAGATCCCTATGGTTTCCCAAGAGCTGTCATTTTAACTCTTTTTCTACAAAAAGAGCTCAGGGCTTCCCAGAAGTCTGATTCAAGGCTATTTTGAGCTAGATTGGATGGGAAGAAACAGGCTGCCCACTCTTAGAAAAGGCATACTTGAGAAAGGGCTACCCAACACCAAGTAGACTCTGAGCTTTTCTCTACATGAGTTGGATGAGGGTCACAACGAGCAAGTAAAAGCTCACATGGTCCCTGTCAAAGTTGTATTGACAAACAGCTCTAGACAGATCCAGACTGGTTTTGTAAAACAGCTGTTATGCTACTTCTGTCTGCAAGATGAGACACAGACACAGCACCCCCTCCCCCCACGTTGGCATCATTTGTTGAGCCATGGCTTTGGAAAGAACAGCAAGTCAAATGCTGGAAAGAGGCCCAGAATGAATTGCAGCTGGAGGCCCACCAACCACAGTTGTGTCTTGCTCATCCTGGGTCATGAGTGAGTGGGTGAGGTACCATAGTGTGGGAAGGGAGAAAATCCAAGCCCCCAGAGTCAGTTGCTGCCTTTCTGTATCCCCATCTTCCTGGCTCCTCCTCACCCTTCCTTCCTGGCCAACTCAGGAAAACCTGCTGGGATTTAAGAAACTTCCAGAAGCCATTTACTCCATTTAAGGTAGATGCTTTCTCACGGATCTTTAGCCCTCAAACTCCTAGAAACACAGAGGCAGCCTCTCAAAGTGATTACCAAGCATGGACCTAGAAGCAGCCCACAGCACCCAGAGATGCCCAGCCTCCTCACAGGAAGGTCAAGCTCCTTCACCACATGGTCTTCGATCCTACAGCCAACCCATTTTCTTTCCCCACCTAGATTTATTTATCTATCTATTTACTGGTGCATGCTAGGCAAGGGCTCCATGGCTGAGCTACATCCCCAGCTCCTGGACACATACTTGGAAGGTGAATTAAGTCCTCCAGTTATGGTCTCTGCATGTGTTCAAAATTCTTCCCTTCCTTCTATTCTGCTTCCTTCCTTCTTCAAGCCATTTCTCCCAGTGTCACTGAAAGATCACCCACTCTCAGTTAACTGGGGCTCTTGTGATCCTTGGAGATACGACCTCTTTAGCTAAGGAAGGGATGCCTCCTCTCCACCCTCCTCCCACAGTAGCCGCGTCAGGGTCTGCTGTCTATGGACCCTGTGGAGCTAGGGGAGGCCAGTGCCGTTCTTCTGTGCCAACTGCATGTAGGCATCACCAGGCCAGGGCTTGGCCAGAGCTGCTCCTTCAGAGAGAAGTGAGCCAGGATACCAGTTGCAAATGCCCCCTGGTACCCTGAAGCTGTTAGATGATCAGGGAGGTTCTTTTCCTCCCCCAGAACACTGGCCAGGGGGCCCTCCCAGCAGGGGCCTGGCTCTCTCTCCCTGGTCCTCCAGCCCTTAGGTCCCTTCCTAGGCCACTCTGGAGTGGGTCTAGACACCCACCCAGAGCGGACCTCAGCACGTGGCTGGGGGGCGGGTTTCTCCGCGGGGTGCAGTGTGCCCTCTGCGCTGCTCCTCCCTCGTGACTTCTGGTAAAGGCTCCGCTCGCCCCACCCGCCTCCGCCCGCCTGCGGCTGCCAGACCCGAGCCGGCCCCCGCCTCCCCCGGAGGCAGCGCTTTCTCCCGCCCCTGGCAGCGGGCTGCGCTTCGGAAACTGTTGACTCAGAGGGTGGCCGGGCGGCCAGCGTCTGATGTCAGCTTGGAGCTGGGCCCGGGCGCGGAGGAGAGCGGAGGAGGGCCGGAGGCGGGCGGGAGGCCGTCGCGGAGCTGCGCTGCGAGCGCGGGAGGCGCGGTGCGGCGGCCGAGCAGTGCGGGCCGGGTGGGCGCCGCGGGGGGCGTGGGGGCTGCGCAGTGCGCGCGGTGGCTGCGGCTGCCGCGGCGCCCGTGACTCACGGTGCGTCACGGACTAGATGCCCGCGGCGGCCGGAGGCTCCGGGCTCCCGCTGACTCATCAGAACGCCGTGCGTGCGGCCCCGGAGCGGGGGCGGGGCGGCGGGCGGCGGCCGAGGTCGTTCATGGCGCGAGGAGCCGGAAAACCCCGATCAGGCGGCGGGTGCGCGGGGTTGCACGGCCGGGGGTGCAGACGGCTCTCCGAGTCACCTGCGGCGTGGCTGCGCGTGGGCCACCACAGGCGGGAACATCCCCCAACCGCTGCTAGTCTCTTGCTGTCCTGTGCCCTGCGGTCCCCATCCTGGCTCTGGAGGCCTCCCCTTCTGTCGCCCACGCCGCCCATTATGGGAGAAAGTGTTCCAAGGCACCGGCACCTGCCTTGGGAGCACCCGGGGTCGCTGTAGTTCCCTCTCCCCCAACACTAAAGGCCTGAAGGTCTGTCTGGGGAAGCGCTTGCGCCAGCCCCTGGACCTGTAGGCTTTCATTCCAGGCCCCACTTTCTACAGGGGAAGCTATGCTGCTGCTGTAGACACCACGTGCTGGGCAAAGCCTGGCCCCAGGTCTTTCCTGTCACTGATGGCTAACCACAAGGCCCTGTGGCACTCAGGAAATGCGGCACAACGGTCAGAGATGCCTCTGGAAGGGCTGTGGGCTGAGAAGAGTTCTCTGTGTGATCGCCACAGCCCTGGAACAGAGACAAATTCCATAGCATTCGATGTGTGAGACTCCTCTGTGCAAGGCGTCCCCACCCCACCCTCAGGGATAGGTGGGGGAAGTGGAGGCGCAAAAGGGTCTGTGAGGGTCTGACTGGTCTGCACTTATGGTCTGGCCAACCTGACAACATCTGGAGAATTAAGGGCAAGGGGTAGAAGAAAAGAGTTACTAGCAAAACAGGATCCAGAGAATGATTACTGAAAATTATGCCTGTGTTCAATCACTTGAACACTGTGCCAAGTGATTTATTGTCAAAACCCCCTAATAAGAAGCTTTGGGGTGGGAATTGTCACCTCCACAGAAGCCCTGGTAGAGCTGGCATTAGAGCAGGAACCTTGAGAAAGGATTTGAACAGATGGGGAAAGGACATTCCAGACAGAAACAAATGCCTGGATCCAGAACCTAGAGGCAGTGGGAAAAGCAGGGTGAGTTCTGGGAATGGCCAGCAGTCCAGTTTAACCGGAAGAACTGAAGCATTAGCTGCCTATCCCAGCAGCACAGATGTGCCTCTCAGAAGCAGGCACAGTGGCCTAGAAGGACCTGTAGTCACGGGTTCCGCCCACTGCCCCGGGCACAGAGTCATGCCAGTTCCCAGACAGATGGATTCCTTCCAAGAATTCCATAGTCCTGCTCAGTCACAGCTGCAGGAGTCTCGGTCGTGGATGGCTTTTATTTCTCGGTGTCTAATGCAGATCCCTTCTCATCCAAATCTCAAATACTTTTGCTGTTCTATCCTTTGATTACTGTCGATTTGTATTGGTCTGCTTCAGTGTCAACTCTGATAGCATGCTGGAGTTACTTAGAGGGGCTTTAGAAAACAAAACACAGTTGATTTACAACCCCCCTCCCAGAAATTTGATTTCACAGGTCTGGGGTAGGGCCTAGGTGGCAGCAGTCTTAATAACCAGAGGGGAGCCACTGATGGAGGAGGTCATCCTCAATACCATCAGGATCAGACCCACAGTCAGAGTGGAGCCTCTTGGCCTTCAGATTCCTTAACTCCACAAACCCTGCGAACGGCCTTGGCAGGCCTCCAGAGCAGTTGGCCTCCCTGAGGCTGGGAGTTGCGAAGTCTTTCCCAGGCATCCACTCTGAAGCTGAGGCCAAAGGTTCCAACAGGAAGGGAGGGTGAGGCTTCTGTTTGTTCCCAAGAGCCAACTGACCTTTCAAGCTAGTGATAACCACCAGAGCCTCAGGAGTGGGGGTGGGGTGGGAGGCAGAGGCTAAGCTGCAGGAGGTTCTGCAGTCATTTCCCACCAACTGCACAGCAGGCAGGGAGCCAAGGTGGAGGCTCACTATCTCCTGCATGACCAGCCCTCAGAGGTTGAAGAGGGCCCAGCTAAGGACAGAGCGGAGGCCTGAAGAACAGGTCTTCTGCTTACCAGAAAAATGGAGGTGATGATTCCTATCCCAAAGTTTCTTATTGGGGGTCTTGGCACTAAGTCACTTGGCACAGCGTTCAAGTGACTGAACACAGGGACAATTTTCAGTAATGGTTTCTTGGATCATGTTTTGCTAGTAACTCTCTTCACAAATCTAGAGAGAATCTCCTAGTCTAGGGCTGGAGGACTCCTTCAGCATTTGTCTACCCCCACTCTTCAAGTGACAGAGTCTGAGGACCCTGAAGCCACATCTGAGGTTCTGTGCAAAAGGAAAGTCAGGCTGAGGAACTCAGCAGTGGCCTCCCTGCCACAAGGAAAATGACATTGGTTACCAAGTGGGTGATCAGCTGTCTTCTTCTAGGACCAAAAAGCAGAAATTTGGCATTGAGCCTAGGGAGGATATAGAAAACTATAGGAAGAATTTCCTAACATCTGACAATTTTGCCTAAAGGATTCATGAGACTCCTGAGCATCAGACCTTGTCACCAATCAAGCAGTGTTCTCATTTGACTGTTAAGAAAACTGAAGCTGTTAGATGGTTGTACCCTGAATGAAGCAGCAACAACCAACTAGCTGCAGAGGTGGGGCTGGGAGCTGAAAGACACAGTCAAAAACGGTGCAGCAGGGTCGGTGGCAAATGCCCATAACCAGGACTTGGGGAGGCTGAGGCAGGAGGATCACCATTTCCAGGCATGGGCAACTTAGTGAGACCCTGTCTCAAAAAATAAAAAGGGTTGGGCTGGGGGATGCATTCAGCTCAGTGGTAAAGCATTCCTGGGTTCAAAAAGAAAAACAAAAACAAATACCAGTGGGGCAAACCCTCCCTGAACTTTGGCTCTAAAATCCTGGAATTTTGTTTTCTTGTTTAATACTGACCATGAGTTCCTCATGAACAAAAACCTGTATCTATGAAGGCCAATCAGGATTTGGTGTGTGTGGGGGGGGAGGCGGTCCTTTCTGGCAAAAAAAAAAAAAAAAAAAAAAGGTGGGGGGCAGAAGGGCTTGTATGTAGCTTGGGAGTAGAGGCTTGTCCAGCGTGTGTGAGGCCCACGGCCAAAACAACATAGGATCGTGAAGGTCTTGGGAAATGTGGAAGAGGCATCACTAAATGGCTCTCCCCTGAGCACTGGCGGAACACACACATTTCTGGTAATCTCGCTTTTGGGATAGTCCCCAACGCTTTTCCTTCTAGGGTCTCAAGCTTCCCGGTCTTAGGGCTTGGAGGCCTCCTGGAAGGTGGGTATTCGTTTTCCCATGTTACAGACTAGGAAACTGAGGCTGGATAGAGGCTCTACCAGGACTGACTTGTGGGTGGATCTGTTCCAATCTAAATTTCTCTCCCTGTCCTGGGAAAAAGCTGAGTGCCGACAGGGCGGTGCTGGCCAGTTTCTCCCTGCGGCCAGGCGCGGCGGGCCGGGAGCAGGAGCGGCCTTCGTGCACACTCGCCGAGGGCCAGGGCCAGGGCTTAGAGCGCCAGGGAGGCGCCCCTCTCACCCCTCCTCCCGGCTGCCCCCCACATCCGCCTAGGCCTCCAGGTGCCCCGAAGCCCAGCCTCCCCCCGCTCGCCCCCGCGCCTGTTCCCGGCGCTGCCGGAGTCTCGGCGGTCACGTCTCCCCATCCGGCTCCAAAGTGCAAGCCAGCCGCGGCCCTGGCAGCCGGCGGAAAGGCGGGGCGGGGAGGGCGGCGCCGGGGGCGGGGAGGGGGAGGGGAGGCGGCCGGCCTAGGTCGACCCGGGCGAGGCGCGGGGCGAGGCCGCCGCGCTGCAGCCACCGCCCCTGCCTGGCGCTCGGCGGGCGGGCGAGGCGGGTGGAAGCCAGGCCGGGGAAGCCGCAAGGCCGCGCCCCCGAGCGCCGCGCGGGCGGGTGTTGCTGGGGAGAAAAGCGCGCGACGGCTCCGCCCCGAGTCCTGCAGCCGCAACGCCCTCTACTGGGGAGGCCTTGGAGCTGCATGGAGACCCCACCCCGACCTAAGCACTAACCACTGGGGAAGGCCAGACAGAGTTCTCTGATTTCGGTCATAAGTGACTGGCTAAAGATCACCATCTTAAACTTTTTTTTTTCTTTTAAAGTAATGGTCGACCATGTGTATTGTAGGACAATTTGAAATGTGGATAAGAAAAAGAATCACGTTTAATGCTTTTATTTAAAAAGCCCACTGCAAATGCATACATGCATGTTCTTTATGGAATTAAAATACAATTGTGCCAGTTCAGTGAATGCAGAGACCTTACTTTAATCACTACTCTATCTGCAGGGATCTGTCTACTCAAAAATCATTCGTTGTTTCTACCAAAATGGGTTTACACACAGTTACTTGGGAGGTTGAAGCAGAAAGATTTAAATTTGCAGCATTTCCAAATTAGAAGATCCTTTCTCAAAATAAAAAGGGCTGGGGCTGGGGCTGGGGCTGAGCGTTAGAGTACCCCCGGGTTCAATCCCTCCTATGGGATGAGGCATGCGTAGGGGGAAAATGGGTACAAAGTTAGGTCTGTCACTTTCGGCATACTTAAATGTCCTTGTATGATTCCCTGACCCCCTGGACATTAATAGTAAAATGGCCCATTAGCCCCTTTAACTAGAATCTGGAGGCCAGATGGAACTGAGAACTATTCACAATGACACTTAAGATGATCCCTCCCCCAGTAGGGTCTGGGACAACACCCTGTAATCAAACATACCACATTCCCGCAGCAAATGTATGACTATTCGCAGTAAGTAGGATAAATAAATGTTTTAAGCAGCTTCATGTCAGTTCAGTTGGGTTTTAAGGCCAAATTTTTTTTTTTTTAAAGTAGGGATTGAACCCAGAGCTGATTTACCACTGAGCTACAGCCTCAGCCCATGCTGGCTAATTTGCCCATGCTGGCCTAGAACTTGTGATCCTCTCACCTCAGCCTCCCAAATGGCTGGAATTACAGGCACATGTCATCATGTCTGACTTCCAGATGATTTTTAATTTTTAATTCAAAGGGATGATGGCCCTGCACTACGTGTATCTTAGGAGTAGAAGATATGGGTGAGCCTCTGCTACCAGCCTGAGCTCCCTCTTTTAAACTTGTCTTTCTCATATACTCAGCGCCGCCATCTGATTGGATGTGATTGAAGGGGCAGGATTTAGTTAGACTTTTGGATGTGGTTATCCTGCCTTCTCTCCAAGCCCACCACCTTGTAAGCAATGGACTTTAACACTGTGTGGTTACACACCTCTTCATCCTGGGTTTGCTTCCCACCTACAGATTTTGAAGGAGAGCAGCATGTCTCTCCCAAAGCACCCCAACCCAGGGATTTTCTTCTCCAAAAGGACATTAACTTCTCAAGGAGGGCATGGGAACCAAGCCATTCAGACAACTAAGTTACAACTGGTTCTATTCCTACAGGCAGCCTCTGTACTGGGCCTCTCCAGTACAGTTTAGATGGCTAAACAGCCATCTCCTACTGACCACTCCACTGGACTCTCACTCCAGCAACACCTCAAAGGCAGCATATTCAAGACCACAAACATCCCCTGTATACCTATTTCCCCTTCATTTCTTTCACTGTGACCTGTCAGTGATGGAGCCCATCATCCATCCAGCCCAGAAGTTTGAGACCAGCCTGGGCAACACACACACACACACACACACACAAGCTAAAAATTTAGCCATCTTTTAAATCCTCTCCATCCTTAGTGTTTACTTTTTTTGGTACTGGGGACTGAACCTGCGAGGACTTTACCATTGAGTCCTCACCCAGTCCCCCCAGTCTTTTTTTTTTTTTTTAAGACAGTCTCACTAAATTATTGAGTCTGGCCTTGAACTTGTGATCCTCTTGTCTCAGCCTCCCAATGGCTGAAATTACAGGCATTGTGGCTTTCCAATTCCTCCCTTCTCCCTTCTTTTACCACCCCCATTCTTGTCCTCATGCAAGAATTTAACCAGGCCTCCCACTGTCAACTTTAACACTACTCCATCCTTCCTGCACAATGAAGCTGGATGCATTCCTTTGAAACACACTCATTTATGTCACCCCCATATCCTTCAGGGTCACAATGAGCAGCTGTCCAGGCTAATGGCCAGCAGAATCATTTGGCAAATTTGAAATACCGCCAGAGCTAAAAATAAAACAATGCTGCTCCCATTTTTCATAGGATAAAAATGGAAATCCATAAAAAGGCCTGCAGAATCCTGCCTGGTCTGGCCCTCTCCTGCACCATGCCTTTGGCAGTCTCTAGGCTCCAAAGGTACCATCTTTCTTGGGCTCTTGAATTTCCAAATGCTCCAACCCCTTGCACAGAGCAATCTCCCTCCAACTTTTCTTCATTCATCTCTCAGCACACCTAGCATTTCCCCAGGAAATCTCCCCGACCAGGCCAAATCCCCCCATCATATGCTCTTTAGGACCATGTGTTGCACTCTCAAAGATGATTCTTTTGTAATCTTAACATGTGTTGATTCAATTTGTACCTGTGTCCCTCAGGAAAATGCCATGTTGTTTGCCCTCCATGGTGTTCCTACCAACTGACATGAAATAGGTTCTCCATAAGTAAGTGTTACTTAAATGTGTGAATGAAAGAATAATGATGATTCTATCTTGTCCCTGCAGCAACATGGAATTCTGATCACCTCATCTCAGGATAAGCCCAGAAGAAGTAGAATCATAGAAACAAGTGTGTTTGTGAGTTTATCCACTCAACATGTTAACAAAAAAATCTGTTATGTGTGCAGGGCCTATGCTAGGCTCTGGTGATATGAACAAGATGCAGCCAGTGTCTTCAACGGTTACTGCAATATAGCAGAATAGAAGAATCTACCAGTCAAGAGACTATACAGGGAGCAGGTGGCATGCTCAGACTGGCCCTGACACCATCTCAAGCAAGGGGTGCATGGGAGCCGAGGGATATGCACAAAGTGGCAGATGGTATATACCTACAGTCCCAGCTCTCCAGAAAGCTAAGGGAAGAGGATCACTAGAGCCCAGAAGTTAGAGACCAGCCTGGGCAAGAGACACACACTGGCTTAAAAAAAAAAAAAAAAAACCCAGCAGCAACAAAAATGGAGAACTAGGCCATGAGGTGATGCTAATGGGAAAATTCAGCTGAGAATATGGATTGCCAGAAAAGAGCAAGGCATCTTGGCCAGGTACAGGACAGAGAAACAATCTCTAACGTTGGTGAATCATCATCTTAGGTATAAATCAGAAAGCTGCAAGGGGTGAAGGGACCCAAGACCTGCATGAACACTCTGCTGAATATATTATGGGAACTGCTACCTTCAAGATCTTAAATTCTCAACCACAAAGACCCACAGTCTTAGCAAAGCCACAGAGAATCATTTCCCAGATAAAATCATGCCTGCTTTGTGCCTGAATAATTAGCCAAAATCCCTTTTCTTCCTACGGAAGAATCCCAATCATTACCTGCTTTACAAGTCCCAACTCAACCACCAGACTCCAGAAAAGTCTTTCCCAACCCTCTCATTGAGTGACTCCAAAGTCACTGTGGGATCCTTTGAGGCACTGAGCTAAGCTAAGTTCTACACTGAGCTAAGTAAACCTGGCTTTATGTAGCTGCAGGCATGTCCTTGAGGAGCTTGAAGGAGTTGAAGTTCATGTCCACCTAGAAACGCCAGGATTTGAACTGAATATTAAATAAACACATTGCCCCGAGGTTTGCCCTTCCAACTTTTGGGTACATTGTTTCACACACAGGAACACCTTCCCAAATCCCTGACAGTTCACATTGAGCTCAGAGCCCCTGAAATTGTCTTGGTAACTGGAAACCTATAGTTTCTGAGGGGACTTCCAGTGGCAAAGGCTGTTGCTATTGGGGTGTTTGGGAAGGGGAGAGAAAGTGAGGCAGGAATCCCCTTTCTCCTGGCTCCTCCCCACCTCAAAACACACTGCAGCAATACAAAGGACAGGGAGGTCTGACACTTGTGACTGATCAGAAATGTGTTAGGAACTGTTAGTGCAGTTGCGCAGAGAATTGCTGCACCTCAAGATGATCCATGAGCGCCACCTAGTGGGATGTTCTACACTGCAGCCCAAACCACTGATTTTTTTTTCTTCTTTCCATTTTTGGTTCTGGGGATGACAATCCAGAGTGTCTGCATGTTAGGCAAGCACTCTTAGCACCATTGAGCCAGATTCCGAGCTCCCCAGCCCCCACCACCTCCAGCTTGTAGCATGAGAATGGTGTGGCTCTGTGCACCAAGGAGGCTGGCAGGTGACATCTGTTAGAAACAGCAGTTAGAACTAAATTGTCCTGGAAAAGTGCTTTGCATGACATGCCCGCTGGTGCACACCTGTAATTCCAGCAACTCTGGAGTTTGAAAATCATAAGTTCAAAGCCAGCCAGCCTCAGCAAAGTATGAAGGCCCTAAGGAACTTAAAAAGACCCTCCCTGTCTCAAAATTAAAAATAATAGTCTCACACAAATCTATGGTCTCTGAATTTTTTTTTTTAAATATGTTCCTTTAACTTTGGCCCCCAGGAACATGAGAGTCAAAAATGGGGTCATCTTTAACAGAACTTTAGAATAATCTCTATTAATCTTACCCATTTTTTTAATCTAAGCCCCCCACCAAGTCATTCCTTATCTAGTTTTTAATCTCATATGAAAGATAATTCAAAAAACACTTCAAGCATCCACCTGTACCTCACTTCATGTGTCATGAGCTACATTCATCCACACCTGGTGTAACAACTTTCCATTTCAGACAAGCTGCATCCCTTCCACTTCCTTTTTCAAGGTATTTAATGTGTTAAATTGCACTGGTGTTTTAAAATTTGCTTTCATCTGATTCGTCATGTTTTACTGACAAAATTTTAATGTACCCTTGAACCCCACCTTCTATTGGTAAAATTTTGTACAACTTTAGGAAAACAGGTCAACTCCTAGCAGTACAAGGGCAGGGGTGGAAGGAAGTGGATCCAGCCATTTGAGAAGGAGTGTTTCCGGCTCTACATGAACTCAGCAACTCAGCTCTGCACTCTGCCCTTTTGGCATCCTTCCCATCAGCCCAACTGACATACATTCAGTACTTATTTGGATCACAAATTAGAGGCAAGTATTAACTTAATGAGACCACCTCAAAAAAAAAAATTTTTTTTTAAAAAGGGCAGGTGTAGCTCCATGATTGCATAGCATGTGCAAGGCCAAGTTCAATCCCCAGTACCACACAATTAGTTTGTAGCAACATAAAAAACCAGAATGAATGTTTCAGACTTATGTAAGGATACAACTTGATACATCCTATTTCATTGTTTTAAAGCAATTTTGGATACACAATTCTATTTCTGTATATCACTATGGCAAACAATCGTTGGTTAGATGTACTATCCCTGAGAACAATATTCCTGAACCTTGTGCATCTCTTTTTGTATTTTGAATACCAGAGTATCTTTAAAATTCTTCTCAAATTTGGTTCCAAGAGGTTTTGTTCCCAAATCTTTAAGGTCCCTTAATTTGACAATTGCTTGTACATATGATATATAATGAAGGTCACATTATCATTGATGGATTGGAAACACCTATTCTTGTTACTGAATTAAAAGGGCAAAATGCACAAGGTTGGGTATGGAGAGATCAAAAGATGGAAAACGGGAGGGGGGTTAGAAAGGACCTAATTTAGTAGTATCAGGAAATGAAATTCCAAGACGAGCAATGGTGAAACAAGTGACTCAAATTGAGAAACCATAGGAATTGGCAGTATCCCCTTATCCTCTTCCAAGGATGGGTGTAAAATAAGGACTGGTGATGTGAAGTATGTGAAGATCCCTTTTGCTGTGCTACACAGCTGGGCAACTGCCTTCTCTCCACCTTTAAGACTCCAGATTCCCAGGTCAATGAATGAGTGGAAAGGGACACACATTCTCTGGGATGGCAGGAGTGCCCTACTAATGCTGAAAGCAGAAGCCCTGCTGGATAGATGGCCCACCACCTTCAGGAAGATGAAGAGCACCTACTCACTGGAGCTAATACACTTTAGTTCCCCACTTAGATACCAGTGTTACCAGACATTTGAGGAATGCCTTTAATCATGAAAGAAAATTTTTTAAAAAGACAATTTAAGGTAAATTAGACTATTCACAACTGGAAGGCATTCCAAAACACTAACATTCTCAGAGATGAAAGACAGTGATGCAACCTTACTTTGCAAATGTAAAACTGGAGGGAGAAAAAATGGCTTAGAATATAAAGCTGAGAAAACATCCCAGAGTGGAGCAATTTGATAAGCAGAAAATAAAGGAAGTCAATGATATCAAGATAATTAAAATTCTCGCCTCCCCCTCCCCTAAAGTGCACTGCAGAAGGGACATTATCCATATGCAGCATCTAATATTTCCTTTCAGTTATCAAATTATATTCACATCACTTTACACCTTAGTTATCACTAACTTCTAAGGGGCTGGTTTTGTTATCCAACACAATGCTCCCTCCGCCCTTCCACCAGTGGTTTTTTCCAAGGGAAACAAAATAGCTTATTTGAAAAGTGGGAATCCAGCCATACTTAAAAGCTAATTAGCTCATTCCACATTTCAGCTTCCAGCAAATGCCAGTCAAGACCAAAAACTGTTTCTATGCCTAGGTCAGGTTTATCCCTCCCATATTGAGAGCCAACAGATATCTGAACAAATTTATTCAATATTTTTGCCTTCAAAATGGAATTTGTAGGCTTTCCTCAACTTGAATTTTGATTCATGTCAGGCAATTTGTGTAAATTACTATATTTTTAGTTAACACCGCAGGGTAATATTAAAATCAGACCAACTGGTAAAAATAACAGCAGTGCATGACATTCCCTACTCTAAGGTACAAGGACAAAGCAGAATGCCAGAGACTAGTTACCCTGAGACTAAGCCATCAGCGAGATGGCACTTGTCAAGCAATGCAGCTAGGCCCTTTTAAGAGTTTTCTCTTAATCCCCAGTGATCTAATAAGGTTAGGTTGTTGTCTCCATCCTTTATGCAAGGAAACCAAGACTCAGGGCACCTTAGAAGTGTTATGTCCCTTTAACTTTAGAAAGCTAGTACCTTCATTACCACCGTGTACAGGGAGTGGCAAGCAGGAATAGAACCTAGTTGACTAGAGTCAATTTTTCACTTTTAATTGCCAATCTATATACTGGAATGCCTAAATAAGAAGTCTTTAAACCTAATGTACCTTCTGGAAAAACAGAGTTTCATTATCAAGTTGCCCAATCAACAAAAGTGTTCCAAGAACAAAGAGATGCTGATATTCAATTCAATTGTGTACTGAATATCAGTACCCACATTACATGGAATATCTAAATTTATACAAAACTATTTCATAATCCAAGTCTAAAACAAAATGCTGGTGAAATAAAGTGTGTAGAAAAGATGGCCCCTAAAACATCCTTGCTCGCTCCTATACTGAGATTCATCAAAACCTTCACTGTTGTGTATGTTAACACCTAGCATCATCTTACTAAGTTGCTTATAATGAAGACTCTGAAAAAAAATAGTTGCAATATACACAAAGCTGAAATGTAAAATCTCACCTCTATTTGTGACAGAAGCCATCAAAGTAAAACAATGAGGAGGAATAAAAACATTTTATCTGTGTATTCAGAACCACACACAAGTTACCTTTACAGTTCAATTTACTATATAGAAATCATTTGGGTTTTATATTTTCAGTTAAATTTTGAACTGAGATTACAATAGTATATAAAAAGATTTTACATTAATTCAGTTGTTAGCATACCAAATTGAAATACATAGGTTCAAACTTCAGATTTATGGTAAACAGTCTTCAAATACAATACAGACATTTCTTAAAAGTTTCATTCACATATATCATTCACATGTGATACCTGCAACTCTGAACTGTTGTTCTCCTATGGGATGGCAAAATTGACATGCCATGAAGCTCAAGCCTGTGAAGTTAAGCCAAATGACTCAAAACTTGTACCATCTTTTAAAGGATTTGGCATTTCTGGACCACAATAACCAACAATATATGAAGAAGGTAGAGTGTTATTTCTTCTCATTTCAGTTAATAATAATAAAAAAAAAGATTGCATGGTAAATTGGAATTTTGCATAAAACCCCATTATACCTTGGTAAAGTCCAAGGGCAATTAGAGGACAATGGATTGGGGTCCTAAATTTTTTAGTAGAACCCATGAAATTCAAAAATGGGCATTAATTAAATCAAAAACATTAAGCACCTACTGGTTTGAGATTGAAATTAGAGATTCATGATCGATTTCTTTCCACCTTGAAATCAAGGTGTAAAAACCAGCTATTAAGTGCATTCCAAACTTCTCCTATGTAGCACAGTAGAATTTTCTGTCCATTGGCACCAAAGTGAAGTCACATTTCCTCTTGGGGGACAGAAATTCCACATCTGAACATAGAGTAAGTTAGGAAAAAATGACCCCTGTTGTTTATTTTATTACTATTGTGATTCTGAGATCTAGGATTACTAATACACTAGCAGTGAACAAAGCAAATTCCTGACAACTGTCAGGTTAGTGCTGCTAAGTCCCTTCCCCAACCACCATAAAACTTTAGTATGAAAGATTTTAAAGGAATTGCTAAGCTGAACAAATAGAAAAACAAACAAGAAACTAAGGGAATAGTTCAACCAATAACAAAAAGAGAATCCTAAAATTTGAAATCACTGCAATTAAAAAAATTGAAGAAAAAAGAAAAAATTAAGTGTGCTTCACCCCATACCCCCCTTCCCCATTCTGAATTTAAATATTCTGTGCAAAAGAGCATCAGATTTCTGGTTATAGATGTAGCCCTTCTTTAAGTTTTAGTGCTCTGCAGTTTTCTGCAATTTTATCTCCCTCCCCCCAACCAAGTTTATTCAAAGTATTTAATAGAATCTTCCATGTCAGCCGAAAGATTTGTGATTCATAGATTTACTAAGGTACTCTATGCATTCTACCTATACAGAAACACCTACTAATTGTTACAATTGGTTTATGCAGGATTAACAGTTTTTGGTGTTAAAATAGTTAAACATCATGCTTAATGCACATCAACTCTCCATTAATGAATCTGAACTTCACAATGATTTACCACACTTTAAATTACTAATTAAATAACTGAAAAAAAAAGGACTAAGCCAAACTAAACTTAAATGGGCTATAAAGAAAAATAACCCTCAAAACAGACCATATACACATCTATTTCAAAACTACCTTTCCTATCTAGCCCCTTTCCCAAAGTTTTAGCCTGAAAAAACAGTAAAATCTACACAAAATTTTATTGCAATCATACAAGGGTTACATTAGGTCAAATACAACAAATACTATGATGCAATTTTACATTTATTAAACTACAGTTCAAAGCACAAATTTACACATTCTAAATACACTAAACGTATCTAATGAAGTCATGTTTGCCTTCCACTGATATCTGATATATCTGGGTGAAAGACATTAACTTTACAAGACTTTTAAACACGAATCCTTAGTATAAAAACTGTGTACTTGTATGTAAACGGTTTAATGGGGAACCCAATTAGTGGGCTTCCATCTCCACTAAGTCATCCATTTTGTTGCATATTTTATTTTAAACACTTAAGGGGCTGTTCAAACTGGTAAGTTTAAATCTGGATACATTATCTAAATCTCCCATTACCCCCCAAATGAATTATAAATGAAAGCTGATTTCGTCTGGTCCCAAATAGCTATTACTATTAATTTTTGTTTCCAAGAGAATTAACAGAATAAGATTGTTTAATTTTTTTTCACCGGAATGTAGACCAGACAAGCTTAACCTGCTAACTTCAGATCTAAAGAAGCGTGAATGCCTGTTTAAGCTTCAGTGGAAAAGCTGTCTTCTTGGCTCAGCTGAATGCAAGAAGGCACAAAGAAGAAGTTCTTCATCATTGTGTCTGAAGTAATTCCAGCATCTTGCATCTCATACCTATATATAAAAAAGAAGTAAGCAAAAGTTTGCAAATTATCTTTGCAAAGAAGAATCACTTAACAAATGAATAATAGAGCCTTCCAGTAATCCTTAAGATTATCATTTTTTAATTAAATTATCCACTTGTTAAGAACATATTAGCCAATCTAAAATGTCACCTCCAAATATCCTATACCTACTTGAAAATAAAAAAATCAGCTTACCAATCACTGAATGACATCATGTAATAAATAGCTGGCCTCTGAAAATCATTAAAAGCAGATGGTTCATGGAAAGAATCTGCTCCCATGTTATCAAAGATAAGCCAATCACCCACATTCAGCTCAGGAAGTAGACAGTTTTCCACAATCTGATCAAGCTCATCACAGGATGGACCCCAAAGGCTGCTTGTAAAGAGAGGCTCATCTTCCTTGTATTTCTGTAGAAAAGGAAAAGACTTTTTTTAAAATAAGGTTTTTACTCAAACTCATGTAGGTACTGATGTTCTAGGGTGATAATAAGCATTTTTCACTAGCTTGGATCTCAACCTCAACTGTCCATGGAAGGAAGACCTAGGGCCAGGCACAAAGAATGATACCATTAAACACAAACACAGCAGACTAAAGGGCTCAGTGGAAAAGAAAAGTCGGGGGGGGAACTCTCTAAACAGGGACATCTCCCCACTCTAAAGTATTTTCTCCAAAAAATTGGGGCACATATTAAAAATAAGACCTAGTTGTGGTTTTCTTTTCCTTTTTGGGGGAGGGAGGGTTGCTGACATGACATGCTAAGCAATGGCTCTGACACTGTGCAACACCCACCCCCTACAACTAGGTTTTTAAACTACCAAATAAATATTGGTATTATTTGTAATAGAACTTACCTTGTGAACCTCTGGAATGGTATTTAAGTCCTCAGATAGTTTACTTGCAAAAGAACCATAAACACCATCATTCATATAATACATAAAAGCTGGTTCATCACTCCCGGTTTTTCCTACTAAGAAAAAAGATACATTCATAATAATATGTCTAATATAGTGGTTTAGAATGCATTATAAAATAAACTGAGTTTAATTATCTATAAGACCAGTATAATTTTCACACTTCTTAATATAGTAACTTTAAAAAAGAGAAAAAAACTTAAACAATGAAATACCTTAAAATTTAGCCTGAAAGACTGAACATACACTTCACCAAAGATGACCAATAAGCACATGAAAAAAGTTCTACATCATGAGCTACCATCACTTCCACAAACCTACTTTCTGGATCAACTCAAAGACTGGCAATACCAAAACATCAGTAAAGATGGGGAGCAACTAGACTCATGTATATGCACTGACAGTAGCAGGATGAAAAGGTAAAACAATATTAAACCTCTGAAAACACCCATTCTCTGACCAACAATTCTACTTAGCAAAACTAATATTCATTTCTTGGATTTTTAAATATTACCCTTCACAAAAGTGAACCAGGGCTCTTGGAGACCGATGACAGGACTGAGGCAGGGAAAGAATAAAATGAGCCTGGAACACTGTTTCTTTTTTTATTTTTTTAATTGAACCCAGGGTTCATTAAGCTGTAGCATCAGTCAAATTTCATGAAATACAAACAATATTTAGTTTTAACTTTAAAAATACTAATGGCTTCATTTCCAAAAAGCCAACTTGATTCAGTTCATCAAATCTCTTTCATGCTATGGAGACTAAAATATGATGTTACTTTTATCATACCAAAGAAGCTAAATTAGGTGTTCTACCAGGGAGCACATAGCCCTTTTTATTTTTTACTTTGAGACAGGTTCTCATTAAGTTGCTGAGGCTGGTCTCAAACTTGTGATATCATTCTGCCTCAGCTTTCCAAGAAGCTGGGATATTATGGGCATACGCCTCTTGTGCCTGGGGATCCTAGAACATCTTCATGTACCAGAAACTACAAAGTCTTCAGTGAATAATGGGGCATGTCAAAAAACTCAAATCTGACTGTACAATAATGAAAGTAATAGATTATATAACCTATTGAGTACAATTCTCAATAAATATGTATCAATGTGTGGGGGAAGCAAAAACTATCCTTTAAAGGCTAACCACAGTAACAAACTTAGAATGATTTAATAAATGCTAAAACCAATGGGGTAAAAGTATGATGAAAAAAGAAAAATAAATGCAATGTGATCCTGGATTGCATTTTAATTATGGAAGAGAGGAAAAGTTTACTGTAAAGGACAGTATTGGGTAAATTGTTCATATTCCTATGGACTAATCCATACCAAAAGCAATTAAGTCACATTAATTTAAAGCCTTACTTTCCTATAGTGATACTAACTGATACTATCTAATAATGCATTTTTACTGATTTGACTTGAAGAATGGATATAAAGATTCTCTGTTGGTCCTTGTGTAAGAAAAATATAGGTTAGATTCTCCCTCTAATCCATTTGAGGCCAAGAGGAATGTTAACAGAGATCACATGAAACTGGTTTTCGATAAAGGATGAAAACCAATCATCTGGAAGTTCATCTCAAGCATATATATATAAACATCAATACCAAGAGAGCAGTATTTAAAGTCTTATGAAATTACCTTTTGAAAAATTCCCTAGCTGGCTTAAAACTACCCATAATTTTGAGCATTTATTCACCCCCAAACTATCTGGAATTATCTACTAACAAAATTAAAACTATGAACTTTAATAACTTACCTCCAGAGGAAAATTTATCATTTTCGACAACTTTCTTTGCAATGATATTAACTGCAAGTGTAAATGCAGAAGACACATAGTAGCTTCCAGGTTCTGAAATTATCTTAATGCCAGAGCCTTCAGGAAAGTAGATATCCAACAGAGGGCTGATAACATGATTAACCTATGGATTTTAAATTCCAGATTATGGTATCAATGCTGGATTATAGAATTCTCAATATTAAGAGCTTCACATCTATTACTAAATTTTCCTAGGAAAATTAAGATAGTTCTAATTACAGACCACAAAGCTTAGCTATTTAGTTAGGTACCTCTCCAAAAATGCACAAGTTTGCTTTCAAGTAAAAAAAATAAAATATAAAAATGTTGGTGGGGGAAGTACCAGGGATTGAACTCAATCAAGAGCACTCAACTACTGAGCTATAGCCCCAGTCCTATTTTGTATTTTATTTAGAGACAGGGTCTCACTGAGTTGCTTAGCACCTCACCATTGCTGAGGCTAGCTTTGAACTCATAATCCTCCTGTCTCAGCCTCCCGAGGGGCAGGGATTACACATGTATGCTACCACTCAGCTTTTCAAGTTAAAAATTTCTAACAACCAGAATGGCATTAATTTTTAAAAGCCTTAATTCATTTCAAACAAATTTCTAAATATTATAGAATGAGAGAAAGAGGGCTGAACAAGAAGGCGAAAGAAATCAGTTATTGAAATTAAGTTAATCTGGATCTCGAAAATATAAACTGAAGGGCCTGGTATGGTAGCACACACCTGTAATCCCAGCAGCTTGGGAGGCTGAGGCAGGAAGATCACAGTTCAAAGTCAGATTTGGCAACTTGGAAAGACTCTAAGCAACTTAGCAGGACCCTGTCTCTAAGTGAAAATTAAAAAGGACTGGAGATGTGGTTCAGCAGTTAAGTGCCCCTGGGTTCAATCCCTGGTACCAAAAAAAAAAAAAAAAAAAAAGAATAGAGACTGAAATGGGAAATCTTTGTGATACTGACAGTATGGCTTGCCTAGTAGATTCACCAAGCCCTGGGCTGACCTGACCAGGATTACTAGGTGAGGGGATATTTTGTGATAATGTTATACCTATAACATTAGGTATAACATTATCACAAAGATTTTTTTCCCCCTTCCCCATTGCTGGGGATTGAACTCAGGGCCTCATGTATACTAGGCAAATACTCTACCACTGAGCCAAATCACTAGCCAAAGAATTCAAAAAATTTCAAGAATTTTAAACTTCAAAATTGACTAGGATTTCTCATTGCCTGTTGATATTCTTTATGAACGTTCTGCCATAAACTTCTTATTGGCTCAATAAGAAGCAAAGAAGGTAAATTATTCCAATATATCCATCAACTGAAAAATGTTTACCTCTTCCAATTGAAACTCAGTTCCTGTAAAGCCTCCACCAATGTCTAACATGTTCATTGTAAAACCAAATTCTCCCTAGAGATGAAAAACAAACAAAACTTTTAAATGCTTTTGGATGAGAACATTTCAAACCCCTCCCCCGAAGGTAAAGATCTGTTTTCTGATCTTCAGTAATCAAATTCTTGGTTTTTATTAACAAGCAACAGATTAACTTGATGTTAAGTATATTACCATTTCCCTGATGTTATCTGCACTCTTTTAGACATGTAAAATACTATTTCATTCCTTTACCCACTTAAGGAGTATGACTGCATTGAACCCTGAATCCTTGTACATATGTAAAACTGAGTAATTCACACAGACAAAAAACAATACTGAGTCTTAGTATTAAATAATATCCTGGCTTAAAATACAAAATAATTTGAAGAACAAACTTACAGCCATGTCAAATACACATCGAGCATCAGATAGAGCATGTACGTATACTTGAGATTCTTTGCAAGCACTTGAAACATGAAATCTAAAAGAAATAAGAGTAATAAATTTAAAGCAGTACTAAGTTTTCAAAGCACTTTAATTCCTTTCAATTATCATTCACCATATTGATACCATTAGTCATACATTAACTTCATCAAATATCTAATAGAACAGTAGCCTCTAATTATCCAAGTCAAAATACTAGGCTTTTAAGAAACGGTGATGTTTGGGGCTGGGGATGTGGCTCAAGCGGTAGCGCGCTCGCCTGGCATGCATGCGACTCGGGTTCGATCCTCAGCACAACATACCAACAAAGATGTTGTGTCCGCCGAGAACTAAAAAATAAATATTAAAAATTCTCTCTCTCTCTCTCCTCAAAAAACAAAAAAAAGAAAAAAGAAAAAGAAACGGTGATGTTTGAATAATATCGTAATGCTATGACAAAATTTTTTTAATGAGTCAGATAGTCACACTTCATTGTAATAAAAGAGGACATGCTTTTATACAAATGGGATCTCAAATTTTGACAAATGTATCTGACCAAATATAAAACTATGTCACTTGTGAAATAAACACAAACAAACATCAATTCAACTGGCTGAGTCATACTCATTAGTATTACTTCTTAGTGATATTACATACTTCAAATTAGAATTCTTAAATTTAACTCAAATACTGTTCTACTGTGTCCTGATTGTAGCAGTCGTTATACAAACGTCAAAATGTAAACACCCCAAAAATGTTATCTACTGTGCAGAATACTTCAATTTCTTCAAAATCTTCAATTTCTTTCTTTTTTTTTTGAGAGAATTTTTTAATATTTATTTTTTAGTTTTCGGTAGACCCACACATCTTTATTATTATTATTTTTTTAATGTAGTGGTGCTGAGGATCAAACCCAGCGCCCCGCGCATGCCAGGCAAGCGTGCTACAGCTTGAGCTACATCCCCAGCCCAATCTTCAATTTCATTTAAAAGGTTACCAATTTTTTTTGTGTGTACAAAATATATGGAAAGATATACAATGAACTATACATCTTTGTGAACATTTTAAAAAGCAAGATCTTTCACTGTAATTGAGACTAGCAATGGACTGGAAACCCAGAAAACCTGGGGCTTAGTATTATTGTATCCTTAATTTGTTCTGAGATTTTGACCAAATCATTACACTTCTGGATATAGGTTTCCTTGCATTTAAAAAATTTAAAGGATAAAACAAAGTCTGATTTATTGAAATGCCCTTGAAGGATTAAAAAGAGGAAAAAAAAAAATCAGATGAGAAACAAAACCTATGACGACTTAGCAATTGAATGTCATTTTAATATTCATTAAATTCTAGTAAATCCCACCCATCCAACCTAAAATGATGTGATTGATATAGGGGCTAGAGATGAGGTTCTAGAGAGAAAGATTATCACCATAAAATGAAGTTTAAAACAAATACTCACTTGACCCCAATTATTTGGACATCAAGTTCCTTAGCACATTCCAAGAGATGCCTACAGTTCTTCAGTGTAGTGCCAAACTTCATGCTACCCTCTTCACCTCCAATAGTATCTTCTGTTGCAATATGTAGTAAGACCCTAAGAGAAGAGGAAGATGATTGGGGCAGAGTTGGTTTACATCATCATCAGCACATTTGAAGCCTGAAGATTGTAGGAAGTGTGTTGATTATGTTGTCAGTGCTCCCAAATCCAGCGATGGATGAATCAAGTGAACCTAATGAAAAACAATCCTGTATAGAGAAAAAACTAGCAATTAGGGCCTAAGGCATGAAGCTTACAAGGATGGGATTTTGGAAAATGCAGCAAGTTTACGACTCTTGTAGCAGCAAGAGTCATTTGGGCTCTGTAATGAGAGACATTACTTTCAAATGAAGTCCATCAGTCCATAAATCCACCTAGAAAGACTAAATTGAATAGCAATGCCATCAATGTCTTTCAATAAAAACACTGGGACTTTTAGTGTCAAAGTTCCTAAACTTTTTTAGCTAGGTAACCCTTCATTATACACACTAAATATTTTAGTTACTACAAGTGTCTAAATGGCAGCATTTACTATGCTTGACTCAAATATATTTCCTTTAAAACCAGGAAAACCAAGACAAACAGATTAAATGTCTCTACTATCAGGAATTAAGTAATTGATAAACTACCAAAAGCTATGAATACATAAATGCTGTTTGTAAAAACCATTTACCCATGGAACTCCTAGTGAATGACAAATGATCAGAAGGCAAGACTGATGAAAACAAAATCATTCCAAGAGGAGAATCAGCTCTATGAAGAAGGTACCATTTGGTTTACAATTTAACACAGTAAATAACCACGTCAAAGTTTGTCTTAAGACCACAAAGCAGTTAGGTGTTTTTTTTATAAAGAAAAGTGATTCCCTATAATTTTTCTTCTAAAAGGACTTTATCCCAAGGTTTTCAGAGTAATAAATGCTGCCACGATACCTTACAAAACTTATAGCTCAATAAAAAAAATACAGATACATTTTTTTCAGGAAAATATTACTCTTAATATAGCTATGGTCTCTAATTTGATTTTCACACCATTTTTTCCCTTGAATTTAAAATTAAGATTATATCCCAAAGTGCAGTTAGTTTATCCCAATTCTTCATCAAGAGGACCAAAGGAGGCAATCAATAAAAATGCTATTAGCATTTTTCATATAGGAACTCTAGATAAATTATAATTACCTACATACCACTGCTCTACCAAAAATTTCCCTCCTTCCCTGCAAAACACAAACTCATGTCCTAAGTAATCCGATAATATTCAAGTACTTATTTTTTTTTACTTACTTGGCATTTGGATGATTTCGTGCGATTTTCTTCAATTCAATCTCACTGTCACATGTCATGATATTTACTCCAATTTTTGCTGCATACTTTATCTGAGAAACTTGCTTGCAAGGACTTATGTAAATGATATTTTCTGGAGATACACCCAATTCCTGCAGTAAAGCCATTTCATTCTGTGAAAAGACATTTTGAACACTCATCTAAAAGGAAAAACTTTGATTGCTTTCATTCAATTACTCTCATACTTTTTTGCAGTGATGGGTTAATAAGATAATCTAAGGCCTTGTCCATAAAATTCATGTTATTATTTTTTTTTTTTAAAGAAAGAGAATTTTTTTTTTTAATATTTATTTTTTGGAGCTGGGGATGTGGCTCAAGTGGTAGCACACTCGCCTGGTGTGCATGCGGCAAGGGTTCGATCCTCAGCACCACATACAAAGATGTTGTGTCCGCCAAAAACTAAAAAATAAACATTAAAAAATTCTATCTCTCTCTCTCTCAAAAAAAATTATATATATATATATATTTTTTTTTTTTAGTTTTTGGCGGACACAACATCTTTATTTGTATGTGGTGCTGAGGACTGAATCTAGCGACACGAGCATCCCAGGTGAGCGTGCTACCACTTGAGCCACATCCCCAGCACCCATAGGTTATTCTTTGATTAGACTAAAATTATATTTAATGCTTCCCTATACTTGTTTTAAAAAAGTAAAAATAAACCATTTAAAAAGAAAAAAAAAAAACTCAGTTTAGAAGTATTTGCTAGTCAGTAGTAGTTTGATCTAGAGAGCTAGCTCTAGGCCTAAGAATGAATAATAAAGTTCATGATCAACAGAGAAAGTTTTTCAAAAGATCATCACATTGAAACTTTTCTATTGGTAAAACTGAAGAGTTAATAGGGAATATATTTGAATAAAATTATTTAAAATCCATCCAGAAGTCAAAATTTTTTTTATTTGTTCTGCTATTGCTGTGGGTACCTAGAAGTTAAAGTGAATTCTAAATGTTGTGATTAGTGAAAAAATAATCCAAAATACTTACTTTACTGGAACAAGCAAATCCAATTCCAAGAGCTGCCAAAATCTCAAGTACAGCTGGAGTAGAGTTGCACTTCACTGTGTAAAATGGCTTTATCTGAGCCACTACATTCTGCCATTGACTGTGTTTCTTCACAATCTTTCCAAGATCCCCCACGAAAAATGCATTTTTCCCTGTCTATTATGGTTAAAACAAAGAACAAAGAACCACTGAAAACAGACTATCATAATTAGAAAAATAATCCTCACTTTTCGTTATATTCACTAGCATATTCAACTTTTTTTTTATTAACAATTAAATTAGTCCTAGTAAACATTAAAAGAAAACTTTTAATTTATCTTCATTTATCTTCATTCTGTTTATAGTACCTCATCCATGTGAGGCATCTACCATTGAGCTCTAGCCCTAGTGTTGATCTTTTAAAATTTGACATTTTGCTGTTATGTGGTATACCGGCATATACAATACACTCTTGGGGCTCTCATAAGAATCAATTTCCCAATTCTACTTTTTAGTAGTTGAGTGAAGGAGACCTATTTCCTTCCATGCTACTGTTACTTTGGCAGTTCAGGATATAATTTTTTGACTACAGAGAGGAGAATTTGGAATGTTCAACAAAGGATATACCTCCATTAAAACTGCACATTAAGCTAGGCGCAGTGACACATGCCTATAATCTCAGTGAGCCCAGAGGCTAAGACAGAAAGATGGGAAGTTCAAAGCCAGCCTCAGAAAATTAGTGAGACCCTTCAAAAAATAAAAAGGACTGAAGATACAGCTCAGTGGAAAGCACCCCTGGGTTCAACTGCCAGTATTTAATGGGCTAACTGCAAAGAGAGCTGGGATAAAAAAACACCAGGTATTCAGTTTTATTTATTATCTTAGATAGAACGTGAAACTGGAAGAATGAGAGTAGGCAATGGAAAACTAATGAACTTGAGGGAATGAGGAAACTGTACTTAATGAATATTCAATGAAATTAAGCAGAAAATGTGCGGTTAGGAGATCACTATTCTAAATAACATGTGCAAGGCAAACCAGGGATAATAGGAGATAATACAAAGAATATTAAGGTATTTCTAAGATTATACCTGACCCAGGGGGGAAAAAAATGTTACAGTTAGAAGAGAATGATAAAGAGAAAAGGCACTAAAATCTGACTACAAGCTTCTTAGGAGCTGGTTGAACAGTATAAGTTCAAAGTTTGATGAGAAAGTAAGAGATTTTGCTAGGGTGAGGGAAGACTGCTCTAGCATTTCTATAGAATCCAAGTCAAAAGAAGGATAAGTCTTTTGGGTATCCTATTACAGAACACTAAAATAACATGATAATCCAACAAATTTGAAGAATATAGGAAACTAGTTCCCCAAAAAATAGGCAAATCCTAACTAGGCATCGTGGCAAATGCCTATAATCCCAACTAACCAAACTAAGACAGGAAGATTCCAAGTTGAGACCAGCCTGGGCAATTTAGCAAGGTCCTGTCTCAAAAAAATAGAAGGGATAGGGTGATGAGGCTCAGTGGTAGAACATTTGTCTAGCATACCCAAGGCACTGGCTTCAATCCCTAGTACTAGGGTAGGGATGGGAATCCATTAGTAAGTTATTAAATGAAAATAATTCTACTAGTCTAAATAAAAACAAATGATCTAAATTAGAGTTGAATATAATTCTGGAATGTATGACTTTGTACAGGTTGACTCTCCTGGGAAGTAAACATTCAGTATAAATTATCAAATTCATAATCAACATATGTAAAGAAAATTAAATAATGAGGTTGAGAAAAATTATTAAGAACATAAGAGTTAGGTGCTAAAAAAATAGAAGTTGCAATTATGAAACACTTTTTATCAGATTAACTTCTTAGAAATTAACAAAGCACTGATGTTTTCAAATTAGGAAAAATATTTTGAAATTATGAAATGGTGCACTTACAAGAGTATGTTCATAAACATAGTTATCAATAACATTTCCAAGGTTTGTTCCTTCATCCAACAGGCCAACAGAGTAGTTTGCATCGTCAATAAATCCTTTCATCTCAGCCGTATTCCACAAAGCCGAAAGTCATAAACCAGGAAAAACAAGAGACGGGCCACCAAGCCTATGTCTGGGTCCTTAGAATATGCAACAAACTGTCAAAATAAAAGTTATATCAAAGTCTGCATTATTTCAGTAGTTAAACATTACATGAATTATTAGTGAAAGTGTGCCAAGTGCTTAATTTAGTCAAGAATTTGTGATCACTTAGCATTCAGAAACATTGAATTACTTTAATGCCCACTCTAAAAAGTTAGTAAATGTGTATTTTATACATTTAAGAAATAAGCTCAATATAATTTATTGAGAAGGTAACCCACCCAGGTACCCAGTAACAAATAGTAGGACCAGGTAACTTCAGACATGACTTACAATATTCTAGAGTAGATAAAAATAATAGAACTAGCTGGGTGAAGGATAGCTTCAGGACAAACCGTGACTTCTTTGAATATAGACTGTTCAGGTTTTATACTCAATGTAAATGATACTAGCTATATCAAGATAGCAATCCCAAGAGGTTATCTGACTTGGCAAAATGACTGGAACAGGAATTATAACACCTGGTCTGGGCTGTTTTTTTTAGTACTATACAAATCTTACCTCAGTTTCTCAAAATCTCCCTTAACCATCTTAGTTACTTTCTCAAAAGGCTGTTGTAAACCCTGCCCTCCAAAAAAGCATATGAAACAAAAACACCTGTTTAAGTGCTTGCTCAAAGTGATAAAAACTGAGTTGCCAACTGATTTTTTTTTTTTTTTAATCCTTGGGCTAAACCCAACTTTCCCAATCAAACCGTCCCACTTTACTTGGTTCTCATTTTCTGAGGCAACACTTGCTGCCATACAAGGCTCATCTTCTCTGCTGAATTTCACTGGTCCTTAGGTGATTTTAGGAAATGATTCCTTCTAACATAGACATGATAAAACATAGACAGACTATCACTCGCTTTGTGTGACTAATTCTATCTTGATAAACCTTATAGTCATTCCGGAGTCCTTCATTCCTCCTGCCACCGCCATCATTTACCACCTCCCTATATCCTGTGTAGGAGTTCATGTTGGGTTATGGTCCTCATCCTGAAAACACACTCCATTTTCAAGGGTTCCCACACATAGTAGTATCAGCTTTTTGGTTATATCAGAAGAAAACTGCTCAGTAAACTGTAACATTAGTCAAATTTCATGAAATATAAACAATACTTAGTTTTAACTTAAAACAGCACTTTAATTCCAAGAAGCCAACTAGATTCAGTTCATCAAACCTCTTTCATGATAGGGGGAGACTAAAGTTGATGTTATTTTTATCACTCCAAAGAAGTTAATTTAGGCATATTTGCATGACAATTACTACTTACGCAGTGAAGTCAAATCATAGTCTAGACATTCTCTAAAGGATGTTGTGCCCAGAAAGTAGACGTTTTAGGCTAAGAATGCATATTTATCTTAAGCAATAAGGCCAACTAAGTGTGGATACTTACTAGTAGGGTTGACAGAAAAAGAACACTAATTCAAAAAGATCCATGCACCATGGTTGGTACCACCGTTTTACCAGCCAAAATAAACAAAATAAGCTTTTGTTTATTCTGAGAACTACATTTTTAAAAAAATTATCAAGATCTTTAGCCTAAATAAAATCTCAGTTCACTAGTCTCTTTAAATGCAATACATGTAGCATTTATTTGAGAAATCTTAGGTTATGGATAGTCCACCAAAGGCAACTGAGTCCAAAATCAAAAAGTTTATGGTTTGAATTGGGGATTGAACACAGCACCTCATGCATCCTAGACAAGCACTCTACCAATAAGCTACATTATCAAAAATCTAGCTTTTAAAGTCAGGACAAGATAATTTTTGTAGCTTATGGTAACTCTGCTTTAACATTCAGTATTTACAAAAATATGAGGCCCACTGGATCCCATCTTACCTGCATAATGCCCATTCTTCAGAATATTTCTATAGTAGTATGCTGATAACTCTAAAAATATTTTTCCAACTACAGAATCTAGAGGGTTTAATTATCACTGCCTATTGAAACTAGCTTCAATCTCAAAGCAAACATGTTCATGTTATTATAGCAGTATGGCATGCTGTTATATAAAGCTGGAAAATTGTGTTATAAACAAAATATATATGCAGCGCCTGCCTTCCCAAAACTCATCCCTGTAAATCATAGGATCCCTTTTGTTGGAAATAACACAATTCAGTCTCTTTAATACAACTTTATCACATCCCCATAATCAACTAACCATTTCTCATAGTTAATTTCTTCATTGTATTCCCACTGGCATAAAAAAACAAACAAAAACATCCTATTGTGCCTACTCAGCTTTTACTTATCTTTATGACTATTTTCTTTCCTTTGATGCTAGGGACCGAACCCAGAGCTTCACAGAGGCTAAGCACTGGACTACAAAACCCAAACCCCATGACTATCTTCTCAATTTTAAATCTGACTTCTGAATCTTTTGTCTAATTTTCAGATATGTAGACCCTAAATTTGAAATTTTTCTTTCCATTTTTGTATCCATATTAACAGTTTACATGTAATAATGTGTACTCATTTTGGCATGTAATTATAATCACCTACTACCACAAAGTACTCATGTCCCGTTTCCAATAAATTCCCAAACCCAGAAACCTGCCACAATAAGACTTCTTTAGAAGTAAAATGATTTTAAAAACTAAAGGCCAACTCAAACATCTGACGAATGTTATTAATAATATGAATAAAAATATACCACCACCAATAAAAAGAATTTCGGAAAGCATATGCTGGCTACAAAACAAAAAAGTAAATGTTAGTGGAGTAGCTAAATTATTAACCAAACAAAAAAAAGGATTGTTAGAAAAAATAAAATTCACTTTTTATATCGGTAGTACTTGACAAAAGGATTAAAGCACATCTGAACACTAAAACAGATGTAGTAGGTGTAATGCTACTTGATTTTTTTAAATTATACTGAAAATTACAATAAAATAGTTGATTAAAGCCTACTTATTAGCCAGTGTAGGTCTTGGGAACTAAAGAAAAAGGACTTCACAACTCTAATATTGGAAAGTTCTATTTGTTTTAGTTTTTGCTGCTGAGGACCAAACCCAGGGCCTTGTGGGTACTTGTGATCTCTACCACTGAGCTATATTCCCAGCTAAATTAGGGAGTTCTTAACTTAAGAGGTGGTAATAATGTATCCCCTATGCATTGAAAAACCTGTCTTTGACATTCTTTTTGTTGATGCTGGAATTAAGGACAGAACTCAGGACATTTTAACACTGAGCTACATCCCCAGTCCTTTTTATTTTGAGACAGGATCTCGGCTCAATTGCTTAGGCCATATCTTTATGTTGCAGGGGCTGATGTTGAACTTGTCATTTCCTGGGTGTACATGACCACAACCAGTTGTTTTTGACATTCTTAAAAAGTCTTTAACTGTGATATGCAAAGTGATGTGCATGTAAATGTTAAGCTTAGCTATCAGTTACTGTTAAAAGCTAAAAGCTAGTCCCAGAAAAAAACAAATTCTGCAACTTGTAAAACACAAGTATCTTCAGAAAACAGGCTTTCTAAGACACTTTGAGCCAATGAATTCAAATGAAATGTCTGTTATTGGAGATCCAGTATTTCCATCAAAAAGGGACAATCAGGGTTAAAGTAGCCTGATCATGAGTGTTTCTACCTTCAATATTATACCACCATCTCACTGAAGGAATTTTTAAAAATAAGTTTAAAGACTCCAGGAGATCTTTCCTGTAATTTTCTTAATGTTATGTTAGCAAAAACACTGTATATTTACACTGTCACAAAAAGCAAGGTTTGTGTTAACATCAAAAAAAATAAAAAAAAAAGAAACATTTCTGCTAGAATATTTAGAGGTATTAAAGTTAATTGCTGCCAATATTATTAAATAAATATTCTGAGATGCAGCATGTTCTAGCAAGCAAAAAAATAAGTGTGCATATGTTGAGGTGAGCAGAGTTTATACTGTATACCAGATTCAGCAAGTTAATTCACCTTGATTTTTAACACCACAGGGATTATTCCCAGGACTTTTCCATGCTCTCAACTGAAAATACAGAATCAAACCACGATGTCAGATGAAATGTTCTAGTGGTTCTGGTTATAAATCAGAAACAAGATTAATTTCCTGGTTCTAACACATCATTCACCACTATTTATCAGTTTGGTGCTATTGGACCTTAAATTATTTGTTAAACTTTAGAAAATCTATTCTATGTAGATCTTAGATTCTCTTCACCAGAATGCTTTAGAACTTGATCTTAGTAGCAAATTTTATAAAAGCTCTGATGCTTACTGGTATCCACAATTATGAAAAGGTGTTCTCTACATACAAGCACTTTCAAAGCTATTTTCACAAACACTATTAATACATGGTTGAGAGAAAGCTCAGGTTACTTCACAATACTAAAGTTGCTATAATCACAAAAGTAATTTGTTAATAGGAAATTTCCTCCTGGACTCAACTGGGGGAAAAAAATGTATAACATCCCTCATTTACACCTTTATATTGGTGTTTTCATAATACATTTTCCGTGAAGAGCTGCCAAAAGAAACAAAGGCTCCAAAGAACCACACACTGCTCCCTGGAGCCTTCCATGAGGCCTTGAGTCCTCATGTTCACAGGGAGGGTAGCTCCAAGAGTAGTGGTTGCAGCAGCTGGGCACTTGCCTTGTTACACACCTGCTACAAAGGCTTCTACAGTTGATTGTACTTCAGAAGAAACTGATACATCTCTCAAATAATCACAAGATAATTCTGGCAGCAACAGCCCACTTGACACCAAGCTGGATGAATATGAGTCTTGGATTTCTGAAGTGAAGACCTCCCTGGAAGTAGAACAGGGAGAGCTGAAAGGTTGAGAGTACTATTTCAGAGACACCTAAGCAGGAAACCCAACCTTAACACATCAACCACTTTTCTAACAGGACTTTTACTCATTTAAAAATGAAAAACTGCTATTTTGAAATTTACACTACTATAGTTACTCTGAAGATGCCTAAGACAATGATAGGAAGTTCTTTATTTTTACATAAGCATTTGATGACTCAGCACTCAGCTTTAAAAACAGATGTCAAAAGCCCCCTCCTCTGCATTCTACCTAAAACAGGAAAAAAAAGTTACTTACCACACAGAATACCTTTAGAAGTGATCGATCAGAATAGCATTAAAAGAGGCTTCTAAAAAATGACTTTGGCACTATAGATGTAATAAGGCCTCAAGCAGGTCTGAATCAGGAAAAAAAAAAAAATCCAGGAAGCTACATACTAAAAATGATAGGAAGTTCTAATAAATTGGGTGATGGCCATAAGATCACATAATCCATTTTTGCCATAGTGGATAAAAACAAGTGATGGAACACTCAGGATAACCAGGACAGGGCCTGCTTCAACTGACAATAACTGGAAAGCTAGTGATCACAATAAATACTCATTATTATTTTTCAGGAGATGAGTTTGGGAGGGGAGGGAAAAAAACTGAGTAAGCCTAAAGAAAGAACACTAAAAGATGCTGAAGATTTTTTTCCCCCTTAAAAGAACAAGAATGAACAAGAGATGAGAGGGAGGGTTAAGGAAATAGGCCCAACTTATTTCAAATTAGGTTCAAACGCCTAAAAATAACTATTAAAATGTATCTTAATAAGAAAAATAAAATACAGAATTTTCACAGCAATGTTATTTTACATGTGGAATCAACACTATTAAACTCCCTTGACAATTTAAAGATTCAATTTTTTTTCCCTAGAAAAAGTGTGCCTGCGCAAAAAAAAATACTGAAATCTCATCTTATTTAATGTAAATGAGATTTGATATATTCATACTTTAGGCAGATCTCACTAACTGGAAGCCCTAACTACAATGGAATACTTTTTATTTTGTTGTATATAAAACATATGTGAAATACAATTACTGCAACAAAGACCAGGTTAAGCAAGCAATTAAGAAACAAGATTCATATCTCAAAGGACCTTCTCACAGGTGGCAGTGTGTGTGTCTCCCCCCTACAGATGTTTAGACTTTTGCTAAGCACCATTCCCTTATTTAATAGTTTTCTTTCATGGAATCCTAAGCAATACTTTGCAGTATGCTATTTTACAGGATACCCTGTCCTGTACTGGCTGCAAGTATAAACAGACATAGGTGCTACAGTCTAGGACACATGCTCAAGGATAGAAATGCTAGGTTGGAAGTGACAAAAATGAATTTGAGTCTATTAATCTTTTTTATAAATCGTGCTTTCCCTTTTTCTTATAACCTGTAGAAGCTCTTTGTGAATTCAGGAGAGCAAATATCTCCTTTGGAATAATACTTGGTTATTGTTAGTTTCCAAGATGAATGTACTAGAATACACCATCCTATTTGTGATCACACCAAATATAACTCTTGTTGATTACACTAAACCTAGGTGATGAACTAAGAGAGAATACTTCCTTTAACAGCTCTTTGCAATACTTTCAGTAAAGAGCAAGGAATACATAAAAATAACCTGAAGTCGCCAGGCACAGTGGCGCACACCTATGATTTCAGTGACTCAGAAGGATAAGGCAGGAAGATCACAAGTTCAAAGCCAGGCTCAGCCATTTAGCAAGCCCTTGTCTCAAAATTAAAAGGCTGGGGATGTGGCACAGTGTTAGTTAAGCACATCCCTGAGTTCAATACTTGGTACCAAAAAAAAGAAAGAAAAAAAAGAAAGTCAACATAAAGCTAATATTAATTTCAAGTTACATGAGGTTCAATCACTATAAGGAGTAATATCCTAAGGATATGTTAGACAACTAAAGAATTCAGTAAGAATATACAAATAAGAAACCCTTACAAATTCAGCAACAACTTTTTATTAGACAAACCTTAGAATGTGATTCATATTTCACTTACAATAATTATCCTAGAGTAGTGCTGCCCAACGTTCTATGATGAATGAATTTTTCTTTACTGGTAGTTCAAGCATTTGAAATATAAGCCTCATGCATCTGAGGAACTAAATTTTTTAAAAACAAAGCTCTCCTCCCCCAGAGTATTGGGAATCAAACCCAGGGCCTCACACATGCTAGACAAGTGCTCTATCAATGAGCTGTGTTCCCAGTTGCTAAGGTACCTGTATGACTATTGTTTCAAACAAAGCAGTTCTAGAAGATACTATTTTCAAACCTCTAGAGATCAAGACCATATACGTCACAAGAAAAAAACAAAAACCCCTCACCACTGTCCCCCAAAACAACTGTGTTTGAAGTATCAAAGATCAGTTCACAAACTGATTAAGCTAGATAAAATGAACAAAATAAAATCCCATAGTAAATAAATCCTGAAGAGATACTTGAAATATGTGCTTACATAAAATGAGGCAAAAAATTTATGAAGAATATTTCGAAAGAGTTTGCTATTTTGACTCCTGCTGCAAGTCAATCCATTACAGACAAACCTTAAGAGTGGCTGCATACATTTCTGGGCAAAGCAAACCGGACCAGGCTAATCCTTTTAAGTCAGTATGTTATCCAAATACTTTCTACTTGGACCATATCAAGTGAAAAACACCAGATCAGGGAAAAGGATGGCTAAATCTCTGCTTCAATTAGCATGCAACAAACTACTTAAATAGGCATGAATAACCTACGAATGGAGGTTAAGAACAAAATATCTGTTTCCTGGGCCTTCCATTATGTAATAAGTACTTTCACTGGAAGAGTGTCCTCAGGCTTATCTAAACAATGACCAACCTAGAACAGCAAACTATCAAATTTACCTAGTGTTTACAAAACCTTTCTCATAATTAATTCGTCTGTGTTCCAAAATGGTTTTGAGAGGTGTGAAGGAGAGGAGTAGGGGAAACCCTAAATTGAAAAAAGAATGTGTTGAGTGAAGACAGTGTGAAACAGACTAATAGTCACTTTATTAATTCTCTCAACTAAACTATGCAGTGTAGCAAATGCAAGAAACAGTTCAACATCTTTAAAAACTGGTCTACACCATTTTCCAATCTTGTTGGCCCTCCTAGAAAAGATAAATCTACCCCAAGCAACAATACCATATCCCTCGCCCAAACTTACTAATCTATTAACATGCTATTAATTCATACTATGCTTATACAGAATATTTTTCTGCTACTTTATACCAGCAGAAATGCACCCTTAAGTATTTTATGCATGTCAAAGCAATAAACATACTTTAAAAATATATTTTAAGACTTGGTAAGGTAGCACATGCCTATAATACCAGCTACCTGGGAGGTTGAGGCAGAGGATCACAAATTCAAGGCCAGCCTGGGCAACAGAGAATTCCCTCAAAAATAAAATAATAACAAAACAAAATAAAAAAGGCTCATTATATAGCTCAATGGTAAGAGGCCCTGGGTTCATTCCCCAGTATGGGGGGCAAGGGTTGTTTAATAAACACACACACACACACCTTAAAACTATATATTACAATGATAATTTTACTCATCTTTCTCCAAGACTATCAACCATTAATGAATGTTCTGTTGAATTTGCTTGCATCACAGTATCTTTAACTACCATAATCAAATTTCTCCTTTTTACCACAAGTAGAATCAACTGTTTTTTTTTTTTTCCAGTTGTAAATGAACACAATACCTTTATTTTGTTTATTTAGTTTTATGTGGTGCTGGAGATCGAACCCAGGGCTGGGGATCACACATGCTAGGCAAGTGCTTTAGCACTGAGCAATAACCCCAGCCCCAACCTCTCTTTTCTATTAACAATTTGTGATACAAGAAGCAGCAGCACTAGCAAATTCATAAAAAACGTTAAAATAATCTTAAGGTGGGGTCCTACTAAGGCTGTACAAATACTAACAATTGAAAGTCAGAACCTGAATGCTGATGTCCTTTTGATGTTTCTGTAAGAACATACAGTCAACTAATAACAATCAGGTAATTTTTAAAGCAAACTTAAAAAGTACACTTAATTAATTAAATCTCTTTCTATACTTAGATACAATATGACACTGAAAGACATATATATGATAGCTGGGCTTGGTGGCACAGATATAAACCCAATTACTTGGAAGGCTGAGGTAGAAGACTCAGAAGTTCAAGGCCGGCCTGGTCAATTTAATAAAGACACTGTCTCAAAATAAAAAGGGCTGGGGATGTAATTCAGCGGCAGAGTACTGCCAGGCTCAATCCCCAGCAGCAACAACAACAACAAAAAGGCAGGGGGTATACAATGGTTAATTCAACCTGACTTCATTATTGGATCCATTGGTAAAAGCTATTACCAAATTCACTAGTTAAAGGGAGTTTAGTTTTCTGGACTAGATAATTTTAAATATTTTCCATTAGGCTAATTTATTGATTATACTGGAGCTACAGCTAAAGTGAACTGAAAACAAACACACACACTAGAAACCCCTTACTGGGGTTTCCATAAAGCCCTAGGAAATTCCACTATTGCCACCTCCACCCCAGGACTGAACACAGAATCACTTTAACATTCAGGTATATGGCCAGTCCTTTATATTTTATTTTGAGACAGGGTCCTGCTAAATTGCTGAAGCTGGCCTCAAACTTGCAATCCTCCTTCTTCAGCCTCCTGGGTAGCTGGAATTGCAGGTGTGTACCACCATGCCAGCCAAACATAAGTAATTTAACCTGAGATACTAATATTAAAAATATCTGTCAAAGTATTCTCTGCTGGAGTTGGCTGAAGTTGTGGCTCAGAGACTGCATGCAGAGGCCCTGAGATCTATCCCCAGCACCAAAGATATTTTCACAATGCTCACATAATGCATCATATTCTAAAAACAAATTTCAAAAGAAAATGATTTACAGCTAGTGATGGGCACACCTGTAATCCCAGCAATTTGGGAGGCTGAGGTAGGATTATAAATTCCAGTCTTTGGCAATTTAGTGAGATTCTAAAAACAAATTTCAAAAGAAAATAATTTACAGCTAGTGTTGGACACACCTGTAATCCCAGTAATTTGGGAGGCTGAGGTAGAAGGATCATAAATTCAATTCCAGTCTTTGGCAATTTAGTGAGATTCTGTCTCAAATAAAATGAAAAGGGCTATGATGTAGCTCAGTGGTAGTATCCCTGGTTTCAATAGCCAGTATTGAGGGAGTGGGGAGAGGTTGTACTATGTAAGCAACTTCCATAGCTTCCAGATCCTTAATGAACTACCTCTAAATTCAAATGTTTATTTAATTTAAAAACCTTACCCTGAAGCAAATCCTGGAGCTCAGATCTCCTGCACAGGAATTCTACTAATATTCAACAGTTAACATGCTTTGCAATGTTATATGCAAAGTTCTCTTATTGGTTCCAAATAGTACTGTTGCTCAACATAAAATTAATCTCTGGGTTTCAGTTTCTAGAACACACTATTATACATAAGAATATTACATTTCTGGGAGGTATGATTCTCTTACCATTTTTACTAATTCTAGTGAAACAATAGAACAAAGTTTTTTCTGAGTTCACAATTAGTCAAGGTTTAGAGCAATAATGTGGTATCTATAATATATAACATAACTCTCTCCAAGAGAATGAGTCAGCATCCTGTAATCACAATATATCTACATCTAAACTCTGGAATATTAACATTAAATGGGATAGGATAAAAATAGTCTCACCTCAGCACAGATTCAGGTCACGTTTTTCTCCCAAATTAGTTTGGGTCACACCAAGGAAGCTGAAGGAAAACTCTTTTAAAAAGTTTTCTGGGTTTCAAAATTATATGAATAAGGGGTTGTGGACTTATAGCTTTACAGCAAAGTATCTAGTACAAGAGTATATGTTAATACCTTGTCCCTGGGCATAATAAATCTAAAAATTAGTAATTTGGGCTGCCAGAACTTACAGAATAAATAATAAACATCTGTCTGTTCCCACTTTCCTCATTCAAAAGAGTAAGGACTTTCTGAATTTTTGATATTACTTATTATTCTAAAACTACTTTTTCTTGTTTGGCAAAAATTATTCTCATATATTTCAGCTTATTGTTATCAGTGTCAAATATGTAAGAGGAAACATTACAAATGTTAAAGAAAATAAAGATTTAATTTCCAATTTAGCAAAAAACTTAACTAAAAACATCCTTCATTATAGCCTTCCTTAAAAGAAAAATTAATTTTCACCTTAGAATTTATTTGTATCTTTGCCAATCAGATCCTCCCAGTTAACTTCAGGGAAAATATCAGATATCCTAGAAAAGACAGACTAACAATATTAGGTAATGGACTTGGTACTAAGATGTTGGCACCATGCTTCTCTTTTAATATGCATACAAGCAATCTGTTTAAAATGCACATTCTGAGTGGGGCAATATGGTATACATGTCTGTAACCCCAGCAACTCCCGAGGCTGAAACTGGAGGATCACCAAGTACAAGGTCAGCCTCAGCAATTAGCAAGACCCTGTCTCAAAAGATTCTGACTCAAGTTGAGTAGGATTCTATATTTCTGTTCTAAATGATGCTAATACTACTCATCCAAGAAACACAATGCATAACCACACAGCACTACAAATTTTTTTTTTTTGTTCTGCTTAGGATTAAGAATTATTTTAGTCCAACTTTATTATATGGCTATGTTTCAAAAACTAAGCAATTTGCTTAAATTTATACAGGTTGGAAAAAAGCCAAAATAGGAAAACCTCCAACCAGGGTTATAAGCATTAGAACTTGTAACTTGTAAAATCCTAGTACTTAAAACTGTTCTGTCTCTTTAGCCTTAACCTAAAAACCTGAAACTAAAAATCTAAATGAGTTAACTTCAACATCAAATGGTACTTTAAGGGTTTGGTTTAACACCCTCTCATAAGATAGAATAAACATGCAACTTAGGGGCAGGGGATGTGGATGTGGCTTAGTGGTTAAGCGCCCTTGGGTTCAAACCATGGTGGTGGTGGTGGTGTAGTCTAAAGAAATACTAAATTCACCAAACTGTTATCTTTTGGTTTTGTGAAAATTTCTAATACTATTCCTTCCAAGTTTCTGGCCAAGAGAAAAATCCTAATTTCAATACCCCAAATCAAATTTCAATAGCAAGAAATCTATATACAATTAAGTTTTTAAATGAACCAACCACACAAATCTAGCAGCTCAAATATTTTACTGAGGAATGATATTTTGCATGGGGAATCAATTCTAAAAAGTCAATCCATACAGAAAATCTAGTCAAAAACTATCCTTGAAAATCTGTTAGAAAGGTAGCAGGATGGGGGAGACATAGACATCTTTCAGAAAGTCCTCTAAAAACAACCAGTTGTTCCCAACAGCTGAATATTATATAAAAAGTCATTTTATGAAAAGGAATGTAAACTAGAAAAATCATATTTAGTCTAGCATGATGTTCATGACTAAGAAAACAAAAACTAAGACTCATGTTTCAAATACCATGGTCTGAGGAATACATTTACTGAGTGAAATGGCAGCAGAATCCTTTCCTTTATTTAAAAATGTCTTTGGGGCTGGTGGTGTAGCTGTGATAGAATGTTAAGCATGCATGAAGCCTGAGGTTCAATCTCTAGTACCAAAAAAATAAAAATGGTTTTTGACTTTTTTCTGATCAAGACTAGTACTTGGACCAAAGTTAAATGGTTGAATGATGTGGCAAACTACATCTTAAATCCAAAAACCACTGTACAGCCACGGATGGTGGCACACGCCTGTAATCCCAGGAGCTTAGGAGGATGAGACAGGAGGATCACAAGTTCAAAGCCAGCCTCAGCAAAAAGGCATTAAGCAACTCAGTGAGACTCTGTCAATACAAAATAGGGCTGGGGATGTGGCTCTATGGTTGAATGCCCCTCAGTTCAACCCCTGGTTCCAAAACAAACAAACAAACAAACAAAAACACTCTACAATTTATTCATGTAAAATATATTATATGCATTCAAGAGAAAGTAAATTATAAATTACCCAGTTAAGTGGTGAACAATGCATAAATTAAACTGAATAATTAAGTCTAATCTATAACTGTCAAAAGAGTTTTTAAAGATCACTGCTCTTAAATACAACTTCAAGTTTTAAAAAACACAGCACTCTCACTTGCCTTCATTTTACTGGGATCCCCTAGGTACTTACATGGACAAGTTAGGAGATGGAACCCCCCTATCATCAGCTAGGTTCCCAAGGTGGCTCGGCGTTAAAGTCGAACTGCTCTCTATACAGCACTTCTCCTAGGCCTTCTGGGTAGTTGTATACTTGGTCAGAAAGTTCGCCCTAAAGAAAATAAAAGTGGCAGATAATTCTATGTTAAAAAATAAAATTCAGCTGTGCTCCAATAGCAGGTTCACTTAAACTACAGAACTTTAGTTTTGTTAAAGTCACATTATCCAAAATGTTTCAAAGTGTTTACCATAGAACCAAGCACTTTTTATTAATTTTTATTAATTTCCAAGCTGCTCTACTACAGAAGTTCACAGAACCTGGCACCAGTCACCTTATCAAGTTGCTTTATCTACCTACTCATGAATTTCCAGTCTAATTTTGCCTCCCCCCACCCTTTTGGTGGTACTGGAGATTGCATCCAGAGTCTTGCACATGCCAGACTCTACTTCTGAGTTACACATCCATTCCTTTTTATTTTATCTTGAGGGAGATAGGACCTCAAACTTGTGATCCTCCCACCTCAGTCTCCTAGGTAAGTGGGACTACAGGCATGCACCACAGTGCCTGCTATAAATTTTGCTTTCATTTGTCCAAGTACCCTCAACAATCCAGCATATATGCAAGATTTTAAATACAACTTGATCTTAAAGTCTGGAACTACCCAGAACACCCTTCAAATTCAAGTCCAAATTTTTCTTTGCTTAAAATGCAAATTCTTATTACTTAAAAAAAGTTGTACATCCTAATTAATACCTTATGTATCTGAATTATTGAGAAGTCCTTATAATGTTAGGCAAGTAATCTCTTAAGCTTTATTTTCTCATACCCAACTTATCTAGATCTTCACTTCATTCTATTACCACTAGAAGCAAATGAATTGTCAAAGTGTTTGCCACACTACACAAAATGCTGTTTTATAAATGGTCATCACCTATTACAGTTTGACTGGTTCCCAAGATAAAATGCTATACCTACATTTCTATTTGTAATTCAATAGTTACTGTTTTAAAGTAATAGAACCTGGCAGTATGTGCTAGAAAAGGTTGGTAACAAGGAAACCAGAAATAATAAAACTAGAAATTTAAGGTCAAGAGTTTGAAAAATTTCAGAAGCACTCTTAAGCATGCCTAAAGCCTCCCTTTCCCCTCCACCAGGATTCAAGGATTCCTTGAAACTGGTTAAATCACTCACAGTTGATGACCAAAGAATACATATTAACTTGCAACAATGATTATAAACTTACATAAAATTCCAAATAATGTGCTACTCCGTAAACATTCCAACTCTTCCCACACCTAGATAATTTTTAAAAATAAACAAAAATACTACTCATGCCCAGGACAGTTCACTCTCAATTATCCTAGGGAACAGGATAATTATCCTTGGTGAGACATTATTCATCATTCCCCTGTTATATTACCCACAGCTATTTTGCTGCTTAAGTGATTTGAAATATAAAAACATTAATCTTTAGAAATGCAAGAATGTTCTTCAGTAAGATCTTTAATAAAACTTGAAGCTGGGCATTGTAGAGCATGCTTATAATCCCAGTGACTTAGGACGTTGAGGCCTAAAGCAATTTAGGGAGAGTCTATCTCAAAATAAAAAAAAAAGTGGTTGGGGATTGTGGCTCAATGGTTGAGCACTCTGGGTTCAATTCCAGGTTACCCACCCCACCCCCAAAGACACTAAATTTAACAAAAATATACTAACAGGGAAAGAAGGTGCCAAACTTTGAAAAGCACATTTTCAAAAGTATGAATGATTAAATGAAAAAGATAAAGGAATTATGAAAAAATTTTCAGTTAGAATGGTTTGCATAAATTAGCTAGATGAGACAACTCTGCAATCAAGTTCCTCAACAATCATTTGAAGAGCACGGCATACCAGACTTGACTGAATCAGCCAGCAGACCAAGACACAAAAAACCTATCACCTTTGACATTTAATATCTCAAAACTTAGTATCTCAAAATTATGTTTTTTTTGACACATTGTTTTTACCAATTATTTCTAAGGTTGTTTTGTAGTATTCTCTCAAGTAATAAGAAAAATATCAAGACAAATCCAAATTGGAGGGTAGTCTATCAGGTATCTAACCAATACTTCTCTGCACTGAAAATCATGAAAAGCAACAGAAAATGTAAATTGTCACAGATCAGATAAGACTGGGGAGATATGATAACTAAATACAATGTGGTAGAGTTAGGACTGAATTCTGGAAAAAGTAAAGAACAACAAAAAGCAACTGTTGGCTGGGGTGTAGCTCAGTGGTAAAGCATTTGCTGAATACTAGTAAAGTTCCAGGTTCAATCCCTAGTTCTCCAAAAACCAAAAGCCTGGTGAAATTTGAAGAAACTCAAGAGTTTAAGTAATAATACTTAACAAATTCAGTTTACTTTAGATTAAATGTATCACAATACTATAAGATAATCAACTGGTTAAGTATACAGGAACTGTTACTGTCTTTGAGACTTCTTTTGTGTGCATAAGACTGAAATTTCTAAAATAAAATTATATTTTTTAAAAAAAAATCAGGCAAGGTATTTATAACAATGTACTACTCTGCAATAAAAAACCTTCTGAAACATGCAATGTGAACATCAAAAACATGCCAAATTAAAGCCTTTTACACAAAAGAATGCATACAGATTGATTCTAAAAAATCAGAATCATGGTTGAGTCTGTGGGAACTTGTAGACAGTTTGACTAGACAAAAGGGAACTATCTGGGCCAATAGCACTGTTCTGCACATTGATAGAGGCTTGAGTTATTACATAGCAGTATTTTTTGTAAGGCTCAAATGGTACACTTTTGTGGATTTTACCATCAATTTTACTCCCCCCAAATTTTTTAAATTGCTAACAGCATGGAACCCTATCTAACGATGAGGTTCCTATCTAAAGTTGGAAGGGAAGTGTTTTGGTGTCTCTGACATAACTGTGAAATTCACGCAACAATTAGATAAGGCAAATAAAAGAAAATGTTAATGTTAATTATAGAATCAAAGTGGAGGTACCACTCTTTAACCTGTTTGGGATCCCATATAAATAATACGTTGGGGGACAAAAACTATAATTTGATTTCATTTCAAATTATTATTTGATTTCATTTCTATAACTATAGTCATCTTTCCGACTTAATGTAAAACTCCTCGGAGCTTATTTGTCCTCAGGATCAGTATTTGCATGATATCTTATGTGTAAGGATCATTAGGGCCTCGCCAAACAACCATTAGCCACATTGCTATCAGGCTTTCCCGAGCGCACAATAAGGAAGAGAGATTCCTTAAGAGTCATTCTCAACCCAAGCTGGACACAGAAAAACTTAACATATTCATCCAAGATGCCACCACAAAATCCAGTAAAAATCTGTTGAAACATGACTGGACTGTAAATTGTATCCCCGACCATTTCTGGTTTCCTAGCCAGTGGTTTAGTCTAAGGAATAAAAGTTCAGGGCATATATTCTCTAAGATTTGAAACACGTCATCACCATTAACTGCTGGCAGTCAAGATAATACCTGATAAGCCACCCCAGCCTACCCTTTTCCCTCTTTCTGCCCAGAAATCGCGGCGCGAACTGGAAAGTGAAGCCATGGTGACTAATCCTCAGACTCCAGGAGGTGACTGGGGTGAGTGAAAGCGACTTGGCCCAATCAGGAACGCTGCAGAGGCGGAGCGGCAGCCCCGAGGCTTCCAGAAGGGGCCAAAGGCCTCCCGCTCGCTACTTGACACCGGGGCTTCCCCGCCGCCGGGCCCCGAGTGGGGTCAACTTTCCTCCACCAGAGGGGGACCGCGCTCCCTTCAACCCCCAGACCGGCTTCCTCCGCAGCTGTCACAAGAGGCCAGCTCTGGGCCCGACCGGCTCCATTCATAACCCAGCGCCCGAGCTGCTGCAGCCCATCGCGCCGCCCACCCGGCTCCGGAACCAAAGGCGGCCGAGCAGAGCCAGCCGCAGATAGGGACCACGGCCCGAGGGGCCGTAGCTGGGCCCCCTCCCCGGAAACAGCAATGCACCACGGGAGAGGGGTGGGGGCCGCACGCTGCCGGGAGTGGACCACGACCCCCGGAGGCCAGACCACCGCGCGCGCCCCCGCACGCACACGCCCCCTCGCCCCAACCGCTGTGGCTCGGGTTCTGCCGAGCGCCAGGCGGCCGCCTCTAAGGCCCTGAAGCGCGACCCGCCGCGCCAGCCCCGCCACCCGAGGCACCGACAGCCGCCACACACGCCGCTGTCCGCCATGTTCGAAGCGGCTGGCCGCGGGGCGCTGCGGGGACTCCAGGGCTACGCGGCCCAGCGGAGGCACCCACCGCCCCCGAGGCCGGCCCGCGCCAGCTCCTCCCGCTCTCTTCGTCCCAGTACTCACGTGAGATAACGGCCCAAAGAGTCGGGTAAAGCGTCTTCTCTTTTTCGGCGGAATTTTTAAAGAGGGATGTGGTTACCTTGAGCAGAAATACCCAAGGCGGCCTGGGCCATAGGCTGCGGGGACGACGTGGGGAGAAAAGCGCGGCACCGACACCAGCTGAGCAGCAGTGGCAGCGGCGGCCAGAGAGAAATGGAGCAGCGCGAGTAAAAGGAGAAAGTCGCGGGCTGGGTGGGGAGAGGATTTGGCCTCGTCACACTGCAGAGCAGCAGAACGAGAAAGGAAAAGAAGAGGCAGAGAAGGCGACAACAGGGTGAAAAAAAGGAAACGCTTCAGCCGCGAGGAGAGCCAAAGAGTGTGGGAAGGCGGTGCCGGAGACGCCAGTATTTATAGCCAGTGGGCGGGGTCTGGTGACGTCACAGCCGGCCAGGCAGCCGCGCGAGCGGGGCGGGGCACGGCAGTAGACTGGGGAAACTCGAGGGGCGGAAGAGGAAGGAGGCCAGCGCTGGGCTGAGAGGGGAGGGGCGACCCGGCAGTGCAGGTGCAAACCCGCGGGTCGCTTCCCGCCCTCCAGCCGCTCGTAGCTTTAGGCCTGCGGAAGGCCCACCACAGTGACGTGGGCCTGAGAGTGGCCTCGCGTCTGGGCCTGATAGCGGCGTGTCCTCTCTGCCCCCGCCCCGCAGCGCCTGCGCTCACGCTCGCGGCAGGCTCCAGTGCTTTGTGAGCTGGGCAGGTCTACACACTAGCGGCAGTCCTGAGTACTGTCTTAGGCTCGGGTCAGCGCGACCCCTGCTTTGCACGGGAGGCTGTGGGTACCATCGCAGGGTCTTTGGCGATGGAGCTCGCTCTATTTTGTGGGGACTGTGGTCTACACCTGGGGACCGCCCTTCCAAGGACAGGTCAAGCCCTCTCGGGATGCAGCAATTCCTTTATGAAAGTGATTTCCTCATGGCTAGGAAGGGTCGGTCTAGTGTTCGGCTTGTGACCCCAGGAGAATGTTCTCAGTACTCCCGCGTTGCAATATGGTGCAGAAGAAAAAAAAAACGTTTTTTTCTTTAAGGAGTGTGATTTTGAAATCTATATTTTAAAGTGGGTTGGTGCAGCCGGGCGCAGAGGTGCCCCCTTGTAATCTCAGCGGCTCCAGAAGCTGAGGCTGGAGAATCGCGAGTTCAAAGCCAGCCTAAGCAACTCAACGATAGTCTGTCTCTAATAAAATACAAAAGAGGGCGAGGGATGTGGCTCAGTGGCTAAGTGCCCCTGGTTTCATCCTTGTACTAAAAAATAAAAATAAAGTGGGCTGGTGCTGTCAGACCGGAGCCTTAATAATGCAGAAGCAGTGTTGAAGTGTACTGTTGTTACACGCACAAGACTAATCCCCCACATCTTATGAGCATTTTGATTTTCCTACTCCTTAACAAAGTTTATACTATCGGGTCCAGGATGACTTACATAGCTTTCAATTTGTGCGCCGCCCCCCCCCCCCTTAAGGTATCTTAGTGATAATGTTGTGCAACTTAGACTTAACAGCGCAAAGCAAATAGGATTGATAGCCTCCAAAGTTAAAGTCTTTTGAATCTTTGAGCTGGTTGCAGTCGCATAGACCTGTAATCCTGCTACTTAGGACGGGGAGGATCACAAGTTTGAAGCCAACCCTAACAATTTAGCGAGATCCTGTCTCAAAATAAAAAGGTTTGAGATGTAGCCAAATGATAAGAGTGCCCCTGTGTTCCGTCCCCAGTAATGCAAAGTTAGGACCTTTGAGATGAAAACCCTCACTTTTTCACCTTTCATTCTGCCCCACATTCTTTTTACATTGTGACCAGCACAGTTAATAAGAAATCGTCAAAGGAGAAAGGAAGAGAAGAAGGCAAGATATCTTGTGATGATGAAATGTAGTTTCTGGAATAGAAACATTAGGTAGAAATTAAGAGTTGTGAACTCTAACTGATTTTGTTTTTCTGTATTTTGCTCTGATGTATCTTGGCTTTCTATAATACTTATTGAAAGTTCTGTGCAATTCAGAACACAGCAACTTTACTAGACACCCCCATCCCCACCCCAATCCATGAAGGAAGGAAAGCTAAAATTGAATACACCACTTGAAATCTTACAGTCTATCAGGAGATATAAAACAACTACACAACTACTGCTGACAGATAAACAGATTTTTAAAATGCTACAAGGAACCTAGTAAAAGGAGGAAATAATTGCAGCTAAGAGAAAACCTGCCAGGAAAAGGTCCAGAGTCATTTTGTGCACCTACACTCCAGGGAAGGGAAACAGGTGATTTTGAAAGCTGATGTTCCAGCTGATGTTCCAACATGAGCAATGCCACAAAAACAGACAGGCTTACAGAACTGAGTGGGCTTTCCACCTCCATCTTAAGAGCATGGTTACAAAAGAGATTGAAAAGGTAGGTTAGGGTTAGATCAAGAAGGAATTGGGACTTTATTCTAAAACCATTTAAACAGGGATATGATATCCTCAAAGATATGTTTTTAAGAGATTACTCTGGCATTGGCCGATGGGATTGAAAAGAAGTAGGCGATTTGGCAGTAACAGTGAGGCAGACTCAGTAGTTTTTTTAAAAGTACTAAGGGATTCAGAATGGAAAAGGCAAGCAGTGGGAATTAAACGAGACTGCTTGGAGCTTAAGGAGTTTGAGCTGTTGACAAAATCCAGGTAAGGTCCCCTGGAAATGGGGAGATGTGGAGCTCTCTGGGTTGAGTTTGGGAATTAAGGAATTGTTGAGGTGAATAGGAAAAGGAATAAAAGCACAGGCCCTAAAGAAATGCCAGAGAGAAGAGACACTGGCAGATAAGACCAAGAGCAATGACCGAAAGTAGAAAGAGAATTATAATAGTGCAATGTCAAGCCATTCAGGGAGCCAGTGTTTGAGGATGGAATGTGTGCTCAGGATTGTCATCTTTCTCAAGACAAAAGTGGGTTCTGATTTTTGCAAATGGCAAATCATTGGTGAACCCTAATCTCATGTTAAGAAATTTGGATTTTTATCTCACAGGCATTGGGAAAGGTTGCAATCATTCTAGTGATTTGCATTTTAGAAAAGGAGAATATGGAGGTGGGAAGAGAAAGGACTAAGTGTCAGCAGGTAAAACATTTGAGAAGCAATTGTAGTCATTCATGAAGAATGATAAGAAGTTATCATTCTGAGAAGAAATTATTTGTGACCTTTAACTGAACAATTTCAGAGGAGTGGGAGGAACAGAAGGTTGTAGAGGTTCAAGGGAGGAGTGTTTGAAGTTAAGTCATGAATAATGACCTCTCTTCAAGTGAAGGGTACTGAACTAAGGCCTAACCCAACATTGTTTACACCATGAAGCAATTCCTCAATTATTGTTACAACTGTGTGCTCTGGTAATGAGTAAATTCAAATTTAAAGGATGATACTTGCTTTTAATGAATACCATAGAACCTTGAAAGCTGTGCTACATCTGAGTAGACAGAATGATAGCTTCCTAATGAGAATAGCATATTTAATTATGTTTGGGGTTTGGGTTATTTTACCAAGTCAGCTTTCTCATACACAAATATACAGGTAGTACCAGCAAAAATATTATTATTAAATAGAGAACCCTAAGATCAAATGATAGAATAACATTCACACTTGGATCACCCTGGTCCACTGACTCAAACCTGTTTGCTTAACTAATTAAATTATTGATAGAAGCAAGTCACTGAAAATAATATCACCAGCTTATGAAAGAAATCTCATGAAGTCACATATGTGAATGTGACAAATGCAGAGTAATGAAATCTCAGTTCAAATGAATGCTGAGGTTTTGGAATATGTTATCTGAAAAGCATGTGTTAGAAACTTAATTCCCAATGCAAGCATGTTAGGAGGAGGGGCCCCACTGAGAGGGAATTAGGTCCCAGAGGGGAGTAAAGGGATCAATGCCATGACCGGAGGTAGTCCATATAAAAGGACAGAGTTTAGTCCCCCACTGTCTCTCTTTCCCTTCTGCCTTTCTTTCTCACCTGCTCTTTGCCCTTCCACCATGGGATAGCACAGCAAGAATGTCCTCGCCAATCTTGGATTTTCCAGTCTCCAGAACAGCCAATAAATTCCTATTATACATCTTCCAGTTTGTGACATTGTGTAATAAAACACCAAATGGACTCAGACAATGGAAATCTTTAAAGAAAGCTCAATTCAAAAAGAATATTTTTGGTCAGGTAAGTTCCTAGAGTATTTCTTATTATGTAGAAATCTAAAATATATAGATTCACAATATTCAAAGCATTCACATTTAAAACATTATGAGGGCTGGGACTGTAGCCCATGGTAGAGCACTTACCTATGGAAGGTGCTGCATTTGATCCCAGCACTGATAAACAAATTACAGTAGTTCACATCTCTACCACATCTTTTTGTGCACTGATAACCTTTCTAAAAAGCTGGCTCACTTATAAAAATCAGATGCTATGGTACTTATGGCCTAGTAAAAGTGGGTAAAATATTTCCAAATTATTTTGCCATATGCAAAGTTCAGATTATGTACTATTCTCTCTGCAATAACTATTAACTCCATTAATTGCTGAGTACCTGTTTTTTTAAAAAAAGCCTTTATAGTCATAATTTATCTGGGTTGATTTTCACTTCAAATAAAAAAATCATCTAATTTTATTGTCATGTGTAATTTTTTTTATCACAAAATGTAGGGCCAGTTCAATAGGGTTATATGGCATTACAGTTTAGAAGTGTTCTTCATCCTAACACTGGCCTATATCCTTACCCATATTTTTGTTCACAGAATAATTTAATCTATAGAGTTGTATGCATGGCAAGCATAGGGAGATAGAGACCAGATACAAATCCAAGTATAAAAGGGAAAAATTGCCCTATTTTCATTTCAGTGGCTATGTATGTCATGAACTGTTGGTCAACTTTTTAACTTTTCTGAGTGACTTGGACAATTTCTTGATAAGCAAGTTATAAGCAATACACTGACGTCTTTCATTACTTTGAGAAACAACAAATTACTCATTGTTAATGTAAGAAGACTGATTTAGAAACCTACGTAAGAGGCCAAAGCAATAATCCAGTTTTGCAAATTAAATGTAATTCACATGACTAGAATCAGTGAATGACCCATAGTTTTTTTCTTTCTTGTCTTTCTATATTCCTTGGAAGTTTGGAAAATCCTTGGGAAATTAATTTTATTTGTACTGTGCTGCCAGACAAGTATATAGTTTGTTGAGAAAAACATAGCATGATGAGTTTGTATCTCTCTATCTGAAACAGCATCCTGTCAGATAACCTAAAATTTGGGGGTTAAACCTTAGAAAATAGGAGCTATGAAATCTAATCTTGTCTAGTTTGTAGTGTGGTTTGTTCAGTATTCTTTAATAAATAACCTTGCTTGAATATTGTCACATGAGCTAATTTTACTTCTTAAATAGTTATTAATGATAACTGTAAACTATATTTTATTTAATGAGACTTTTAAAATGACATTTAATTTGAAGTTTGACAGCACTTATGTAAACATTTCTATCGATCTAAATTTGCTTTATGTTATTGTAACTGAAAAGAAAAGCTTATGTAATAAAGACTATAAAATGTTAGTTCTTTTATCAAAATAGGGAGATGAAACATAAATTACTTGTTTTTATAAGGATAATCTTTTTGTGCCTGAATTAAAAAGGTCATTTAGCCACCTACAATATAATAGCAATTGGAAGATATTTAGTCAGGGCTAGGGATGTATCTCATTGGTTAAGCTTTAGCCTTATATATACAAACCCTGAGTTCAATTCCCAGTAAAAGAAAATAATTCTTAGCTCTACTTATCTAAGTGACTTGCTTCCTTTTATGTATGTACTTTTCCCCTGCAAAAATATATTCCCTTTTTCTTTGAAGAGATTTTTCCCCAGCCATACCCTGAGTTCTGTTGACAGCTACCATCTTCCTAATCCCAGCTTCATCAATCACAGGAATTGGTATAAGGGTTGACAACTTTTCATCCAGCCTTAGGGGCTAAGATAGCACAACAATGATTGGCACGTGTCTGATTCAGACCATTCTTTCCTTGGGATTTTTCACTAACAAAATGGTTGCAGGAGTGGGGCGTAGTGGCACATACCTGTAATCCTAATTTATTTGGGAGGCTGAGGCAGGAGGATTGCAAGTTTGAGGCCAACCTAGACAATTTAGTGAGACCCTGACTCAAAAAGGACTGGGCTGGTAGCTCAGTGGTAGAGTGCTTGCCTCACATATGTGAGACTTTGAGATTCTTTCCCTAGAACCACCAAAAAAATTTTTTAAAGGTACAGGAAAGAAGTCTTAGAGAGGGAATCATTTTTTCTGTGACACTTAGAAGCCAGATCTGCCAGTAACTAGGATCCTAGAAGAAATCTATGTGAGACAATAAAGCTAATGTTTATGATGATTCTAATTAAACCATTCTTCTCCTCCTTCAGGTATACCAACAAAGAAATTCCTTCTTCTGATCAAAGGTAGTTTCAGCTAGCTTTCTGTCACTTGCAACCAAGAGTTCAGCCCTATGCAAAGAGAAACAAAAAGATCTTCATTTAGGCTCAGAAAATCAGTTGCACAAGTACAAGAGAGGCCCAATTGTTTACTATTTAAATAGTGCCTACAGATGTTGACCACAAGCTTGCCATGAACTAACAAAGGCAAGGCTGAGAGGGAGGGAATGAGAGAGAGAGAAAACTTGAATGCAATTTTGATTGCAGTAAAAGTATAGATTGGAAGGGAGATAGCAGTTTGGTTTGCAGTTGAATCTGACTCCAATTGTAGCTTTTCTGTTTTGGGGGAAAAGTTTTGTTGTAAAGTTCTAAATAGTGAATGGTACAAGAGAATGAAAACTATATAGTTTGGAAGATAATCTTTTTTTTTTTTAATATTTATTTTTTAGTTCTTGGTGGACACAACATCTTTGTTGGTATGTGGTGCTGAGGATCAAACCTGGGCCGCACGCATGCCAGGCGAGCGCGCTACCGCTTGAGCCACATCCCCAGCCCTGGAAGATAGTCTTATGATGAGGGGATGAGGGGGCTGGGATTGTGGCTCAGTGGCAGAGCGCTTGCCTCATATGTATGAGGCACTGGGTTCAATCCTCAGTACTACATAAAAATAAATAAGTAAAATAAAGGTATTGTGTCCATTTATAACTAAAAAATTAAAAAAAAAAAGATGAGGGGATCTAGAAAATAATGTATTATTAAGAATGATAAAAAATAGCTGAGTGCAGTGGTACATGCTTGTAATCCCAGCATCTCAGGAGGCTGAAGCAGGAGGATGGCTAGTTTAAAGCCAGCCTCACCAGCGAGGCCCTAAAAAACTCAGCAAAACCCTATCTCTAAATAAAATATAAAAAAGGTCTGGGGATGTGGCTTGGTAGTTGAGCACCCCTGAGTTCAATCCCCAGTACTTGATCACTTGGTTAAACTGAGAGCATCTAGATTCATAGCCAAAGTTGTCTCATGTGCAGGGCTAACCTCTAAGACCCCCCACTTTACTACCTCTTTGGATAACTTTTGTCTGCAGAATATGTCAAGCTCTGGCAGGTAAATTTGAGAAATTACAGGATCAGCCAGACATAGGTAAGATAAGTGGATTTCCTTGTCCAGACAGAAGATCTGTCTCTCCCTCTGAGTTTCCACCAGGCTTGGTTTTTGTCTTTCCATGGCCTTTCCAATGTCTTGTCTGACGTAATCATTATTGTCTAAACTTTGTGAACGGAACACTAAGCTTTTTAAGGCAAAGACTATTTTGTGGGTTTTTTAAATCTTATGGAATACTTACTCAATACAGTGCCTTGCACCCAACCCTCTGATGACTTCTAGCAGAGGCGTGACTGGCAATGCCATGGCACATCTCATGCGCAAAAAGCTATCTTGTCACTGGATCTGTTCAGGGATAAAGAGGGAAAGTTTGCATTGGGAGCATGTTGGATCAAAGGGACCTCTTAGATAATTTCCTTCCTTAACCATGATATAGAGGCAAAACATACTCATCGCTATTCTTTATATATTCTTAAAAAAGAATTTAGCATTATTTTAACTTTATGATGATTGCATATCAACATATAAAGAAGTTGTGTGACTTTGTAATTCTTTGCTTATCCATACATAAAATTAGGATGCTTTTAACCTGTGATTGGCCATTTTTATTGATTCACCTTCCTCCCCAGGGAAATCAATAGGTTACTATAGTAAAAAAAAAAAAAAAAAAATTCCTGGTTCTATTCAAGAGGGATGAATCATATATATATATATATATATATATATATATATAGTATACATTTTAAGCTTTTGTCATGACAATGGGAATGAACGGTCAAGCAAAAACTGGGGTGTATCACGGCTGGAGGTGTTGCTCCGTGGTAGAGCTCTTGTTCAGCGCGCGCACAGCCCTGAGTTCCACTCCCAGCACCTCACCTCCAAAGAAACTCAGGTATTTCATGTTTATTTTTGTTCCTAATTACTAAGAATTTTCTTTGCTATTCAAGAAAGTGAATGAATAGAAAATGAAGGACACTGTAATAGTATAACATCAAGAATGCTTAAGAAAAAAAGCAACAGTCTCAGTCATTGTTCTTTGTATGTAAAAACAATGGGGCTTAACAGTATATTGGTTCCTAAATCCAATTTCCAGCTGCCAGCAGCCGCCCTTGAGTGGGAGATGACTTAACGCAGGAGGGTCTGTGTGGCAGCATGCCTCCTACCCCCCTGGGCTCCACAACCCACGGGTGGCAGGTTACAGGACTATTGAGCACTAAGGCCTCGAATCTGGTTGCTAACAACACAGTAAAATAACGAGCTAAATATTTTAATTGTTTAAAGAGCAATAGTCAGAAGAATAACATCAATATTTTTCCAAATACTATGAGCAGGCCTTACTTAGGGGCCTCTCCCTTGTTACTTGGTCCTCCGCTCTGGTGGTTAAGATCCTGGGGAAGCTGGTTATGTTGGGCCAAAGTGTCAGTGATCAGAAAGCCTCAGAGAGCAAACCAGATGTACAGGGCAGATTGAAATACAACGTATTCTACAGAGATGGTCTTTTCAAGGAGAGAGAAGCCCTTGGGAAACGTCCATAGTGTTCTGACACTGTTGTTACTTTGGGAAACTGCCAGGCCTTTTATTTGAAGTTCAACCATAGTCTTAACCCTAAACTTCCAGAATAGCAAATGTATAGATAAGAAAGCCGGAAGGTACTAGAAATAAGGGGCCAAGCTCACAGAATTAATAAAATCAATTAAACAGAAAACTAGAATTTCAGCTTTGTCGTAGTAGCCCTAAAAATGGAGAGTGTTAGTTTTTCCTAAGTGTATTCAAATTACACCTTTAAAGAATTTTCTGACTATTTTATATGAGTTTTTAGTTGATTGATGTGCTCAAAAATATTTTTTAGAAAACATGAAATTTAGGAATGCTTATTTAGCAAAATGGCTATCAGGATCTGGTATACTGAGTTTAAACTATTAGGATTTCTAAAGATAGACTTGAAATCAAATGATGAAACCCTATGAGATTTGCTCAGAATTTCACATTTTAATTGGAGATTTTTTCAAATTCTGAATTTCTTTTGCCTATTGCTATACTTCCACTAGCCTTAACATCTGTCTAAAATCCCAGTGGCTCAGGAGGCAGTGGCAGGAGAATTGAAAGTGTGAGGCCAGCCTCAGCAATTTAGGGAGGCCCTAAATGACTTAATTCGACCCTGTCTCAAAATAAAAGATAAAGAGGACTGGTTTATAGCTCAGTGGTAAAATGCCCCCCCTCAGTTAAGTCCCCAGTCCATTAAAAAAAAAAAAAAGCGATGCAAGCATAATTTTTCCTGGAAATTTCATGAATTTTCTTTCTAGGTAAAATTGTTTTTTGCCCTCACTGTGCCTCAACCACATTTGTGTCTAGTTGAATGGATTCAATATTTCTTTAAAAAGTTTGGTACTGGGAAAGACCTAAAAAGGGCATACTTCAGGGACACAGCCACATCAATGTTTATAGCAGCACAATTCACAATAGCTAGACTGTGGAACCAACCCAGATGCCCTTCAATAGAAGAATAGATTAAAATAATGTGGCATTTATACACAATGGAATATTACTCAGCACTAAAAAATAACAAGATCATGGCATTTGCAGGGAAATGGATGGCATTAGAGCAGATTATGCTAAGTGAAGTTAGCCAATCCCTATAAAACAAATGAAAATGTCTTCTCTGATATAAGGGGGGTATCTCAAAATGGGATAGGGAGGAAGAGCATGAGAAGAAGATTACCACTAATAGGGAAGAGAGGTGGGAGGGAAAAGGAGGGAGAAGGGGAGTTGCACAGAAGATGGAAGGAGACCCTCATCGTTATACAGAATACATGTATGATGTTGTGAGGAGAAAAAGAAAAAAAGTGTGTCACATTAGATTGGATAGAGAGAAGTGATGGGAGGGGAGGGGAGGAGTAGGGGGGATAGGAAGGGCAGCAGAATAGAATAGACATTATGATTGCTGTATGATATAGGTGAGTCTATGACCAGTGTGATTCTGCAATCTGTACAATCAGAAAATTGAGAAATTATACCCCATTTGATTCAAATGTATGAATTGCCAAGATCATTGTAATGTCATGTGTAGCTAATAAAAAAAAAAAGTTTAAAAGTTTGGTACTGGGGTTTGAAATCAGGAGTTCCTTATCACTGTGCTGCATCCCCAGCTGTCAGGCTGACCTTGAACTTGGGATTCTCCTACCTCAGCCTTCTGAGTTGCTAGGATTACAGGCATGTGCCACCATGCCCATCTTGGAATCAATATTTATTGATTTAACAAATAAATATGAAACTAGGTGAACTAGTTACAAAAATAAACAGTCCAGGCATGGTGGTACCAGCCTATAATCCCAGCTACTCAGGAGGCTCAGGCTGAATTGCAAATTCAGAGCCAGCCTGGGCAATTTATTGAGATCCTGTCTCAAAAGAAAAAGTGAAAAGGGCTGGGGATGTAGCTCAGTGGTAGAACCCCCCTGGGCTCAATCCCCTACATTAAAAAAAAAAAAGAACTGGGTAACTAAGAATCTGTTAGCAGCAGCTTTTTAAATGCGCCCCCCCCCCATGATCCTGTCTTTTGATAGTCACACCCTTGTGTAATCCCTTCTCCTTAAATGCAGGCTGGACTCATTAACTGGTTTCTAATGAGTAACAATTTAGATAAAGTGATAGGATGTCACTTTCTGAGGTTAAGTTATGAAAAGGCTACAGCTTTGTTATGAGTTCCTTCTTTTTCTCCCTTTCTCTCTCTTTAAGGAAAGTAAGCTACCATGTGGTGAGCTCTGTGGAGTAGCCTACATGGCAAGGAACTGGTGTCTCCAGCCAGCAGCCAACAAAGAGGATCTGAGTCAAAGTTCATGCACAGGCTTCCCTAAAACATGATTGTTATTCCACAGGGCCAGACACAAAGTCTTGTTAGCCCTAAGAGTTTAGTGAATAAGAGTTTAGTGAATCTGGTTCCCATACTATACTTATCACTGTCCACTCTTTCCAGCTAAATGAATTCTCTTCTTTCAGCATTTCTGCCCATATTCTTGATCTAACTCTTTAATCAGTCAGGACCACCATTTTGAAAAAAATTTGGCTTTTTTCTTCTTACCTTCCCTGTATAAAATAAAGTTCTGTTTGTTTTTATTTTGAAATTATCTTTCTTCTCCCTTCTCAGAGCCTGTACCCTGTCATGTCTGGATAGTTGTAAATGTGAAGAGAGTCCAATTTTTCCTGCCCCAATCCATTTTGCATAGATATTCTCACACTAATCTTCTTTAAATGCTATTCTCATCTGTCCCTCCACTGGTAAGAAACCATAATGATCCCTTGTTTCTTACAAATCATGTTTGGTGGCTTAGAAGGCTCTCCAATACCCAGCCCCACCCTTGGGAGCCAGTATTCTAATCCCTAAGGCAAACCTTCTGCCTGTCTGGTTTGCTCATGGGCCTTTGAGTTATTCATGCTAATGTCTACCTCTGGGACTCTGTATTGTTTTATTTTCTACCGAAATTCTATCATCTATATTATCCCAACTCAAATTCAATATCTTGTTCAAATCCCAGGAGGCCTGCTTGTCTGTTGCTCAACTGAACATCACAGGTCATTGTGGGACCATAAGGGCCACTGTTCCCTATAAAACTCCTCCATTCTCAGTCTATATCAGCACCTTCATTCTTCCAGCTTGTCCTGCACACTGGTCCAAGACCTCTCTGTGCCTGCTCACACTCATTCTCCACTATTCCCTTCCTTCTTACACCTTCTGCCATGCCCTCTGGAACCCCCATTTCATCCAACATTTCCAGCCCACCTGCCATTCCTTACCATAACTGAAACTTGGCTGTCTTACAAGAATATAGCTTACCCTGCCGCCACCTTGAGTCAAGGGTGTTTTCTTTATCACTTCTATTTGCAGGGTTGGCCTTGTCTCAGCTGCACAGTGCTACTGCCAGACCATTGCTCTGAAAAAAATAAGAGATAAGGCCAGCTGGTAGGTATCCTACACCCTCCATGCATCTGTGCCTGTATCATCTGACACCTTCTGGTCACTCTGTGAGGGTTAGTCCACAAAAAGGGACCTGATTCATAATCTTCCTTCCCAAATTAAAGTTCCTAAATTATAACCTTAAATCAATAACTCTTATTATCCTTTCTTCTTAAAAAGGTACTATAATGCCCACATGGTAGCATGCCCAAGTAATCCCAGTGACTCAGGAGGTTGAGGCAGAAGGATTGCAATTTCAAGGCCAGCTTCAGAAACTGTGCAATTTAGCAAGACTCCATCTCAAAATAAAAAGTCCTGGGGATGTGGCTCAGTGGTAAATTTCCCTGGGTTAAATCCCCAGTATTAAAAACAAGGGTGCTATAATAAAATCCTTGTATAATCCTATCCATATCCCTACCCCATTTCCAGTGATAACCTCCATTCAGAGTTTGGTATATATTTTTCCTAAACTGCAGTCTTGAATCTCCTTCTGAAGTCAGTGTCTTTGTGAGTTACCTTTGGAGCACCTTACCTTCCTAGAGGTCTAAACCCCAACATTCCTCCCTCTGACTGCAGCCTTGCTACAGCAAACCCTATCAAAATCCCAGTGGTGCTGCTTTGCAGAAATAAAAAATCCATCCCAGAATTCATAGGAAACCTCAAGAAACTCCAAATAGCCAAAGCAACCTTGAATAAGTACAAAGTTGGAGAACTTACACTATCTGATTTTAAAACACAAATCTATAGCAGACCAATAGATCAGAATAGAGAGTCCAGGGCTGGGGATGTGGCTCAAGTGGTAGCCTGGCATGCGTGCGGCCCGGGTTCGATCCTCAGCACCACATACAAAAGAGATGTTGTGTCCGCTGAAAACTAAAAAATAAATATTAAAAAAAAATTCTCTCTCTCTCTCCTCTCACATTCTCTCTTAAAAAAAAAAAAAAGAATAGAGAGTCCAGAAATAAGCCCTCATATGTATGGTCAATGGATTTTTTGAGAAGGGTGTCAAGACCATTCGGTGGGGAAAGGACAGTCTTTTTCACAAAGAATACTGGGAAAGGGGATATTCACATGCAAAAAAAAAATGGATCTTTATCTTTTAATATATACAAAAATAAACTCCAAATGGATCAAAAACTTAAATATAGACCTGAAGCTATAAAACCTTTAGGAAAAAGAAACACAAGAAAACCTTTATGATAGTGGCAACAATTTCTTGGATATGACAGCAAAAGTACAGGCAGCAAAAGAAAAAATATACAAATTGGCCTTAATAAAAACTTAAAACTTTTTGACACTATCAGACCAGGCATGGTGGTACATGCCTATAATCCCAGCTATTCAGGGAGCTAAGGCAGGAGGATTGCAAGTTTGAGGCCAGCCTAGGAAATTTAGTGAGACCCTGTTTCAAAATAAAATAAAAAGGGCTTGAGCCAGGTATGGTAGTGTATGCCTGTAATTCCATCAATTTGGGAGACTGAGGCAGGAGGATTGCAAGTTCGAGACCAGCCTTGACAATTTAGCAAGGCCCTAAGCAACTTAAGTGAGACCCTGTCTCAAAAAATAAAATGGACTGGGATGTAGCCCATTGGTAAAGCATTTCTGTGTTCAATCCCCAGTACCAATAATAATAATAATCTTAAAAATAAAGAGGTTTGAGGTGTAGCTCAGCAGAATGCTTACCAAACATGGGCCAGTCTTGGATTCAGTCCTTAGTACCACCAATAAACAAACAAAACAATGACAAAACTATCAATTGAGCAAAAGGGCAATCCACAGATTGGAAGAAAACAAATGCAAACCATATATCTGATAAGATATCCAGAATATATTAATTATATTTTACAACAAAAATGCTATTTTTGTGAGCTAAAAGATAATTAAAATGTAATTAATTTAGAGGTATATTCTGTATATGTAGTGTATGCATGTTTGTGTGTATATATTAAAAATGCATGTGTTGAAAAGACATATATGTTTTATATATATTATAATCTTCATGAGATTAAGGGCCATGTCCAGCATGCATGACATTCTTTACCCACTATATTCATATATATATTCATATATGACCTCCCATACCATCAGAGAGCAGGTAGGCCTTCCCTCCATCTGCTCTCTGTAGCTCTCTTCTTCCCTATCACGGCACAATGGAGGGAATGCTTTCAGCATTTTTGTGCCTTGGTTTATTATATATGACAGATGTAATCAAATTGGACTGCATGAAAGGACTCTATAATCCTATGTATTACCTACCACTCCTGTAGTGACCACAATTCACAATTTGGTGTGTATTCTTCATGAACTGCAGTCTTGAACATCCCTGTGAAATCAGTGTAAAAAAGGGCTGGGGAAGCCTCAGCAAAAGCCAGGTGCTAAGCAACTCAGTGAGACCCTGTCTCTAAATTAAATACAAAACAGGGCTGGGGATGTGGCTCAGTGGTCGAGTGCCTCTGGGTTCAATTCCCAGTACCAAAAAGAAAATCAAATAAATATTTCAAGCCATATCTCAAACTGCATTTGCTCAATGAAAACTTTCTGGTTCCTTTAGGATACTCCATCCATTTTTATTTTTCCATGTAATTTTTTGACAGTCTCTAAGAAATGTTCATAGATGGCCTTATAATACAATTATTTCTGGGCATATCTTCTGGACATATGTGTCTATCTTCAGAGCCCTACGCAATATTTATGAAATTGATTGATTTGGGGGGGATTGGGCTGTACTGGGGACTGAATTTAGGGCCTCCCACATGCTAGGCAAGTGTTCTGCCACTGAGCTACAACCATAGCCCTGAACTGGTTTTTTGACTAGGAAATTTGGGGTCTTTAATCTCATAAACAAAATCCATAATACAATCATTCAAAGTGCACCCTCTCTATAAATAGTTCCTCACTTTATGTGATAACACCCCATGGCAGTTTAGCACACTTGCCACCCAAAGCTAGTGATAGTGTGAGCTCATGTGACTACAAGGCCTGGGAAGTAGTGATAGTGGAGGGAGGGAACAGCTGATGAAACCAGCCATGCACAGGTGCCTGACCTGGGAGGAGCCATGCAGAAGCCAGTGCCCTGCTCTTGTCCTCCAGAACTGTGAGCTAAGAAAAAAAAAAAAAAAAAAAAAACTCTCCTTGCCAACACAGTGGTGCACACTTGGAGTTACATGGCTACTTGGAAGACCGAGCAGAAGGATCACAAATTCAAGGACAGCTTCACCAAGGGCTATAGATATACTTCAAAGAAGCACCCTTGATTTCAATCCCATGTATTGAAAAAAAAAAAAAAAGAACAAAGAAATCAACTGGTTTTTGTTTATTTGTTTATTACCAGGGATTAAACTCAGGGGCACTCAACTACTGAGCCACATCCCCAGTCCTATTTTGTATTTTATTTAGAGACAGGGTCTCACAGATTTGCTTAGTGCCTCTCCATTTCTGAGACTGGCTTTGAACTTGTGATCCTCCTGCCTCAGCCTCCAGAGCTGCTGGGATTGCAGGCATGCACCACCGTGCCCAGCAAAAGCAACTATTCAGCTGAATTTATTCCACCTATACTATGTCCAATTACCTGAATTTATATCCAGCCTTTGAATTCCTTTACCAGCTAATTATGACTTTGAGCAAATCTTTATTCATTTCATGTCTCAGTTTCTCTATGAGGTAAAAATTCATTTTTTTTTCTTCTTTACTGGGGATTGAATAGGTGCTCTATCACAAGCTACATCTCAGCCCTTTTTGGTTTTTTTCTTTTGAGATAAGGACTTGCTAAGCTACTCAGGACTTGCTAAGCTACTCAGTGCAGTTTTTACCACTTTTCCATAAGATGCTTTATCACTTTCCATACATTATCTCATAATATTTGTAAAGTTCTTGGGATACAAGCTAAGAATTTTCCTCCACATTTTACAAAGGAAATTTCCTACATTTCACAGCTAAGTACTAGTAAAAATGGAACTCAAATACCGTTTCTGACTTCTACTACTAAAATGTTCATTAGCTTTACCTTGGAGAGTAATAATAGTAATAATAATAATAGATATTTGTAGATTGATTGAAGGTATGGATAAACAGAAAAATGAATAAACTTTAAGAACCCTTTCTTGAGAATTTATCTTTATTTTTTTTAAATGCAGATGAACACAATACTTTTTTTATATATTTTTATGTCATGCTGAGGATTGAACCCAGTGCCTCACACATGCAAGGCAAGTGCTCTACCACTGAGCCACAACTCCAGCCCCTTTCTTGAGAATTTTTAGTGAAAGACTTTCCAGTTATCAGAGGTAAGAGTGATTTCATATTATATTTTTTATGAGTTTTATTTCAAAATATATTGATATTGTATTTAACAGTAGGATTACTAGATGGAAGATCTGGAGTTGTAATTGTAATGCCAGATTCGTGGGACCCCAATAGACTTCCAGGAGCCTAATCCGACCCAATCACACAAGAGTGTTTATTGCAAGCTCCAGCCTGGACTTACAACCATTCCTAATGCAGCGGTCCCAGGGAGTGAGTCCCAGTCCTTTGTTCAGTGAGATTTTATAGGTTTTGGGGGGATACTCTATGCGTCACGACATCACACAGCAAATCATTCCATACCACGGGAAAATCACACAACTCTTAACATTGATTAGCACATTCACTGGCGGGAACAAGTTGGGTAGGGGTGATTGGTTGGTATAAGAGGGGGATTCCTTTCAACTGATTGGTTTAAGCCACAAGGGGTGTACGTGCTAAACTACATGGTTTCCCAACATGTTATCAACCACCATAAACTACTGGGAGTCATCTGGCATCCCAGGTATTTTCCCTGTTTCATACTGATTGGTGGATGCTAGGGGGTTGCTATGGATCTTCACCTAGCCTAACTGAGTCAGGGACACCTGGTGCCACAGATCTCTGCTGTTATTTGCAGACCAACAACTCAGCAGGGTGGGTAAGTGCCTAGAAAGGCTCTGTGGGTTTTTTCCAGGACAAGGGTCACGCCCCCTTCCTTAGGACAAGCCTTGAGGTAGAAGCTGGTTTCTCAAAAATGGAGTCACATAAGTTTCTCAGTAATAATGTGGTCTGTTTCTAAAATTGTGCATAATCCTCCTGCCTGTGGCATTGGCTTTGTGAAAATTCCAGTTACCATGTGGGAAATTTAATTCCAGGCTCTGGGCTATTTTATGTATACCATGGGCAACACCTGGAACTTCCCTACTTTGAAGTATGCTGGCTCAGTGCTAGGACAGAACCACATGGTCCAGATCCCAGAATTCTTCCCCGTGTCCCCAAGGCCACTCACACAGCCTCATCAGGTCCCACCATGGCTACTTCCCTTCCTTCCTTCGACTACAGGGCTCCCTGGTGGCCTGGGGGTGCTAATGTTTGCTGCTCCTGGGAGCTTGGTGCACTGTCCTGCAGAGCCCTGCTGAGTCACCACTCCTTCCTCCAGCTGCTGCCATCAGACCATGTGACTTCTTTCTCAATTCACCCCAAAAGAGTATGTTATGCAAACTGAGTACAAGCACGAGAACACCACCCTCCTCCTGCCTCCCACAGTAAGCACGCTGGGGGCTCCTTATGTAATCTAGAGATGAAACCAACACAGCAAGTCATGATTGTGCCTATGTTAAAAGAAGATGGATGGAGAAACCAGGTTTGGAGCTGGTTTGCTGCTGAAAGGATTCACCCTCAGTTTGACCTGTTCAAGACTCAGAGAGAAGCACTAAGAGAGCATGGGTTAGAAGAGACCATATCATTAAGCTCTTTTACTATAATGATAATAACTATCATTACAGTTGTATGTAGTATTAGTAACACTGAAGTCTACTATTGCCATAACTTGTGTTAAATCCTTTATGTACATTGTGTATATAATACATTTAAAGACTTTAACATAATATCTGGCACACAGTAAGTGCTCAGTATGTTACAAGCAATATTAGTAATAGTATCTTATTTTAATATTATCTTACAACCATACCACAGTCTTGGTTAAACTTTTACTCTTCAGTCCTTCAGGAAACATTCATTGAGCATGCACTATGTGCTGCACTACATTAGTCCTTGGGGGCATGTAAAAGAATAGACCTCTGCTCTCTCAAATATGGGTACCAAGTTGAAGATGTAGGCCCAGTAGTAGGGCATTTATACAGTGTGAGGCCCTCCGTTCAATCCCCAGTACTGGGGGAAAAAAATCAGATATGAATTCCAACGTGGTTAACCACTGTCTTGGGCATGTTTCTTAGGCTTTCCAAGCCCAAATTTATTCAACTGTTAAATGAGTACAATATTTTGTGTGTCATGGGATTGTTGATAGGGTTAGAAACACATGCACAGGGTTCCCACGTTGTTCAGACAAGGAGGAATTGGTAATAAAAACTCAGTATCACTTAATTTGAATTTTGTATTCCATTCTTGACAAAGAATACAGAGAATCCCTTTCCGGGTTCACACAGTGATCAGTTGTACAACCTGGAATTCAAGCCCTGGTTTACCTGCAGAGATTATCACAGCAGAGGTCACCACATGATTGGCCAATTCGATTCAATTTGAAGTCAGGATTTCTCTGTATACCTTGTATATTTCTCTATGTAATTTCTATATCTAGATATTACACCTTTCTTGGACAAATGAGGCACTGCTGTACACAAAAGGAAGATTTTTAAAAATTTGAGGAATCTAACACAAGAATAAATTGAGCCCTGTCCAGTGGCACATGTCTATAATCCCAACTACTCCAAAGGCTTAAGTAAGAAGATCACAAGTTCCAGGCCTGCCTGGGATACTTAGTGAAATTCTGTCTCAAAATAAAAACATAAGGGAGCTGGGCATGATGGCTTGTGCCTATAATCCCTGCAGTTTGGGAGGCTGAGCCAGGAGGATCTCCAAGTTCAAAGTCAGCCTCAGCAATTTAGCAAGGCCCTAAGCAATTTAATGAGACCCTGCCTCAAAATAAAATATAAAAAGGTCTGGGGATGTGGCTCAGTGGTCAAGTACCCCTAGGTTCAATCCTCAATATCAAAAAATAAAAATAAATAAATAAGAACTCAGAGGTAGACTGCTTTCCTAGCATGCATAAAGCCCTGGGTTCAATCCCCTATACCTCAAAAAGAATGGGTTGGGGATGTGGTAAAGCACCCTGGGTTCAATCTCCATACTGCAAATAAATAAATGGATAAATAAATAAATAAATAAATAAATAAATAAGTTAATGCAAATCCCTTTGGAGTCTTCAGACACTTGGCATGATACGAAGTTAAATACAATAGCATTCTTAGTTCCATGATGTTTCAGGTGAAAAAATAGGAAATATGAAGCCATAGAGCCAAGCAAATCTGAAAGAGAGAGAGAGAGAGAGAGAGAGAGAGAGAGAGAGAGAGAGAGAGAGAGAGAGAGAAGAAAACCAAACCTCATCAAAAGGAATTTTTCTCTGTTGATTATCATCCAGAGATAACATGTTAGGAAGCTGAACAGAATCAGTTTGTAAAGATGAAACTCTCACTCCTCCATCTAACCCAGTACAGGAAAAATATCTTGTACTCTGAGAATTTTAAAATCTTCAAACAATTTGATCTGCAGTCTCAAAGAAGAAGCTGAAGTCAAAGCTGATTTGGGGAAAAACAATTAACTTTCTGACCTCTTTGTACTCCTCTTCAGAAAATTTTTGTATACTTGTTTGTTTTCTTAATGTCTCTTGCTTATGTTTTTCTTGTTTTGGTTTCATGAATGAAATGTTCCATCTGTGTATTCATTTTCTGGATTTATTCCCTAGAATTTTAAGTGCTTCTCAAACTTTGTTGTACTTCAACCTATAGTAAGAAAATTTCACATTTTATCCTAAATATACATATATTCACATGTGTATTTAAAAGAAAATTTCCAAAAACATCCAAATTTTTATGAAATAATACTCTTGCTAGGAGTTATGCATTATGATTTTTAAAAATTCTCTTGTACTTTATATACAAGAGTTGGGCCAGGCCTGGTGGTGCACACCCCGGTGGTGCACACCTCACCCAGCTTGGTGAGGCTGAGGCAGGGAACTTGCAAGCTCAAGGTCAGCTTGTGAGATTAATGAGACCCCGTCTTAAAATGAAAAATAAAAAGGGCTAAGGATGTACCTCAGTGATAGATAGAGTGGCCCTGTGTTTAATCTCTAGTACCCCTCCCCTCTCAAAAAAAAAGTTGGAAAGTTCAGGAAGAGCTAAGAAGGGAGGAATAGATGGAACACAGGGCACTTTTAGGACAATGAAACTGTCTTACATGGTGTAGTAATGATGAATACATGACGTCAGGCATTTGTCAAAACCCATATAGCTACACAGCCCAAAGAATGGTCCTTATGTACACTCTAGTCCTTATTCAGTAATACTACATCAATATTGGTTCATCAACTGTAACAAATGTACTTTCTGTGCAGTTTTTGTGTTAACCTAAAATTGCTCTAAAAAATAAAGTGTGTTAAAAATGTTTCTTAAAAGCTGGGCTGGGGCTGTAGCTCAGTGGCAGAGTGCTTACCTAGCATGTGTGAGGCACTGGTGTTCGATTCTTGCATCACATAAAAATAAACAAATAAAATAAAGGCATTCAGTCCATACATAATTACAAAAAAATTTGTTTAAATGTATTTCTTAAAAGTTAAAAAAAGAGAGAAAGAAAAAAGCCAGGTGCAGTGGCATACACCTATGATCCCAGCAGCTCAGGAGGCAGGAGGATTGAAAGTTCAAAGCCTGCCTCAGCAATTTAGTGAGGCCCTAAGCAATTTAGCAAGACCCTGTCCCAAAATAAAAAATAGAAAAAGGCCTGAGGATATGGTTCAGTGCTTAAGTACCTCTGGGTTCAATCCCTGGAACCAAAATAAGTAAGTAAATAAATAAATCCAGGCACCACTCCCATCAACTCAGAAGGCTGAGGCAGGAGGATTGAAGTTCAAGGCCAGCCTCAGCAACTTACTGAGGCCCTGAACAATTTTGACCCTGTCTCAAAATATAAAACAAAAAGGGCTAGGGATGTAGCTCAGTGGTAAAGCACCCCTGGGTCAAATCCCCAGTATTTTTTTTTTTTTTATTGTTGGTCGTTCAAAACCTTACACAGTTCTTAATACATCATATTTCACAGTTTGATTCAAGCGGGTTATGAACTCCCAACTTTACCCCGTATACAGATTGCTGTATCACATCAGTTACCCTTCCATTGATTCACATATTGCCTTTCTAGTGTCTGATGTATTCTGCTGTCAGTCCTATTTTCTACTATCCCCCCTCCCCTCCCCTCCCCTCCCCTTTTCTCTCTACCCCTTCTACTGTAAATCGTTTCTTCCATTTGTATTATCTTGTCTTACCCCTCCATTACATATTTCTTGATATATCATATTTCACATTTTGATTCAAGTGGGTTATGCACTCCCATATTGCCCCTTATACAGATTGCAGATTCACATCAGTTTCACTTCCATTGCTTTACATATTGCCATCCTAGTGTCTGTTGTATTCTGCTGCCTTTCCTATCCTCTACTATCCCCCCTCCCCTCCCCTCCCCTCCCCTCTTCTCTCTCTACCCCCACTACTGCAATTCATTCCTCCCCCTTGTATTATTTTTCCCTTTCCCCTCACTTCCTCTTGTATGTAATTTTGTATAAACCTGAGGGTCTCGTTCCATTTCCATGCTATTTCCCTTCTCTCTCCCTTTCCCTCCCACCTCTCAACCCTGTTTAATGATGGTCTTCTTCTTGTGCTCTTCTTCCCTAGTCTGTTCTTAATTACTCTCCTTATATCAAAGAAGACATTTGGCATTTGTTTTTTAGGGCTTGGCTAGCTTCACTGAGCATAATCTGCTCTAATGCCATCCATTTCCCTCCAAATTCTATGATTTTGTCATTTCTTAATGCAGAGTAATACTCCATTGTGTATAAATGCCACATTTTTTTTATCCATTCGTCTATTGAAGGGCATCTAGGTTGGTTCCACAGTCTTCCTATTGTGAATTGTGCTGCTATGAACATCGATGTAGCAGTGTCCCTGTAGCATGCTCTTTTTAGGTCTTTAGGGAATAGACCCAGAAGGGGGATAGCTGGGTCAAATGGTGGTTCCATTCCCAGCTTTCCAAGAAATCTCCATACTGCTTTCCAAATTGGCTGCACCAATTTGCAGTCCCACCAACAATGTACAAGTGTACCCTTTTCCCCACATCCTCGCCAGCACTTATTGTTGTTTGACTTCGTGATGGCTGCCAATCTTACTGGAGTGAGATGGTATCTTAGGGTGGTTTTGATTTGCATTTCTCTGACTGCTAGAGATGGTGAGCATTTTTTCATGTACTTGTTGATTGATTGTATGTCCTCCTCTGAGAAGTGTCTGTTCAAGTCCTTGGCCCATTTGTTGATGGGATTATTTGTTATCTTATTGTCTAATTTTCTGAGTTCTTTATATACTCTGGATATTAGGGCTCTATCTGAAGTGTGAGGAGTAAAGATTTGTTCCCATGATGTAGGCTCCCTATTTACCTCTCTTATTGTTTCTTTTGCTGAGAAAAAACTTTTTAGTTTGAGTAAGTCCCATTTGTTGATTCTAGATGTTAACTCTTGTGCTATGGGTGTCCTATTGAGGAATTTGGAGCCCGACCCCACAGCATGTAGGTCGTAGCCAACTTTCTCTTCTATCAGATGCCGTGTCTCTGATTTGATATCAAGCTCCTTGATCCATTTTGAGTTAACTTTTGTGCATGGCGAGAGAAAGGGATTCAATTTCATTTTGTTGCATATGGATTTCCAATTTTCCCAGCACCATTTGTTGAAGATGCTATCCTTCCTCCATTGCATGCTTTTAGCCCCTTTATCAAATATAAGAAAGTTGTAGTTTTGTGGGTTGGTTTCTGTGTCCTCTATTCTGTACCATTGGTCCACCCGCCTGTTTTGGTACCAGTACCATGCTGTTTTTGTTACTATTGCTCTGTAGTATAGTTTGAAATCTGGAATCGTTATACCACCTGATTCACCTTTCCTGCTTAGTATTGTTTTTGCAATTCTGGGTCTTTTATTCTTCCATATGAATTTCATGATTGCTTTCTCCATTTCTATAAGAAATGCCGTTGGGATTTTGATTGGCATTGCATTAAACCTATAGAGAACTTTTGGTAATATCGCCATTTTGATGATGTTAGTTCTGCCTATCCATGAACAGGGTATATTTTTCCATCTTCTAAGGTCTTCTTCAATTTCTCTCTTTAGGGTTCTGTAGTTTTCATTGTATAAGTCTTTCACCTCTTTTGTTAGGTTGATTCCCAAGTATTTTATTCTTTTTGAGGATATTGTGAATGGGGTGGTTGTCCTCGTGTCCATTTCAGAGGATTTGTCGCTGATATACAGGAATGCCTTTGATTTATGCGTGTTGATTTTATAACCTGCCACTTTGCTGAATTCATTTATTAGCTCTAACAGTTTCTTTGTAGACCATATTGGGTCTGCTAGGTATAGAATCATGTCATCTGCAAATAGTGATAACTTAAGTTCTTCTTTTCCTATTTTTATGCCTTTAATTTCTTTCGTCTGTCTAATTGCTCTGGCCAGTGTTTCGAGAACTATGTTGAACAGGAGTGGTGAGAGAGGGCATCCCTGTCTTGTTCCAGATTTTAGAGGGAATGCCTTCAATTTTTCTCCATTCAGAATGATGCTAGCCTGAGGCTTAGCATAAATTGCTTTTACAATGTTGAGGTATGTTCCTGTTATCCCTAGTTTTTCGAGAGTTTTGAACATAAACGGATGCTGTACTTTGTCGAATGCTTTTTCTGCATCTATCGAGATGATCATATGGTTCTTATTTTTAAGTCTATTGATGTGGTGAATAACATTTATTGATTTCCGTATATTGAACCACCCTTGCATACCAGGGATGAATCCTACTTGATCATGGTGCACAATTTTTTTGATATGTTTTTGTATCCGATTTGCCAGAATTTTATTGAGGATTTTTGCATCTAGGTTCATTAGAGATATTGGTCTGTAGTTTTCTTTCTTTGAAGTGTCTTTGTCTGGTTTCGGAATTAAAAAAAAAAAAAAAAAAAAAAAAAGTTGGTTGTAAACCACAAAAATTGATTTTTCCACTCATCAATGGCTCTTTCTTCAAAATTTGAAAACCTGTGGTCCAGGGGAGTCCCCTAGCTTTGTATCCAGCTGTGCCATGCCCTAGAGCCTGGCCTTAGATAAGCCATATAAATTGTGTCTCTTTCTTTTCTGAAAAAATGGGATATTTAATCAGATGAATACTAAGATCCTCTCCAGCTCCAAAATATTACATCTATTGGTATAATTTCTTTTTCTTTTTTTGGTACCAGGGATTAACTCAGGAGCACTTGGCCACTGAGCCACACCCCAGCCCTATTTTGTATTTTATTTAGAGACAGGGTCTCACTGAGTTGCTTAGTGCCTCGTTTTTATTGAGGCTAGTTTTGAACTCGTGATCCTCCTGCCTCAGCCTCCCGAGCTGCTGGGATTAGAGACGTGTGCCACCATGCCCGGTTCCTATTGGTATAGTTTGTAATTTTAAAATGTCTTCAAATGAAAGATAAGCCATTAATAATGAATTATAAATTATATACACATAATTTAAGCCAAATCTATTTTATAGGGATTTAATTCTATTCTATCTCTCCTATTGAAAGTAAATAGAACAAAAAATAATGGTGTTGGGCACAATATATGAATTAGATTTTTTTTGTGGATTCATGAGTCAAGGTCGTTGTGGAAGAAATAAAATAAAGAACTTCTAGGTCACACAAATAATCCCTCCAGTTTGGGTATTTGTCCTACTGGCATGGACTGTTGAGCATGTGCCTAAACTCAGTTCCCATTCAGGGTTTGCTGAGAGCCTACTGTGGGCCAGGCCCTATGCTGGAAGGTGATCCTAGTGGTGTCCTACTTCTTGTAGGTTGGGTCAGGAAGTGGAAATAAATCTACCCCACTGCAGATCTTCCTTGTGATCCTGCTCCCAGGACCACCATGGGGAAGGCAGTACTGTGGGAAAGTAGGTGAACTCCAGTTTGGACAGGCCTAGGATGAGTTCCAGCAATTGCTGCTCAGCAGCTGTCAATTATCTAACCACCAGGCTCAAGTGTTCTCAGATGAAAATGGGATAATAACACCCCTTCACAGGACTTCCTAAGGATCACATAGGGAATTAACCAGCATCGGTGTCCCTGAGTGCTGTAAAACATATAAGGGGGCCCATGGAACTTTCTTTCAATTTTTCCTATTTGCTCTGCCCCCTCTCCACCCCAGCTCCTCTTTCTGCAGCCATCGTGTTATAGACCCTTCCCAAACACCTGGTGCTTCCTCCCCCTCATTCCATTTTTTGCCATATTTTCTAAGAACTGTTGACCCCCTAAGCAAGTTTTGGGACAAATCACCTTGTATGTCCCCCCTTTCCATTCCAACAAGCCCATGGAGATTATCCCATTGACTACAAACTTCAGATGCATCCTGGAGAAGGAAACATGCTTTACAGAAGAAGGCAATGCTGTCTGGGAGGTGCCTTTCCAATTCTCTGGCTTGGTTTTAGTGGACTACCTTCAGGTTGAGGAACAACATGTTAGTTTCTATTTAATGCAAGATAACAATTTGTCATGTACTAAACAGTTTACATAAACTCTCTCAATTTCCCACAACAATTTTAAAAGGCTAGGTTTTCCCTTTTATAGTAAGTTAAAGGAATTAATTCTATAATTTATTTATTCATTAATTTATTATTTCATATATATTAGTCATTAATTTATTTATTTATATGTATATATATTTTCCCTTGGTATTGGGTATTGAATCCAGGGTGCTTTCCACTGAGCTACATCCTGAGCCATTTTATTTTATTTTATTGATACGGGGTCTCATTAAGTTGCTGAAGATCTTGCTGAATTGTTCAGGCTGGTCTTGAATTTATGATCCCCCTACCTGGGCCTCCTGAGTTGCTTGGATTAAAGGTATACGCTATCATGCCCTGCAAGAGAAAGATTTCAATAAGCATATCTCACATGACAAACATGGGATTAGATGCTGAAGATAGAAAGCTGAATAACATCTAGTCCTTGCTCTTAGGAAACTTATAGTGTGGCAGGTCCATAGACAATTGCAATCCTGGAGTAAGGCTCAGGAAGGTAAGAAAATGGGTTAACCCTGACCAGGCCAGGCTTGGAATGCAGGGGTAAGGTCGGGGTGGTGAGAACAGGGCCTCAACTCTTTTCCTAAAGCCAGTCGATCTGAGGTCTCTCCCTCCTCACCGCCACCATCCACACATTCACACTGGATAAGCAAACCAATAGCAATTCCCTCAAGTCCTCATAAGCACTTTTTTGCCTTCAGTTAACTAAGCTGGTAAATGAGAGTACCCAGGTCTCCCAGAGACCTAATGCACCACACTTAGGAGGACATATAGTTTATCACCCAAAGAAAGACACTTTAGCGGACAAAATAGGCCCTGTTCACAGAATAACAGATGGAAACTAAATCAGTGTGTCCTCACAATCTGAAACACAGGTTTAAACTAAACAACTTGAATGCTGGTAATGGAGAGATTGTTAGGTGAATGCCGAATGCTGCCTAGTGGGAAAAACACTGGAGGCAGTAGCTCCTTGGTGTTCCTCAAACCCCTCCACTAAGCAGCCACATGGACCTAAATTCTGAGCCTACTTTCCCTAGGCTCAGGGAAGTGCTGCCTGACAGGAGCCGTGGGGCTAGGGGGAGGGTTGCCTTAGCACCAATCCCAGAAGTCCCTTGCAAATTGTTACCAGGGTGAGGGTACCAACCAGGGGAATACCCAAGAAAAAGCAGCCCAGTGGGAAGGGGGCCACCCTCATGGGAGACAGGAGTCCAGCAATCCCACTGATTGGAGACAGTGAGCCAAGCCCATGTCGTGCCTTGTTGATACATGGCTGGGCAGAAGAAAGAGCTCATTGACTTGTTCAAGGAAAAGAGTGGTGCTCGAAAGGCCAGGCTGGAGAAGAGGCTGCCTGGAGCTCAGTGCTTGGCAGGACACCAAGGCTGAGAGATCCAGCAAAGCCTCCCAGAATTGCTTCTCCAAGCAGGGTTTTGCGTCACAAACTGGCCACTATAGAGACAGATGAGAACTCACGAGTTTTGTCTGTTTGTGGTTCATGGTAGATGATGTGTCAGAGGATGTCTGAGCTGCAACCCATCCTTCCTGTGAGGGGGAAAACCCAGAGCAGGAGGCACCTGAAGCAGGAGAGCAAAGGCCACACCACCAGACTTGTTAGGGGCTCCCTGCTTCCTAGAATTTTGCTTCCTGCACAAGCAGAACCCTAATGGCCAGACTTGGGTCTAATCCGGGCTCAGTAGCCTCCCAGCTGGGTGAATGAGGTCATAGTGGTAAAACAAAATTTACGGTGTCCCAAGCCTTTTTTTTTTTTTTTTGGTACTGGGGATTGAACTCAGGGACACTCAATCACTGAGCCATGTCCCCAGCCCTATTTTGTATTTTATTTAGAGACAAGTTCTCACAAAGTTGTTTAGCACCACACCATTGCTGAGGCTGGCTTTGAACTCATAATTCTCCTGCTTCAGCACCCCCTGGAATTAATTACTAAACCCTTTGTGTCTTTCATCTCACATAGTCTTCACAGGAATTCTAGATATTACTCTTATCCAGTTTGGCTTACAATGAAGGAAACTGAGGCACTGATAGTAGTTTGCCCAGGGTCAGGTAGTGGTGGGGCCAGGGTTCGAACATGGACATTGGGCAGTTATTCTGTGCCATGGATTATAAAATGAGAATGCATGTAGCACCTCTTCCCCAGGGCATTGTGATATTCAAGTGGGATTATCTGTTTATGGCATGGGCCTGGCTCCCACTTGCTGAACAGTGTTAGCCACTGTTAGTATGATTAGTCACAGCCTCTCTGCATCCTTGTGACTCTTTGTTTCTTCTCATCCTCCTTCAGACAACTTTCTGATTGAACTTCAGAAGACTTTCGGCCTCTTGAGTTAGGACACTGTGTCTATTTGGTGTGTGTGTAGAAGAACAGGCAGTGAAGATCAAAGACCCTTGAGGGGAGAGAGAAAGCTATGAGTGGGTGCTCTCTGCTCACTAGAACAGTATTCCAGGAATCCTTTAAGGACCAAAGTTCAAGTTTGGTTTTCTGAGCAAAAAGTTTAGAGAAGTCCCTCGATGCCTTTGTTTAACTATAAAATAAACAACTCTGTAGCAACAATGACAAAGTGAACCATTCTGCTTTTGTTCCTTTATGCGAGTGTGTGGCTCTGTGCATACATAGAAAAACAAAACCAAAAAAAATGAACTAAAATCATTTCTGTGTCCAAGACACCCATGTACAGGAAAGGATTTTTCTTTCCTGGGCAGAGTTGGATGTGTGAGTGTGGGAGTGGGGGGGTGGGGGGGTTTCCAGTTTCTACTGTTCTTTTCCAAAGCTCCAGTTCCCCTCCAAAGCCAGAACTTAAGTGAGATGGAGTGACCAGTAGAGAAACCCCAGGGAAATCCCAGCTCTTGCTGCCTCTGCTAACAAGTGGATTCTCAAATCTCCCCTCAAAGTAGGAACCCTGCAGATGTAGCCCAACCCCTCCCTAGGGAAAATTTCCTACTCATAAGAAAGGTGCCTGGCAGATTTCCAACCTGGGGCTTGCGGATGGGGGGCTACTGGTTCTCTTACCTGTGCCCCCTGCTGCAACAGGGATTAAACCCAGGGTCGCTCTATCAGTGAGCCATATCCCCAGCACTTTTTTATTTGGGGTTTATTTTTAATTTTTTTGGTAATGGGAATTGAACCCAGATGTGCTTTATCACTGAGCTGCATACCCAATCCTTTTGTTGTTGTTGTTGTTACCAGGGATTGAACCCAGAATTGGTTAACCACTAAGCCATGTCCCCAGCCCTTTAAATATTTTGAGACAGATTTCGCTAAGTTGCTTAGGGCCTCACTAAATTTCTGAGGCTGGCTTTGAACTCACAATCCTTCTGCTTCAGTCTACCCAGCCGCTGGGATTACAGGGATGTGCCACCATGCCCAGCTCCTACCCAGTCCTTTTTACTTTGAGACAGAGTCTCAATAAAGTTGCTGAGGGTCTTGCTAAATTATTGCACAGGCTGGCCTCAAACTTGCCATTCCCCTGCCTCAGCCTTCCCAGTTGTGTCCCACCACACTTGGCCCCAGTCTTTTTCTTTAAAAATTACTTATATTTTTAGTATTGGGGATTGAACCCAGACATGCTTTACCACTGAGCTGCATACCCAGTCTTTTATTTTGAGACAGGGCCTGGCTAACTTGCTGAGGGTCTCCCCAAATTACTGAGGCTGAAATTCTCTGCCTCAGCCTCTTGAGTCCGGGGATTACAAGCCTGATGAACTGTTAAAATCTTGATGTCAATATTCCAGGACCACTGAGGGAGTCAGGTGGATATTTCCCTGAATGACCCAGAGAGCTGTGGAGAGTGTGCCAACAGGACAGCAGCCCTTCTGTATCATGGTCCTGCTCCTTCCCCTGGGTCCTGGCTCTGTAAATTTAAGGATTAATGACATGAAAATAATTCACTAGCTAGTGGCTTAAGACTTCTCTTGATGTTCCCAGAAAGCTTTGTGACTGACTGTTGGTGAGAATACTTTGCAAGATTTGAAGCTGTGGCAAGTTTGCATGTCAACTTGCTCGAGCTCTGCAATTAGTGAGAGAGCTGATTTGTTCTCCTTCAGAAATGTTCACGGGAGGCAAGCAACAAAGGAACAAGGAAAGATGAGGAAACAGAGAAAGAAAGTGGGGAAACCAATATTGAAAAAAACAATTGAAGATTTTTCAGGGACATCCAATCTGGATGAGAAAGATTCACAAGTTTTATGGCAGTTGCCATGGCACATGCCTGTGATTCCAGCAACTCAGGAGGCTGAGGCAGGAAGATCTCAAGTTTAAGGTCACCTTGGCAACTTAGTAAGACCACATCTCTAAAGGAAATTTAAAAAGGAGTTGGGGATTGACATCAGAGCAAGAGATAAGGCTGGCAGGACAGGGAGATGGGCCCCTGATAGTAGAGCACCAACAGCACCTGCAGATATTTGCTAAGAAACACTAAAAAAGGCTTTGTCAAAATCAACCTGTGTGACTGGAGTCCATGCCTCTCCAAAGAAGGAAAAATGCCTGATTGATATTTTTATTGGACTAAAGGCTGCATGAATACCTTGTGGACACTGAGTGCCTTACTCAGGATTGGGCAGGGGACTAACTTCCTTAAACCTATAGATATATATAAACCCCTAGACAATAGCCACTCTTGGGTATCACCCTCTCTTGGGACTCTTCTTTTCTGGGGAGTTCTGCTTTTTTTTATTACTCTAACAAATCCTATTACTTTGCTCTCACCCTTGTGTTGTATGTTTTATTATTTTATTCAAATTCATGAGATAAAGAAAGAAATCTTTGTCCAACTCCATGCTCTATGCTGTAGGATGTAGCTCTGTACTAAAGCACCCCTGGGTTCAATCCCCAGTAACAAAAAAAAAAAAAAATATATATATATATATAAATATATATATATATTTATTTATTTTATATATTATATATGTATGTATATATAATATGATATTGTATATGTTTTCTATAATATATAACATTTTATATATGATGTTTTCAAAGGAGGTAATGAGTGTGTGTGAATGATTATGAGCCCCATTTAGAAATGCCACAGGCTACAGATTGCTGGATGTGGGGCACATGCCAATAATCCCAGCTACTTCTGAGGCTGGAAAATCACAAATTCAAGGTCAGTCTGGGCAATTTAGTGAGATTTTGTCTTAAAAAAAAGGGCTGGGGTGGGGCGGGGAAGGGGAAAAACACCACAGAAAGGGACTGAAGGTGTCACTTTGTGGTGGGGTGTGTATTTAACAGGTGGGAGAGCCTGAGTTTAACACCCTGCACCAAAAAAGAAAGAAAAATGTCAAGGGGGAATTTTGCTTTTTCCTCTCTTCCCATTTCCCTTTTGCTCTTCCCCCTCCCATTCAACAGAGAGGCCTAGTCCACCTTAAGACAATGGTACAGGACGCGCCTTTCAGCCACATTACACCAACTTTTATGAAACCAAGTGGACAAAACTTGGCACTTCCTAGGGGAAAGGACTTTCAGGGGTTCTTGGCCAGCTGCCCCAGGGAACTCCAGCGGGGGGAAAAATCTACTTTACCTGAAATTGGTGGAGTGTGGCCTGGCTACACCCTCACTTTTAGCCAAGGAAGTCTGCATTGGGCTAAGATAAGCATGGGCCTGTCTGACCCTTTTGTGGCCTTCATTTGATATTAATACAGCTAGACAAGAAGGGAGGAGGCTGACCTCTAAAAGATAAGGACTGCTTTTCCTTTGAGCCACAGGGCCTGAAGATCTGTTTTGTTTCTGCCTGGAATCCAAGTAGAGCTCAGTCCAACCCTGGAAAAGGTCACGTAGGAACTGTTTCTGTGATCTCAATTGGAGGTTCGGGGGCTCTGCCAGGGGTTTTTGTTTGCTGTTTGTTTTTTGTTTTGTTTAATTTTGCAAGAGTGGTATAATGATCAGTTTAGAGTCTGTTTTCCCTGGTGCCAAAAACAAATAACTAGTACCCACAGTTTCTGGCCCCATCATCACCAGCCCTTGCAAGTAATCCAGTTGGAGCACAGAGAATAGCCAGGGATTGACCTCCTCCTCCACAGTGTGCTAGATCAGAAATAGTCATAGTGTGTCCCTACCCCACAGGATCCTGTGCACTCCCACCCCCCCAGCCCCAATTATTTCACAAAACGGGAATAATTATTCGACTCTGGTACCTGGTGCCTTATAACCTGCACAGATGAAATAGTTTGTCACAGCCTGTTTGTAATTTTAAATATACCTGTGCCCCACCCAGATTTCAACACATTAGTTATTATCCTGCTTCTAAAACCTGGTTACTGGGAGGAGGGGGGAGGAGGGAGGGAATTCAAAAGAGCAGCTGCAGGGCCCAGCTCTGCTCTCCTCTGCCTGCTAAGAATAGCTCCATATCAGCCCAAGGTACTCTGCCAGGTATGTGCTAAGCATTTTTCCTTTATCACCTGCGATCCCCACATTGGCACTGGGAAATGCAAGTGATTCCTGCTTGCGGAGGAAAGTAATGCTTTAGAGACAGAGAACTTGCCTAAACTCTATCTCTATAGCCAGAAAGTAATGAGAGCAGGTTTGAACTTTTGCCCGATTCTCAAGCCCTTAGCTTTGAATCATGATGCTGTCCTGCTGCTTCAATCCGATGAATTTAACAAGAGTGTGTGCCAGGAAATGCCATGACACAGGAAGGAAGCCTTTGCCAAAATGCCCAACTGAAAGGAGTTTGAAACCTGAGCATCAACAGTTCACTGCCATGAAGCCGTGGGCTGGGTGGCGGTGTCCGTGGGACACAGAGGGGACACAGACTCTGCATGCTTATTTCGAAGCACTCGAGAGTGGTACCCTTGACCACTGCATGACACTAGCATGGGATGGCACCAGGGAAAATTTGTTTTTGACACTAGCTGAGACAGGAGGAAATTGCAGAGGTGTGATGGGCCAGGAGAGGCTTTTAGATTTTATTTTAATGTAATCTCTGAGTTAAAAGCTGGTGGAAAAAAAATAAAGGGGCAAATGATGTTGAAGTCATATGCAAATATCAATTGGTCTTCTTCCAATATGCTTTAAGTGGAATGAATGCCTCTACCTTAAGTATTTCCCAATGACTAGTCCCAAGAGCCCAGCTGACTATCCCTGATTTCCCAGCTGACTGCCCTGCTGGCTGCAGGTGGCTGAGTAGGATAAGAGGGTGACCTCTCCAGTAAAGCACCAGGACCAAGGCTTGGCACTCAGCTATCTTTTTCCTCACCACACAGCCACACAGCTAGCTATCTGGGGGATTTGGGGTCATTCTCTCTGTCTGTCTCTCCTTGATAGTTAAATTTTCTTTCCACTGCTGTTTAATAGTGAATGAATCCAGAGCATTATATCCTCTTTTTTTTTTTTTTTTTTTTGGTACCAGGGATTGAACCCAGGGGCACTCAACCACTGAGCCACGTCTCCAGCCCTATTTTGTATTTTATTTAGAAATAGGGTCTCACTGAGTTACTCAGTGCCTCACCATTGCAGAGGCTGGCTTTGAACTCACAATCCTCCCATCTCAGCCTCCCAAGCCGCTGGGATTGTAGGCGTGTGCTGCTGTGCCCAGCTCCCAGCCCTTTTTATTTTTAAATTTTGAGACAGAGTCTCACTAAGTTGCAGAGGCTGACATTGATCTTGTAATCATCCTCTCTCAGCCTTCCGAGTAGTTGGGATCACAGCAAATGCCACTCTACCTGAATCTAACATGTATTTATAAAAGAATACTTACTACAGGGCAGGCATTGTTCAAAGACTTGCACACATTTTAACTCTTTTTATCCTCTTTAAACATCATGAAGCCAGGCACAGTGGCATAGACCTGTAATCCCAGCAACTCTGGAGGCTGAGCCAGGAGAATTCACAAGTTTGAAGCCAATCTCGGCAACTTAGTGAGGCCCTAAGCAATTTAGTGAGAATCTGCCTCAAAAATAAAAATAAAAGGGCTGGGGATTTGGCTCAAGCGGTAGCGCGCTCGCCTGGCATGCGTGCGGCCCGGGTTTGATCCTCAGCACCACATACCAACAAAGATGTTGTGTCCGCCGATAACTAAAAAATAAATATTAAAATTAAAAAAAAAATCTCTCTCTCCTCTCTCACTCTCTCTTTAAAAATAAAAATAAAAATAAAAATAAAATAGCTGGGTGTGGTGGCACACACTTATAATCTCAGCAGCTCAGGAGGCTGAAGCAGGAGGATCAGTGGTTGAACGCAGCTGGATTAAATCCCTGGTACCAAACATAAATAAATAAAATAAGGGCTGGGGAATCTGGGATGTGGCTCAATGATAAAGAGCCCCTTGGTTCAATTGCCAGTACCCGCTCCAACTGCCCAAAAAGCCCAGCATGATACAAGTAAGTACTATTATCTCCATCTGATAGATGATAGATAAATATTGGGGTCCAGACAGGTTGGATAACCTGACTGATGAATAAATAGGAATTAAGGCTGCCTAGCTCAGTGTCCCTGCTCTGAGCTGTTGTACTATAGCGAATTCTTGCCTGAGCCAGTGTGTTCACTGGGACATCTCTTCCCCGGGCACGCTAGCCCTGTCTGTGCTTGGGCTGCTGCTACTATAACTGGCTCTTGGCTGCAACCCTGAAATGATATCAAGTTCCCAGGTGAGTGTGATGCTATTTTAGGAGAATATTACACAGTGTTGCTGATGTTCCCCGCAGGGTGGTTCCAAGTGACTCACCTTCCAATGGGAGGCTTTCTTTTGCTTTGTATCTGGGCACTGTGACTCAGTTTCTAATGTTATCACATACGAGTGTTAGATGCCTTTGGTGGCATCATTGCCTATTCATAGAATATGCAGTCAGCCACCCGGCAAAGGCACAGAGTAGAACACCATAAGGGGAGCAATATTTGGGGTCATTCACAGGAACATGCCAATTCCAGGGCTTAAGAAGAAACTTAAGGGAGAGGGAGGGAGAGAAGGAGGATAATAATAGCTAATGCTTATTAAGGACTCTTACAATGTGTCATCCCTGGCCTAAGCATAGTCTAGGACCTCTCTCATTTAACCCTCACCTTATCCCACCCATACAGGTCCTATGATCATCATGTTTTAGTGATTAAAAAAAAAAAAGAGAGAGAGAGAGAGACACACACACACAGAGGTGAAATGATTTCCTAAGATTTGGGGGCTCATAAACATGGGATCCAGCAGCTTCAAATGGTAAGATGACACATGGTACTACATGAACACCTGAACCACGACCTTCCCTGCAGCTCAGTTTGTGGACATGGGGACTTTCACTCATCCATTTCCAGTCTGGGATAAGGCTCTTGAAACAAAGTTAAAAGAAAACCTGGCTTGAAATAATCCTGCAGGAATCTGAAACGGGGCAGGAGTGCCCACGAGGTTGTACATTCAGAAACATGTCTCCAATGGATCCCTGGAAGGAAGAATGCAAACAGGCTTTCTCAGCAGCTGCAGGCCTGGTGGGGAAGAGGCACTTAGAGGCCTTTCCTTGACCCTCTGAGTTCTGAGGACAGCATTCCAGCTCAGTTCATTCTTCCCCTCCCATACCTAACCCTGCTGAGCTCTCATTCTTGACACCTGTTGCTACTGGTTGCTTGCCCTGCTTCTAAGAGGCAGGAAGGAAGCATGTCTCCCCTGCTGGCAATGCAGGTTTTGTTTCAGCATTCCAGCATTACTACCTTCTTCTTTTTTTTGGTGGTGGTGCTAGGGATTGAACCCAGGGCCTAGTGCATGTAGGCAAGCACTCTGCCACTGAGCTACATCCCCAGCCCCAATATTGCTATTGCTATTTTCTTTTGGCTTGTGCTTAAAAACTTGTGTAAGGGTTGGGGTGCAGTGGTAGAATGCTTACCAAGCATGTGCAAAGCCATAGGCTTGATCCCCAGCACTATAAATAAATAAATAAAAGTTATGTGAAGATATTTGCAAATCATATATCTTAAGGATTAATATCTGGACTATATAAGGAACTACAACTCCACAACAAACAAATAAACTCAAGGAAAAAAATGCACAAAGAATTTGAATATTTTTTTTCTTCAAAGATATACAAGCAGTCAAAAAGCTTATTTTAAAAAATGCTCAACATCACAGCATTAGGGAGATGCAAATCCAAACTATGAAACCCATTAGAGTGGCTATTATCCAAAAATTGAAAATAAAAAATGTTGGCAAGGATGTGGAGAAATTGGAACTCTTGCGCATTGCTGGTAGGAATGTAAACTGGTGCAGTCACTGTGGAAAACAGTCTGGCTGTTCCTCAGAAACGTAAAGCAGGCATGGTGTAATCCCAGCCACCTGGGAGGCTGAGGCAGGAGGATGGAAAGTTTGAAGGCAGCCTCAGCAACTTAGACCCATATCTCAAAATAAAAAGGGCTAGGAATGTAGCTCAGTGGTAAAGCACCCTTGGGTTCAATTTCAGTGGTGAGCACTTGCCTAGCAAATGTGAGGCCCTGGGTTCAGTACTAGAAAAAAAAAGAAATTAAATAGAATTTACATATTCAACCATTCTACTTCTAGGTTTACACCCAAAGGAATTGACCACAGAGATTCAGAAATTTTATACAATGTTCACAGTAGCATTATTGACAATAGCCTAAAGGTAAAAACAATCAAAATGCTCATCAATGGATAAACAGATTAACAAAGTATGATAGGTACATACAATGGGATATTATTTGGCCATAAACAGGAATAAAGAATTGGTACATGCTACAACATGGATGAACCCTGAAAACATTATGTTAAGTGACACAAAAAGGCAAATATTCCACTTGTATGAGATATCTAAGAATAGGTAAATTCAAATTAAAGTAGAATGGAACTTACTTGGGCCTGGAGAAGTGGGAAATTATTATTTAATGGTCACAGAGTTTCTATTTGAGATGACAAACTAGTTCTGCAAATAGATAGCAGTTGCAGAACTTTATGAATATATTTAATGCCACTGAATTGTATATTTCATTTTTAATTTTTTTAAAATTACATTTATTTTTAACTGATATATATAAAAACAAAAATTGTACATATAACAGGCTAACATGATATGCTGATACATGTTGCATGATATTTAAATCATGCTAAAGTCAGGTAATTCAGCATGCACCCAGGAGGCTGAGGTAGGAGTACCACTTGAGCCCAGAAATTCTAGACAGGTTGGGCAACATAGTGAGACCCCAATCCCCCCGAAAAAAGTTTAAATAATGTTAAACATATCTGTATCTCTATATCCTCAAATATTTATTGTTTATAATTAAAACTTTCAAAATCCTTTTTCTAGCTTTTTCAAATGTACAGTAAAATGGTTAGGTTGATAAATTTTGTTACATGTGTTTTACATGATGTATAAAAGAATCACAGCTAGGCTCTGTGGCGCACACCTGTAATTCCAGTGACTCAGGAGGCTGAGGCAGGAAGATGGAAAGTTCAAGGCCAGCCTCAGCAATTTAGTGAGACCCTGTCTTAAAATAAAAATAAAAAGGACTGGAGATGTAGCTCAGTGGTAAAGCTCCTCTGGGTTCAATCTCTAGTACCAGAAAAAAAAAAAAAAAATTCCCCTAAAAGTCATGGAAAAATTCTGTGGGCTTTAATCTCTCAGCAGTTTCTAAGCCCATTCACAGTCAACACCCACTGGGCATCGAGGCGTACCATGGGGAAACATACTTGGCTTTCCAGACTGGAACTAAAAGCACCATTACTTTCCTCCTTGGAGTTTCCCCGAATGAATCTGTCCACATATCGCTGCTGTGGGGTCCTACCTGTTGCTACAGTATCACTGTGCTATGTTACTAGTAAATGTGACATATCTTCACTTTCAAAGCATTCCCACTGTGACGAAGACCATTCTTGTGCTTCTTGGTGTAAGGCCCCATCTTCTCTAAGTACTTAAGCATTAAAGGGAAAAAAAAAAAAAAGGAGGTGAACTAAGGATTTATCTGGCTACAGTTTACACTCCAATCATTATTTAGTCAGGGAGAGAGCCAAGTATAGTGTTTAAACTGCATCATTATTATTTAGACTGGAACTGAGCCAAGTTTATAGAATTCTGGAAGGCAAGCTTCACCCCAAGCAAGGTACCTTAGCAATTGTTCCACGTGGCTGGTCTTCATCTAATTCAGATCCAACTGTCCATCTATTCACAATGCAGCTTTCCTCTCTCTACTGGAAACGTAAAGATGAGTAAGACATCTTTCTTAGGCTCATGAGACTGAGAGGACAGTAAAATATAGAAATAACAATAACAGAGTAGAATAAGTGTTAATAGGCATATTCAAAGGGCCATAAGGTGACTGGAGTCAGGTTGGTACCAGGCAAAAAGAGAGGCCACACTGGGTCACAGAGATGAAGGTAGCATCTGAGCCAAATCCTGAAGGAAGAACCGAGTTTTTTCCAGGGTGACAAAATATGCAGGAGATATCATGTGGAGGGCACTGCAAATGGCCAAGCCTCAGAGCAAGACAGGAAGGGACATGAGTGGGACGGGGACAGAGAGTGCATCTAGATCTTATCAGGATTTTATCATGTTCCAGGGACAAGTGTTGGGAGATTTTAAGCACAGAGGGAACCTGGAGGGGCATAATCAGGTTTTCATCTCAGAAAAGGAATTTGAAGTTTTGGAGTTGACGGAAGGACAGACAGATGGAAGGCTATCAGAGTATTTGAAGTAAAAGAGGAAGCCCAGATTTAAGAGCTTTGCAAGGGTGGCTGAGAAAAGATAATAACTCTAAGTGTTTTACTAGATCCAGGTCCACAATGAGGTCGCGACCTTCTCATCCTGGAAGGACACAGAGGTGGAGTCTGAGAGCTGAAGGAGGGCTGGTTCCTCTCATGCCCCCTCCTGTGACAAAGCTGCAGATGGCCTGATGGCGGGAACTGGATCTGTAGGTGCTTCCTCTCTCCTTTCTCTAGGGTACCTCTGCTCAGCCTTCCTACATTTTCTGAAGCCATGTTCTGTTATCTTATTATCATCTTACTGTATTTCATTTCCTGACAGTTTCATAGATGTTTCAAAAACCATGAAAGGAGCTGGGGATGGTGGCACACACCCGGAATCCCACTGACTTGGAAGGCTGAGATAGGAGGATCACAAGTTTGAGTCCAGTTTGGGCAAATTAGTGAGACTCTGTCTCAAAAAATAAAATTAAAAAAGACTGGGAATGTATCTTGGGGGTACAGTGCCTTTGGGTTCAATTTCCAGTACCTAAGGGGGAATTTTTTTTTAAAAACCCAAGAAAATATGTGAAGATAGTGAGGAGTGTTCTTCATACCCACCCTTAATCTAACTAGTTCTCACTCCAACTTGCAAAAAGAAACTGTTGTTACTAGTTTCTTAGGTACTTCCCAGAGATTTTTTTTAAACCTATAGTCAAGCAAATATGATTGGACATTTTTTCCTTTCTTTTTAATTTTCATTCTTTCTTGATGGCCTGGATTAATCCATTTTCTGTTTCTATAATGAATTGCCTGAGGCTGGACACTTTGTAAAGAAAAGAGGTTTTTGGGGCTGAGGATGTGGCTCAAGCGGTAGCGCGCTCGCCTGGCATGCGTGCGGCCCGGGTTCGATCCTCAGCACCACATACCAACAAAGATGTTGTGTCCGCCGAGAACTAAAAAATAAATATTAAAAATTCTCTCTCTCTCTCTCTCTCTCTCTCTCCTCTATCACTCTCTCTTTAAAAAAAAAAAAAAAAAAAAAAAAAAAAAAAAAAAAAAAAAAGAAAAGAGGTTTTTTAAATTCACAGTTCTGGAGGTCTAAGAGTTTGGTACCAGCTTCTGTTTGGTGAACATCCTGTGGTTAATGGCATCATGGCAGGAGTGAACATGAGAGGGAGAGAACATATGGCAAGACAGGAAGCCAGAGAGCAGGGAGGGGCCAAGCTTGTTTTTTTTTTTTTTAAAGAGAGAGTGAGGGGGGGGAGAGAGAGAGAGAGAGAGAGAAACTTTAATATTTATTCTTTAATCATCGGCGGACACAACATCTTTGTTGGTATGTGGTGCTGAGGATCGAACCCGGGCCGCACGCATGCCAGGAGAGCGCGCTACCGCTTGAGCCACATCCCCAGCCCCAAGCTTGTTCATTTCAACAACACAATCTCATGAGAACTAACTCAGGGTCCCACAAGAGCTACCTTAATCCCTTTCAGGGCAACACCTCTAGTGACATCACTAGTCCCTACCTCTTAAAGATCTTATCACCTTTTATGTTGTCACATGGGGGTGACCAAGCTTCTAACACATAGACCCTTGGGAGACAAACCACATCAAACCACAGCAGAGTCCTTCTTAGGAAGCCCCAGGGGCACAACTCCAGTCAGTAGCCATTACCATCATGTCTACCAAAAATCCTCTGCAACGTCTTAGCGCAAATGGGCCTCAAGAGAGAGCTGTCCAGTAGAGTGAGGCCTGATCTCATCAGGAGATCCCACAATGGTCAAGGCCCCATCCATCCCTGAACTGATGCTGCAATTGAGGCACACATGCTGGCCCACATCAGGTAGTCCTGCTGAGACCCTGAGCACAGCAGAAGGCAGGCCTCATGGAGGCCTGCAGCCTCAGGTGTAGGAGAGAGAGAGAGAGAGGCCCTGAATTATGCTGACATGATTGCTCCATCCCAAGAGAGCCCATACTCTTGGTGACAAAATCTTCTGTCATAACTGACCATTTTCCCTAGGCCCAGCCATGGGGGCAGGTGGCTGGACCACAGGAAATCAGCAGCACACTGCTTCCCAGAGTCAGCTTTCCAGGACAGCACCTGACCTTGACCTTGAACCCCCTCCAGGGCACTGAAGTTCTTTCCTGCCAAAGGGCCTCAGCTCAAGCCACCTTGGTCTGCATGCCCTGAGTATAGCAAAGACATCTCATTAACTTTGAAATTAAAAGGGAAAACTCTAGATCTCATTGCTTTCTTCCAGAACGTTCTTTGCAGGTTGCAAACATGGGTTGCTTTTGGAAGGAACACCTGCTCACTTCGCACACCAAAAGCAGCTCAGCCCCCAAGGTATTAGGGACATGAGCAGATTGTTTATTTCATATGATTGTGGCTGAATTCTTTTTTTTTTTTTGGAATGTGAAGTGGATTGATAATAAAGAAGAGAGGACCTTGGACAGGAATTCACTTCCGGACTTGTGACTTCTCAGCTTCTTATGATAAACAAATTGTGATTTTATTATTTATTTATTTTCTGGCACTGGGGATTGAGCCCAGGGGCACTTTACCACTTTACCACAACTCCAGCCCTTTTTAAAAAATTTAAGCCAGGAATGGTGGTGCATGCCTGTAATCTTAGCCATTTGGGAGGCTGAGGCAGAAGCATCTCGAGTTCAAACCCAGCCTCAGCATTTTATGGAGGCCCTAAACAACTCAGTGAGACCCTCTCTCTAATAAAATATAAAATCACTGGGGATTGAACTCGGGGGCACCCAACCACCGAGCCACATCCCCATCCCTTTTTTGTATTTTATTTAGAGACAGGGTCTCACTGAGTTGCTTAGTGTCTCGCTTTTGCTGAGGCTGGCTTTGAACTTGTGATGCTCCTGCCTCAGCCTCCCAAGCTGCTGGGATTACAGGCATGGGCCACTGTGCCCAGCTTTCTGGATTTTCTTAATTAATAAAAGTCACATTCTGGAATTTAGATAAGATTGCTGCTTGAAAAGAACATGGGATGCTTAGGGGACACAAGTTGGTACTCACCAAATGTAATTATAACAATGTTTAGTAAATGAACAAAGAAACTCAAATGCCAGTGAGAAGGGGATGGCTATATAGAGGGAGAACTTAGAACTTCTAGGTTATTATCATGCCGTGGGTACAATTGGCATTCAATACAATTAATAATAACTAAAACTTGTGAGTACTCACTGTGTGTCAGAAAATCTGATCATTGTATACTTTATCCCTAAGAAGGAGGTATTGTTATTTATGTATTTTTAGTTCCACATTTTATAATAAGAAAACTGAGACCCATTTTAATCACTGTTACCATTTAGGATATCCATTTGACTCATCAAGGCTCAAAAAAAAAAAAAAAAAAAAAGACTTAGGCAAGATGGAAGTTTACTTTTATCTCATATCAGTCTCCAATTTGTGATCCACCTGCCTCAGCCTCCCAGGTAGCTGGGGTTACCTGCCACTGAATGGGCTAAAGCTGAGTTTCTTTCAGAGTATGCAGAAAGTATGAGAACATTTAAAATTTGGATACATCAAATATCATGAATTTGCTACAATTCAATAATTTTCATCAAAAGACAAATTTGATTTGTACTTGTTCCCAAGTGCTGTATTTTAAAATGTGACTGTTTAGCAGGATACTATCAAAATCAGAAAGCTTCCTGATGCATGTACCACTGCACTCCGATGCCTTTCTCTTCTCTCACCCCCGTAAAAGCAATTTTGTTTGAACCTCTAGTGGTACTGGAGACATGTTTCAGAAAACCAATTTTACATACGTATTAATTCAATCTAGCATTCCTAGTGGGGCTCTTTCAGCTGTGCAGAATGCCACAGCAATGAGGAAATTGTTTGTTTCAAAGCAGGAGATGCCAATGCCATGACAGACTCTTTGCAGGCATGTAGCTGGTGGCTGTTAAATCTGCATTTCCTGACATTCATAATGGCCCGCTAGCCACTGGACCCGAGCAGAGATTACTTAATAAACGAGCCTTCTTTTTCCTAGTGTGTTTAACAATGCAAAGTGTTAAACTAAACTTAACAATAACTATGAGATCAGTAGAGATATCCTGGCAACATAGAACATCCTAAACGTCATTCTCATAGAGCAAAGGGCTTCACCCCGAAGTTGGAGCCTAACTGCTTCCTAATACTAAGAAAGCACACCTATCTGGCTCCCAGCAGAAGTTCATTGAGTCCCTCCAGTGGGTTAATGAGTGCTCCAAGATGTTGAGGCCTGCAGAGAAACGAGGTTGCTACCCTTAAGGAATTTTGACTATCAGCAAAGAGATGAGGACACCACTGTCTGTCATCAAATGCCCAAAGTACCATAATCAATGCTTTCTGGCAAGGTCGGGAGAAGAGAAAGATGTCAGTCATGCTGAGTCCTGCAGTCTAACTGGGATTCTGCCTGACTGAGACGTAAAGGCAGGACTTTCCAAGGAGAGGTCACAGCATCTAGGGTGGACAGAGGCTAGGACTGCATGATTTCTTCAGGGAATGTCTGGGGCAGGAAGAATGCATTCCACTAGACAGATGATGGAGGATCTTGTTTGCTGTGCTGAAGGATTTGGATTAGGGGGTGTAGGGAGGTGGGATGGGAATGGGACAGACAGTAGAATGAATCAGATATAACTTTCCCATGTTCATGTATGAATACACGACCAGTGAAACTCCGCATCTGTGCAACCACAAGAATGGGAAGTTAGACTTGGGAAGTTAGACTCCGTGTATGTACGATATGTCAAAATACATTCTACTGTCATGTATAAATAAAAAGAACAAATAAAATTTTTTTAAAAAGACAGAGAGTTGTATCATGTGATAGGTGATTTCACATATTACCTCTATTTTCCAAATGGTTCATTTCACAGTTTATGAAGCAATTGGGATATGCTAATTAATAGGGTAGTTAAGAGGACAAATTCGGACTGTTTTTGAAAATGGATTAACCTCTTATCATATATATATATATAACCTTAGCCTCACTGCCAATGGCTTATTTCCTCAAATTTCTAATAAAGATTATTATATTGCTTTAAAAAATAAAAAAGAATTTGGATTAGTCCTGCAAACCAGGAAGTGGTAAAGAGTAGAATGTTGGTTATGAATCCAGACTTCAAGGGCTTGCTGACTGGAGAAAATTACTTAATTATCTATAAATTAGGGGCAAACTCATCCTTATGGTGAGTTTTTTTTTTCCTTCTTTTAGTTGTGGATGGACACAAAATACCTCTGTTTTATTTATTTATTTTTATATGGTTCTGAGAATCAAACCCAGTGCCTCACACGTGTTAGGCAAGTACTCTACCACTGAACCACAACCCCAGCCCTGTGGTTGTTTTGATGAGTTTTGAATGTTAGTGAGCTAGTGTATATATAGGGCTTCATGAGTACCTGGCATATGAAATGTTGAATAACTATTAACTACTATTACCTGACTAATATTTATCTTTTATGATTTGGATTTATTTGAGAATGCATAAGTACTGTCCTTACGCACAATATTTTTTATATAATTTAAGGGAGGGTCACCTATTTCTTTCTTTTTCTTTTTATTTCTTTTTTCTTTTTTCTTTTTTAGAACTGGGGATTGAACCCAGGGGTGCTTTATCATTGAGCTACATTCTCAGCCCTTTTTATTTTTAAGACAGCTTCTCTCTAAGTTGCTGAGGGGCTCGGTGAATTGCTGGGGCTTGCTTCGAACCTGTGATCCTCCTGTCTCAGTCTCCTGAGTCTCTGGGATTATAGACATACACCACTGCACCCAGCTGGGTTTCTTGAAATTGGATTCCAAGTGAAGAATCCTGATGTGAGATGGGGAATTATCTGAAAACTTTTTAAGACAAGTTTTTAGAGCTCTTTGAGGTCCACAGCAAAATTAAAGGAGTTCCAGAGATTTCACCATTAACCTTCTTCTCCAACACATGTATAGCTTCCCCCATTATCAACATGTATCAACACATGTTCCCAACCACAGGTATATTTGATACTATTGATCAACCTATACTGACACATTATAATCCCCCAAAGTCCATAGTTTACGTAGGGTTCACTCCTGGTGTGGTACTTTCTATAGTTTTGGACAAATATATCATGACATGTACCCATCATTATAATATTAGAATAATTTCATGGCCTGTTTAAAAGCAGGAAAGTGCTAATATCAAATTTTTTTAAAAAATTGGAGAAAAATACTGGATTTGGTGACGGAAACTATCTTTCCTTCTCAGACCTGCCATATATTATAAGCATCTGTAGAAATTAAAAAAAAAAATGTTCCTCCTCAGACATTCTACTCTAGTTAATCTAGAGTGAGCCTAAGTATCAGGATTTTTAAAAAATGTTTCCAGGTGATTCTGGACTGGGGATGTAACTCAGGGGTGGAGCACTTGCCTAGTATGCACAAGGCCTTGGTTCTTCCTCTGCACCACAAGGGGAAAACAAAAACCCAAACCTTCCAGGTTCTTCTAATGTGTGGCTGGTTTTGAGGAGATCACTGTTAGTTAGCTGGAGAGAAAGAGAGAAAGAGGAGAAAAGAAGGGAAATTGAGAACATGTTGGAGACAGAATCAACAGGCCCCGATTACCAATTCCAAGTGGTGAGGTAATTGTGGAAGGGTATGGATGAGGTCAGAGAAGATCAGGAAGGTCAGTCATGGAACTCAGAGGGTCACAGCCTGGAGGCCACAATGAGCAAGAAGAAAGCCTTTGTTTGGGACAGGGAGGGCTGGGAGAGAAGGAAGCAAGGCCTGGACCAGAAGGAGCAGTTGTGTGAACCGCAGCAGAGAGATGGCCTGAGGTGAGGACCACACGGAGCAGACCCAGGTTGGATAATTAGGGGGTGACGTGGTTTTTGAGACAAAAGCCACGTTCCAAAGGGTGCAGCTAGAAAGAAAGTGAGGAAGCACAGGCAGCAGTGGAGGAAGTTTGGGTGAAAGCAATGAAAGCAGTAGCTGCAGGGGAGGAAGGGTGGAGGGACAGTCTTATTTTAGGCTGGAGTGGCATTATTGTAGTCTGAGGGGAAGGAGCCAGGCCAGAGGAAGCCATCAAAAATACAGAGGAGGGAGGAGACGGTCGGTGGAGCCAGGGCTCAGCTCCCGCAGACAGCCTGGCTGGGGGTCACCAACCTGGGCTGAAGAACTACTTGGGGAGAAGAGTAGAGATGCTTGTTTCTTTGAAGCAAGAAGTGAAGAAGTTTCCAGAACAAATCCCACAGCAGCTTCGTACCTAGATTCTCCTCTTCCAGGCCCAATTTCTGAAACTCAGTCTATTTCTTTCCCTGTCAAATGCTGCCACAGCTCCAGGACTAGAGGCTGGCTGGAGGGGGAGATGGAATATTGAGGTTTCCACCTTCTCTGTCTCGAAAGAGAAGCACAGTCCCTCCCTTCTGTTTTAAGGCAATGGCTCAGCACGATGTGAGGAGTTTGGCTGAAGTTACCAAAGGTCTGTGGATTATTCCAAAGTTCTCCAGCTCTTTGGCTAGAGTTTCCTTTTCCTTTCACAAGCCTCTCTCCTCTGCTCTGGGGCCCTCTCACATTTGGCCTTTGCTTCCGGCTGCATTTTTGACTGTTCCCCCTTCTTGAAAGGTTTTCTCCTCTTGGCATTAGGGACACTTGTCCCCCATGTCTCCTCCTGCCTATTTACCAGTCCTGCTCTTGTTCTCCAGGTGCTGGATGCCCAGGGCTACATCCCATGCTCTTCTCCTCCTCCTCCATCTGATCTTATCCCACCACTTTAAAAGTTATCTCTACACTGATGTCTCCCCACTCCCAAACTCTCATCCCAAACTCTTATCGAACACCAGAGCTCCCCACCACGTGGCTGATGATTCCATTCAACCTGTCCCAATCAGCACTCTTTAATTTTTTCTTTCTTAATCTCTTTCCCCTTCATTTTCCATTTTTAGTATAGGCTGTAATGGTTCTCTCAGCTGATTAAACAAAAATCCAAAGCTGTCCTTGATTCTTCTCTTTTGTCTGTCCTGCAAATGCAATCCATCAGTAAATCCTGTTGACTCTACCTCCAAAATTGAAGGAAATCTGTCTACTTCCTGCATCTCTAGACTAGTCCAAATTGGGCTTTGCAGACTAGCAGTAGCAGCAGCACCTAGGAGCTTGTCAGCCACCTAAATGTCCATGAGTAGAGATCTGGTTAAATAAACCAGAGTGTATTGATAGAATGTAACAAATGAGATGAGAAAGTTCATTAATGTACTGATGTAAAACATTTTCCAAAATCGATTGCTGGGTGAAAAAATCAAGGTCTAGAATTATATGTATAATAAGGATATAGAAAAAGCGGGGAAAATGTACATGTCTATATGTGGGGTTTTAAAAATTATATAAATAAAAGATCTCTGAAAAGACAGTAGGAGAAAAATTGTTATAATGCTCTTTTGTTTCATGAAAAGTATATATTATTCTTTTTTGTGTGTGTGTGATGAGGATTAAACCCAGGGCCCTGCACACATTCGGCAAATGCTCTACCACTGAACTATACCCCCATCCTTGGTGAAGGTCCAATTTTTAAAAACTAGTTAGTACTAATGTTCAGTGCCTCTTGCTCTATGATGACCGACTCTAGGCATGATGATGAGTCTATCATAATAATCATTAACATCAGAGACAAAGCAATAATAACCAAGGTACCAAACCTCCACATTCTTTGGGTACATCCTGGATGGTGTGATGATGGTTGGCTTTCAAAGGGCTCACAGGAGATGATAAACTGATTGTACCCATGGGAATCTAGATCATCCTGCAGAGAATGTTCTGATTTCTCATGAGTTTTTGAAAATAAGGGTTTTTTTTCTTTTTTCATTTTCCTAGCATATAAACAATTAGGATGCATTTGGAAGAATGCATTCAAACCATATGGTTTTAACTGTGCTTTTTTTTTTGAGATAATAACAAGACACTGGATATCCATACTCTTTATATTTCTTCTGCGTCTGATTTAGCTAGCAATTCTGCAACTGAGCCAGCAGAGCTTAGAGGCAAGCTAGCCTTCCCTCAGTCACTTTTTCTGCAAGTCATAGCAGCTGACTTGCAGGCTTTGCAATCACTTTTTGATTTTCTCTGTATGAGAATTCCCCTTTATTCCTGCCAAATCTGCCAGTCTCCCCAACTGCCTTCTGACACATTTCCAAAACTTACCCAGGTTTTGTTTCCTTTCTTTTGATTATTTCTAATCTCCTAACTCCCTGAAAGCCTTTTTGCCCTGTATATGATTACCTAAGACTCAGCAGATGTGAGCGTATTGATAATCATGAATTGGTTATTTAATTCCATAAACTTTTATTGAATTCCTAGTAGGTATCTGGCACCATGCTAAGAGTTAGAAAATCAAGGAGGAATAAGAAATGATCTTGATGTTAAGGCACTCATAGATATTTTGGGGAGACAGAAGTATAGTATAGTCTGGAAAGTGCCTGGATGTTATGTAAGCACCAGGAAGGGGCCCCAACAAGGTTTGGAAGAAGAGGGCATTAGGGTGGAATTCCTGGGGAAGTGAGGCTTGAAAAAAGTCTCAAAGGATAAGTGGCATGATGGTCAACCAGGAAAGTGGGAGGAGGAAGAAGAGAAGGGGTTATGCACTGCAGGGTCTGGAGTAAGGAGGGGCTTCTCTAGGCAGATTCGAAGAGCCAAGACCTGGACTGGAGGTGTGGCTCAGTGGTAGAGCACTTGTCTAGCACATGGGAGGCACTGAGTTTGATCCCCAGCAATGCAGAAATTTTTTTTAAAAATTAAAAAAGAGAGGAAAAGATTGAAGGTGGAACAAAAGAAAACGAACCCTAGTTGTGTATGTGTCTGTGGGGGTGCTTGCTCGGTTTAACTAGGGCATGATGTGTGCCACAGAGAGTGATGGTAGGTCAGAGAAAGGAGGACTTCAATAAGGAGGAAGTTATGGGCAATGTCAAGTGCAACAGAGGGGCAGAGACAAAGGGCCAAACATACTAACAAGTGATAGGTTATTGGTGACTTTCACAAAGGAGTTTCTCAGGAGTAGAAGGGCCTGAGTGAGGTTCTGGCATATTGAGGAATGAGCAGGAAGTTAAAAATGCAGCGTCAGATAATTGCAGTTAACATTTATTGACCATTTTCTGTATGACAAAGGTCTGTGTTAATGCAATAATTCTCTCAGCATCCAGAGAGGTAGCCATTATCCACAGCCTTATGTTACAGATAAGGAAACAGGCATAGAAAGATCAAGAAACTTGTCAGCTGTGCGCGGTGTTGCACGCTTGTAATCCCAGCAGCTCGGGAGGCTGAGGCAAGAGGATCATGAGTTCAAAACCAGCCTCAGCAAAAGCAAGGAACTAAGCAACTCAGTGTGACCCTGTCTCTAAATAAAATACAAAATAGGGCTGGGGATGTGGCTCAGTGGCCGAGTGCCTCTGATTTCAATCCCCGGAATGAAATAGAAAAGAAACTTGTTGATGGTCATACATTCAGAAGTGGTAGAACTAGTAATTAAAGTCCTAGAATCCAAACTCCTGAGCACTGAGAACCTGGGATTACAAAAATGTGGCTGTTGCTAGAAAGTGAGATGAGACTAATTTATAGGCTGATTTATAGGCAGAAGGAAAGGGGTCAGGAAGAGAAGGCTAAACCCTGGGTTTGGCAGTAAGAACCTCACTGATGGTCTCTGAGATGGTAGTTTCAGCAGGGCAGAGGAGGAGGAAGCTGAATGAAGGGGAACACAGGAGCAAGGACATAAGAGGAACCATCATTAAAGCACAAAAGGAAGGAGACAGCCCAACTGCAGAAAGGGAGCGTGGTAGTTAGGATCCTCCACAGAAACTAAACCAATAGGTTGGAGAGAGAGAACAATTCGTTCATTCATTATAAGGAATTGGCTCACATGATTATAGAGGATGATAGTTACCAAGATCTGCAGTTGGCAGGCTGGAGAACCAGGAAAGCCAGTGGTTTAGTTCAAATCCAAAAAGTGTTGATGTTGCAGTTTGTATCCAAAGGCAAGATGAAACCAATGTCCCAACTTGAAGACTGGCTCCAATACCCAGTACGGAGAAGAAAGCAAGCCTAGGATTGAACCCCAACTCCCAGTCTCTCCATTTGTTAGCTGACATTGAGCAAGGTACTATCCTCTTTGTGCCTCAGTTTCCTGGTCTGTGTAAAGAGGAATAATGGTCCTAAGTGAGTCAGCTCCTGAAAAGGCTCAGAACAGTGCCTGGCAATTAGAAGCAGTCAGGGCTGTTTGTGTTTCAGGGGTACACATCTGTACCCTGAAAATATTCAAGCTTCTGAGTCATTTCGTGCAAGAAAACACAGAGTGAGTTTGACTCGGCGGAGGCAAATATAGAACTTTTTCCAGTTGATTCCTGGGGTGGGAGCTTGGGAGTATTTTTACAGAACTTTCCAGGTGAGTGAGTCCTAAGGTCAGCCATGTTTCCGAGCCACTGATCTGATACATTGGACACAGTTGGACGGAAGTTGGATGGAGGGTGAGACTGGGAGGATTCAGAACAGAGAGTTCAAGACAGAGTGCTCAGTCACAGTGGCCCTTTGTAAAGAGCAAAGCAGGGTGATGTGATATTTAAAAGTGGAACCTTAGAGGCAGTTGAGATAAAGAGGCCCAAGCAACAGAAAGGTAGAGATTTCCTTCTCAAGTTAGTACTTTATGCAGAGATATTTTTTTCTTCTTTTTAATCCATTTGGTTTTGTGTTGTGTGAATGTTAATTTTTTTAATATTTATTTTTTAGTTGCAGTTGGACACAATACCTTTATTTTATTTATTTTTATGTGGTGCTGAGGATCAAACCCAGGGCCTTACATGTGCTAGGTGAGTGCTCTACCGCTGAGCCACAACCCCAGCCACTGTGTGTGTTATTGAGGATTGAGCCCAGGGGCACTTTATTACTGAGCTACATTCCCAGTACTTTTTATTTTGAGACAGAGTCTAAGTTTTTCGGGGTCCCACTAAGTTGCCCAGGCTGGCCTCAAACTTGTCATCCTGCTGTATCAGCCTCGGAGTAGTTGGGTTCACAGGTGTGAGCCACCATACCCATCTGAGTTGATGTGACTTCTGAGATCCTATATTGCACCGCCCTCCAATCTATATGAAACGGCCAGGACAAACCACTGCAAATTCCAAAAACAACAGGAATAGACTTCCTCCAATCACCTATTAAGTAAATGTCAAGATATTCTTATTGAAAGTCATTTATCTTTACAAGAACCTTGTGGCACAGATAAGTCTACTGTAAGAATATTTTAAGACAGTCATCAAAATGGTGTTGAATGAAGCCAGGCATGGTGGTGCACACCTGTAATCCCAGCAACTTGGACGGCTAAGGCCGGAGGCTGGCAAATTCAAAGTCAGCCTCAGTGTTGGGTTCCAGCTGTGTTTGCAGAGTGGTGACGCTATTGGTTTTAGTTGAACGGATGTGGGTTTAAATGTTGGTGAGACACTTCCTGGTTGTGACAGATGTCATAGAACTTCCCAGCCTTACTCACGCTCCATCTCTGGGAAGGTTCTGATGTCACTGGAGAAGAGATGTCACTGAAGAAGGGTTCCAGGAGTTTCCAGAGAAAAGGGGGAACTACACTCGGGACCACCAGGATTCTTGGCAGGCGTGACTGAAAAGAGTTTCAGTACACTCCAGTCAAAGGCATGGACAGAGCTTTGTTTGAGAAGGAGACACACATTCAAGGGAGAATGTGGGCCATCTCCACAGGGACAGACAGCCACCCGTTGGTGGAGGATGTTAAAATTTATACAGAGCTTGTGCTTGGAGCGGGACAAGAGGTGGAGCTACACAATTCCAGGCCAGTTTTTCCTTTGCTTGAACATTTCTTCATTTTACAAGGCATGGGCCAAGAACATGGCAATAGATATTTACAACTGTGCTTTCCGAACCTCCATGACTTGTGGGTGTTTTCTGTAAAATTCAGTATCTCTATTCTAGATCACTCTCACTGGGAAGGTGCAGGGTCGGGAGCATTTAGCAGGCTTGAACACATGTATTTATGAACCTGATATAGAAGGTAGTGATTATGGTTAGAGTCTGTCATCCTTGGAACAAAACTCAAGAGTTATTAAATATCAGTCACAAAACTGGTGCATTTTTGGTTAATAAAACATGGTTAATGATTTACTAATTTGAACTTGGCATCCTCTCTTGTGAAGAGATTTGAGAAATGGAAAAGGTCTGCCTGCCCTCAGGGATCCAGCCAAAGTTGGCGTAAGCATTATTTCTAGATCCATGTATACCTGTTCCCTGGGAGAAGCAATGGTTTGTCATCTTCAAAACAGATTTATCTGAAATCATACTTGGCCTTATCTCTCTGTGAAGCTTCATTTTATATGTCAGTTTGACCCGGCCAGGAATGATCAGATATCTGATCAAGCATTATTCAATTCTGATCAAGCATTATTCAATTCAGGGTGTGTCCTTGACAGTGTTTTCTCAATGAGATTAATATTTGAATCAGTAGACTCAGAAAAGTGATTGCCCTCAGCAAATGTGGGTGGGCCTCATCCAATCAGTTGAAATCTAAATCGAACAAAACAACTGATTACTCCCATCCAGCAAGTAAGACAAGGTCTCAGTGAATTGCCTAGGCTGACCTTGATTTTGCAATTCTCCTGTCAGGTTTCTGAGTTGCTGGATTACAGGTATATACCATCACTCAGGGCTTTGACCTTTTTCAATTTTTATCTATATTTTTTGATACTGGGGATTGAACCTAGGGGTGCTTAGCCATTGAGCCACATCTCCAGCCCTTTTTATATTTTATTTTGAGACATGGTCTCATTAAGTTGCTTAGGCCCTTGCTAAATTGCTGAAGCTGGCTTTGAAATTGTGATCCTCCTGCCTCCAGAGTCACTGGGATTACAGGCTTGCACTACCACACCCAGCTACCTCATTTTTAAAAGCATTCAGAGGAACATTTTTTCCTCCTTGTGCTAATAGATACTGTTAATTTGTGTCAGGCATTGTGCTAGCAATGTGTAGGCTTTGTTTCATGTAACTTTCCAGATTGTATGAGACATTGTTCTCATTTTAAAAATGGAAAAATTTGGAGAAGCTGGGCTTGGTGGTACACACCTGTAATCCCAGCAACTTGGAAGACCGAGGCCAGAGGATCTCAAGTTGGAAGCCAGCCTCAGCAACTTAACAAGGCCTTCAGCAGTTTAGTGAGAACTTGTTTCTAAATAAATAAAAAATACAAAGAACTGGGGATGTAATTCAGTGGTAACGGACCCCCTGGGTTCAATCACCAGTACCAGAAAAAAATTTTTTGGAGAAGTTAATCAATTTGTACAAGATGCTATATCTGCCAGGCACAGTGACAAACTCCTGTAATCCCAGCAGCTCAGGAGGCTGAGGCAGGAGGATCATGAGTTCAAAGCTAGCCTCAGCAATGGTGAGATGTTAAGCAACTCAGTGAGACCTTGTCTCTAAATAAAATACAAAATAGGGCTGGAGATGTGGCTCAGTGGTTGAGTACCCCTGAGCTCAATCCCTGGTACCAACAACAACAACAAAAAGTTGCTATATTTATTTTCTCTTTCTTCTTTAGTAACAGAATTGGTAACAAACCCAGTGAAAACACTACATTTCCCAGTAGCCCTGGTAGCACCTATAAAAAACAGGTGACTTAGTTTTAGCCATCTCCAGCAAATGAAGTACTTTGATGTGGGTCTTCTGAGAAGACTCCTTCCAAGTACTGACTGTGCAATGAAGTACACCCCTACTTACCTTTTCCCTTCCTTCTTCCTGGTGCCGAACATACAGACACGATGACAGGAGCTTCTGCAGCTGTCTTGGACTTTGAGGATATGAACCACACATTAATCGATGGTGGGGAAAGGAGGATCTTTGGTCCTTAGCAAGTGTGGAACTGCTATAAAAGATGTGGGCTGCCTATCTCTGATTTTATTTGAAAGATAAACTTTTATCTTGTCAAAATTTATCTTATCAATAAACCTGATCCAAACTATAATCATTGTTTAAGCTTACATTGTTCTTTATCAAAACTGACTACATGCTCGATATTTTTCTACATGGTTTTCACACATTAACTCATTCCTTTCTCAAAGCAATCATAGAATGTAGGTGCTGTTATTATTCTGATTTTGTAAATATGGTTATTGAGGCAAAGAGAGGTTAACTTTTCCAGGGTCACCAGGTAAACAATTCGAAGGCAGCAGCATAAGCCAGGTGTAGTGATACACACCTGTAATCCTAGCAGCTGGGGAGGCTGAGGCAGAGGGATCACAAGTTTAAACCAGCCTCAGCAACTTAGTGAGACTTTCTCTCACACACACACAAAAAAGGCCTGGAGATGTGAAGCACCCCTGCGTTCAATCCCCAGTACCAAAAAAAAAAAAAAAAAAAAAAAAAAAGACAATGACGCAAGGCTAATAATAATCCAAAGTGGAAGAAAAATTCTGTTTTATATGACACCCAAATTCATGCTGTCGCAATATGCTTTATGGCCTCTGACATATTCCATGTGAATGTGGTATGTTTTGGGGATTTCTTTACCTGACCATTACCTTCTGCTTTAAGACTCAATTTTGGAGGGACTATGCCCATGTAGCAGTGCCCACTTGGCATCCAGCAACTCTGGAGGTTGAGGTAGAAGGATTGCAAGATCAAGGCCAGACTCAGCAACTTGTTCAAAATAAGAAAGTGTGGGAGGGGGTTGCAGATGGAGCTCAGAAGTAGAGTGACCCTTGGTTCAATCCCCAGTAATGGAAAAAGAGAGGGGGGCATAAAATGAGGTCAGAAAGTTCGATTGGGTCAGATTATGCTTGCCATCAATGCCAGATTTAGAGAATTTAGGTGAGAGGAAAAGATATTGGAAGGATTTGAACAATATGGTGGACATTGGTCATCCAGATGGGCCAGCACCCCAAAGCCCTTCTTGTTATGGAGAATCACAGAATTTACAGGAGGCAAAGAAAGACCCATTTCCTACCAGGGAAGCCAATGCTTAGAAGAGATCACCCAATCACCCCAGGGCACTTAGAACAGGTCCATCAGGAATTCCAACCAGGAACTTAGAATCATAAGGGCAACTGCAAAGATGCAAGGTCACTGAGAAATGTTAAGGTGGCTGTGGTGGAGTGGGGATGAGTGTGCATGGGATGAGTGTGCATGGGCAGCAGATTCCAGCATATGGTGACTAATATCCACTGACCCCTGGCTGCCCAAATGTTTCCTGGGAGATGATATCAGAGCAGCATCCTCAGCAAACCATTTGTGCTTTGCTGCACAAAACTTCTTTGGTACCTTATTCTCTCTCCTGTCTTCCCCTTGATTCTCTGTGTTCCCTGGTTACTTTTAATACATTCCTCTTCCATTGAAATATTAGCCAGCATTGCCATCCGTGGTTTGAAACCAGTCACCTTAATGACAGTAGGGACGTGAGTAACATTTTCTTTTCCTTTTCTCCTTTTTTTTTCAGTTCAAAAGAGGGATTGAACCCTAGGTAGGGGTATTCTACTATTGAGCTACATGGGATAGAAACAGGTGGGGTATCCAGTTGGGGGCCAGGTTCTTGGTATCTTGAACAAAAAATTAAGCAAGGCAGGTGGAAGTAACAGACAGAGCATAGATTTAGTGAAAGTGGAAGTAACACCGGTTAAGTAAAGCAGAGTGGGCCCCGTGAGAGGGTGACTCAAGTCCCGTGTCTGAGTGAGTCTTGACTTGTAGGCGGAGCTGTACCTTGGTCACCTCTGTGATTGAAGACTCTGCCCTATTTGTTCCCATTGGTTTACTTTCATCTAATTAGAATACAGTTTCCATTCTTTACTTGATTTTTTCTTGATTAGAATACAGAACCTGGCAGTTACCATAGTAATAAGCCCTAGTGGCAGTGCTGTCATGGGACTTATCATAATCAGAGACCTGATGACTCATTTCCCTGTCTTGTACTCCAGCCAGCATTTTTCTTGTATCCTGTCTCTACCACATGAATGTCCCTAAACTCCTACTTCACCCCCAGCCCTTTTTGAGACAGAGTCTCATTAAGTTGTCCAGGCTAACCTCTAACTTGTGATCCTCCAGCCTCAGCCTCCTGAATCACTGAGATTACAAGCATGTACCACTGTGCCCCGCTAAAGGTGACCTTTCTCAATGTATTTTACATTTATTAATAAATTGATATATTATATATCCATGTTTATTTGTTTAAAAGAGATATTTGTACCTGTGCGGGTACACAGTTCTATTTAAAATATATATATATATATATATATTGGTGGTTTTACTCCTACATGGTATGGTGAGACACCCTCAGATTGGCAAGTAGAACCTCATAGGTACAGGAATAAATTTCTGGATTTTATATATATTCATATTTTCATGGTTATGTGTGCTTCTACATGTTCTATCAAGATACTTTTGAGTTTGAATATAGGTAAATATTTATCAGACTGGACTATGTGCAGAAGAGGAAGCCATAAAGTTCTGTCCACACCACCCAGGAGCAGGGCTGCTAGTGCAAAGTCCCCTGCCAGAGTGAGCTTTTAATATGCAAATGTGGACTTTCCTCAGCTCTGTCTAAAAGCTCCCTTCTGTCTAGCAGAAGTTGGGCACCAGAGCACTATGGCCACATCTAAAGATGTTTTGTTTAGCTCCCACAGTGTTTTTTTTTACAAACTTTGGAATAATTGCCAAATTTAAAAAGCTGAATCTGCCTGATAAAAATCAGGAATTCCAACTTTGCTTTATAACTCTCAAGATTTGGTATCTCTGGGCCGGCATAACTCCAATAGCAACACCTGGCCCAAACTGAGGGGCAGTTATTTTCTTCCTTTATTTGAGAACACGTTCAATTTGCCAAGATTCCAGATGGGCCTTTTGCACTCCCCTGTTTATCCTGGACCTTCCAAGCATTTGAGCTCTGGGACTCCAAGGCAAAGAGAATCAAGTTTGAATGTCTTACTTCAGCTTCTGAGACCTTCAATGATCTCTTCCTGCCTATGTTTACTCCTATGTCTCCTGGGCTCCAGCTCCATATAGATCATTTACACCACTGTGCTTTTTTGAGGGGCAAGGGTAATGGGGATTAAACCCAGGGGTCCTTTACTACTAAGCTACATCCCCAGCCCCTTTTTATTTATTAATTTTGAAAGACAGGGTCTTGCTAAATTGCTGAAGTTGGCCTTGAATTGTAGTCCTCTTGCCTCAGACTCCCAAGTTGCTGGGATCACAGGCATGCACCACTGCTGTGCTCTTGTCCTGGGAAGGCTGGGGTGCCTCTTGATGAACGTCCACACCTCATTGCCACCTGAGGCCTCCTCTTCAGTCTACAGGTCCTAGCTTGGGTCACCTCCTCTGGGAAGGCTTCCTCCCTGGCAATATTCATTCCTCTTCTTCTTCTTTTTTTTTTTTTTTGGTACTGGGGATTGAGCCCAGGGGGGTCACTGAGTCACATCCTCAGCCCTTCTTAGCTTTTACTTTGAGATAGGTTCTTACTAAGTTGCTCGGGCTTGCTAAATGCTGATCCTCCTGCCTTAGCCTCCCCAGTTGCTGGGATTACAGGTGTTCACCACTATGCCTGGCTTCATTACTCTTCCTAATGTAGACTTCACATTATTTTGGAATTATTTGTAATCTAATGACCCCACACACATTTGATTAAGGTACCATTTGAGTATTAAATAAACTGATAACAGTCTCTCTTCACCAAATTAGTGGGAACTCCAGTAGCTCATGTTTGAAAAAGAGAACTGAAAAACCTCATTAGTGCCCGTTATGCCCCTAGATTCCACCGTGGTTTGTTCTATTTTGCTCCTATGCGTTGATTTGAAGCTAGTTTTGTAGTCTGAAATGTTTGTCTACAGCTGAAACACTAGACTTGCAAGTGGTCCCAAGGGAAGACAACCCTACTCCTTCAATGTTATTCTTTTCTTTTTCTTTTTGGGTACCAGGGATTGAACTCAGGGGCACTCAATCACTCAGCCACATCCCCAGGCCTATTTTGTATTTTATTTAGAGACAGGGTTTCACTGCGTTGCTTAGCACCTTGCTGTTGCTGAGGCTGGCTTTGAACTTGCAATTCTCCTGTCTCAGCCTCTGGAGCCACTGGGATGACAGGCATGCGCCTCTGCACCCAGCTCAGTGTTGTTCTTGATCAGTGATGTTTCTTTCTTGGTTTCTTTAGTTGACAATCTAGGCTTACCATTCCCCCAAAGCCCACCTTTCATACCAAGGTGAGGGCAACTTGAGGACACTTCCCTTTGCTCCTGGTAAGTTCCTCTCTGTAGCATTTTTTCCTTTATCATGGGATGATAAAGGAGACCTGGGACTACTGACCTTCTCTGGTAAATGGGATGGTAATGGTAATGGTAATGGGACCATCCCATTTACCAGAGAAGGTCAGTAGTCCCAGGTCTCCTTTCCTTTCCTCCCAGGAAGCTCCTGGTCCTTGTGCTAAGTAGTCCACATTTTCCACAACAGATCAGCTCTGGGCTCTGGGACAGCTAAGGCCTGCCTAACTTTTTCCCACAACAAATATTCTGTTACTCTCTTCCTCCAGGGCCATGAGTGCCTTCTGTCTTATATTTACACAATGCACAGGGGCTCTCCATGTTATTCTTCCCTGAAGACTTGCTCCAAAGTAACCAGTACTCTCTAATTGGAAAGCATGCCCTGGCAGCGTGTGAACATGTCAACTTTTCCTGATAAGAATTTTCTAAGTTGTACCTTGCTTTGGTGGGATTCCCCATAAAATCAGACTCTGTGACGGAGATTTGTATGCAGCCAGTTTTTTGGAGAATGTTCTCTGGAACCACACGCGTAAGGAAGGGACAGAAGCAGAGCAGAGCAAAGGAAGGAGCTGAACTGTGTTGCAATGGAAACAGATGTTGTCAGCTGATCCCACAAGGAGCTCTGGTACAGGATGACCCTACAGTGTTGTCTCCAATTAAGACAAGGAGGAGCCCGGCACAGTGGCACATGCCTGTAATCCCAGTGTCTCAGGAGGCAGAGCTAGCCTCAGCAAACACGAGGCACTAAGCAACTCAGTGAGACCCTGTCTCTAAATAAAATACAAAATAGGGCTGGGAATGTGGCTCAGTGGCTGAGTGCCCCTGAGTTCAATCTGCAGTACCCACCCACCCCCGCCCCCGCAAAAAAGAGAAAAAAAAATATTTTGGGTTGGTAATATGGCTCAGTGGACAAAGCCCGATACACAAGGCCCTGATTTCCATTCCCAACATGAAAGAAAGGAAAGGAAAAGAAAGAGGTTTGAAACCAGGCATGGTAGTATACACCTTTAATCTCAGCCATTCAGGAGTCTGAGGAAGAAGGACCTCTAGTTCCAGGTCAGCCATGGCAATTTACCGAGACCCTCAGCAACTCAATGAGACCCTGTCTCAAAATAAAAAATTAAAGAACTGGAGATGTAGCTCCGTGGTAAAGTGCCCCTGAGTTCAATTCCCAGTACAAAACAAAACAAAACAACAAAAAAAAGAAAGATGTCTGTTCTATTGTTTAAGACAGAAATCCTATGGTATTTCATTATAGCAGCCTTTACAAACTAAGACACAACCTGAAGGCAGAAACAAGGGGTATCCAAAGAATGCTTGGAATAAGTACCCACTCAATTAATAGATGGTGAATGAATAGACACATGCATGTAGGAGCAAATATGAACCAAGAACAGTGTGTACACTCTTAATTCTAGCTACTTGGGTAAGACCCAAGTAAGACCTGTCTCAAAATAATATATGAAAAGATGTAGCTCAGTGGTATAGTGCTTGCCTAGCATGTGGTCTGTGTTTCAATCCCCAGCACTGGCAAAAACAGAGATGTGGTGGGTATAAATATAAGCCCACTGACTCTGGGCTTGATTGTTGCATTTATGTAGAACTTTACATATGCAAAAATTCTGCTAGAAATATATTATGAACATATAAACGTTCTGAGCAATAATTGTTAATAAAACCTGTTGTCAAAATGAATTAATTTTTAGTGGGCATGAACTAGTAGCATGACCTTGCATTAGTTAACTCTTCCAAAATGTATCTGCCTTAATAGCAGAATTATTAAAAGGTCTCAGAACTGGCATCCTAATTCATCTCTGCTGTGGTTTGGCTGTGGTTTTCTCTTAAGGGTTCATATACTGGAAGCCTGGTCCTCCATGTGGAAGTGTTAAGGTGGTGGCCCTTTAAGAGGCAGAACCTAGTAGGAGGTTGCAAGACACACTTCCCTCTCCCTGGCTTCCTGTGTTGTGATGTGGTCATTCCTCAAGTGCTCCTGGATCGTGGTGCCATCCACATTGAGGTGATGCAGCCAAAGGGCCTCTCACCAAAGTTGGCACTATGCTGTTTGGATTTTGAGACTCAAAACTGTGATCTAAACAAATCTCTGTCTCCCCACCTCCCCCCCAGGGACTGAACCTAGAGTCACACATCCTCTACCCTTTTTATTTTTTATTTTGAGATAAGGTCTCAGTTGCCGAGACTGGCCTTGAATCTGCAATACCCCTGCATCAGCAGCCTGAGGTTCTGGGATTGCATGTGTGCTCCACCACAGCAGGGCAGACCTGTTTTATTTATGAATACTCAGCCTTGGATATTTCATTCTAGCAACAAAAGAAATGGACTGATCTCTTAAATTGCTTTTTAAACCCTCTATTAACCTAAATCTCTTCTCCTTATGCCTAATGCAGTTTTCGTGATGTTTCCAAAGTTTACTAAGTATTTTATCTTTGGTATCAAACTACTGCTCTCTTCTTCCTCTTCCTTCATTTTCTCCTCTTCCTTTTTTTTGGTGGTGGTGGTGGTGGTGGTGGTGGTGGTGGTGTGTGTGTATATGTGTGTGTGTGTTTTTCTGGGAATTGAATCCAGGGCCTCACACACACTAGACACATTTTCTACCATTGAGTTACATCCCCAGTTCTCAAATTTATCCTGGCTGCTTTTGTATTTCTTCAGATGTTTGTAATTTCTTACTGGACATTCATTGTTTGACCAACTAGAACAACGGCTCTTTTCTGGGAAAGTCTCCATCAATGCCAATAGGAGGGCTGGGCTGTAGTTCAGTGGTAAAACAAGTGCTCAGCACATGTGAGTCCCTGGGTTCACGTGCACATGTATGCACATGAACACACGCACACATAAGCCCATTGTGTCCCTTGTGGGGGCAGCTGAGGATCACAGAACTTTGCTCCAGAGCTATAATGATTAGCCCACCATTAGATACAAGACCTAAGCTGTATCAATTATTGTGCTTCCCTGGGAATTCTTTACCTTAGGAAAAAGAGGGAAAGAAGAGGACTTTTATTGTTTTTACTTATGGAATTGCTTACTGAGCTAGACGCTCAGACCATCCCCTAACCCATGAAGCAAGGAACTTTGTAATAGAAGACGTCTCAGTCAACGTCGGAAAGTAACAGGGAGAGATTTGGGAGAGTCCCAAAGGCTTTCAAATCCCTGAATCCAGGAGCTAAAGTCTTAGGGATTCTGTTTCCTGACCTGCCAAGGCTTAATTGTCAAATTCATCCTTCATTCTGCAGTTCCCAAAGTCAGCTGTCAAAAAAATCTCCCTTTTGTAGAAATGAGTTTAAACTATGTTTCTGTCACTTCCTATCCCCTACCCCTGACACACACTCACCCACACATTTGTCATTGGATTTAAACATTAATCTGAATACTCATCTTAATGTAAGGTTCAGCGCTGACCATCCTTCACAAGGTGATACAACACAGGGTGAAGGTCACCAGCTCAAGAGCCTTGGGTTAATCCTACCTTCCTTACCAACTGGCTAAGTGATCTTGGGATAGATATTTATTTTGTTTGGTTGGTTGATTTGGGGATAGATATTTAAATCACTTGCGCCTTAGCATCTCATCTGTACAAACTGAAATGTTAAGAGCATTATGCACATTAGATGGGATTATATTTTTTAAAGTCACAGGACAGCACCTGAACACAACACAAGCCCAATAAATAGAGCTATTATGATCTGGTTCCTCTCATGTCATTGATGTCTTCCATGGCATAATCATCCTGTAGAATTCCTTATACATTCATTCATTCTAGACCTTCATTTTCTTCCTTTCTCTCCTCCCTTTTTTCCCTTCCTTCTCTTGCATTAGTTAACTAATAGTTAACTAATGCAAGAGTTCTTTCTAATGGTACTAGAACTCAAACTCAGGGGCCCTCTACCACTGACCTATATCCCTAGCCCTTTTTATTTTTTATTTTGAGACAGGTCTCTAAATTGCCAAGGCTGACCTTGAACTTGTCATCCTCCCACTTCAGCCTCATGAGTGGCTAGTATTCCAGTCATGCACCATTTCACCCAGCTCAAATTTCTTTTATTTATTTTTACTTTTAGATTGTTAAAATAAATATTTATTTTTATTTCATGGCCTTTCTCATGGACCACATTCTGCTTCTCTTTCTTTTTTGCTAATGGTTCCATCCTGCGTATTGTTCTTTCCATATTTCTTTTCCACAATACCTTCTGTTCCTATTCCCCTGCACCATGCTTCTTTTTATGCCCACACACTGGAACTTTCCAACTACAAGGAGCAGTTTGCTGCGTGTTTATTTTCTTTGGAATCATCTCCCCTTTATGGAAACAGGATTATTTATCAGCCAAGGATAAAGCTGTTCCTGGTTTGGTTAGGACATGCTGCAAATGGCCCCCGTAATTGCAAGTCTCTGTAATAATGCTTTTTTTGGCCAGGACACAAACCACAGTCAAAAAGGTCTTCCTGAGTTCTGAAGGTCAAGCAATTAGAATTTTCTCAGGGCTTTAGAAGAGTGGAATTCTGGAACCAAGCCTGCTCCCCACGGGGAGTGTCTGCTGGTGGTAGTTCTGTAGGTTGGAACTGGACTTGGCAGTTGGTGGCACCTGGGCGCTAGTCCTGCCTCTGCTCTTGCTGTCACACCTTATCTTTCAGAGCCTCAATTTCTTTATCTATAACATAGGTTTACAGCAGAATTACCTTGATTTTGTATGAAAATCAAACTGAAACAATTCGGTAGTTTGTAAGTTATGAAGTGTTCATAATGAAAGACTCTATTAATGCTAGTTTGGGGTGAGGGAGATTGAACCCTGGGTTTCTCTATCACTGAGCTACATCCGGTCCCACGCCCACACCCACACCCTTTTTCGAATTTTTAAAATTTGAGACCGGGTTTCACTAAATTCCCGAGGCTGACCTCGAACTTTCAATCCTCCTGCCTCAGCCTTCAGAGTCAAAGTGTCAGCTTAAATAGGAATCTGGTGACAGATATAAAACAAGGGACGGTCCTCTTTAATTCACTTTGCCCGGTGCCATGTGTGGACCGACAAGACAAACTCAGGATACTCTGGTGAAGACTCACACTGAGAATCTTAAGTAAGGCAGACAAATGGAGTCACTTATTTGTGGCCCCAGTCCCTCCTTGAAATTTCAGAGATAGGACATGTAAGGAATAACTGCAATTTGTGCAGCTCAGTAGGAGTTTTCAGAAGCAGACTAAAGGGACCCCTGTGTCTCTCTGGGCCTTCCCTGATTCCATCTGCCCTGCCTTCATTGCTGGGTCCCTGTCCTCACTTGTCTAGAGGGGCCATCAGAAGACTCCTACCCCATCTGGCTCATGGGATCCAGAATTTTCTAGCACCTCTGGCCAGCCCTACCTGTTTTCCCATAGGGCTGTTGCTCTATAAGCTTAGATTGTGCCTGCCTGTAAAATGGGAACAGTGAAGTCTATAACGCATGTCTCAACACAGAGCGGTGACTAACCCTGCCCCGGGCAGGGCCGACTTCACAAGGAAGCTAATTTTAGAGCTAAGGAGTGAAGGCAAAGGAGGTGTTGCCAGAAGGTAAAGGTTGCCGAGGAACCCCCGCTCCCTGTCCCCCCAGAGGGAACAGCGTGTGCCTTTGACAAAGGCATGAAAGAGCTTGTTGTATTCGGGGAAACAGCACGGAGCAATCCTGGCTGCAGCGAGAGCCTCTGGGTGGGAGGGGCCTGGTCGAGCTGAAACCCAAGGGGACACTTGGGAAGAGCTGCCCAAGTCCGGCCCGGGGCCTGTTTCCCCAGCCACCCTCTGCCGGCGACACAGCTGCACGACGAGGTATCGCTTTTGGGTCCCCGTGGGGAATATGAATCAGTTAGATGCTCTTTCAGCCGGCTTTTGATAGGAGTTAAAGTAATTTCCGAGATGAGTTCTGATGAGAGATGGGCGGCTTCGTCCCCGCCCCCCACCCCACCCCTTTCTTTTAACCTCAGCATCTCAGTCTTTCTCCCTGGGGACAGAGAGCCTCTCATGCAAATAAGGGACAGGCCCACGGTTACCAAGGTCAACGTTTAGATCAGGTTTTTGATTCTCCAAATACTGTGTACACAGTGGAGCCAACTACTCAACTTTCCCCAACCTCAGTTTCCACATTGGGAAAAAGGCTTTTGTAAGAATTGAATTAGATGATATGTAGGCTTCTCTCTTCCCAAATCCTGGTTCCTTCCTCCCTTGGTGAAATGCATTCGCCTAACTACCCAAACCGGAAACCTAAGGGTCAGGTCTCAAGTTCTTGCTAACGTTCCTCAGCAGGTCCTATGGACCCTACCTCCCAATTATACCTTTCTTCTCTCCACTTGCATTTCCGTAAGTTCTGGCCAACACTGTCACTCACAGCACTGCTGGACCACCATGATCTCTCCCTGCTTCTCCATCCACCCATAACCTCCACAGGGTGGCTAGGGCTTTGTGCCCCAGCTGAAAATCCTCCAGTCATATTCTACTCACCTGAACTCCTAAGTCTTTATCATGGCCTACAAGACCCTGAAAGACCTGGCCTCTACCTTTTGTGACCCCTGCTCCCATCAATTCCTGCCACCCATCCATACTGCTCTCCATACGACTCCTAGAACATGCCAAGTGGCAAGCTCTCTCATGCCCTTTCTATTCCCCTGGCTTTCCTGTACCTGGCTCCTTGACTACCCTCCTTGCCTAGAGCAGCTTTTTCTGTTGTTCTTTCTCCACCACAATACTCCTTTCTTCGTGGACTGACTGCAGCTTTTCATTATTGATTCACTTGCTGTCTTATGTCAGGAGCACAGGGAACCAACCGATCCTGAAATGAAGAGACACGTACAAGTGATTTGTTATTTTCATTTTGGGGAAATGTTTCCAAAGGGCAACTGGTAGGGGAGAGGGGAAGAAGGACAATAATGGTGGGATTTCAGGTAAAGTCCCCTTCGACCTCCTCCCACAGGGGAGCCCTGCAATGTAAATTTTGCCTCTGAGTTTATCCCAACTTGAAGTACTATATTCCACAGCCCTCTGTCATTAGATAAGGGCGCTGGGGTAGGCAGGGACAAACTCCCAAGGCGGCCTCTGGAAACTGGCAGGTGCACTCATCTCTCTGAACATACCGGAGTCAGCCAGGCATGGTGGTGCATGCCTGTAATCCCAGAGGATCAGTAGGCTGAGGCAAAAGGATCTCTAGTTCAAAGCCAGCCTCATCAATTTAGTCAGACCCTGTCTCTAAATGAAATATAAACATGGGCTGGGGATGTGGCTAGTGATTAAGCGCCCCTGGGTCCAATCTCCAGTACCAAAAATAAACAAACAACAAATAGGAGCCAGTGCTCTCAGTATGGGCCTCAGCTTACCCTACAGGAGGCTCTGAGGTTGGCTTGGTCAGAGTTGTCTTGAGTTTAGTGCTATCAGAGTTAGCAAATAAAAATGTAAGGTGTCCAGTTAAATCTGAATTTCAGATAAACAATGAATAATTTTTAATGTAAGTATGTCTGATACAAACTTGCAACATAGTTACATCTTTTTCATTGTTTATCTGAAATTCAAAGCATCATGGTTGCTATTTGGCAATAGAGTGAGGGGGTCAGCCCTTTGTGCCCTCTATTGGCCAGTCTCTGAGTTCAGACTGCGCCAGTGGTGGGGCTTAACCTTAGGTAATGAGACTGTTCTCAGCTGAGCAACTCTCTGGCGGCTACCAGCTGAGGGCTGCCTGCCAGCAGCCCACTCAACAACTGAGGGAGTAAATTCTTCAGACTCAGAAGAGAATTGGGAGGGCCTTTCCCAGTGTCTACTACAGAAGTTCCTTGTCCATAACTTACTTGCTTGTATGTACTGAAGGATATTATATGGCACAGAATCAGAGAGAGGTGGGGAATCAGCACCAGAAAATAGACAAAGATCAACTACCTGGGAGGCCAAGGCAGGAGGATTGCAAGTTCAAGGCTAGCCTGGAGAACTCAGTGAGAACCTATCTCAAAATAAAAATAAGAGGAAAAGAAAAAGGACTAGGGATGTAGCTTAGTGGAAGAGAAGCCCCAAGTTTAATCCCAGTACCATGAGGAGGAGATAAGCAGCAGAAAAAGAATTCCAAAGTTCTAGCAGAGCAAAATGTCTGGCTAAGTTGTTGCTGTGGGTACCCCAACCTACACCCCACACTCACCAGTAGATTCTCAACCTTGCTGCTGCCATCTTGAATAATGAATGTCCCTCCAGTATTGTGTCAGTCCTTCAAGGTGCCAAGTCCTGGTTCGAGCCTCTAATCAACTGATTTGGGTCACTGCACTTCAGCTCTGTGGCCTCTCATGGGGGCTCTCAAAAATGGAGATGCTTCCAAAAGATTGAAAGACTAAACTGGGCACAGTGACACATGCTTGGAATCCCAGCAGCTCTGGATGGAGGCTGAGGGAGGAGGATCACAAGTCCGAGGTCAGCCTCAGCAATTAAGTGAGGCCCCAAGCAATTTAATGAGACTCTACCTTAAAAAATAAAAAATTAAGATTGGGGATGTGGTTTAGTGGTAAAGTGCCTCTGAATTCAATCCCCAGTACTCCCCCCCTTAAAAAAAAAAAAGATTAAAAGGCTACATCGGGGCGGATGACAAGGACATTAAGAAGGGGTGATATCTCTAAAAGGAGTGCACAGCCATCCGAAGCATGGTCCAGATTGGTCTTGACTGGCCCCAAGGACTGTGACCGTAAGACACAGGAGAGAAACTCAGATGTGATTACAGATCTGATTCTCTCAAATATGATATGCAAGTAGCAGAGGGTAACCCTAATAACTCCAGGAACAGGAATAAATCTAATTAAATCTAATTATATAGATACTTTGCCCAAACACAAAGGTGACTTTCCAATGCAGAGAAAAGCATTTTCTTGTGTGGAACTTGCTTTCTGGGGCAGAAGTGAACAGTATGTCATATTTCAAATCTGAGTCTCTAATGGAGAGGGAAGAGGAAGCACACCGCTCCTCCAAATGATTGAGGAGTCCTGTCCCTTGTTTAAGGAATATTTTTAAGTTTTTAGGCTTCTGTAGCATATCAATGAGGAATATACATTTTTGACATATGGAATATAGTTTATAAATAAGTGAACTCAGAAGCACTTCACAGCAAAGAGGTACAGGAGCTATTTCAGGGAAAGCCTCAATGGGTAGATGTAACATATGGGATCACAGCTTTCAGGGGTCCTCAGTTATGTAGACTCAGGAACTTTTAATCTCTCTTCCATCCATCATCCATCCTTACATTATCTGTGCATCCATCCAACCATCTATTCAATAGCTCTTTCTTGGACATCTAACCTGTGTCGGGCACTGTGTATTGGTCCTAGAGAAACAGTGATGAATAGGAGAGTCAGGTTGTGCCTTGGACAGCTTACAGCCACTAAGATAAACAAACAAACCCCCAGTAAGCAGATAAATTAATTGTAAATTTTCATTTGCAAGGAAGTAATTAAGAGGCTGAAATATAAAATAAAAGATGGGGAGAGAAGATAGCTTATTTTAGAAGGGCGGTAGGAACTAGTGCTTGCTAAATGAAACCCATTTGTAAACCCAAATTTACCTTTCCAAGGATACAAGGGGGCTGGGAATGTAGCTCAGGGGTAGAACACTTGCCTAACATGTACAAAGTCCTGAGTTTAATGCCCAGTACCAATAAATAAATAAATTAAGAATCCAACAATAATTCTCAGAGAGGCAAGTCTTCACCACTTTCTTTTTTGAAAGATGTTTTTTATTTGTTTTGCTTTGTTTTGTTGCTGTTATTTTGAGTTTGGTTTTGTTGTTGTTGTTGCGATGGGTCTTATTATGTTGTCTACACTGGCCTGAAACTCCTGGGCTCAAGTGATCCTCCTACCTCAGTCTCCAGAGTAGCTGGTACTACAAATGTGAGCCACCACACCCAGTGACATTACTGTTTTCTATGAATTTTGATGATTTTATTATGTTTATTTTGTTTATCAGTAAACAGAAGGCTGTTTGATGGTTTGCAATAGAATATAAATTGGACATTTCTAAAGGACAGTATTCTTTAAACTTTGAGTCTCAATCTACATGTGAGCTGTGAGGTTTTTTTGTTTTGTTTTGTTTTGTTTTGTTTTTTGGCAGGGAGTACCAGGTATTAAACACAGGGCACCACTGAGCCACATCTCCAGCTCTATTTTGTTTTTTGTTTAGATACAGGGTCTCATTGAGTTGCTTAGCGCCTCGCTTTTGTTGAAGGTAGCTTTGAACTCACAATCCTCCTGTCTCACCCTCTGGAGCCACTGGGAATACAGGTATGCCCCACTGCAGCTGGCCAATTCCAATTTTTTTAAAACTTATTTATTTTGATACTGGAGACTGAACTCTGGGTGCTCTACCATTTCATTATATCTATCCCTAGCCCCTTTTCTTTTTGAGACAGGGTCTCACTAATGTGACCAGGTTGGTCTTGAATTTGTGATCCTCCTGCTTCAGTTTCCTAAATTGTTGGGATAACTGGCTGATTTGCATGTATTAACACATTTAATTGCATATACCACTGTGCCCCACCGTTGTTGTTGTTGTTGTTGTTGTTGTTGTTGTTGTTGTTATTGTTAATATGAGAGTTCATGGCACATAGCCTGAGTACTACTGCATTGCATTTCACTTGTTATATGAGAACATATACTGGGGCTGAAATAAAATCTGTTCTTATTGTGGAACATAAGAATTTCTACAACTCTTCATTTTTTTTTCTCAGAAAAAAAAAGAAATATGCAAGAAATGTGAAAAAATGTATTATTAAGAGTATAGCAAACCAGGTACACTGGCACATGCCTGTAATCCCAGCAACTTGGGAGGCTGAGGCAAGAGGATTGCAAGCTCAAGGCCAGTCTTAGCAATTTTAGCAGGCCCTCAGTAACTTAACAAGACCCTGTTTCCAATTTTAAAATAAAGTGGGCTAGGGATCTGGCCCAATGGTAGAGCTCCCTGGGTTCAATACCCAGTACCCCACCCCCACCAAAAGAAAAGAAAAGCAAGAAATCCTGTAAAAGCATAGCACGTGAATGTTGCAAAAATATACATAACCCTAGAAGGCAGATTGGCACAGAAAAGAAGACAAATGAGCTCATGCTCGAATCCTAGCTCTGCCTCATCAACTGAGTGGCAGAGTCGGACAAGTTCGCAATAATGATAATAACTAACTTTCATGAACATTCACATTGTGTCAAGCACCAGGCTGGCTGATTTGCATGTATTAACACATTTAATTCTCAAAACCACCTTCTGAGTTAGATTCCTTCAGCTCCATTTTTCAGATGAAGATACTTTGGCTCGGAGAGGTTAAGAACTTTATATCCAGGGTGACACTGATGAATGTTGAACTGGAGTGGGAAGGAGGCAGGCTGGGTTTTACATGACACTCCACTCTTATTTATTTATTTAGGTACTGGGAATCGAACCAATTGAATTGAGCCAATTAACTCTCACTACCCCACCACTGGAGCAGTCTGAATTCAGAGATTGGCCCACATAGGGCATAAAGGGCTGACCCCCTCACCCTATTGCCCCATAGCAAACATGATGCTCAGTTAATTTGAATTTCAGATAAACAATAAAAAAGATATAACTATGTTGCAAGTTTGTATCAGACATACTTACATTGAAAATTATCCATTGTTTATCTGAAATTCAGATTTAACTGGACATCTTACATTTTTATTTGCTAACTCTGACCAAGCCAGTCTCAGAGCCTCTTGCTGGGTAAGCTGAGGCCCATACTGAGATTCCACTGTGGCCTCTTCACTGGCTCCTATATGTTTGTTTGTTTATTTATTTATTTTATTTTTGGTACTGGGGATTGGACCCGGGGGGGCTTAACCACTGAGTCACATCCCCTGCCCATTTTTATATTTTATTTAGCAACAGGGTCTCAGTAAGTTGCTAAGGGCCTCACTAAGTTGCTGAGGCTGGCTTTGAACTGGAGATCCTCTTGCCTCAGCCCTCCCCGCCCCTAAACTGCTGGGATTACATACCTGGCTCCACTTTTTTTTTTTTTTTTTTTCCTTTTGTGGTGCTAGAGATTGAACCCAGGGGGCTGGGGATGTGGCTCAAGCGGTAGCGCGCTCGCCTGGCATGCGTGCGGCCCGGGTTCGATCCTCAGCACCACATACCAACAAAGATGTTGTGTCTGCCGAGAACTAAAAAATAAATACTAAAAATTCTCTCTCACTCTCCTCTCTCACTCTCTCTTAAAAAAAAAAAAAAAAAAAAAGAGATTGAACCCAGGGCCTTGTGCATGCAAGGCAGGCACTCTACCAACTGAGCTACATCCCCAGCCCTTCCACTCTTATTTTCTAATTCATGCATTGCCATTATACATAATAGTGGGATTCATTGCTACGTATTCATACTTAAACACAACATATGCATGTACATGCTTAACCATGGTGCCACACCTCCTCTTATTCAAAACCTCTCCATGTCTGATTCCTGTCTGTGGAGGAACACCTAGGTTGCTTCATGGTTGCTGGTTGTTTTCTGCCTTTCTCATCTCCACCACTTGATGAGACCCAGCTAGTTAGCAGAATCTTTCCTGAGTTAATGCCCGCCTCCACTTTACATCTCTTCCCCCCCAGTGCTAGAGATAAACTCCAGGGCCTTGCATGTGTTAGGTGTCTGTTCTACCACTGAGCCAGGTCCCCTGTCCCTCTACTACCCACCTAGAAAATCACATCCCATGCCTTTGCTCATGCTCTTCTCCTACTGCTGGAAGATCCTAGCTTTAGGTGGGTTGCAACTTAAATGGTATATTCAGAGAAAGGCATTTTGAGAAGATGGTATATGAACAAACACATCCAAAAGGTGAAACAGCCACCTGCAAAGCTGGGAAGAAGACCTTTCTGAACAGAAGGAATGGCAAGTACAAAGGGCCTGAGGTAAGAGTGTGCCAGACATCCTTAAGGAATAACAAGGAGACCAATGTGGCTAATAGAAGAGCTAAGTCACTGGACACATTGATGCACACCTGTAATCCCAGTGACTTGGGAGCTTAAGGCAAGAGGATCAAAAGTTCGAGGTCAGCCTCAGCAATATGAGGCCCTAAGCAACTTAGTGAGACTTGTCTCAAAATAAAAAATAAGAAGGGCTGGGGATGTAGCTCAGTGATAGAGCACTCCTGGGTTCAATCCTCAGTACTAAAACAAAAACAGCAACAACAAAAGAACTAAGTCCTACGATTTCCTTTGTCCTGTCACTGAGGATCTTTCAAAATCCTCAAGGGTACCCATCAATATGTACAACTATAATGCACCACTAAAAAATAGAAAAAAAATTCTCAAGGGTAGGCTGGGCATGGTGGCGCATACCTGTAATCCCAGCTACTCAGGAGGCTGAGGCAGAAGGATCAAAAATTTGAGACTGGCTTGGGCAATTTAATGAGAACTTGTCTCAAAATAAAACAATAAAAAGAACTGAGGATGTAGCTGAATGGTAGAGCTCCCTCCTGGGTTCAATTCCCAGTATTAAACACACACACACACACACACACACACACACACACACACACACACACACACACAATCCTCAAGGCAGGTTAGACTTTTTTAATACCTATGAAACTCTCAAATCACCCAAGGAAGAACTGTTCCACAGATGAGTTCTGGATTAATTCTGAGCTGTGCTGACCCAGATCTTCAAAGCTAAATGGGAAGCGGCAGTGGAGGGGGGAGGATTGCCTGGCTGGGTCCTCTTTGTTCATTGGAGTCATCTCGGGGGCAGAAGGGTTATCCTCTACAGAGCAGCCCTCTATCCAGCTTGGTACATTAAAATGCTAATTGATACTTGGTGGCTGGCCTTGAGTAAGTAATTAAGTGGAAATATCTTCAGGGCTTTCTTTTTTCCTTTGAAACCTAGCTAAGGGGTCAGTAAACCATGGACTGAGAACCAAATACCAATGGATCCCCTGTTTCTGTGTGGCCTTTGAGCTAAGAATTGTTTCTACACATTGAAATGGTTGAAACAATAAAAAATAATTTCTTGACACACGAAATAAAGTGAGATGCAAATTTAGTGACAGTCATTTATGCCTGACACTGTGGGATACAGCCACACGAATTCATCTGTAGATTATTTTTCAGTACCCTCCTGCTACAACAGCAGTGAGAGGAGTCAGATAAGAGATGACGCTTGAGGTATTTACTGTTGAGGGCAGGACATAGAATAGAGGTGTGCTAGGCAGACAGAGTTCAGACATCCACCCCAGAGTTTACAAATGGGGTAGACAGCGTCTGACCAGGGACTCCTCTGGAGCCTAAAAGTATGCCTAGGAACCTTAAGCCAGTCCCTGAGTTAAGGCGAGGGTGATCAACATCCTGACTGGTCAGGGGGCTGGTGAACACCAATTGCTCTGGTGTAACTGGACTCAAAGACTCACTTTTTAAAAATCCCCAGCCTATTTTTTTTTTCTTTCGGTACTGGGATTCAACTCAGGAGCACTTGACCACTGAGCCACATCCCTAGCCCTGTTTTGTTTTATTTAGAGACAGGGTCTCACTGAGTTGCTTAGTGCCTCGCTGTGGCTGAGGCTGGCTTTGAACTTGCGATCCAACTGCTTCAGCCTCTGGAGCCACTGGGATTATAGGTGTGTGTGCCACCATGCCCAGCTAGCCTATGGTCTTCAAGGCCACATAACTTTCCTTTAATTTTATCATATAAACCCCTAGATACCAGTGAGCAACCTTCTCTTAGGACCTCTTCCCCTGTGGAAGCTTTTCTTCATTTCTCCCCCCCACCTCCTGGACTCCTGATTCCCTCCTTCCCTCCCTCCTTTCCTCTCTTCTTTCTTTCTTGTACTGGGAATTGAACACAGGGGTGCTTTACCAACTAAGCCACATCCCAGCCTCTTTTAATTTTTTGAGACAGGATCTCACTAAAGTTTGCTTAGGACCTTGCTAAGAGGCTGAGACTGGCCTCAAACTTACTATTCTCCTGCCTCAGCCTCCAGAATCACTGGGATTGCCAAGGTGTGCCACCATGAATGGCTCTGCTTATTTTCTATTACTTTAATAAATCCTGTTACTTTGCTCTCACTTTTCATGTTCCATGGATCTTATTATTTGAATTCACGATAGAAAGAACCACACAGAACCTTCACCTCATTATCAAATTATTTACAGAAAAAGAAAATGGGGTGGTGGAGGGGCTACGGCGTAGCTCTGTAGAGAGCACTTGCCTGGTATGCACGAGGCCCTGGGTTCCATTTTGCTGATGCCTGACCTAGACCATTACTTTGGGGTTTGACTGCATTTTGGAATCATTGGGAAAACTTTAAAAAATACTGAGCTGCTGATGACTGAGCTCAGGGATGTTGATTAATTGGTCTAAACACTCTTTTAAAAGCTATTCAAGTGATCACCATGTGGAGGCAACTTCAACAATAGCTGACCCAGATTACTGTTCTCTGTGTTTAAGGGACTGTGGACACCTGATGGCCTGTTAAAATGCAGATTCTGATTTAGTTATTCTGGGGAGGGGCCTGAGATTCTGCATTTTTAATAAGTTCCTTGGTGGTGCAAAGGCTACCTGTCTTTGGACCACAGGTTGAGTGTAAAGGATCTGCACTAGCCTGCCTTCTTGTATTGTTTTTGGCCATGGGTGATGGGGATTAAAAACCCAGAGGTGCTTAACCACGGGGTTATCCCTTTTGATTTTATATTTTGAGACAGGGCCTCACTAATTAGAGCCTCTCTGAATTGCTGAGGCTGGCCTCAAACTTGTGATTCTCCTGCTCAGTCTCCAAGCTGCTGGAATTACAGGCATGGGCCACCACACCCAGCTCAGTCCTTTCAAATTTGAACCCAAGTCTCACTAAATTGCTGAGGGTCTCACTAAATTACCAAGGCTGGCCTTGAACTTGTGATCCTCCTGCCTCAGCCTCCCAAATTTCCCATGACTGGGATTACAGGTGTGTGCCATAGGGCCCAGCTTTAGCCTGTCTTATTTTCGCTTAAATTTAGGTTAAAAGATGCTATAAAACAAATGTGACTCATGTCATGGTCTTCTTAGGCAACTTCACTGGACTGAAAATTACCCCCTGAAAGGGATTTTTGATGCTTTCTCAGAAAACAAATGGTTTTTGCCTCACTCGCCTGTCAGCCCTGTGACTTTCGAAGCTGAGGCAGGAGGATCACAAATTTGAAGCCAGCCTTGGCAAGTTAGCAAGACCCTGAGCAATTTAGTGAAAACCTGCCTCCAAATAAAAAGGGATGAGGATGTGACTCAAAAGTGTTCCTGAGCTCAATTTCCAGTACCCCAGTAACAAAAAACAAACACACAAAAAAGGTTTTGAATACCTCCCCTAACATCAATCCTTTAAGACTTCATGTGTTCCTGTTTCGATGAAAGAATAATTACAGCTCTCTCCTTTCACACTCCCAGTCCTTGGGGAAAGTTTTTGAGGAGTGTACATAAAGAAACCCTCTGTTGGTTAACTGCCTTGAAATTGTGTGTGGATTGTCAATTAGTCTGAGTCCAAAGCCTGGGAGAAATGCTTCTCCCAAGGCTATGGTTGCACTTTAGGAATTAACTAGGAGGACGAGAATGTCCTTCTGGGCATGGAATGCTCTGGAATCTCTCAGCTGAGTCATTTGAAATCCTTTGCTAGTAAAATTGAAAAGGAAGACCCAATCCAATTTGATGGAGACATTTTACCCCTAACTTCTCCCTGCTTTGCTATAAGGAAGGTTAAGATTGTAGAATTTCAAAATCTCTTTACTTAATCTCATTGTTAGTTTGGTGGATTAGAAACACACTGTCCTTTTAAATACTTTTGTCTCTCCATCACCTCTCCAACACCTGAGTGTTTATCGCCCTAAACTCATTTATTATTGGGATCTGCTTGATCTTAAGAAATATAAATCTACATGAACCTTAAGTACATTAATATGATACTAATGGTTTCTATGGAGAAAGGTTTCACTTCTGTTTCCTTTTACCTGAAGTAACAAGCCACCTCAAGGAAATTATCTTATCATGGCCCCAATTTGCATAGAAAAAAAAATGTCTTCTCCTAAAAGTAGTAGTTTCAAGTTTGAGATTTAAGTAACCTGAGAACAATTGAAACTTTTGTGACTCAATTGAAAATTTCATAAGGCAACTGAAAGCCCATACAGAATGGAGACCTGGGAAGCCATACAACCATGGTAGTTGGTGGTATGCAAGGAGGGGGGACTTTGAAGAGAGTAGGAGGCTCAGCTGGAAACACCCCTGGATTGATTAGTCCACATCCAACTCAGTGCCCCTGTCTGTATAACACATCCCTGCCCCCTGCCCCTTCCCTACTCCCAGCCATGCTCTTCCTAGAATTTTTTTATTCATTTGAAAGAAAAGTAATAGACAGCAAGAGGAAATGCAGAGAGTTGATTTTTTTTTTTTTTTAATAGTACTAGGCATGGGCTGGGGCTTTAGCTCTGTGGTAGAGCACTTGCCTAGCATATGTGAGGCACTGGGTTCGATCCTCAGCACCACATAAAAATAAACAAATAAAATAGAGGCATTGTGTCCATCTACAACTAAAAATTATATTAAAAAAAAAAAGTACTAGGCATTGAACCCAGAGCCTTACACATGCTAGGCAAGTGCCTTACCACTTTCTATATCCCCATTCTTTCTATGTTGTTGATGATGATGATTACTATTATTATTATTTTGTGTGGTGCTGGGGATTGAACACAGGGCTTTGTGCATGCAAGGCAAGCATTCATCCAACTGAGCTATATCCCCAGCCCCTCTATTAGGAGACAGGGTCCCAGACTGGCCTCCAACTTGCAATCCTCCTTGCCATAGCCTCCCAGCAGCTGGGATTATAGGCATGCGCAACTGCACCCAGCACAATATATATATACATATATATTTATATTTTATACTGGAGATTGAACCCAGACATGCTTTACCACTGAGCTACATTCAAAGGGATTTTTAGTGAAATCCTGTCTCAAAATAAAAAGGGTTTTTTGTTGTTGTTATTATTATTATTATTATTTTGAGATTGAACCCAGGGGTGCTTTACATCAAGTCATTTTAGAGTTGTTTTATCTATTGTCCAGAAGAAAAAAAAAAGGTATTTAGGTCTCAACCTGTAGATAGGTTTTTATCACTTTACTAGCCATTTCTTTTTTTTTTTTTTTTTTTTAAAGAGAGAGTGAGAGAGAGAGGGGGACAGAGAGAGAGAATTTTAACATTTATTTATTTTTCCTTAGTTCTCGGCGGACACAACATCTTTATTGGTATGTGGTGCTGCTGAGGATCGAACCCGGGCCGCACGCAAGCTAGGCGAGCGCGCTACCGCTTGAGCCACATCCCCAGCCCCCCATTTCTTATTTTTTATTTTGAGACAGGGTCTCATTAAATTGCTTAGGGCCTTGTTTAGTTGCTGAAGCTGGCCTTGAATTTGTAATCCTGCTGTAATCTGTAATCCTGCTGTAATCTGTAATCCGGGATTACAGATATGTGCCACCACACCCAGCTCATGAATTTTTTCATATAATAGTTTTATTAAGATATAATTCATCTACCATACAACTCACTCATTTAAAGTATACAGCCCCATGGCATTTAGCACATGCGCAGATGTGAGCCATTTCTGCTCTAATTTTAGAAATTTGTCATCACCCCAGAAACAAATCTTTTCCATAGTCACTCTCTGTTGACCCCCTCCCTAACCCCTGACAAGCACTAATCTACTTTCTGTTTCTATAGAATTGAGAAAGAAGGTTTTTGTAGTCAGAAGTCTGGGTGCTGGTGTCAAAATTTGGGACCCTCAGCTGGCTCTTTCACTTCATCTCTCTCTGGGTCTCAGTTTCCTCATCTGCCAGATGCAGGATTCTCAGTCTTGGCTGCATATTAGACAGTGAACTCTGAAAAATTTCTGATGCTCAGATGCTACTTGATCTTGGGCTGGGCTGAGGCATTGAAATTTTAAAAAAGAATTTTAGAAACATCTCTGTCCCAGATATTTTCCATAATCTTGCTAGTCCAAAGTGATCCCTAGACCAGGAGAATTAATTCCCTCCCGAGGACCCAGTCTCCAAATAAAAACAGCATGTTGATATTAATAAGACCCCTCAGGTGATGGTAGGCACACTAAAATTTGGAAAGTCCTGCTGTTAGCTTCCCTCTGGCTTCAACATTCCGATAGTTTTGTGATCTCGGCTCTTTCCTACCAGAGGCACCAGGTGATATTACTAATCAGTTCCCACAAACCAAAGTTTACCCCACACTGGAAAATTGGCTCTCAGTTTTGCTCACTGAACAGGATATAGGATATGCCATTGGCAAAGCCCTACAAGAAGTTTGTTCAGTGATAGTTAATTACACAGTAATTTGGAAGAACATCAAGTCATTTTAGAGTTGTTTTATCTACTGTCCAGAAGCAAAAAAAAAAAAAAAAAAGGTATTTAGGTCTCAACCTGTAGACAGCTTTGAAGCATTCTATACTTTCCATAAATCACACATCAGGAAATCCATCCTTTTTACATTTGAAGCAGTAAGAGAGAGAGGTCCTTAGCTTTGGCTGCCAATTAGAATCACTTGGGATATATATATATTTAGCACTGGGGGGTCAAACCAGGGCCTTAGCATGCAAGTCAAGTGCTTTACCATTGAGCTACCCCCCTAGATCCCACCTGGGGACCTTTTAAAACTCCTGCTTTAGCAAGATCTTTTCTCAAAATTAAAATTTTGAGAAATTTCATTTCTCTGAGCTACCCTGGAGATATAGTTCAAGGTCATTGCTAGAATGTCCCTGGGTTCTATCCCCAGTACAAAAGCAAAACAAAACAATCAAAAAACAACTCCTGTTATCCAAGGCCCCCACCCAGACCAAATAAACCAGAATCTTGGTATTTTTATTTATTTAATCATTTTTAGTACCAGGGACTCTTAACCACTGAGCCACATCTTCAGCCTTTTTTATATTTTACCTAGAGACAAGGCCTCGATAAGGTGCTGAGGCTGGCTTTGAACTTACAATCCTCCTGCCTGAGCTTCCCAAGTTGCTGTGATTACAGGCATGTGCCACTGGGCCTGGTCTACACAGATATTTTAAATAAGACCTTTCCTTCCTACCTATAGATTTTAGGAATTATCCCATCAGCTATGTAGGTTTGATTTTCCCTTTGCCTTCAAGTACATGACGGCGGTTATTATGATGTGGATCTCAAATGTCCCCCAAAGGCCATGTATTGAAGACTTGGTCCTCAGCCTGTGGCACTAGTGGGAACTTTTAGGAGGTAAGGTCAAGTGGAAGAAAGGTCACTTGGGGCATGCCTTTGCAGGGAACATTGGGACCTAGCCCCTCCTTTCTTTTTCTCTCTTGGCTTCCTGACAGCTTCTTCTGCCACCCGCTGCCCCCGCCCCACTATGCTATACTATCTCACCACAGGCCCACAGGAAACAGGCCCAGAGACCATGGAAACTGTGAGTCAAAGTCAATTGATTTTCTCAATTATTCTGTCATAGCCATGGAGAGTTTAATAAGGCAGTGATCCTAAACAGTTAATCAGCAGGGCTGAGGTATAGCTCAGTGGTAGAGTGTTTGCCTAGCAAGTGCAAGGCCCAGGATTCAATCCCCACACCTAAAAAAGAAAAAGATTAGTTAACAGATATCTACTAAAATGCCTTCCAGTGCACCTCAGGGAAGGACTGATAAAGAAACTTCGGGGCCTCCAGGCTCTTACCAATAAGATAAGGCATCCATTAATTGGACAGTTAGCAAACAGTGCAAGGCTGAGAGAGGGGATGGTAAAATCAGCAAGGACTACAGAAATTTGGAGAAAGAGAGATCAGTGCTCACTGGAACAGAATGGAGAAGCGTTACAACCCAGGTGGTAAGATGGCTCATGGAAGAGGGAAGAAGGGTCTCGGAGGAGGTGAACAATTTTTATGATATTCTTATGACTGTCAGTTCCATAGAACATTATTTGTTACTGTGAGACAGGTATTGTACTAAATGATAATTGTCCCCATTCTGTAGATAATGATACTGAGGCACAGAGAAGCTAAATAACTTACCCAAGGACCCAATGTAGGAAGGTGACAGAGAAAGGGTTTGAACCTGTCATACAGATGACTGCCAAGGCCAGGATGCCACTGTGCTATATTGAACAACCACTTAACACTCACTAAGAAGATGCCAGCCTGTATGTTCCTGACCTTCTACATGAGCTTATTTATCCTCAAGATAACCCCTTTGGGTAGGCAGTAGTATTTTCAAGTTCCAGAAAAAGGAAATTTGGGTAGAGAGACATTAAGAAACTTGCCTGAGGACTATGTTGCCAGATAAAATACAAGACATCCGGTTTTTTAAAAAATTTGTTTTTTTTCAGTTCTGGAGATTGAATTAGGGGGACTCTATCATTGAGCTGAATCCTCAGCCCTTTCAATTTCTTTTTTTTCTTTTAATTTTGAGACAGAGTCTCACCAATAGCCAAGACTGGCCTTAAACTTGCAATCCTCCTGGCTCAGGTCCCCACCCCCAGTAACTGGGATTATGTGTGTGTGCTTCCATGCCCAGCTTCAATTTGAAAAATAATAAACATGTTGATATAACTAGCTCATAGGACATGCTTATTCTAAAAATTCATTGTTTATCTAAAAATTTACATTTCAATATCTCTCCTGTTTGTGTCTGATTTTGCTATAAAGCAAGGTTTGAATTAGGTGGTCTGATGATATTAGATGGCCTATACTTTTTTTTTTTTTTCTTTCTTGTAGCACTGGGGATAGAACCCAAGGCCTTGTGCATGCTTGGCAAGTGTTATACCCCCAGATCCACTTATTTTTTTTTTAAAGCCAGTTTTTGTTTGTTTGTTTTAATGTTTGAAGCTCTACCATAAATTTCTAGTGAATGCCTGTGGTCACTTGTCACATTTCCAGCAGATAGTTTGTTTCAAACAAGAAGAGTTTGGCTATCAGCAGACCAGGACACAGAGTTGCACTGGGGACTCTGCTTTCCTATTGGCGCTAATAACTCCTTGCTTCCATCTTGCCCCTCAAGTCCCAGTCTTGATGCCAACGAAGGTTGAGATCCCATAGCATGGCCTGGCCGTCCTTGCTTCTAGATGCAGAGGGATCCATTTGGGAAGTCACAGTGTTCTCACAGTCCATGTGGCCAATGAGGGCTCACCCACTTTGGCTACCGCATTCCAGTTTGGCTAGAGGTGCTGGGTTGGAGATAATAGCAGTGCCTTTGGGAAGAAGTAAATAGTTCTAGGCTTCCTTGCTTTCTTACATCTGAGCTGATGGTTGAGAAGTGAGGAGTTGGAATCTGCTCCCTCCTCTACCCTATGCTCACATGATTTTGCCATCACCCCCACGGGCAGGTAATAAAATCCTTAAAAGTGCTGAGTGACACAGTTTCAGGGTCTGGTAACAAATGCTTGTTTCTGATGCCCAGAGCAAAAGGAAAAGAAAACAGCAAAAAAATAAGGGAGAGTCATTATGGGATTCTGTAGACACCCTCACGGGACCACTACGTGAATAAATTGCAGAACTGTCCACAGGAATAGACCATCACAGACACCCATGGCACAAACCACAGCGACTGCAGTTCCGTGACCACCCTGTAGGCCACTATTGTCCAAGGAATTAGAACTCTCAGGGAACCTTTGAACCAATCAGATAACTTAGACCTAGGGGCAATCAGTCAGATGGCCATGTGGCCAGAGTGTCACTTAGAGAAGAAGAAGGCCTGAGAAAATGTGGCATCTCCAAGGTAGATGTGGCAATCAGTTCCAACACTCCCCGCCATGGCGTTCTGGCCTAGCATAGGGAGCAGCAGGGAACTGCAGCTGCAGAAACAACCGCCCCTGGTTCAAAGGCGGTGAGCACTTATATAAGTGAACATCAAGCAAACAGAACAGATCTGAAAGCTTAATGGGACCAAAGCGACTCTCAGAAAGAAGCAATAAGAATTAGCAATAAGAAGACAAGCAGAACCAGGAAAACTGCTCCCTCCTGTGCACTAACAGGGATTCATAAGCAGATTCACCACATATTAAAATGTACACACATATTTATGCTTGGTAAAACTATATAGGATATTGTAGAGTTTATATTTATATTTCGTATTTTTTTAAAATGATTTTTATTAGTTCTTTTAGTTGTTTTTTAAACGTCCAAGTAAAAGAACTCCTTGAGGTGGGATATGTTCAAGCAGTAAGGAAATGGCTAAGTTGTGGCCCAAAGATACCAGTTATTGTCAGCTTAGATCTCATTCCAAGACTGTTTTGAAGATTTATTACTCAGTTGCCCTACTTTCCATCTCTTGCCCTCCGGTTAGCCTTCCATGCTGCTATTATCCCTCTAAAACATGGCTGATTTAGATCACTATCAATTGCATAAAAGATAAAATTGCAAAAATTCAGTACCTTTTGCAATCTCTTCCCAAACTGTTTTCTAGAGTCTTCTTTCGTGCTCTTTTTCTTCTATCCCAGACTACACTGTCTTTTCTTTTGGATCTCTGATTCATACTATGAATCCTCCTCTATTTCCATGTCTCTTCCGGCCCGGATTTCACACTGTGCAGGACAACAGCTAACTAATCTTCAACCCTCCATGTCTTGGCATGTGAGGTCTCCTTCACCTGATCCCTCTGGTGGAGTGCTGATGCTGCTCTTACTGTTGTGTGCAGCTAGTAACAGTGCTCGGTGACATAATCTTGGTAGTCATAGTAAGAATATTTACACCATAGAAATTGGCAAATGCTGTGCATCAGGGCTCTCTTTCCCTCCTGGAGTGCTGGCTGTAACATTCAACAATGTTACTTCCTACTCTTCACCTAGAAGATTCCTTTTTATCCTCGAAGACTAAGTGGTTCTCTCTCTGTGAGGCTTTCTTGGACTCCCACAGAAGAACAGGGAGATGAAATAACTTCTCTTTGCTGAGCATCTGGTCTGGGTGCTTTACATACATATTCTCATGCCTCATTAAAACAGTTGTGTCATATTGTAAGCATATTCTTGTAATGGTCTCCTTGGTCAGTCCTAAGGGCAAAGATTGTAATCTACATTGATCTGTAAAATCCTAGGGGCCTTCAAAGTATCTCATAAATAATGAGTTAGTGATTGCCATACTATTTAAGTAAAAATCAGGAAGAAAAACTGCACTTCTTTGTTTCATCTTTCTCTTTTCTCCCAGAAAGCCCCCATCACACCATAAACAATGCTGGACATTTCCCCAAGGTCTTCAGATAGTTGACTTTTTTCCTTTATTTGGTACTGGGGATTGACCCAGGGGTGCTTTTCCACTGAGCTATATCCCCAGTCCTTTTAATATTTTATTTTAAGACTCACTAAGTTGCTCAGGGTCTCAGTAATTGAGGCTGTCCTCAAATTTGTGATACTGCTGCCTCAACCTCTCAAGTCCCTGGGATTATAGGCATGTGCCACTGCACCTGGCTGATGGGTGAGTTAAACAAAACAAAACAAAAAAGACTCCATAAACATACATACTAAGGTATCACCCGTATAATTCTTCTGGAGTGTTTACAGATGTAAAAGGGGCTACAGGAACTAACATAGGAAGATGAAAATGTTAGGTCTGTGAATAACAGGTGAGGAAGGCATTTTTGAAAAGGGGGACCTTCCAGTGATCGCTTTTGGTAAATGTTTTAGGGTAGAGGAGATTCCCTATTTGCATTTGTTTTTGCTAAATTTGGCAATTTTATGAAGGTCCCCTTGCAAATCAAAATTTGGGGATCAGGTGGTCTGGCTATAGGGCCCACATTTAAAAAAATAATAATTTTATCGCCAGCGTACAGAGTAGGCGATGGGATCAGGGTTCCCCTTGGTGGAATGGGCTGGCTGAGAAATAAAAGCCAAGAAAAATAGAACAGTGAAAAAGCCACAGGACACACAAAATATTTTCAAAAAGCAGGGGCCAGACAGGCTAGCTAAGCATATAGATAGAGCTTCTACGCTATGGCAAAGTGGAGTCCCCCATATAGATAAAGCAAGCGCAGGCATCAAAGGGCTTCCATAGAATGTTCTTCTCCAAAAAGGTTACAGGTGGGCTGTGCAGTTCCCAGTGGGTTACGCCCATAGTTGGGGGGTGGACAACAAGAGATCTTCCTAGCAGAACCAAGATACAGGTCATGTATGTGCCTTGGGCAATCTATTGCTTGGGAGAGTCACAGATAGTTCCCAAGGTTAAACCTAAAATCTCCCTGGCTATATGCCAAGAGAAGATCCTCACGTGTTTTTCACAGATGGCTCCCCACAATTTAATTTATCTATCTATCTATTTATTTATTTATTATATCTAAAGCTCTTCCATAAATTTCTAGTACCAGTGGTCACCTACCACACTCACACCATGCAGTTCACATTGAACCAGCAAACATGGTCTGGCTTTTGGCAGGGCAAGCCAGAGAGGTGTACTGTGTAGCTCTAATACTGATAACTTCTTGCTTAGGGACATGGTTCCTGGCCTTTATAAACATACCCATTGCCATTGGTGCTAACACCTCCCCTCTCCCCTCCCCTCCCCTTCCCCCTCCCCTCCCCTCCCCTTCCCCCTCCCCTCCCCTTCCCCCTCCCCTCCCCTTCCCCCTCCCCTCCCCTTCCCCCTCCCCTCCCCTTCCCCCTCCCCTCCCCTCCCCTTCCCCCTCCCCTCCCCTCCCCTGCCCTTCCCCCTCCCCTCCCCTCCACTTCCCCCTCCCCTCCACTTCCCCCTCCCCTCCCCTGCCCTTCCCCCTCCCCTCCCCTGCCCTTCCCCCTCCCCTCCCCTGCCCTTCCCCCTCCCCTCCCCTGCCCTTCCCCCTCCCCTCCCCCCTCCCCTCCCTCCTTCCCCCTCTCCTCCCCCTCCCCCTCCCTTCCTGTAATGAGCAGGGTTAAGCAAAGCTGAGAAACCCTTCAACTGATTTGAAGCTATTTTTGGAAACTTGTAATTCTCCTTGTTTCACGCTCTCATTTCTTAAATTTATTAAAGCATCAAAACGTGATGAAGAAATCTATTTTGTTGTGGCTATTGGGGTGCTTTATAGGACTGCGGATGTGGTTCAGTGGTAGAATGCTTGCCTGGCATGCAGAGGCCCTAGTTCCAGCCCCAGCACCCCAAAGAGAAAGAGAGATTCTTTGTAAATATGACTCATCCACCCTTACCTCCCAGTGAGAGAAGCAGACAATAAATATTAATTTAACCTGCCTTCAATAGAAGCTGCAAAATGATTGGCTAAGAGTTTCTTTCTTGTAATTTATTCAAGTTAACTTGGTTACAAGTTAAGGTGTAGATAAAAATTGTGTCACACATGTCCTTTAAAAAGCAATAGTATATTGGGCTGGGGATGTGGCTCAATCGGTATCACGCTTGCCTGGCATGCGTGTGGCCCGGGTTTGATCCTCAGCACCACATACAGAGATGTTGTGTCCGCGGAGAACTAAAAAGTAAATATTAAAAAAAAATTATTTCTCTCTCTCACTCTCTCTTTCACTTTCTTAAAAAAAAAAAAAAAGCAAGGTGTGGTGGCAGACACCAGTAATCCCACTTGAGGCTGAGGCAGGAGGATTGTAACTGTAGGCGATTTAGTGAGATCCAATCTCAACATTAAAAAAAAAAAAAAAGCAGTAGTATATAAAGAAGCAATCGTTTGTCTTATGTCATCTGAACTTAACAACTTCATAATAACTTTTCTGCTGCAATAGCAAAGTATTCTGATCTTATTGGTCTTTCCCTAAAGGCAGACCTTTGCAGCAACAGAATAGAGAATAGAGATAACTGTGGGCTGCAAAGGTGGCTTCATTGAAGAGATGAGACCCAAAGCACAGCTAGGCAAGGAGCTTGGATGTTGTCCTAAGGGACGAAAGTAACTGGGGCAAATGTTCAGAGCAGCATTTCCTGCTCTGTGTTTTGCAGAACAGCAGTTAGCAAAAAACCATAGACATTTAGGAAATGCAAATAATGCAAATAATCCAACTTGGATTAGACTATTATAGACTGAGAAGTCCTGAAGGAAAGAAACCTGTTTAGCTTTGTTTAATCTAAGTTTCCCAAATGTGCTTGATCATAGAACACTCTTTAACTTCTTCCAGAATATTCATCTTCTGTGGAACACTGTTGGGCAATACTAATTGTTTTAGTCAGCTTTTTTGCTGCTGTGACTAAAGGATCTCACCAGAACAACTATAGAGGAGGAAAAGTTTATTTGAGGGCTCATGGTTTCAGAGGTCTTAGTCCATAGAAGGCTGGCTCCATTGCTTGGGGCTCTAGATGAGACTGAACATCATGATGGAGTGTGTGGCAGAGGGATGCAGCTCACATCCTGGTGATCAAGCAGCAGAGAGAGACTTCACTCTCCAGACACAAATCTATACCCCATAGACACCCCCAATTAATCACTTCCTGCAGCCACACCCCACCTGCCTCTAGTTAGCACTCAGTTAATCCCACCTGGGATTAATTCACTGATTAGGTTAAGACTCTCACAACCCAATCATTTCTCCTCTGAACCTTCTTGCATTGTCTCACATGTGAGCTTTTGAGGGACACTTCACATCCAAAACTTAACACTAATTAATAGCATCATTTTAAAAAAAATTAATTAATTATTTTAGTTAGATATGCTGGCACCTGTCTATAATACTAGCTACTAGAAAGGCTGAGGCAGGAGGATTGTTTGAGCCTACAAGTTTGAGGCCAACCTGGGCAACAGAGAAAGACCAGTATCTTAAACTTAAAAAAGAAAATTTATTTTAATCATTAAAACAGGGACTGAGAGTATAGCTCAGTGATAGCAATTCAAGGCTCTCGGTTGCATACCAGCACCAAAATAATTAAGTACTTTTTTGAAATTGTACATTTTTATGGGGTACCATGTGAAGTGTCAATACATGTATACATTATGTAATACTTGAATCAGGTTAAATGTATCTGTGTCTTCAAACATTTATTATTTCTTTATAGTGAAGACATTTAAAATCCTTTCTTTTAGCTTTTAAAACTATACAGCACATGATTGTTAACTACAGTCATCTTGCTGTGCGATAACACAGCAGAACCTCTTGCTACTATCTAACTGTACCTTACTACCATTGACCAGCCTCCCCCACTCACTCCCTCACCCTCCTCTCCTCTGCCTTTGGGAACCTCCATTCCACTCTCAACTTCATGAGATCCGCTTTCTAAAATTGCACTTACACAAGGGAGATCAAGCGGTACTTGTCCTTCTATATCTGGCTTATTTCTTTTCACAAAATAATCTCCAGTTCCAACCATGTGGTCACAAATGACAGTACTTCATTCTTTCTTATAGTTGAATAGTGTTCCTTATACACAAGTACCATATTCTCTCTCTCTTTTTTTTTTTTTTAAAAAGAGTGTGAGAGAGGAGAGAGAGAATTTTTTTTTAATATTTATTTTTCAGTTCTCGGCAGACACAACATCTTTGTTGGTATGTGGTGCTGAGGATCGAACCCGGGTCTCACGCATACCAGGCGAGCGCGCTACCGCTTGAGCCACATCCCCAGCCCCCATATTCTCTTTATCAGTTCTTCAGTTGATGGACACTTAGGTTGTTTCTATTTCTTGCTTATTGTGAATTGTGTTTCAATAAAATAGGAGTGCAAATACTGACATACTGATTTTTCCCCTTTATTTATTTATTTTTACATGGTGCTGAGGGTCAAACTTAGTGTCTCCCATGTGCCAGGCAAGTGCTCTACCACTGAGCTACAGCCTCAGCCCATTTTTTTCCCTTTAGATATATACACAGTATGAGATTGCCAGATCATATGGTAGTTCTATTTTTTATTTTTTTTTTATTTTATTTTTTGGTACTGAGGATTGAACCCAGGAGCATTTTACCACTAAGCCACATTCCCAGCCCTTTTTATGTTCTATTTTGAGACAGGGTCTTACTAAATTGTTTAGGAACTCCTTAAATTGCTGAGGTTGGCCTTGAATTTGTAGTTCTCTTGCGGCAGCCTTGCCTGAGCTCCTGGGATTAAAGGCATACCCATCCCCCCACCTTGTGCTTTTATTTATTTATTTATTTTTTGAGACCTCAAAAGCGTTAATCTCACTTCTCAGTTCACACTACCTTATCATCACATTTTCAACAAGGTTTTTCTTGTTCTATTTCGTTCCCTCCCCCATTCCTGAACCATAGTTTCTTCCTGAAGTACCCACTTTCATGTTTCCTATGTTTCCTTAAACACGCCCTTATCTTGGGCTGAGGTTGTGGCTCAGTGGTAGAACAATCCCCTAGCACATGGGAAGCACTGGGTTTGATCCTCAGCACCACCTAAAAATAAATAAATAAATAAATAAATAAATAGTGTCCATCTATAACTTGAAAAAATATTTTTTAAAAAACATGCCTTTATCATATCAAATAAAATATATTGTTTAATATATATGTGGCATAAATTTTATTCTTTGTTACAAATTTTTTTTTTTTTTGGTACTGGCGATTGAACCTATAGGAATTTTACTTCTGAGCCACATCCCCAGCCCTTTTCATTTTAATTTTTAAAATTTTGAGACAAGGTCTTTGCCTAAGTTGCTGAGGGTTTCACTAAGTTGCTGAGGCTGGCCTTGAACTTGAATCCTCTTGCCTCAGCCTCCCACATCACTGGGATTACAGGTGTATGCCACTACTTGCAGCTCATGCAGATATACATTTTATTTTCTGTTTGTTTATTTTGGGGTATTGGGGATTGAACCCAGGGATTCTCTACCACTGAGCTACATCCCCAGTCCTTTTTTTTTTTTTAATATTTATATTTTGGTTGTAGTTGGACACAATGCCTTTATTTTATTTATTTTTATGTGGTTTAAGGATCAAACCCAGGGCCTCCTCACACATGGTAAGTGAGTGCTCTACTGCTAGCCGTAACCCCAGCCCCACCAATCCTTTTTACTTCTTATTTTGAGAGGGTCTTGCTGCATTGCCCAAGCTGGCCTCAAAATTTGTGATCCTCCTGCCTTGGACACTGGAGCCACTGGGATTACAGGCACGTGTCACCAAGCTGGGTCCAGTAATACGTTATTTTATTTTATTTTATTTTATTTTTTGAAATTTAAAAGGCTTTATTTCCTAACTACAGACAGCTTTAAGGGTTGAATGTCTGTCGCTACCCCCAGCCCCAGCGAGAAGCTGGCCAGGCAGAAGGGCAGGCGAGCCAGGGGGCTTTAGGATGGACTTCCCAGAGGAGAGAAGCCCCTGCGCCCCGCTGCACCCTCACTGGCCCTTCTTGTGCGCGTTCTTGATGATGGCGTTCTTGAACAGCGTCACCAGGGGCGTCTGGCTCTTCTCAGAGGTCATGAAGCCGCCGTAGCGCTTGTCCTTGGGCGGGCTGCCCCAGCGGAAGTGCTCCATGCGATAGGGCCCGTCGTCGTCCTTCTCGGCCGCCGCCGCCTGGGCTTCGGGTACCAGGCCGTACTCCAGGTCGGCGAGGGCCGCCGCGCCGTCGGGGCCGGGCACAGCCTCCCTCTTGAACTCGAGCGGGAAGGATTCGGCCGACTCGTCCTCCGCACCGTTGGGGTACACCTTCACCGGGCGCCGCTTCTTGCCCACCGGCTTGCCCCAGCGGAAGTGCTCCATGGAGTAGGAGCGCTTGCCCTCGCGCGGGCCCGGCTCGGCGCCATCGTCGCGGAACTCGGGGCCGCCGGCGGGCAGCGGGACGTGGCCTTCGCCTGCCGCGACCTCCTCCTCACGTTTCTTTTATTTTATTTTTAATTTTTCTTTTCCCATAGCTTCAGTAATACATTTTAAAGGACTGATTGGCTGTTATGAGTTCATCCCTTCTGATTTTGTTATGGTGGTGGTGTTGCTGCTGCAGACGGAACTCAGGGCCTTGTGCGTGGTAGGCAAGCACGGTAGAGCGACTCCTTTAGTCCTCCTATGTTGTTTTTATCACTGCCCCAGAGTTATTCATCCTCTCCTACACTATAGGACACCAAGTTCAGGATCTTGAGATTCAGGTACCAGGGCAGAAAATAGTCACTATTATTGGGTTTGAAGAGTTTTCTTTTAAATAAATAACCTGATCAGTTTTGGCATTCAGACCTGATCAGGTTCTAGAAGGATGAGGAGTAAGTTTCAGAAGCAACAGCATTTGGTAGCAGAAGAACAGGAACTAAAAATCAACTTGCCTCAGAGAATTCAAAACTATGATCTTTGTCCAATTTTCAAAACTGTACCCCTGGCCTTAAAGTATGATGGTTGAAAATAAAAGTTTTTTAAAATTTAAGAAAGAAAAGTTGGGCATGATGGTGTACTGCCTGTAATGGGAGTGATTTGGGAGGCTGAGGCATGAGAATTGCAAGTTCAAGGCCAGCCTCACTCAGCAACAGGGGACCCCCATCTCAAAATAGAATAAAAGAGGACTAGGGATGTGGTTCAGTGGTAGAGTACCCTGGGGTTAAATCCCCAGTGTGTGTGTTGTGTGTGTGTGTGTGTGTCTCTCTCTCTCTCTCTCTCTCTCTCTCTCTCTCACACACACACACACATACACACACACACACACACACACAGAGTGTGTGGGGGAGAGACAAACAGTCTATGGCAAATTGCCCCAAACTGGGGCCGGAGCTGTCTGCCCAGTTGAGCAAGGCCGAGGAGGAGGGAGGATTGGCATGAGTCCCTCTGAGTCTCTTGGGACGTTCATAATGAGACACACTGACCTTCCCTCCTCTCCCAGCCCCTGTTTCGTAGGACAAGTAGAGCATTTGAGAGTAGGAATTCCTCGCTTCAGGTAGGGACTATGGAAGAGAATCCTGGCAAGTGGGAGGGTCGAGAGGAATGACCATCTCAGAGGAAGTGGCCAATGATGCTGAACAGGAAGTATCATAGAGTTCAAGAACTTCTGAGCAATCAAGGAAACTATTCCTGGTAATCAAAGTACCTGGAATTGTTCTCAGCTTGGAAGTTCTTCACTTCCTTTGAAGCGTGTGTGACTGTGAAAGCCCTCTGAACACTCACCACAGTTCTGGTGGACAGCAAAAGCCAGGTTTCCGCAGGACACCTGGTTTCGGGCTGAACTGTGAAAAATATGTATTGATAAAGAAGAAATCCCTTAAATTCTTTAACCAATTTTCATGAATTGACAAAGAGGCAGCTGAACTTAGAGAATGAATTTTGTGTGTGTATAAACGGAGAGACAGAATTTTCTGTAATTGGGATTAAAAACCACAACACAAACTCTTGAGAGGCAGGAAAGGTTTCTAGACAACAAGAAAAAGAGCTGAGTCGAACCACAGGGAGACTTCTGGATAAGACTGGATTGGTTTTCAACCAATCCACAACAGCAGAAGGACAGGTTTATATAAAAAAACCCATACTGTATATCATTTGTAGTATTGTTTCCTGTTCTTGACTCAGTAGCCTAGTGCCTGGAACATAGGAAGCATTGGTTAAATATATTTGATTGAGGTAGCTTAAATTAACTGCTGACAGAGCTGGGTGCAGTGGTGCATGACTGTAATCCCAGCAACTTTGGAGGCTGAGACAGGAGGATCACAAGTTTGAGGCCAGACTCAGCAATTTAGTGAGACCCTGAGCAACTTAATGAGACCCTGTCTCTAACTAATAAGTGTTCTGGCAATGTAGCTCAGTGGTAAAGTGCCCTTGGGTTTAATTCCCAGTACCAATAAACAAACAAACAAATAAATACTGACTACTGCACAAATTTTATTTATTTAATTTATTTAGTGTGTGTGTGTGTGTGTGTGTGTGTGTGTGTGTGTGTGATGCTGGGAATGGAACCCAGGGCCTTGCACATGCCAGGCAAGTGCTCTACCACTGAGCTACATCTCCAAGTCAGAGTTCATTTTATTACATATATTTATAAAACTGTAAGTCAAAGAACCCCTTCAGTTATGTAGCAGGTGAACCATGTCTAACACTGTAGTCAAGCCCAGAGAGCACAGTGGAAGGGCCAGGTTAGCTGCTGACTTTTAGCTGGGGGACTCAACAAGGTTTTTTTTTGGCAGGGTCTGATGCATGTTGGATTATCCTAGGGGAGAAAATGCCAAATATCGGGCCTAATACCAACATTTCATTATTGGATTAGATTTATCTGGTGTCTCTTAAGTCACAGGGAAATGTAGTCCTCCGTTTTAAGTGAGAGATTTATGCATTCATAACCTCAGCTCTAGGTCTTCTGTGCTGTCCCAGTATGACATAGTCAAATGAAGCTGCGCCTAGATTAGTGCCTGGCATATTGCTCTGCCAGCCACGTATGTGGTTCTAGCCAAGCAAGGCCTAAGCTTGCCAGATGTTTCAGCAGAGCTTACAACCCATCTGTGCCTTTGGCACTTTGCGGATGCTTGTGGGAAAATGCACAGATGCGAGGGCCTGGCTCCCAGCACTAGCAACAACAGTCATGACTTCGGAAGAGTATTTGTTTTGTGTATTTTCTCAAATGTTTGGAAGTAAGCTTTAAAAAAAAACCAATAAAAATAACATAAGCTGAAAGGAAACTTCAATATAATCAGTGCATTCTCCCTGGTGTTGAACAATAATTATCTTATAACTCTATATTTTGAAGGAAACAAAACAGTAGAGTTTCTAGCCAGACAGGAATCTAAACTGCAATCTCTCTCTCTCCCTACACACACACACACACACAGTGTGTCAGCTTTCTATAACTATAACAAAATACTTGAGGTAATCAACTTATAAAGAGAAAAAAGTTATTTTGGCTTTTGATTTTGAAGATTTCAATCCATAATTGATTGGCTCCATTGCTTTGGGCCTATAGAGAGGCAATACCTCCTGACAGAAGCACATGGTAGAAATAATCACTCACCTCTTGACCTAGGAAGCAAAAGAGAGTGAGAATGGGGTGAAGATCACTTAATCCACTTCAAGGGCACACCCCCAGTCACCTAAAAGCCTCCCACTAGGCTTCTGCTTTCAAAGGTTCCTCCCTCTCTCAATAGTGCCATGCTGGGGACCAAGCTTTTGACATAGGGCCCATTGGGGGACATTCAACATCCAAACTATAGCACCCAAACACATACACATACATCTGTATACCTCTATATATCTCTATATCCATAGCCATACACATATCTGTATATGCAAATACTCATCTATCTGTGCATACACATATTGTGTGCATACATATATATCAATATGTTAATATATACATCTATCTATCAACATTTCATTGGGAAGATAGGGAGGCAGAGAAAATAGGTTATTCATTTCTGAAAAAGATTTTTTCTTAAGTCACCTACAAAATTCTACCAATTAGTGGAGTGGTCTGCACAAGGGGCCAGGATATCTGCAGTGTCCTCCTTTTGGTGCTACAAAAACGTGTTAACCTGGGTTGGAGGTGTAGCTCAAGGTAGGGTGCTTGCCTAGTGTGAAGAAGGTCCTGGGTTCAATCCCCAGCACTATAGGAAAAAAAAAGTCTTAACATTATAGAAGTTGTTAATTTCTTTGGATTCAGTTTCTTCAGTTGCACAATAAATGTGGCCACCTCTGTCATCTTGTCATCCTAGGATTCTGACTTCCTTCTCTTTTTTTTTTCATAGTGCTAGAAATAGTGATCAAATAATGATCATAGTGATCAAACCCTCATGCGTGCTAGGCAATGCTCTGAGCCACATCCCCAGCCTCTGACTTCCTTTTTGATCATTGAATCCTCTCTCACACACACACCTTCCCACACAGTCACATGACTGAAAAATGTACAAACGCTGGTGGTCTTCTTGCCGTATGGCATTCTGTGTGAGGAAGAGTATGGAGGCCACCCCAGCATCTGTGTCCTTTCCATTGCTAACAGCACTGAATTCTTTTGGGAGAGCTGTCCCTCCTCAACACTGTCCTGATACTTGGACGGAGGCGTGGGGTGGGGGGGATTCTGATAGTATATACGAAAATGCAGTTCTAGATGGAATTTAAATTATCTTCACTCATTGCAGTCACCAAACATGGGACACATTTCCTAAGCACCACACTGTGCTCAGTGCTTCTCAGGAGCAGGACACAGGTACTGCATTGATTTTCCATCGCTGCTATAGCAAATCACACAAACTTAATACATTTATTATGTGTTTTTGCCCCCACCCTTACTGGGGATTGAGCCAAAGGCCTTGAGCATGCTAGACAAGCCCTCTACCACTGAGTTACACCCCCAGCATTTATAATTATTTTATTATGAGACAGGGCCTCACAAGTTGCCCAGGTTGGCCTCAAACTTGCCATCCTCCTGGCTTAGACTCCCCAGTAGCTGGGATTATAGGTTGTGCACCTGCTTCCAACATCCTGACTTGTTGATCTTTGCTGTCAAGGATGAAACAGTCTTCTTTGCTCTCTTTGATCCTCTGGTTGAAGCTGGTGTTAAGAATACTTTCATGTCTCAAAAATCTGAACATAATCACTTTTCGGAATTTGATATGTTAAGATATTTTGACATAATATTTCTTTGCTTCTTTCATTCTCTGGGTTGAAACTTACTGATGGAAGATCTCTGTCTCCTTGATGATTTCAACCTATAAGAAGCACACACTATTCAAAAAGCACTATGGTTAGGACAGAGGTAAAATAATAAAAGAAATACACGGTATCAAGTAGAATTTAGGATTGATAAATCAGGTTGAACTAAACCTTTGAGAGTTTGGAATAGATGTTGAGTACTCCTACATAGCCACATGCCTCAGCAGTTTATCAAAAGAGAGAGGGCCATGAACGATTATGTAACACAAATCTCATCATTATGTACAACTATAATGCACCATAAAAATGTGGGGAAAAAAATAAAAAATAAAATTCCTTGACCACACACACAAAGAGGAAGGGGGGTGCTTCTTTCCCAAGTAGATATTGAGATGGTTCGTCCTTGCCTTACCCAGACTCGAAAAAATGATTTTTTTTCTACCTCCTGCTCCTCCCTGAACCCGGTGCTAGTTAAGACTGAACAGGGGAGAAGGAACTTGTGCATCCCAACAAGAGCTCCGTGAGCAAGTCCTTTCTCCCTCACTCCCTCGGTTTTCAGTAGGTCTTGCCTTTTGAACCAACTCCTTTCAGGCAGGGCTCTGTGGGCCTCCGCCCACCTGATCTACAATCAGGGGCTGTGATACTGCTCAAGCCAGTGTCAGGCTGGGTCCTGGTGCTCACTGCCCACTGTGCTTAGCCCGGGGCTAAATCTCATTGTAATGGGGGTGGGGAAGGGGGGGAAGGGGAAGGAATGGCATAGGGTGTGGCCATTCCTTTCCCTCAGACTTTCACAGTGCACCTTTTGTATTCTAGAATTAGAAATCTGCAAGTGGGAAGAAGTGGGTTAGCCCTGGAGAAAGGGAAATGAGGGATGTGGTTCTCTGCAAAGAGCTGGAAGCTAAAAAATCAGGATGTTCTTCCTTACCAACTACGGTTTGATGTGGTCTCTGCCAGCCTCCAATACAGCAAAAAACTTCTCCAAAGCGCTCCTGAGTCCAAAGACTCTGGAGACTGAAGCAGGAGGATATAGGTTCAAGGCCAGCCTCAACAATTTATTTATTTATTTGGGGCTCAATGGCTGAGCCACATCCCCAGCCCACCCCCCCTTTTTAAAAATTTTTTATTTTGAGACAGAGTCTAAGTTGCTTAGGGCCCCACTAAGTTGTTGAGGCTGGCCTTGAACTTGCAATCCTCCTGCCTCAGCTTTCCAACCTGCTGGGATTACATGCATGTGCACCACAACTGGCTAGCCTCGGCGATTTATCAAGGCTCTTGGCAACATAGTGAGACCCTGTCTCAAAATAAAATAAAAAGGGCTGAGGATGTAGCTCAGTGGCAAAGAGTTGCTGGGTTCAATATCCCGTACCAGAAAATAAAAGTTCTCTGTATGTATAAATACTTAATGTTGTTTTCACTATTCAACAATTTTTCACTATTTAAATAATTTAAAAATATTTAAAATTTACCTAAATTTTATCATAGTGCATATATTCTGAAGCTTTCATTTTAGTGACTCAATATTATATGTAGACACTTGGATTTATATTGAGGTTTCATATGTATTTTATTTGGTACTGGGGATTGAACCTGGGGCACTTTTCCACTGAGATACATCTCCAGTCTTTTTTTTTTCTTTCTTTTTCTTTTTTAGACAGTCTCAGTTGCTCAGTTGCTGAGGCCAGCCTTGAACTTGTGATCCTCTTGCCTCAGTCTCCTGAGTTACTGTGTAAGGGGGGTCCGGCGAAGCGTCGGAGGGAGAGACCACACAAGAGACTTACTCCAGGCAATTGGCAAAAGGGGATTTATTACGCTGGGGCTCCATGCTTACTCAAGAAGGGAGAGCAGCCCAGAGCCCAGAGCAGAGGTCAAGCAGAGCTTAAGTACACTTTTTGGAGAGGGCGGTGGGCTTTGCATACATCAGAACAAATCATCATGAGGCGCAGGGAAATTGAACAACAACTCTGAGACGTGATTGGCACATTCACTGGCGGGAACAGGTCGGGCGGGGGTGATTGGTCATTCCTAAGCGGGTTACACATTCAAACTGATTGGTTCGGGCCCTGTGACAAACTGCACAGGGCCCTAGGCTAAATGGCCAGTAGGGCGTTGTTTTAACTATCTCAGGAATTTCAGGTTCTGGGTGTAACAGAGGAACTCAGGAATACCTAATCTTTTACATTTTAATTCAAGCTTTCCAGCTTAGCAACTTTACCCTTTCAACTGGAATTACAGATAGGCACCTCTGCATCTGGCTGTATTTTTAATTATATATTTAACCTGTTTTAATTGTAATTTGTGCATTTTTTTAGTCACATTTTATTTATCCATTCCCCTATTAAGAATCATTTGAGAGCTAGAGATGTAGCTCAGTGGTACAGAGCTCACGTGACTTAAGCAAGGCCCTGGGTTCACTCCTCAGCACACACAGACATAAAAGAATAATTTAGGTTGTTCCAGTTTTGCATATTAAAAATCCTACATGAATAACCTTGCATTTTCTCCATGAGCACAAATGGTATATTTTTTATAGATAATTTTGCAGTCTAACTTTTGTTTTCTCTAAAGAGAGAAGAGAAACATCTACCCAGGGCATGGAATGACTGTGATGAATAAGAAACTCTGTAAATATAAAATTGCTTTGTGAATTGTGACACATCATATAAATATATAGTATCATTCACAACCTACTATAGTGATCGTTATTATCTGAGTTACTAAAGCTGTCTGACCAGGCATATTTTAGGGGACAATCAATCTTCTTCCAGTTATAACATCTTCACCATCACAGAATAAAATTGTTAAAAATCACTTGAAAAACAAAATCCAAATACGAAGATTACATGATAGGTTGTCTTATTTAATAAGGTCTCAAGGACACAGACACACATCGTTGCAGGTTGAGCTTTTCAGAAGCAGAAACAGAGGAATCTGGAGTGTAAGATATTTATTAGGGATCAATTCCGGGTTGGGGATGTGGCTCAAGTGGTAGCATGCTCGCCTGGCATGCATGCGGCCCAGTTCGATCCTCAGCCGAAAACTAAAAAAATAAATAAATATTAAAATTCTCTCTCTCTCTTTAAAAAAAAAGGAAAAAAAAGGATCAACTCCAACTGAAGAAGCTGAACTGTGGTGTAGGCCCCACAAAGGCTTCAACCCAGAGGGCAGCATGATGGGAATATGGCCCATCAGAGCCCTGAGTTGGGTTGAAAGGGGCTGGGTCAGCAAACAAAGGTATGAACTCAGGAGAAATGGGGTTTGCAGCTGAAGCAGCCCTGAAGCAAACAACAGCTGGAATTTATTTGCTGGCCCCTTTCCCTGGGTGGGCAGCACGTCCAACCTTCCTTGAAAAGTCTTGGAGGGTGTGTCTCCATGGCCACCACTGTCCACCCCTATGCGATTATTCTCTGCGGACATTTTGGTGGCACATCCCTGTAATCACAGCTACTAGATAAGTTGAGGCTGGAGGATTGCAAGTTCAAGGCCATCCCGGGCAATTTAGCAAGATCCTGTCTCAAAATGAAAAATATAAAGGGTTGGGGATGTAATTTGTGCATCCGTGGTAGAGCATCCCTGGATTCAGTCCCCACTATCACAAACAAAACAAAGTAAAACAATTTTAGATAAAATAAATTTCAATAGTTTATTTTGAGCAAAGGATGATTCATGAATGGGGTAGTACTCAGAATCAGGTGAGTCAAAGGGCTCCACAGCAGTAGCAGGTTGCTACGCAAAGGGGAAGACAGAGAAAATGGACTTGATTGATTCAGAATGGAAAGACTCTAGTTAGAGGTTAGTTGATGATTTCTGATTGGTAAAGTCTGTGGTTTTGTTTTACTATTTACATTGAGCTCTGGTTTGCTTATCTAGGAATCTGAAATATTGGAACTGACTCAGTCCATCATTTTCCTTTTTGTTTTTTGGGGGACAAGGGATTGAACCCAGTGGTGCTTAACCACTGAGTCACATCTCCAGCCCTTTTTATTTTTTATTTTGAGATAGGATCTCGCTAAGTTGCTCAGGGCCTTTCTAAGTTGTGAGACTGGCCTTGAACTTGTGATCCTCTTGCCTCAGCCTCCCAAGTCACTGGGATTATAGGCATGCACCACCATGCCTGGCTGGGACTGGCTGAGTCTCATAGCCTTCCTGTTAGGCTGTTTTTAAAACAACTGTTCCCCTTTGTTCAACCTCTCATTTGTGACCAAGTCATGGTATTAGGCTGACTGAGGAAAGATTTCTTTTATTGATCCTCTCATTTTAATTGCTCTAGTCACCGTGAGACCATTTGGTGTACCCTTAATAGCTATGGACACACATTGAAGACTTTGAGAGAATACAGTGCACCGGGGAAATTACAATGATGACTATATTAGGAGTTTACTACCAAGAGACTAGAGTATGCCAAGGTCCCTAAGAATCAAACTAGTTGAAAATCAAACAATGGATGTAGCAGGGGTTTCCAATCTATTTTAACCAGGTGGTCTGTTTGTTAATTTCTTACAATTGAGTTTCTGTAATACCAAAGGCATTTATCCAGGTAAAAAAAAAGGAGTCATTAGTTACTATACATATTACCAGAGTTGTAGGCCAGAGGTCTGACTCTGCAGGTCCCAAAAAACCAGATCTGGCTGCCTGCCACCTTGAGAGTCCAATCAGAGACAATAATGGTGGCAAAGTAGGAAAGAAATATATTCAATATGGCCATATAGGAAGAACTGGGTTGGGAAGGGAACCAACATCCTAAGTCCTGCCTTTGGGGTACTGATATCAGCTCTAGGATTGTACAGGGGACAGACAAAATCAGGGCCCACTCATATGCATAGTAATCAGTCTTGGTCAAACTGTCGTCTGGTTGATCACTATCTCAGGTCTGGTTCTGTGGGATCCTTATGGTGCTGCAAAAATTGTTATTGCTGGGGGGAGACAATTCATTTAGCATCATGAAGTAATCTGCCTACAAGTCTAGCTGTTCCTGGAACCTGTGATAAGCTGAGGAGAAGGTGACTCTAAGAGAAATCAGTTTTGATAGACAAAAATGGAGTTAGGCTGGGTACAATAGTGCATGCCTGTAATCCCAGAAGCTGGGGAGGCTGAGGCAGGAGGATCATGTGTTCAAAGGCAGCCTCAACAACTTAGTGAGGCCCTGAACAACTCAGTGAGACCCTGTCTCAAAATAAAATATAAAAAGGGCTGGGGATATGGCTCAGTGATTAAGTGCCCCTGGGTTCAATCCTTGGTACTAAAAAGAAAAAAAACAAAAACAAAAAAACTTGGAGTTAGGACAATGGCAAAAATCCTCCTTCACACAGACTCTTCTTTATTCAACTAATAGATAGTTTGATGCAATACTATTACCTAACACTACTTGAGTAAGAGAATTCAGAGACTTTTGCTGGGAATCTATAGTCTTAGCTATAGAACCAACCATAGTAACCAATGTCAAAGACAAATTTCTAATCATATTTTATTTGTATTCACCTCAAACCCTGGGGAAAGGTACTTAACAAATGATGCCCACCCAGCAATGTTGAAATCTGCTGAAATCTTTCATTTTCACAGATGATGCAGGTTCCCAGGATGGACAGATAGCTAGCTTCTGATTGGTTATGGAGTAACAGTGGTGCCATCAAAACTGCTAGTCTCCATTGGCCTATGAATCTCCATCCATCAAGGAATGGAATGGCCCAAGCATATGGCTAAATTCAATCCTCCACAGACAAAGATATACCCTGGGGATACACACAAGATTTCTCCTTGGATGACTTAATTTATGAAGCCATTATTTGGAACAGAAGCATTTTCAGTTTTTAACCAAGAGACTAGTGATGAGTTATTACATGTTAGAAGGCTGCCAAAATACATGGGTAGGTAGGCATCCTTGCAAATAGCTCTATTTAAATTCCTTTGGCTACACAGCCTCCTTTCAATGTAGTCAGCAGACCTGTTCATCCCATTCCATGGTTGGGTTAGATTAAAACAAGGAATAAGAATATACAGGTCTAGAGATTTAATTCTGTAACAATCTAAACAGATGGTTGCATTTGAAATTCTGGTAAAACAGTCACAAGGTAGACCAAAGGATCTCTAAAGTTTTATCTGTATTTTGGCTTAGGGTACAAAGCCCAGAATTCAGTTTAATTTCCTGCAGAAGCTATTGACTATGAGATTCTAATTATGGACTGTCATTACTATGCACAGATAGAAAGGAAGAGGAAGAAACAGGGGAGAAAAAGGAATATGGCTTCTTGATAGGGAGAGGAAGATCTTCATTTGTAATCTTGTGAAAGCTGCATATGCTCAGGATGCCATCTGCTTCTGGGGAGAGACCTCCCTGGTCAACTTTACCTTGAAGTCTGCAACTGGCAAATAGTTCTGAAAATCTGAGGGGGCCTTTTACCAGACACACGGGGATCCAAGCCTCCAGGTCCTGAAACTTTGCTGCAGTGTGAGGGGTGAGAAGAACTTGGCATGATCCCTTCCAGTGAGGTTCTGGGACAGTCTATCTTTGGTATCTTTTCTGAAAGACCAAATTTCCTGTTCTAAGTCATGGAAAATCTAATCACCAATTAGTGGGTCACAGAAAACATCTTTTTAATGATGGAAATGTGCTTTGGCATAATGTATGAAGGCCTGGCAATTCTGAGTCACATCACAGGTCAGAAGTACCAGGGATACATTAGATTCTATCATGAAGGCACAGTTCTTCCAGTTAGTATTGTTCGTAGGTATCAGCTTGTGCTGTCCACCAGGACTGTCTCAATTGTCATTAAAACCAGTGGCAGTTAAGCGTGGTGGTGCACACTTGTAATCCCAGTGGCTCCAGGAGGTTTAGGCAGGAGAATTGAGCCAGCTCCAGCAATGGCAAAGCAGTCAGCAACTCAGTGAGACCCTGTATCTAAATAAAATACAATAAAGGCCTGGGGATATGACTCAGTGATTGAGTGCCCCTGGGCTCAATCCCCATAGCCCCCACCCCCGCCTTACCCCTTCACTCCCTCACTCCCCCAAGCCCGGCTGCAAAAACAACAACAAAACAAAAAACAGTGGTAAATTTTTTGGCTACAGAATGCCTAGAGCAGCAGGACATGCCTGTAACACCAACAACTCGGGAGGCTGAAGCAACTTTGAGGCCAGTCTGGACAAATTAGTGAGACCCCGTCTCAAAATAAAATTTAAAAAGAGCTGTGGATATAGCTGGGTGGTAGAGCACTAATTGGTTCAATACCTAGTATGAATATTAATTCTTTATTTTTTGGTCTGGAAAATCTAGTATATTCAATTAGATTAGACAATTATAGTTTTAGAAAGCCTCTGTTTATTCAAACTTTCCAGAAGGCTGGAGATGATAAAGACAATGATAGTGCTGTCATTTTTACTGTCCCAAACTACTATGGAAAGTGAGGACTGCTGTTCTGTGCTATTGGAAGCACAGATGACCTTCGATTCTGGCACCACTCCATTCATGTGTACATTATACCAGTTCTAGCTGATGGTTTAGGAAGGTCAGAGTTTGAAATGTTAAAATCTTTACGAATACACACAAGATGTCTCCATTCCATTTGTTAGGGTTAAGACACCCAACCCATTGTCCTTATACCTATCTCTTCCTTCAAAGACTCAAATGCCTGATACACTGCACCTGCTCAGACATCTACTCCCATTGGTACACATTTCCATTTCACCCCAGAGAAAGATTTAACAAGTGAATGGCCACCTGTGTTAGTGGTGTCTGGGCTATACCTGCCACCATGATGGGGTCATCACAGGCAGCCAGTTGGTGTGTGGTCTATTTCCCTAACCTTATATCGCCTGCTTTTTTGGACCATACCCAACATCAACTGTGGCAGGTTAGAGTCTCTGGAAGTTTGAGGTGCAAGGGATTTATTAGAGATCAACACTTGTAAAAGGGCGTGTGTGAGAAGAAGCAGGACTGTACCCAGGAAGAAGTTAACTATTATGTCAGCCCACCTAAGCCTTTGGCAAACTAGCAGGAAAAGCTGAAGCAAGCATTGCTTGTCAGAGTTTCTCCAGGTCAAAATGGCTGCACCTTTTTATCCCTGCCACTCCCCTCATTCCTTAGCCATTGACCTGGAAAGGGCATGACCTTAGATGAAGCAACTGAGGACCTTTAAGGAACTGACAACTGAAGGCTGTTGGTTGGCCCCATTTTTACAGCTGAGCAGCATGCTTTTCCTTCAGGGGGGATTTTGATGACATATCAGTGTCTGCCATATCTTTGGGGTCACATTCCTCATACCCAGCTCTGTTGTAAATAGAAAAATTAACAAAAGATCCTTCCAGTTGCAAACCAATTGTAGAATACTGAAAAACTAGAATAGAAGTCTAACAGCATAAGTCTCTTCCTGACAAAAAAAAAAAAAAGGATAGGTCATTTATTCATGCATATTGGGGGTGGGGGGAAACTCTACCTTTTTGCAATTTCTTTATTACAAAATGGATACTCCCAAAGAATAGTGGTTTATATTTCCCTCTTTCAAGTCTCCTAGATGAAAATCTTGAAGGATTTTTCCTTTCCAGTCTCATTGGAAAGACAGAGTCATCTGTTAAACCCTGTTACTAATACAGTTAAATGGTACAAAGCTAAACTCATCTCACATGACTGTCATGGGTTCTCTCCAAGGGGCTGAATCACATATACAAAAGCAATCTCTCTTAGAAAAGAAAATAGAAACATGGAAAATGAGAGGAAGCCTCACTGTTAGAAACCCTGCAGGAAGCCAGCTTGGAGGTTAGCCTTGAGCTGAACTCCTAAGGTGCTAAATTGGTCACATGATTTCAGCCTGCCAACAAGTGTGTGCTTAGCAATACTGCTTCTGAGGTCACGGTTCCTGAGGGGACTGTGAGGACCACAAAGACTAAATAAGTCCTTCAGAGTCACATTGCTTACTTCTGACAAAACTGGGGCTAAATCCCAGACCTCCTAACCCCAGCTGTATTCCTCTCTTTAGCACCCAGTGATGTGTCTGTCTGGTGGACTCATGGATACAAAAAAATGGAGGCTTTGCTGCTTTTCATGACCCCACTCCACTCTCAAGATCCCCATAGCAGATGCTATGTGTGCAGGGGTCTGGGGGTGCTTTCTGCCCACAGGCCACAGCTTCTTCTCTATCAGAGCAGTATGCATCAGAGAGCCCCATGTGCCTGGGGAGTCTACCTGTCCCTGACTCCCAGCTGTCCTTAGTTAATGACTGGCAGGTTTGGGGATATAAGTATTCTACCTCCTTGCTTCCCAGGAGACAACTCTGAGATGAGACCTACTCTGTCACCAGGTCAACCCTGCTCAATATCGCCTCCTTTCCTTGTTTGGTCCCTTCCCTTTCCTGACCCACTTCTTCATTCCTCTCATGATTTTTCCCCAGGAATACTCCTTAATAAATCATTTTCATACAAATTCTCCTTCTTTCAAATCTGCTTCTGGAGAATCCAGATTGAAAAAAAAAAAAAAAAACAACAAAACTACTGACTCTGAAATTATGATTACAACCCCTCTTTCCTGAGCACTGGCTGCCTGGATGTGGGCCTTAAAAATCTTTGGTTAAAATACTGGACTCATTGCTGACTCATTGTTTGTCTTGGGACATGCAATTGAACCTCTTCTATCTAAGTTTTCTTATAAAACATGGAAAAGAGTCTCTCTTTCTCTCCAGAATGCTTAGTGCCTATCTATTGTGTCTATCTACAACTTATGTGAGTGTGCCAGGGGATTGGCATTTATTCCAGAAGAGGGTCAGGCCACTGCCTTAGCATACAATAAGTCTGCAGCTAAATAACTTACCCAGTGTCTTTCTTGAGTACTTGTAACCAGAGAGTGAAAAATATTATTTCAAAACTTTAATGATCAGTGGGGCAAGAAAAATAGCTTTTTTTTCTTTCTTTTTTTTTTTTAAGGACTAGACCATGAAAGGGTTTTGCAAGCATTTGTTGATAGATTGGAGTCCTACAGTCAGGTGATCTCCCAGAGGTTCGCAGGGGACACAGGCAAAGAAACTGAAGTGGAGGGAGTGGAATAGGCATGAGCCAGAGCAGCAAGTCTGAAGTCTTAAGGAACACCTGAAGATTCTAGAAAAAGAGGATGGCCATGAGGGTGGAATGGGGTGGAGGGGGTGAAACTGGTGGGTGCACAAAGCACACACAAACACCCCAGGGAGAGAAGCTTCCAAAAATGTTTAATTACTTACAAAATGCCAGACAAAAAGACTATCAGAGACTTATAGCTAAACAACCCTGCACACATCCTATCTGCATAGGAAGAGCCTGCAATGGCCAATTCAGATGCCTGAAATTCCTATAATTAATCCAGCCAACAATCTTTAGGGCAAGACATCTTAATCTGATATCTAAGGATCTTGAAGTCAGGTATGTGAACGTGGATAAGGAAAAAAATTATCTCTTCGTTATCACCAAATTGTAAGTATAATATAAATTATATTTCCATGCTCATTGAACTAAAATTTTAATGATGATTTGTAGTCAATGAAATTAGCACTCTGACTTTGCTACCAATAAAAATCACAGATATTTTCACATAACATTACTGTTGCTGTGGATATTCCAAAATATTTATGTTTTCCATATTTTGAACTAAAGCTACCAGATCTGCCTCTAGATCTTATTTTTAGCTTATTAATGAAGAGCGTATATTACTACTTCACATTTTAAAATGTTTTTATGGTAAGATTTCAATATTATTGATTTATTTTTAAAAAATGTATGCATTTCAAACTATTCTGAAGAGAATCATAGAAGAAAAAAAAATGACCATGTTATTGAAAGTCATAGAAAAAGCTCATGGAAATTTTAGTTTTTTCTTTAAATCTTTATCCGATGAGCTTCACCTACCCATGGAACCTGCAAGAAAGGATACATGGAAAAGGGGAATTCTGATAAAGGAAAGGGATAAATGTAGGAAGTGGATAACAGGGTATGGGGGGAGGGTACTGCACCTGGGGAATCTTCAGCACCTTGGAAGGACATACTTCAAAGAGAAAGACAGGCTGGGGCTGTGGCTCCGTGAGAGAGCACTCACTTAGGGCATGTGAGGCACTGGGTTTGATCCTCAGCACCGCATAAAAATAAATAAATAAAATAAAGGTATTGTGTCTATCTACAACTAAAAAAAGAAAAATGAGAGAGAGAGAGAGAGAGAGAGAGAGAGAGAGAGAGAGAGAGAGAGAGAGAGAGAGAGAGAGAGAGAGAGAGAACTGTTACAAAAACACAACAATAAAAAACCACCTGCTCACCTGCTTAGCTCAAAATGACTGGGGATTAAAGGTTAAAGGCTGGGTCACCGCAAACGTGGATGTTTGTTAAAAATATAAATTCCTAGGTCTTAGCTGAGCATGGGAATCTGTATTTTTGGGGTGGAGGGGGTCTGTATTTTTTAACAAGCACTCCAAGTGATTTAAGAGTAAAGCTTAAGTAGGGGGTCTTGCCTACATAGCAATGTTGGGGAGAGAAGAAAATGCTGTAGTTTTCCAAGGAACAACTCAGCTGTCCTTGACATACTAATTTGTACCTGCTTCCAGAGAAATGGAGATAGCAACCCTTGCTGGGTTGTAATCCAGCCTCCTATTGAGGCAGGTTCACTTTCCACTCCCCTAAACTTTAATTCCCGTCATTCATGTGTGTAAATTACCCTATTTCTCAAAGCTCAGTTTTGGGGCTTTCTTCAAACTAGATGAATCTTTTTTAGTAAGTAGGTCTGAGTTCTAACTAAAATTTCTATCCAGATTTAGAAACAGTGAGATATTTACTTATTAACTAATACTTATGTAAATCAGCATTCTAACCTTGGTGTAATTGAATGCAGGATTTTTTTTTTTTTTAGAAGCTCTGTGGAGTAAATCCGTAGCACAGTTCAAAGGGAGATTTAAATTGCTAATTTCCCAGCACTGGAATGTGAGGAAGGATTGTCACAGATTTAGCATGAAAGGCACATATTTAACATTCCTGTGTAATAACCCTCTCTTAAATTACATTTGGGTTTGAGAAACACCAAGAATAAATTCAGTACAAGGGGGACACTTTGTTGTTTATTTTACAGGAAATGAAAATTGATAAAGAACTTCTGCTAGCCAGGAAAAAAAATCTTTTTCCTTAGTCTCCCACATGATTTTATACCATTGATCATATTGGAAATAATTTCTTTTTCCCTAGTGCTGTCTGAGTTCTGTACTTTGGGACCCAGAACAAGGAAGTGAAGGGATACGTAAGAGACACACATGATGGAAATGTAAGGAACAAGCCTGTCACCAGACAATAGATGTCATTTGGAACAAGGACATTTTTATTTGCCTAAGGCTCAGAAAGTCACGCCAAAGGATGCTGGGAAGAACTGGTTAGGTCTCTCCTTTTCCAAACTACTTCTTTGCCTCTTTGTTTTCAGATGACCAAGACAGGTATTTTTGACTGCTAGCAGAATGTCATTGTGACGTCTCAATGACATAGTTAGTGATAATTCAATCAGTTTTTATTGGGTGTCTACCACATACCTCAGGGACTGGGCTCAGCCCTTTTTGTACACAGGCTTACGGACACCTCACTGTAATCCCATTAGGTAGAGGGATTTTCCAGTGGCTGGCCTAGAGACAGCGCCTAAGGAATGGTGGCTACCATCTTAACTCACCATTACTTTCAAGAATAACTTCTATATGAGACAATAAGAAAATTTTTAAAGTTCAATATGAGCCTCAGAATACAGATTCAGTTTTAGTACCTGGAGAAAGATGGGAAGGAGGCAGAGAGCCAGCTAAAATACACGCAAGGCTGCAAGAAGGAAAGTGGAGAAGGAAAGTCGAAGGACTGTGAGGGTGATTAGGAGAAAACTGGTTTGTTTAAATTGAAGAGTTTGTTCCCAGGCTTATCTGGAGTCCTACCATCCTAGGTGATGACCTAATTACCTCTGAAAAGTTCCACCTCTCAACAATGTCCCCATGGCAACTAAATTACAAAAGGAGTTTTGGAGGAAGCATTCAAACCACAGCAGTAGGAGTAGACCCCCACTCCTGAAATCACTTAATGAATCATCAAATTAAAGAACTAGTAGTTTATCCTCTGATACTTATAAAGAGATTGCTCAGATCAGCAAAATAATGTTTATTGTTCTTAACCACATGTACAAAGAGTTGTGCAACTTTTCCTTGCTGGACCTAAAGTAATTACCTAATGAGGAAAAGGTGCATTGTATCTTAACAGTTAAATAATGTTTCCAAGTTTGAAAGTATTTGTTTTATTTTAGAATATAATCACATAAAATTATCAGGTTCCTTTTTTTTTTTTTTTTTTTTTTTTTTTTTTTTTTTTTTTTTTTTTTTTTTATATTTATTTTCTTTTTAGTTCTCGGTGGACACAACATCTTTGTTTGTATGTGGTGCTGGGGATCGAACCCGGGCCGCACGCATGCCAGGCGAGCGCGCTACCGCTTGAGCCACACCCCAGCCCATATCAGGTTCCTTTTTGATAATGAATGCTAAACATTTGCTCATGTTTTTTCATCCGCAACACCAAGTTATTCCATTGAATTTCTTTATAATTGATTGTACCCAGCAAACTGACAGGTATACAGGGAGACTATTTCCTCCTTGATTACAAGATGTACATTTATTGAAAGAAAACTTTTGGCAACTCGGGAGGCTGAGGCAGGAGGATTGCAAGTTCGAGGTCAGCCTCAGCAACTCTGTGAGACCCGTCTGAAAACAAACAAAAAACAAAATGTACTGCACTGAGGAAGTAGCTTAGTGGTAAAGCAACCATGAGTTCAATCCCCAGTACCAAAAAAAGAAAAGGGGGATAAAAAAGGGAAAGAAAGAAAGAAAGGAAGGAAGGAAGGAAGGAAGGAAGGAAGGAAGGAAGGAAGGAAGGAAGGAAGGAAGGAAGGAAAGAAAAGAAAGTAAGTTTACCATACCACTTATTTAGCTGTTCAAAATAAATAGGTCTAAATGCCAGCTATCAGATTTATGCATGCTTGCTTTCATATTACCAATTTTATTTTCTTTTATGTCCCATTACTACTTCTCTCTAATTCATTCTTTTCATTCTAGGTGGTAGTCACTCACTTTGCTTTGGGAATGTACATGTATTTTCTCAATGAACCCACCAGTATTACTACACCATTTAGGATTGGGTATGGTAAAGTTTAATTGGGAAATGTTTCTTATGATCATTATCATAAATAAAACTATGTAGTAAATATGATTTCAAAACACTCTCCCCTCATTATCTCTAACCTTAAAACTTGTGAGGTGCTAACATTAATTCCATTTAACAGGCTAGTACTTGATATTTTCTCAGGCTCATATGACTAGTAAATAATGGAGCCATGGAATTTATTTATTTATGTATTTATTTATACAATTGTGGATTTGGTAGTGCTATATAAATAATTTAATGTCATGGGATTTAAAAAATTATCAGTTATCTCATATTTTTTATAAGTATGGACTGTATCTAGGTATGCTGAGTTGATAACTTTAGGGTACTATTAATGTCAGGGATTGTTTTAGTGTGATCTAGTGTTTAGCTTCGGTATCAGCTTTTAAAAACAAAAGTTAAATAAAAAGGTTTTTCAAGTGTGTGTGTGTATTTAATTTTCCCAACATTTTTTATTGGTGCACTACAGTTGTACACACTTGAAAAGTTTTAAAAGTGTGTGTGTGTGTGTGTGTGTGTGTGTGTGTGTTAACAGAAAACAGGTTCTGATTGTTCTTTATACGCTACTTGTGTACAGTATCTTTGGCAATTTTTTTCCAGAGGCTCAGGGTTTGCTTCCATCTCTGAGGCTTACCCTGCTGAAGCAGAGAAGTGAGGCCCTCTAGCTCACCAAGCTGAGATTCATGATCATCACTCTTGGACCTGACTAGGGGCCTCTGTGCAGATAACTTGGCTACTATCTTTTTGAGACTTAATTCCCTTTCTTGTATTCCAATTCTATTCATAACAATGATAATGTGCTGGGCTGGGTGGGGCACACCTGTAATCCCAGCAGCTTGAGAGGCTGAGGCAAGAGGGTCATCAGTTCAAAGCCAGCCTCAGCAACTTAGCAAGGCCCTAAACAACTTAGAGAGACCCTGTCTCTAAGTAAAAAATAAAAAGGGCTGGGGATGTGTGTGGCTCAGGGGTTAAGCACCCCTGACTTCTATCTCCTCGCCTCCAGTGATAATGATCACTAAAACTAGCATTTTATGGGAAGTCATTTTATGCCAGGTACTTGCTTAAATGCATTGTATGTATTATCTTACTTAATCCTCTTGATAAGCCCACTGAGGGGTTCACAGGTGGGAAAATTGAGCTCATACACATTGTACCTAGCCTGACTGAGGCAATTGGTGGCCCATGCGGGGGGACGCCTGAAGCTTGGAGGTGAGTAAAATTGCTCGCCCCTGAGGGAAGGCGACAGAATGGGTGACCATTTCAAAAAACAATGTGTTCTTGTTTTGATTTATTTTGTTTTTGTTTCAAGCTGCCTATCCCTAGAATTTTCTCAGGCAAACTCAGAAAAATGGTTGGCTCAAGGTTTGAAGTTGTTCAGCCCTGAGAAAGAGAAAATTGATACAACTATTTTTTGTTCCATTTTTGTTTCATTCTGTTTTGGTTTTGTTTTATGCTATCTTATTGAGTTGCATTACCTTTATAGTAGATTAGAAACTAGTAAAAAACAAACCGAAAGACTGTTAAGTAAATTGTTAGAGGTCCAGACTATAGTAGAAAACATATTAGGTCAAGCAAAAGAGAAGGTCTCTCGAGCTAGTCAGACAGAGGAAAATTTGAAGAAAGAAAGCTTAGAGGAAAAACAACCATCAGGCGGGGAATTACAACAGGAGGCTGCTACTAACTCCGTTCTATCACCAGAGGGCGTAATTCAACCAACAGCTCCATCTACAGCTGAGTGGCCCTCAACTCCCGTAGTTGATGGACAGAATCCTGAGGCAGGACCCCAAAGATTAGCATGCCCTGTACTTGAGCAGGCAGGAAGGCAACGAATTCACCGTGCTTTAGATTTCAAAACAGTGAAGCAATTAAAGGAGGCTGTAACAACCTATGGGCCTCAAGCACCCTTCACTGTGAGCATGGTCGAATCCATTACCAACTTAGACATGACGCCAGCAGATTGGGCTAACATGTGTCGATCTGTGCTAAATGGAGGACAATATTTGTTATGGAAGGTTGCCAATGAGGAATTTTGCATGGAGACAGCTAGGCGAAATGCAGCAGCCGGTTACCCTCAAAGAAATCTAGATATGTTATTAGGAAAAGGACCTTATGAGGGTCAACGGCAACAAATTGAATATGATCCTGGCATATACGCACAAATTGCTGTAGATGCGGTTAGGACATGGAAAACTTTACAGGGGCATGGAGATTTACAAGGACAATTATCTAAGGTAATACAAGGAACTAATGAACCTTTCGCTGAATTTGTAGATAGGCTTATTCAAACAGCTTCTAGAATATTTGGAGATACAGAACAGGCAATGCCATTTATAAAACAACTGGCTTATGACCAAGCAAATCGTTGCTGCAGAGAGGTCATTAGACCATGGAGACATGAAGATTTAAACACATATATTAAATTATGTAGAGACATTAATGAACAAGGGCAAGTCTTAGCAGCAGTACAACAGGCTTTAGATGCCAGGCCAAAAACATGCTATAATTGTGATCAAACAGGACATTTTAAAAGGAGTTGCCGCATAGGAGGAGGGTTTAACAAAGCTAGGTATCAAAGGAATAGAATACTGGGTATTTGCCCATGATGCCATAGAGGGAGACATTGGGCTAATGAATGCCGTTCTCAAACCACCATAGAGGGTATTCTGTTATCAAAAAATGGACAAGAACCAAGTGTTTACCCACGATATCATGGAGAAAGGCATCAGGTTCCATTGCCAAAAAACGGACTGGAGGGCCCAATGCTCTGGGGCCCAAAACCACAAATATACAGGGCAATAGAGAAACCCAGCAGCACCATCAAGGTAGTGCCCAGGACGCATTATCCATTAAATCCCTCATCAGACAAACTAGAGGGAGCGCAGGGCTTGACATCTGCGCCTCTGCCAGAGCAGTACTAACTCCAGAGATGGGAGTTCAAATCATTCCCACAGGAGTAAAAGGACCTCTTCCCCAAGGAACAGTAGGCTTATTATTGGGACGCAGTTCTTCTACACTAAAAGGACTTATCATGATAAGTCCTGGGGTAATTGATCCCAATTATGAGGGCGAAATAAAAATTATATCTAGTTCTCCAAGAGGTATATCAGTAATTTCACCAGGAGATAGAAAAGCACAGTTATTAATAATACCCAGCCTCCATGATAAATTTTCTAGTCGTACTGTAGAAAGAGGTTCCAGGGGATTAGGCTCCACAGGTATAGATTGGGCTATGCTGTCTTTAAATTTAGATTCTCACCCCATGCTAAAACTAAATATTCAAGGACATGACTTTAATGGGCTACTGGACACAGGTGCTGACCTTAGCATCATATCTATGATAACTGGCCAAAACTGCCAGTTATCATAGGCTGTTTTAAGTTAGAAAACTGAATAGCAACACTGAATACTGTAGAAATGCACTTTGCTCAGTAATACTTGAGTTGTTGCAATATTTGATTATCCATTTGGTTGTTACAGAAAAATTCTTAACTGTAATTGATGGTTGTTGCCGTAATAGTATATTGCCTGTATTTCTACCTCTAGTAATGGGCTTTATGTGCTAGATTTTAATATCCTTGAGCCTGGGCAAGTGCACAAGTCTTTTTATTTTTATTTTTTTAAATTTTTATTTATTCATTTATTTATTTATTTTAAAGAGAGAGGAGAGAGAGAGAGAGAGAGAGAGAGAGAGAGAGAGAGAGAATTTTTAATATTTATTTTTTAGTTCTCGGCGGCGGACACAACATCTTTGTTGGTATGTGGTGCTGAGGATCGAACCCGGGCCGCACGCATGCCAGGCGAGCGCGCTACCACTTGAGCCACATCCCCAGCCCCTGCACAAGTCTTTTTAAAAGAAACATGGTTTACATGCACAAACTGATCAGTTTTGAGAGATCGTTAATGCCCTTGAAGTGGTTTTTGTGGGTGTGAAACAAATGGTGAGAATTTGAATTGGTCCCTCTTATTATAGTATTGAAATTAAGTCTACTTAATTTATCAAGTCATGTTCATGCCCTGATTTTATATACTTGTATCTATCAATAAACATTGTGATACTTGGAAAAAAAAAAAAAAAAGAATGGCCAAAACATTGGACATTACAACAAGCCACTCAAACGCTTCGAGGCCTAGGAGTGGCAACTAATCCCCATAGAAGTGCAATGGTATTAGATTGGAATGATCCTGAAGGATGTGAAGGATCTATACAGCCATATGTATTGGATCATCTTCCCATAAATTTATGGGGATGAGATGTCCTAGATCAATTAGGTTTGACATTAACAAATAACATCAATCCTAATGCGCCCACTACTAGGGCTAGACAAGGCTTTAGGAAAGAAAAAAGATTAAGAGAACAAGAACAAGGTATGACAGCACCAATTCAAATAGATCAAGAAATAAATAGACATGGATTGGGTTTACAGAAAGGGCCAATGAGACAATCAAAATTACTTGGAAATCAGAAAGACCAGTGTGGGTTCCTCAGTGGCCCCTGACTAAAGAAAAGATACAAGTAGCCCATGACCTGGTCAAACAACAATTAGCAGAGGGACATATACAACCTTCCGTATCTCCCCATAATACTCCCATTTTTGTCATTAAAAAGAAATCTGGTAAATGGAGATTATTGCAAGATTTAAGAGCCATTAATAATGAGATGGTTATTATGGGACCTGCTCAATCAGGGATTCCTCAATTGTCTGCTTTACCAAAAACCTGGTATGTTTTAGCTATAGATATTAAAGATTTTTTTTTTCAATTCCAATTCATCCCGAGGATAGTCCACATTTTGCATTTACTATCCCTGCACTAAATCATGAAGGTCCTGATCAGAGATATGAATGGAAAGTACTCCCTCAAGGGATGGCTAACAGCCCAACTATCTGTCAAATTTATATTAACAAAGTAATCCAGCCACTTAGAAATCAAAATCCTGAACTACAAATATTTCACTATATGGATGATGTGTTATTGGCACATAAAGATAAAAACACATTGCTAGGATGTTATGCCACACTTAGAAATTTATTAAAAAATTATAATCTAGAGATAGCAATAGATAAAGTACAATTAAATCTTCCAATTAATTATTTAGGAGTTCTATTATCCTCAACCATGGTCCGTCCACCAAAAATTCAAATACGAGTAAATCAACTCAAATCACTTAACGACTTTCAAAAGTTATTGGGAGACATAAATTGGATAAGGCCTTATCTAGGCATACCTACAGGAGAATTGGGACCTTTATTTGATATTCTAAAAGGTCCATCAGATCCAAATTCACCCCGCATGTTAACGCCTGAAGCAAGAAAGGCATTAAAAATCATTGAAACATATATGGAAAATATGCATTTGGATAGAATTGATATAAGTTTGCCTTTATTATTTATTGTACTACCAACAAAAAATATTCCTACAGGAGTATTTTGGCAAGAAGGTCCATTATTGTGGATACATTTATCTTATTCTCCTAACACTATTCTTACTAGATATCCTGAGGCTGTAGGACAATTAATACTCAAAGGAATAAAAGCAGCAAAGGGAGTGTTTGGGATTTCTCCCAATAAAATTATTACTCCATATACTATGGATCAAATTGATGAGTTAGCTAATGATTTAAATACTTGGGCAATAATCATGTGTAAATCTAATGTTTCATTTGATAATCACTTACCATCTAATCCTTTGTTGTCTTTTTGGTCTAAGCATCCTGTAATTTTTTCCAAAAATGACAAGAAAAACCCCTATCATGAATGCTTCAAATATATTCATTGATGGATCAAATAATGGTACAGCAGCAGTAGTTACCCCTGATCAAACTTTTACATTTTTAGAACCCAAACAATCAGCTCAAAAGGTAGAGCTTAATGCAGTATTACAAGCTTTTATGATGTTTAAAGATTCTGTATTTAATTTATTTTCTGATAGTATGTAGTTAATGCTATAGTATCCCTTGAAGATGCTGGTAGGATTTCCCCTTCTTCTACTGTTTTCTCTTTGTTTTCCACTATACAAAGTCTAGTCTGGGGCAGAAAAGATCCATTCTTTATAGGACATATCAGGGCACATACAGTATTGTCTGGAGCCCTTAGTTTGGGCAATGAATTAGCAGATAAATCTACACATGACATACATATTTTCTCCACAATAGAAGAAGCTATAAATTTTCATAGAAGGTTCCATGTCAATGCTAATACTTTACAAAAGCGTTTTAAAGTAACTAAAGAACAAGCCAGACATATGATAAAGCAATGTCAAAATTGTGTGACATTTTTACCACAAGTTAATCTTGGAGTCAATCCTAGAGGACTGATACCTAACCATATTTGGCAGATGGACGTCACACACTTGCCAGAATTTGGAAAATTAAAATATTTGCATGTTACAGTTGATTCTTCTTCCAATCGATAAACAAAGACTGTTTGATATGGCCAAGTTCTATGCAGAACTCTAGCCTTGATTTCATCCTACACAATTATTAGCCTGTTTAGTTCAGTTCAATAAGTATTTATCAAACAGGAATGTGTTCATGTCTTCAAGGAGCATGTAGTCATTTGGGGAATGATTGTTGTTGTTGTTGTTGGTACAGTGATTGTCAAAAATGTGAAGGGTTTTGGATTTTTACCCTACTTGTAAGCTAGCAAGTTAATTTGTCATATTTTAAAGGATACTGGTTTAAGACACAAATCTGTCAGAGAAAAGGACCTTATTACTTATGGCAGGGAATTCAGCATGAACATCAGCATTTTTATGTTAGTTGTCCTTGCCTTCTTGTCCCTTAGCTATGGTGTAGACAGATTTGGGCAGAAGCCTGCACACAGTGGGTTGTGTTACAGGATAGAAACTCTGAGCTCAGGGAACTTGAATTTTACCTACACAGATATACCACACTAACATAAGATGATAAAATACTGCAAACTGAACATGGGATATATGAGAACGCTCTGCTTCCTTAGTAACTTTTCTATACATCTAAAGCTATTCTAAAATAAATATTTGTTAAGTTTTTAGAAAGCTTATCTCCTCTTTGTTCTGAAGGGGGTTTCTATTTCTATCTTCTAACACTGTTTGTTATACAAACACTTGTGAAAAGAGTTCCCAGAACAAAAGCAGAAATGCAAGCAATTCATGGAGTACCTGTCACCCAATAATATCTACTTTTCTGTCTACATTGTCTTCCCACTCTGCTGGCCTTGATTTTGACCTGATTGGTAGTAAGCTTTCTGCCACTCTAACAAATACCTGAGAAACATCAAATTATGACAAGGAAAGGGTTGTTTTGGTTCACAGGCTTGGAGATCAGTTGGTCCCAAAGCTTTGGGGCTAGTAGCCAGGCAGACATCATGACAGGGAACATGGGAGTATAGAGTGGAACCATCTGCTCCTCATGGTGGGTGGGAAGGAGAGAGAGGGAGAAGGCAAGAGACTGGAGTCCCAAAGTGCTCCTCCCCCTTTGTTTTGTTTTTGTACCTGGGATTGAATCTTGGGGCACTTAACATCCCCAGCCCTTTTTGTATTTTTTAAAATTTTGAGACAGGGTCTCACCAAGTTGGTTAGGCCCTTGTTAAATTGCTGAGGCTGGTTTTGAACTCACAATCCTCCTGCCTCAGCCTCCTGAGCTTCTAGGATTAAGGGCATGAGCCATCCTACCTGGCCACAATCCCCTTTGAGGGAATGCCCCTAGTGAACAAAAAACTTTACATTACGCCCGTCTCTTAAAAATTTCTGCCTTCTTGCCATGTGATCAATATTCTGGGTCAAATCCCCACTATCCACCCAATAATAATAATAATAATAATTGTTATTATTATTCCACTACCTTCCAAAAGTGCCACGTTGGGGATCAAGACTTTTTTTTTTTTGCACTGGAGTTTGAACTCAGGGCCTTGCACATGCTGGGCAAGTGTTCTACCATTGAGCTGCATTCCCAAGCCCTTTTGGATTTTTTAAAAATTTTTAGACAGGTGTTGTTAAATTTCCCAGGATGGCCTCAAATTTGTGATCCTCCTGGCCCAGCCTCCTAAGTAGCTGGTGTGAGCCAACACACCCAATTGGGAATAAGTCTTTAATACATGGACCTTTGGAAGACATTCCAGATCCAAACTACAGCAGCACTTAAAATGAGTGGCCATGGTTTCAATTGATAATTTTTGTATTATTAACTATTATGTATTAATAACTGTCTTGGAAGATAAATACATTAAATGCATCACTATAAGCATAGTTGTTGGGCTGGGAATATAGCTCAGTTGGTAGAGTACTTGCCTTGGAATGCACAAGGCCCTGGGTTCAATCTCCATTATATCTTCCTTTATAATGTAAACATATAGGGGCTGGGGATGTGGCTCAAGTGGTAGCGCGCTTGCCTAGCATGCGTGCCGCAGTGGGTTCGATCCTCAGCACCACATACGAATAAAGATGTGTCCTCCGAAAACTAAAAAATAAATATTAAAAAATTCTTTAAAAAAATAATGTAAACATATATCATGGAAGATATATGTTTGTACCAGGTGTGGTGGTGCATGTTTATAATCCCAGCTACTGTGGAGGCTGGAGCAGGAGGATTGCAAGTTCCAGGCTGGCCTAGGCAATTTACCAAGACCATTTCTCAAAATAAAAAATAAAAAGGGCTGGGGATGTAGCTCAGTAGCTCAGTGACAAAGCACCCCTGGGTTCGATTCCTTGTACCAAAAAAATAAAAATAAAAATAAAAAATAATACAAGTGAAATTAGCAAGCAGAGGTTTTACACTGCAGAGGACTTGGGTCTATGTGAAGAGCATGGAACTCAGAGTCCACATCTGGGGCTCAGGTATAGCTCAGTGGTAGAGCACTTGTCTAGCATGAGTGAGGCCTTGTGTTTGATTGTTAGCAATGGGAAAAAAAAATCACATCTGCAGCTTGCTAACTTCTTGGGACTGTGGCACAGGTCACATATGCACAACCACATGAATAGGCATATTCTCGAAAAGTGTCCTTAAATGATTTTAAGGCCAGGCCCAGGGGGGCCTCAGATATGCTTTTGGCAATGGGTAGCTTTCATGAAGGAGTCATGGTGAGCTGCGGCTAAGAAATTCTTGGAAATCTAGTTGTCCATCACTGTTGAAGTCCAGCTTCTTCATCATGTAGTTAAGGACACCAGGATCCTTCTGTTTCTTTGTGAAGGCAGCCAGTTCTGTACTCATGAAGTTTAGGAATCGCATCTTGGAGACAGTGCAGCTGCTCCCATTCTTTCCAGCATACTTCCACAAAACAGCAATCAGGGACTCCATGAACGACTCAATCTCTGTAGGGTGGGACATTTTTGCTGAGTTGGAGTGGAGCCAGGAACAGGCCATTGCAGCTGGGAGTAGTGCCTGACTGATGTTGGATCAGGTAATTCTCTTTTGAGGCTGTTCTGTGTGTTGGCTTCCACCTAGCAGATAATGATTGTATCCCTCCCTCCAGGGTGTGCTAACCAAATGTCTTCAGATATTGCCAAATGATCTCTGGTTAAGAACCACTGGTCTAGTATATTCTATTCATTAATCCTGTGCATTATACTCTAAAATTTCAAGATAGAAACCTCATACCATTTTCAATACTTAACCTTCAGAGGGGCTTAGTTTTCCAACTAATCTTTAACAAATGATAATAAAACAACTATGTTTATTTGTGGTGCTGGAGATTGAATCCAGGGCCTTGTACATTGCAAGGCAAGCACTCTACCAACTGAGCTATATCCCCAGCCCAACAACTATGTTTATAGTGATGCATTTAATATATTTTGTGTAAGATTTCCCCCTATCTTTTGTATTATTTCCAATCTCACGCTATCAAATGGAATCAGCATTTTTCAGGCTTCTTGTCCATACTGTCAAATTGATGATGACAACAAAAGTTGTATCAATTTACATTTCCATTGGCAACTGTTTCCTTATTGTGATTGAGAACCCTGGGCTTTGCTCAGCATGTGCTCTACCACTGACTTGCCCTGGGAGTCTAGCTTAGCACATCCTCACCAAAAATATATGTGTATATTTGTATCTTTGCTAATATAAGTTCTTAATTTATATATAAACATATTGTTCATATGTGTGTGTGTGTGTGTGTGTGTGTGTGTGTGTGTGTGTGTTACTAGGGATTTTGGGTACTAGGGATTGAACCCAGGGGCACTTAACCACTGAGCCACATCCCCAGCCCTTTTAAATATTTTATTTAGAGACAGGGTCTCACTAAGTTGCTTAGGGCCTTGCTAAATTGCTGAGGCCGGTTTTGAACTCAAGATCCTCCTGCCTAGGCTCCTGAGCTGCTGGGATTACAGGTGTGTGCCACCACACCTGGCTCTTATTTATATTTGAGCACTAGTAAGTATGAACATTTCCTCACATATTTTGGCTAGTGGTATATCTTCTTTCCTCAGTTATTCAGGCTTACTGCTCCTTTGTAGGTTTTTTTTTTTTATAATTCTCATCAATTTTTCAGAAGTCTTTATGTAATTTAACTTGGATGTCATAAGATTATTCAAAAAATAGCTCACATAAAGCATTTGAGCTTAGGCTTGGTTAAAGGTTGGGCAGATGGCAAAGGATTTATAGCACTGAAAAAGAACCAATCTCAAATGAAGTTCTCATTTTTTTTTTTTTTTACAAGTCCTTGGTTATCTTGTTTTTTTTTTTTGTTTGTTTTGTTTTTTTTTGTCTTTCTCCTTTCTCTTCCCTATGCCTTCTTCCCACCTCTCCACTCCCAGCCCTTGATTCCTGTTCCTCTCCATTGGAAACTCATTTAGATATCTTTTTGATTTCTTCATGTTTACCTAAGTACTTTGTCTTCTGCCCTAGTAGTTTATCAAGGTACTTTCCTAAACAAGGACACTTCCTTTCCTAAGGTGGAATACCAGTACCAAATTTTAAGATATCTTTAACATTGTAAGACAGTTAAAAAAAAAAAAGTTATGAATTCAATTGTTCTATTTGCTTCAAGTGTTTTTCCAACTTCAGTATAAAAATTTTATTGTGGCTGTCATTCCATTCTGCAGGGCTATTTTCTGGAACATGGTTGTTTATCTCTATCCTCCTTCTGACTCATCTAAGTGCATGCCATCACTCCAAGGAAGAGTCAAGAAACATGAACATGAGCTTTCAGAGACACCAAAACTATTTTTTCCATTGTGAACTAAAGGCTGACAAAGATTATCACTTTATAGTGGATAATGATGAAAATGAGCACTAGTTATCTCTAAGAATAATCAATTTAGGAGTTGGTGCAAAGGACAAATTGCACATTATTGAAGCAGAGACAATGAGTTATGGAGGCAGTCTGATTAAAATCATGCTGGCAACTTTGAAGTAGTCTGTACAGCCAAGGGTTTCCCTTGGGGGCTTTAATTTAATACTGCCTGTGGCCTTATAGTTGAAGCGTGGTTCAGGGCCCAGGCCCATTAGTGGACAGGACTGGACAGCTGTGGAGAAAGATGCAGAGTCAGAAGATGAAGAGGAGAAGGATGTAAAACTCTTATTTATCTGGAAATTGACCTGCCACTGGAAATGGTAACATTTTCAAGTAAGAAAAGTAAATTTGCTGCTGATAAAGATGAAGAATATGATGATTTTGTTGAGTATGAAACTGAAGAAAAAAACTCCACTGAACAAATCTATATGAGATATCAGGTACTCTAGTCAAAAATGCATAAAACTCAAGTCAGGATAGGAAAGACTCAAAATCAGCAACAACAAGATCAAAAAATTAAGAACCTCCCTCCCCCCCCCCAAAAAAAAAACAGTAAAAGAATAATTAAAACACCAAAAAGACATAATTCTGAAGAAAAAAATGCAAATATGCAAGTGAATATAGAAAAAGCTAGTTCTTTTCACAAATTGGAAGCCAGGTAAATTGTTTCTGTATGACTAATCAAGAGACTTCTCAAAGTCTCTGTGGCTGGTTTTGAACAATTATAAGTCTCTTTAATAAAATAGTTTAAACAAGTTGTTAAAATTTCCTGTCTTACCTGGTATGGTGGTGCACAACTATAATCTCAGCTATTTAGGAGGCTGAGGCAGGAGGATGGCAAATTCAAGGCGACCCTTGGCAATATAGAGAGACCCCATCTCAAAATAAAAAATAAAAAAGGGGGCTGGGGTTGTAGCTCAGTGGTAAAGCAGGACTCCAATCCCTAGTACTGAAGTGGAGGAAATTTTCTGTCTTGTTTCATTTCCATAACAGTTGATATCTGGCTGTCCTTTTTAGAATGCAGAGAGAACTTTCTTTACCATGTTCGATAAATGTTGCCCAGGTTCCATTGCCAAGAAAGTGTCATCTAAAAATGCCAGTTTAGGTTTTAAAGATGGAGCTCCTCTCTTTGCTTAGTTTTAATGTATGGACTGTTATTATAGGACATAATAGCAGCCATGGTCAGACATGGAAATGGTGGGGAGACAGAAAATATACAAGTGAAGTATTTTAACAAAATGAAAATAAATAAACTTGTATTTTTTCCTTTAAAAATGTTAGGGGGCTGGGGTTGTGGCTCAGTGGTAGAGCCCTTGGCTAGCACATGTAAGGTTCTGGGTTCAATCCCCAGCAATCATATATAAGATAAATAAATAAATAAAGCCATTGTGTCCATCCACAACTTACACACACACACACACACACACACACACACACAAAGGTTGTCAGGAAAAAATAAATCTTTAGATGTCTTTTATGACTTTTTTTTTTTTTTTTTTTTTTTAAGACAGGCTCTTGCTAAATTGTTCAGGTTGGCCTCAAACTTGTAGTCCCATTGCCTCAGCCTCTAGAGTAGCTGGGGTTACATGGATGTGCCACTCACTTAGTTCTATGCACCTTATGCTTTAAGTTTAGAAGGCACTTCTAGATTGGTAGTATTTAGAGTTGGAAGAGAAGAAAATGTGTGGCATACTTGTTACATTCTTAGATAACTATGTATGCTTCTACTAAGGGCAGAGAGAAATGAGCCTCCCTTATCTTTGTAAAAACACATTCTTTACTATTATAAACCAATGAAAAGCAAATATGTCCAGGTTTTGTTAAACACATTTGCTAGATTTTTAAGTGAGATATGCTAGGCCAGTAATGATTAAGGCTAACATTTATTGAGCATTATTCTGCCTACCAACTATTACATGGAGGTTGGAAAATGGAGCAAGGTCAGAAGTAGATGCATTTGACTTAAAACTCACGAATTCAAGATGAGAAGTCTACTCAGGATGACATATAACAAGAAGAAACCAAGAAGTTTCAAATGCAGGCCCTAAAATTTCACTGCCTAAAGCTCATTTGGCCATTTAAATTTTAACTAACCTGGGGCTGGGGTTGTGGCTCAGTAGTAGAGCGCTCACCTAGCAAGTGCAAGGCCCTGGGTTTGATCCTCAGCACCACATAAAAAAATAAGTAAAGGTATTGTGTCCCTCTGTAACTAAAAAATAAATATTAAAAAAATTTTAACAAACATGAAATAACTTTTAATTTAAAAGTCAATTCCTAAGTCACATTAGTCACATTTAAGTACTCAATAGCCCATGGGACTAGTGGGTACCAGATGGATAGCAAGCACAGAATAAAGTTTCCATCATTACAGGACATTTTGACATGGAACTAATGAAAAATTGTCTTTATGTTCACATTGTGATGCCAGATAAAGTCTATGGAATTTCTGACAAGTTTCCAAAGCTGTGAAACGAACTGAAAGTCATCCAAAATTGTGCAGTTTAGTTGTTTTTTTTACTTTCTGTTCAACCTACTTCTGTAACTCTAAGAAATTTTGTGGTGAATTTCTGCAGGGACACATAACAGAAAATGTTTAAGATAGATCAGAAAACCTATGCCACTGGCATTTCCTATGTGCCAAGCACCATGCTATTGCAACTACATCTAACCTGCAGGATAGTTCTATCTGTATTTATTTTTGTACTGGGAATGAACCCAGGGGTGCTTAACCACTGAGCCACATTCTCAGTCCGTTTAAATACTTTATTAAGAGATGGGGTCTCTAAATAAAGTATTTAGAGTTGCTTAGGGCTTCGCTAAATTGCTGAGGTTGGTTTTGAACAAGTGATCCTCCTGCCTTAGTCTCCCAAACGGCTGGGATTACAAGAGTGCACCACAGTGCCTGGCTATCTGGTTTATTGTTAATCACCATTTTGCAGATGAAGAAGCTGAAATTTAAAGGTAGAAGGTCACAAGCTAGCAAGGAGGAAGGCCAGGATTTAACACCAGGAGTGTTTATGGTGCTATTTGGCTCTGTGCCTTCTAGTTCTTCTCTTTCCTTAACTATAAATCTAAAAGGATCAACTTAGTGAAAACCTCAAAATCCTCTACTGTTTCTAAAACTCAATGTTCTAAATTAGAAATAATACCACCTATCTACCCAAGCTAATGAACTATGCATGAGTAGGAAGGGCAGTTTGCTATCTATTTTTTCCCCAAAGAATAATGCTTCCCTCTGTCGTGCCTCTGTCCTGAAGCTTTGCTTGGTTTCTCTTTATCTAATGTGGTTTGGATCATTTATAATCACCACACACCACAGACCCTCCCCCTGCCTAACTTGATAAGAAGCTCAAGGTAAGGGGCCATTCGCTCCAGGAATCCTAAAAACAACCAACCAGCTGCGGGTATATAGCGGGTGCCCAGTCCATGGACGTTTATGGAACTAAGTGGAACCGGACTGCAAGGAAACTGTGAATCAGCCGAAGAGCACGATTGAGGATATTACTCAGAAAACTGGCCTGGCCAAGAAGAAACCTGTGCAGGGGGTTGGAGATAAATTCTAACCAGCAGAAATCTCAAGCGGGAAAACTTTAGGGATAGAGTCCATGACGCTCGCAGGTGGCTAGCCCGCGGCCACCCGCAACACCCGCAGCCGCAGCCAACCCCACCCACAACGAGCGGCCGCCGCGGCCCCAGCTCCCGGCTCCCAGGCTCCCTGGAGCGTCCCGGGCCCGCCCTCTCCGGCGGCCGCGGCTGCGCAGTGGCGCGCGCCGCGGTCAGCTGACTGCTCCGGCCGGCACGTGACTTGTTCTGTGGGCTCTGGGGTCGAGGAAGCTGTGAGGCCGGAGCTTAGGTCCAGGAGGGATGGAGCGCTGAGCCGTTAACGTCTGCCAGGCCGCCCGCCTCCTCACCTGTTTCCGCCGCCGCCGCCGCTTCCTCGTTTGACACCTTCCCGGGTCAGTGAGCGATTGGCTATCCCTGAGGGGGACCCCTGGCCAGGCCCAGGCTTGCGCTGCTGTTGCCGCTGGGGAGGGATGGGGGCGGGGGCGGGCCCGAGACCATAGCGTTGGCGTTGGAGCTGGAGCCGGCAGGCCTGGTGCCTGTGTCTGCTGGTCACTGCTTTGGGCCTAGGTTCAGTCTCTAAGGAAGAGGAAGGAGGGAAAAGAGAAACAGCCTCAGGGGGTACTCAGTAGCAGAGGCCGAAAGGAGAGACAGAGCGGACTTGGGACCTTGCTTAGGCAAGGGTTACTGAGAATCCACGCGGTCTGATGGAGGGGATGGAAGGTGACAGAGTGGTTCAGGTGAGGATCTGGGGTGGTGTGAGTGAGGTCACAGGCAGCTCTAGAGACCAGGACTGGGTGTATGGACTTGTGTATGAGTAGGGGGTTGGCAGTTTAAAGGGCCTAACAGCTCCTCTGCACGCAGGGATTGTCACAGGGAAAAACAGGATCGGTCTAGGTAGGAGAAAGCACAAGAAAACAGGGAACTCAAAACCTTTTTTTGCTGTTTGTTGGTAGAATGGGGGAAGGGTAGGCAGAAATCTCCGAAAGGGAACTTGTGCAGAGAGTCTGTTAAGGCATATTGAATCACCTGCGAAACAGGAGTAAGAGGAAAGCTGATATTATTTTCAGAGGAAAAAAATCTGAGCGTTCTATCCTGAGGGTGCAGCAAGTTTAAACTAACCAACCTTAGGAGTTCCACCTAATGATATTGGGAAGGAAAGTCACATATGCGACACATTAAAGTACTCTGAGGATATATATAATTGTCAAAAAGAATGCAAAGTGTTTTGAAAGCGTGAAGCAGGAGCTATGGGAAATGGAGCTATGGGAAAATACCCTGGAGGCAAGAAAAATTGAATTGGGTCTTGTCAATCCAGTGGGATTTGAACTGGTTGAGGAAAATGGGGACACCTTTCTAGGCATGGAAAAGCAACAGGATTTGAGAGCCTGAAGATGAGGGGAAAAGTTTTGGAGAGTGGGGGACAAAGGCCAGGTTTGTGGTGGGTTGTGTAGTGGAACAGTGGGAAATAAAGTTGGGCTCAAATAATGAGAACTTTGAATGACTTTTATTTACTTACTCAACTAATGTATTGAGTACATGCTATATGCTGGTATTGTGGTGATGCAAAGATTCAGAAAATAAAAGATTTCTATCCACACAGAACTTTTAATAGTCAAATTGGAGGTGATAGAGTTTAGTAATGATCATGCAAGTGTGAAATGTGCTTTGAAGGAATATCAGTGGTGTGAAAGAGTTTACCAGGAATAAATTCTTTATGGAAGAATGTTCAAAGAAGGTTTTTTGAGCCTATGACTTGACCTGAGGTCTGCAAAGAGGCTGAAAAGGGGATGTGATGGTACCAGTGGAAAGAACCTTAACTGAGGAACAGTGTGTATGAGGAGGAATAAAGTGTTTGAGAAGTTGTTGGAGGGCTAGGGTGGCTGAAAAGTGGGTAGGGGTTATGAGAGCTAGGGTCAGGCCCAGTAGGGCTTTTACCCTGAAAGCAAAGAAACCAGTAATGATACAAGCAGTGGAATGAGTCAGACTGTGGTTTTTGAAGAGATAATTTTGTGAAGAATGTGGAGGGTGGCAAAAATGAATGAGAAAGCCAGCTGAGGAAAACATTGTTGTAGTCCATTGAAGGATTTGAAGGCATTTTTCTCTCTTTACTGGGGATTTAAGGAGAACTTTTAACTTTACTCACCTTGAGAAGATTAAGGAGTTGGGAAAGAGGAAGAATGATAGTTCTGTTTGTCCCTTTCCCTGAAGGTAGTTATAACTACCTCCTAAGCAGTCCTGAAATACACAGGGAGGCCTGGATTGTTTTGAAGTTCATGGGAGACTTTGTAAAAATTTATTTTGACCTTTCAAATGTGTTCCTTAGTAATGTCATCTGTTTCAGAATAGCTTTTGTTGGAATATAGTCACAGGAAGGAATCAGTTATCTTTCATGTTTTTTTTTTTTTTTTTGTTCTTACAGGTCTTTGAGGGATGGTAGTTGAAAATGCTCTCATTGAATAGATAGGGACCTATCTCGATCTTTGGAACTAGAAACAGAAGTAAAGTGATTTTGCTAAACTTGGCCTGACTTCCACAGTCTTCTGACTGCTCATAGATTATTCCTGCTGATTACCTACCCAGTACTTACTACTATTCAACATGTAGAGAGCAGGGTGAGTTTTTCAAAGTACCTTGTAATCTTTGATTTAGCATTTTGGGTGAAATTTCTCTAGGATAGCTTCAAGGGATTTGGGAGTCTGTACTTTAGAAACTGCTTCTCTGGGAGTTTGGGGAAAGCACTTCCATTTACAATCCAGTTGGGGGAGATAATAAGCAGCAAGGTGAGCTGAAAGTACTCAGTTTGCCATTCTCAGTTCTTTGGCAACAAGGGAATTTCAAATTTTTCTGAAGATGGAGCCTCAGGGTTGTGTCTCAGAACTCTGGAATCTCTTTCTCCTTTTGTTATTCTTTGCAGAGACTATATAAAATTTTAAGAAACAGTACTCAGGATACTAACTAAATGCTGAGAGCTATGTGACTAGAATAATTTTACTTTTAAAACTGGATAGGAAATACTCATTTTTATTTTTTTATGTATAAGTCTTAGGTGCCTCATTTATTTAGCTTTTGCAACCCAGAAAGAAGCTTCTGGGCTTCACAAATTTGATTCTGTGATTATTTTCACAACCTGTGAAATAATTTTATTGGCCAAAGAGCAAAACTGGCCCCAAAACAAAACTTCTGCAAAGGTAAACCTTTGCAAAAGGGTCTTTTTGCAGCTTACCTGTCCTTAGCTGTAAGTCTTGATTTTGCTTAGGAATAACAATTTTGATTGACAACAGTTTTGACTCAATAGTTTTGACTGAGCACATCCTAGTTTAATTTTGTTCTTGAACATATTTTGATCTATCTGCAGAATACATCTTTTCTACCTTTTGGATGTAGACTTACATACCATTTTAGTTATAAATCAATTCATGTTCAATTTTCTTTCTCTTTTTTTTTTTTTTTTAGTATTGGGGGTTAATCCCAGAGCTTCATGCATGTTAGGCAAGTGCTTTACCACTGAGATACATCCCTAGCTCTAGATTTTCATGTTATCAATGTTTTGTTTTGTTGTTTTTTTAAAAATATTTATCTATTTTTTAGTTGTGGTTGCACACGATACCTTTATTTATATGTGGTGCTGAGGATCGAGCCCAGGGCCCTCGCACCTGCTAGGTGAGCACTCTACCACTAAGCCACAACCCCAGGCCTGACATCAGTGTTTTTAAGAGAGTGAAAACGGGGACTGCAGTTGTAGCTCAATGGTAAAGTGCTTGCCTAGAATGTGTGAGGCACTGGGTTTGATCCTCAGCAGCACATAAAAATAAATAGATAAAATAAAGGTATTGTGTTCATCTACAAATAATTAAAAAAAAAAGACAGTGAAAACATTAGCATGATGCTTTTGGAAAGAGTTCAGGAAATGTAAAAATTTCCTATTGACATGAGTCTTAGAATTAGAAATTTCATTTTATTTTTTTGATAATGAAACAAAATTATTTTCCAAAGGGAGAAGAAACTACTTCTAACATTATGTGAATATGCACATGTGCTATAAACTTATTGAGTTTAAAAATGATCCAAGTAGGGGCTGGGGATGTGGCTCAATTGGTAGCGCGCTTGCCTGGCATGCGTGCGGCCCGGGTTCGATCCTCAGCACCACATACAAGCAAAGATGTTGTATCCGCCAATAACTAAAAATAAATAAATAAATATTTAAAAAAAAAAAAGATCCAAGTAGGCAGGAGGTTAGGTGCTTTGGTTATATCATGAGATGAAAGGCAGAATATTAGCTAGGTATCTAAAAAGTGATTGGTATCTGTGTGTATTTTAAAATAGAGAGTGTTGTGTCTTCTGAGGTATATTAAGTAAATTTATCAATGAACAGTGAAGTTATTTGTATATTAAGCTAACTAGCGGTTGAATTAACCTTACCATGAAAGGTTATCTTCTTGACCCAGCCTATAGGTCATTGTTTTTGCATGGGTGCTGTTGGTATTTTGGACAGTACTATCTCATGTTTAGCTTTCATCCATCAAATGCTAATTAATGATCCTCACATTGGGACAACCCCAAATGCTTCCATTTACTTCCAGACTTCTAGAGGAGAGGGATACCATTTGTTGCAAAACATGCATGTGGTGCCATCATTTATATGTTAAACAAATATTGAATATTGAAAATACAGAAGCTAAGAGAAAGGTCTTTTTTTTTTTTTTTTTTTTTTTTTTTGCAACAGGGGTTGAACTCAGGGCATCCAACCACTGAGCCACATCACCAGACCTATTTTGTATTTTATTTAGAGATAGGGTCTCACTGAGTTGCTTAGTGCCTCACTTTGCTAAGGCTGGCTTTGAACTCATGATCCTCCTGCCTCAGCCTCTGGAGCTGCTGGGATTACAGGCATGTGCCACTCTACCCAGCTAGAGTAATATTTTAATAGATTCAGTTCTTAATGTTTTAATGTAACTCCTTTAGTATGAACATACAGAAACTAGTCTGATATTTCTTTGAGGAACTTATCTGTTCAAAAGCTGCTTGAATAACTCAAATAGGTTTCCTGTACCAATACACTTGTTCAAGGTCACACTAGCTGTGTGACCTTGAACAAGCGGTGTCATTAACTCTTTCCTCTTCTGCAATAGGAGAGCAGTGATGATGTCTACTTTGAAGGAATTAAGTACAAAATTGCCTAACATATTGAATGAAATGCTTGTCACTGGGCACTGCACATAGTATATATTCAATAAGTGGTTGTCCTTACCATTTAACATAATCTCAAGCTTACTGGAGTTAAAAATAGGGAAAATTTATTTTGACTCTTTAACTTGATAAATTTCAGGCCAGAATACATTGCAACAGAGACATCAGCACCTTCTAGCAGAGTGTGGTACGGTGGTTCAGTGGAGATAAGTGATCAACCCAAAAGAAAGGGAAGTAACATTTGGGGAGCCATGAATGTAGATTCAGGGAATCCCCTGGCATGGAAGGAATTGTCTGCTCCCTTTGTCATTACTGAGTTGAGTTGCCTGTACAGAGAGGAGTCTCTGGGAGCCTAGAAGATTTTGATGACGACTTTCAGTAGTAGCCATTCAACTGTTCCCTATTGGCTATATCTGCTGTTTCAACCAGCTTTACTAGAAATTACTAGAAACTTTCCAACATTGTATTTTGTGTAACTACTTCCTACAACATATTTCAAGTCTTTTTTCCCCTGTATTTGGGTGGAGCCCAGGGCCTCATGTATGCTAGGCAGGTGCTCTACCCCTGAGCTACATCCCCAGCTCTTGTTTCCAGTTTTTATGACATCTTGTGTGAAAGGAAGGCTTTCCTTTTACACATTTATTTCTTGTCAACTGTGGCATGAAAAGAGTGTAGTGGTGTATAAAATGTATCTATTAAAGATTAAATTTTCTTTTATATTTAAGTATATTTATCCACTGAACTTGAGGTAGTCTTTAATGGGAGATAGAGTATTTATAAATATTGTTGAAAACAAAATATATAAGAGTTAAAATTTGTTTAATGAAGGTGTAAGTTGTGACAGTTTTTAAATCTCATTCCATATGAATCATGGAAATATTCCCTGAAAAGTAAAATTCCCCTTTTAGTTATTGGAAACATTTAAGCAAGTTACAATAGAGGTAAGGCTCTCCCACCATCCCATTTAAGATGCTTATGTTTTGAAGGATGAAATCTTTACATTCAAAGAGGAAATGGTCATTCTTTCTTTCATTTTATGCAGTGTAAATGATTTCTAGGCAATATGGCAACTAAATTTTAAAATGAATGGCTTAGCTGGGCATGGTGGCTTTAATCTATAATCCCAATGACCTGGGAAACTGAGGAAGGACAATTTTAAGTTTGGTCAGCATGGACAATTTAGCCAGATTCTGTGTCAAAATAAAAAATAAAAAGGGCTAAGTATGATGGTGGATGCTTATAGTCCTAGAGACTTGGGAGGCTGAGAGGCAGGAGGATCACAAGTTTGAGATTAGTTTCATAAACTGAGTGAGACCCTGTCTCAAAAAAAAAAAAGGGGGGGGTCTGGGGATATAGCTCAGTGATAAAGCACCCCTGAGTTAATCTCCAGTACTCAAATACATACATAAATAAATAAATAGGGATGGAGATATAGCTCTGTGGTAGAGTGTCCTTGGGATAATTCCTCAGTACCCAAATAAATATTTTGTGTTAAATGTTTCATACTGGTCAGTTTCACTAAAAGTTGAAGTGCATATTTGGAAGGCCATGTGATATTTCACTGATATCTGAGGCATCCATTTTCCTTGTGCTTGTTGAAATAAACTGCTTTAGTAAACTTGGTACAGTTGCCCTTTGGTGTCTGAGAGGACTTGGTTCCAGGACTTCTCACCGACTCCCTGGTGGATACCAAAATACAAGGATGCTCAAGTCTTTGTATAAAATGGCATAGTATCTACATACATTACACACGCTTTCCTATATACTTTAAATTATTTCTAGATTAATTGTACTGGGTAATATAATGATAAGGGTAAGAGTCTGCATATTCAGCACAGATGGGATTTTTTTCCTTGAATATTTTCATTCCATGGTTGGTTGATGCCTGAGATGAGGAATCTGTGGATATGGAGGCCTAACTAATTATAAGAACTGAAAAGAAAGTTGTTTGCATATTGGCCAGTTTCTAGGCTTAATATATTGTGAAAGATTACTGCATTTCAGAGACTGCAGTATTCTTGAAAGCATTAAAATCAGTTAAGGGTTGGAGCACTTTTTGGGGTGCTGCTGTTTTCTGCAGCCCTGTCATGGGTCAGGCTCGTACCTTCCATTCACAGAGGCAATGCACAGCAGATCTCCTGTTCAGGCTGAGCACCCCCACTTTTTGTGTTGTTGAATAAATTACTACATTATTGTTTTAATTTTACATTTTAATTAGTTGTGGTAGGAAAATAATTCATTGTTTTCAAACTCCTAGAACTGAGAGATACAGTATATAAAAAGTTCCTGAAGGGCTGGGGATGTGGCTCAAGTGGTAGTGCGCTTGCCTGGTATGCGCCGGGTGCGGGTTAGATCCTCAGCACCACATAAAAATAAAATAAAGATGTTGTGTCTACTGAAAACTAAAAATAAATATTAAAAAACTCTCTCTTAAAAAAAAAAAAAGTCCCTGAGGTTTGGACCCAGGTTTATCTTTCATTTCTCCTTCCTACTTGGCCTGAGGTCAAAATGGATGAAGAGTCCAGGAAGATTGTGAGGATAAAACATGAAAACTCAGACAAGGACTAGTGCTTGATGACAGTGAAGACTTGCAGATTTGAGTTGCATTTCTAAGAAGCAGGGTTAGGTGCATATGTTTTGTGTTATTCAGTCTTCTGTCCCTTAGAGAAGGAACACTGGTCACAAACCTATCTGATATTGTATGTAAGGTTGTACTCTGTTCTTTAATAAATTCTATATACTTTTAGGAAACTATATATTTTTAAATTTTGAGATGTCTCATTAAATAACCCAGGTTGGCTTTGAACTTGTGATCCTCTTGCCTCAACCTCCCAAGTAGCAAGGATTATAGGCTTTGTGCCACTACACTTAACTGATTTATACATTCTTCCTTTTCTGGTATTGGGGATTAAACTTGAATTTAATGGTGTTGTACCACTAAGTAACATACCCATTCTTTTTTTTTTTTTTTTTTTTTAATTTGAGATCAGGTCTCTAAGGTTTTAAGGGTCTTACTAAACAGAAGAGCCTGGCTTCAAACTTGTGATCCTTCTGCCTTAGTCTTCCAAGTTGGTATGGGTGTGTTTAGCCTGTGGCTAGCATAAAAGAAGGTTCAGCTAAGTGAGAAATCCGAAGGGAGTTTTGAATTAAAGAGACAGGCTCTAATTACCTTTAAACCAGCTTGAGCCTCCAGCCACCTATTATGGTAGCAGGTAGCAAGGTCTACTGAAGGGGGGGGAGGGGGAGGGAAGGGGGGGAGGGGGAGGGAAGGGGGGAGGGGGAGGGAAGGGGGGGAAGGGAGGGAGAGGGGGAGGAAAGGGGGGAGGGAGGGAGGGAGAGGGGGAGGGAGGGAGGGAAGAGAGAGAGAGAACATGCCAGGGAGTGGACTTTTATTGGGGAACAAAAAATTCTGTTCCATCCAATGAAGATTAAGGAGGGGCAGTGTCCCAAGGTCAGGTGTGATAATTGGGTCTTCGGGGTAGTGGCCAGACACGCTTCCACACGGACAAACCCTCCGACCTGAGAAGAGTAGGGAAAACTCTAGACACAAGGATGTGTCTAAGCGCCTCTCGCCCAGCCAGGGAGGTAACTCAAATCACGTGCAAGGATGGCCTTCCACAGGTGTGCACTACTGTACTTGGTTGAGTTATGCATTCTTTTTTTTTTTTTTGAATTTTTTAAAAATATTATTTTTAGTTTTCGGTGGACACAACATCTTTGTTTGTTTGTGGTGCTGAGAATCGAACCCAGCCGCACGCATGCCAGGCAAGTGCGCTACCGCTTGAGCCACATCCCCAGCCCTGAATTATGCATTCTTGAGCAAAGCAAGAGTTTACTCAGATTTCATTTTGTTCTATACTTGATTTCATATGTTGTTGTTGACTTTATTTTTTCAGCTTGTTAGTTGCATTCAAAAACGTATACAAAGTAGTTTGATATATGTGTCAGTATATGTGTGTATATATATATGGTTTCTAAATTTCCTAGAACAAAAAAGCATTTATGTGTTATAGAACTAAATATGCTATGTGGTTCTTGATGATATGACATTTAGCTATCTTTTAATAAGCATATTGCCATTTCTTGTCACATTGAACTCACTATATAATTATGAAAATGCCTGTTTTGGAATAGTGGCTCAGAAATCTGGCTGATCACCTGATTTACCTGAAGGACTTAATAAGAAAAAAGATAGTCCTGGGCCTCATCCAGTGTAGATTCAGGAAATGAGTAAAGGAGCAGAATAGGTTTTTGGATAACAAAATCTAATCCTCTCATTTTACGAATGAGGAAATTTTTACAGACAATAATATTCAGAACTGGGGATAGATCCCAAGGCTTCAGTTTCTCAGTGCAGTGCTCTGTCGGTTACACTGTGCTTTCTGAGGTTAGCATTTGGATTTTCTTTGGCTATGATTCCTAGTGAGATAAAAACTTTTTTTCTTTTTCTTTTTTTAAGAGAGTGAGAGAGGAGAGAGAGAGAGAGAGAGAATTTTTTAATATTTATTTTTTAGTTCTCGGCGGACACAACATCTTTGTTGGTATGTGGTGTTGAGGATCGAACCCGGGCCGCACGCATGCCAGGCGAGCGCTACGGCTTGAGCCACATCCCCAGCCCCACTTTTTTTTTTTTTAAAGAGAGAGAGAGAGAGAAAATTTTTAATATTTATATTTTAGTTCTCTGTGAACACAACATCTTTGTTGGTATGTGGTCCTGAGGATCGAACCCGGGCCGCACGCATGCCAGGCGAGCGCGCTACCACTTGAGCCACATCCCCAGCCCGAGATAAAAACTTTGTTGACCAACCTTGATCCCATGTTTGAGATGTAGCTGCTGTTAATCAGCTTTACTCTTCTGCTTTGTATCATCATCAGGTTTCTTTGTTATAATACCATGTTAATAGCTTTTAAACTTTTCACTGTTTTCAAGTATGAGAGTAATGTGCTAATAAGGGTTTTTTTCTTTGCTGTTGTTTTTGGAATGCATGCTTACATATAGAATTCATTATTTAAAAATTGAGAAACAGGAATCTGTACAAAAAATGAAAATAAAAACATTCATGAGCCACTCCCAAGAGGTAATCATGAACGGCTTTTAAAAAAAAACATAAATTAATGTTTTATGCTTATCTCTATCCTTATTTCCTTTATTAAAGTTGATATAGCTGGGTCAAAGGATATGCACATTTTTAGATAGTGATGATATAGTATATTCTAAAACATTTTAGATCTTTTATTAATGATGTCAAATTATTATAGCTTCAACAGTGCTTTTATTTATATAGGTACTGGGGATTGAACCCAGGGGTACTTTACTACTGAGCTATATCCCTAGTACTTTTAAAAAGTTTTTATTTTGAGACAGGGTCTTGGTAAGTTGTTTAGGGCTTGCTAAGTTGCTGAGGCTGTCCTTGAACTTGTAATCCTCTTGCTTTAGCCTCCTGAGTTCATGGGATCACAGGCATATGTCAATGCTCCTTGCTTTATCAATGTTTTTAAATGACTTTATAATTTACCAATCAAAATATCTTGCCATATGTTTGCAAATTAATGGCACATACATGAATGTAAGTGACATCTATTCAGGCTGCATCTGTTGTTGTTTTTCAAATAAAAGTGAGTATTTCTCCCTTTGTTACCAAACATGTTCATTGTTTTGTTCCATTCTTCATACACAGTATTCAGTCTTTCAGCCTAGATTTGTTAAATTTTTGGTGTTCATTGTTATTAATTCTGTTTTCTGTTAAATGTAAAACATAGGACTGAAAGAGGCTGGGAGGTTGTGGCTAAATTCCCACACAGAAATAAATAGTAATTAGTAAAACCAAAAACTCATGAATAATATGTATAACACAACTGGCTGAGACTTTAGTTTCTGACTGCAGTGAAGTAACTGGTACTAGATGTGCTTTCCCACCATAAACAACTACAAATGTGGACAAGACATAGGAAGAAACTGCTTCTAAGTAGTGGATAGCGAGCAGTACAAGAACTGAGAGAAAGGAAACAAGTGATGTGAGCTCTGTAATCTCTCCAGCTTTCTTCCTGTACATACATACTCTGCTCCATAGTTAGCAAGGGTAAAACCCAAGAAGAGCATATTGATCTTACTGATTTAAGGAGATTAGGTTTGGGGAAGGTTTATCTGGCTAGAATTTGCAAGTCTGATTGTCAGAGACATAAAACCCCAGAAAGTGACATAGGTCTCTCTCTAGGAGGATCAACAGGGTTTTAAACTGAACAATTGCTGGAGCTCACAGGATTGGGACATTCAATAAAATCCCCAGTGGTCAGTAACAAAACTAAATTAGTAAAGCTGAGGGCTCATTTTAATAAAGTTTAAGAACGAGGTTTGAGTAGATCAAGCTGATCCTCATGTCACTTACCTGCCTATCAGAACAAAGTACAACACTCTTAAAAGGAAGACAGCAAAACCCAGTGATCAACAATGTAACATTGTGAATTATAGTAGGCTCAATGACTTAACAGAAAACATGAACCTAATGAAGAAAGAAATGGAGAACGTTAAAAATGGAACTTATAATGTAGAAAAAGGTACCTGAAGTGAGATACTCACTGGATGAAATGAATGATAGATTAGAGATTATAAAGAAAGGTCAGCAAAATAAAATGTAGAGCAAGAGACTATCCAAACTTAATGCAGAGAGAAACAACTGGAGGAAAACAAACAAGCAAACAAAAAATGAAGCTCAGAGACCTGTAGAATAATATCAAGTGGTTTAAAATGTGATTTTATCTCAAGAGAAGGGAGCATAAAAAATTTTTGGAGAAAATAATGGCTGAAAAAAATTAAAGATTTGATGAAACCTATAAATACAGATCCAAGACACTCAGCAAATTTCAAGCAGGACAAATAATTATTACCTTGGGGTAGGCAAATTTTCCATCTACCACAGAAAGCATCTATTATTTTAAAAAATATACATTGGACGCTGGCAGAATTGAAAATTTCTATTCAGAAGCACCATTAAGAAAAGGTAAGCCACAAATTGAGAGAAAATATGTAAATATCTATGTAGTTTGGATATGGAGTGTCCCACAAAATTCCATGTGGACAGGCTTGGTCCCAGCGTGGCACTGTTGGGAGGTGGTAGGAAATTTAAGAGGTTGCCAGGGGTACACACCTGTAATCCCAATGGCTTGGGAGGCTGAGGTTCAGAGTCTCAGCAAACTCAGACCCTGTCTCTAGATAAAATACAAAATAGGGCTGGGGATGTGGCTCAGTGGTCAAGTGCCCTGACTTCAATCCCCAGTAACCCTTGCTGCCCACCCCCCACCCCCTCCCAAAAAAAGAAAGAAAATTTAAGAGATGATGCCTTGTTGGGAGGCTTTTAGCTCGTGGGGTATCTGTGAAAAATTATGCCCCTTTCATACCTTTTCTTTCTTTTTCTATGCGGCCACAGGTGAGTGCTTTTGCTCTACCACATGCTTCCGCCATGATTCACTGCATCACTGTAGCCCTGAAAGTAACTTGGCCAACCAGTGATCAGAGACTGGCACCTCCAAAACTGAGCCAAAATAAACCTTTTGTTTTTCTAAGTTGATTATCTCAGGTGTTTGTTTGTTTGTTTTATAGTACTGGGGATTGAAACCCAGAGCCTTGTGCCTGTTAGGCAAGTGCTCTACAACTGAGTTGTAATCCCAACCCACAGGTATTTGTTGTAATGGCATAAAGCCTACTAATACCATGTATGTATATCACAAAGAAATTATCAGTATACAATTTCTACAACTCAGTATTAAGTCATCTTATTATTATTATTTTTTTTAAATTGGGCAAAAGACTTGAAAAGAGACTTCTCAAATGAAGATCCACAAATGGCTAATATCATGGAAAGGTGCTGAACTTCATTATTATGAAAATGCAGGGTGTCCCTGCAGCCCTGGAATGGCTAAAAATGAGAAGACTGAGAACCCTAAGTACGAGTGAGCATGTGGAACAACTAGAGCTTGCATACCTTGCTAATAGGAATATAAAATGTTAGAATTTCTACTTAGAAATTCTATTCCTAGAATTTTACCCAGGAGAAATGGAAACACATCTTTACAAAAAAAACTTTGTAGAGGAATGTTCATAGTGCCTTTGTTCCTTTTTTTTTTTAAATATCTTTATTTTGCATTTATGTGGTGCTAAGGATCAAACTCAATGCCTCATGCATGATAGGCGAGTGCTGTACCACTGAGCCACAACCCCAGCCAAGCAGTTATCATTTGAATACCTACTTACAGATGAAGAAACAGACATAGAAATGTGAAGTAATATACTTTTATTTTTGAGAGAGAGAGAGAGAATTTTAATATTTATTTTTTAGCGGACACAACATCTTTGTTTGTATGTGGTGCTGAGGATCGAACCCGGGCCGCACGAATGCCAGGCAAGTGCGCTACCGCTTGAGCCACATTCCCAGCCCTGTTTTTTTTTTTTGGCACTGAGGATTAAACTCAGGGGCACTCAACCACTGAGCCACACACCCCAGCCCTTTTTTTATATTTTATTTAGAGACAGAGTCTTGCTAAGTTTTTAGGGTCTTGCTAAATTGCTGAGACTGGCTTTGAATTTGGTGATCCTCCTGCCTCAGTTTCCCAAGCCACTGGGATTACAGGTGTGTGCCACCATGACTGGCAGTGCCTTTGTTCAAATTAGTAACAATTCAGATGTCCATTAGTAGCTGAACAGATAAATTGTAGTATATTCATGCAGTGCTGTTCTAAGCAATAAAACTTAATTAAGTACTGATATACACAACATGGACAAATATCAAGGACATGCTCAGCAGAAGCAGCTAGATAGAAAAAAATACATGATGTATGCTTCCATTAACAATGAAATTTTAGATCATATAAAACTAATCTGTGGTGACATAAAGCAGATCAGCATTTGTCCAGAGCTGGCAATTGCGCAGGGATTGATGGGACTAGATGTGAGGGAAGGTTCTGAGATGATAGAAATGATAGACTTTTTTTTTTCTTCAATACTGGGGATTGAACCCAGGGTCTCAGTTTAGCAGTGGTTACACAGATCTATATGTATGCCAAAAACTAATTGAACTCTTGGATATATGATTATATATAGATTATATTTAAATAAAGTCGATTTAAGAAATAAATTGGGAAGTGAAAGGAGCCCACCAATTATGAGTTAGGTAATTTATGTTATTTAAGTCTCACATTATTTGTTTATCCAAGAATATTCAACAAAGACATTTTGAGACTCTATCATGCCAGCTTCTGTGCCATATATTGAGAGAATACCATGGTGAGCAAAAACTACCATGATTTCTACTTTATTTAGAAGGCAGATATTAGTAAAAAGTGTTCTATAGAGAATGTGCTATAAGAATATGTAATATTGTAATATCACCCTTAGCATATAATATATAGTCTCATCTAGTATATAACATGCTACATAATATATATCATCTGAGGTATTTTCTGTGCCTTGGTTTCTTTGTAATTACTATCCCTCTCATGGGGTTGTTTTTTTTTTTTTTTTTTTTTTTAAAGAGAGAGAGAGGAGAGAGAGGAAGAGAGAGAGAGAGAATTTTTAATATTTATTTTTTAGTTCTCGGCGGACACAACATCTTTGTTGGTATGTGGTGCTGAGAGGATCGAACCCGGGCCGCACGCATGCCAGGCGAGCGCGCTACAGCTTGAGCCACATCCCCAGCCCTCATGGGGTTGTTTTAATAAGTTAATGAATTAATATATGGGAAGTACTTTGGTGAAGTAGATAGGAAGCATCTGATCAGTATTGGTTGCTGCCTTTAGAATATTTGACGATCTTAATTGTCTGGTGTTGCAGAGGTACACCTAGGCTAGCTCAGGGAACACTGAATTAGGACCAAGGTTGGGATGATGAGCTAGCTAGAAGTGTTAGGTGCTTTTGAGATATCAGAGTGGAAAGGTAGTCAGTGGCTGATATTGTTGGGGTACAGTTATTTTTGTTGGAGGAGAGCCCAGGCTGACAATATAGTTTGGGAGTGTCCAGCATTTTACCTGGAATTGCCTAAGATGTAGAGAAAACCAACAGGAGAGAAACACATTTACACATTTGCACAAGGGAGGAATGTAGACTTGAGTCTGAGTCTTAAGAACCCCAACCTTTAGTCAGTGTGCCTATTTGATAATTTTTTCTTCTGTTTAGCATATGATGTATCTGCATTTATGTTTGATTTCAAAAATACAAGATGAAGCAAAAGGAAATAGTTAGCAATAAAAACAAGTAATTTGGCTGGGCATGGTGGTGTGTGCCTGTAATCACAGTGGCTCAGGAGGATTGTGAGTTCAAAGCCAGCCTCAGCAAAAGTGAGGCGCCAAACTTGCTATCTCTAAATAAAATATAAAAAAAGGGCTGGGGATGTGGCTCAGTGGTTGAGTGCCTCTGAGTTCAATCCCTGGTACCAAAACAAAATCAAACAAACAAACTCCCCTGCAAAACCAAGTCATTTGAAGCAGTGGAGGTGTTCAGGTTCTTGTTGAGTTCCTAACCATTGGCCACTTATTTTAACTCTTTCCTCGCATCTGAGAGAAAAAGGGAAATGTGTTTAGCAACATGGATTTTATTTTCTCAGCCTCCCCACTCCCCAAATAGTACAGTGTATTCTCAAATAGTAAAATGTATCCCCAAATAGTAAATTATGTCTACATTTTATTTTCAACTAAGTTAAATTATTCTTAAATTTCAAGAATTTTTAAAAAAATGTGACTCATATAAGTTTAACTGTGGACATTGTGTGAGGCTCTGGGTTCTATCCTCAGCACCAAAAAAAAAAAAAAAAAAAAAAAAGCTTCGGGGGATAATGTGATAAGTGCATGATAGTGGCATTCATAACGTATAAGTAAACAGGATATTTCCCTCCTGGACACTGGGGAGAGCCTGAGAACGAGAATGTGTTAGGGACATAGTTAATATAGTTACCTCCAAAAAGATCTAGGTCATCATTTTATTCATTCCTTCCAACAGTTGTGTAAAGAGGTTTGTGGAATTTCCATTTTGCACATGAGAGGACTTACAAGGGGTTAGAGTAAGGGTTTTAATTCTTGTGAGACTCCAAGTTTTTGTGTTCTTCTATGATCTGACAGGTTAGGTCCCTTGAATCTCTAAATTTTTTTTTTTTAATCTTTTTGTGTGGGGTAACCATTGTTCCTTTTAGGAGGTAGGATAGTTTTGGATACCAGGTTCTGTACTATTTTAGAAATTTAGAAATTGTGGGTGAAAATAGAAGAGTCAAGACACTTTTATGTAGCAGAATCCATTAGACTTCCAGGGTACTCTGAACTTGGAACTGAACAGGGTGAAGGGGTTCTGGGTTGCTTGTGGATCTCTTCAAATGGAAGATCTCAGGCATATGTGACTGCAGAGCATTCTTCTTTCCTAACCTGACACAGTAAAGAGAACATGGCCTTTATAGTCAAACACAACTTGGATTTGAATCTCATCTGCCAGTTGTGTGGCCTTAGATAAATTACTAATCTCTGAGTGTCTCATAGGGTGATTGTAGGAATTAACTAAAGTAATGCATGAGAAATGTGTAACACAGTACCAAACATAAAGGGCATATTTATTTATTTATTTATTTATTTATTTGTAGTATGGTGGTACTCAGAATTGAACCCATGTGTGAACTACCATTGATCTACATCCCCAGCTCTCTTTTTACTTTTTATTTTGAGACAGGGTTTCACTAGGTTGCTGAGGTTGACCTTGAAATTTGCCATCTTCCTGCTTCAGCCTCCCAAGTTCTTGGGGCTATAGGATTCACCACTGCATCCATCTTATTACAGTCTTTGAAACAGGTGCAGTTTAAATAATAAAACACTGCTGTCAGGGAGAATTGCAACACGTGACTTCATTACCTGTCATTTATTGGGGAGGTATAAAAATGTATTTCAACAGAGCTAGTTGTATAAAGTAAATACAGTAAAAGCTCAGTTTTCCAAAAACCATAGTCACTTTGAAGATCTGGATTACTAACAGAAATTTAAAGATGCCATTGGATTTTCTTAATAAACTGAGGAATTTAAAATACTGTGATTGGTATTGAGCTAAATAGCTAGATTTGGTTAAATGCAAGAGTATTAGATAAAGGAAACCAGAGATAGGGAAATAGCTAAGGCCAAAGTAGTCAAAGGAAAGTGAAAAGGGTACCAGTAGTTGGAGCAGTTTTAGTGAGGTGACCTAAATGTGGTGGAGCACAGAAACCAGATGACAGGAAGGCAGCAGATAGGTCCACAGCATTTCATCAGAAATTAATTATAAAAGGCAACTTCCTGCATAGGTTTTGGAGTTAGTATAGGTATAGTCTAAGCTCCTATCCTCTAACATTGTTAAATATATGCAACATTATTAAATATATGGACCCTAAAGGAGGATTAACTTGATTGATTATTCTGTTCTCTGAATATGCCACCTGATAGTTCACTAACATTTTATAGTTTATAAATTTTACTAAGCAGTGTTATATTTTAACTCATAAATTAATTACATTCTTATAACAGTTTGAGATTTTAAAAAAATATTTCATATACAGAAAAATTCAAATATTGCAAATTAGCAGACATCCACACATCTACTACTTAGATTTAATAGCTATTAACATTTTGCCATGTTTGCCCCAGATTGATTGATCATCCATTCATCCAGGAGGAGGTAGGGATGGATCCTTCCTTCCCTCCCTGAACTCAGGCTCTTGGGCATGTTAGGCAAATGTTCTACCACTGAGCTACATCCACAATCAAATCTTTTTCTTAAATAAAATCCTGAATTCCTGAAATTACAGGTGAGTGTCACTGCACGTGGCTTAAGTTTACTTTAATGATACCATACATAATGAGTAGACAGATTTACTTTCATTAAAGTGGGCTACTGAGATTATAAAAGTTCATTACGATTAACTATATTTTGAAGAAAATTTATAAAGTCCTTTCCCATTCATTATCTGATTTTGTTCTTAGGACAGCTATATATTCAATTTACAGACATGGAGACCAGTTTCAGAAGAGGTTAAATGAGCAGTAGTGGTAGAGAGCTTATGATGGTTTTCCTGAAGGCAATTAGATTGGAAAATGATACTGTAATGTTACAGTTTTATGAGTTATTTTATGTTGTATTTTTTATCTACTTAGATTCTGAGTAGATTTATATTTTACCCACTCCTTCCTGTGTGTATTTGGGGAGGGGAGGAAGAGGAAGGAAAAAAGATTGTAGAAGAGGGTTGGATGTATTTTAATGGGAGTCTTTGGGAAGAAGGATCCACAGCTGCTTCTGTAACTCAGCTTCAGTAGTATTTTTACTCCTTCCCACAACCCTGTACTTGAACAAAACCAGGTAGGTTAGCAAGACACTTTTTTTTTCTTCATATGTTTGATGGTAACTAAGAATATATTGGAGATTTGAGGAGATTCCTCTAGGTTGAGTATGGATAATCATCAATTTGACTACTTTGTAGGATTTTCTAAATTAGTGTGGCAAATTTATTTGGTCACTACTATTCAAGTACACTGATTCAATTAAGTCTTTCTTGGGTTGATTATGCATAGTTTTAATTTTTTTTCATTTTGTTTATTTGTGTTAAATTTAAGGGAAATAAATAAATTTGTGACCCTTGGATTTGGTTGAATGAAAACTTCTGATTGGTATTTTGGGTAGTCTCACTTCTTGAATAATTTCTATTTAGGATGTTATATAATGTTGAAAACATTAAGTAATTCATATATTAGGTCTTTTTGCCCTTTGGTTCTGGAGATTGAACCTAGGTCCTCATACATGCTAGGTAAGCACTCTGTTATTGAGTCATATCCCCAGCCCCTATATTAGATCTTTATCATCTTTTTTTTTAGTGTCACAAATAGATCACAGATATATTTACTTCCAGATAAGTAAATATGCTTGATGCTTGATATCATATGCCAGTGTTAGATTACTTTTGAAACAGGTTTGTGCTAGCTTTTTGTCACTGTGACAAAATATTTGGAAGAATCAATTTAAAGAGAAGAAAGGTTTATTTTGGCTCATTGTTTCAAAAGTTCCAGTCTGTGTACACATGGCCCCATTGCTTTGGACTGCAGTGGCGCAATACATCATGGAAGGAACACATGGCAAAGTAGGACTGATTAGCTCATAGCCGAGGGAAGCAAAAAGGGAGAAGCTAGGCATAGTGGCGCATGCCTATAGTCCCATCTACTTGGGAGACTGAGGTGAGAGAATTGCTTGAATCCTGGAGTTTGAGGCTAGCCTGGGCAACATAATAAGACACCAGTTTAAAGAGTGAGGGAGGGAGGGAATGGCCAGAGTTCTATGTCTACCAGTGACATAACTTTCTCCATTTAGGCCCAGTAGCACCATGGGCTGTGGACCATGGGTTTATGGAGTACATTTTAGATATAACTTTATCATTTATCCTGTGACTGAAACATTTTAGAAATGAATGATATTAAATATACTTTTGTGTGTTTGCTTTGTTTTACATTATAGCTTCTTTATTGATTTCCAAAGAAGTTCCTGGTAATAAACATGACTGAATTCTGGCTTATATCTGCTCCTGGGGAGAAAACCTGTCAGCAAACATGGGAGAAACTGCATGCAGCGACCTCGAAGAACAATAACCTTGCTATTTCTTCCAAGTTCAACATTCCTGACTTAAAGGTAAAGCTGCACTGTGTAAGAGTATAATCAGGAGTGTAATCAAAGTGTTTGGAAACAGGAGGGGCCAATTCTTTCTTTTGGTAGAAATGAGATACCCAGTTCCTTTAGTAGAAAACCCTCTTATCTCTAGTTAAATCTAGTTTCGTTTCTTTGAGATGTTGTAACTACCCAAACTAAATAACATTTTTTTTCTTCCTAGATTTTTTTTGTGCTTTTTGAAATATGATTTTCAGAGTTGAAAATCTTAGTAATGTATATGTATATATGTATATACATACATATATATATATATATAATTTTTTAAATAGTTGTAGATGGACAGAATGCCTTTATTTTGTTTGTTTATTTATATGTGTGTGAAGGATTGAACCCACTGCCTCACACTTGTTAGGCAAGAGCTCTGCCATTGAGCTATAGCCCAAGCCCAGAATTAATTTTTCTGTTAATTGATACTCTGCTAACACAGTAAATGTCTTACTATAGCACCTACTTAATCATATTTGCCAAATCTAACCTCATTACTTAATCCATTTAATCTATTTACAATTCTATTCTGATCTGATCTACTGATGCTAGAGCAGTAATCTAGCAGCTTCCGTGTGAAACAGGCTGCCAGTAATCAGTTGATGAAGCTGCTAGTAATTGGTTTAATGAACTTTTGTTAAGAATGGTGATATTTACATTTTGCTAGTTAACTAAGTAAGGTGGTTATATACAATATTCATTTAAGACTTACTGAGGGCTGGGGATGTGGCTCAAGCCGTAGCGCGCTCGCCTGGCATGCGTGCGGCCCAGGTTCGATCCTCAGTACCACATACAAACAAAGATGTTGTGTCCACTGAAAAGTAAAAAATAAATATTAAAAATTCTTTCTCTCCTCTCTCTCTCTCTCTCTTAAAAATGTTAAAAAAAAAAAGACTTACTGAACATATTCAGTGTTTGATATTATTTTTGGAGTTTGGACTCCATTTGGACAGGATGTTTCTTCCAAAATAGGATCTTTTGCATGCAATTTTGCATAGAGATTCAATTATACATCCTCAGATGCACATCCATGGACCTCCTGCTAAGGATCCTTGTTGTAGAGCAGGACTTCAAATGACCAACTGTCACTAGACAGTACAAATATAGGCATACCTTGAAAAGTCTTCATATCCTAAATGGTGCTTGTACCCATGTATCAGAGGATTCGTTGTATGTATAAATAGATTTGAAATGTCTGACAAATATCTTTTTGGTACACTTGCATGTTATAAAATAAAACATGAAGAATTTAAGATTTGTGGGCCCTTTAAATCAAGATATTGTATAATCTTGTAAAAAGGGTGGGTAGGGATGAAAGCTAAATAATAAAATGCCATCTTTCCCTTCCAGGTTGGCACACTGGATGTCTTGGTTGGCTTGTCAGATGAACTGGCTAAACTGGATGCATTTGTAGAAGGGTAATGTACATATATGCACGGGGTAGTGCAAAATGAGAGACATTATTATCATGCTACCTGGACATTGGATTTGTTATCACATATATACTCTGTTTATAGGAATAGTTTTAGAAAATAATGACTTTTTTTCTTTATAAAGCAATTTTGTGAAGGTACAGTTTATGTTCAAGAAAATATACCGGTTTGAAGTATGAAAATAATATTCTTTTTAATATCTTTATTGAGATAATTTACATGTCAGATAGTTTACCTATTTAAAGTGTATACTTCAGTTATGTTAAATACAGAGATGTGTTACCATTATCACAATCAGTTTTAAAACATTTTTATCGCTCTCGCTCCTTCAATAAAACATCCTGTTCCCATCAGTAGTCACTCTCTGTGCCCCACTACCCACTGCTCTACTGTCTGATATTATAGATTTGCCTATTCTGGACATTTCATAAAAATGGAATTTAATATATGGTCTGTTGTGATTGGTGGGTTTTTTTTGGTGGGGGGAGTGCTAGGGGTTGAACCTGGGGGTACTCTACCATTGAGTTATATCCCCATGGTGCTACTCCCCACCCACTCCTGCTTTTATTTTTTTGTGTGCTGAGGATTGAATCCAGGACATGCTAGGCAAGCACTCTACCATTGAGCTACATCCCCAGTACTCCTGGTCTGTTTTAAAAGTTTTTTATTTTGAGATAGGATCTTGTTAAAAGTTGTCCAGGTTGGCCTTGAACCTGTTACCTTCCTGCCACAGCCTCCTCAGTTTGGGATTACATTATGAACCACTGCTCCTGGCTAAGACTGGCTTTTTTGTTTAGCATAATGTTTTGAAATTTTAGCTATGTTATAGCAAATATCAGGATCTCATTTCTTTTTACTATCAATTCTATTATCATCAAATAATATTATCAAATAATTGATTTGATATTAATCCACTCATCAGTTAATTGGACATTTAGTTTGTTTCTTTTTGGTTTACATGAACAATATTGCTATGAACACTTGCATGCAAAGTTTTTTGTGTTCAGTGTTTTTTTTTTTTTTTTTGAGAGAGAGAGAGAGAGAGAGAGAATTTTTAATATTTATTTTTTAGTTTTCGGCGGACACAACATCTTTGTATGTGGTGCTGAGTATCAAACGCATGCCAGGCGAGCGCGCCTCCGCTTGAGCCACACCCCCAGCCCTCAGTGTTTTCATTTGTCTTAGATATGTACCTAAAAGTGGAATTTCTGGGTCACTTAGTTCTTTTTTTTATAATATTTTTTAGTTACAGATGGACACAATATCTTTATTTTGTTTATTTTATTTATTTTTTTAAATGTGGTGTTGAGGATCAAACCTATGCCTCACATATACGAGGCAAACTGTCTGCCACTAAGCCACAACCTGAACCCTACTTGGTTCCTTTTTGAAGAACTGCCATATTGTTTTCCAAAAATTGTATTTTCAACATTAGTGTTTAAAGGTTGTAATTTCTCCATGTTGCTACTATCAGTCTTGATTATATCCATCCTAGTGGGTATGAAGTAGTGTCTCATTGTATTTTTGATTTGCACTTCCCTGATGACTGATGATAAATGTTGAGTTTCTTTTCATGTGTTTATTGGCCATTTATTTTTCTTCTTTGGAAATGTCTATTTGGATCCTTTGCCCATATTTAATTGGCTTATTCTTCTTTTTATTATTGAGTTGTAAGTGTTCTTTACATATTCTAAATACAAGTCCTTTGTGAGATATGACTTGCTAATAATTTCTCCCAATCTGTGTGTTGTCTTCATTCTCTTTTTCTTTCTTTTCTCCTCCTCCGCCTTCCCCTCGTCTTCCTGCTTCTTCCTCTTCTTCCCCTTCTCCCCCTCTCCCTCCCCTTGTTCCCCTCTATGGAGATTGAACACAGTGATGCTCTACCACTGAGCCACATCCCTAGTCCTTTCTGTTTTTTATTTTGAGACAGGGTCTCAATAAGTTGCTTAGGGCCTTATTAAGTTGATGAGGCTTGTCTGGAACTTGTCATCTTCCTAACTCAGTCTCCTGAGTCTCTGATATTACAAGTGTGAACCAGCCCCTTTTTATTTTTTATTTAAAGACAGGGTCTTGCTAAGTTGCCCAGGTTGACCTCAAACTTTTGACCCTCCTGCCTTAGCTTCCTGAGTGGCTGAGATTACAGGTGCACACCACTGCACCTACCTTGTCTTTACTTTGTTGATTTTTGTTCTAGAAAGCACAAGAATTTTTAATTTTGATGAAGTCCAATTTATCTACTTTTGTTACTTGTGTTTTTGGTGTCATATCTAGAAAACAGTCACAGTATACATCTGTGTTTTTTTTCCTAGAGTTTTATAGTTATGGCTTTGATCCATTTTGAGTTCATTTGTATAGATGGCATGAGATAGAGCTATCTCTTCATTCTTGAGTTTGTGGACACCTAGTTGTCCAACAGTGATAGAGTGTTTGCCTAGCATGTCCTGGATTTGATACCCAACAGTGCAAGGAAAAAAAAAATTAGGAACTAGTGCGTATCTCAGTGATAGTTGTCCAGGCACCATGTGAATTATCTTGGCATGTTTCCTGAAAATCAGTTGAACATAATAATGAGGGCTTATTTCTGGACTCTCAGTTCTGTTTTATTGATCTGTTGTTTTTATCCTTTGCTATTACTGCATTATCTTGATTATTGTGGCTTCATAGTAAGTTTTTAAATCAAAGTGTGAGTTTTCTTCTTTTCAAGATTGTTCATTCTTGGTTTCTTGCATTTTCAAATGAATTTTAGGATTGCTACATCAAGTTTCTGTGAGTCATCTGGAATTTTGAAGAGAATTGTGTTTAGTCTGTGATTCAATTTGGGGTATATTGCCATCCTAACAATGTTGTCTTTGATCCATTTTTTTGAAGATGCTGATACTTCTGTTTGCAGAATTTAGTTATAACTATTTAATATAATGCTTATTCCATAAGCCCTATATTCCCTTTACTACTTAATTTCTAGTTTCATATGCTACTTATAATACTTAAAGTGACATTAATGTATACAAATAATATATGATACATGTCAGCTGTACACTTGTCAAATCTGTAAAACAAACATTACATGTTGACTGTTTGAAGAGCTTACAGTTAATTATAACTTCAATTATAATATAGTTTCTAGTCTAACCTTAATTAAAATAACTTTAAAAACTGCAAAATTCCTAAAAATTTTTAGGCTTAGTGAAATAGAACACACCCTCTTTGTGTATTTGTGTGAGAGAATGTGTGTATTTACCACCTATTGCCCCAATGCTTACATAGCACTTGAACCCAAACCCTCTATGGGGGGGAGACTAGTACCCCCTAATTTAAGTATAACTTCAACTATAATGAAGTTTCTAGTGTAATTGTCAAAGCAACTTTACAAACTGCAAAAATTTTGAAGATTTTTAGGTTTAGTGAAGTAGACCATCTCCTTATATATATATTTTCTGTTACCAATTTTTCCCCAATACTTTACATAGCAATCAGAGACAAAATTAATTACAACTTCATGCAACTGTATTTATTCTGATAGTTAATATAGCTAATTCATTAAAGTAAAGCATGAAAACATTTAGATGAGTATTTTAACATAAAATTTTAGTCCCGGCCTTTTAATTAATTTATACTAGAATTATACATGCAGTGTCCTCACCCCAGTGAGAATGCTGTCTATATCAAAAAAAGGAGCAAGTTTCAAGTCAACTATCGTAGTAGCTCATAACACCTTACTGAACCACATCTACATGGGATATAGTATTGATTAAAATTAAGCAATATGGGGCCAGGGTTGTAGCTCAGTAGTGGAGCGCTTGCCTAGCGTGTGTGAGGCACTGAGTTTGATCCCTGGCACCACATAAAAATAAACAAATAAAATAAAGGTACTGTGTTCATCTACAATTTAAAAAAGTATTTTTTAAAAATTAAGCAATATGAACAAAAGTTCAACAGTCATACTATAATAGGGTGATAAATTTTGTGCCAGCTATTGCAATCATACAGTTAACCCAGATTAATACAATTTGGCATAAAATGTGTTTTAAATGTATTACAATAAGGTTAAGTCGTAACTAAGCTATGAAAAACTTTATTTAAAATAAAACTCTGAGTAACCTTAACATACAATAGCTAAGACACAAACTTTATGAGATATGACTTGTAAATAATTTCTCCCAATCTGTGAGTTGTCTTCATTTCTTTTTCTTTCTTTTCTTCTCCTCTTTCTTCCTCCTTCTCCTCTTTCTCTTCCTATTTTTCCCCTTCTCTCCCTCCCCTTCCTCATCTGTACTGCAGATTAAACATAGTGATGCTCCACTACTAAGCCATATCCCTAGCCTTTTTTATTTTTATTTTTTGTGGTGCTGGGATTGAACCCAGGGCCTTGTGCATGCAAGTCAAGCACTCTACCAACTGAGCTATGTCCCCAGCCCCCCTTTTTATTTTTACTCTTTTGTTTTTTGGTAATAAGGATTGAACCCAGGGATGCCTCAGTATGCTTAGCCATAAACATAAGTACTTAAATAGCAAAACTATAGCCTAAAACTCAAAGGACTTTACATATCTCTAGAGGAACCTGTTCTATAACTGATAAACCCAGACTCATCCCAGCACTTTTTGCAGTATTAGCCTATGTACTGCCATCTTCAGTAAACCCTAGTATGGTCTTATTGTAAACACAAATATACATAAAAACATTAAGTCAAGATGTAGATTATAAGGTGGAAAGAAATGGGCTACATTTTCTATTTTAGAACATCTCAAAATAGCTCTTATGAAATTCAAGAATCAAAGGCAGATTTAGTAGTAAGTTAAGAATAGAGAGCCTAACTAAATAGGGATATAAAGCTCATACATACCATCTGTCACCCTCCTGAAATATTATAAACTAAAAAATATAATTTTATTAACACATAAGAAGACATAAGTTGTAACAAGGTAAATGTACTGGAGAATATGTTTGGAATAACCAAAATATAGCTTAATATAAAAGTACCCAGCCTACACCTAAAAGATTTCACATAATTTGAACATTTTGAACTAATCTTAGCTCACCAACCTTACAAACTCCAATATTATTAACAAAACATTTATACCCAATAAAAATTTAGGTGATAGAAATTACTGGAGCTATGGAGACAATACCATAAGGGAAAGATAAAAGATACAAAAGCACAAAATAGCAGAGACTGTTACCTTTTACATAATTACTAACCAGAACTTCACAGAAAGTACTTAAACTAAGAACTCTGAAACCAAATTCATCTATGTAATGAAATTGTGGGTGGCTTATGAGTGGAAGTTTCCTAAACTTAAGTTTTGTCACTTGAAATTCAGTTTCACTGTATTTTAGCTGAAGATGGGCATGGGTATAACTTTCTGCATTTTGATTAATTGGTGGAATCAATCTAAAATTCCTTTGACTCTGGAATGCAGATTGTTTAAATGTATATGGACTTAGTTAAATGCTGTAATTTGTAAAATTCAGAATTTTGGAGAATCATTTGCTTGAATTTTTAAGGGAATAGGCTTGAATAGAAGGAGCATTTCCTTAAACCCTGTGTAGACAGTTTTCTCATTTATGCCTTCAATTTGTTTCTGAATTAATTTGAACCATCCTAAAGCAACTGCTCTGGCCGTAGAGTCTTAACATCAGGGTTGCAGAGAGAATCTTTTTACCTAACCTAAGGAAGTAAACAGACTTCATGTTGAAGATATGGTCCTGAATATTGAAGGCAAGAAAGCCCCGTAGGAGAGAGTTTTATAGTAGGCTAGTCAAGAGATATTAGAAGCCTCAAATGTGGCCAACTATTTGGTTATAAATGGAAAAGAGAAGATAAAAAGTAGTAGATTACATTTAGGATTTTAATTCCATATATCCATACAGAGTAAATAATTATTATGAATTATTTAATAATTAAAATAAGTAAAAATACTTATTGAAGAAATTACTCAGAGGACAAACTGATGGAAAAAATAGTCTCTTGATTTCTGGATTATAGGGGTTTTTTGTTTTTGTTTTATTTGTTTTGTTTTTATGCTGGGAATGGAATCCAGGACCTTGAGCATGCTAAGCACACACTCCACCACTGGCTACACTCCTAGCTCAATTATAGGTATTTAATTAAAAAAGAGCTTAAGGAGACTTATTTTTAGTTGTAATCCCTGAGAGGCTACTGGCTTCCTGAGGTCCCCTCTACCTCATTCATTACAGTTTTAGGTCATGACAACCAGAGAGACCGAGAAACAAAGTTCCTGGGAATACAATTATTAACATTATATATGGAACTTTATTAATCACCTTGATGACTTTTTAAAAAATTGGTTCTGAGGACTGAACCTTGCTCTACACTAAGCTACATTCCCAGCCCTTTTTATTTTGTATTTTGAGGCAAAGTCTCACTAAATTATGGAGGCTGGCCTTGAATTTGAGATACTCCTGTGTCAGCCTCCTGAGTTGCTGAAATTATGGGCATCTGTCATCATACCTGGCTGACCTTGATGGCTTATATAGGTCTTGTCAATGAAATCTGAATACAGTTTAAAGTTTGTCAAGAGCTTTTAGAGAAGGGATCTGAAAAAGTTGATTTGAGGCAAATGTACTAAGCTTGGCCAATAGAATTGAAAGTTACCTACACTGTTTGTCAGCTCTTCTTTTTTGTGCTGCTCTGCAAACACCATCTTTTTTTAGTCTACCTGAAAGATATGAGAAGCATAAAGATCCTATGGTGGTGGTGTTAGTCCTTGGTGGCCAACTGATAGATGGTAGCTCAGTGACCCTAATGATTCAGCTTTTTTAGAGTCAAACATGGTGATATGTTGATATCGTAGTTTATGCTTTCTCAGTAATCTAATCATTAGGTTTTTGTTTTTGTCTTTTTTTTTTTTTTTTAGGTGACTGCATGCATTGGCATAGGTACTCTCGTAAAGATGCATAGGGAGATCATGGAAACAGCCAAGTTCATATACAAACCCCACATTCAGCATATTGAATAGTTAAGGCTTGCTTTATTGTTTCTGAAATTGTTTTACTTTCTTAAGTTTGAAGATCACGTACTATAGGATTGTCATTCAAGTTTAGTCCTTTTGTCATATTTTCCTGGCCTTTCATGTTTATAATGTTTATACCATTACAAATTTTCCAGTTTCCTCTCCCAGCAATTGAGCTACCAGGACTTCAGTGTGTGTCCTAAGACTTTTTTTTTTCTTTTTAAAAATATTATTTTAGTTGTAAGGGACCTTTATTTATTTATTTATGGTCCTAAGAATCAAACCCAGTGTCTCACACATGCTAAGCAAGCGCTCTACTACTGAGCACAACCCCAGCCCCTCCCCTGAAGACCTGTTTTGAGAATGCTGTATCCCTGTCTAGAGTCTGCACTGAGGAGAGCTAGCTGCACTCTTGCCCTCCCACTTCCTAGCACAAGCCCCCTTACTCAGCATGCCGCTTTTGTGAGACTTAGCTTAACCATTCTCTGAATCCCATGCTTTTCACATATTCTTGTCTTGATGCAGATGATACCTAGTGGCAATGATGTAGTTTCTTCCTATGCAGCCATCCATTCAGAATCCTTCCTATCCTCCTTTGCCCATATCCTGAACTGCTGTTTTCTTGATTATAGTAGCTGGAACTGATCTCCCTTTTTTTATGCTTCTCTGTTTGTAATCTCAGCTGGCACTTAACCCAAATTGTTTGTCATTTATATATCTTTATATCTCTCCAGATAGATTTTAAACACTGTTAAAGTAGTGATTTTGTAATTTTCAATTTAGTCAGGACCTAGAAGACCCCTGGGAAAGGAGAAAAGAACCCCAAGAGTCAAGAGACCATCTAGAAACATGGGTCTTGTGACTTTGGATAAGTCACTGATTTTCTTTTTTCTTTTTTTTTTTTAAAAGAGAGAGAGAGAGAGAGAGAGAGAGAGAGAGAGAGTTTTAATATTTATTTTTTAGTTATCGGCGGACATTACATCTTTATTTGTATGTGGTGCTGAGGATCGAACCCAGACCGCACGCATGCCAGGCAAGCACGCTACCGCTTGAGCCACATCCCCAGCCCCTCACTTATTTTCTTTATTCTTGTCTTACTTATAAGAGATTGACAAGATCAAATCTAAGTGCCTTCGTGATGTTGGCAATATGGTTTCTTCTGTTGCATAAACTACTTGCAAATAGTAGTTGCTCCAAATAAATAAATGCAGGACCCCAGCCTTCTTCACAAAGTTGTTTTGTTGACTGTACTAAGTGAAAGTGCAGTGTCTTCGTAGTAGATTGGCGGTATGTACCTTTTTTGTTCTTGGCCCTTGTCCATTGTTAATTTTCTCAGCATATAATATATGGCTATTCACAGACTATTTTTCTCTAGTTTCCCCCTATTTCCTTTCCAGGTTAATAAATACATTGCTTATAGTCTCCTTAAAACCCTACAGCTATTTAATTAATATTTGCACTTAACAAAATCTTGATGTGTTTTATTGTTAAAATGTTACATATAAAATAGAACCATTTCTTCTCTATTATATAGATGTATATAATGGGAAAAAATATATATATGGTTAAATTCATGTATTTTTGTAATATAGTCATTGTATAGCATGGAATATAGGTATTTTTCCTGAAAATGGTGGTGCTGTTTTTTTTTTATTCCCAGGGTGGTTAAGAAAGTGGCTCAGTACATGGCTGACGTATTAGAAGATAGTAAAGATAAAGTTCAGGAGAATCTTTTGGCTAATGGAGGTAAGTTAATGTTTCATGATTCTATAATTATTAACTTATGTAAAATGAATGACTGAGCTAAAAAAAGGATGTAAAAACAATCTATATATGTTAAATACAACAGAAAGCCATTAAATACAGTTGTTACTACTAAATTTGGTGATATTGTCAGTTATATCCTATTCCCTGAACTATAACCTATGATATGAGGTTGAGTTTTCTGCCAAAGCAGTATTACAAAATTGTACCTTAAATGTTCTGGAATTTGTTTGCTAACTTATGTTTATATCTCCACATTACATTTCTCAGCATTGTTCTCTAGCTACCTGCTATCTTTTCTAGCTTTTTATATTTAATAGCGTCTAACTGCTCAAGCCCTAGAATAGAAATTATTAATTTTTAAAATGACTTTTTAAAGGTGGACACAATATCTTTATTTATCTTATTGATTTTTATGTGGTGCTGAGGATCAAACCCAGCACCTCACATGTGGGAGGCAAGCACTCTACCACTGAGCTATAACCCCAGCCCTGAAATTACTAATTTGATTGCAGAGCAATGCCTCTTCCTCTCAAATTTGAGTATGACTTCTTGGTACCCATAAAATAGTCTATGGGCATCTCCATAGCTGCAAGCTAATATTTACAGAGCTTGCTCTGTATAATAATGGTTTTATACAGACAGCTTTGACCTCTTTGTTGATATTTTTACTTGGATTCATTGTTCTTATGAATTATTACTTTAGCATTTCTTTCATTTTAAATTAGGTCTATCTTTAGATGTTATTATAGTAGGAAATAACCCTTTTCATTCTATTCTGTATTGCCCTCAGTGGTTTTTAAATCCAGTGTTCTTGGAGTCTTATTTATTCTTACAAGTAACAGATGCTCAATAAATATTCAATTACAATATAGTAATTTAGTCTTGCTTGTTATAGTAATTATCCTGATCCAATTGCTTGCTATTTCTGTTAACTTTTTAGAACAAAATAGAAGGTATATATGTTGACTTGTGATACCTTCATTGCTCTTCAGTATGTGGCATGGCAGTTGACAATTTGGTTGTCAGCTGCATCTGAGATTGCTTTTTGAAATACCTGCTATTGCCTCCTTGGTATTATGTAAAGAGCAATTGAGGAGAGAGATATTTGATATGAATTATTTTTGGCAGTTAGCTTTGTCATACTTGACATTTGTTTTTCCTAGCCTTGATCCTCTTGGACTTGAGGGGCGAAGTTATTTTGATTACTAATGCAGCAGTTGTTGAATATCTGTTTTTTTCAGTTCTTCATTTGAAAATGAAAGGCTTCATGTTTCAAAGATTGTTGGTATGTAAACTTAGAAACAGTCATCACATGGCTTTAACAGATAAACTTATTTTCAATTTGGGGAAATTATCAAAGAAAGAACCTTTTTGTCAAATCAGATTTATCAAGGACACAATTTGAAGTAGTTTTTTAATCTTTGCCTTTCACCTTCATATGAGGCACATCATGGATATGTACATATTCCACTTACTAAATTGTCAAAATAAGAGCATCTTTATATATGTTGAATTTTTCGTAAGAAGAGTCTAGAAGGTAAATTTTGATTAATTCATGTTGCTTAATCTAATTACATGTTTATTTAATCAGGACTCTTCAGAAATGACATCTTTGCTGATGTTCTCAATGTTGATTTCAGCATTAAAATGTACTGCTGTGTGAAAAATCCGTTAAAAAAAATATTGTTGCTTCTCTTTGGTAATAAATATATTCCCTTATTTCAGTTGATTTGGTTACTTATATAACAAGGTTCCAGTGGGATATGGCCAAATATCCAATCAAGCAATCCCTGAAAAATATTTCTGAAATAATTGCCAAGGTAAGATAAAAATTAGGATAGGTCGTACATACTGATTTATAGTGGCTTTTATAATTTAGTTATGATACGTAGGCTTTTTAGGCTTTTGATATGCAGTTAACTTACAGCTTGTAGTTAAAAATTAAATGATCCCTATTACAGTGTGAGATGTTAAAATATATTAGATTTTTGTGATGCTGAGGATTGAACCCAGGGTCTCACACCAAAAGGCAAGGTATATAAATTTTAAAGATGTTATAAAGTATAATGTCAGTAATGTAAGTATATGGATTATCTAAGTTGGATAGTTTACTTATTTACATAGCTACTTAAATATGGCATCAACAGGGTTTGAATGAGAAACTTTAAAATTCTATAATTATTATTTATACAAGTTTTAAGGATAATTTAGATCATGTAGAATAAGGAATTGGAATCCAGTAAAGATTTATGAGTTATCCAAGTAAATGATAATTGCCACTTAGGTATGTATGTATGCAGTACTTTTTTAAACATTAAACCTTATGGGTTCTCTGACTCCTTCTGACTAATAGTATTGACCCTTTGCTCCAAAGTGCCTATGTTCATGTACCACATGATTTTTTGTACAGTTTTCAGAGAGCACATGGACACTGAAGCCCATCCATTAACTCACCAAGGGCCCCTTTTTATTGAAATGTCCTTCAGCTTGAGAGAATATGTAAAAGTCTTAGTACAGACCTTAATGAAACAAATAGACAAGGACCTGTTAATTTGCTAGCATTCTTAATGACCTGTCTGGAGGGAAAGTATGGTTTAAATTATTGGGCAGACTTCCCTTGGCTCCCAGTGACTTTAATTGTACAGTATGTTCTAGAGTTAAATGAAAATGAATTAACTATCAAAAAATTTTATCAGGCTGAAGTAATCTTTTTTAATGCAGTACTGGGAATTGAACCCAGGACCTTACACATGCTAGCTAGGCAAGTTCTCTGCCACTGAGCTTTTTTTCTGTTTTTGGTAATGTTGAGACAGGGTCTTACTAAATTGCCCAGGCTGGCCTCAAACTTTGTTATGTTCTTGCCTCAATCTCCGAAATAACTACAATTATAGGTGTGCACCACCACACCCTGCTAAAGTCATTGTGTAATTTAAAGAAAGTGATTCTTTTACAGTGACTGAACCTTACTGTCTTTGGATCCTTATCAAGGATTTAATCTGCTTCCCTATACTTTTATAGATATTGTAGAGAGGTGAAGTGTAGTGACTTAACCTAGCGCAACACATGGAACTGATTCAGAACCATTTCTTCAAATATTAACCTACTTTATGTTTTCTCCCTAAGTAGTTAATAGTTTTAATCCTCTTTGGAAAATCAGCTTTTGTAACATTTATAAATTCAATTACATTAATTTTATTGAGGAAACATTTTGTGTAATTATAGTGGAATTTTTGACAACAAATTCTATGCAAAATTCTTTAGCCTTGTGAATTGAAGCCTTAAAATTAATAAACTTCAAATCCAGTGGCCTAGATCCCATATACATGCTATTACAAAGTAATACAGTAATAGGTTGATGTACATGTAGATTAAAACATTAATAAAAAAGGTTCATATGGAAATTATCCTATTAAAAATGAAGTTGGTTAAAAAAAGGGAATTGGTTATTTAAAAAATTACCCTTTAAAGTTGTGCTTTTAAAGTAATAAGATAGTCTTACATCAGAAACTAATGTGTTTTGTGGGAAGTTAAGTTCAGGTACTTTAATTTTATTAGTAGAAGCAGGAAAATTTTGACTCTTTCTTTTCTCTTTTGAAGGGAGTAACTCAGATTGATAATGATCTGAAATCTCGAGCATCTGCATATAATAATCTAAAAGGAAATCTTCAGAATTTGGAGCGAAAGAATGCGTAAGCATAGCAAGTATATGTGACTATTAAGCATAGGGGCAGCATGCTAGCATCATTAATGAGGTGTTGTTGGGAGGTCCAGTGTAAGCTGTTTCTATAATCAAAATGGTGTTTTTTTTTTTTAATATCATGGAGAAAGTTGAATAAGGTTAAATGTGTAGAATTCAGACAAGTTGAAAACAGATGTGAGGCTGATTTATTGTGTTTGCTTCATAAATAGTACTTGTGAATTGGGTTCTGGTTTATTCATTTATCTATTCGCTCTTTCTCAGAAAAATTCTAAAATTAACTTTTAAATTATGTTTATAGTGTCTGCATAGCAATAAACTGCTTAATTCTATAGAAGAATTCATTTATTATGTAATAATTCTTTGACTTATCTGTTTTCTAAGTTTAGATTTTTTTCACACATCAGATTTTCTTAAACTGTTTGGGTTGATCTCCTTGTACTGTAACTAGAACAAGGGTAGTTTTAAGCATATAACTATTCAAGTTGTATGTTCATAAACCATAGGGAAAGTTGATTGGGAGATCATTAGTGATACAAACAGGACAAGACATTTTCGTCATGGCAACATCATTACTAGAATACCAAATGAAGTCTGATTTAAAAGTTGATTATTGGGTTTAGTAACAAAAATTGCCTGGTATCAAATGAAACCTAGAGAGATGGAAGAAAACCAAAGGTCAGCTTAAATGTCATAATTACAATGAAATGACTTATGAATAGCATCTTACCAGTCAAGATGTAATCAAGAGAAAAGCTGAGTTATAATCATTAATCATACAGAAAGGTAGATACTGGAGGCAAATTTTGATAAATGTTGCCATTTCTTTGGTTGTAAGATTGGGATATATTTGGCTAACTGTTGGCTTCTTATAAAGCAAAAGTGCTAAGACTAATTCTTCTTGAGATATGTATGTAGCAAATGTGAATATGATCAGCTTGCTGTTTCTTGAGTTACAGAAGCACATAATTATCCACCTAATGATTTTTTTTTCCCTCTTTAGAGGAAGTTTGCTAACTCGAAGCTTGGCAGAAATTGTGAAAAAGGATGACTTTGTTCTTGATTCAGAATATCTCGTCACATTACTGGTTGTAGTTCCCAAGTATGTTTTTCTATTACAAAGGATTTTACTTGTTAAAATACAAGATTAGTATCTGGTATTGCAATATAAAGTTTTCCTTAAAACCCAAGTATAAAACAAGTATAACCTTGTTATTCATCTGTCAACTAACATTTTCTCATAAAGTCAAATTTGGTGTATAACATGGTTATAGAGATACCAGTTATAAATTGAGATTGGTATAGTTGGATCATCAAAAAATGAAGTAATGCCCAATTATTGGATTTTTAAGAATTCAGATTTTATATTTTTTTCAAAATAAATCTTTGGGTTTGTTTTCCTGAAAAATCTTTATGACTAGTTAGGATAAGTTTAAACACTATAGGAAGCAAAGAATGAATTAGATTGTGATGAGCAGGTTTTTTTGTTTTTTTTTAAATCTTTAAAGTTTTTGCAAAGGTAAAATATCAAACTTAAAATAGTTCTTAGTACATGAACATATTAAATTCTCTAATTGTATTTTAAGATAGTCTTTAAAACTTAATATCCATATACCATAGAAGAGTATTCTTGATCTGCAGTTATACAGAATGAATTTTACAAATACAATAAATATATTTGTATCCTTACTTGACACATAACAGTATAGCAGTTGACAATAGTAGCTCACAAAAGCAAAAAGATTAGCTCTGCAAATTTTTTTCTGTAAAGGGCCAGATAGTAGGTGTTTTGGGCTTTGCCAACTGTCTGATCTCTGTCACAACCACTTAGCTTTACTATGTCAGCTTTGTGGTTATAGCTGAAGCAGCCACAGACAACATAATAGGTCCTAGAACAGACAGACAAAGCATCTCCATGGAATTCATAGTGGCTACGACATTAGCCTGGCTTGTATACTTTTTCCCTTTTACTGCAGTATCCAGACTTTTGGATTTTTGCACATGGAGAAGAGCTTAAAACTAAGGGTTTGGGTTCAAACCCTTAATTTTGTGTTTTGGTTATATAACTCCCCTGCTATATTGGAACACTGGTTATTTGTAGTAAATACTGTGTTTTTGCACCAATAGGAAAATTACACTATGTAAGAAAATAACCTTTGCCATATAGCAAAGGTTATTTTCTTACATATATTCTTACATATTATTTTCTTCAGCCTTTATTAAAAATTTATGTTTAAAACCAGAATTTTTTAGTTTTCTGTACCTTGTAGTTGAAAACACTAAACCTACATAGTGCACCTTACATAATGAATTATTCTCTATCCTGACCTACAAACACTATAATTATTTTAAATCTCAAACATAGTTGTCTCTTTACACACTTCCAGAAGCCACTGGCCTCTAGAGAAGGTGGTTGCACAATGTTCTGTGGTGACATAATTTACTGTCACTTGATTTACTTGCTACTTCCTGGTACTCTTTTGCTTTTTGTACTTTTATTCAGTCCTGCTAATGGCCACTAAATAGAAATGATAGTGATTTCAGTATGACCTTTTTCTTGTTTTTTAAATGAGGCATAATACTTACCAATCATATAGTTTGAAAATAATATAGAATGTATATGGTGCTCTGCTTCCTTTCCATACTAAGTTCTAGCATATGCTGCTTTTGCATTAGTTACTGGGTATAAGAGGGTGGTGATCTGTACTTCCTGCATCACTCAGTGAATCTGAAATTCATTTTCAGTAGAAAACTTGAAATTGTTACGTTTATTTGACGTATTTCCCTGAAACCATATATCCTATCTGTCCTGTAATTTTTTTCTTCCTGGATATGGCAGGAAGTAGGACTTGTTTTTCTTTTCCAGTGCTTATTGTATCTTTTCTGCAGGTTAAACCACAATGACTGGATTAAGCAGTATGAAACACTAGCTGAAATGGTAGTTCCGAGGTCTAGCAAGTAAGTAGCAGTCTTTATAAGACTGTTTATTTCCTAGAATTCTTCTTAGAGTTTGGTTGTTGGATTAGAAAATATCTTTGCATCTTTCCTTTGTGGTAGATTTATAATTTTAGAACGATCATTTTTAGCTTATAAGTGAAATATATTAACATTAGCTATCATAATGTTAGACTTGGAAGGGACTTGGCACAGTCTTTTTCACCCATTCATGTTTATAGACATAGAAATTTGAGGCCAGCGAGGTGAAGTAGTTTGCCCAGAGTCACACATATCATTAGTGGCAGGGCTAGAACTGGAACCAGGTCTCTGGTGTGGTGCTTTTTCTGCTCACTGTGCTGTCTTTAGAACAGTCCTCATTCTCTGTGTGACTGTAATTTTTAATTTTACCTTGCAAAGAAAGCCTTCCAGGTGGCTCTTAGAGTATTGATCTCCAAACATTCACTGTCACTTGAGCATAGATTTTGCCAAATCTGTACACTCCTGAAAAACCAAAAAACTAACAAAAAACTCAAACCAGGTGTAATGATGCATACCTGTAATCCCAGCCACTCAGGAGGTTGAGGTGAGAGCATCACAAGTTCAAGATCAGCCTAAGCATATTGGTGGGACCCTGTTGCAAAATAAAGAGGAAGGGCTGGGGATGTGGCTTAGTAGTAGAGCACCTGTCTAGCATGTAGCCCTGGGTTCAATCCCCAGTACTGGGGGAAAAAAAATCCTTTTAAATTTAATATACATTGTCTAATTTGATGTTTACACCCGTTCTGTGAAGTAGTTTGGGCAGTCATCCTTTTTTTTTCCAGAGATGAGGAAGACAAATGGTTGCCCAGAGCATATGGTTATGTAAGTGTGCAGTGGCAGAGTTAGGACTAGAACTCAGATCTTTGAACTCTAGGTCCCATAAATATTCTCTTACATCATTCCTTGTCATGTTCCCTACATTCCCTATTTCCCTTGTGTGATAATATTCTGCCGTTATCACATACGACCTTCTTTGAGAAAATACTAAATACAGTGTATGTGCTCCCAAAGAATTCCTTTGTACATAAATGCCTGAAGAAGAGACGACCTTATGAAAGAAAGGTGTAGGAGATAGTGAAGAATTGGAATTAGTAAGGTCAGGCCCATGAAATATTTTCTTTTCCAGTTTCATTGTGTCATATGGGAGGTAGCTTAGTATTTTGGAAAGAGTCCTGGACCCAGGGATCTGAGTTCTATTGCTGGTTCTGCTACCAACTTGCTGTGTGACCTGGGGTAAGTCTTTTAACTTCTCTGGGCCTCATTTTCTTTGTCTGTAAAATGAGCATAGCATCTTTCTTGTATATGTTATGAAGTAAGTTAGTTTAAAGCTTGATAGGATATATCAGATAGTACTATTGTCATTTCACAAATATTGATCTTTTGAGAATTAAACCACAAACCTGTGCCCATCATGAGTCTATTTCCCACTGGAGGGAATACCTTCTATGCAAACCAACCCTTCACATGCTAACTAGAGACTACAGTTGTGTCTTGGTATTGGATTCTATTTGGGCCGTTTATCCTGATAGATAACACCTACTTACCTATGGAGGATTCATACTGCAGGGGTTGACTATGCCCAGGTGGCAGTGGAGGAGGAGGATAAGAACTCAGTGCACAGAGTGGACACACACCAGCCAGATGTCCAGGGGTTGGTGTGTAGGCTAATTAAGTAGCCCCAAATTTACTCTGAAAAGGGGGACTTTAGACATATGATTTCAGAAATTTACCTCTTGCAAATCATTCTAGTAGTCTAAAGGAAAAAATTCCAGGCAAGAATAGTTTAAAACAGGCCTCTGAATGACCTGTAAATGCACACTGATAGCCTGAGTCTCCAGCCCTTTCTCGCTTGGTGCAAACATCTGTTCTACCTATTTCTCAGTCCAAAGTACATTTGGTTCATTGACTCAAAAACATAGCTGTTTAAATGTCATTATAGAGCACGTGGCGCTAGCTCAGGTTCAGGTCATCAGAAGAGCTGTAGCTTAGGTAGAGCACATAGGCTTCAGAGTCAGTCTGACATTTCCCCCACTGTTTAGGAACAACCTTAGGATTGATGCTGGTTTTTAAACTAACATTTTTGAGTAATTACTATGTGCTAGTCATTGTTCTAAGTGCTTTATACAAATAAAGTAAAAAAAATTAAAGTATCACTTTCATTTGATACTTTTTAGCATGGTACCTGAATGATGATGAGTCTTGGAAGCAGTGAAGATGAAAGTGGAATTTTGAGGTAGAAGAATAGATTGAAAAATGTAATCATTTCTTGAGGGTTAAGGATGACATTTTTAAAGTGCACAAAATCTAGCCATCCTACTGAGTTGGGAGGCTGAGGCAGGAAGGTAGCAAATTTGAGGGCAGCCTGGGCAACTTAGCAAAACCCTGTCTCAAAATAGAAGTTCTGGGGATGTAGCTCAATGGTAAATAGTCCTGGGTTCAATCCCCAGTACCAGAAAGGGGGAGAGAAATCTAGGTATTTACAAGATGTTTTACATAAATCTTAAAAGATTGGCCAATTTGAAATATTGCTATTTTGAAAAACAGGGATGTGTAGGAATGCTTGTCAAGGCTATGGCCAAGAAAGTAGAGGCCAGTCTGCTGTTCTGCTTTTTGTTGGAATACTTCAGAGAAGGGTTCTTTTTACTTCTACTTTCAGAATTATCACTTTCCTTATTTTCTGTCTACTTTTGCTTATTACAAAAATAACAAATTGAAGGCTGGGAGTCAAGTTTAGTGGTGGAGCACTGGCCTAGTGTGCACAAAGCTGTGGGTATGACCCCAGCACTGGGGATGGGGGTCTGATTGGCATAGATCAGGGGTTAATTTTTGCCCTTCCTCTGTCCTTGGAAACTACCACAAAGTCAGTGGAGCTTCTTAGAGGATTTGTTCAGTGAGTTAGAGTTTCTGAAGAACCTTGCTAGGAAGTGAAGAAAGGATTACACCAGCCATTATGTAGAGAAGTTTCTCTTTTTGGAGGTTTGCAAAGGTAACTTGCAAAGGTATGAAAGCACGGGCAGGCAGAAGTAGTGGATTAACTGGTTAGGGAGAAGCAAGCCTTAGGAGGGACGCAAGGTGAAGCAGTAAGAAGAGCTCCTGAATTCCAGAAGAAACTGCCCCTCATAGAAGTCACTGAAAAAGCCATGAGATGGCTTAAAAACAAACTGGCAACAGACTTTATTTCCTCTGGGCCCAGTGATACCTACAAGATGTAACAGGAGAACTAAATGAGTAGAGTGAGTTTGGCTTTTATTTGAATCTGGTAGGACCTTTGCAAGTTGTGTTAGACTAAGCTTCCTGCTGGGTACAATTCCTGGCCAACATTGTATCTGAGAATAGTTCAGGTTCATGTTTACTCATGAAGAAGTGTGATTTTCCTATCTCTTTTCTCTCCTTGTGGCTTTCATTTTGTTGCTTTACTTTGGTTTCACATATCATTTAAAACTTTTATGGGATTTGCCTTGGTTGGAAATCCATCTGTCATCTGCCAACTCTCCTCTTTGATGCTCTCATCATTTCCACTTGGTTTCTCTTACCTCACCCTTGACATCTAGAAAGGTTTACCTCTGGAGTCAAATCTTTAATCCAGCTCTTTACCAGATCTTCTCTGAAGGACATTGCTTTTATACTTTGTTCACCTCCTCAGATCCCTAACCCTGTGTTTGCATTGACTTTGATTTCCTCTGATCAGGCTTTGTTTCCTGTTTAGCCTGGACTCTGCTGATCACTTTATCCATTCATCTTCAGAGCCGTCATATCTGCAAACTCACACCTCAAATTAATCTTTAATGCAGTCCGATAGCTTCAGTACCCGAGTTGAGTGAGCTGAAGAGACGCTGTAAATCCATATTCAAGTTGTTCTGTCTCAGGGATACTCTGCTCTTTCATAACTCTTACCTTCACTGTAATTTAAGAATTTTTAAAGCCCCACCTGTATTCTGCATGAACCTGTAGCTTCAGACTCACATATGGGGTTCCCATTGGGTACTCCATGCGATGATCTCTAGGAAAACATCATGATCTCCTCCATTTTGGACTCAAACTGTCTTATAAAGCAGCCTCAGAGGCTGCCACTTTCTATGGTAGTTGGTTGAACTATATGAAATTGGTTCAAAATGGCCAAACATCCCTAATTTCATATGGTTTATTCTATTTTAACCCCTCCCTCTACTGCTGCTTCAGTTTAGACTCCTCTCATCTCTGGCCTGGACACTCTAATGCCATCAGCTGGTCTCCTTTTTTCCTCTCACACAACTGATACATAAATCTGTTACTGCTGTGTTTATTTAACTTAGATTTTTGCAGTGCTGGGGTTTGAACCAAGGGCCTCCCACATACTAGGCAAATGCTCCATCACTGAACTACACTCCCACTCCCTGCTGCCCTTTCAAAACTCTGCTTCTTCCTCCCTACTTTACTGCCTCTACTCAGCACACCCCTGCCTCCACCTCGCCAATACTGTGTTTCAGCTGTGCTTATTTCAGGCAGTTCCCCAAATGCACCATGCTGTGTTCATTTGCCTGGAATATTCTCCTGCCTGTCCTCCAGTTTTCTAATTGGCGTCACTACTATGAAACTCTTGAATCCATCCAAGTAAAAGTACTATCTCCCCAGTCTCATGTTCATTCTCTAATATAGCATTTACAGCCATGTTGTACTGACCTCTTTACATCTGTTTCCTTCATTGGACCCATCCCTTGAGTCAGGGGATGGGGTCTTAATTGGTTTTACTCCTAGTAGTTAATAAGAGCTTGGCACAGGGTAGTACTCCAGTACATGGTAAACAACTAAAAAGTCCCTTATATTAAGGACTCATTGTTTATTTTTTATAAGGCTTTAAGAAATACCCTTCCTGGAGAGGAGAAGTAAAAACCAAGTGGCTTTTATTTTTTTCTTGATAAGGTGATACAGTAGGATCTCGTCATAAAACAAGATTGGGTTTTTATCTTGGTTTTTCTGTCAGGATTTTGAATAAACAGTACAACTTTGCTGGTTGTCAAGCATCAGATATTTTAGAAAGGGCCTTCAAATAGCGAAGTATTACATAAGATTGATATGTTAATGGTGGAATATTGTTTATGGTTCTGAAATAACCTGTCAAGTTAGATTTGGGTTTGTTTTAACCTCAGCCAATTTGCACATCACCAAGTCAATCTTGGCAAACTAAAAGCTTTTTTTTTTTTTTTTTTTTTTTTAAAATCTAGTTCTGTCCATTTAGTAGCTGCCCTGCTTTGGGTTTGAAAGGCACTCAGGAGCAAGAACTAAAGATAACAGTTTTATAATTATAGTTTAAAATATTTAAAGGTTCTAATCCAGTGTAATTGAGTTCCTCAGCACATCAGTGATCGTGGTGATGGGTACTTCCTGGTGTCTGTTGGTCTTACACTTGGGAGGTGGCCCCTGCTGACTGGCCCACCCAGAGCCAGGGTGGATGTGAGTCTTAAAGCCATTCTTTGGTTAAGCACTGTAGTTACCACCTTAATTTACTCAGCTAACCAGGCAATTCTTACACATCTGGAAAAAATGAAACTTGTTTTTTTAAAAAATAAAATTTAATAAGTTATCTTTAAATTCTATAAGCACTCCCTCATTTTGTGAAACTTTTTTTTTCTAAATTTCTAAAGTATAACTTTGTAAATAAAAACTAAAAATAACAAAAGATACAGGAAATATTTGGAAGTAATGATGTGCTTATTACCTTAACTGTGGTATTGATTTCATGGGCATGAATATGTCCAAATCTTCAGATGATGTACACTAAATATGTACAGTTATCTTATTTCAATTATACCTCAGTAAAGCTGTATTTAAAAAAAAAAAAAAGACATGAACATTAGAAAACCTGCAATACAGGAAAGAAAGATCGCCTTGCCCTTTGTAACATTCCTGTGCCCCAGGTCATCACTGTTGAACAGTTGAGCATACCATTTCATAGGCCTTACATGTGGGGCTCTATACTAAGGAGCTATCAGCAGTAAACTTTTATTTATTTATTTATTTATTTTTGCTACTGGTAGTTTTTGAAAGCCAGATTACATGTAGTATTATCATGCAGTTGCCCTTCCAAGTAGTGGGCTTTTCCCCACAGCATTACAAATTTATATGACAGTTAAAATTTTCTGACACTTAAGTTGAAAAGGTCTTCCCAGTGATGTCCACAGAGCTGTGAGTGAATAGAGGCTCTGCCTTAGGGGCACCTTTAAAGCCTGAAGTGGAGTCTGAGATGCATACAGATGCATTTATTCAGAGGTTATTTAGGCAGTTGTATTTGTGATTTTTGATTTGGGGTATGATGGAAGAAAAGGTATGAGGTAGTGGTCATACAGGGGGACTGGGCCAGGCCTCCATGGGGCTGGCTGGGTTGTGCTGGAGAGAGGAGAGAATTAGGCTTCCAGAAGCTAAGAGTGTGCTTAGCAAGGAGATACCATAACCAGTTCTCCTGGTACTGACAGAATGTAGATTGTGCTTCTTAGAGTTTGATGCTTTACTTGAGTTAATGTTTAATTCTGTTGGTTAATAGGAAGTAAATGTAATACAGGATGTGAAGGCATCATAACCATAAAACAGACAGTGTCTTCAATGTTTGAGGTTACAGATAAGAGCATCCAGGTGGTTTCGGAAGGGCCATTATCCCCTAGTGCTGCTGCTCTTCCTCTTGTTTCTGAATTCTGCCCTTAATATGAAAGAGAAAAGAATGTATAAAACTTCAAATGACCTACAAACTTCTTTTTTTCCTTAGTGTTCTCTCAGAGGACCAAGACAGTTACCTTTGTAATGTCACCCTGTTTAGGAAGGCAGTTGATGACTTCAGACATAAAGCCAGGGAAAACAAGTAAGATTATTGTTTGTTTTCTTTAATTTGTTAAATTATCCATATATTATATGAACAAGTTTTCCCTCCCACAAATTTAGATTCATCGTTCGTGACTTCCAGTATAATGAAGAGGAGATGAAAGCAGATAAAGAAGAAATGAACAGGCTTTCTACTGACAAGAAAAAGCAATTTGTACGTGTTCTATTTTTCTTTGTCTTAAAATAAAAAAGCAAATTTCTCTGATTTTGTTTTAAAGACATTTCATTTTAGTTTTCTATTGAATCATCAGAATGAATTTCCTCTAAACAGGCTAAGAGCTCTAGTAATCTTAAAATACATACCAAAAAATTATGTACTCCAACTAAATTCATGTCAGAAACAAATTTTAAATGTAAATGTTTTGGTTACTATATTTGTAGAGAAGGACGATTTTTAAGTAAATAATGAAGTTCTCTCTTCAGGAAGAATATTCATTTTCTTAAGAGAAACCTTTCTGTCTTTTAATGAAGCAATTTATACTTAAACTATTGAAGAGCTGTATGTTGTGGTCATAACAGAATAGGGACAAATGGATTTGGAAAATCAAGATGGCACCAACTTACTTGCCATCTTCAAGTGCAAAATTATTGTAAAGACTAAAAACTTATATGAAGAGGGAACTGTGATGAGTTAAAAAGTGTGTCACTCTGGTAAAGTGAGGGGAAATAAAGGCAGATTTCATTGGAAATTATTTCCAAGTGCTTCATAAACCATTCCTTCCCAAATGGGAGAAAACCATCTTTGACCAGTCAGTATCCAGCATAACCAACTTATTAGGGAAGATCCTAAACCTTCTTAAAGAATAGCTATTTTGACCAAAGATCTCATTTTTTCTTGTCCTCATTGCTTAAATTAGTTGATTGATACATCCCAATGAGCTTCTTAATGTTATGCAAGTGTTTGTTAGAATGGTTGATGATGTATGTCTTTGCAGTGTGGAGAGGAAGTTTTTTATTTGAATTATTTTTTCTTTAAAGAGGCATTTAATCATAACATATTTTAAGTTCAAAAAGAATTTATGCTACATAATAGAATCACTGAAAATTTAGAGCATGAAGAGGTTTTAGAGACCTAATAAGAGCTCAGGAGCTCAGGATAGTGAATGACTTGCCTACATAGCTGTTTATCTTTATTCCTAAATTCTTTGTAAGTTAAATTCTATATAAATGTATTAAATGTTTTAGAGTATTGAATAGTAAATTCATATTTTTATGTTTTGTTTTACATATTCAGAGTACCATTTATTTTGTACCAGTTTAGACTCCAAAATAAAGGAGTACTCACTGTATTAGTGAGTTGTTTCAGTTCATTTTAGTGTCTGTTGAGATTACTGAGTATTGGCTAACCTTTTAGTCTAATTTAACCTTTTGGTGTAACAGTGACATAAGATAATTTGGTATCTAATATAATTAGAATAATTCTTAAAACTTGAAAAAAAATTTTGTAGTTACGTATGAAGAGAATGCCTTTCTTTATTTTTATGTGATGCTGAGGATCAAACCCAGTGCCTCATACATGCTAGGCAAGCGCTCTGCCACTGAGCTACAGCCCCAGCCCATAATACTTAAACTTTTAAAAGGTGAATTACATGACTTAATTTTCCTATAGATTCCCAGTAGCTAGTTACTCTAAAAATATTTGTTCTAAATGGGTGGCACACACCTGTAATCCCAGTGACAGGGGAGACTAAGGCAAGAGAATCACAAGCTTGAGGACATCCTCAGCAATTTAGGGAGGCCCTAAGCAACTTAGTGAGACCCTGCCTCAAAATAAAAAGGGCTGGGGATATGGTTCAGTGGTAAAGCACCCCTGGGTTCAATCCCCACACTCCACCAAAATATTATTTTTTAATTTATCTATCTAATTGTAAGACCAAACTTGTGTTTTTTTTTTTTTTCTTTTTAAAGGGACCACTTGTGCGATGGCTGAAAGTGAATTTCAGTGAGGCATTTATTGCATGGATTCATGTGAAAGCATTAAGGGTTTTTGTTGAGTCTGTTTTAAGGTAAAGAAAATTGGGAAACTTGGAGCTGAAGAGTTTATAGATGCTGAAGCATACTTGAAACTTCTGTTATAATACAGGAGCACTATGAAATTGATTTGGAGAAACCAAAAAGCCAGTCTTGAGGGAATACTGTCATTTTCACACAGTTTTAAGTATGCATTTGTTTTGTCCTTTAATTCCAACTTTAGAAGAAAGATGCATACTGCTATACTCTCTGGTTCTGTTCTTAGGTGTATCATACATTGCTTAATTATAAGCTTGATGCTGAAAAATTCTCGATTTTGTTGTTGTCCAAACACCACACAGAGCACTTACACAGACCTAGGTGGTATGGGTCAATCACTTGACATGGCACCTGGATGCAGGCAAGAGATGCAGTAAGGAGATGTGTGAGGCTGTTGCTTGTACAGGGCATACTGCTGTATAGTAAGCTTCTTTTAAACTTCTGACGAGGATATTCCCTAAAATAATAAGTATAATAAATACTAAACCAGTAATATTCATTTATTTATCAAGTAATACATGCTTATATGTTCTGAACTTTTATATGACTGACAGCACAGGTTTGTTTGCACCACAGCACCACAAACATGAGTCATGCATTACAGTGACTAGGTGATGGGAATTTTTCAGCTCCATTGTGATCTTATGGGAACAAAGTATATGTGATCTGTCACTGATCAGAAGCATCAGTCTGCAGTGCGTGACTTGTAGATTATAAAAATTAGCCAATGTTTATTTAAAAAGAAGATATTTCAGTTATTTTACATTTAGTTTGGTATACAGTATATTGATGATTTGTTGAAATAGTTTTATATTGACCTAAAATGCTTTATTATTTTGAGATACTTAAATTCAGTTATCTGTGAGCCTCTGTACATGTTGCTCAGATTAGAAATAATTCTTTTTTAGCCAGGCGTGGTGGTGTATGCCTGTAATCCCAGCAGCTCGGGAGGCTGAGGCAGGAGGATTGAAAGTTCAAAGCCAGCCTCAGCAATTTAGTGAGGCCCTGAACAACTCAGTGCGACCCTGTCTCTAAATATAAAAAAGGCTAGGGATGTAGCTTAGTGGTTAAACGCCCCTGGGTTCAAAGAAATAATTTTTTTTTAAAAAACAACTTCTCTGTAGCTGTACTATTTTTAAGTTTCTTAACCCACATATACTTTAAAATAAATAATGAGATAAAAATTTCAAAGTAATCTGGTAGCCTTACATGTTATCTTTACTTCCTGAGAGTGTGCATAGATTACCTTAAAAATGGAACTGTATTGAAGTAGTTCCTAGTAACTAACTTATTTTTTAAAATAGATGTTTCTAGTGGGCATTGAGGACCAGAGAAGGTTTGCACTTCTATGTAAAAATTTCTATGGCTGCTGTGTGCACAGTCCTGGAATTCCAGAGACTCAGAAGTCTGAGGCAGGAGGATCATAAGTTTGAGACTAGCCTCAGCAACTTAGTGAAGCCTTAAGCAATTTAGCAAGACTTTGTCTCAAAAAAATAAATAAATAAAAAGGGTTGGGGAATGTGGTCAGTGATAGAGCACCTCTGGGTTCAATTCCTGGTAACCCAAAATAAAAAAAATAATAAAAATTTCTGTAAATACTTGTCACACTTGTGAAGGAAGTCCTTAAAATGAGATAGCCTCTACCCATAAATGATGATTATAGTAGGAAAATATTTGTTCTAAAAAGGAAATCTTTTTATAAGCCTGTGTTGCACTTTGTATTTCTTCTTTACAAGGTATGGCTTGCCAGTGAACTTCCAAGCAATGCTACTTCAGCCTAATAAGAAGATGATGAAGAAACTGAGAGAAGTATTGTATGAATTGTATAAACATCTAGACAGCAGTGCAGCAGCTATTATTGATGTAAGTACTTACTAGATGGCTTGGCAGAATGGGAATTGGAAAGACAGAAAAAATTATTACAAGATAGGAAAGGGGAGGTAAATATGTATCATGGTAATCATTTTTTATTACTTCGAAATTCTCAGTTTTTTAGACAAAGCAAGCAAAATTCAGGTGTTTATCCTATTACATGTTAATTAGAGCTATGCTTTCCTTGATATTTCTAAAAGCCAGTCATCATCTGGCTGAATATCAGATGTTTATAGCTTCAGAAATACAGAAACAACCATGCAAGTTGTTGTTTCAGGAATTATAAATTGAAGAGAGGAAGAAAATAAGTAGTTATTTTATTTGGTAAAAAGAAGAAACAGAGTCAATAGGTAAGCATTTTAAAGAGAACTATCAGTTTTCTAAAATGGTTCTTTTATTAAACAAAAGATATAAATAGTATAAGTGTTTTGTGTTATTGTTTAATCTTTCAGTGGGCTTTTATTTTAGATATTTGATTTCACATATCTTGCTGTTTTTTTTCTCTCTTTCGGATGGTAGTATACTATATGTGCACTAGTTAAAACTATGAAAAATCAATTTTTTCTTGATACATGGGAAATGACTTGCTACATTTTCATGGAATAGTGAATAAAATGAGGTCTATCTCTTTCATACATAATTTTCTAACAGTAAAAAAAAATGTGATACCTTTAAAGACATACTTTGTTTATTTTTTTACAACATTTTATAAGTCTTGTATCTCATAAGCCCTTATCCTAAGCCAGAGATATAGAAAGTAACTTTTGCAGCATCCAGAAGGGTTGTGAGCTGATAGACACACAGGCTCTGGAGGCAGCACTTGAACCTGGCTTTACTACTGTGCACTGTGCCTCTTAGCCTTTTAGAGACTACTTCCTCATTTGCAAATGGAGTTCTATAAGTAAACACCTGGTTTTGTGTTTTTCCATAGGCTCCCATGGATATTCCTGGCTTAAACCTGAGCCAACAGGAATACTACCCCTATGTGTACTACAAGATTGATTGCAACTTGCTGGAATTCAAGTAAAACTGAAGCCCTCTCCGACGCTCTGTGCTTGTGTTGCTGTGTGTTAGCAGAACTAGGCTGCAGTATCATAATACTTTTAACTCTGTCCTTTGCTTGCTCCCACCCCTTTCCCTGGTGAGTTCTCCCTAGTGGTCCTATCTCACTCAGTGTTTTCTTTTTAAAGGAAAATATATATATATTGCTTCTTTTTATTGGATCAGGTCTGTAAATGTGTACTAAAAAAATCAGAGTTTATTTATAAACAGAATAGTTTATTTAAAGAGAAGTTCCTCATTGATATTGTGATATGCATTAATTCCATTTGTTACCATTGTGCACAAAAACCTTGTTTACAAGGGAATGGTGTAAGCATTTATACCATTTTGTTCACTGTGCGTAGTAGACATAACTGTTTAATAGTTATTGAATCGTGATGTAAAGAAATGTGACAATATTCAGGTATGTGCTTTCTGAATGTTTCTGATTACAATCTATGAGCACTGTTGACACCCACAGGAGAGAATAAAATTACCTGTGCAAAGGTGTATTGTGGTGTGTGTAACTTCAGATTACAATTCAGTGTGAGAGTTTAATAAATTATGTCATAGCTAACTTGCTATGCTACTTTCAGGATTTTGTCATATGCTGAGGTGTGACTATTTGTGTCTGGCCTGTGTATGATTTAATTGTGCCAAATTTGGGTCAGAGCACAGATTTGAAGATTATTCTTCAACATATGAGTACTTACATTTGGATACTAGACTTTTAGTTCTTGCAAATAAGTGGGACCAATTTTGAATAAAGCCTAGCAAAAACTATGCAGTTTTAGTAATTTGTCTAAGTCTTCATTTTGCTTATTTTTTAAACTTTTTTTTTTGTACTGGGCATTAAACCCTGGGGCACTCTACCACTGAGCTACATCTCCAGCCCTTTTTAATTTTTGAGACAGGATCTTACTAAGTTGCCCAGAATGTCTTCAAACTTGCCATTCTCCTGCCTCAGTCTTTGGAGTTGCTGGGATTACAGGTGTACACTCTTGTGCCTGGCATATTTCTTTTTTAAAGTCTATAATTATAAAAAATTTCATTTTGACAGTTATGTAATTTATGACAGCCTCTGAAAATAGAGATATTGCTGTTTTTAAAGCAGGGTTCTGTGGTAATGCTGCCCTTCCTGTGGACTCTCAGCCTTGCAAATGGGAGGAAGAAGTTTGTATCATAAGGGCGTCTCTAAACAGTCCATTCCCTTTAGGAAATTAGTCTCCAGATTCCTTTTTATTATGGAATTTTATATTATCTTGTTTGCTTGAAGTTAATATTTAATGATGTCTATGAAGAACACAGGAAATGCCCTGTACTCCCTAACTTCTAACTCTCAAGGGAAGCTTTTTATTCTTTGTGCCCTCCTCTATCTATAACATACAGAGCTTTCGTCTTATAAAACTAGGATCATACTATATTCTGTCACTTGCTTTTTTGCTTAAAACTGTATCCCAAATACCCTCCCATGTCAGCATAGCTGGAGCAACCTCATTCTTTTTTTGGAACCAGGGATTGAACTCAGGGGCGGTTGTCCACTGAGCCACTTCCCCAGCCCTATTTTGTATTTTACTTAGAGACAGGGTCTCATTGAGTTGCTTAGCGCCTCAGTGTTGTGGAGGTTGGCATTTGACTTGCGATCCTCCTGCCTCAGCCTCCCAAGCTGCTGGGATTACAGGTGTGTGCGCCCCAGCTAGAGCCACCTCATTCTTTAGACCAAAATCACATGTCTTTGCCATAATGTATTTAGCCAATGTCAGATATTCAGGTTGGTGAGTTTTGTTCCTCACAGACACCACTGCAGTAAGCAAGCATCCTCATACAGATCGATATATACTTGTATTAATCTCTCTGGAAGGAAAGACCCTAAAGTGGAACCTGCAGCATCATTGAATATTGTATAGTTGAAATTTTGACATACTGCCAAATTACCATTCAGAATTCTAAATTCCAGATGTATTTGGAATGCAGATTTATTTTCAATTTTCCTTTGAATAAGAGGAAAATTTGGGGTTCTGATGTCAAAAAACTCTTCTGGTTGCAAGTGCTGAGTAAGACAGGGATATCATGGGAGAGTGTGTTTTGACAATTGACGACTGCCAGGTCCACACTATGCCTTAAGTTTGTATTTCGACTGTGATATTATTCTGATGGGAGGGGTAGGGGTTGTGTCAGGTTTAGACTTCACTGTAGCCTCTGTCAGGGATGAAGTATAGCAGCGGGACCAGGTGGCTCTGGAACCAGACTGTAGCTCTGCTGCTGCTTAACTCTGCAGTTCTGGGCACACCATCCAAGTCCTTCTCTTTGCACAGTGGGGCTGAGGAGAGTGCCCAGCAGAGTGCTGTTGTGGTGAGTAAAGGAGACAGACCCCTTGCCCCCAGAAGAGTGTCGGGTGAAAGCTTGACCCCTGTACTGAGGGTCCTTGAGCGTGTGCAGCTCTTCTTCACTGATTTGGGAATTTTAAGCATCACAATTATTGTAGAGCCTGAAGGTTAGATGTAATTGTGTGTAGAGGAGGAATGGTGGCATTTGTGTCTGAAGCATAACTCTAAGACAGTTTGAATGTCACAGAGCCTCAGTCCGTGTTGGAGAATTTCTGTTGTTCATAGAGGCCACCTTTCTTGGGAAAGGACTCCCTTGCCTTCCTGAGGAATCTCTTGTTCCCTGAGGATGGAACTCAGCTAACTTTGAGATTCATTAAACATGTAGAGACCATTCTTGTCTGTTCCCTCAGCCCTTCACTGTACTGTTTGGGAAGGGAGGACTGGTTGTCCCATTTTATATATGGAGAGACTCAGGGCAAAGAAGTTAGGTGATTTCTGTGCTAGAAGTCACAAATTTCGAGTCTGAGTCAGAACAGAATCTGAACCTATGATTTCTGACTGCTGGGTTCTTGTCATGCCACTTGCCCTCCCCAGGTAGTGTAAAGGGAGCCAAACCCACCTATCCCTCAACCCTCGTCCAAGACAGTGATACAGGAGAGGTTTCAGGGATGGATTTAGGTTTTAGGGTGTTAAATTATGCTGTCATTTGGCAGGAGCCAGAACATCCCCAGTGATGGGTGATGGTGTGTTCTCCTGTTGCATGCTAATTTAGTAGTCTACAGCCTTCAGCAAAGGAAGATACGTCCCTGCTAAAGTTGCTATTGAGCAGAACTTCGTGGAACATATTCCATGTGGATTTTTGAATGAGCTTATATCAAGTAGCAGTAATACTTTGTATATATATACTCAGCAATGTGAACTTTACTTGCTCTCAGTTCAAAATTCTGGTTCCAGATGTTGGAAATAAAGTATAAGAAATTGATCTAGATATGAAGGTTTTCTTCTTTTTTCTTGGCTGCCCTTTCTTTCATCTTAAGAAATCAAAGAACATGTGCACAAGGTTAAAAACCACATATGCAAATATAAAAACCTTGCCTGCTTTGGAATCAGTGTGGTGATCCTCTTGTTAACATCAATAAAAGATGGTGTGTCAGAGATCTGTAACAGTATTACATTCTAGAGAAAGCTTAGAAAACTTTCCTGATTGATTACTTGTCTCTAAATGGAAGTTTACCCATTTCAATAATGTAAATTTATACATAGTTTTTATTTTCTAGCACAAACAAGCATTAGAACCTTTAGACTAATATCTGAATGTCATTTTTTAAAAGAATATGGTACATTGCAATTCATCAGCAAATTTCATTTATCAGCAGATTTAACTTTAGTCTAATTTTAGATCTGAATGCTATAATATATGAGAGGGAAATGGAACAAGAAATTCATAGAAGGTAAAATGGATGAGAAACAAGACAACCAGGAATAGTTGAAATAACACAAGAGGGGAAAAGCTTTAAAAAGAAGCGGAAGATGGTTAGCAAACAGGAACACTTCCTGGCAGTTGCTCAGTACTGAAACATCATTCACTGTTTCTTGAACACAGTGATTCTTTCTTGGGGAATTTAATAAAATAATAGATTTGTTATTAAACTCTACAGAGATGTGATTTCTAGTTTTGAGGAATACTCTGCATTTTTAACCAGCACCCAGGAGATTCTTTAAAAAATATTCTTCCTCTGAACCCCCAGCTGGTACGTTGTCTTACAGTTTGTGAGCACATCTTGAGGTCTTGTTCAGATAGTGATTCAGTTTCATGACGCCACACTCCATAGGGTCCCATGATTGGCTTTCCCTGCTCTCACCTGAGGAAGCACCCCATCAGGCCCAGTCTGTGAGATGGCTTTACTCATGAGATCGCAGAACATGGAATTAACATTTGCAAAAAAATCCTGTCCACAATGATCAAGGTCAAATTTTTATCTCTTAGTTGGAAACCCATTTGGCATGTTTTCCCACTACTTATAAAGTGTAAAAGAACAACCAAAATAGACTTTGAAAGACTGGTTTGTATGAGGAAATCAAGAAAAGGGTAAAATCAAAGTGGAGACAGTAAAGGTTATTTTGATGTTAGACAAATGAAGGAATACATCTCATGTACAATATTACTTTGAACTTGAAGGTAGTTGTTTAACTAGAGGATGAACAGAAACTATTCAGAATATTAAATCCCAAGAGTAGCTTTTCTGCATTTTACCATTTCCTACCTTGGTGGACGACCTCTTCAATTAAGAATTCTTTGTTATCTTTTTCTAGTCTTGTATAGGTCTGAGGAATAATCTGCATTACAACTTGCTGTATTTTATATATATTTAAGTACGTAGTTTGACTGCCTCTGAGAGCAGATATAAGTCAGTTATAAATTCACTTGCTTTTTTTAAAAAAAATTGTGACTACACAAGTACTATATCTTACCACAAGAGGGCACTCTGGCACCATTGAAAAGTTAGCAAGTAGTTTCTTTCCCCTCTCCCTCTTGTGGTTGGTTCTGAAGTACACCATTTAAAGAACTCCACACACCCAACCAGAAGCATTCTGATTTGGAGTGTTTTATTACACACATTTAATACAAAATTCTCAAAATTTTAGATGACTTGTATTCATTTTGTGACGATACATTGTGTGTGTGTGTGTGTGTAAAATCCAGAATACATTCCAGCATATTTACACTAGCCAGTCACAAAGTTTTCAACAGGTGTGTGCTTACTTAGCAGATTTATTGAGTACATACTATGGACCAGGCAGTATTTTAGGAACTAGGGACAAAGCCGAGCAGCTGGAGAGGCATAAAGCCTATCATCATGGGGCTTTAAGCCTAGCAATCTGGTGGCAGCCCTGCTTGAAAAACTGCTGACTTGTCAGCACCAAATTATGAAAAGGATTTTACTGATTAGTGAAATCCACAATCTAAAAATATACTTAGTTTTGGGTTTCTGTTCAGAAAAGTCAACCTATAGTGTCAGTTCATAATAAAGAATTATATATATATATAAATTTTACTATGACCACATAGGTGTGATTGAACACTGTCCAGAATAATTCATTATGATGAACTTTCTATGCCTGTGCTACAGACTGTGATAGTCCCTGGCAATCACTGGACATGTGGTTAGTGTGACCCCCCCAAACTAGAATTATTAATAAATTTAAATAGCTACACATGGCTGGTGGCTGCTGCATTGAGCAGGTCTAGCTGGTCACCTATAGGTAAGCAGCTCTATTTTAGTCAGCTTTTCACTGCTGCAATTTTAAGATCTGAACAGAACAACTGTAGAGGAGGAAGAGTTTATTTGAGGGCTCACAGTTTCAGACATCTTAATCCCTGGAAGGCTGGCTGCATTCCTCCAGGCTCAAGTGAGGCAGAACATCATGGCAAAGAGTGTGGCAGAGGGAAGTGGCTTCCATGAAGATCAGAAAGCAGAGAGAGAGTCCACTCTCCAGATAGGAATATATACACCAAAGCCACATTCCCACCTGCTCCAGCTACACCCTACCATCTCAGTTACCACTCAGTTATTCCTACCAGGGGATTAATTCACTGATTGGGTTAAGACTCTAAAAACCCAATCATGTCTTCTCTGAACTGTATTGTGTTATCTCACATGTGATCTTTTGGGGGACCCCTCACATCCAAACCATAACAAATATCTATTATCCTTGAGTTTCCAATATACTCTCTTTTGGCCTTTTATTGTCCCTGTAACTGGAAGAACCAGCCCAGCTTCTGTTCACTTTGATTGCCAGGTTTAATTTCCAAACAAGTCTGAGAAATAAGGGAAGACTGCTCTCTGAATCATTGTTGATGTGCCTCAGATTGCTACAGACAGCATTCTCTTTGATCACAAAGACACTTTATGTGCATGAGGATAAACCGGATGCAATATTGAAAGACCAAAAAGCTGTTTGTGATGGGAAATATTGAATCAGCAGAATTGAAAACACAGCTGTGTGGTTCTAATGGGAATATCATTTCCTCTGTCAATCAGTGCTCACTTAGCATCCATTGTGTACACGGCCTTCACCGTGCCAGACTCTGTAAGGAGACGAAGCTCAGCAAAGTTCTTGAATGACATTACTCGTCTCTACTGTCTGAGGAATCTAAGAGGTTCAGAACATGATGAAGCGGTTCAGTTCTCTAAAGAAGTCTGACAAATGATGGGTGCCCTTAGGAAGAGGCAGATTGCATAGCATGGGAAGGGGGTTGTGTTCTAGCACTGGCGTATTGGCATGAATCTTGCCTCCCTCCTGGGTCAATGGTGCCACCCTGAGGACTATGGGTCAGGAGAAGCAGGCACCAGACCCCACACTTCTCGCTGCAGCCCTCCACTCCCCCTCCCCAGCTCATTACCCCATTTTCTTTCTTAGCCTTTGTGTCCAAACAAGTGGCGCATTCTGGAAGCCCCCTCTCCTCCTCCTGACTTTCCAATCTGACAGCTCCCAAATGGGCCATTTTGTCCCTGATCTCTTTTCCCCTTCAGTTCACTCTAGTTCTGCAACCAGAGAATGGGCTAGTCACTCCATGCACAGAATAAAGCCCCTTTGTTAAAATTGGATTCCCAACCCTTTTTTAATTTTTGGTTTAAATTGCCTTCTCTATGTTTTCTCTAAAAGCAGAATATGTTTAATATGTCTTTTTTGGTACCAGGGATTGAATTCAGGGGCACTTGACCTCTGAGCCACATCCCAGCCCTATTTTGTATTTTATTTAGAGACAGGGGCTCACTGAGTTGCTTAGCACCTCCTTGTTGCTGAGGCTGGCTTTGAACTCACTATCCTCCTGCCTCAGCCTCTCAAGCTTCTGAGATTACAGGCGTGTGCCACTGCATCCGCTGTCTTTTTTATTTTGATGGGAGAAGTGTTTGCTAGGAATGTGCCAAGGGTCTGCTTTCTCTCCTGCTTTCTTGGAGCTGGCTGTGTTGGCTGGCATCAGATCTGTGCTTTCTCAGAGTCTGATCAGGGGCAGCCTCATATCCTGGGGTCTAAACTGTATCTTCATCTGTAGAAGAGGGATGATCACAATAATGCTGTAGGACTATTGTGAAGATGAGGGTTAAACCCTAGATTCAAATTTTCTAACAAGGCCCGTGACATTGAGAAGAGGTCAACATATTAACTGTTTTTGTTATTGTTGTCAGTGTCATCAAAGGAATCAAAAAGATTCTTGTTTTTGATATCTTGAGTGAAATTAGTTGCCCTTTAACTACATCTATTTAGACGTCATATTCCCCTTTAAACAGCTACCAGAATCACAAGACTAGCAGTTTTACTCCTAGGTGTATACTCAAGAGAATTGAAACCATATGTCCTTACAAAAATTTGGACATGAAAGTCCAAAACAACATTGCTAATAAGGGTAGAAACAACCAAGTGCCCTCATGGAGGGTGAATGGATCAATGACATGTGATGTACCCATGTAATAGAGCATTATTCCACCATGAAAAGGAAGGACGGTCTGATCATGCCATCACATGGATGTGCCTTGAAAACGTGCTAAGTGACACCAGACACAAAAAGTCACACATGATATGATTCCATTTATAAGAAAGGTCAGACACATCCATAGATTCAGAAACATGAGTGGTTGACAGGTACCGGGGAGGGGATTGTAGCTGGGTTTCTTAGGGGAGCAATAAAGATGGGAAGTTAGGTAGCAGTGATGGCTACACAACTTGGTAAACACCAAAAAACACCAAATTAGACACTTTAAAAGGGTCAGTTTTATAGTATGTGAATTATTTCCCAATTAAACCTATCAGGAATTATCTGAAATTCTCTTCTTTAATGTTTTGTGTGCTTTTTAAAAATTAATATGAATTCCCTTTTATGAAAGACAGGGAGCTGTGGACTTCAGAGTCTCACTCGGCAGCTATCCCATCAGTCTGTCTTCTTGTTTGCACTTGCTTCACTTGTCCTCTGACTCGCTGTGGCAATCTGCAGAGCCCCCTCCACTTCTGTGACTGTTACAGATCTGTCCCAGGAGAGCTCACTCAGTGGCTATCACATCAACAGTCACCATTCATCCCCAGCAGTCCCTGAACAGAGGACGGCTGGCTGAGGATAAATTGTCAGACTCTACTGGTCTGATGATATCCTTCTTGGTTTAGTAGGTGCCAGTCACAGTTTGCTTAGGTAAAAGTGCTCTTAGATCATTAATTCATGCAACAACCGTTTACTGATGGCAGAATCCTCAGCCACTCAGCAAAGGTTGAACACCTGCTGAATACCTGGATGTTTTAAATGACAGAAAGGACCCTACGCACCTGGAACTTACGTACTTGTGGATAACAGGCAATAAACACCTACTGAACAAGGTGAGACCTATCTATGTCAGGTTTCCATGACAGAACAACTGAGAAAATCGATTTTCTTAAGAGGAAGATTTGTTTTGGCTTATGGTTTCAGAGGTTTGGGTTCTTTGTTGTTTCCATTTGGGGGCCTGTGGTGAGGCAGAACGTCATAGGGGTGCATGGTGGAAGCTGTTTACCTCCAGCCACAGGGAAGAAAAGAGGAGGGGCCAGGGTCCCAATATCTCTTTCAAGGGTACATCCCCAGTGACCATAGGCCTCACCCCCTAAAGATTCCTCCACCTCCCAGTAGTGCCACTGGGTGATGACCAAGCCATAAGCCATGAAACGTGAGACTTTGGAGGCTATGTAAGATCTGAACCCCGACTTTCCACCCTAGCCCCAAAGGCTTTTGTGTATCTCACATGCAAAATGCAAGCAGTTCATCTCCAAGAGTCCCCGAAGTCTTAACTGTTCAGCATGGCTAAAAAGTCCTAGTCCAAGTCTCTAGGACGCAAGGCAAATTCAGCTGTGAGCCCTCTAAAAATTCAAAGAGAAAGGTAAACACTTCTAACATACAATGGCACAGAGTAAACAAAATAGCAAGGAGGAATTAGACGCAAGACAGACCGAAACCGAAACTCGGCTGGGCAAATATTATTTCTATGGCTCCATGTCCAGCATCTGGGGCACACAGAGCTGTGATGTGAACCCCAGTGGACAGCCCTGCTCCTGGGATCTCGCCCCTGAAACTCACATGGCCACTCTCTGGCTGGCTCCAGTGACTAAATTCACTGAGTCTAGTCTATACCAGGAAGTGTACAGGATTCTGTACTTGAAAGTCTTCCCCACCATTTTTTTCTCTTGCAGGGCTTCACAAATGCTAGGCAAGGGTACCTTCTTCTCCCTTTTAAGAGTGTTATATAAACATATTTAATGCTATCCTACAAATACCCATGAAGATCCAGGCAGAATTTAGCAATTTGTAAGCTTTATTACTAAAATTCTTTTGTAGCTGCTCTGATTTCTTTAAAAACATAATTGTCGCCTGTTTATAAAATTATTAGGCATTTTAAATAATAGTTGGCACATATCTAACTCTGTAGATCCCTACTAGTCACACAGTAGTCTTTTTGCTAATAGCCAACAAAAGACAATGAGTCTTTTGGGGCGGGGCAGGGACACTCATTTCCTTTCATTTTTCCACTGTCTCCATTCCTTCCTTCCACTTTCCTTAGTGGGAAAGGGTGTCTTTTTCTTCAGACTGTTACAGCCTTGTGGTGGGAGACAGGAGGCGATGACAGTAGAAGTGCAAGTATCTTGTACATCGCTGTTTGTCTTCTCTCTCGCCTCTGCCAAGATCTTAGGCCACTTAAGGCATTGGTTTGGGCCAGCTTTATTGCATCCCTCCCATTCTTGGGGGTGGTGGGTGGGGGTGGGAATGCAGTCTTTGGGGAGACGTGACCCCTGGAGTGTTGAAGTGATTGCTTGAAAATGTTAGCCTACCTTCTGGAATCAGGGCGGGTATCATTAGGCACTTATGTTGAAAGGAAATGTAAAATTTTCCATAGTTGGAACTATCCAGATTTTAATTGGCTCCTTGCCCTCCCGTTCAGAGTTCCTTTTCTTAAAATAAATATTTTGGAAGGCTCTTATCTCCACAGCCAGACTCCAGCCCCAGCTCCTGCCCAGGAAATTTAACCCTTCAGCCACCATCTGGTACACACTGTGGTTCCCGTCGGCTTCCAAAACTCATGAATCCCCATGTTGGAACTGAGGGGACAGTAGTATCTATTAGGCTCCTTTTTTATTTTTGAATGTCATTATTAATTTTTCTAGCCTTTTTCTGTCTCCACCACATTCTTTGCTACTTAATTTTGTTTGGTCAGAATCTTGAACCTTCTGGTTCCCTTTTGACTTTTTCACCTTGGTCATTCTGTTTATTCTTGCTTTTTGCTTACTTCATTTTGGGATCCCCTTGCAGTGAAATTTTCTTATTAGGATTGAAGTAAAATAAAATAAAATAAAAAAATAAGACCTGCTTGCCTGACACTTCATGCAGCTAAGCAGTTATTTCAAATATTTTCTGAAGTTGAGGGAAATATTGATAAAATTGTGCAGTGAGGTAGTATATCAGAGTTCTCCAGGGAAATGGAATGTGTGTGTGTGTAAATATGCACCTGTGTATTTATACATGTATATAATGTTTATTATGTAATATATATGTAACATATATTATATATATGAACAAGGAATTGGGTCATGCAGTCTTCCCGAGTCTGAAGGCCAGAAGCTGATGTAGAACTTGGAAGAGCCAACGTCCCAACTTGAAGGCCCAGTCAAGTGGACACATAAGATGAACGATCACAGGCATCTCTTGCTTTCCCAGTGACCACACAGCCCAGCCCTGGGTTGGAGATTATTTGTTGTTTGGTGTATACAGAAGCTAAATCAAAGAAAAGAATTGCAACCTCAGTTCACAGCCATGGCGTTATTTTAGTTTTGCAATCCTCTGGCTTTACGTCCTGGCTGCTGTGTGTCATACATGTTCATTTTACTGGTCTCTGTTCAGCTGTCTCCTATTCCCCACAGAAAGTATTTCAGATCTTCTCCCCTTTTCCCACGGTCACTCACTGCTCAAGCCCCTGCCCATTCGCTCTCTACACAAGATCTCCTCTTCTTCATAGATGGAGAAACCAAGACCACAGCAGTTAGTTGGCTTGCTAAGGTCACACCTCTGCTGAATGGTCTGACTGGGATTTAGTTGGAAACATTTTGCTTGTTAGTCCTGGGGGTCCACTGGGTGCTAGACTCCTTGCCAGGTGCTAAACACCCCCATCTCCAAATATCCGAGACTCCTGTACGCCTCTGTCCTCATTCCTGGAAATCCGTCTTCCTCAGCCGGCTGCCTCCGCCCTTCATATGAATGATCTGCTCCTATCTTACCATCTCATGCCTGCCTTTCTGCATACAGGCCTCTAGCACCTTGTTAGCTTCTGTAATATTCTTTTATTTCCAGTTTTTTATCCCTTTTATGTGAATTAAAAAAAAAAAAACACCTCAGTTCTATTTAAAAACGAAAAAAAAAAAAAAAAAAAGAAACTGGGAGACACCAAGCTGATAAATAGAAAAATGAACAGAGACGCATAATAAATAAGCTTGTGTCTTTTTACGCTGTTGCTGAAGAGTGAGCAGCCGCGAAGAAATATAATTGTATGGCCCAACAGTTTGGTAGTATCTGGAGGAGACTTGGGCAAGGCCCATTTGACTGGATTCCTCTCCCTGTCCAGGGATAAGGATGTTTTTTTCCCTCCGGGTTCAGAGAAGGCAACTCTCCCATCAGGGTCTTGAGACCTTCTTCAAAGTGAGGTCAGAATTAGGACCTGCTTCAGGGAAGAAGGGTGGAGGAGGCTAAGAGGGACCTGACTGAGACAAGTGGGCTCTAGGGGAGAGGGAAAAGGAGCCCCGCATCTGAATGGCCAGCTACATAAGTTGTCCCTTTAGTTAGATGAACAAAACCTCCAGCATATGCTTGTACCAGATCAACTAGAAGAGAAACACGATCAATTTAAATAGTACCAGATTCAAAAAAGACCTATACAATATGCCCACAACTGATTTATGGCTGAACTGTTTAACCAAAAAGAAACATTCTGATTCCCAAATAGCGAATAATTGACATTGGATTTGATTTCACAAAAGCTTGCCTGGGAACCTGCACTTTACTTCCCAGGAAAATCACATGTAGCCAGAGCGCTGAGCCCCGTGTCACTTCTCTTCCCTGAGGTGAGGGATGTCTGCACCCTGCTTTGGGATGGGTATACCTTTACACTGTGGCACTGTCTTTAATAAATCTTATGTTGCACTTGCTTTCAAAGCATCACTGAAGTTCTTTTTCAGAGGCTTAAGTCAAGAACCTGCCTAGGCCAAGTTGAGGTTCCACTGCCCCTCTACAAGGACCTCCTTAGACTCCTGCCAGGTGACATTACTGCTTCTGCTGTTTGCTCAAGTGCCAATGTGTCCTATTTGGGGAATAGCATATACTGGACTCTACCCAACTATGTTATTAAAACAGAGCAAAACTCCATCTTTTTTAAAAAAATGTTTTTAGTTATACATGACAGTAGAATGTATTTTGACATACACACACGTGGAGTCTAACTTCCCATTCTTGGATTGTACATGATGTGGAGTTATGCTGGTGGTGTATATACATGAACATAGGAAAGTTGTGTCCGATTCATTCTACTGTCTTTCCCGTTCCCATCCCGCTCCCTTCCCATTCCCCCTGCCCAATCCAGTGAGTACCCCTGGCTATGGTAAGTCAGCATTCGCATATCAGAGACAACATTCGGGTTTTGGCTTTTTGAGATTGGCTTATTTCACTTAACAGGATGGTCTTTAGTTCCATCCATTTACTGAAAAACGCCATAATTCCTTTCTTCTTTATGGCTGAAATTTTCATCTTTTTATATAGACTTCATCTTTTTAGATAGACTCATGTATATGTGTATGACCAGGAAGGGGGCATCTGCTGATGAGACCCAGGGTGGGGAGGGAGGAGTGGTCCTTGAGGGCTTACAGCTGTGAGACAGACCAAGCTCCAGTTCAGGCTTCATCTCTTCATTAAAATAGGATTTTTTTTTTCCTTAAGCAAAGGAAGAAGTAATAAAAGCCCACAAAAGCCCGATTTTGTAATACAGTCTATAACGTGGGAATCTGGTTTTTGTTTGGTGCTAGGGATCAAACTCGGGGTGTTGCTCATGCTAGCCAAGCACTTTGCCACCGAATACACTGGGAATTGGTCCATCCCCTTAGCACAATTAGGCCTAACTTAACAAAGATGAATACAAAGGATATTTTTTTTTAACTGAAAATTACTATTTAGTCCAGTGTTTTCAAACTGCAGGCTAAGATCCATCAGGGGGCTGTGATGCAATCAGTATTTTCTTAATAAAAAAGAGAAGGAAGAGGGAAGGAAATAAAGGGAAGGGAAGGGGAGGAAGAAAGGAAAACAACTGAGTAGAAGAGAATAGGATAAAATAAAAAGCACCGGTGTTCTATACAGGCTGTGAGGGCAAATATTGTTTGGAGAAGCTTTGAAATGTGAAATGTTTCTCTTACTGTGATTTGTGGCCCCTAAAGTTCAAAACTCAGTGACTTAATGTATTTTTTTTCTTGACTTTGTAAGGAAGCTAAATAAGACTGAATGTCTTCTTTTGTTCATTGGAAGCATATATATTTTAAACAGGTCTCACTAAATTGCCTCAGCTGGCCTTGAACTTGTGGTCCTCCCGCCCCAGGCTTCTGAGTTGCTGGGATTACAGCTGTGCACCACCACGCCCAGCTTGCAGTGTACATTATCTTAAGTAATTTTAACACTGATACGAACCAAACACTTCAAGTTTATTCTTGCCATTTTCTCATTAACTTAAACTCTGAAAAACAGTTGTGAATGTTGATGTAGGAATTTGTCTGCTCCCTTGGTGGGCTCTCTCCAGTGCCCCGTGCTTTTGCAACTTAATGAGGAAACTAGCCAGTTACTAAGTGGCCTGGTGAGAATTTCATTCCATCTAGACTTCTTATTACAAACTATTAAGAGATAATGTAGCATCGTGAGGTTTTCAGATTTATCAATAAAGGATCCAGAAGTCATACTATTTAGATGGAGGGATTTAGAAGCTGAATTTTCTGAAGTTATGAAGCCTAAGACAGGCATATAGGATACATAAAAGCATATCATCCCACATCCGTGTAAACCTAATGGATTGTATTAATCACACAGAATGTTTGATAAGAGACTTATTGGATTGGAACACACATGACATGTTTCAATATGGAAATGTAACTATTCCTTTTCCTCTTTCCCTGGTCTTAAGGGGAGCTGGAGTTAAGTTAGCTGATGTGGCCACTTAGTGCAGGACTCACAAGTGCTTCAGCGTGAGGCCAGGACTGAAGCACCAGGGAACTTGTGCTTCTGTATGTCTCAAGTCAGATCGGCTTCATTATCTGTCATTTCTGTTTCCCATAAAAGAAAACGGTTCCAGTAATTCGTGATCCCATGTATTATTAAAAAAAATGTTTAGTTATAGATGGACACAATACTTTTTTTATTTGATTTTTATGTGATGCTGAGGATCAAACCCAGTGCCTCACATGTGCAAAGCAAGCACTCTGCCACTGAGCCACAATCCCAGCCCCACCGTGCGTTATTTTTGTAATATATTGCATTATATGTGTGAGTAAAATATAGTTGTGATTTTTTTTATGTCCTATTTGGTATTCTATTTTTACTTATTTAGTACATTCTTACTTAGTGTGCTTAATTATTCATTCTTAATTTTACTGCGAGTGTGGGGCTATTTCCTTTTAATGGGAAAGGAAGTGGAACCATATATAGATGACTGCGTTATTTAAATCTATTTTTACTTATCAGCAGCAGCACTCTTGCTGTTTGGCTTTCAGAAAGTGAGTCTTAAGTAGGGAAGTGACAACCAGCCTTGTCTTATTTACTACTGAACCGAATCCCACCTACCAGCATTCTTAGACTCTGAGTTCTATTTCCAACCCACATTATTCTTTGGGCTACTCAGACTGGTGGAGAAAACCATTGGTTCCAAATTCGCACTTGTGCTGGTATTTTGCCAGGGAGCCTACAGATGGCAGGCCTATGGCTAAGAGTCCACCATGTCCCAGTGTGATGGCTCATACTGTAGGAACTGGGGGTCACCCATAGTTTGGTTTGAAGGGGAAGGAAAGAGTTAAATCCTGAGCATGTTCTCCAGTTAGCCCTCCTGAAGTATCAGTGGAGAAGACCCGGGTCCTGAGGTAACAGGCAGCCAGATTGCAGAACCACATTTTGCTTTGGATGAGGAATGCTTTGAAAAAATGCCTTTTCACTATTGTCCTTCCAAATGCCCGGCTGACTGAAGCTTTGATCAACGTAATTGGTTGTTGGAGGTCCCAACCTGCCTCTGGGTTTATTCTGTGCTGTGGTAGACATCGAAGCGGAAGAGGCAGCCTTTCAGGTTGCCTGCATATCATGCACTTAATGTGAAGAAATTTCTGGAAAAACCTGAAAACTCAAAATACATTTCTATAGACAACAGGATTTTTCTTTACTTCATTTGAATTTCCATTTCAGGCAATGAAATTTGAGTCTGTTTGGTTTTTAGACTACAGGTTTTGTTTTCTCTCATTTGAAATTGGCCTTGGGCACATTTCTATCCTGCAATACTTCCCCTTCCCCCCAAAGCGACAGTGATACTGAATATATGGTGCATGTCTGTATCCCCATTGCAGATGAAAGGAAATTGGCATTTGTGTTTTAAAATCTTGGTAAAATAATAGCTCGTAAAAACTATCCATTTATCACAGGTCATTTAAAAAGTGTTCACCTCAGTTGGCGTCTGTAGTATCTCCATCTTCTTATATGATAGGGCACTGCCCAGCTACATGAATTTCCCTTTGGGCAATTTTCCTCCTTCATTGTAGAGGAACAGATTTAGCAGGAAAACCTGCAGCTCCATATTGGTTCACCTCCCCTTTGCATTTTGTCACCTGGGGTCTTTCCCTTGGGTGTAAAGGTGGCAGCTGGGGCTCAGGCTCCAGAAGCTAGACTCAGGGTAGAGTGGAGGTTACTCTGGGGACCACAGAGGTTTGATGGTGCTGGGAGCAGCTAAGACTTTGTTTCTTCTCCCATCATCTTGAGGTGACCCCATTGGGTGTGTCTCTGAAATTCTGACCTGTTATGAGATCTTTGACTCAAAAGGATTGTGAACAACTATCTTTCAGGATCGGTAACAGCTGCCTTCACACTGTTCTCAGAAGGAGGACAAAGGATTGATTCCACCATGGTGACATATTTCTTTTTCACAGTCTATCTACTCAGTTGACATTTACTGGATTATTTCTGTGGTGTTTTCGTTGAAAATATCTATCAGCTGCTCATCAACTATATATGGAATCTTCATACATTTGAAGGGAAGTCTGAGTAGGATGATTCCATCATTCATCCATTTCCTGAATGGACATGTATCTGTTGAGTTCCTGCTGTGTGCTGGTCATTGTTAGTGGCTGGAGATACAAAGAAATGAAAAGTGCAGACCCCTCATGAATTTTTTGTTGTTGTTTAGCAATATTGAAAGGACTCAAAAGATGGTTTACCCTCCAGTCTGGGGGTCCTTAGTGATCCTTTCCTGTGGACTGAGGACCTTTATGTTCTACTGCAGCCAGAGGACATGAAAAGTGGCAGCTTATGTCAGGGAGGCTCCTGATGATCCAGAGAACAGCGAGGCGACCTGAGTGCCAACTGAAGATCTGGTGGTGATATCAGGAAATACTTTAGAGATGCCAGTTCAGAAAGGCCGAGTTGCTGGGGAACGGGAACATCTCGGAGGAGATGGGGAAGGGTTCCACAGATGTTCCACAGATGTTCCCTCCCACCTCTTCTCACCTGATATCATTCCTTACCCCAGAACCTGGAGAGAGCTTAGACTCTCTCACAAAGCAAGCGCTATGTCAGTGTCCGTCTGCGGCTGTCGTGCTCTGTGATAGTTCCCAGGTGATCAAACATTGAGTGGTTCATCAGCAGTGAGAGTGCTGGTCTGAACTCTCTGCAGGCCTCTTTTGGGCAGATGGGACATCTCTGTACCAACCTTTCCCAGCATCATGGGACTAGATTCCCTATGCTGCCTGCAATTAGAACATTCCAGAAGATACAGGCTGGGGGAGGTACAAAAGTGGGGAGAACAGGGACAATGAGACGTCTGCTTTGCTGTTGCAATGGGCAAAAGTGCAACTTATGCAGTCGAGGAGAAAAAATAAAGAGTGTCCATGTGCTGTGCCCTTTTCAACGCTTTTTTCACTCAGAATCACTCAATACAATTTCACTCTATAGGTCCTTCAAGAAATGACAATCCTTAATGCTGGGCATTGCAATAGACATAATCAAGTCAAAGCAAAAAAATTCTAAGTTACTCTAAGCACTGCAAACATTCTTGATCATGACAGGCTCATGACAGACATTCCCTCTTCATGCTAAGCCTAAGTGCTCGATTTAAATCTTAAGTCTCAGGCCTTAAGTCCAGCAGATGCTCACTCACTCAGACCGCAGCCATGGGGTCAGGAGCTGATGGAGGCTTTTCCTGTTGTGGAGTTGATGGCTGCCTGAGGAGAAGGCACCTTTCTCACCAGGGTCAAGAGGCTGCTGTAGAGTTTGAGAGCAGTGAGGACGATACAGAGGGTCAGGCAGATGATGAGAAGAGTTGGGATATCAGTCCAGGTCCTCACCAGGCTCTCCGGCATGTGTGCATCAGTATCAGCTGGCTGAATGTCTGTTCATTTGTTCCATTATTTACACTAAATTTGAGGTACCCTTTTGGTACCTATCAGCTGTTACCAGGTTTCTTAGTGACATCCTACATCTTAGTGAGGACATATGGTCTGGTGGTTTCCACCCTGATATTACCCTTCTGGCTCTTATCAGGGTCATGACAAATGACATGTGACGTCACCCCAACTCTTATCAGGGTTGTGGAAAGCGACTTTTTTTTATCAGGCTATGCCTGTTGACCTATTGGAAGGCTTTGTGGCTTGCCTGATGAGACTGCAGGTTTATTTTAAAATGGAGTTGCTTAGGCTCAGGCCTAAGGCCATCCTTACATTTGGGTAGTTCTGGTTCTTTCCATATAGCAAAGAGCCCCAAGATACTGAAGCCAGAATTAAAAGAGGCAGGCAGTATAGATAGGTAAATCAGGTCAGAATGATCAAGGAGGCCAATTTGGGTTTGGGAAGCCTTATCAAGATTACCTTGACCACAGGTTGGAGCAGGGGCAGGTTATCTGTCTCAGATTGTCCCTCCCTACAGGGAGTTGTTAATTATACCCCTTTCCTGCCCAGATGACTCCAACTTGGCTCTTCTAGCCCATCTGCTTCTCTTTTGGCCATCCCACCAAGCATTTCCTGGGCCTAGTCAGGAAGGAGAGAGAGGGGAAGAGAGCAGGAGAACAAAGAAAGCCTAGGACATATAAAAAAGGCAGAATGTGCTCACTTCTTGGGATTCCAGCTACGGACCCCTTCTCCCTCCCAGGAGAAGTCTGTGTCACCCCTTTTATTTACTTATTACATATACATATGTTGTAGGTGAACACAATACTTTTAATTTTACCCAGTGCCTCACGCATGCTAGGCGAGTGCCCTACCACTGAGCCACAACCCCAGCCCCTACCCCTTTTAAAATAAACCCTGCTTTATATGCTTGCCTCAGCTTGCTTCTCTAATGTGATACTTCAACAAGTGAGGAAGCAGGACTCGTCACCGGTAACTGGCGGTATCAATACTTCCAGTACAGACGTGCAGTGAGAGGATTCTCAACTCACTGCGAGAATGGAGGCTCTTATTGGGGTATGGGGGGAAGACACTAGAATAATCAAAAAGCAATGAGAAAACCCATCTTTTCCTACTCTTGTAGGGGAGGCCCATTATCATAGAGAGGGCAGGTTTCCTCATGTTCTTAGCAGTGTGGGATGGGTTAACTGATCCTCCTGAGCCTCACCAGGACTCTTCATAGAAGGACCCCAAGAGTTTATCTGGAAATTGAATGAAAAACAAATTAAACAAAACAAAAAAATACCAAAAAGAACAACAACAACAAAAAGCAAAACAAAACAAAAAAAACAGGTAAGATGGGGCTTTACCAACAGTAGGGGGCTCCAGGCACCCATATGATCCATGTAAAATAATGTTTTCATTATTGATTGTTTTGGTAGCCTGACTGGAGAGAGAGTTTTAAAAAATGCTTAGGGATGGAGCTGTAGCTCAGTTGTAGAGCATTCTAAGACCCTGGGTTCCATCTCTAGCAACAACAACAACAAAAAGCCATTATAGAAATGCTTACAAAGGGGGCCCAGAACCATTGTTTACAGTATCCAGCATCTACCAAAAATGTAGCATAACATGCTACCACCTGCATTTATATAGTGCCCTGCCCTGTGCTAAATGCTTTAGTCATTGTCACATTTAATTCTGAGAACAGCCCTGTGACAATCATGATGGTAAGACACTAGAGGCGGAGTCAGTCACCTGCTCACAGTTACAGGGGTCTTGGGCAAGTTTGACTGGACTAAAGCTGTGTTCTTGGGACCACTGGGCCCCACTGCCCCACTTTTCCTTCTGAACCATTCCTAGTATTCTGGAAACCAGTCAAGCCTTTATAGGAAGATTTTTTTCCCCCCGGATTTGAGGAATAGGGAGAGGATATTACTCAAGATCTGAAATAAAAGGAGGAGGGGAGAAAAGGGTCTGGTTTGTTCAGACATCTGTCATTGAATGTAGTGGCTGGATCATGTCAGCCAAGGTGGGTTTTGTCCCAATGCCAGTACATTTTGGAGAAGTATGGAACCTTCCATTCCTTCTCTCATCCTTTTTCCCTCTTTCCCATCTGCTCAGGATTAGACCAGGAGGTAGATTGTAGACCAGTTCTTCTCATTAGCTGGGGTCAAGTCCTTGGCCTCCTAGAATCTTCATTTTCTTGAATGGAAAGTGGGGACACTCTCATGGCTTCCCACAGAACTAGAGTTAGAAATGTCCAGTGAGCTCATGTGACAAAACACATGAGCTACAACACGTGGTCAGGACAAGCAGGGGAGCACTGGGGTAGAAGATGCATTCAGCCTTCCTCCTGAGAGAGGCAGAGTGTGCCACCCAGCAAGGACAGCTTCGCAGAAGGATATTTTTGAGACTGATGCAAAATCCCAAGCAGTGACGTCCCAGTGACTCAGCCTAAGTGGGTGGAAGTAATTTTCAATAATGACAGTATCACCATCTCCCGCCTCCTACAGTGTCACACATCACCAAACACAGACTCACTCGTCCTGAACCCACTAACTCAGCCACTCTCCACAGGGCTGAAGTGAACAGAGGAGACATGTATGTCAGGGAACACCCCCCTCTGAGACTTGAGGACCCTGTGCATCTGTGGGGCAAGGTTTTTCTCTTCCTCTGCACAAAGCCCAGAAAAACAGCAGTGGTTAAAAAAAAAAAAAAAAAAAAAGGTCACTTTGTATATCCCCCAATTTAAACAGTCTTCTGGGACTTGAGGCATAATTATAGGCACTATTACCAGGGAAGAGGCCACTTGAATTAATTAGAAAGGGAAGCCACCCAGTTAAAAACATTTAGAAATTGGTAGCATTTTAGAGAAAGAAGCTGCAGTAATGGTGTTGGCCCTTTACAGATCCTCTTTTCAGACAGAACAATACAAAAATCAGCTCAGGAAAGAGTACAGGTCATGGCCATGTTTCGAGCAAATAAGTGACCAAAACAGTGCCCGACCACAGTGGCAGGCTTGTGTCCTCTCTGACACTGGTTGCCTCCAGAGTTAAGGGGTCAATTAAGGACTTCACTGGGGCTTCTAAAGGACTGCAGTGACCCCAACAAAAATCAGAGTCCTGGAGCCAGTAGGAGAAGGAAAGAGAAGGGGGTTGCCTAGGAGCTGCCTGCTTGCCTGCTCGTGAACAGAAGTGAGTCGGAGAGAGAAGGGGTTATGTTGGAAAAGAGGTGCCCAGTACGGACAGTCCACTGTAGGAGCCAAAGGCGGCCGGAGTTGGTTGGAACCTTTCATTCCATCCCTCACCTGTGCTCATCCCAAAGTCTGAGGCCCCAGATGGGTTTCATATGCATCGTCTTATGAACTATTCATTGTGGTAGAGCACGTGCTTAGTGTGCAACAGATCCTGGGTTCCATCTCCAGCACTGCTAAGTTAATTAATTATTTTACAAGTACCAATTAAAAATGAGGTTTAATTCTTCTTGATTTCTTTCCCCCTTTTTTCTTTGAGCACTTATTTTAGAACACTCAAAGTGATAAATACTTTCTTCTTTAAAATATATGTAAAGCCTTTGGAATACTTGATTGGCATTCTGTCAACTCTGTGACCTAGGAATGTCTTTCTGAAGTCCCAGAGAGCCACCTGTTTGTAAAGTAAACATCTGGTGAGTATGTGGAGGAAAAGGTACACTCATAAATTATCGGTGGGGCTGCAAATTGGTACAACCACTCTGGAAAGTACTTTGGAGATTCCTCAGAAATGGTGGAATGGAACCACCGTTCTACCCAGCTGTCCCATTCCTCAGCATATACCCAAAGGACTTAAAATCAGCATGCTATAGTATCACAACCACATCAATGTTTATAGCAGCTCAATTCACAATAGCTAAGCTATGGAACCAATGTAGGTGCCCTTAATCAGATGAACAGATAAAGAAAATGGGGTATATACACACAATGGGAAATTAATTAGGCATAAAGAAGAATGACTATGACTTTTGCTGGTAAATGAATGGAAATGGAGACTATCATAAGTGAAATAAGCCAATCCCCCCAAACAAAGGCCAAATGTTCTCTCTGATATGTGGATCCTAATTCACAATGGGTGTGTGGGGAAGAATAGAAGTTCATTGGATTAGACAAAGGGGAATGAAGGAAAAGGAGGGGGGATGGGAATAGGAAAGACAGGAGAATGAAGGTTGGGGTTCTGGCTCAGTGGTAGAGCATGCTCCTTGCACGTATGAGGCACTGGGTTCGATCCTCAGTACCACATAAAAAATAAAGGTATTGTGTCTATCTACAACTTAAAAAATATTTTTAAAAAGACAGGAGAATGAATCAGACATCAGTTTCCTACATTGATATGTGAACACACGACCTGTGAAACTCCACAGCATGTACAACTGCAAGTATGGGATCCTAATTAGAATAAGTTATACTCCATGTATGCATAACATGTCAGAATACACTCTATCATCATATGTATCTAAAAAGAATAGAAACTAAAAATAAATATATAAAATCACACTTATCAGAAAGAAAGAAAGAAAGAAAGAAAGAAAGAAAGAAAGAAAGAAGGAAAGAAAGAAAGAAAGAAAGAAACACACATCAAGGTTAACAGCACCATCCCCCAGTTTCTGAGGGATGGTAGGGGCCAAACTTAAGTGGGCGCCTCTGCCAGAAGCCATCAATGACCCATATGTGAACTGAGCCGTGTGCATGAACTAAAGTGATGTTGAAGCCATTAGGCAGGAAAGCTTGGTATCAGGAACTCCTAGCAGCAACCCCACTGGTTTGAGAATGGTTCATGTGGCTCTGCCTAGCTCCATCTCAAGTTCAGCACAGCACCAGACATGGGTGACCTGCTGGAGCCACACAGCCTCTCGGAGATGGGTGTGGCTTGCCAAAATGCCAATCAACCTGTTTACTGCAAGACCCCTGCCACACTGAGAAGCAAGCACCCAAGACTCCTCTGGCCGAGACCTTATCCCTGCCTTTAATGTACTCCCCTTTTTCAGCAACAGCTCTTATCAGGACTGGAAGACCTATCAGGCGCTCCCCTTTTTTATCTAATTTCTGGCTCTGTCTCTATTTCTTACTAGTTATTTCAGACTTTTTATTTCTCAGCGACTCACACCTCCTGACAGGAACCTACCCTGCAGGGTGCTGGTCACCTAGCAATACACCCCTCCTGAGTTTCAAAACTACCTTCCCTCAGAGTTACAAGTCTGCATCTCTGCTGTAAAGCACATTAGTTGACCCAGATGCCACCTGATTGCAAAGCCAGCCTGATCGGTGTGTGACCCGTGCTGCCGCCCAGTCCTCCCACTTGAAGGCTCGTTTTTGTTTAACTTGAAAATGTGTTTGGACAGGACACCTGCTTGACTGTATGAGGGAGTCAGAGTCCTTTTCTGTCTGTGGTCTTTCAGGTGACCTCCAGAGATGTGTGCCACATTCTGGGTTTAATGCTCACCTAGTGCTAGAAGCACATCATTTTCTGCTGCCTTTGTGGATGGACTCCTGAATGGGAGAGTTCGTAACAGTATTTCCCTAGCAATCCCACTGTCCCTTAGGGTGTGTTCTGTGCCTGGCCTCCCACCCGCACTCCAGATTCCTTCTTTTCGGGGGTGGGGTACTGCAGATCGAACCCAGAGGTGTTTTACTATTGAACTACATCCCCAGTCCTTTTAATTTTTAATTTTGAGACAGGGTCTCAGTAAGTTGCTTAGCTGAGGCTGGCCTTGAACTTGCAGTCCTCCTGCCTTAGCCTCCCCAGATCCTGGGATCACAGGCATGCACCACTGGTCCCAGCATGCACTCCCTGTGTCTCACTTTTTCTTTGTATAACAACGGTTCTCTTTAAGGACTCAGACATTTTCTAAGAGATGGTCTTAAAGCTGGTTGAAGTACAGATCAGATATTATACTTTTACTGGAAGGAAGGGGCTTATGGAATCAAGAGAAAAGTAGTGAACTGTCAAATCACTGAACTAGAAAATGATCCATCCGTACCTGCTGTAGTGTCACCTCTCCCCTAGGAATTAGCCATTTTCACTGTATCATGATAGAATAACTTTCTTTTCTAATCACCTTCAACATTTACATTTCTCTCAAATCCCTGGTCATAATCTGTAGCATTATATTTGATAAACTCTTAAAAATATGGTTTGCCCCACTCCTAGGTTTGGGAGCAAGAAAATGAATGCATGTGTCCACAGAAAGAGACTTGTGCATTAATATTCACAGCAGTTTTATTCATGATAACCAAAACCTGAGTGAAAACCAAACACCCATTAACAGGTAAATGGATAAATGAATTTTGATATATCTGTATAATAGAATACTACTCTGCCATTAAAATAAACAATTAATATATGACATTACTGAATCTCAAGAATTAAACTGAGCTAAAGAGGCTAAAGACTCCAGACACAAAGACTACACACCATGTGAGTCCATGTACATGTCCTACAACAGGCCACCTAATCTACCGTAACAGGAAGTGGCTTGGTAGTTGCTTACGTTGGGAGTGGGAGAGACTCACTACAAATGGGCCCAAAGGAAGTCTTTGGACTGATTGGCAGCACACTGTCTTGGATTAGGGTGACCACCTCAGGCTGGCGAGATTGGTGTTGGCCACGACATACTCCGTCACTTCTACCTCAGCCCCCTTGCCCTCTCCTCAACTCCCTTGCTCCTGGAGTGGCTGGTGGGGGTGTTAGGTCACCTGAACCAGGATTTCTGAACTGGGAAATGCCAGGCTAGTGCCCTTTCACCCCTCAAGCCCTTGAGGAAGCCCACGCTCAAGGTGGATGGAAACCTAATCAGTATTCAAGGGTTTCTCTGAGACCCTTTTCGGATATTTGCTGGTTTTATAGTGTCCATTTAAAACACTGAATTACAATCCAAGATCATGTCCCCTGCCAGAGCTGGGGACAAAGAAAACGGCACCCTCCCCCAAGTCCCCCAGCTAATGACATGCAATGGCAATGTCACTGCCTTCAGGGACAGGAGGGATAGCTGTGTGACAAAGAAGCAACTTTCCTTTCCACATTAGCTACCACTGGGTGGTTTTCCTGCACCTGACACTGTCTGGTTTTGAGAAAGAATTTTTGTGCTTAACCAAAGACAAAACCTGACAAGAATTCCTTCCAGATGAATCAGCAGGGAGGAGATGAAGTGACATTAAAAAAAAAAAAAAAAAGAAATGAAATATTTAGAGACAGGATTTTCTATGTCTCCTCCTGGGGAAGAGACCCCTTAATAGTCCCATCAGCACTGACGTGTGTGCATCACGGCGCTCTCGTTAAAGCATCGTGACTCATCGCCACCCTGCCAGCTGTGGGCTGCGCACGACTCTCCTGATGCAGGCTTTCCCCAGGGAGAGCTGGGGACGCACCCTTCCCAGCTGCCTGCCGCTGGAACCAGCCCTCTGTGTCTGTGTCGCTTCAGACTCAGCTGGACTAGGGATAACTCAGATGCCAGCTTGGCACTTACAATGCACCCACAGGGCTTTGCAGGGGGTCACTCTCTGTTGTCATCCTGAGGATCCCCGGGACTTTTGAAACTTAGTATCTATGACATCGGGGACACTCCTTGAACCTCTGCAGATTGATTGCATGTGCTTCAGCTGTCACACGCATCACCCCCTCCCAAAGACCCGAAGACAGAAGCCAAGGTGATGGGGAGGGAAGGCAAAGGGCCCCATAAGGACGAGAGCTCCCCACTTTCCTAGACTTAATGGCAACCTCAAATTTTCCATATTATCAATATTAAAAGTTGATTAAATAAAAAAGAAAAAAAAGTCTGTTCATTTGCTGTGAAGTAGATGTTGGGTTGGCCCCAGGAGGCCAAGACCCAGGCTTTCCTCTCAAGGAGCTCCCAGGCCTGTAGGGGAAGCAGATGCAGCAACCCCATCCCAGCATGCAGTGCTTCAGAAGCAAAGAGTGACAATAAGCAGGGGGCTTGAGGTGTGTGGCGAACACAGAGACAGCAGCCCTGGTCCCAAACCTACTGGTGACAATAACGAGAGCTTACATTAACCAGGTAACCAGGTAACCAGGCACCAGGCACCAGCTTCACACACTCAGCTTCCCTTTGCCTTCAAACCCCTATGGGAAGGAGCAATATCATCCACATCCTATAGGAGAGGGAGTTGGGAGTGAGAGAAGGGAAGGTGCCCAAGTCACCTGGAAGGCACAGCCCACTCCCCCTGGTGGCCCTGGGGGCCAGAGGCATCCCTATGAGAGGGATTATTCTTCCAAGCAGCACCGCCATAGCTGGCAGCCCCGTGGCTTGCTTCTGGGTGTGCTTACCCCGAGATTCAGGGGATCCTGCTCTGTTTGCACTGGTATGAGCCTTGGGGTGACTCAAGAAGGGAAAGCTGATGTAGAGATTGGAACCTGAAAAATGAAGAGTCTACAACAGGGAGGTGGCACTGGGTGAGAGATTTCTGGGTACAAAAAACTATCATGGATTGAGGGTGCCCTTTAATTCATTTGTGTACCCCAGGGACCTCAGGATCTGACCTTATATAGGAGTAAATTTGCTACAGATGAATTTAGATGAGGTGATATTGGAATGAGGTAGGCTCTTAACCCAAGATGACAGGTGTCTGTAAATGGAGGAGAGGGCCAGGCACGATCGCACAAGCCTGTCATTCTAGTGGCTGGGGAAGCTGAGACCAGGGGATCTCAAGTTCAAAGCCAGCCTCAGGAACTTAGTGAGGCTCTGAGCAACTTAGTGAGATCCTGTCTCTAAATAAAATATAAATATAAAAGGGCTGGGGATGTGGCACAGTGATTAAGCACCCCTGGGCTCAATTCCCAGTACCAAAAAAAAAAAAAAAAAAAAGACTTGAAAGAGACGGACACACAGAGAGAAGATGGCTGCGAGGTGATGGCAGATCAGAGCAAGGGATCTAAAGCCAAGAACACCAAGGACTCTTGCCCATCACCAGAAGCCAGAAGAGAAGCAGGGAAGGGATCATTTCTCAGAAAGAACCAACCCTAACACCTGGAATCCAGGCTCGTCACCTCTGGAACTGTGAGAGAGTGCAGTGCACTTGTTTTAAGTGGCCCATCAGTGGTACCTTGTCATGGCAGCCCAAGGAAGCTCACACAGAGCGCTAACACAAGAAAGATCTTGGCGTTTCTGAAGAACCATTGGCAGGCCTGTGCCAGAAGTGCCAAGTAAGAACAGAGAAGGGCTTCCTGCTCCTCTGGCTGCGCTGTGCGTGCTGGTCACTGCCCTGCCCTGGGAAGTGGGTGGGAGGATTGCGAGGTGCTCCCAACCTCGCTGACACCTGCACCCTGAAGGAGCCTTCAATGCAGTCAGAGGAGCTGGTTTCAACCTGCCCCTCTCCATTTCTAGCTGGGTAACTAAACTCCCACCTTCCTCGCTGTCACAGGGGGGAATGATAATGACAGTCCTCTCTCTCTAGGGGTGCTGGTGGAAGCAGGGAAACTGAAAGCTCATTGGGAATCACGTGTCCCAGAGTGTTAGGTATGTTAGGTGCCCCTTCTTCTGTCGCCCTAAGTCAGCAGAGACTCCCAGGGAAAAGAGTAGGCAGCTGCTTATCCTTGCAGGGCTTATTATAGTTATAACAGCCTTCTCAGGTCCCCATCAAAAGAGGCTGGAGACAGCAAGGGACAGGCAGAGGTCTTTACGATGAGAGCAGATGGAAGGACAAGGACAGAGCTTCTCTACCCTTTTACTGTTCCCATTCCTATTCCCACCCTCACGGTAAACCTAGTGAAACTTCAAGACTTCCAAACACCCTATAGGTGCTCTCTGGTGCTGGAGGGACCAAGGGACGGACACTTGAGCCACATTTCAAATCACAAAGATAGTCTGGCTTGAGTGGCCTGTGGTAGCCGAATGAGGATGCTCAAGGAGCCGCACTGCCAACCACAGGACTCAGGATGGGCTTGCCCGGGCTACCAGATGACCGTCCCACCCCCTGGACAGAGCTGGCTCTGGTCTATTTTGAAATGGGTTCTGCCCCGTAGAACCACCTGCAAGGCAAGTGACTCAGCAGAGTGAGCCTGGGTCTGAATGTCAGAAGCCAAGGCCTGGGGACAGTCATCAGTGGGCAACTTGAGGAGTATCCTCTGGGCCAGGGAACTGCAGTCTGGTCCCCTCACAGAGGGATCTCCAAGGGACTCAAAAGCTCAACATGAAAGTCAGCATGTGGCATGCCACACCCCGGACACCAATTCCAGAAAACTCAAATCTGATATCTTACTGTACTAGGACTTCCTTCCTTTTAATTGCACCTGCCATTCTTCCCCAGTCCGGGTCTAGAGGTGCTGGAAGAGTACTTGGGTGAGCTGAGACAATGGGGAGAAGTCTACCATTCCCCCTCCTCAGCATTGATTTTCTGAGCCCGATTCAGGCTTGAGGGTTTTGTTTGTTTGGTAGTGGTGATGGTGGTGGTGTTGGTTTTCTTACTTTTTTAAAAAAGGGGTATTTTCCCCCCACATTTTTATTGGTGCATTATAGTTGTACACAGTGATAATTTATTGCTACATATTCATATATACACATGATATAACAATATAATTTGCAGACTTGAGTTTTAAATCGGCTGTGAGTTAGCTTTGACAGTCAAAAGGACTGGATTTTCCAATACCTGAAAAAGACTGGGTCCAGTGGTTCACCGAGTTCCTGCAATTCGGCAACTTGGAAGGTTGAGACAGGAGAATCGTGTTTGAGGCCAGCCTCAGCAAATTAGTGAGGCCCTGTCTCAAAAAGAAAAAGGACTGGGGATGTGGCTCAGTGGTAAATTGCCCATGGGTTTAATTCCCAGTACTAGAACCCAAACAAACAAACAAAAAAATCCCCCATTCTACAAGATATGCCAATATACCAAATCTTAGTCTCTCAACAAAGTTATAGTTCGATGAGTGCTAACCATGGAAATACCTTTTCTGGGAATGAAAGGATTGGCGAGCCCACTCTTCCCATTGAAGCCAAATATTCACATAAGAGACCTATGTTAGACAGTTATCAAACATGGGTGTGAGGAACCATACTTCTCTTTCATTAATTTTATTTAGATTTAATTTAGCAATAAAAATGCAGATTTCTATTTAAGAAATGCTTTTTTTCCTTCAAAGAAATAAGTGAGTCTATTCCTTCAATTGGTTTGCCATAATGTTTGTGAATTGAGATGGCTGGAAGAGATTGCGACTAAGATATCAGTGTTATCATGTATGTTTGTGGGTACTCTGAAATGAATAGGAATGTATTAAGTTATAAACTATTTTTAGAATTGCTGTAGAGTTTAGAAAGAATATGGTACATATTGAGTACCACAGATTCTGGTGTTTGAATCTCACTTTCAGTTAGCTATCCACATCCATGGTTTCTGCATCTACAGATTGAACCAATCAGAGTGAGAATATTTGGAGAAAAAATTGCTTCTGTACCAAACAGTACAGGCACTTTTCCTTTGTCATTATTCCCTAAACAATACATTTCTTTACATAGTTTTCATTGTATTAGACATTATAAGCAATCTAGAGAAGATTTCAAATATACAGGAGTATGCTCGTAGGTTGTATGTAAATGCCACACCATTTTACATAGGGATTTGTGCACCTGTGGGTTTGGTATCCATAGAGATTCAGGAACTAATCCCCCTGGGATGCCAAGGGTGATTGTACATTGTTCTTGGCATTTACATGAAACCTTGTTTAAGAGTAATTACAACCCAACTTAAACTAGTTCAAGCTAAAAGATAATACACTGGTCATGTAACTGGGCAGTTTGGGGCCATGTTTGGTTTTAGACGTGGCTGGTTGCAGACTTACCTCTCCCTGAATGTCTTGGCTCTGCTAGTTAAGCTTTAATTCATTCAACAAACTTTCCTCATTTGGTATGCAACAGGTCTACTGGCCCTGTCTGCCTCCCACACTCCCTCCTTCACAGCTCAGCTCATTCCAGCAGAGTCCATTTAGCAGTGAAGCCTCAGAAACAACTCGGGTCATATTCTACCTCTCAAGGACCAGATTCTATCATAGTCATGGGGAGTTGAGATTGGCAGCTGGTGACAGGTGGCCATCTCTGTAGTGGGAGGCTGCTGCACAATGGTTGACAGTCTTATTGGGACCTCATAGAATGGACAGGGAGTACCCTCCCCACCCGGAGGAACTAATAGAAGGACATGGAGCAGCATTGACCTCAGCCAATACAAGCCCCATTTTCTTCTTTATGTACAAAGTTGGCACTTTCTTACCTGGAATTAAAATGGCATTTCTTCACTCTGTGCCACTGTACCTGCTCTACTCAGAGTCAGCCTTCCTATCACGGAACTAATGGTCTGGAGAGAAATTATTTTGAATACGTATAGTTTTCTCCCTAAGATAATAGAGTTTATTTCTTAGACCTCTTATCCATTTATTTATAAATTATTAATATACTATGTATAAATAAATCCTGAAGAGGATTTAAGGCATCTTCTAACAATACAAACAGAATATAAAGGATTGGTTGAGGGCAAAACCCAGCAAATACCAAGTAGGAGGGGTTATAGGAAGATGATCATCAAAAGAAAATGGGGCTTGTATTGGCTGAGGTCAATGCTGCTCCATGTCCTTCTATTAGTCCTTCTATTATGCCCAAATGCAAGGTGGCTAAAATGCTAATTAAAAAAACAAAACTCTGGTTTTTCTGGCCTGAAGAATCAGATGATAACACTCAAGGAAAGCATAGGGGAAAATTGAAAGAGGTATGTGTGGAATTTGGGAATGGAAAGAGCCCAAATTCTGTACATAAAATTTGTCCAAATCTCTCACTATTAAATCATGCACATGCAGGGCAGATATCCCAAATCATCCACACACTAAGAAACATAAAAATACACTCTCAAGAAAAACGAACATGAATGGAGGCGGTCCCAGAGAAGACCTAGATGTTGGAATGAGCAGATAGGCTTACAAAGCAATTATGATAACAATACTCAGTGACATAAAGGAAAATATGTAATAACTTAAAGGCACAAAATCTCAGCAGAAAAATAGAAACAATGAAAAGAACCAAATAAGAAGCTTCAGTGATAGAGTACTCACCTAGCATGCATAAGTTCCTGGGTTCCATCCCCAGAATGAATGAATGAATGGATGGATGGATGAATGAATGAATGAAATAAAGAAAGAATAAATACCATGAAACAAATAATGCAAAATCTAAAATAAAATCATCAATGGGGTTAACAGCAAAATGAAGATGAAAGGAGAAAGAAGTCAGTTTAAAAAGATAATTATCTCATCTCTAATTTCTACCTCTACTTTGCAAAGGTCAGTCATAAGTTTATTGTCACCAAAGCACAAAGGGAAATCAGATAGACTGTGTTGCTTCCTTAAAGGGTTGTTACATTATGTTATAAGAGGCTCTAATAGCTAATCCCTACATATCTGGAAAGACATTTTGTGCTAGTGATTGAGCTGCTGTCCCCCCACTCTGACACCCTACTATACTCTGCTCTGCCCTGCTGGAGTGGGTATTCTGTTTCATTTTTGTCAACTGGTTCCTTTTTAGGCTTTTCCACTTAGGGCAACAGGAGAGTGGAGGGCAGGAAGACAGCCAGGGATTTTCTTTCTGTAGGCTTGCTATTCCTCTTAGCCTTTCCTCTAGTCCTTTTTCTGGCAGTTCCAGCTAATTCTGGTCCCTCTAGTTCAGAGGTACCACACCTGCAGGGCCATGCGCTGTCTCCTTCTTGGAGGTGTGCTGTGCCACTTAAAAAAAAAAAAAGACAAAGAATTTTTTTAATATTTTATTTTTTAGTTTTCAGCGGACACAACATCTTTGTTTGTATGTGGTGCTGAGGATCGAACCCGGGTTCGCATGCCAGGTGAGCGTGCTACCGCTTGAGCCACATCCCCAGCCCTGCTGTGCCACTTTTATGATGCCTTTTTTTTTCCCAATTAATTTCTGCTAACCCCAAACTCTTCCCTTTATTCCCTCAACTTCAGGGTGACAGCTGCTTCCTGCACATATTATCTGTGTTAACCTGTTTTTCCTTTAAAATTTTCAGCGTTCACATACTTGCTTTCAATGTTTTGTTTCTGTTTTTCTGACTAGCCCTCAACAGACATACATCCCTTTTAAGACAAATCGTCATGTATAAAGCTGGCTGTGGGAAAAGACTGTGAAAGATGAAGTCTGTTCTTGGATCCAAGATGCCTCCTTTCAGGCTTCTGACCCACCACAATCATAGGAGACCCCAGGCTCCACAGCCCCTGCCAGCCTGTACGCCTTCATTCTACTACCAGGTCTTCAGGGACCACCTTCTGATAGGTGGCAATGAGTGGTCATAGACTTTGGGAAGATAAATTAATCCCCGGGTATGCTAACTAGGTCAAGTGTTCACCTCCCAGATAACCTACCTCCTTGGCTTAGATCAATATGCTTCTTAGAAAGTCTTGGACAGAGTGGTTAACCAATATCTTTCCATGCATGTTGGCACTGCCATCTGTTCTGTCCACACAGGGCTTAGATATTCCTTCCTCCTCTGACACTTTCTTTCCTAAGTCAGTGGGAAGGTGGAAGAAGCTCATGAGTCAGAGCAAAGTCAGACTAACATGTTCCAACATGGCACCGTGTGACAAAGGGTGGCTTCCAGAGCTGCACAGATGCTAGGAGAAATACAGCCATTCATTTTTAGCTGGTACAGAGAAACTCGTTGAATTTTCTCAGGTAGTCGTTAAACTTTGCTTCAAGTAAACAAATGTAATTTATGTTCCAGATTTTGTATACAGTTGATAATTAACAACTAGCCCTTCTTCCCCTTTCTGTGGAAAAGGACTTTATGTGCTGTGACTCAGATCTCCCATAACACATATATTTTCAAGCTTAGAAATACTCTCCTAAACATACAATTTAGTCAACCAACCCAATGCTTTAAGACAGTTCAAGACAACGTGTGCGTGTCACGGGCCAATGGCTCAGTAAATGGTAACGACAGAATATTGTGCTGGATTGTATTTCCTAAAAATGGCCATAACAATCTTTTCCTCCTCACACATTCTTTTAGAACCATGCCATTCCCTGATCAAGAGATGGAGTCTACATTCCCTCCCCTTGCACCTGGATGGGCTTTTGTGATTGCCTTGCCTGGTGGAGCATGGGGACATGATGCTCTGACCTTCTAATGATAGGTCATGAAAGGTGACAGTACTTCTGTCAGCTTTCCTTCCACCCTGCTTTTTTTTTGGAGCCCTTAGACTTCATGTAAAAAAAAAAAAAATCTAGCTACTCAAAGCCCACCATGATAGAAAGTCCTGAGAGCAAAATGACAGATATACACTCCAGAAGTCCTGCTATTCCGGCCATCAGAGGTTACCCAGCTGAAGTACCAGACACATGAACGAACCTTCAGATGATTCTAGCCCCAGTAACCACATAACTGCTACTGCATAAGAGAGAACCCCTCACATCCACAAGGCAATAATATATTATTGTTATTGTGTTAAGTCACTAAGTTTCGGGTTGATTTGTTGTATTAGCAATGACTGACATAATATCTAAGTGGATGCTAAGTGCTTTGAAGGGATTTCCTCATTTAATCCTGATTTTCCCTGAGAAAAGCATTTTTATTCACAATGAGGCAAAGGATCTAGAGGAGGTCAAACTGCAGTGAATCTGGGATTTCAATCTGGACAGGCTGACTCTAGAGCCCAAACACCCAACCACTAAACCCTAGGCCTGCAGTATGCCCATCTCTGCTTCTCTGCTGGGTAATAGCATGTCCTCTGACTCACACATTTATTGCCCTGTCCCCCGCAGCAGAGAAGCATCATGAGTGAGCAGGGGAGGAGACAGTTCTCTTGCATCCAGTCAGTGCTGAACCCCCACATTATATAGTTTTATTCCTTTAGCTTTAAGACTGTAAGTTGCTTTTTAAAAGTCTCCACCGTTGGTGGCGGTGGTGGGTGGATACCTGTTATCTCACATTAGTCACTATACTTAGCGAGGATGAGTTTATAGGAAGCTTTCCTGTTGGGAGATTTTAATGGCAGCTGGAGGTAGGAAAGGAAAAGAAAAAGGAGGGAGGGAGAAAGGAAAGGAAGAAAAAAAACAGCAGAAGCAGGGAAAGACACCTAGAAGGGAAAGGATTCAGGGGAGGCTGAGGGGCTAGAAGCAAACACTCATTGTCATTCAAAAATTGTTCTGGACGTCTACACTACTCCAGGACCTTCATTCTGTTAGCTTCTGTGAATAGAGTGGAACACAATGTCCTACAGGAGCCCACTTCTCCACAGACAGAGAGGCCACAGGCTTCTTGGAAGAGGCAGCAGATGCACTGACAAGAGTTAGCCAGGCCACAGGCAATGGAAGGCAGGCAGAGGACAGCATGAGCAAGGGTGGGGCATGGTGTCCCACAGCCTGGAGCTGTTCTGAAGAGCTGAGGCAGAGGGCAAGTTGGGACCTCTGAGAGATGAGCCTGGCCTGGAGGTAAGACGGTCCCTACCAGTCATTACAGTTTGGATGTTGTCCTGTGGGTGATGCAAGGCCACCAAAAGGTATCCATTCTTTTGACAATTCTACGATGTTACCTAGTATTGGTGATTGATTTTTATTAAATAAATGCTAACTCTTGAACTAGATTATTAACTCCTTCAAGGTAAGAGACTTACTGTGAAAAATTTGAGTTCCCATTTATCATTTGCTCAAAATAAGGTACAAGGGCTGGACATGGAGGTGAGATGCTGGCTTACCTCCAGTGACTCCACAGTCTGCCTGGGCAGGTAGAGAAGGGGAAATACAGTCACAAAGGGACACCTCACCTATGACACACCAATATATAGCCATGCTCCCCTATTTTGTGACAGAGATGAAAATCCTATTGTCTAGTGATGTCCTAGCCACTACTGTCCGAGCACAACTCCTGTATGGCCAGTCATGCAAAAGCACAGCACATACATACAATTACATACAGTACATGCTGCTTGGTAAGGAGAATGAAGGACTCCGCTACTGTATTTACAGTTTCTGTACTTACTAACTTTTGTTATTATTTTAGATTGTACTCTAACGTACAACAAACAAGCTTATAGTAAAGCAGTCCGCCGTGTCACTCTGGAGTAGCCTCATACATCTCACATTTAGTTCATCTCTTGATCACATTAAGGGCTAGGGATGTAGCTCAGTGGTTAGAGCCTTACTTAGCATGTGCTAGTTCTGGATACTGCAAAAAAAAAAAAAAAAAGAACAAATAAAGACATAAAAGAAGCCACATCAAGTGATTGACCTATGTAATCATCTAGGTTTGCATAAGTACATTCTATGATATTTGCACAAGGATGAAATCACCCAATGATGCTTTTCTCAGGGTATATTCCTTTCATCAAGTGATGCCTGGCTATAAACAGATGATTTGGGCTATGATTGCTCTGGCCTTGAACTCTGATGAACTATTGTGGTTTGGGACCATTTTGAACCCCTTTCCCTATTCTTTTGGAGACTCCCTCCTCCCAATTTCAGAAGCGGCGCCCTTGTCTAGGCTTTAACAACCTGCACTCAGCCATAGTGATTGTATGAGGGCTGGGCACGAGAACCCTGCTTTCTGGCTGAACAGGAACCTGGAATGGGTGAGGTGGGGGCAGCTACAGCCTATGGCTCCTATGACTAAGCTATGAATTCTTTTTCTAGAGAGGAATTCAGCCAGACTGGGCTGAATTTTCTATCAACCAACAGAAAACACAAGGAGGTATTTATCAGGAGGGGACAGTTAGGGAGCCACCTACAATTGCACATCTCAAACACAGGTGCCTCTGTGCGCATGCATGTGTGTGTGTGTTTGTGTGTGCACACATGTGAGTGTTCCATGGCCCCTGGGCTAAATCTTGAAAGACCAGCAGGAATTAACCAGAGTTATTCCAGGCAGAGTGGCAGGTCTCTGCCTGCCTCCTAACATCAGAGCAGGTGAGATTCAAAAAGCCTTCCTGGGGCCTCTGCACCTTATTCCAGTGCTTCCCCCAAACTTCTGTTGAGGAAAAACTCCTTCAGATGTTAATAGATGTCCAGAGAGAAAAACCAGTCTCCTGAGAAGAAAATTGCTCTAGTTTCTGCTGGTTCTCTCTCAGCCTTTAATATGTTAATGTGCAACCAACAATAGCATGCTTTGTCTGTAGAGCACAAATTCTGAGCTCTGTGTGGAACAGTTTTGTAAAGTTTATGAAGTGTACTTTTCATTGAGGTGTGGAGTAATAAATGACTCAGTAACTCTTAAGTCTTGCCATCCTAGATCTAATTGGCTACACTGTTGTCAAAACAAATTACACAGCACCGAAGACAATATAAACACAATCTATAGGGGCAAACGCAGCCTTGGTAGATGACTGCAAACTTGTCAATGGTTCAGCCTCTCTCTGCTTTGCATATGAATGGCTTTTGGCATTAATTTGTTCATTGGAATACAGTGTAGACAGCTGGATCACTGCCATGTACAATGAGCGTGTACATGTATTATTGGTTCAGTTTGTTGAAACTTCAAACAAACAAGCCTATTTTTATTAATCATACCATGGGGATAACATTCAGCAGCTGGTTAGGGGAAGGAGAGCCAGCAAGACAGACATAGTTGTGGGGCTTCCAGTGCTGAGGAATTAGAGGGAGGTACAAACCAAGTCACAAGACACGGGTTTGTGTTTTGACCCCGATTACTGGCTGTGTGACGCAATCCATGTCACTTCCCCAAGACTCACTTTTTTCATCTGCGAAACGTGAATGCTGCACATAATACCCGCTTCCTGAGGCTTCAGTGAACTAAGGTATGTGAAATTGTTTTTCATACTGGGAAGCAGTATGAGAGGGTCCGTATGATCCTTTCCCTTGTTCTGAATCAGCCTGGGTCACTTTAAGAGGCTGACTCTGGCCTCACTTTCTTAGTGGGAATTCAGTCCACTCAAATTCCTCCCCATGCTGGGACTCCTAGGCAGGAAGCACTTACTACCCAGGGGTCTTTTTGCTCTGAGCACCTCATGTCCCTGCTGAGGCTGCACCTGATGGGGACTAGGGTTAGGCCAGGCTCTCAGAGAAACAGCCCAGCTATGGGCCGTGTGCTGGACACCCTTCCCCTCTCCTGTGCAGACCTCTGTCTTCTTGCACCCTTTCCATAAACTCCTCTTGTTGAGGTAACTGTGTGGCCGTGTCTCTTAGCTTAAAGGAGCCTGTCATAGGAAAATCTCAAGATCCCAAGGAGAGAACGGAGATAGCTCATAGTAGGAGCTCCAAGAATGAAACTGTTGGCATCTATGGCCTGGGGCCTGGTAGACAACAGGGGAAACCTGCAGTCAGAAACAGAGCAAGGAAGCTCTTTATGTACTGAGACGGAGTGATCCACAAGACATTTTCCTAATTGAAAAGTATAAGTTTTGCGATGGAATGTATAATCTCTATCATTTGTGTAGCAAAATGAAAATCATAAAATAGTTCTGAAATATTATATAGAATCTATTGACCCTAGCTGTCTGTGAGGAAGGAAGCTTGGGAGATGGGGGTCTGGGGGCTGTGGTAGGAGAAAGAATTTCCAAACTATAATATTTTTCCAAATATTTAAATCACTATTTAAACCATCAAATTAGAAAAATATATCTTAGCAGCTCAGGAAGCTGAGGCAGGAAGATCGAGAGTTCAAAGCCAACCTCAGCAAAAGCAAGGTGCTAAGCAACTCAGTGAGACCCCGTCTCTAAATAAAATATAAAATAGGACTGGGGATGTGGCTCAGTGGTTGAGTGCTCCTGCCCTTGAGTTCAATCCCCAGTACCAAAAAAAAGAAAAGAAAAATATACATTAAGAACTATGAAGTCAATCAGTCCTGGGTTTGAAAGCTGCTCCACAATTTATTGCTGTATCATATATGCTGAGCAAGCAACTCAACCTCTCTGAATTGTTTTCTCTACTATAAAAAATAGCAATGTCTAATTAGCATATAGACTCCAGTAGGTAGACCAAGTCCAGAGCCTCACCTAGCACATAATAGGCCCCCAATAAACATTCACTGGATGAATAATGAAATATCCTTTTATAGTAATTCAATTCTTGACTCTAAAATCAATTTTCCACACAACTGATTAAAAAAAAAACACCAAAAATCACCAACAAGAAACAGATTATTCTCTTTGACACTGCTATTTATTATTATTAAAAAAAATGAAAGTTGTTACCCTGCTCTGTACCAGGTACCTTGGCTTTTCTACTGGGCATTTCTGTTACTTCCCTGGGCACCTTAGTCTCCTGTTAGGACCAGGAGCCCTAGTGATACCAAAGTACATTTCTCTCCTGTTTTCTAACATTTCATCTGGCTAAGAGGTTTCTGAGGGGGTGAAATCTACACCCTGATATCAAATGCCTTTGAGTGAAACTATTTTCTAACTTTTGCTACAGCCTCCTCCTTTCTATGGCATCTGGGGAGAAGTTCATAGAGGAAGGGCGTTTGGGTTGGGGCAGGAGGCCAGTCTGAGGAACCAGCACCAGGTTGCACAAGAACCTTCCTGGTTTCTGACAGTGAAGGCCTGGCTTTGCGAGGAGACTGCTTTCCCAAAATCTTCCTCCCAGGATGCTTCTCTGTCTCACAAGCAAATAGAGTCCATCTGGGCCTCTGTCAGGATATGTTTACAGACATTTGAACAATTCAGCTTTACATCGTCCCTCCACCTAAATCATCAACAACCACCACCACCTCTTGTCACCACCTTCTTTTCTCCCTAGAACATCTGTCTGTCTTCCTGTGGGATCCCCAAATGTACAAAGGTACATTGTTCTTTCTAACATGGGGCTTATTTATTTAGAAAGCTGTTCTTGTCATTATTTTTTTTTTAAACAATCCTGAAGTTCTATTCTTATTGGACATGCTTTGATAGTGAAGTGCCCTGCATTTTGACCTGTGTGATACCAGTAGATCTTCAAAATTCATTGAGTTTCTTGCTGATAATTGAGAAGACAAAAATGCACGTCAGTTAGCTCAACCTTCTAAGGAATCTGTCAGGAGGTAAAATCAACAATGAGGACAGTTCAGACATTCCACAACCCATGTGTAATTTTTACCAGCTCATTTCTCCCTGCCAGCATAGCACCCCATGCAGCACAAAGGATAGATGAAATCAAACCACCGTTCATATTCATGGCTTGCTCCTGGATTTGGCCATATGACTGTTTGTAAGGGAGTTTGAAACCATGGAAGGACTATTTTTCACCCATTTCGAGTAAATGTTTCATTTTTCCTCAATTTTGGACAGGATTACTCACAGCATAGACACTGCTCAGAACTGGAAAATTCCTCCCAGCATCCTTAATAATCTTTGTTCCACCCTCAACCCCCATGACTTATAGGAGAGCACACGTCGATTTCCCACAATGGGGCTGTCATTCAAGAGGTCCTCACAGACTTTCCACTGGGCCCTGTGGTGTAGCTGCTCATTAGATGTGTGAGGTCACTGGCCCCAGGGAGACTGGTGTTATAATTGAGAGGATGGACTTTGGTGTCCTGTAGACCTGGGTTTCAATCCTGGCTTTGGTGTTTGGAGTCGACATTGGACAAGTCATGGGACGCATTAGGACTGCATAACTATTAGCTATTAGTCACTGAAGCAGGTACCATGGATTTCGGAACACAGATTTATTTGCAGAGGTGGGAACAAAAACAATTCTGATGCTTGATTCAGTTATCCCCCAGTTCAGGCAGTCAGCTCAACCCACCCTGCCAGGCAGTGTCCCAGGAGCTTCATGCCCGTGGACACCACTCATCTCAAGATCCCCCACGAGCTACCTCTGCTTCTTTCCCATCAGCTGCTGCACTGGGCTCTCCCTGGAGGCCCTGTTTTCACTTGGGTAATTAAAAGACCTGGTTGTCTGCCCTACTCATTTTCCCCATGTCCCTATTTACTTTAATCAGGAAGTGATGTTTGTCACTTAGGATAAGGCAAATTACTCTTCTGGTGACTGAAGACCAGCAAAAAGCACACTAAACCTCATTTCTACATTTATGTTATGAGGACAGGATGGAGAGGTGGCCCGACTTCCCAGCCTCTCACTCCTCTCCTACTCTGTATCTTATTTGTCCTAAGCATCCATCACAATAGCCACAACGGAAATGGCATCTCCGTCCCATGATGAACCCAGTGCTTCCTATGGACTGATTGTCCGTGTTCCCCTCAATCTCATATGTTGCTGCCAAAATCCCTAAAAAGAGAGTATTTGGAGATGAGGGCTTTGGGAGGTAACTAGAGCATGAGGGTGGACCCCTCATGAATAGGATTAGTGCTTGTTAAGGGGATGAAAAGACCAGCGCTCCCTCCCCACTCTATGAGCATACAACAAGAAGATGGTCATCTGAAAACCAAGGAGAGGGTCCTCACCAAACTGGATCCGCCTGCACCTTGATCTTGGACTTTCCAGCCTCCAGAACTGTGAGAAATTTCCCAGCCAATGGTATATTTGTTATAGCAGCCCAAATGGACTGAGACGGTGTTCATCATTCTCACACATATGTTTACAATTTTACTACATACTCATCTATTAACACCAAGAATCATTTTGCCAGCTTTGATGCTGATCTACATGGGATTACACTGCTATACATACTCATTGACATGCACACGTCACAAACAAGTCTTTATATTCTCATATAGCATTATTATTTATACACATTATTTCCTATTTTGTCAAGTAGCAATAAATCTTCTATAAAACCTTACTGGGAAAAAAAAAATCATCACTGCTTCCCTGAGCCCAGCCGTGGTGTGGTCTGACTGCATGCACAACTACAACTAACAGCCTGGCTTATCCCAAGAAGCGACAGAATAAGTGTTCTGCAAGGTTTTTTTTTTTTTTTTTTTTTTTTTTTTGCTCAGAGCAAGAAGCTCAATTATTTGACTACTTTGTGCTACATGAACATTTCTAAGAGCCTTCAAGAGCTCCAGGAAACAGTTTGCCTTCAAGATGCAGGCACGGTCAGAGGTGAGAAGAACATTCTGTTCTACACCTCGAGCTTTGCCTGAGAAACCCAAGCCTGTATTCCTGTACTCTTGGCATTGTGAGATAGCAATCTTCCGCCAAAAGCATCAGCCAAAATTGTATTATTTTTTGTAGTACGAGGGACTGAACCCAGAGCCTCATATATGCCAAGCAAATGCTCTATCATTAAGATATACATCCAAAATCTTTTGTATTCTATTTCAGTTACTCTCTTTTCATCAGATTATATTCCTACAAGTGCCCTATTGATTCTCATACTGAGCTTTAGATTTACTAACTGAATTGTTATATTCTGAAAGTGTGGATTCCCTCCCCACCCCCCTAAATTCATGTTGAAACTTAATCTCCAGTGTGATACTATTGAGAGGTGGAGTCTTTGGGAAAGTGATTAAATCACAAGGGATTAAGTCCAATCCTCAGGAATGGAATTAGAGCCTATATAAAAGAGATTAAAGATGGTCAGCTAGCCCTTCCAGGCTCTTCTCCCATATGAGGACATGGCAAGAAGGTGCCATCTTGGAAGCAGAAAGCAACCCTCACCAGACACTGAATCTGTGGACACCTTGCTCTTAGACTTCTCAACCTTCAGAGCCATGAAAAATCAATTTGTTTGCAAGTTAGCCAGCCTAGTATATTTTGTTATAGCAGCAAGAATGGATAAACACACATGCTGTCAAAATCTTAATGGACATGTACACAGAGAGCTGATATGTAGTATTGAAACCACTGCTCTTCAAAAATGCTGTCCAAATACATGGAGCCATAAAAAATGCTCTTTCTCCAAGCATGGAGAGAAATTTATAGTCTGCTCTTTCTCTAAGAGAAGTGAGACTCCCTGTTTATGAACTAAGAAATCTAGACTCTAATTTTTCTGTTCCCGACATTTATAGTACCCTTTAGTAAGTTACTCAAAATTTCTTTGTTCCAGTAGAAGAGAAAGCATTTATTATGAACTCACCTCATAGATGAAACAGAAAGTGATGGCTCTAAAGGTCTTGAGAGAGCAAATGGGTTATTCATTACATTATATCAATTAGCTAGCACTACACCAGAATAAAGTCAGAAATGTGAAAACATCGGGAACTGCTTTGTCCAATGTTTTAATTTGAGGTATGATAAAGCATGATAAAGTTTTAATTTGGGGTATGATAACGCTACAGAACATTAAGTTAGCCACTGAAAGATTCTGAAAAGTTTCATAATCATGCAAAGAACTTGCTGATCTCTCTAGCATTAATTTTAAGGAGCTGGCTACTCTTCTTATGAGAATTACTTGGTTTAAAAATTGCTAAGTGGAGGAAGAATTAACTATACAGTATTTAGTTTCCCATTGAAATTTCATTTCCTATATAAATGTTCTGTGGTAACATATCCAATTTCTTTCTGCAAAATTCCCTATTTTTTTCTAGCCTCCTAAACCAAATTTTTTAAAAATTGATTTATCCTCTTGCCATTTTAATACTTCAGTTTTCCTTTCTCAGTTCCACCATGTTGGTCAAAACGTTGACCTCATCTCTCTGCATCCCCTGAATTCTGGGTGTCCCATTCATTTCCTGGGAGATGCAGTTATTCTTTAAAGGGAAGAGATGCATGAATGGCTCCTGTCAAGTGACACTTTCTGATTTTTTTCCTCCAGAAATGGGGAGTGGAATCACTGTGGTGCCTGGGGTGCTGACTTTGGCTTCTCTTCCTTTACAACTAAATTACAACTTATAGATTGATGTAGAGGTATCAACCAGACAAGATCAGGGAACTTGGGATGCTGCTCAGTGGAATTGCTTTCACTCCTCTGGGGCGAGGGCTGGGGCTCCGATTCTGGCCTGCTCCCTGAAACTGGAGCAGTGGGGTGGCACTAGTGAGGTTGGGCATTCAGGACTGAAAGGACATACAGGAGTCTACTTGGCACTGGCCCAGAATTATTGCTTCTATTGTACCTTGTTTGTACTATTTCTTTTCTGGGAAATATTGAAGCCTGTAAGGCAGCAAATCAATCATTATTCCTTTTAAATGACTGTTCTGAAGGCAGGTTAGGTTCCTGCTGAGACTTCTGTCTACCTTACCAAAGTTCTCCTTTCTCACAATGGTCGGGCTCTGCCCACTGATACAAGGCCACAGAAGTGAGACCTTGGAAGTAGAAGGGTTTTGTGCCCTAAGGCTTCATTCTAGTTTCCATAGAAATAAGCCAGAGGTGGCACCCACTATAGGGGATCTTAAAGCCACATACACTTTGGAGAATCCCATCTCATAACAAACACCACTCAACAATAGTTTTTATAGACATAATTTACTTGTTTTGGAGGGTTTTGACAAAGGCTTTTCAATCCCCTTTTGATTATGTTTTTGCTTTTACACTTAATGGAAAAGGATGACCAATTCAAGTCAGTCAAGTTAAAGACTCTGAACAGATGAATTAAGATATATAAAAATGTAATAGATGTGAAAAAATATTAACATTTATTAAGTGACTCCTTAGGATTTGGGAGAAAATTCAATCTCAACTAGGGAACTATAATTTTAAAAAGCACAGCTGTGACTTCAGCTCTGCAGAGGTCACTATACTCTGACTTTGGGAAATTTCAGAAAATTCTCTGAGCTATAATTTCCTAGCTGGTAAACAAATAACAACCAACCATCTGCCAAGTTCAAAAATTCTCTAGATACCTGGGTACAGTGATGCACACCTATAATGCCAACAACTGGGGAGGCCAAGGCAGAAGGATCTCAAATCCAAGGCCAGTCTCAGCAACTTAGTAAGACCCTCAGCAACACAGTGAGACCCTGTCTCCAAATAAAAACCAAAAAAGGCTAGGGATAAACCTCAGTGGTAAAGCACTCCTGGGTTCAATTCCTGGCACCAAAAGAATAAAAGTAAAATAATTTTTTAAAAAATCTCTGAATCTATTGTGTTATATTCTTGCAAGAAGAAATTCTATGGAAAAAAACAGAATGTTATATTATCAATGATTATGTAGGATTGGTAATAAGAACTTTTATTTGCAGGAAGGTTGTCAGCAGTAACATCAGGAAGGGAAAAGGAAGAAAAATGACTACCATTTTCAAATTTTTTCAACATGTCAAACAAATTCCAAGACCTTTTCACATACACACATAATTATTTCCACTTACAGATGTAGAAACTGAGGCACAGAGAGGTTAAATAATCTGCCCAAGGCCATCCAATTGTTAAGTGGCAGAGTCAAACCTTAAAGTCAAAGGGATTCTAGAACTTATATTCAATCACATCCCTGTATTACTTCTTGTTATTCATCAATTACGCAAATGTTAGATGGATTCGGATTATAGGAAGACATTGAATTAATTCCACCTGAAGATCCCAAGATGAATGAGACAATGTCCTTTTCCTCAAGAAGCTTAAAATATACACGGCAGATACTCAGAAGTATGTGTGGAATGAGTGACTTATCTCAACCTAAGCTATTTGACAGCCATCTCCTCTGTTCTGAAATGTTAGTGGTTCCATTCAAAACAAGGCAAGGGCAGCTATTTGTGGAAGGGATGCATGAATGGACCTGTGACTTGTGGGCCTACAAGGACACTGCTTACAAGGACCTGGAGAGCAGGCCTAAACTGGTGGTAGAAAGAATAGTGAGTGGGTCAGTTCTGCCTGCTCTGCCATATTCAGTACAGAACTCCAAAGACGAAATTTTAACAGAGAATTTGAATTGGAACCTGGCCATACAGGTCATTCTGAAGAAAACCTGTCAAGGTAAAAAGACAGAATGTGTTTTACTTAAGTTTGCTAATTTGCTTTATAACTTCTGAAATGTAGATGGGTGGTATATGGCTTTCCATGAATCCTCTTCTCCAGGAAAAAAAAAAAAAAAACACAAAACCTAGTGTATGATAAAGCTTCACTTTTAAATTAGGTACATAGATTAACAAAAATAATAAAACAATTAAAACAATATATTGATAATAAGACAGTCCATCTGATAACCAAGATGTGTGCTAAGTGACAAATGGGCAGTGTATTAGCCAGGTTCTTGTTACTGTTACAGATAACTAAGATAATTTATAAGGAAAAAACTTTTATGGTGGCTCAGTTTTAGAGGTTTTAGTCGGTGATTCATTGATCCTGTGGCAAGGTGGCACATCATGGTAGGAGTATTTGGTAGAGCAAGCCATTCATCTTATGGCAGGGAAGTAAAATAAGAAGAGACTGGTGTCCCAGGACCTTCTTCAAGGGCATGCCTCCAATGATCAGAAGATCTCCCACTATATTCCATCTCTTAAGGTTTCTGCTGCTTCCTAATAGTGTCAATATGGTCCTAAGCCTTTAACACATGGGGCTTTGGGGATCATTTTGAACCAAACTATAGCAGGCAGGTAGTATATTCAGCATGAATACACTGGATAAAGGGGTGATTCAGGTCCCAGGCAGGACAGAGTGGGATGGCACAAAATTTCATCATGCTACTCAGAATGGTGCACAGTTTGAGTTGTTTCTGGAATTTTCTATATAAAAATTTTGGAATTCAGTAGACTGTGGGTAAATGAACAGAGAAAGCAAAACCAATATTCCTGTCCACCTACCATTTCCAGATCTCTCCAAGTCAGTATGTTTACCTCTGATATTTCCTTCCTCTGTAATTGGCAATCCTACTAACTCAAAAGCTTGAATCCTCCAACATCATTTTTTCTTTCTAGGAGCCTCCAGAATACCCTCTGGGCTCTGTGTGCACCCATTTTCCATTTGCCTCCGGAGTGATGGTTTCCTAAAGCAGATCTGATGTTGGCAGTGTGTGGCTTAAAGCCTTCCAGCATTTCCTGGGGTTTTGTTTGTTTGTTTTAAAGAAAAAAGTTCAAATCTTTTTCTATGGTCCTTTCCACCCCTGTATCAGGCTCTGGCCTATTCAATCTCACATCACATTCACTTGGATTCCTTTTCTCACCAGGCCCTTGCTCCAGGGCTTTATTTCATTTTCTGGAACCCTCTGAGCATCTTCCAACTGAGGCACTCTTTATTCTGACTGGTTTCTCTCATATGGACTCTGATCTCAGCATGAGGAACCACCACCCCTGGTCTTGAACCGATAAGTCTGTGCTCCCCAGATTCTTGTTAGTTCCCATCTCAAGGGCCTCTTACAGCTCCAACCCAAGCTTTTAGGACTGAATTGCAATAATTAAAGTGAATTTCATTACTACAAAAGGATACTTCATTATTCCTCCAGTGACTATTGGGGGCCTATTTATTATGTGCCTGGTTAAGCTCTGGACTTGACCTACCTACTAGATTCTACATGCTAAATATTACATACATTGTCCTTTAGTGTACATTCTACACATGATGTAGGATATAATGAATACTAAACCTTTATGTTGTGTTATGTATACTTTGCTGTGTTAAATAGAATATGCTATAATCTACATACAATAAGTAATATATATGATTAATTATATGGCTAATTATATGTACTACAACAATGTTTCACCATAAGAATTTAGCAAACATACATTGAATAAGTGAATATGATATTTAACACCGTATTCTATTCTAGGACAGACTGGTCATTGAGGATTTATTCTTCTAAACTCTTCACCTTTCCCATCCCTCTAGGATGGTTTCCTTCTTTTACCTCCTGTTCTAGTTTCTTTGTACAGATAAATTCAGAAGCTTATCCAAGTCTGAGCTCTAGGTCTGAACCCATATGGACTTTAGAGTGTACCAGAGAAAGAAAGGCTGAATATTGGGTGGTGGAATTGTGGAACTAGTCAAGGCCACTCCTGGGCTGGGAGGGAACCCTGCCATGACTCCCACATCACCCAGGGAGGGGTCCTGGATGGTCCTGGTGATCTTTTTTTTTTCCCCTTGAGAACAAACTTCAGAGAATCGTGAAGTTGCAGAACTGGAAGGGGTATTATGGACAGGATGTGGCCCCATTCTCTGAAATCATAGGTCCCATTCCCCAAACCAGCCAAGATAGGGCACTCACTCTTCTCCTGAATTCTTGGTGGCAACACTGTCTCCCCAGTTTCCTTGTGTCCGGCTCCACTGCTTTTAGAACAAGTGGCCAGAAAGCTTGTGAGCCCCTTTCTAGAAAAGAAGGGAGGGAGCAAGGGAGGAAGGAAGGAAGGACAAGTACGTGGGTGGGTGGATTATGCGTGAATGGATGGATAGTCTCCTGGGAACCATAATCCAGGCAGGCGGGGTTGTGTCCTTCCCGGGACCCTCCTCTCGCTGCTGGCTGCTGCGGGTGGCTCGCACATCCAGGCCTGCTCCCGAGCACCAAGGAAGGGGATAGAGAGAAGGGATTTGGGACCGGGTCGGGGGAGAACTGGGAGGGAAGAGGTAAGGGGAGGTGGGGAGGGGGAGGGCCTCAAAGCAGAGAGGAGGCGCAGCAGGCGCTGCAGGAGCTCAGCGCCGGCTCCGAAGCGATGTCGCTGCCGCCACCTTCCCTCGGGCCGGGGCTGCGCCGCCCGGGCTGAGCCACAGCGCCAGCAGCTAGCCGAGTGGCCGCCGGACAAGATCACAGCGCGGGAGGATGGGCTGCGGCGGGAGCAGGGCTGATGCCATCGAGCCCCGTTACTACGAGAGCTGGACCCGGGAGACAGAGTCCACCTGGCTCACTTACACCGACTCGGACGCGCAGCCCAGTGCCGCTGGCCCCGACACTGGCCCCGAGGCCGGCGGCCTGCACGCGGGTGAGTGAGCCTGCAGACCCCCGCCTGGCCGCGGCCCTGGCCATCCAGAGAGAAGCCGGAGGGGTGCAGGCAGCAGGGGAAGCAAAGGACCCTTATGGACCGATGGGGGATGGAGAGGGGGACAGTGACAGGACCTGCCCACTCAAGCTGGGGTGTGGGATTGGGGTCAACAGGAGCCGCTTACATAGGGCTGAGCTAATCCCCCCGAGCTTCCCACCAACCCAACGCTTCTTTGCCTTGGCCAGTGCATGCGCCAACCGACCGGGGAAGGATGGGTGGGAGGATTTACCCATCTGGTCCATACACCTACCTCACAGCCCACACCACGTCTCCCACCCGACCCGGTTTGCCTTTGCCTAGCTCTGGTCCAGCTTCTTGTCTGGCCACCTGCGTACCCAGTGGTTTCATCCACTGGCCACCTGGCCCCTCTCCTTTGATTTATAGATAAGACACCGGAGTAGGATCCCCTGGGTGGAGTCTTCTTGTTGCTTCCCTAATCCTTCCTGTTGGGCTTCCAAAATCAGGGCCAAATAAATGCATGCCTACCCTATTACTTTAACTTACTTTTCAGGCAGTTATTTAATAGTGCAGAACTTCCTTCCCTACCCCCTGTCGTCTGAATATAAGACAGGGCATTAATTTTTTTTTTTACTACAAATTGAATACTCTTACCTAGGTCATTCTCTAGCCACCAGAAATCTGATAGGATTTGCAAAGAACTTTCTAGTCCAGTCACAACAAAGGATTTTTTTTCAAGCAAACTCTAATAACTACAGAGATGAAAACTGTTGCTATGTATTAAACTTTGATCATGTGTTGGTGACACTAAAAAGAAAAAAATCACTGCTTATTACATGGATGATGTCAAAAGCCAGATTGATATTTGGATTTAAAAAGTTTTGTTTTCTGACTGCTTTATATAGGCATTTTTGAATGATGAAATTTAAAATTTAAAAATAGGGTTAATTTGAAGCATAATGTGTATTTTATGGAGGAAGAAAAAAAATGTAAACTACTTTTGAGACTAATAACGCTAAATCAATGCCTCTTAAATTAAGAGCTGCCATGTTAGCTGTGAGGATAGGACTCCCCATCTTTTAGGACCAATGCTGGTTTTGTTTGTTTAAACAATATGGGGTTGGCTGTGTTGCCCAGGCTGGCCTTGGATCCTGGGCTGAAATGAATTTCTTGCCTCAGCTTATTTAGTAGTTGAGACTAAGGGCATGTGCCTGGCCTGGCTCCTTTTTCCACATAAGAAAATTCACACCTCACCCCACCCCCACCCCCACTTTTTTTTTTTTTTTTTTTTTTTAACTGAGAACAGTCTGTGAAAGCTGTCAGAACACTGGATTTCTCTCTAAATTTCCTGACTCAGAGAAGCAATCATAATGATTATTTTGTGTGGCCAATGCTTCCATCAAGTTCCCAGGTGGTGTGTCGGTCACATTCAGTGTCAAGATGAAGATAAGACATGAGCCTCTAAAGGGACTTGTACATTTTGGATGTAAAAGTATTTCCCAAGGAAGTAGTGGTACTTCTCTGCAGAGTTCAAGGCCAGGGCTGCACAGCAAGGAAATAAGATTGAAAAGATCTGGCATGAAAAAGAACAAAGTACAGCTTCAGAGAACGGTTGCCTTGGTGACTGGCCCTGTATGGTGTGAGAAAGAGAGGGGGGTGAGAGGGAGGGAGGGAGGGAGAGAGAGAATGGATGTGAGAGTTGTTATGGACTGGATAAATATGTACATATATGCTCCTCAAGTCTTTCCTAACATTTATTCACTTATTTCTCTGCCATCCTAACTCAGATCCCATCCATCAGGAGATCTGATCCTTGCAACAGGTGGGGACTGGGACAGGCACGCTGTTCATGGAACTTTGCCAAACATGGGACAGTCTTGCCAGGCAGATGGTCCCGAAGATCTGCATCATACCTAGGATGGATTCAGCTGCCGCTCCAGGACAGTAGTCTAAAATTGGCCAGACTCTTAGATGGGCAGCAGCATTTCAATTCCCTAGAAATTCCCATCAGCCTTGGAGCAGAGGAACATTTCTGAAGACAGAGGTTAAGCCAAGGCTTCTCTTGGAGTGCACTGGTATTCTTGGGGGTCTCTGGAAGAGTGGCTTGATTCCTGTGGCTTTTCAGCCTGGAAACTGGTCATCTTCAGTCAGTGGGACATCTGAGAAAACTACAAATCTCCTGGGTTTCTGCCACCCTGGGAAATTAGCTTGGATTCTTTTTTTCCCCCCCTTTCTGCTTCACCTAGTCCCATCAGTGCTTTAACCATGAATTTAATCCCATTAGGGGACACCTAATGGACCTTGGTGACTAGGTGGTCATAGGAAGCTAGAAGATCAGTTTTTCCTATTCCTAGCAGTCCATTTCTGTTGGAGGGGGAACAAACGGAAGTACTGGATTCAGGAGAGTCCATATTGTTAAAAAAAAAAAAAATCAACCCAGTCCAGTACAATGGTTTTGCAGTGGATTTTAGAGCTAGGGAAGGTCTCTGGAAGTCATCTACCCAAGCAAATGGACTCTTGGTGAACTGTCCCAGTCTGCACTCTACCTCAACCACTTCAAAGCTCTTACTTAACTTCTGGTACCCTTAGTCCTCAAGAACCCTTTCTTTCTGGGCCCCAGTCACTCTCCTTTATTGTCAAATTGAAATCACCTTTCTTCTGGCTACCTTAACCTCAGGACCATAGAAGGTAGGGAATGGACCCAACTCTTCTTTGTGTCTTCTATGCTTAGCAAATGTGTGACACAGGTTGGTGTCTCATGAAGATTTTCTGAATGAGCAGGTTCTCTGTCCAAACTTGCCCTTAATTCCCATGAGCTCTTCCTAGATGCCCCCTCTTTAGCTCTTCCCTATAGTGCTTGCTGTTCAACTTCCCCACTTAAATCTGTTTAACCTCAGTCCCTCCAAGTACCTTTCTGATCCCATAGCTCCTGTTAAAACAGAAAAGCCTCTGCCCAACTTTATCACACTCTGCTGAAACATCTGGCCCAGCCCCAAAACTCCATAGGTCTCCACACCCCAACTCCATAGCCATGTCTACTGAAAAACTCCAATAGGCATATCTGCTTTGAAATTCCACTTTAATTTTTCATACTTTATCCAGATTGAGGGTGTGTCATATGACAGTATTCAGTAAAAACTTGAATTAATTCTGTACTTCACTGTGGGGCGGGGAGCATGTTTTCACTTCTATGGAGGAAGGAGTGTCTTGTCTCTCCTCACTCAAAAAGTGATCCTAAGCCCCTGGTCCCTGTTCTTGGAGACCATCTCCACTAGCTAGCAGAACTGAACTAAATTTTTAGATTTGACTATTATGTAGGCTAGAATTTAAAACTTAGCTGAAGCCAGTGTCTGATATCCATCATGTCTCTATTACCAAGATCAGGCCCTCCGTCAAAGAAGGAAATTAAATGGGTCTGACATGACTTAATCCTCATAAAATCAGTTTGCTGGACTGAGTTTTACTTCTGTTGTCAGATGGGAATCTCCAAGGAGAAGGGGAGTCTGAGGTTGCTGTGACCCAGCCTTGCTCAGCCATTCCATACATTAGTAACTTCCTAGCTTTGTCTCACTTTAATTGCAAGTCCCTTTTTAAAATTTTCACATATTCCCCTTAGGCTTTTCTCTAATATCTCCAGAGAAGACAACATTTCAAATTATTATCGTATGAAAATTCCCTTAGTTTAAGGAAGTTTGAAGAATTAGAGACAGCAAAATGATTTACCTAAATAAAAGTCTAATAATATGACAAGCCTTTAATAATTACTATTAGCTAACATTTATTGACAACTGATCAGGGGCCAGGCAGTGTACTTGGCAGTTTATGTCAATCATATCATTTAATGTTTATACCCAGGATAAGATAGGAACTGTTACCACCTTCCTTTTTACAAAAGGGATTGAGGTTTAGAGTTGAGTAACTTTTCCAGCTCAGGACTGGGATCCAACTCTGATTCTGAAGCCCACACTCCTAACTACTGCCTTTCTTGTTCATAGAGATTTGTTATAAAATTCTCTGTTGGCAGTTGATGGTACTCAAAAGTTTAGTACATCCTCTAGATGGTCCAGTCTCTCTGACCAAACAATTTTCTCTGCATTGTCCCTGAGATATCCCATCGATATCTCTTCCCTAGGACGGGGGTCTCCCCATGCCATTGCAGAGCATCTTCCCTGCGATTTCCACCTGGTGAAATCTGAACTTATATGATTAAGTCTTGAATAATTAGCTCCTTTTGATCCTTGAAAATGCTTTCCACCTCCTCTAACCTCCTCCAGGCCAGACACATGCAGTTCCTTAATCATTTCTCATGTCTCTTGTGGGCCTAACCCTATTCCTATACACATACCACTAGGTTTGTCAAAGTCTTTCCAGATACAAGGGACCTAGGGTAACTCCAAACTCCTACTGTCAGCTCAACAGCAGAGGGCACTTGGAACATTCTAAAGTGGCCACAGAAGTAAACTCTCTCCTCCTGCAGGTAAAATCAGGTTAGGATTGTTTTTCTGTTCTTGTTGTTGCCATATTACCTTGATGACTCACACTAAGCTTGGTTTTTTTTTAAAACCCTTAGATTTTTTTTTTTTCTAATTCAATTGGAGTTCTGTGACATTAGGGACATTGTATTTTCCCTGCTATATTCCCAGCACCTGGGACAGTGACTGGAATATAAGTGGCACTCAATAAATATTGAATTAGTTTTTTTACCCGCCCTGTGAATCTTACATCAGAACTATTGGTTTCAGTAACCACCAGTTGGGATTTTTTGCATTTTTTCCTGTTAAAATTCAACTTGTTTACCTTCAGTGTTTAAAATTGCTGATGTTGATTCATGTTATAGTGCTATAAAGAGAATATTCCAGGTTTATTTTTTTCCCCTGTGTTGACAGACTAAAGATGAAATACATTTGCTCTTCTGTTCCTTCAATAGACATTTGGCACAAAGATAAAGTCAAGAAACATATCTTACCTAAGAGGTTAATAATGCAGGAGACACAGACACAAAAGTGGATACACTTCAGGTCAGCATGGAACTGGAACAGCATGAAGGGAAAGTGTTGGAGGTGTCAGAGGACCAAGCAATTTATTCTGCCTGGGAAGGAGGTAGTGCATGTACAGACATATGCAGGAGCCTAGCTCAGGAAGTAGGTGTTTGAACCCTTTGCTGTTGGGAGAGGTTGAGGAAGGCAGCTCAGGTCATGAGAATGCCTTGGCTTCCTGAGGGACAACCCCCACCCCTTCTACATAATAGTTACCGCCTGTGATTATATTTTATAAAACTTAATGACCAATGTCTGCTACCCTTAAGGATGGCTGTCAGGTTAGGTAAGGGGCCTTTTCATTCACCATTGTATCCCTGTGTCTGGCTATGGTATCATCTTAAGTGAGCTCTTTTGAATAATCTCCTAATTTTTTTTGTGTGTCTATTTTTTTCCCTGTAGACCTCAGAGCTGATGAAGTCTTTTCTCATCAGTTCCATCTGCTCATCTTTTTTTGGGTTCTTGTCCACATGATTGGTTACATAGTCAGAAACGTGTCCCATCTGCCTCAGGCCCCTTTCCAAACACCAGCCTTTCTGTTATAAGGGTTGTTTTGCAAAAATCACTAAAAGAAACAGGTGTCAACCGTGCAGTTTATGAAGTTTTAGAAAGTCTCACTTCCTCATGGCCCTGTCTCCCAGGCAGAGCATCAAGCCTGCCCTGGGAGCCCAGGCACGGCACTCACCGGATCATATTGCCCAAGCTTGCTCGTGCTTTGCCTGTCCAGGTAGGCTGTGAGCTCTTCCAGGTTGGGGACCACTTTATCAATGTCTGCGTGCCTACCATCTACCACACATTTGTTGAATGGCTACGAAAATGAGTAAATGGATTAATGAGAGAGCTATGCAAATGAAGCTTGGTCTGTCTCTTATAACCTCTTTCCTCTCATCTTGGATGTTTTTGGCTTAGACATTTGATCCATTAAACCCTGCCTTTGTTGTTTACAAGAAAGGCAATTCTGACTCTAATCTGAGATGAGTTTAAGGTGACTCCATGGCTGGGTATAAGAGCTTCCTAAGTGCATTTCAGAAACCCTCTGATGGTTGAGGACCTGGTAGGAATGAAAGACTCCTCTCAGACATCTAGGGGTCTTTTCCTGGCCTGCCCTGTGCTCAGCAATGCCTCAGACTAGACCCCTCAGGCCCTGCTTTCACTCTAGGGTCTGCGCCCTATGACCCATAGCACCTTCCTGCAGATAAGACCATTTGGCTTATTAGAGAACTTGGGTGTCTGAACCTGTTGGTCTTGGTAGGCATTGCCCGCAGTCTCTACCTATTTCCATCAGACCAGTTGGATTCTGTTGCAAAATTCTGTCCCTGCCAGGACTCCTACAGAGCTTCTCTGGCCATTCTGAGCATCACCTGGGCTCCCATCTAAAGTGCAGATTTGATGGGTATACCCTGTGCCTTAGTCCAAATTGTGATCTAGCCCTTCTAGTTTAGCTACCAGGACCCCTTACTTCTTCCCATGTTCTCCTCCCCCTCTACCCCACACCTAACCATCTCCATCCAGTGCAGATGAAATTCTTTTAGAATGTTGCTGTGGACTGAGTTGTGTCCATCCCAACTCCACCCAAAATTCATACATTGAAGTCCTGACCCCTAACATAACAATATAACCTAATTTGGGGATAGTCTTTATAGCAGCAATCAAATTAAAATGAAGTCATTAAGGTTCTACTCCAATACAACTGGTGTCCTGAGACTGGGCATATTTCTTTGACATTTAGAGTGAAATAGCTTTTATTGATTATCTACTATATGTGAGAATTTTCCTTTTGGATACCAGTTCACATTCTCCAAAGTAACCTCATAAACCATTGTTATAACCATTAACTGGATGAGGAAACCTTAGTTTCAGTGAACTTCAGGAACTGAGCAAGATCACCCAGCTAAGAAGTGAAAAAGCCTAGATGGGAATTCATCCCTCATTTCAAACCCAGGCCATGTCCATTTTACTGAAACTGCTAAACATGCATTTAGTACCTTCCTCCACCCATCTGTCTGGTGTGGGAGCCTTCTGCCAGTACTTCCAGGGCTGAGAACATGAATTTGCAGCTCAATGGCACTTAGGCCACCTCCTCGCTGTGCTAGTCTCTGCAGAGCAGGGATGCTCCGAGAATCAGCTAGATCCCAATCACATGGGGTGCCTGGTAAAGATGGGCAGAGTAACAGTCTGTGGTTTCAAATGCAATACATGTTCCTTATAAATTAAGAAGTCTAAAAAACATGCAGGAGAAAACACCACCTCTGTCAGCTTCCAGGCTTCATCCTTCAGATTCTGCACCTGGTTGTAGACTTACATGGTGCATTTGATGTGGGTGATGTTTAAAGTTCAGGAGGTGTGGGGAAATCTCCCAAAGTATTTGGGAGCTCAAGGGTCAAGAAAAAATACTGTTCTCTCCCGGGTATAGGAAAATATTTGGAGAGAGCAGGAGCCAAATTCTTGTTTGAATGGAGGAAGATCAAGGAAAAAAAGGCCCTGGATAAGTGAAGGGACTTTTCTCCCTTTATTTTTTTCCATACTGAGCAAATGTAGTTGTATTCTCTGCTGACAGCAGCCAGAGGCTGTGAGCCTTATGTGGAAAGGCTCCAGGCACCATTGGCCAGTTACAGAGTTATTATTATAAATACATACTGTGTGAATGTGGTTCCTCTTATGCCACCTCAACCCCCTGAAAATGGGTTTGGGTTTGTGCTGAGCATGCAGTCTTATATTCTATCCAGCAGTTTTCTGGAATGTACAATCCCTTTACAGATGTTGAGGCACAGCCTTTGTATGCATGCATGTAGGGGGTTTGGGTGTAGGGACCAGTTCCCTATCTTAGTTTCAAATGCCCATGAAGTCAAGCAGGTTGGCTTTCTAGTATTCCAGCTGGCCTCAATCCATATGCACTGTGTCTGTGTGTCCAATCCACTAAGTATGGAGTGTCTGCCTACATCTTGTCATGTGGCTTTTGTGTAAGGAAGTAAAACCAGAAGCCTGAGTAGGTTGTTCTTAATCTGGCTCCATCTGCTTTCCAAATGGTACAAATTTTTTCGAGATTCTAGGATTAGGTTCCCTATTAACCTTCATTGGTGGCAATATTGTGAGTTTTGTTTTTTTCCTCTGTCTTCTTGGGCATTTTGGTGGGTAGTTAGGCAAAGGTGAGTCAGTGGCAGCTGGCCTGATGTCCTTTGGCTGGGAAGTCCCACCCAGAACCTTTTGACCTTCTCCAAGCCACTACTCTATGCTTTGATGCAGACACAACCCGGATCTGGTCTTTCTGATTAAACTTCCCACACTTCCTCACTAATGAGACAGTTCCTCCTTGTTCATTCCAGCCTCAAGTCCTCAGGTGTCTCTCTGCTCTCTTAATCCAACACTATCCAAGCTACTTTCCTTGGAGGCAGGATAGTTCTTCAGTTAAGGAATCTGACTTGAATAATGGACAGTTATCAGCTGTGTCAACTTGAGGTTTCTTAGTTTTTCTGGTTTTACTTCTCAGTAAGATGGGAATCATAGAAGAATTAGTGCATTCACAAATATAAAGGGCCCAGAGTTTCAGTGCTGTCCCTCCTAGTAGCCAGGACCCTTTGACTCCCTGGGTGTGACTGTGCTCATCATGCCAGTCTTAAGCCTTGGGTCACTCTCCCCCTCTGCTCCCTACATCCCTGTTTCTGAGCTGTCTGGAACTGCTGGAAAGGCTCACATGTGACTACATATCATAGCAATCCATGTCCTAGAAACTTAGGGGTCTTGCCACCTTTGGCAATTCTACTGATTCCTTATTAATACACTGTCACAATCCCTATGTTATCCAAGGCTAACTTATTCCTTCCCCTGAATACCAAAATAAATCAAATACATGCTACAAATTCTTTCTTTCTAATCACCCACTATGTATACTTCTTGCCTCTTCAGAGTTTGAAAAACATCTTTAACCATACTTCCCTGCAACCTAAGTGGAGGGAAAGGATTCTAAGTGCACAGATGACGCTGTTCCTTGTAACCATAACGAGGACCTCATAGGCAGCTCCATTTGGGTGCCAGTCTCCTCTACATCTCCACTGGCCCTCCCTGAGCCCACCCCCTTCTTTGGACCACTGCAACAGCCTGCTCCCATTCTTGTCCTTGAAAATGCATTCTTATAGCACGGGAAGGACCATCTTTTAAGCACATTTATCACGTCCTGTCACCGTCTTGTTTAACACCCTCTAATAGCTTCTCTTTCTACTAATAGGTGGAATGAACCCCAATACCTCTCCTTGTTCTCCAGGGGCCTGCCTGACTCATTCCCTGCTGCCTCTCCAGCATTGTTTATTCTGTCCTCTTTCACTGAGAGTGTTCCAGCCACACTGAGTCCTCTCTATTCTTTGAACACAGCACGTCCTTTCCAGTTGCCAGGAGTTGGCAACTGCTAGAATATGCTTCCTCTCCACAGGTCAGGCCCCTTTACATAATTAACCCCATCTCTCCCTTTGGCTCTGGGTTCAGATGTCACCCTCTCAGTGACACTATCTTGCCCAGTAATTGTCTGGTTATTTTCTTCCTAACACCACAGTCATTATCTTGCTCTTTTATTGTTATTTCTGAACTCCCTCATTCCATGGGGGCAAGGGCCCAGTGCACTCACCCACTGTTGGAGCTCAAGTGTACAGCACAGTACTGAGCAAAGAGTAGATATTTGTTGCACGGAGGGAACCTTTCTCATGTACTGTATTTTATTTGGCTGCACGAACAGAAGGCAAGTTTAGCAAGTTCATAGTTTCCACCACAAGTTTGGAGGTAGGCTGCTGCACCTGATCAACGATGCTCTCCTGGACCAGGCCCCTCTGTGGCTCTACATTTCACCCTTGTGGCTTTAAGATGTTGCATCATCTTATTTGAGATAGAAAGAACCCAGTAACCTTGGCTTGGTTCTCATTGGCCAAAATTGTGGGACATCCTGCTGGCTGCAAAGTAGTCTAGAGAATCAAGACTTGTAGCTGAGCATGTGCCATCCTAAGAGCATCAGGGTCCTCTTGGCAAAGGAGAAAGGGAGAGAACAGATACTGGGTAGAGATTGCCAGGAGGGTAGCTGCGTCATTCATCCTAAGGCTGTGATCTGAGAGGAGGTAAGATTAGCAGGATCTAGAAGTAGATAGGTGGGGAGGGAGAAGTCTGCTAACATGATTGCTGGTATTAAGATTTTGCTTTAGTAATAATATGTTTAATAATAATGTGTAAAATGAGTACTTAAAGCAAACATAAGCTATACATTCACATGTTACATGGCCAATACTGAAATATTTCTTAAAATAATGCAATACCCAAAAGACTTAAATCATATAGAATGGTCTTTTTTTAAAATTTATCTATTTTTTTTTATTATTTTATTGGTTGTTCATAACATTACAAAGCTCTTGACATATCATATTTCATACATTAGATTCAAGTGGGTTATGAACTCCCAATTTTTACCCCAAATGCAGATTGCAGAATCACGTTGGTTACACATCCACATTTTTACATACTGCCATATTAGTGACTGTTGTATTCTGCTACCTTTCCTATCCTCTACTATCCCGCCTCCCCTCCCCTCCTCTTTCTCTACCCCATCTACTGTAATTCATTTCCCTCTTTGTTTATTTTCCCATTCCCCTCACAACCTCTTATATGTAATTTTGTATAGCAATGAGGGTCTCCCTCCATTTCCATGCAATTTCCCTTTTCTCTCCCTTTCCCTCCCACCTCATGTCTGTTTAATCTTTTCTTCCTGCTCTTCCTACCTGCACTGTTCTTAGTTGCACTCTGTTCTTAGTTGCTCTCATTATATCAAAGAAGACATTTGGTATTTGTTTTTTAGGGATTGGCTAGCTTCACTAAGCATAATCTGCTCTAGTGCCATCCATTTCCCTGCAAATTCCATGATTTGGTCATTTTTTAGTGCAGAGTAATACTCCATGGTGTATAAATGCCACATTTTTTTTATCCATTCATCTATTGAAGGGCATCTGGGTTGGTTCCACAGTCTAGCTATTGTGAATTGTGCTGCTATGAACATCAATGTAGCAGTATCCCTGTAGTATGCTCTTTTTAGGTCTTTAGGGAATAGACTCAGAAGAGGAATAGCTGGGTCAAATGGTGGTTCCATTCCCAGTTTTCCCAGGAATCTCCATACTGCTTTCCAAATTGGCCGCACCAATTTGCAGTCCCACCAGCAATGTACAAGTGTACCCTTTTCCCCACATCCTCGCCAGCACTTGTTGTTTGACTTCATAATGGCTGCCAATCTTACTGGAGTGAGATGATATCTTAGGATGGTTTTGCTTTGCATTTCTCTGACTGCTAGAGATGGTGAGCATTTTTTCATGTACTTGTTGATTGATTGTATGTCCTCCTCTGAGAAGTGTCTGTTCAGGTCCTTGGCCCATTTGTTAATTGGGTTATTTGTTATCTTATTGTCTAATTTTTTGAGTTCTTTGTATACTCTGGAATTTAGGGCTCTATCTGAAGTGTGAGGAGTAAAGATTTGTTCCCATGATGTAGGCTCCCTACCTCTCTTATTGTTTCTCTTGCTGAGAAAAAAAACTTTAGTTTAAGTAAGTCCCATTTGTTGATTCTTGTTATTAACTCTTGTGCTATGGGTGTCCTATTAAGGAATTTAGAGCCCGACCCCACAATATGTACATCAGAGCCAACTTTTTCTTCTATCAGATGCAGAGTCTGATTTGAAATCAAGCTCCTTGATCCATTTTGAGTTAACTTTTGTGCATGGCGAGAGGAGGGGATTCAGTTTCATTTTGTTGCATATGGATTTCCAGTTTTCCCAACACCATTTGTTGAAGATGCTATCCTTCCTCCATTGCATGCTTTTAGCCCCTTTATCAAATATAAGATAGTTGTAACTTTGTGGATTAGTCTCTGTGTCCTCTATTCTGTACCATTGGTCCACCCGCCTGTTTTGGTACCAGTACCATGCTGTTTTTGTTACTATTGCTCTGTAATATAGTTTGAAATCTGGTATCGCTATACCGCCTGATTCACACTTCCTGCTTTGAATTGCTTTTGATATTCTGGGTCTTTTATTTTTCCATATGGATTTCATGATTGCTTTATCTATTTCTACAAGAAATGCTGTTGGGATTTTAATTGGCATTGCATTAAACCTATAGAGAACTTTTGGTAATATCGCCATTTTGATGATGTTAGTTCTGCCTATCCATGAACAGTGTATATTTTTCCATCTTCTAAGATCTTCTTCTACTTCTCTTTTTAGGGTTTTGTAGTTTTCATTGTATAAATCTTTCACCTCTTTTGTTAGATTGATTCCCAAGTATTTTATTTTTTTTTGAGGATATTGTGAATGGAGTGTTTTTCCTCATTTCCGTTTCAGAAGTTTTGTCGCCGATATACAGAAATGCCTTTGATTTATGCGTGTTGATTTTATATCCTGCCACTTTGCTGAATTCATTTATTAGTTCTAGTAGTTTCTTTGTAGACCCTTTTGGGTCTTCTAGGTATAGAATCATGTCATCTGCAAATAGTGATAATTTAAGTTCTTCTTTTCCTATTTTTATGCCTTTAATTTCTTTCGTCTGTCTAATTGCTCTGGCCAGTGTTTCAAGAACTATATTGAATAGAAGTGGTGATAGAGGGCATCCCTGTCTTATTCCAGATTTTAGAGGGAATGCCTTCAATTTTTCTCCATTCAGAATGATGCTAGCCTGAGGCTTAGCATAGATAGCTTTTACAATGTCGAGGTAAGTTCCTGTTATCCCTAGTTTTTCTAATGTCTTGAACATAAAGGGATGCTGTACTTTGTTGAATGCTTTTTCTGCATCTATCGAGATGATCATATGGTTCTTATCTTTGAGTCTATTGATGTGGTGAATAACATTAATTGATTTCCATATATTGAACCATCCTTGCATCCCAGGGATGAATCCCACTTGATCATGGTGCACAATTTTTTTGATGTGCCTTTGTATCTGACTCACCAGAATTGAGGATTTTTGTATCTAGGTTCATCAGAGATATTGGTCTGTAGTTTTCTTTCTTTGAGGCATCTTTGTCTGGTTTCGCAATCAGGGTGATGTTGGCCTCATAGAATGAATTTGGAAGAGCTCCCTCTTTTTCTATTTCCTGAAATAACTTGAAAGGTATTGGTATTAATTCTTCTTTAAAAGTTTTGTAAAACTCTGCTGTATACCCATCCAGTCCTGGGCTTTTCTTGGTTGGTAGTCTTGATTGCTTCTTCTATTTCATCCATTGATATTGGTCTGTTCAAATTGTGTGTATCCTCCTGACTCAGTCTGGGCAAATCATATGACTTAAGAAATTTATCGATGTCTTCACTGTCTTCTATTTTATTGGAATATAGGTTTTCAAAATAATTTCTAATTGTCTTCTGTATTTCTGTAGCATCTGTTGTGATATTGCCTTTTTCATCCTGTATGTTAGTAATTTGAGTTCTCTCTCTTCTTCTCTTCATTAGCATGGCTAAGGATCTGTCAATCTTATCTTTTCAAAGAACCAACTTTTAGTTTTGTTATTTTTTCTTTTTTTTTTTTAAAGAGAGAGAGAGAAAGAGAATTTTATTTATTACTTTTTAGTTCTCGGTGGACACAACATCTTTGTTTGTATGTGGTGCTGAGGATCGAACCCGGACCGCAGGCATGCCAGGCGAGCGCGCTACTGCTTGAGCCACATCCCCAGCCCTAGTTTTGTTATTTTTTCAATAGTTTCTTTTGTTTCAATTTCGTTGATTTCTGCTCTGATTTTAATTATTTCTTGCCTTCTGCTACATTTGCTGTTGTTTTGCTCTTCCTTTTCTAGGGCTTTGAAATGAAGTGTGAGCTCATTTGTTGGTTTTTCCTTTTTTTGAGGAATGATCTCCAGGCGATGAATTTCCCTCTTAAAACTGCTTTCATTGTGTCCCATAGATTCCGATATGTTGTGTCTGTATTTTCATTTATCTCTAAGAATTTTTTGATTTCCTCCTTTATGTCTTCTGTAACCCATTGATCATTCGGTAACATTGTTCATTTTCCATGTGATGTAGGGTTTTTCCTTTCTTCTTTTATCATTGATTTCCAGTTTCATTCCATTATGATCAGATAAAATGCATGGTATTATCTCCACCCCTTTATATTTACTGAGGGTTGCCCTATGGCATAATATATGGTCTATTTTTGAGAAGGATCCATGTGTTGCTGAGAAAAAAGTATATCCACTTGATGATGGTTGATATATTCTATATATGTCAGTTAAGTCTAGGTTATTGATTGCAATATTGAGCTCTATAGTTTCTTTATTCAACTTTTGTTTGGAGGATCTGTCCAATGGTGAGAGAGGTGTGTTGAAGTCACCCATAATTATTGTGTTGTGGTCTATCTGATTCTTGAACTTGGAGAATTTGTTTTATGAACGTCGCAGCACCATTATTTGGTGCATAAATATTGATAATTGTTATGTCTTGTTGGTGAATGGTTCCTTTTAACAGTATATAATGTCCTTCCTTATCCCTTTTGATTAACTTAGTCTTGAAGTCGATTTTATTCAATATGAGGATGGCCACCCCTGCTTGCTTAGGAGGACTATGTGCGTGGTATATTTTTTCCCAACCTTTCACCTTGAGCCTGTGTATGTCTTTTCCAATCAGATGTGTCTCCTGGAGGCAGCATATTGTTGGATTTGTTTTTTTAATCCATGTTACCAGCCTATGTCGCTTTACTGGAGAGTTTAAGCCATTAACGTTTAGAGTTACTATTGATATATGGTTTGTACCTCCTGCCATGTTTATTTATCTTTTTTTTTTTTCTAAGTTAGTTGGTTTCTCCATGATTAGCTTTCCCCCGTCCTCTGTCTTTACCGAGGCACTTCCCACTGATGGTTTTGGTTATTGTTTTTCATTTCTTCCTCGTGTAGTGTTTTGCTCAAGACACTTTGCAATGCTGGTTTTCTGGCTGCAAATTCTTTTAGCTTTTGTTTATCATAAAAGATTTTTATTTCATTGTCGTACCTGAAGCTTAATTTTGCTGGATACAGAATTCTTGGTTGGCATCCATTGTCTTTCAGTGTTTGAAATATGTTGTTCCAGGATCTTCTTGCTTTCAGTGTCTGATGAAAAATCAGTTGTTAACCTTATTGGGTTATCCCTGAATGTAATCTGTCTCCTTTCTCTTGTAGATTTTAATATTTTCTCTTTGTTTTGTATATTGGATATCTTCATAACAATGTGTCTTGGCGTTGGTCTACTGTGATTTTGTGTGCTCGATGTCCTGTATGCATCTACAATTTGTATATTCGTTTCCTTTTTTATTTCTGGAAAGTTTTCTGTAATTATTTCATTCAGCAGGTTACTCATTCCCTTGGTTTGGAACTCTGTGCCTTCCTCTATCCCAATGACTCTTAAATTTGTTTTTTTTTATGTTATCCCATATCTCTTGGATGTTTTTCTCGTGATTTTTAACCAGCCTTTCTGAGTTGGCTAGACTCTTTTCAAGATGAAATATTTTGTCTTCATTATCTGATGTTCTGGCTTCTACTTCCACTCAGTGATACTCTCAATTGAGTTTTTAATTTGGCTTATAGTTTCTTTCATTTCTAGAATTATTGTTTGATTTTTTAATAATCTCTATTTCCTGATAAACAGATAAAAGAAGAAGTTAAGCATCTTTATGTAATTCATTTTCAATGTATTCTTTCACTATTTGAATTTGCTGTCTCGTATCCTCTTTAAGGTTCCATTCCATCTGTCTAAGGTATTTCTTGAGTTCCTTATATGACCATTTTTCTGATGGCTCTAGGTCCTCCTGAATATTTAGGCTGTCCTGCATTGTTTGTACTCCCTTTCTTCCTTGCTTTTTCATGCTGCTCATGTTACTTCTTGTTCTGTTTGACTGCTGAGTTACTGTTTACTCCTATAAATTTATTTGATGCTTGGGAGAAAAGGTATTAGAAAGGAAGGGAAGAAGTCATTAAAGAGAATGAGAGTAAGCAGATAGAATTCGAGGAAGGGGGAATAAGAGAATTGAAAAGAAATGAAAAGACAATTAAAAAAATGAAAATGAAAATTTAAAAAAAATAAAATAAAAAATTTAAAAAAATAAAAAAAATTTTTTTAAAATTTAAAAAATTATTTACAAAAACAAAAAAATAAAAATAAAAAAAACCCAAATTAAAAAAAAATTAATAAATGCAGTCTTAGAGTTTGATTAACTTATCTTCCAGTAGGTGGAGCTGTGCCCACTGGGCCAAGCTTCTCCTCTCAATAGGCGGGAACCAATCACTGTGCAGCAGCTCTTCCTCCCAGACTGGGCGGGTCTCCAATCCTGGGTGCCTAGGGCCTTCTCTTGTGTCTAGACACTTCCCCTCTTTTCCTCAAGCCAGGCCCGGCTCACTGGTGATGCTCACCACAATATTGGCTACAGGCCAGGTCTGCTGCTCCTGGGAGCTCTGTTTTCATGAACGCCTAGGCACACTCTCCCTGTTTGCCATTCCCTCGGACCCCAAGTTTCTAGAGCTTGGGGCTCAACGAATTTGCTTGCCCTCTGGTAGCCACGCTCCTGGTTGCTGGTGCAAGGGACCTCAGTTGTCAGCACTGGTGGGAGTGGTAGCCGGGAGTTCTGCACCGCGAGTCCCGCGCCACTCTTGATTCCCTCGTTCTGGTTATCGAGCTCACAGGAGAGCTGGGAGGGGGGAGGGGCCCTTAAGGTTTCCCCGCTGTGTGGAGAGGGAAGGCTAGGGGATTACACACCTGTTGCCACTGGTTTCAATGAAGTTATCTCCTCCACCGCGTTTTGGTGACGTCAGTTCTCCGCCATGGTGGTATCCCATGCAAATGGTGACAGTTCGTTCCCTTTGCCGGGTGACCAATGCAATGGGTGGGTCCTGACTATCTCTCCCAAGCCCCGTTTCAATCCTGTGGCCACTGCCTATGAAGGCTCGGTTGGCATTGACTTCCGTAGGATCAGAAGGGCTGACCAGTTGTTTCGGCGGGATTGTTAGTGCTGAGTCATAGCGGTTTGGCTGCGAGAAGCAGGCAAATGAGAGCTTGGATGCAGCCGATCCGGGCTCGGTGTGTGTTCCGAGAGGCCCGGACTGTTTGCCCCAGATCCACGTCAGCTCTGCAGTGCCTAGTGATCCTGAGCAAACAGCATTTAGACAGTTTATGACTCCCTATGCCCGGGCAGCTGAAGAGGTCAGAGGTTTGATCTCTCCGTGCCCGCCACCATGTTGGATCTCCCTAGAATGGTCTTTTGGCCTTGGACTCTGCTCTCTTGCATGAAGCAAGTGGTAAGCATCCCTTTGTTTTCTGTTTTCCTCTAAGGCTAATGCCAGCCAGAGATTGGTATGAAGCTCATATTCTATGGCACCAATTTTCCAATTAGAACATTTGTGGAGGGTCCCTGTGCATTTTGTCATACTGCTGCTCAGCCTGGGGGCTTCTGTGGGAAAAGTTGCAGACAGCCCATTGGCAAATTTAAAAGAGTTGACAGTGTTTCTTATGGAAGTTAAAAAAAAAAAATTATCCTGCTGCTGTCTCCAGGGCTTGTAGACTTCAGCATAAGAGGAAACCAAAGGGTTTGTAGAAAACAGCAGGGCTTTTTGGAAAACCAGTCACCATAACAACAGGGCATGGCATTGGTTACAATGAACCTGAAATTGCCTGTGTACCTTTCAAAAGAGGAAGGATTCAGATTTAAGCACTTCAATAAACAATAAATGTGTTGGAAACCAAGTCCTCATTAAGTTATTACCTTCCCAAGGACATTCTGGCCAGTGTTTATAGCTGCCAGACTCAGACCTGCTTGCTGGGCTATCAGTGATGTTTGAGTGCAACCTCTGCCTTCTGAGGATGGCTTCCATGAATCAGGTGCTTGGTATTTGTAGGCACTGAATATTTATTACCTCCGTTAGCTCCACCTTACAAAGGGGTGTCCGGGAGGTAAGTTGACTTGCTGAAGTGCAGACAAGTGGTTGATGGGGTTTAAACCCAGGTCTGTCTCATTCTGAGCCAGGTGGCCTTGGCTGACTGCTAACTCTGCTTCTCATTGTCTTTTACTTAGACATTTGCAATAGCTTTTGGACTGCTCCCACCCCCATTCACACCCACTCCAATCTCTTTCACACTGTTGCCTGGTGAACATTCCTGAACCAAAGCTGGGACCATTGTCATGCTGCTCTGCTCAAAGTGTCATGATTTCCCACCTTCTACAAAATGTGAATGTGCCTGCCATTTTAGGCCTTCTTTTTTTTTTTTTTTTTTTTTTAATTTTTTTTTTTTAAATTTTTTTATTTTTTATTGGTTGTTCACAACATTACAAAGCTCTTGATATATCATATTTCATACATTAGATTGAAGTGGGTTATGAACTCCCAATTTTACCCCAAATGCAGTTTGCAGAATCACGTCGGTTACACATCCACAATTTTACATAATGCCCAATTAGTAATTGTTGTATTCTGCTACCTTTCCTATCCCCTACTATCCCCCCTCCCCTCCCCTCCCATCTTCTCTCTACCCCATCTACTGTAATTCATTTCTCTCCTTGTTTATTTTCCCATTCCCCTCACAACCTCTTATATGTAATTTTGTATAGCAATGAGGGTCTCCCTTCATTTCCATGCAATTTCCCTTTACTCTTCCTTTCCCTCCCATCTCATGACTCTGTTTAATGTTAGTCTTTTCTTCCTGCTCTTCCTCCTTGCTCTGTTCATAGTTGCTCTCATTATATCAAAGAAGACATTTGGTATTTGTTTTTTAGGGATTGACTAGCTTCACTAAGCATAATCTGCTCTAGTGCCATCCATTTCCCTGCAAATTCTATGATTTTGTCATTTTTTATTGCTGCATAGTACTCCATTGTGTATAGATGCCACATTTTTTTTTTATCCATTCATCTATTGAAGGGCATCTGGGTTGGTTCCACAGTCTAGCTATTGTGAATTGTGCTGCTATGAACATCGATGTGGCAGCATCCCTGTAGCATGCTCTTTTAAGGTCTTCAGGGAATAGCCCGAGAAGGGCAATAGCAGGGTCAAATGGTGGTTCCATTCCCAGCTTTCCCAGGAATCTCCAAACTGCTTTCCAAATTGGCTGCACCAATTTGCAGTCCCACCAGCAATGTACAAGAGTACCCTTTTCTCCACATTCTCGCCAGCACTTGTTGTTGTTTGACTTCATAGTGGCTGCCAATCTTACTGGAGTGAGATGGTATCTTAGGGTGGTTTTGATTTGCATTTCTCTGACTGCTAGAGATAGTGAGCATTTTTTCATGTACTTGTTGATTGATTGTATGTCCTCCTCTGAGAAGTGTCTGTTCAGATCCTTGGCCCACTTGTTGATTGGGTTATTTGTTATCTTATTGTCTAATTTTTTGAGTTCTTTGTATACTCTGGAAATTAGGGCTCTGTCTGAAGTGTGAGGAGTAAAGATTTGTTCCCAGGATGTAGGCTCCCTATTTACCTCTCTTATTGTTTCTCTTGCTGAGAAAAAACTTTTTAGTTTAAGTAAGTCCCATTTGTTGATTCTTGTTATTAACTCTTGTGCTATGGGTGTCCTATTAAGGAATTTGGAGCCCGATCCCACAATATGTAGATCAGAGCCAACTTTTTCTTCTATCAGACGCAGAGTCTCTGATTTGATATCAAGCTCCTTGATCCATTTAGAGTTAACTTTTGTGCATGGCGAGAGGAAGGGATTCAGTTTCATTTTTTTGCATATGGATTTCCAGTTTTCCCAACACCATTTGTTGAAGATGCTATCCTTCCTCCATTGCATGCTTTTAGCCCCTTTATCAAATATAAGATAGTTGTAACTTTGTGGATTAGTCTCTGTGTCCTCTATTCTATACCATTTGTCCACTCGCCTGTTTTGGTACCAGTACCATGCTGTTTTTGTCACTATTGCTCTGTAATATAGTTTGAAATCTGGTATCGCTATACCGCCTGATTCACACTTCCTGCTTAAAATTGCTTTTGCTATTCTGGGTCTTTTATTTTTCCATATGAATTTCATGATTGCTTTATCTATTTCTACAAGAAATGCCATTGGGATTTTGATTGGCCATTTTAGGCCTTCTTTCCAGCCTCCTCTTCCACCAGCTTTCTGCAAATCCTCTCCACTCAGCCCGACTGGAGCTATTCTTTGAAGCACTCTATCCACCCTACTTCCTGTGCCCCAAACACCTCCCAGTCCTGCCCTTCCAGTTCAGTGTTTCTTTCTAGCATGCCTGTTAGAGTACTCATTCTGTTTTGAATTTTCTCATTTACAGCTGTGACTTATCTTTGCTGTCAACAGATATGCTTTTAGAGTTGGTTAACAGAATCTGATGGACCCCTACTAGGGAGAGCACCAGGGAACACAAGCTGGGAGGGGTGAGGGGCATGGCTGGGGCGGAGGAAGTTGAATGGCTGTTGCAGTGGGGTCCTCAGCTGATCCCTGGGGGAAGCTCTGGAGCTGGCATGACCCTTCAGCAATTGCCATGAGGAGCCAGGCCATTCTACCCTACATCAACCAGACACTGGATGCAGGCGGCCCCCAGCAAAAGGACAAGACCCTGAGTGAATCCACTTCCTTCCCCAGAGAGCAATTCCTAGAGAGACACTCAGCTGTAGGCAAGTTGAGGTCAAATCTGCCTGCCTCCTGGCACCCCCAAAGTGAAGGATCTGGTGTTGGAGGTGGCAGGGAGACCCAGTTGGGTGCTACAGAGGACTCTACAGGCAGGAGACACCATCACCATATTCACCTTTCTGCTTCCCCAGTAGCTCCATATTGCCATTCATCAGGGGAATCTAAAAGGTGAGGCAGGACAAAACCTGCATGTTTAACAAGTTCTCTAGGCCAGTGAAGAGACAAGCTTCACAGGCCGAGGATGCCATGAAATTCTGAGTTTTTAACAAGCTTGCAATGCTGCTGCTGCAGTTGGTTCATGGACCACTCACAGGGATCTGAGGTTCTAGATCAAGATTGGCGAACTTTTTCAGAAGGCCACATGGCAATAGGCTTTGTGGGCCACATATATTCTCAATGTTGCTATTTTTAGTGTCAAAGCAGACATATATGATGGATGCATGAATGAGCATGTTTGTGTTCTTGCCCGTTCCTGTGCTAGGTGACTGAGGCACAGCTAAATTAGGAGTCACTGTCTTTGTTCTTTTCTTTCACGCTGTCTTCAGCTACAGAGTTTGCAGGTACTAGTCCCAGCTCTCAAATGTACCTGCAAATAGCTCAGCACATGCCTAGTACTCCATGTCTGTAAAAGGAACCAGGAATGAAGAAATGGGATAAACTTATTCTCATTTTGAAGGTAGTCTTTAAAAGTCATTAAATCGTCTCTGATGATATTAGGTCATTAGAGATTTCATTATGCAAATTATGTTCTTGATTTGGGAAGAATATCATGCCATCACTTAGAGGAAGGCAGAGGGCGCCTGAGGATTAATTTCATCTCCTTCCTGGTTCTCAAAGGAGCTTTCCCTGTAGAGAAATTGGGACTTTCCTGCCCCTTCAGCCCAGGTCACTGTTGATCAGTTTTGAGAGCAGCTGCTGTGGCCTGAGTTATTTTCCCAGCTGACCTTGATTCAGACAGTCCTCCGCCTAGCTGCCCCTGGGAGGCATGAGGAGATGATTATCTCCCTGTGTCTGTGCTCCCCTCACTTTTCCTTAACTCTCAGTTCTTGCCACAGGCTGGAATGCCAGGGTTGAGGGTTTTCAGAAAGTCACTGCACGTCTGGTTGGTTCCAAGTCTGGGCAGGCAATGAATGGGGTTCTGTTATTATGTTTGCTTTGCTGAATCAGGTGTTCCTTTGCAGAGGTGGGGGTGGGCTGCCAGCCATTACATAAGTCTTAAGAAAATACCCAGTGAACTTCCTAGAAAATGCATCGTTTAAATGGAATCTTCTGAAAAAGTTAACAAAGGGACCCAGAAAGTGTGTCCATACTCGTTAGCCCCCACTTTTTTCTTTTGCACATGAATCAAAAATCCAAACACTGACTATTCTTGGGACCCCTCTAAATCATTCATATGCAAAAAAGTGGAAAATGTAAGAAAAAGTTACAGGAGAAGATGATTTGAAATGATAGCTTCATTCGAGAAGCAGACACCATCTGGTTGCAGTTGCTCAGTGCAGCTCTGGAACCCCTCATTCATAGATAGCCTCAGGCATTTATTGTGATAGCATTTCAAACTAGCATTTACAACTTTAATAAAACTACACCATGTATTTCAAGCATATACACTATACATATGTAAAGTCTGAGAAGTGTATAATGAACCTGTGTACCATCACCTAGCTAAAGCTATTGACACATGGCAAATCTTATTTTATCTCTGCCTCTATTTCACCAATTGGATAAGTTTTAGTCAAATTCTAGCATTCATATAATTTATCATAAATACTTCAGTATGAATAGCTAAGAGAAGTTAGACCATATGAAATTATTATTTTTATAGATTCATACAGTGTAATATAAGCAACCTCATATGCTTCAACCTAATATACAAATGTAATACCATTTCACATCTCAAAATTAACGGAAATGCCTTCATTCTTTGATATACAAATTCAGTCAGTGTCCACATTTCTCTAATGATTTCATAAGTGTTTTTTCTACAATTTATTTATTTGCTTCAGGATACAAACAATGCCCATTCATTGTATTTGATATTTTTCTCAGGTTGCTTTTAATTTATGGGTTTTCCATTTCCTCCCTTCCTCTTTCAATTTACTTGAATAAACTGTTGTTGCTTTTGTAGAATTCTGCATCCCCTCCCTTTTTTTTTTTTAATTTTGTTGACTGCATTTCTATGGGGTTTTTAAAAATGTCTCAGTATTCAGTTAGACAGAAGGAAAAATTTCAGGAAATCTATTGTAGGAAATGGTGATTATGGTTAATTACAATGTGTTGTACACTTGAAAATTGCTAAGAGTAGATTTTAAAGAATCTCATCACAAAAAAGTATGAAGTAATAAACATTAATTAGCTTGATTTAGCCATTCCACAATGTAGACATATGTCAAAACATCATGCTGTATATCATAAGTAGATACCATTTTTTTTATATGTCAATTAAAAATTTAATTGAACAAAATGTTCCACATTCCCCGTAAACTAGTGATTAGAACTATAGGCTTGATGAGGTTCAGTTTGTTTTTTCTGTTTTGTGTGTGTAGGAAGACCTCATGGGTGGGATAAACTCTTTCCTTTGTGACACACCAGGAACCACACGGTACCTGGTTATCTCATTTTTTTGGTTAAGATGGCCAGATATACCATCTGATTCATCTATTGTAAAGTTTCATATCAGCTTTCTACCTAATGGTTTTAGCAGTTATTAATAATCATTATTTCATGAACGATCACAAAATTGTGATATTCTAACATCTCTTCAACAATTATGTAGATTCCTTTATACTATGCTTGATCTTAGTCAGAAGGCCAAGAAGCAGTTGCAATTCTTTTATAAAGAACAACTTTCCTCATTGCACTGAAAAGGGTGAGTAAATGTCTAATTGATACTTCCTTTAATTATCAATTCTCAGTTTCTTCCCTAGTACTCCAATGACAAGTAAGGTATTATGAATTCATGGATTTAGTATGTTTTAATTCACTGCACTTATTATTATTATTATTAATTTTGCACTCAAATTGTCCTGTCTTTTGCTAGTGGAAGCTTCTCAGTTTGAGTCTTTACTCCTGTTGCAGAACTCCAATAGTCTTTCCCCTGTGGTATGTTGTATTTCAATAGGCTTTTATTTTTCCTGGGTTAGACCTGAAGTTAACCATTACTTTTTTGGAGGTTGGGGAGAGGGGTGGTACCAGGGATTGAACTCAGGGGCACTTAACCACTGAGCTACATCCCCAGCCCTATATTGTATTTTATTTAGAGACAGGGTCTCACTGAGTTGCTTAGCACCATATTTTACTGAGGCTGGCTTTGAACTTATGATCTCCTGCCTCAGCCTCCCCAGCCACTGGGTTTACAGGTGTGCGCCACCACACCCGGTTGAAGTTAGCCATTTCTTTAAGGAGCTTCATTCCTTTAATTGAACTATGATATTTAGATGCCACAACCTGGGCTCTGGGATGTCTGTTGCTACTGGTTTGGTTGTTATTTATATACCTTTTCAGTGAACAGAGCTAGGAACAATTTCTTTTTTAAGAAGAAAAAAGAAACATGTTTGTGTTAATGTATTGACAGTGGAGATTCAAATTTTTCATCTTTAAAAAATGTGTATGTACTAAAATCCTTGATTCCTACCAACCATTATAAGTACTTATTTGCTTCATGTTATATATATAACAATTATTGAAAATATCTAAAAGATTTTTAAAAATTTCTATCCTTAGGGTAAATCCTAATAGGAATATACAGTTAAATTACTATTTTTTTTTCCTTGTGGTATTGAGGATTGAACCTAAGGATGCTTTTTCCTCTGAGCTACATTCCCAGTCTTTTTTATTTTTTATTTTATTTTGAGACAGTCCTGCTAAGTAGGTGAGGCTGGGCTTGAACTCATGATTCTCCTGCCTTAATGTCCTGAGGCTCTGGGAGTACAGGCATACACCTCCACACCATGTAGGTTACTATATTTTAAAAATCACTTAAAATAATTTCTTGCTGTGTGGTTAAGCCATCAATTTGCCACATGTAGATTCACTGATTCTTTTTTTTTTTTTTTTTTTAGAAAAAATTGTTGTTTCTTTCATTCAGTTTAATTTTATGTTAGTCAAACACTTCCATGGTTCCCATGACAAATCTATGAAATAAACTGCATTTACAAAGTCTAGCCTTCATCTCTGCCTCCTACTCTGTTCTTCTATCCTCTTACAGAAATAATCTATTTTTAAAAAGAAGTAGATACATGCATACACACAAAATACACACATATAATATACATAATATATACATATATTACACTTACATGTACATATATATTCATATGTCCTCCCTTAAGTTAAAAGGTAGCATACTGTCTCATTGTTAAATGAAAAAGTCAAAGTACAGAACAATCTATCCCAGAGATCACCACAAAGCACTATATAGATAAGTTCCTCACTCTTTTTGTAACTCCATAGTTCCCAATTGTGAGATAGATCCTAGTTTACTAATTTAGTTGCTTACTGATGACCGTTGGAATTGTTTCCAGCCTTTTAGTCCTGTCTATGTGTCCTTTCATCTTTACCAGTGTATATTTAGGTAGATTCCTAAAAAGGTTATGACAGGGCCAATGGCCAAATGCAAATGTAATTTTGCTGGATCTTGCCAAATTCCCATCAGCATTGTACGAGTACATGTCTGTTTCCCTACAGCCTAGCCAACAGCATACATAGATTGTCAAACTTAGGGATGTTTGTCACTTTCATAGGTGAGAAATTGTTAGTTTTAGTGTCCCTGTCTGTGAGTGAGGCTGTTGGCATTTCATGTGATTATGGGTAAATTGCTTCCCCGCCCCCCATACAATCTGTTCACATCTCTAGGCTTGTTCTTTTGATCATATTCACTGTTTGCAGATCTTCATCCTTTGAGGATAACCGAGATGTTTTGAAAAGTAAAAAGCCCCTAAGGTCATTCAGTGAATAAAATTGCTGGGGCTTTGCTGTCAAATGGAGCAGCTGGGCTGGCTGGGCATCTTTCTGTCAGCACAGTTCCAGGGCTTCTCCATATGGTCTTTCTGCATGGGCTAGTTCAGGCTCCTCACAGTGTGGTGGCCCGAGGGCAGTTAGACTGTTTACATAACCACTCAGAGCTCCAGTGCAGGCCTCAGCTAGCAAGAGAGGAGCTGCCTTGCCTTTTATGACCCAGACTTAGGGGTCATGTAGCATCACTTCACCTATGTTCTCTTGGTTACAAGTGAGTCACAAGCCTGCTCACATGCAGAGGGGATTTAGATTCCAATTGATGGAGGCATGGCAAGGTTCTACAAAGGCATGGCCGTTTTAAGAACTGTGAGTGATCTGAGATTTTACTCTACAATTAACCTGTCATTGTCTCATGGATGCCAGATGAGACATGAAACTCCTGGGTCAGAAACAAAGGACTATAGCACAACAAACTTCCTGAGTATTAGCATATTTCCCTTACGTCTCACAGGGGTAAAGCAGGTGGATTCCTGCCTAAATGTTACAGATGTCTGTTTCTACAATCACTGAAACTCTCCACATAAAGGTACTGGTGACCCTTTGAAGAGTCAGTGCGCATTTCCCTTGACCCCTCTGCAGTTTACAGCACCACGTGTCTGGCCAATATCCTCTGCCCACCACATCCTCCCCACTTTGAAATCCACCCTCTCCCATAACACTGTTTCTTTCCCACCTCTGATTGTGTTTCATCTGTGTCATCCTCCTTTCCTGGCTCCTCTTTCCTGGTTCCCCCATGCCCCTCCCATAGGTCTATGACTATTCACATCCTTTTCCCCGCCCCCTTTCCTTATTCATCAGCTCTCTTGGTGAGCTCATCCGCTCTGGCTCTCCCTAGTAGATGTCTCCCACTGTTCCTCCTTCAGACTCTAGACCCTCATTTCCAACTACTTGTAAGATACCAATTATTATCAGCCAGGAGCCTCAAATTCAACTTATCCCAACCAAGTTAGCCTCTTCTTCCCCACACCCACCCTTCCCACTTCCACACACCTGCACTGGATTAATGGCATATATAGTCTATAAGATAGCTGAAACATATTGTAGTTTTCTTCCCAGAACAAAGTATATCACTAGTATAGGAGCATGCCTATCTCAATATACTTTCCTTAGAGTTTAGCAGTAGGATAAAACTGCTATTTCAGCTACTTTCATGGTTAAAATATGAAATATTGTGGATCTCCTAATTGTATACATTTTTATGAATTGGATTTCTTTCACACCTTCCAAATATGTTCCTCTCTGCCTAGCAATCTTTGTCCCTACCAGTTCCACGCTTTTTTTTTTTTTGGGTGCAGAACTGGGGATTGAACTCGGGGCCTCACACATTCTAGGCAAGCACTCTACCACTGAGTTACACCCCCAGCCCTTTTTATTCTGAGAAAAGTTCTAAGTTGCCAAAGCTAACCTTGAACTCTCAATCCTCCTGCTTTAGCCTTCCAGTAGCTGGTATTAAAGATGTGTACCACCATGCACCTTGTTTCCTTTCTTCCTTTCTCTCTTTAGTCCTGCAATTTCCTCCCACTTTTTGTGCAAGTCTAACCCTAAAGTCAACCCCTCGGCAAAGCCTTCCTAGGCTTTCCCCACACAGAACCTTTCCCTTTTAAATATTATTTCCACTCAGCAGGTACAGTGGTGCACGCCTGTAATCCCAGCAGCTCGGGTGTCTGCAGGATCATCATGAATTCAAAGCCTGCCTCAGCAAAAAGTGAGGCCTTAAGCAACTCAAGTGAGTCCCTGTCTCTAAATGGCTGGGGATGTGGCTCAGTGGTCAAGTGCCTCCGAGTTCAATCCTTGGTAACCAAAAAGAAAAAAAAAAATATTTCCACTGCTATAGGGTTAGTACATGTACACAGGTCTGCAGAAATTGTGTCTTGCTAATTGTCTTTCCCCCATGAGAGCTTACAAAAAATAGGAGTTTCATTCATGTTTTCTGAGATTGGCAAGTCAGTTAAATAACTACTTTGTGATCCATCTTACATTTTAATAATGATCTGTTGCAGGGCTACAAAACTATGGGATTTCAAACATGTCTCCATAGACAGTTTGCTGGGTAGTTGGATGGCTGTACAGATGTGTGGCCATTAGCTTATGAATGTGTGAAAGTCTTGCTCTCTGACCACAGTCTGCATGGCTCCATGACTAGGTATTTGAGAACTTGGAAAACCTTCCCTTTGCTTTCCTATGAGTTATATCATCACTTCCTCCAAACATTCTGAAGTGGATTGTATTTTCCAAAGGGGAGCCACTGGCGTTGGTGTGACTACAGCACACACTGCTAACATTATGTATCCCTATGCTTGCTCAAGGGCAGTATGGTTCCCTTGTCACAAAGAAAACCAAGACTGTCCCTGTCCTTTTCCAAAATCCTCCTCTGTTAAGTTGGTAATGAGCACAAGGGGAATAAAACTGAGCACAGAGGAGAAGGTGAAAGAAAAGCTACAAATAAGTCACGTTCATCAGAAGCACCTCATAGCTTCTGAGGAATCATGGAAATCAAACTCTGAAATTTTTAGGAGGTCATCAAGACAAGAGTTTCAAGGCCCTGCCTGAATTCTCAGTTTACCAACAACAGAACCAAAACCAGAACACATTTCTGATCTGTACACTGACTGGAAATTTGTCTTTTGTAAAACGAATACTGTGTATTCTACTTACTGCGGGCCTGCCACTCTTCTACCTGTTTAACAAAACCCACTTGGATACTTATGATAACCTACGAAGTCAGTCATCCGCACCTTGCAGATGATGCTGCACAGCTGGTAAGGCAAAAGTCCTCTTTGTCCCACAGTGTTTTCAAAATAATACCTGCCCTCCTCAACACTGGGGTGCAGAATAATGATGTAATGTACGTCAAGGACTCAGTAAGTGCTTCATCAGTGCCAGCTATCATCTTGACTGCATGACATGTCCTCCTGGTGCCCCCTCCCCCCTGCCAAAATTCTCCCTTGCATCTAGCATGGGGATTCATCTCCTTTCAGTTGTCCTCCATTGATCACCAGAGCAAGTTCTCCATTGTTTGCCTTCGAATTAAATGACCACACACTGTCAGTGCAGGATGAGGACATGTCCTGAGGAAAGGTCGTCTTTGTCCACTATCTTTTAATGACTCAGAGTTTAAGCTTCTACCACCCCACTTCTTGCTTGCTTCTTAGAGTGCACTTGCTTTTTTCTGGAACCTTTGTTTCTGCCAGGCTCCGATCTTGAAATGCTGCAGGCCTGCCCTTGGTTGTTTTGTTACAGCGAGTGGAGAACAAGAGGGACAGGTGACGAATAAAAAGGAGAGAGCTAAATATGCACACTTGACAAAGCATCAGAGAGCCCTGCTTCCTTATTTTGATTCCAGAGACCTTCTTGATTCAGGATTAAAATGAAGATGTGTGGGTGGAAAGGGGACCTGAAGGCAGATACCCTGTTTTGGAATGGACAGGGTCACTAATAAGGATAGTCTCCCAGGGCCAGTATGTTGGGGAGAGGGAAATAGTGATTTTACTGTTGTCCTGAAAGATTTTCTATTTTTTAAAAGTTATTTAAATAAATATATTTGAATGCATCTCTGGGTTGTTGAGTTTGTTCAAATCCAATGAACACATTAATCATTAATTAGGTGCTTGTGCCTCTTTGAAAGCCTGGTAATAATCCTCTTAAAAGGAAATTGTACCTATTTAATTTCTTTGTGTGTAATGCTGAATACAGCATCTAAACTGGATTTCTAATCCACAGTGCCCAAAGTGACTTAATGTGGTACAAAGGACACATTAGCATATTTTAAATCTAAATGGATTCTCAAAATACACACCTTCCTGTTTAATTCTCATGATTGACTCATAAGACAAATGAGGAAACTAATTCTAATAACAGGTGAAATGTAGTCTTTTGCCTTCGTGGATTACTTAAGTCCACCATTATGCCCCAATGGTTCTGTGTTTACTTTGTTAGAGGTAACTTTTAATTTTGTTTGCTGCAGGTTTTGCTTTTGCATGATAAAGAAATAGATATTGTTGAAGGGCTTAAGAGACTAAGCAAGCCCAAATATAAATGGGACTTTCAGGGCAGTATTCTCACCGTTTACCCTGAATGGAGTGAATTTTGGGGAGCAATTTCAAAATGCTAACCTAGGCAACAGGGACTGAGCGCTAGGCCAGCTTACAGTCTAGAGCAGTGCTGTCCAACAGAACTTTCTGTGATGATGGAATATTCCTTTTTTTTTTTTTTTTTCACTATCCAGTACAATATCTGGGGTCTATGGATCACTTAAACAGAACTTGTGCTGCTGAGGAAATGAGTTTTTCATATTACTTATTGTTAGTTTAAATTTACATAGCCCAATTGTGGCTAGTGACAATCATATCAACACAAGTAGAAGAAGAGACAGACAACAAACTGATTCACACAATTCATTATTTGTAATTGCTGTAAATGCCATACAAAGGGAGAGTTCCACTTTCCAGGTATTGAAGGACAGCCATTGTGATTGGCACCTCATGACAGCAGTGAGGAAAGGAGCAAGGACTAGGGCCAAGGTGAAGCTGAATCACACAGGATGCTTGTGTCACAATAACATGGACTTATCCTAATAGTAATGAAAAGCTTTAGAAAGGTTTTAGGCAGATAAGTGCCTTGATCCGGTTTTATTACATCTTTAAAAAAATGTTATAAATTTATACTCGCACAAACCAAAAATATCCTCGAGTAGCTTCCTGGGTAGGAGGTGACATATTTTGAGACTTTGCATTTCAAAATTTTCTTCATGCCTTGTACATTTCACTGGTATTTTGGCTGGGTATAAAAGTCTAGAATGAAACTTATGTTTCCTTAGAGTTCTAAAGGTATGGTTTCATTTCTTCTGCATTCCAATGTTATCATTAACAAGTCTGATCTCATTCTGATTCTTAATTCTTTGTATGAAGTTTATCCTTCCATGTTCCCATCCCCTGCTCTGTCTCCATGAGCATTAGAAGAAATCTAATAGCCTTCAATTATGGAAACATTTGTCTTAAGAAAATTAGAGCACTAGTCTAGGAGAAAAAATAACTTATATTTGCTCTCCTATTTGGGGGGGGAGGCTTCCTCAACATTATCTCTTAAACTTTGTAAATTAAAGGAGAAATAAAAAATTTAACAATTTTTTTTTAAATAATACAATTTATTTGGACAGTTTTAGGTTAACATATGAATTGAATAGATAGTACATTTGGACAGTTTTAGGTTAACATACAAATCTTCAGTACTATCTTCAGTAATTTACAACTCTTTTGGAATTCCTTTTTATAGCATCCCATTCTCATTTTTCAAGAAGCATTGTGTTTCTGATGATCATATCAATTAGATTTTCCTTATGGTGTTTGTTTCTTCAACTTTATTTCCCCCCTTTTGTTTCTGTTTTTCTTTTATTTGGAGGCTTTCCTCCACATCTAGTGGCCTTGACTGTTTTATCATATTTAAGGAGAGAACACTAAGATGTTGGTCAGAAGGTCTGGTATGAGGTTGGGACTGGAAATCTGTTTTCTTCACTGCAGGGTATCTGCTGGTTCATTCTTTTCAGGAAACTTGATGTCTGTTTTTTTTTTTAGGCCTTTGGAGATGGGGTGATTAGATTCCATGGAGAAGACTCTTCCAGTTTCCTACCCGGAGGGTGTGAGACTAGTATCTGAATATTAGAAAACTAGTATCTAAATATTCCATACAGTGGTCCTGAACTCAATTGCTCAATTGCTCTAAGTGATTCTCATTTCAGAAATTGTGACCAAAAAACAAAACTAAGTTCTTTAAGGATGGAGGAAGGGCAGTCATTCAGATCCTCTGAGTTGGGAAGAGAATATGAAGTTCTAACTGCTATCTAAGCAGATATTGCACAAATCCTTTCTCTCTCTTTTTCCAAAAATATCTAGTGCCTCCGATTCCCGAGTTCCTTGGGGACATAGGGATATAAACTATGTCACTTCTCTCCCCTTTTCTGCTTGGATTCAGCTTTCAAAGCACTATCTCATCTCCTTTCTGGCTTCCAAAACTGTGTAGCCTTTCTCTTTGTCCTTGTGGGTTTATGCCTTTGAAAGTTTTTCTATATTTTGTTTTAGTGGGATTTGAGAAACAAAACTAGTTGCATTTGCAATTATAAAATTTGTCATTTCAGAACTGGAATTCAATGAGCCCATTTAAAAAATTAAAAACCTCATTTTTAATTGTTTAAAAAATAGATTTGCTGGTTCTTGGTGGTTTTCTTTTTCTATACATATATTTATTTATTTTAGTTGTAGTTGGACACAATACCTTTTTTTTTTATCTATTCATATGTGGTGCTGAGGGTCGAATTCAGGGCCTCACATGTGCTAGGCAAGCGTTCTCTACCACTGAACCACAACCCCAGCCCCTGCTTGAATGTATTTTTCTACAGAATTCAATTCAAGTCCTAACTCCCAGTACCTGTGAGTATGACCTTATTTGGAAACAGGGTCTTTGCAGATGTAATCAAGTTAAAATGAGGTCATACTGGATTAGGTGAGCCTTAAACAGATGACTCATGTTCTTATAAGAAAAATGAAATTTGGACACAGAGGGGAGACAGTCTTGTGAAAATGGAGGCAGAGGTTTGAATGATACGTCTACAAACCGAGGATTGCTGGCAATATGAAAAACTAGAAAAGAGGCAGCACACACACTTCCTATCTTGCCCACCTCTGTTCAGCCCTCCTGTTAGGGTGGCACCTGGAGAACTCAGGAGACCCAGGCAAGACAAGCTTCCTTTAAATATCCCACCCTAGACTTCACACAAGAAAAGCACAGAAAAGTAAAATATGTCAGAAAAGTAATTTGTCAGTGAGTCTGCCTGAATTACCTGAGCACTATTCTCAAGTTTGGGTTCTGTATCAGCTGTGCTGCAGCCTTTTCCTGGGAATTGTTAGTCCAGGATTTTTTTTTAATTATAAAATATATATTCATAAATTGCTGTTATATATCAAACCATCCCAAACTGCTTATATTCCAGTTTTTCTTAAAGAACTTTGTTTTTACTTTGTTTAAAAATTTTAGTTGACATAAAATTTGTGCCTATTTATGGGGTACAGTCACTAAGGGTAATTAGCATTTCCATCCTATTAAAGTCCAGGTTCTTTTCGGTATAAATGACTAGGCTTTCCTTTGCATCCACTCCTGCCATCTTAGACCTCTCCTTAGAACTCTGCTCTTGTCTGCTTCTGCTTCTGCATGGGACAGTATATAGTTCAAGACAACTTTTCTAGATTGAATTTTAAATAATATTCTGCTAGTTTTGGCATATTGATATTTTTCTGTTTTCTTGGAGGCTGGATCTAGAGATTGAACCCAGAGGCTATTAGCCACTGAACCACATCCCCAGCCTTTGTATATTTTACTTTGAGACAGGGTCTTACTAAGTTGCTTAGAGCCTTGATAAATTGCTGAGGCTGGCTATGAACTTGGGATCCTCCTGCCTCAGCCTTGGAGCTGCTGGGATTATAGGCATTGTGCCATTATGCCCAGCTTGGGATATTGATCTTTGGCTTTTCCCCACCTTCAGTACAAAGAGCATTTGACTAGCTTTGACAAATGGATCTTTCAATGAAAATGGTTTTTGGTGAATAAGAATTTGATAAAATGTTGCAGAATTCAGACATCTTATCCAAGGAAACCTCCTTTGCTCTAGGAAAGCAGTAAAAGGTCATTAGGATTAGGTAGCCTGAATTCTATGCTGGCATGCTTCTTACTCTATGAGGCAAATTTCCAAATCTCTAGTTTCCCTGTAAAAAGGGAATAATGCCACCTTTACAGGTGTAAGGATTAAATGATTCCAAGAATAACTTAAATGGCTTTCAAAAAAAACTACAATTTACTTTGAAATGTGCAATTAAGTTTAGTTAAGCTATTCCTTACAGCTCATAAGCTGTCAATAAAGCACAGTTTACAAAGGAGAGACCCACACACAAACTGGAAATCCAGAAATGTTGATTCAATACACCAAATAATTTTTTTTGTAAAAATTTAAATGCAAATAATTGGTTTTAGTTGTAGGAAAATACTTTTGCTTTTTTTTTTTTTTTTTAAATCTCACTTTTGCCCACTGGATTCTGATTTTTGAGCATGATAGTTTTTTTTGTAGGCGTAATACCAACATTAACCATCCACTATTGCATTGGAAACTTTCAAGATGGGAACTGTGTGTACCACATAGATATAAATTTCATCATTTCCAGCACAGAGCCCCTGCCTTACCCAGTGATGGGCGAGTATTTCATTCTACCACCCTTTCTCTCCTTAAATGACTCTGAAATCTTCACCCATGGGGCCATTTTGCCTTCACATAGTTCAGAGATTTATTTATGTGTCCTTTCTCAAACCTCAAGACTACTAAAGGAGTTGTTACCAATTTAGCCTTTATAAGACAAACGTGAGCCAAAATCATGGAATTCTAAGTTGAGATCATTTGGATGATCCCAAATTGGCTTGTAATGTTTTCACATTTATCACCAAAAGGAAACATAAGGATATATCCTAAGCCCCTCAGAGGTTTGCTAACTGCTGTGTTTTTAGGTATATTGACCAACAAGTAGAGAAAAGGACAGACTGCATGTAATAGGCATTTGGTAAATGTTTTTATAAAAATTATTCCAAAACCATACCTTAAGGACAGAAACTTCCAACATTTAAACTTTTATCTTTTTTTTGTGTGTGTGTACTAGGGATCAAACCCAAGAACACTTTGCCACTGAGCTATATTCCCATCCTTTATTTTCTATTTTGAGACAGGGCCTCATTAAGTTATTGAGACGGGGTTGAACCGGTGATCCCCCTGCCTCAGTCTCCCAAGTCACTGGGATTATGGATATGTACCACCATGCCCATCTGAATTTAAATTTCAATTAGTTATCAATGATTTCATATTTCAAAATACTAGATTTCAGTGATTCTGTGTTCCAAAAATTAAGAGAGATGGGGGGAACGTTACTCCACTTGAATTGTGCCAAAGTTGAACCGGGATCTAAGTAACTAATAACTGTTATGCCAGAGATGAGTAAAGTGATCACAGAATACAAAGTTAACATGGCTCTTCTCATAGCCCTGCAGTCTCTAAAAACCAGAAGGCCCTCAAGAAATTCCTTTTAAGACCTGCCACAGAAAAAAGGAAGAAGCTATGGACAGGACAGTCATTCTCACAATGGGCAAGTCTGGCCTCGTAGAGAACACAGGTTGACTTTGATCCATGCACAACCTAGAGAATAAAAATTACAGTTGGGCATGGTGGTGCATGCCTGTAATCCCAATGGTTGGAGGCTGAGGCAGGAGAATCACAAGTTCAAAGTCAGCCTCAGCAACTTAGTGAAGCCCTAAGCAATTTAGCAAGACCCTGTCTCAAAATGAAAAACAAAGGGTTGGGGATGTGGCTCAGTGATCAAGCACCCCTCAGTTCAATTCTTGGTAGTAATAATAATAATAATGATAATAATAATGATGATGTATTCAGAGTCCCTTTTGAAAGATTCAAATTCCAAAAGCTGAAGACTAATTAGACTCTGAAAGTGGGGAGGGATCCTGAATCCATTCATCCCACCTCCTCCATCAAGATGGACTTCTCATGGGAAAAGTACAAATATGAAAATTCCAATTTGGTTGTCAGGGAAAACCCTCTAGCATCTTTTCTCCTTTCTTCCCCTTCTCCTCCACCCTCCCACATGGTTTGGGAATACAGGAGAAAGTCATTTGTGTTTGCTTGGAAAAATTGAAATGACATGGGACCTTCTCACTCCAGGCACAGCCAGGGGTCCAACCGTAAGGCAAAACACATGCCAGGTCCTGGGAATGGCTTCCTGCCCATGACCTGCCATGAAGCAGACTCTTCTTGTTGAGACCTTGAGTATCTGCTACAGATATGCCAGCCAGTTGATTTTGTAGGCTCACCTTTGAAATGGATGATGCAGACTAGGGCAGAGGAAACTGTGGGTGAGTGAACTTGGAAATATACAAATATATAAAATACAAGGGGTGATTCATAAATTTTTGGACCTAGAAGAGACCTGAGGATACAGACAGCTACTTCTCTAGTCTCACTCCAGCAAGGCACCTGGACTCAATAAATTTGGGCAGTGCTCCACACCATGAACTCTTGTGAGAGGTCATAATGTACACAGTACATTAAAGGCAATGAGAAACTTGGAGCAAATCGACCTGTTACCATGTATAGCAGAGTTGAATGGTGGCCCCAAAGCTAGGGCAACAGACCTAATCCCCAGAACCTGTATATATTACTTTACATGGCACAAGAGTGAGTTAGATGGAGTTAAAGACTCTTCGAGTCAGCTTTTTCACTGTTGTGACTAAAAGGACCCAACCAGAACAACGGAAAGGTTTATTTAGGGGCTCAAGGTTTCAGAGGTCTTAGTCCATAGAAGGCCAGCTCCATTCCTCAGGGCTCGAGGTGAGGCAGAGTATTGAAGAAAGAGTATATGAAGGAAGAGTATTGCAGAGAGCATTTCACATGATGATCAGAAAGCAGAGGCCCCTTGCCAGTTACAAAATACATACCCCATAGTCCTGCCCCTAATGAACCATTTCCTCTAGCCACAGCTCACCTATCTTCAGTTACCAGTCAGTTAATCCCATCAGGGATTAATTCACTGATTGGGTTAAAGCTATAACCCAGTCATTTCTCCTCCAAACCTTCTTGCATTGCCTCACATGTGAGCTTTTGGGGGACACCATATCTAAACCATAACAAAGACCTTAAAAGTAGTAGTTTTTCCTGGATTATCAGAGTAGGGGAGGGAAATATTATTTCTCTGCATATCATTTTATGGTTTAGGCCCCCATAGTAAATGATAGGTTAATAAGAAAAAGCCTTTAAATTAAGTTACGTATGACATGGAAACACGAAATGAAGATCCAAAGAAATGGTTATACCTGTGTATTTTGATGCTAGGTTTGCTGAAACGAGTATAGAGAAATATGAATGGACAAAGGGCATGTTCTAATGGTATTAAACCAGGGAAAATTAGCAAGGTCTTTTCCTCAGATTCTCCTATGTTCCTGTGTCTTCAGAAAAGGATCCTCCCAGTTGGGGCTGTGGCTCAGTGGTAGAGCGCTTACCTGGCACATGAGGCACTGGGTTCAATCCTCAGCACCACATAAAAATATGTGTCCACCTACAACTAAAAAATACATATTTAAAAAATAAATTACTTTTTCCAGTTTTTTTTTTTTTTAAAGAAAAGAATATTCCTTATTTCCTTTTCTTTGGGTATAGGGAGGGCACCTCTCACACAGTCTTGGGATGTGCTTCAGAGGGAAGTCAAAGTCTTTCCTAGATTTTCAGGACCTGCTTCAGGGCAGAAGGACAGGTAGAGAGAACTTCCTGCTTCTGCTGCTCTTCAGTGTGTCAAGGAGGCATATTTTGGGGTAGCATATCCAGAACCCTAACATCAGGATGGAGTCTGTATGCAATCACATGTAGCTTTATGAGGGAGATGGAGGACAGTTCAATGTTATACCACACACAGAAGAGAAGGTGATGTCAAGAGGGAGGCAGAGATGGGATGATGTGGCCACCAGCCAAGGAATGATGACAGCCACCAGAAGCCACATGAGGTAAGGAACACCAGCAGGAGATGGCTCTGCCCTGGCAACACCTTGATTCAAACTCTGGCCTTCAAAACTATGACGGAATGAAATTCTATTATTTTAAGTCACCAAGTCTGTGGTCACTTGTTACAGCAGCCTCAGCGAACAAATACCCTTTTGTTTGATGCAAAGTTGACCAAACTTACAAATGTATTGTAACCTTTTTAGAGGACACTAGTTATCTATTCTGTAAACCCAAAGCTTTGTGGAATCTTCTCTTGGAAACACTTGGGGTGAATTCTGAATGAATGACCCACAAACGGCATCACTGAGGAAATTTACAAGTCTGGAACCATCCTTAGGATACTGGAGTTCGCAGGATGGCATGCAATCTGGGCCATGCCATGTGCCTTCTTTTGGTTCTCTCAGAGAAGAATCCTGTCATTTCTTGCTGCTGCTTACCTCTAATCTATCTGTATTATTTTCTGTCTATAGATGTCATACTCAAAGCATGCTGTCATTTCCCACTAGTTCACAGAGATGTGCTTCTTGAATGTTTTTGTGATCTCTTCCTCTATTGCCTTGGAGGGATTGGAGATTGGAGATAGAAAAGACTCTCTCCAAACAAAGAATCTCAGGATGCTTAGAAACAGAAATTAGAGGGTCTCACATGGTTTGTTATTGCCTATTAAATCCAGTGCTTAGCCTATGCTTAGGTATTACCTACATTGATTTCAACTGTCTGCTGAAAGTGGCCACATAAAGGGAATTCATGATCCTAAACTCCAGTGCTGTGTTGCTTTTCCAGGTAGGGATCTGACCCATATATGGATCTTTGCCAAGGATTTCTGGATTACCTACTCAGTAACTTGTTCCTTTAAACACTATTCCATGGGCTCTGAGGGCAGAGATTTTGACCACTTTTTGAGCCTTCCCCCACACTCCATTCCAAACCCCATGGATTAATTCCATTAGAAATTGCCAAAGACATGGGGCACAGTGGTGCATGCCTGTAATCTCAGCAGCTCAAGGCGGAGGATCAGGAGTTCAAACCAGTCTCAGCAACTTAGCAAGGCCCTAAGCAACTCATTGAGACCCTCTCTAAACAAAATATTTAAAAGTACTGAAAATGCTTAATGGTAAAGTGCCCCTGGGTTCAATCCATGGTACCAAGAAAGAAAGAAATTGCCAAAGACAATGTCTCTGGGGGACCCAGGTGGACAAGGAATTATGTAAATAGGTTAGAAAGTGTATCCTCAACACAGGGAAAACTGACATTGTCTCCAAACCAAGACTTTAAAGTAGAAAATTTAGATGTCTTTTCTAAATTTTACATGGAAAAATGAAAAATGGGTCAATGGCCTCTGGCAATCTAGGGAGAAAATGACCCTAAGAAGAGGAAAAAAACCACATCACTTGTTAAGGATAACACATTAGGGGTCCTTGCAAGGATTTTTCCCAATTTTGTGGCTTAATGGATGATGCTAAATGACAGGGCCAGGTTGGGCTTGGGAGGGTTTGTGTCAGGTCACACTCCACTTGTAAGTAATAGAAAACCCAATTTAAACTGGATTAACTAGTAGGGAAATTTGTAGTCTGACATTGTGATAGTGCTGATGTCGAATGAGTCGAGGTTGAGTTCATTCCACCCATCACCCTCAGCCTGACAGCAAGATTACACGGCCATTCCAGGTGCCATGGCCACACACAGCTGCAGCAGGAGGAAGGAGAAAGACTGCCCCTTGTGGAAGGGCTGTGTAGGTGAAGATCCACCTCTCCAAAGCTCTCCCCTGCCGCCCCAGCTGACTTCCCAAGGGTTTCTATGGCCAAAGTTATTAATTTCTCCTGAATCAATCACTGTCAAAGAGACCAAAAGGCCAATACTTTCGAGATCCATCAGTTAGTAAAATTTGAAAAGGAAAAAAATTGTGTAAATTAAAAAGGAAAAAAAAAGTGTGTGTGTTCATGCTAATAGAGTTGCTAACTTTTTGTCAAAGTATGAAAAAGTGCTCATTTATTATTATTACTGTTTCATTGGAAAGGATCTCTCTTTCTCTCTCTCTGTCTCTCTCTCTCACTCTCACACATACACACACACACACACACACACACACACACACACACACACACACTGACTGCCTATTATGTGGTCAGTACTATTCTAGGCCAGAATATAATAGTGACATAATTAACAAAAATCCTTGCCCTCATGCTTGAATTCTAAGTATAGGGTAATAGATTAAGAAAATTGTGGGGCATGGTGGTGCACACCTGAAATCCCAGCAGCTCGGGGCGCTGAGGCAGGGGGATCACAAGTGCAAAGCCAGCCTCAGCAACTCAGTGAGATCCTGTCTCTAAATAAAATACAAAATGGGCTGTGGCTCAGTGGTTGAGTGCCCCTGAGTTCAATCCCCGGTACCAACCGCCCCCCCCACCCCCCCAAAAAAGAAAGTAGTGCTATAGGGAAAAAAAAAAAAAGCCAGGGAGAGGGGACAAGAGTGGGTAGGGCAGGAAGCCCTGGCCAAAGATGGCGGGAAGCACACCAATGTCTCTAAGGAAGGGGATACCCTGGTGCACACACATACACAATACATTTTCTCATGTTTCTCATTGTACCGCACCCAGGGGAAATCTCTGTGACCCAACATTTGGAAACTTCTGCCCTGTGCTCTCCTAGCTTCACAGAGGTTAGAGGTGGCTAGGATTTCAGGTATGCACCACCACGCTCAGCTTCTCTTCCATCTTTAAGGACACCAAAGCTTACTTGGAGCTTGGGTATTTCAGGTTAATTATCTTAAATCCAGTTGATCATCAACCTTAATTCCATTTACAACCTTAATTCCCTTTTGCCACATAATTTAACATATTCATAGGTTCCAATGATTAGGAGTAGACTTTTTTTTGTGGTACTGGGTATTGAACCCAGAGGCACTTAACCACTGAGCCACATCCCCAACCTTTTTCAATATTTTTATTTAGACAAAGGGCCTTCTGGGTTGCTAAGGGCCTTCTAAGTTGCTAAGTGGCTTTGAACTTGTGATCTACTGTTTCAGCCTCCTGAGCTGCTGGGATTACAGGCATGTGCCACTGTGCTGGGCTAAGAGTGGACATTTTTAAGGGACTGTTATTCTGCCTACCATACCATGTCACCAGAATTGTGCTCAATACATGAAGAGCTGCAGGGAAGAGAGTTGACATTTATTCACCACCTATTACATGTCAGACAGTGTTGGGTACTTTACGGGTTATCTTGTTTAATGCCCCAACATTCAATCCCTAATATATAGTGAGAGGTTTAGTGACCACAGAACTCAGTCCATGTGTCCTCTAGTCCGTGTTGCCCCATGTTACCCTTTACCCCCTCCTAAATAGGCTGTGAGACTTTAAAATATAGTGTATGTGGGAGTGAGGGACAAAAGCACAGTAAGAAGACACCTTCTGAACCTAGGGGTCCGTGGAGTCCTAGCATCTGGTGAGCTCGTGTCCGCTGAGGGGATGTCTGGGGGCCACTTCCTGCTTCCCTGCAGGAGACGTTCCCTGGCATGTCTAAGGCTCCTGCCAAGAGTCAGGCCTGCACCAGCCTCTGTGCTGTCCTCGCTCTCTCCCCATGAGGTGGGTGCTGCAGTCTGTTTTATCAGATGAGGAAACCGAGGCCGAGTCACAACCAGCCTAAGATCACATCATAAGGTAGTAGTGGTAAAGGTACTGGCCCAGTTGCTTGATGGCCAAGCCAATGCTCATTGCACTGCATTCAACAGAAGATGCCAGTAAAGATGTGGGGCATGAATGAACCTGGTTCTTTCCGAAGATTCCAAAATCCCTGCTTCTCGTCACCAAGCTCCACTCCTGTTGCCCACAGGGATTATTTTCTGTCTCAAGGCCTTCTTCAGAAGCTTATCTTTCTGCCTTCCCTGGAGACTCTTCATTTAATTTGCCCAAGAAAACACCTTCCCACTCTCTCAGCTTGTGTCTCCTAATACCCATTTCACAGTGTCCCAGCCCCAGAAAAGAGACACACAGTGGAAATTGGTTTCTGGAGTTTATTATCCTGTGGCTACAAGTAAATGCACTTCTGACTGACAGAACATCAGGTGGGTAATCTTGAGCCAAAATATTTGCTATGATTTGAGAGGATGTGATTTTCCAAGTTTACTCCAAGTGAGTAAACTTGAGTTTCACTGATCCCTGGATATATACAGGCTCACATGAAAAGCAGTAAGCAAAATTCACTTCTCGCTCCCCTTGTTCTCTAGGACCTAGCCATTCTGCAAAAGTCTCTCAAATTTTAGGGAGTCTCTGGAGTGTGTCTCACAAATTATTCTGGCCAGGTGCTACTCTGTCACTATAGGGTCCTGGTTTTGGTTTCTGTTTTAGATACTCGCCTCTCATTATTGTCCCTTTCTTGCCTGGAACACATTTTCCAATCATTTATTTTTGCACTGGGATCACTTGCAGGGGACATTTAAGACCCCTCTTCATTAATACCATAGTCTATAATGTTGTAGAAAGTGGTTATCAACTGGACAGCTTCCCTACCAGCAACCCCCACTCCAGGACATTTGTTGATGGCTAGAGAGACATTCAGGGTTGTCATGAACGGAGTGGGGGATAATGATACTATTGGCATCCAGTACGTAGAGACCAAGGGTGCTATTGAAGAGCCCCCATGTTTAGGACAGCTCCCACAACAAAGAATTATGTTCCCAAATGTCAATAGTCCTGTACTTCAGTGGAATATTACTTAGCCATAAAGAAGAATGAAATTATAACATTTGCTGGTAAATGGATGAAACTGGAGACTATCATCCTAAGGCCAAATGTTCTGATAATATGGATGCTAACACAGAATAAGAGGTGGGAGAATAAAAGTACTTTGGATTAGACAAAGGGGAATAAAGGGAAGGAGAATGGGAATATGAAAGACAGTAGAATAATCAGACATAACTTTCTCAAGTTCATATATGAATACACAACCAGTGTAACTCCACATCATGTACAACCCCAAGATTGGGAAGTTATACTCCATGTATATATGGTATGTCAAAATACATTCTATTGTCACTTATAACTAAAAAGAACAAATAAAAAATTTTTTAAAATAGTTCTGTGCTTAAGAAACCCTGCTCTAGAGTTGGGGTTATATTGTAAAGAAGGAAAGAACTTTCTCTCTCCCTTTTTGGGTTTTGCTGTAATCCTAGAGGGGCCCCACATCTCGGACAATGTTTCAGCACACAGGTTTTGAGGTCTTACTATGCACCCCACTTCTCTCCATGGGGTGAAATTGTGAATGGAAGGCAGATCTGAAGGACAAATGCTGATTCTCTTTAAAATGCTCCTCCCCTCCCTCCAGCCGCTGAGGCTGCCCCTCTCCCTTCCTGGGGGTGGCTTGCTGGGCTCAGCCCTTTTCTTTCCCCTAGTGTTTTATTTTCAGGAGGCTCTTTCGTCCCTAATGCAAACACCCTGCTGGCAGCCACGAGTTTGTCCTGACATGTCTGAACTCCACATCAGATCCCAGATTAAGTACAAATGATAGAGATTGATGTCCAAGTGGTACAGAAATTACATAAGTACTCTGAAAGGTGGGTTCGTGGTTTATACTGTGTCAGGACTTTGGGTGGCAAATAATAAACACATCACATCCCCAAACTAAAACCCTTCTGAAAAAGAGAATGGGTTGGGGACTGTCTTGGCTCAGGTAACAGGAAGACCAAGAGTAGAGATGCCCTCAAGAGAGACTAGATTTTGGGCTGGGATTGTGGCTTAGTGGTAGAGCGCTCACCTAGTATGGGCAGGACCTGGGTTTGATCCTCAGCACCACATAAAAATAAAGGCATTGTGTTGTGTTCATCTACACTTAAATAAATATTTTTAAAAAGGCTAGATTTAAGGCTCAAGTGATGTCACGCTCCATGTCTCCCTCTTCCATTCCTCAAGCCCCTTCTGAAAAATGCTGGCTTCCTTCTTAAGAGGCCTAACCATGCAGAGACTGTTGCCACAATCCCACCTCACAAATCCCAGATTCAAGTTCAATGGGACATTAAGCCTCTTTCCGAATAGCTACTGCAACAGTCATGAAATTTACTGACTCAGGTCATGTGATGCCTTTGAATCACAGCCCAGAAGAATGCCAAGTGGTCATTAGTTTTGCCCTTAGTCACATGCTCCGACCCAGCCCACATGGTCTGAAATGGGTGAGTGGGGTTACCGAGGAAAAGGTAATGCTGAAGGACAAGCCCACTGCATATGGTTTAGATCTTAGGTTCTGTTTAATGGGCTATGGGATGATATTGGGTAGGTCAGGAATGGGATATCTAATGAATGATGTCTCTTTTTTAAAAAAAGAAGACAGCAGGGATAATTTTGTGTTTAAGAAAATCAGAATGCATGTTGTGGGGAACAGGAGACTGAGAAATGTAGAGATTTCTAAAGAAATTTCTGAAAGAAATATGTCTACATGTTCTTCAACTTAGTTTTTATAGCCCCACAATTAGGCACACCTTCTTCTCGACCTTTCAACATCTAAAGGTTCAAATACTTAGATTTTTGCTTGATACTATGTCAAGATGTATTCAACATGTATATTTTTTATATATTGATTTATTGATGTTTTAGATTTTAACTAAAATTGCCTGTGGAATCAATCACATCTTTGTAAAACAAGAAACTTCCTAAAACAATGTCCCACAATTTTTTTTTTGAAATGTCAGAAGTACTTTTTAAGTAATTTTTTTTCTCCACTAGACTTCGAAGTACATTTTTCAATTTTTTTTTTTTTTTGGCGCAGTGCTGGGACTGAACCCAGCACCTTGTACATGCTTAGGCAAGAGCTGCCAGTGAGCTACATCCCCAACCACCATACTATTATATTCAAACATAATTTTTAAATGAAAACCTATTTTTAAGAAAAAATTTGCCCTTATATTGGTCTCTCAGTTCAGTAGCAAGGATTAAATAAAATAAAGTAATTAATTCAGTGCCTGATATGTAGGACTCCCTATAAGTAAATCTCCTTTCTTCTTCTGTTTTGGAACATTTAAAATTTCTCAAATAGAATATTCACTCCATTTTTTTAGACAGGGTGATTTTCATGCTTGCCAAAAGGTTATAAGATATAAACCTAAGACACAGGGGTTTGGGGTTTTTTTGTTTTTGTTTTTGTTTTTTTTGTAGGTTGGTTTGTTTTAGTGCTGGAGATTGAACCCAAGGACACTTTACCACTGAGTCACCTCCCCGGTCCTTTTTTTATTTTTTATTTTGAGAAGGATCTCACTAAGTTACCCAGGTTGGCCTCAAAGTTGTGACGCTCCTGTCTGAGCCTCCTGGGTCACTGGGATTCTGGGTGAGCTTCACTCTGCCTGACTAGTTTCATCTTAAATAAAGCATTTTGATCTTAAAATATCTGTTAGTAACTAAAGTAATGGAAAATGCATTAGGAAACAAATTATGAGAATTTGTAAACATCATTGCATTTTCTATGCTTTGAGAGAAATAATATAAATGGGATCAAAACCTGAAATGCCAGAGCTCCCCCAAGACCTTTCTTTCCAGGTTAGAAGAGGTGGCTAGACAAAGTGATATACTTTTTCTGAGGGAATCGGGGCATTGGGAACAAACAAAAATAATTGTTTAGAGCTCAGTTGTGTGATATTGACTGCAAGTGGCAGATGTGCTGAGCAAGACACTGATCCTTGGCTATCCTGGTCAGGCTGGAAAGGTGAAGGAGACAAGATGAATTTTGTGGGTAGGGCAATAACCTGGAGGTGGGCTGGCCCTAATGAGGTACTTAAGGACACCAGCCTGCGTGGCAGGTAAGGCCTTTAATTAGAACCAAGCCCGTATAATCACCGTAAGAGGGAGCACTTGCAAGCCAGAAGGTGGTGCTTAAATGTGAGGCAAAGAGGCAATATGGTGTGAGGAAAAAAGCCAGCTTTTTGCAAGAGTCAACCTTGACCCTGATCAGGATGTACTGGGCAGTGGAGAGAGATTGGAGTCAGGATGGCAGCTAGAGATAACATAGCAATCTGGAGGTGAGGTGACCTGGACCCTTTCAATGGGGAGCACAAAGTACACAGGGGTCAGGCTCAGACTTGATTATAGAGAATGGGGGAGTGAAAACTCAGTTTGTTATCCAGAGACTATGAAATAGGTGACATGATTGGCAGAGATGGCAGTCAGGAAGGGGAACTGGCCTGAAGAGGAGAAATGTGACTGGTTTGGACATGTGGAGTCTGGAGTTACCCGAGAGGCCTCTGGCTAGTTCTGCCGGGCTATCCACATCACTTCCTGAATGTCGCCCCTAAATCTCTTGAATCCAGCTGTTCAGCTCCACCCCTCCCCTTGTTAGAATGGATGGCCTCATCATCTCTGGCCTCTACTCTTGAGATAGCCCTAGCTAATTTCCCTTTCTCCTGTCTTATCCCTTTTAATCCCTCCTCCTTTCTGTCTGTCTTCAGTCTTTTCTCTCATGTTTCATTATGCCCATAGTTTTGTTTTCCTGGTTATATTATCCCTATATAAATGCCAAAGTAATAAAGTATTGCACTGGATTAAAAGCAAATGGTTATTAAAGTAATGGTTATTAAAGAGTAATGTGTATCCTTGAGAGCATGGAACCGTCTTTCCTTTAATCTAATGCCACTCTGAGACTGGACCACCATTTGATTTGTAAGGATTGCACCAATTTGTATTTTCAATTCTCTCACTAGATGAGAATAACTGGAGGGTGAAGATGCTAACTATGTCTCCATGAAACATCTGGAGTGTGCAGAGTTTCAGCAAATACTGGTTGGGATGAACTAATAGGAGCAGAGAGTTAGGTATCAGATTTGAGAAAAAATACTGAAGATGGATAATGGTTTCTGAGAGAACATATTAGAACAAAAAGCGGAGAAAAAAATTCAAAAGGTGACTGTTTTTCTCTTAGTGATGCATTAGCCCTTTGTGATTTTTTTTAAAAAAAATATATATATTTAGTTGTTGATAGACCTTTATTTTAATTATATGCGGCTGAGAATTGAACCCAGTGTCTCACACATGCCAGGCAAGTGTGCTACTGCTGAGCCACAGCCCCAGTGAGCCCTGTGTGATTTTGGGTGGACAAATTATAAAATTTTGGGTCTGTGGTGTGGAGTCTGGATAGAGCAGTCCTAGTATTGCACTTAAGCTCCTGCATGACCTTGAGGTTTTCCAGAGGGCTGCCTACCTTCTTGTGCACCCCTGAGGTCTGATCCACATATTCTGAATGGTAGCCTTGCTGTTGTTGATACTGAAGAAAAACTGCCTTAGAGGAAAAACCCTAGGAGAGATTTTGATTTCTCTCAGTCCATGAATCCCCCAGTTCTATTATGCCAGAGCCAGCAGAAATTCTGTTTCATAATGGAGTCTGTGCAGTTAAGGTGGGGTCAGATCACAGTTGTTGATTGTGTGAATGATCATGATGTCTAAATACTGCCATTGGAAAAGATAACCACTTCCATCAATATCAAGATTGATAATATAATGATAATTTATTTAATCCCAGACCTTTACAGGAATTTGTCAAAAGGGAAAGAGCTTGAACTCAATTTCTTAGAAAAGTAAGCCTAAACCACCTTTAACTCTATCCCAGGAAAGCCAAAGCAGAGGAACTGGGAAATCAAGAGTCAATTACTGCATATCAGAAATGCAAAATCAAGTCAGTCCAAGTGGAGTTTTTATTTTATGTGGCCAATAAAAAGCCCAAAGCACCACTATCTTATGTGACTTCTGCAGAAGAGATTTTGGATATCACCATCCACTTACGCATTACTAGACAGCTATACAGGAGTAGGTTGTTAAACATCATCCATTCACTCAGACAAGTCCTTTTGAAATTGTTATTGCAAACCTTTTCACAGTGTGGTTACAGATGATTAGCCTAATTAATTTACTATTGTTCTGAAGTCTCTCCCTTTTTTTCTAAATATTTAATTGCTCTCATCAGGTGAGATTTTTGGCAAAAGCCACCCTCCCAAATGTTTCACTTTGTCTTTTGAGAGTGGTTTCCAATTTGAAAATCCAACTGGGAAGATAATATCTTTAAAAAAAAGCCTTCAAAGGGGCGAAGGAAACTCCAGAAGGTGATGAACCCCAAGGCCAGGCTCCCCTGGCTGGACTCCCTGGCTCCATGCTTGAACTCTTCAAATGGATTCTCCACAGTATTCCAAAACAGTGTTCAAACTTAACAAGGAACTATAGCCACCCATAATTTGGCCTCTGTCTTTCTTTGGTCTGTCTTGTGCTTCACCAATAGCAATATCTCCTAGACTTCTTCAAATCCCAAATACCACCTCCAGAGGGCAAGGACTGAACCTTTCTCTCACCTCTGGCATCTCAGAGAGGCACAGTATATACCTGGTACAGAACTACAAGACGTACTCCATCATAGGCTTTCCTTTTGCTCTGTTCATTTTTCTTCACTGTGACAAAGACCCAGTAGGTAGCCAAGCCCAAACTGTCCTTTCTAAAGAAGGTAGGACACCCAAAAACCTTATGAACATGATGCACCATTTTTTATCCCTGTCATAAATCACATCTTAGCCCTCTGATCACATGCAATAAGCAAACCCTGATATAATAGCAATCTGTCCTGTCAATCAGCGTCTCTCACTTCAGATTAGCCTTGCACTTCCCAGTTGTTTCCCTGGGGCCCCTTAGTCTCCAGGCCTAAATCCCTTTCAGTGTTGCTATCTACTGAATAGGTAGGAAACTTTGCTAAGGCTATAATTTTGTTAACTTTTGATGATATTCTCTTGGCCCAACTCTTTTCTCCATGCTCTCCCTTTGCTCTCAGAAAAGAATCTGAAATCAAATGTTGGCATGTCATTGTGCCTGGGGGTGAGAAGGTGTGAAATTAACTTCGACTGTGTGCCAGCTCACCCACTCTTTTCTTTGATGTGGATATCATGATTCTCATTTTATATTCAAGAAAATTGAGGCTTAGTGATGTTAAGTAGTAGGGCAGTGGATGGGAACAAGATGTCTTCAGAGTAGTATAAATCTTGAGTTCTGGCTCCACCACTGGCTGATTGTCCAAGGAAGTTATTTAGCCTCTCTGAGCCACTGTATTTCAGTTTGTAAGAGGGGAGTAATGGTACCCATTTGCATAGATACTGCACGCAGCAGAGCATTGCACACTTGGTAGACAGACACCTGGTAGATATTCTTTCTTTGGCAAGGTCACACAGCTTGCAAAAGGCAGAGCTGGGGTTTGACTCCCATCCTACTGAAGCACACCCTTCCTAGCACCATCAGCCCACCGCCAAGGCACCCATTAAATGAACATGAATTTAAGTCATAAACTCACAGGAACCTAAGGATGATCCCAAGAGGATCATCATCAAAATGGGGTCAAATTCAATGATGGGGGTAGGGGGTTCACAACTCAAATGCTGCTCTATCTAACAAGAAAAATATCACACAGGAAGGAGCTTTCCTTTTGGTATGCAACAAAACTTCTTTGAAATTTTTGTTTTAAACCAACCAAGCAGATACTTTCCACAAATCTCTCCTCCCTTTCTCCCTAATAACCACTCTTCTGCGCCAGCCCTTCTCCACCTAAATACTTTTGAATACACCCATTTAATGCCTGTCTTTTCTTTAGCTTCCTTTCTACTAGTCAATTACCTTGTTTTTTTTTTTTTTTTTCAACCCAGAGGTAAGCAACAGGATCATTCTAACAAAAATCCCAGGCCTTTAAAAGATTGGGGGAGGTAGAGTGGCAGGACATACAATATAACATAATATTATTTAGTTTCTGGCATGCAAGAATGTGACTATGTTAGAGTGTTCCCTCTCAACCCAAATGCAAGCTGTGAGGTCATTTTAACAAACAAAACCCCTCTGCCCTAAAAGACTAGAAGATGGAGTAGGGCAAATTTAATTTACCATATCCCCCCCTCCTGGAGCTAACAAAATTTTAACCTTAGTGCTAATCACAGTAGGAGAGTCTGTTCCCTGGTGTCAGCCTTTCTTATTATAACAAAATACTCCAGACTGGGTAATTTAGAAAAGACAGAAATTCTCACAGTTCTAGAGGCTGAGGCCAAGATCAAGGCATTGGTGGAAACCCATTCCTCATGGATAGAGCCTTCTGTATCCTCCTATGGTGGAGGTGACAGAAGGGCAAAAAGGGAAGGAATGTTGTATTCTTACTTGATGGAAGAGTAGCAGAGCAGAGCAGGCCAGAGCCGGCTCCTTTTTGAGGCACTAATTCATTCATGAGAGTGGCTTCCCTCATGATTTAGTTACTTCCCCAAAGGCCTCAGCTCTTACTACCGCCATGGGGATTAAGTTTCAGCATGAATGTTGGAAGAACACAAACATTCAAACCATAGCACCTGGGGAAGGAATTTCAACCATCAGGGAAAAGGAGGGAGCAGTTTTGAGGGTGGGGCCCCTTTCTGTTTGGTACGAAGTCAGCCTCATAGGCCTTCCAGTCCCAGGATCAAAGGTTCAGGGGTCAGGCCCTCACACCCAACTGGAGTTCCACATCAAAGCTACCCTAACCTAACCCTACCACTGACCCTTTCAGTAACCATTCAGCCACCTGTGGCAAGAAGGACACAACTCTTGTCGCTTCTACCCCAGGCAGTATCCCCAGGTCTGTCACCAACCCTCCTGCCTGCTGGATTCAGGGTCCTCTTTACTAAGCTGAGGTCATTGGAGAACTGCTTTAACTGCTCTGACCTTCATGAGAAGTTATTCTGCCTTTCTGTGGCACAAACCTATGGGTAAACTCGGCCCCTCGGGACTTTAGGAAGAACCTGGAGAAGATTGCCGGTACAGTCCTCCAATTTGCACTCAGCTTTGAGGGAATCCTAGACAGATTCCAGCCTTGATGAGAAGCCGGTGGGGAATCAGGGCAAGCTGAAGAGGAAGGTGGGGTGAGTGTCCGGAGGCCTGTGACAGGACTCTACTAGTGTGACCACACTGGGTATCAAGCTGCTCCTCTCGCTCCCAGCCCTCCACTGCAATCATGGTTCATGATATAACCGCTTCCCTGGGAATCTTAGCTGTTTGGTACATCAAGAGGGGGGAAAACCCACTTTAACACTAGAGGTCCATGTGGCAGCTTCTTCCTGCACAGATTACACTCTGGCAGCCTGCTCCACCGTTCAAGACTCCATAGATATTTCCTAAGTGCCCAAAGTACACCAGACATGAAAATAAAGGTGACAGGCATGGTCTTTTGTCTTCAGGGAGCTCCTGGCTACTGGGCAGTGATAAATGCTCCAAAGAAGAAGGATAGCACTGTGGAGAGAACAGGGGAGCTGGCCTGATGTGGGGGAAGATGTGGGAAGCCCCTCTCAGAAGCTGTGTTGCCGTTGAGATAGAGAATTAGCCAGGCTGTGGGAGCAGAAGAGAAAGTGCTGTAAAGGCTCTGGGTGCCCCAGGGGTGGAGTACAGAGGGCAGGGGAGAGCATAAACCCAAGGCCAGAAGCAGCGAGAGAGCCTTCAAAGCATGAAGTACTTGGGTCTGTATCCTCACACATTGAGAAGTTGGGAAAGAGGTGGGCCCATGTCAGATTCTAAAAGATTGCTCTAACTGCCCAGTGGAGAATGGAATCCACAGACTGCCATTTGTTGTCTTAGTTTTGCAGCCTCTGTTCCCTTGGTCAAGTTGCCAGAAGTCTGCAGCACCCTGGTTTGGTGAGCTTCTCTGGAATTATTTTCTATCTCAAAGCATGTAGCCACATTCTGTATGGAGTGGAGACAGACTAAGGCCACCTGGCTGCACTCTTGACATGAGAGGGTTGAGTGCAGTAATAAGCCTGGCAGTGTCCCCTTAGTGTTATGGGATATACACATCTAGTCTTCCAGAGGGCCAAGTGCCTGGCAAGAGCACTCCACATTCATCTTCTCACTGGTCCCTGCAGTGTGACCTGCTCAATTCTGGAAAGTAACTACTTGAATTCTAAAGATCTGTTCCACCCTTGAGAATAAAACAGTTGGGCTACAGATTATCTTTAAAACAAACAACAAGCCTTTCATTTATTTTGATGACACCATACATCCACTCATTATTGCCCAACTCTGAAAAAAGAGAATATGATTCATTGTAGTTTTGCTTTTTGTTTTTAATGATGTAAGTAAACATAAATGCAAGCTAAAGCAAAGGTTTCCAACCCTGCCAGACCAGGAAATGGAATCCTGGCACTGTCAACAACTTCAGGACCCCAAACAAGTTAACCTGTCTGACCCTAGGTATCCTCTTCTGGAAAAACAAGAGGGGGGGGAATACTAACATCTACCTGACAAGTTGATGTGACACAATGAAGAAGGGTTTGGAATCCAACTCCAACACCATGCTTTTAAGCTATGAATCATTTCAGAAGTTTGTCTTTGCATCCTTAGCTTTCAATATGGGGCCTGCATGCGCTCACAGATGTGAATCTTCTTTCTTTTATTAATCTTCATGCCAATGGTGCCCAGTCTTTCCTCTTAAACACTACTCAAGAATCCCTATTCTGTGGCATGTAACTATAATCTGAGGCAGGAGAAATCACAAATTTGAGGCCAGCCCAGGCAACTTAAGAACACCTTGTCTCAAAATTTTGAGATAAAAATAGATGTGAAGAAATAGAAATGGTCAACAAAATAAGAAAAAATATTCAACATCTCTAGCAACTAGAGAAATGCAAATGAAAACTACACTGAGATTTTATCTCACTCCAGTCAGAATGGTAATAATCAAGAATATAAGCAACAATAAATGTTGGCAAGAATGTCGGGGGAAAGGCACACTCATACATTGCTGGTAGGACTGCAAATTGGCACAACCACTCTGGAAAGCAGCAAGGAGATTCCTTAGACAACTTGGAATGGAACCACCATTTGACCCAGTTATCCCACTCCTCAGTTTACACCCAAAGGACTTAAAATCAGCTTACTGGTACAGCCATGTCAATGTTTATAGTAGCTCAATTCACAATAGCTAAGCTATGGAACCAACATAGATGCCCTTCAACAGATGAATGGATCAAGAAAATGCAGTTTATATATACACAATGGAATATTAGCCATAAAGAAGAATGAAATTATAGCATTTGCTGGTAAATGCATGGAACTGGAGACTATCATGCTAAGTGAAAAAAGCCAATCCCCAAAAAACCAAAGGCCTAATATTCTCTGGTTTGCAGATGCTAACACACAATAAAGCAGGGGAGAGAAGAATAAATATTCATTGGATTAGACAAAGGGGAGAGAAGGAAAGGGAGCCGGGATGATGGTAGGAAAGACAGTAGAATGAATCGGACATAACTTTCTCATGTTGATATATGAATACAAGTGTAACTCCACATCATTTACAACCACACAAATGGTAAGTTATACTCCATGTATGTATGATATGTCAAAATATACTCTACTGTCATGTATATATAAAAAGAATTTTAAAATTTTAAAAATAATCCCAGCTCATGCCCGATTTCAGTCACATAGTAACCCACAGGTTCTATAAACAACTACACACATTGTTGGAATGCCTCAGTAAACACTGAGCCAGAGAGCTGGACTTCTCATCTCTTGAGTTTAGAAGGGTAGAACTTCTCTATAGAACAGAGAAATTCAGAGAAAAGCTATAGCAATGTATTAATCCTTGTGTGTTGATTTTCTTGTCCTTGTGTCATCGTAGATGGTTATTTTTTATAGTATATTTGATGATTTAATGTGGTAGGTTCAAAGTTGTTGCTAATGAGAAGAGGCAGAATATGATATAGCTCCATTTTTTAAAAAATCGTTATTTCATAAGTAACAAATGAAAATATGCAGAAATGTTATAAATAACAGCCCTTTATACCATCCCATGATCCTGGCCCTTTATCTTTTTCCTAAAATAGACATTGTTACCAAGTCTGTTGGATACCCTCTGGTCCATTTTCTCTGAACATGCACTCACATGAATATCCCCACCCCCCAAAAAAACCTAATAACATAGTAGGTAACTATTTTCCAACATAAAAGCTGTCTTATGTACATAATTTATGCTCTACTTGCTTTTCCACTCATATGTTGGACTATTTATTAATTAATCTACTTCTTACTTCTAAATGGTTGCATAGAAGTCCATAGAATAGGTAAACCACAATTTATTTAGTAGTAATCCAGATGATGAATGGTAGCTATGCTGATGACATTCTTTCCTACTGCAGCAGCATGAATAATATCCTCAATAGGCCTCTTTTTGCAGTGGTAAGAGGTTTTCTAAAGTAAATGCTATGAACTGAAATTGCTGAGTCATAATGGTATGCCCATTTCAAACTTGAATATATTGTTAATTTCCTTATAAAGTCATTATTTGCACTCCCACCAGCAGTTTATGAGGGAATTCATTAACCTCATCCTTTCAATATTTAATAGTCAGACTTCCTAGCTTTTGCCATCCTGACAAGTAAGAAACTAAGTTATTATTTAATTTGGGGTGACTATTTCAATTTTTTTTTTTTTTTGGTGCTGGGGATTGAACCTAGCCTCTCATGCATACACAGCAAGCACTGAGCTATATCCCCATCCCTATTTCAGTAATTCTTAAGAAAGCCATAAGTTACCAAATTGAATTACAAAAAACAAAGGAATCAGGCAGGTGTTTTATATCCCCTAATAATATTCCGATGCACAATACAGGTTTCCAAGGGATGCTAAAGGATTGATTTCTTGGGAGATTTTAAAATTTAAAAAAAAAAAACAAAACAATTCACTTGAATAAATTCTTTTAATTTTTACAGACCCAAATATTTTTTCTTTTATCTTGATTAGATCTATCATCTAATTTCTAATGTCCACTTCAGAGAACAATTTATTGCTAGCTATTTCCAATGTGGAATGAGCCTAAAAAGAAGCTCGTTTTTGTACTAAACTCAGAAAATGTCAAGAAAAAAAAAAAAACAACCAGGAAATCATTGCCACTTGCTTAAAAGGCTAGCCACTCCAAAAGTGATTGAATCAGGTTGCTATTACAAAATAACTCCCGCTGGGTAATTTATAAATACAAATTTATTGCTCAGCGTTCTAGAGGGTAGGAAGACCAAGATCAAGACACCAGCAAATTCAGTGTCTGGTGAGGGTTTGCTCTCTATTTTAAAGATGGCGCCTCTTGTTACTTCTTCACACAGCAAAGAGGTAAGGCAGCTCCTTTCAATCCTTTATAACGGCATTATTTCCCCAATTTTCTTCCTCTTTTTTATTTTGCAGTACTAGGGATTGAACCCAAGGGTGCGCTACTGCTATTCCAAGCCCTCCCCCATCTTTTTTTCTTTAAATATTTTTAAGCTTTAGTTGGACACTATTTTTCATTTTTATGTGGTATTGAGGATTGAACCCAGTGCCTCACGCATGCCAGGCAAGTGCACTACTATTTGAGCCATATCCCCCCCCTTTTTTTTTTTTTTTTTTTTTTTTTTGAGACAGAGTCTTGATAAGTTACTGAGGCTGCCCTGGAACTTGCCATCCCCTTACCTAGGTCTCTGGAATTATAGGCACGCACCCCTTTAACAGACTCATCTTAAGGGCAGATATCTCATGACTTAATTGATCACTTCTTTAAGACCCACCTCTTAATACCAGTGCACTGGGTTTTAGGTTTCAACATACATTTTGGGGAGACACCAACATTTAGACCATAGCTGAGTGGAAAATTGCATTTGAAGATGGATTCCCCTACAGAAAATTTTACCAATTAAGAGAACAGTTTAAACAGGTGCCATGGGATATGCTTATAATTCCAGCAACTCAGAAGCTGGGACATGAGGATCACAAGTTCTAGGCCAGCCTAGGCAGCTTAGCAAGACTGTCTTAAAATTAAAAAAATAGAAAGGGCTGGGGATGTAGCTCAGTGGTGGAGTACCCCTAGGTCTATCCCCAGTACTGAAGAAGGAAAAGAAAGTCTAAAGGGCAGACCATCAAGCCTTGCATGACTCCAGATACCTTTGAAACAGTTTAAGGGAGTCTCTTCCCTGACTAATTAGATTTGTCAACTTTATGGAAAGAGGCTAGACCACAAGCAGGACATCTTGTCTGGACATGTAAAGAAACAGGATAAGAGATCAAAGTAACCCTCCATATCCAAACAGAAATGGGGCCATGATATGCAGGGCCTTGGGTATGGGAAGTAAATAAGTCACCAGAGGGACAGTGTGAGCCTGAGGGCCACTCCTCACATCTAATTAACTCTTGTAACATTTGCCCAGGCATCTATTGGTCATCCTGGGAGAACATTCCATGGTTAAGAGTGACAGTTTGGTGGGATGCCTAGGATTGTACAGATGGAGAGACCATTTGAGCCTGAGATGGTAGGATCCAAACTGGGTCACATGGAAGCAGAAAGAGGAGTTAGACATATGAACAGATAAGATTTATTACCTTCTGAGTATTCTCCAAATTGCCTCCTCCTCCCTCTCGCAAATATAATTGTGTCAACACTGGACTAAATAATCCCCTTCCTTCTCCAATGAGAATTCAATCTTTGCCATCCACCTCTCTACATCATTTCAGGTATGGAGCTGGACTATGGAGAGACAGGAAGAAAGGGAAGGTGGTTAGGGATAGGTTTAAGCTGAAAGACTACAATCTTAGTAACTATCTTAAGTCTCAGGTGTAACCCCTGCACCTGGCATACTGCCTGGTACTTAGTAGGCACCAAATTTTTTTTTAATGATTGGCTGATTAAAAGACAAGTGATAGGGCTGGGGATGTGGCTCAAGCCCTAGTGCTCTCGCCTGGCATGCATTCGGCCCGGGTTCGATCCTCAGCACCACATACAAAACAAAGATGTTGTGTCCGCCGAAAAAACTAAAAAATATTAAAATTCTCTCTCTCTCTCTCTCTCTCTCTCTCTCTCTCTCTCTCTCTCTCTCTCTCTCTCTCTCTCTCTCTCACTTAAAAAAAAAAAGACAAGTGATAAAAGGAATAAGTCCTTTATGGTGAGGAAGAAGTAGATGAAGGAGGAATAAAGCTGAGCAGAAATGTTGGTAGATAAAGGTAGAAAATATTAGATCAATATTATCATCTAATGTCACTTCTTAAAAATTACACATGGCATCTGAATTGAAAACAGTTTGGAACACCGTAGGCAAAACGCCAATTATCCCTGATTGGTAGACTGTAATTTTCATTTTCTGTTTTTCTTTTTCCCCCCTTTTCCCCTTAGCCTAGTCTTCTACATGAAACATCTAGTTCTTATTTATAAAAGGAAAAACAAGGAGTTAGGGGGACACAATTCAGCTCATAAGATTCATTTGTTGAAGTCCTATTCAAGTCAAGTACCACAAAATATTATTGCATTTGGTGATAAGACCTTTAAAAAGGTAATTAAAATAAAATCAGGTCATCTGGGTAGGCACTAGTCCCGTACGACAGGTGTACTTATACGAAGGGGAAATGAGGACCCAGGCACACCCAGAGGAAGTCCCACATTAAGACAGAGCGAGAAGACAACCAACCATCTATAAGCCAAGGAGAGAGGCCTTGAGAGAAACCAAGTTTGAACACCTTGATCTTGGCTTTCTAACTTCCCAGAACTGAAAAATTTCCCATGTTTAAGCCACCTCTCCTGTCATACTCCATTATGACAGTCCTAGCAAACTAAGGTACACGTTTTAAACAGTTAAGAGGATAATTTAAGGGAAGGAAAAGAGTAAAGGGAAGAATGCCAAAGAAATGTTTTAGGCAATTTGAGAGGAAGGCTTTGGAAAATAGGATACTGTTATGGTCACAACAATATTGTGCACTTCAGAAACAGACACAAAGTATTTGATGTGACAGCACTTTGAACTTTTATTAGAACAGCAGCAGTTAGTAGAGATATGGTTGAGTACCTGCCCCCAAGAACCTGCTCTGTGGGGATCTTGAGGCAGAAGGGATGCTTGCAAAAGGGAGTTGTCACTGAGAGATCAAAGGGAGGGAGGGAAGTAAGTGCAGCTTTGGAGAAGACCGACAGCAGCAGAGAGAAGGAAAGTGAGGTTCTGACTTTCCCTCTTGGCATCTCCCAGTTGGTTAGCTTATCTCCTGGGCAGCTCTTAGACGAATTCAGGCTGGATTTCACAGAGACAGGCCTCTCCTTGCTTCTGCCCACTGTCCTCAGTTCTAGCTGTTACTCTCGGCAGGTGTCCTCATCTGCCACTGGGGCACTAGAGGGAAGCCATTTCACAATCAACTCTTGTGACCAAGGGCAGATGTAACCAGCTGGTGATTCATCTCAGGGAACAGAGGTTTCCAATGCCCTCCTGGATCAGGACCCATAGCCTTAGGGGGCCGTTGCTAGTACTGCAAGGGCCCTTAAGGGCTGTACAAGTTCACAAGTTAGTCTCTTCTCCAATCACTTCTGTTCAAGCCCAAACATGTTTCTTTGTTTTCTTCGGTCAATAAAAATTCCAAAACGTGTTGCTCACCATTTAAAAAATACTAGCTTTGTTGAGCTATAATTCACATACTATATATTTGACCTATTTAAAGCATACAATTAAATGATTTTTTTTTAAATGGTTAGGGCTGTGCAACCTCCCCCCAATTGATTTTTAAAACATTTTCAGCGCCTTGGAAAGAAATCCCATACCTATTAAGAGTCACTTGTTTCCTCCAAAACCCCCATCCATGGTCAATCACCAACTCACTTTTCTATCTATAGATTTACCCATTTGTGAACAACTTATAAGGTATAAGCATAATACATATAAACTGAATTTTCTGTAACTGAATTTTCATTTGGCATAATGTTTAAGTTTCATCAGTAGTATAGTATGTGTTATTACTTCACTTTTTGTATTGCCTGATAATATTTGCCCATCTATGATAAATATTTTGTTTCTACTTTTTGGCTATTTAAATAATGCTTCTATGTGAACATTCATGGACAAGTCTTTGTATGGACAGAAGTTTTCATTCCTCTTGGGTATAAACCTAGGAGTGCCACTGTGCATCATGGTAACTCTGTCTAATCATTATGAGTACCTGCTAGACTCAAAGCAGCTGCACCACTTTACATTCCCACCAGTAGTGTAGGAGGGTTTGAAATTCTCCATCTCTTCATCAACATTTTTTATTATAGCCATTTTAGTGGGTGTAAATTATGTGCTATCTCCTCTTGGCTTTGGATATGCATTTTTCTGATACCTGATGAGGCTGTTCATCTTTTCCTAGGTTTATTAGTAAGTTGCATATATTCTTTGGAGAAATGTTTATTAAGATCCTTTGCTCACGCTTTAATGGGGTTAACTTTTTCAATGAGTGGCAAGAGTTCTTGGAAAGTAAGAGTTCCTTATCAGGTAAACAATTTTCAAAAATGCTCTTTCATTCCATAAATTATCTTTTCACTTTCTTCATGGTGCCCTTTGAAGTACAAAATTTTCCAAGTTTGACAATGGTCCAGTATCTATTTTTTGTCATTGTAGCTTATGATTTGGGGATCATTTCTAAGAAACCATTTCCTAATCCAAAATCTTGAAGATTTGTACCTATGTTTTTTAAAAGCATTTTATACCTTAAGCACTTACATTTAGATATTTGATTCATTTTAATTTTTGTGTATGGTGTGAGGTAGGAGGGTCCATTCTTTGGCATGAAGATACCCAGTTATTCTAGCACATCTGTTGAAAAAGTTCTTTCCCCCTTATTTTGTCCAAATCCAAAGACAATTGACCATAAATGTAAAGATCACTTAATATTTTCTAAGAATATTTTCATAATAGCTATGCAAAAGTGTTCATATCATATTATAGTATGCTGCTGACGATTATTCAGATTGAAGACATGACAGACCTTTTTATTCTAGTTCATTTTGAAAGAGGAGACAAATTCTAAGTAGTTAACTAGTCTCAATTTATACATTAATTCAGACAAAATTATCATCAGCCATGTGTTTTGGACCTGAGCCCAAACAGTTTGATGAACCAGAATCTCATCTGATATGACTTTAGCAATCTAGTTGAGAAGAATCTCCTAATGTCTTATACTTTGGTTTTCTGTCATTGAATGGAATGCCTTGCAGGTAGTTTTTGACGATTCTGGACAGACTGTGATCATCTTCTCAAAGGACAGCCAGGTGGTAGGGTCAAGGAGAAAACCTGCTCCCCATGGGGCTCCCAACTATCATTTTTAATTTCTATACTCTGCCCTTCTGCCCAGTTCCACTTCAAAAATAGCAGGCAGCTTTGGCAAGAAGTCACTGGTTGCAATTTATCAGTAAGCTTTGGACACAGCTGTTTCCCATCTTTTGGCAAAGTCAGGGATTTGGCTTCTCTCCTAGATGGGATAAAAATTTTGTGGAGGGTGTCAAAAAAGACACATTCCAGGGGCACACAAATGTCTCTTAATTTACTGCTATAAGATTAACTGTGGAAAAAATATGGATGAGACTGTATATGCAATCCTCAAAATTAGCGTAAGTATCAACTGTCACACGTAGATATATACAGATCTATCTATATCCATAATGTAAACAAGACTTTGCAGTCTTTAGAATCTCCCGTATCAGAATCTCTGGATGGGCAGAGGACTTTTAAAAATTAATATTCCCGAGTCCCTTCTGAATCAGAAATTATGGGGGAACAGCTTTGCCTGTAAAATAAAGGTGATTCTCCCACTTCCCTGGCTTGAGAGAGGTAGTATTCGTAGGCTTGCAGATGGAGCCCAGAATGTGGGACAATGAAGAGATTGAATAATGATTCCCATTTCACGAAGCCCCTATAAAGATGAAACTACACAACATGCAGAAAGGTTCTAACAGTTATCTGGCACCATGCACAATGCACACCTATTTCTGGCACAGTACCATCTGCCTCATCTCCTCATGCCCCTCTCAATAGCCACATTAGTTACATTCTTGATTTAGGAATTAGCAATCAGCCAAGTGCTAAGCTGCTGGCATAGTGAGCCTAATAAATAAGCAGAAAACTCTGACAAATAGAAAAATAGGGCCCACTCAGGGACCAGCACTTCCATCCAATGAGCAGGGGTTACCTACTCGGTGTTGTAAGAGGTCACCCCATGGGGTCAGGAATATGGGGTCATTAACCATTACTTCTGCCTGCAACCAACCAGGTATTTGCTGCACACATTTAAATTGTATTTCCTAGGTTTTTGTTTTGTTTTAAGATTCAATCTTAAGAAAACTTGCAAAATACAGAATACAAGAGAAAAATAATTTTTCCCTCATCATCCAGAGATATGCTCTGTGTAGGAGCCCAGAATATACCATTCCAAAAATATGCTGCTTTGCCATAAAGACTATTTAGAGCTGAAGGAAATTAATTTTTTTTAAAATTTTTAAATATATTCCTTAAACTAAAAAAAAAACAAAACAAAAACAATAAAAAACTATGCCCTCTAAAAGTAGCACAGCCAGGGATTACAGATGGTGGCACACATCTGTAATCCCAGCAGTTCAGGAAGCTGAGGCTGGAGGATTACAATTTCAAAGCTAGCCTCAGCAATTTGGTGAGGCCCCGACTCAAAATAAAAAATAAGAAGGGCTGGAGATGTGGTTCAGAATAAAACACCCATTGGTTCAATCAAAAATAAATAAAAGTAGGATATAAATTCTTGGATTTGGAGGGTTAAAAAAATAAATTATAATTTTGGGTCAGCCATCAATGAGAAGTGAAAATGCCAGACCAAATGAGAAATGTTTAGTCTGTTTATAGAAGCCCCTAGGAATGGAGGGGCTGCTGACAGGGAAGTACTAGCCATTTGCTTCTGGCTGACTTCATGAATGCATAACGCAGCTGAACAAGGACACCGACCCCCACAGGGCTTAGCAGAGGCCCTTACTTAGATTTGATGTTCTGCAAGAGCATCTTAAAGTTCTTAGTAATTTTGTCTTTGAATTCAAGTTTTGTTAAGTGAAATTCAATGCCACTGAGTGCACAACCCTTCTAAATCAAGCACCTCACTGTCGTCTTGCTGGTGGAGTAGCCTGTGCTCCCCACCTGGCTGCTCCTACTTCCCAGTGGCTACTGCAGGACCTCTGTCCAATTATCGCCTCCCTCATGCTTTCTAGGCCCTTTTGTCTTCCCAATCAGATACTTTTCATCTTTCATGAATTCCTCAATGTCATCTTCTGCTTGCTTTTCAGTGAGGATATTTGTTTAAATTTCTTTAATTTCTTGTCATTTGTTATGAGAGGCACATGTTTGTAGTTCAACACTGAGATGGAATTATTGAAATAATCTCTATCACTTTCAAGTCAGTAATCTCTCTTCTAGCTAATTATACCAAGGAATTAAGAATAAAGCTTTAACCAGGTGTTGTGGCTCATGCCTGTAATCCCAGTGACTCAGCTCAGGACCAACCTCAGCAACTTGGTGAAGCCCTAAACAATTTAGCAAGAACTTGTCTCAAGAAATAAAGAATTTTTAAAAAGCAGAGAATCTTTAAAAATATTTTTTAAAATGACTTTAACCACAACGAGTTTCATCCCAGTAACATTTATTAAAAAGGGGGAAAATATTCAATCAGAAGAGACTAGTTAAAAAATGGTGATACATCCTTACAACATAAGTGTGAAAATAATATGGCTGAATAGTTCATGATATGGGAAATCAATGTCTCAAGTGAAAATTTCAGGTCACAAAATTATTTTTATTAAAAAAAGAACACATTATTATAGAAAAGGACAATTCTGCATGGTGGGATTTCTGGTGACTTTTTTCCCTTTTTTTTTTTTTTTTTTTTTTAAAAAAAACTCTTTCTCCTAAATTTGGAATTGTTTACAATAACTGCCATGTAAAAGCCTCTGGTGCCACCCTCTGCTTACCTCCTCAGGTGTGCTGGAAGATGGACTGTCCTCTAATGGTGTTCCCCGACCTACAGCCCCAGGTGGAATATCCAACCAAGAGAAGATGAACTGTGGGAACCAGTGCCAGAATTCCCAGAGCCTCAGCTCAGGCCCTTTGACCCAGAAACAGAATGGCCTTTGGACCACAGAGGTAGGGCTACAACCACAGAATCAGCTCGTGACTGGACCACCCAGACTGTCCAGGGAAAGAGCACCTCAGCAATAGATATTCTCCACCCTTTCCCTATAAAATTACTGTAAACCTCACTCCAACCTCTGCCTGGAGGGTTGCCATTTTTGTTGAAACAGAAGAAATGGGTCCTTGATATTTGTGCTCTAAAAGAAGTGTTGTGTTTAAGCACAGCTTTGTTCAAGTGACTTCTTCTCTAGGGTAGCCCGCGTCCAGGCAGCCCGTGTTCCTTATCCACATAGTCTAAATAAAATTACCAAAATGAGTCAAGAGATGGGCCTGCAGTTATCAACAAAGATGTACATAACAAGAGCAGTGCAGTTTAACAAAGGATAGTTCAATATGTGACACCACAACCCATTAAAGGGACACTGGAGCCCTTCAGACACTGTGAAGGCAATGGGAGTTAAATCTGAGCACAACAGTGGCTTCCTAAGGTCCTTTATTGTCCGCTTTGCCTCTGCAAAGCTGGCCTTCTGTAGGCCTGATCACTTTGCCATCTCTCAAGGCATTCTGGGTCTGAGAACCATGCTCAGAAATTTGGTGACAATTCTAAAGCAGGCCCAGACATTTGTCCCCTAGCCTCTTCCCCACACACATGACCCCATTCTTTAAGCCAGGATGGCCCTCAGCAGGGAGGAGGCAGAATCGCCTGGTGGATGTCATGATCCATGTATTATATTTCTTCACATTACTTTCTGCCCTCATCCATCATTTCAAAGTTGTATTTTGTATATTAGAAAGTACTTTTATGTTAACTGGCTCATTGAATCTTCCCAAGAGCATGGTGAAGCAAGCAGCATTCCCATTTTGTGGGCTAGGGATTCTGGGAGCCTGTGTGGCAGTTAAAGTAGGGTCAGGCAGAGCCAGCCCCTGCAGGGTTTCAGCCACAGGTTCATTTGAGTGTGTGATATGAATACAGGACCCGGACATAGCTGTAGAAGTGCTAGAGATGGGTGACATAACTACAGTGAGAAAGTTGACTATTAGTAAGGTAGAACATAAGATCTTAATTATTGTTCTTCTTAAAAAAAATACTTTAACAGTTAACTACTAACAGTATGTCATGCTGTGTAACAAAGCCTGTCAACATTCAGTGGCTTAAACAACCACCTTTCCTCCCTCCCTCATGGTCAGCTGCAACTTAAATGGACTAAGTCTGACTTTAGCTTCCAGGTCTGGCTCAGTCTGTTCCATGTGAATTATTCTGGAAATTATACCAAGGCACAATCTCTAAGGCATATTTTTCTCATAACTCTGATGAAAACTCAAGGGGGCAAAGCCAAAGACCTGAACCCATCTCATGTCTCTGTTCATATCATATCCACAAACAACACTAGTCAAAGCAAGTCAAATGGACCAGCCCAACATTAATGTAGCAGAGAGAGATGTGAGGAGAATGAAAGATTAGGAACAATAACGCAGTCTATCGTGTATACCACACACACAAAATGCACCAGTCATAAATTCAGTGAATTGTTGTAAGGTGACACATCCAGATGAAGACAGAACATTAATGCCCCAGAAGTCCTTCTTGTGCCCATTCTTAGTCACCATCTATCCCCCACAACATAACCACTCTTTTGACTTCCAGCATTATAGATCAGTTCATTTTTGAGATTTTCATAAATGGGATCATACTGTTTTACCCTTTGTGTCTGGCTTCTTTTGCTCAACATTATCCTTGTGAAAATTATCCACATCATTGTGAGGTTGCAGCAGTTTCTTCATTTTAATTTGTGTGTGTGTATGTGTGTGTGTGTGTGTGTGTATAATATATATATTTTATGTGACTACATCACAGTTTAACTATTCTGCTTGATGTACATTTTAGTCATTTCCAGTTTGGGGATATTGTGAACATCACAGCTATTAATATTCTTGCACATGCTCTTTGGTGGACTTTCTTTTCTTTAGGTTATATACCTCGGAGTGCAATTGCTGCATTGTAGGATAGGTCTATATTTGACTTTAATAGATCTGGGCAAACAGTTTTCCAAAGTGATTGTACCATTTTATACTCTTGCCCTCCGTGGATGAGTTCCAGTGTCAGTGATTTATACTTAGTCTGACTTTCTTAAACCCATGACAGCATTTAATTGTGTGTTCTAGGTATAGCATAAGTGAGGTGATATATTGGTGCTTAGGCCCTTAATTCTCACGACATTTGGATCAGTATCTAAAATGCTGATAGTTTTCAGCTATAAACTGCAGATGACAATAACAAGAGATAGCTAAGGAAAGCTCTTCCCCACCAACATATCCCCATATTCTGGAGGCCTATGTAACAGTTAAAGTTGGGCCAGGCAGAACCAGCTGCAAGATTCTAGCAGCGGTGGACACAGTCACAGGAGAGCACTAGCTACACACCTGACCAGTGTGGCCCTGGGAAAATGCACACAGTGGCAAACTCTGTGTGCTCTTGTTTTCATGAATTAACTAAGGATGGCTATGTTGTAACTATTTCAAAATAAGATCAGGGAGCAGATAGCTTTGGTTTTAAGATTTCAGACAATTACTGAAGCTTATCAGTGGTCCTTGCATCTGAAGATAAATCAGACAACAGACATCTAGAGTCCCTCAAAGGACAAGGCAAAGGTTTTCTATCTAAGGTGTCAGTTTATAAGGTAAGTTTACCTCTAACTGAGGCTTCTGCTGTAGAGCTTTCTTACACCGACACTCTGGAAGGTTTTCAGGTTATCTAGAATCTGATTAAAGGAAAGAGCGTTCTTCCTACTTCTTCTAGGACTTGGATTTATGGTTTCTTTCTAATTTATCTTTTACCCTGGGCTGAAACTTCATGTATCTTCAGTATCTGCTGGTCTTCCTTTGCATTCCCTCCATGCCCCCAAGATGACCTACCCATGGTCCCTGGGTGACGACGGCTTGACTTAATGATTTTTTGACTTTATAATAGCACAATAACAATGGGCATTCTGTAGAAACCATATTTTGAATTTTACATTTGGATCTTTTCCTGAACTATCAATAGGAGATATAGTCCTCTTCCACACTGGGCAGCCAGGAGCCCCAGCTCCCACTCAGCCCAATAATCACAAGGGGACCGTGTTGCTAAGCTATGAAGTTCAGAAGATTATGTGTACTAAATACATTTTTGATTTATTATATTTTCAACTTGCAATGGGTCTCTTGAAATGTAATTCTATAGTAAGCAGAGGAGCAACTGTGCTAGCACTTGACAGTGTTCCCCTTGTGCCCCATCAGGCTGTCTGGCAGATGGTTCTTCGGCATTTTCTTTTTAAAGCTTTCCTTCTCTAGAAGACCTCTCTGGAGAAGCTTGCAGCCCTACCCACATGCTCAAGGTGGCCTAGTCATTCAGACAAGTGTGTGTGTTAAAGACAACCCAATTAGGTTTGGAAATTTTCCTCATCGGTTCCTATAGTGCTCTTGAGAGCCGTTCATCACATGTCCATTGAGCGCTGTTCCAGAACCAAGGATCCAGGAGGGGAGCAAAGCAGGTGTGGCATTTGTTCTGGAGAAGCTGCCAGTTTTAATTGGGCTAAGGATTGGAACAGATAACGTAAATAAAGCAGTTACAAACAGATTGATGCTCCGAAAGAACTGGAAGGTCACTAATAGCGGGTGGCAGCTCTGTATAGCACAGATGCATCCAACAGTTCAAATAGCTTTCTAAAAGGTGATGGGGCGCAGCTCACAACAGTGAACAAAAAGCACCTGCTGCTCCGAGTCCTCCTCCACTTTATGCGCCATCTAACAGACCACACCCTCCTTTCTCAACTCCCTCTGGGCCCTGCCTTCTGCCTGGTATTAATAGATGCTACCTGGCAAAACTGGCAAAAAGTGATCTTTCACAAATTGGACTCAACCATCTAGGTCAGGAGCTCTCCTGTTGCATCTTGATTACCTCAATCTTTTGGGACTTTATTGACTCTGTTGTGTCTGATGACTTATTAGCTCAGTCTCCTTCACCTAGTCCCCCAGCTGTGCTCAAACAGCAGGCAAGGAGGCTCTGTAGTATTGCTCATCTTCTGCTAATTAGTTGTTCAGGAACTCGGGGCTGCTTCTGCTTATTCTCTAGCCCTCATGTGCCATTTCCTTGGGCTTAGAACTCCCATCCCAAGCCCTGACACTCCATAAACACAAAATTCAGAGAAAGTAGAAATAGATATGTGGACGTAGCTCTAAGCAGACACAGCTCCAAGTATGTGGCCAGCATCCCAGTGAGCCTTCGTGTCTTCAAAAGCTGCATATTTTCCAGTTGTTTTATTATTTTTGGCAAAATGCCCAGACTATGCTAAAGGAATTAGCCCTTGTCTGGACAGAGCTCTTAGCTAAAGGGCTTCCTACTTCTGTCCCACTCCCAGTGTCTGGCCAACAGTCAGAAGGATGGCTGAAGCCCCCACAGAGGTGAGAGAGGAGATCAAGAGAGGAGGAAGACTAGGATTAGCCTAGAATTTCTCCTGGACAACAGTCATCAGAGCCAAGGGAAGAGATTGGAAAGTCATGAGTCTCTCCTCATAACACAAGACATCAAAACAAACACTAGACATCAAAAGGAAGGAAAGAACAAAAGAACCCACAGGGGAAAAACCAAAGAGAGGAAGTGCCCTTCTAAGTGTGAACTGGGCAGGGGGCGGTGGTGAGCTCAGTATTCTTTCTCAAGCTTGGGGAATTCTTGAAAGTTTTGCCTTAAAGTCTGATCCCTGTCTTCCAAGATGAACAGCTGGCCCCTAGTAGAGTTGCTAAGATGGAATATTCCTGGATTGGCTTCACCTTAGTGCTATGAAAATCATGAAACAGCAAACCAATATATGGAATTTGGGAACAACTAGAGGTTTCTTATTGTCAGTATTGCTTTAATGGAGACCCGACTCAAAAGAAGTCAAACATCTTGAGTTGCCACTTGCAAGGCACTGGTCTTCAATATTCTGACGCAGAAGCAAAGAGGAAAAATGGAGTTCCTACTATGTGCCAGGCACTATATATGGCGTTATCTTTCGCCCTTACAACTGTGAAAGGTAAACATTGTCCTTCCCCATCTGAGAAAGGAGGCTCAGAAGCTGAATATTGGCCAACATGGCCCAGGGAGTAACAATTTGGCTATGCTAGAATTCCAACTCCCATCTGTCTGCCTCCAAACCACACGTCCTTGCTTCTCATTATCTGAGGTATAGTAGTGGAAAAGTTAGTGAGCTTTGGCAAAACTGTGGGAGACTGGATGTGGGACCTGGGCCCACCGTCTCTAGTTCAACTCACCAACAATATGATGTTGGCCTTGGGCAAATTGCATTAGCTTGTATGATTTTGCAGTGAGATAGCTGAAGTCAAATACAGTAAGATTCTCATCTGTCTCTCAGGGATGTTGCAAGGAACAATCTTATGGACATAACTGAAATCCAGGAGGAAAGCTGTTGGGCATTTAGGTAGAGCAATGCAAACAAGTCCTCTTGAGATTTCTCTTGCCTTTTCTTTCTGAAGATTTAACTTCTCACATGTGTTTCTCCAATTATTTATTAGGTTTCTATTACATGACAAACATTAAGTTAGATGCTAGGGATACTGTTTGTAATCTGATGAGATAGTAAAACAAAAAATGAGTAAGCAAATAAATATACAGTTCAAGCTGTGGTTAGAGGCCAGGATGAAAGTAGAGTGTGGGGGAAGAGAATAATAGCACTCTGATGGTATATGTTTAGAAAATCCCTGCAACACTCCACAGAAAGTTAGTAGCCAGGATTATCTGTGGGGATAGCTCGAGGGGCCAGAGCCTGGAATCAAGAGTTATTTTTCACTGTGCCCTTCTCTACTCTTTAATTTTTTTACCATAATTATGTATTGTTCTTATACTTTAAAAACAGTAATATAGCCAGGTGTATTGGACAAGGCCTGTCATCCCAGCTACTTGGGAGGCTGAGGCAGGAGATTGTAAATTTGAGGCCAGCTTAGGCAATTTAGTGAAATTCTGTCTCAAAATAAAAAAGAGCTGGGGATATAGCTCATTTGTAGAGTACCCTTGAGTTTAAATCCTAGTACCAATAAAAAATTTATATATTAGTAATGTAGAAAAAAACAGTGTCTGATAAATCAAATCTCAGTAAGTCCTGCTTTAGTTATCTGCAAAGATCTGTGAAAAGGTTTGTACTATTCCATATTAGGCGCAGACATTTATGGAATCCAAACAAAGCTGAGAAAATATCTACTTCCATTTGGAGGGAAACTGAGAAAAGACTGAGCAAATTTAATAGCTGTCCTGAGTCCGGTTCTCCATAGAGCAGCCAGGCTGTCTCTACCTCCATGGGGAATAAGCTGGATCACTCCCTGACTTCTGAACCCCAAGAGAAACTGGTCCATCTGGGTTGGAGACTGCCAAGAAGTGATCACAGTCAATCTGGTTACCCTTGAGAAATGGCAGCCAATAAATGACTTTTAATTAAAGAGGCAGTACCAGAAAGACTAAAATTCATGATTCACAGGATATTAAGCTTGCAGAAATTAAAATGAGGCAAGAGAATAGAAAAGCTGTCAGACTAGGTGAGAAACAAGAGGTGTCAATGGTGTCAGAGCTCACAAAACAAGAATATTAGAAGTGTAGAATGGATTGAATTAGCAGACAGCTGTAAAAGAAAAAGGTGCCAAATAGGATTTTCTCAAATTGAGAACCATAGGATTTTTAAAAGCCACTGATTACAATAGGGACATATTTTCTTTTCCTATCATTAAAAGAGGGGTGTAGGAATAAATACGTTTATGTGGTATTTGTTAAATACCATGTAAAAGGGGGAACAAATCTGTTATATAAAGTGACCTGAGGGACAAAATGTCATAATTTTTCCTTGTACCTATGTAGCTCTATTTTTTCATTGGAAGGCATGAAGATCCCCACCTTTTTGTTGTTGTTGTTGTTGCCCTGGGTATTGAACCCTGGGCCTTATGCATGCTGTGCAAGTGCTCTATCACTGAACTACATCCCTGCCTCCTTAGAGCAGGTACCTAGAATTGTAGTCTTTCTTGCTCTTCTCTGGGCTTGGATTGTAAACTTTCCAAGTTGTAACTAGGTTATAGTGACTACCAACCACCTTGATATCTCACAGCTGTAAATGGAGTGGGTACCTTTCAATTGACTCCAAAGCTTTCAGATTCTAAAGCTTTTCTTTTAAAAAATGTTTCCAAGAAAACACATTGTTGTTTTAATTGTTTACTTTGTTAAACTTAATACAGTAATTATTTGCAAGTGGATTTCTTTGTGGCTTGAACCTTCTGGGCTTATAACTGAACTACAGAACTCTAGTTTTCCTTTATCCAAAAGGGTATCTTTTAGAATTATTATTGTCGTTGCCATTTAGAAGTGTAGTTATCAAAAACCTTATATTAAAATGATGACATCAATTTGGTATGTTTCCTGACACAACTTTTCAAATGAAATTAATGACAATAGCTATAACAGGGGTGGCTAAGTGTCCTGATTTGTTAGGGCCTGGAGAAGATTCTGCAATGTGGGACTTTTATTTTAAAATGAGACAGTCCTAGGCAAACCAGAATTGATCACTTTTTCAATGCTAAGTGACACACTTAATTCTCTCCAAATATCTAAGAAGCAGGCATTATTTCCCTGTTCTTCAGGTAAGAGAATAAGACTTAGGTTAAAGCAAGTTTTGCACTAGGTCCAGGTCTGACTCCAAGGCTTATGCCCTGAACATTCCATGGTACAGACTTATGATCCACAGATTTAAGAAACTGTCCCACTATAGTTGTGATTCAGTGGCTGCTCTAAGGATTTTGTACCCTTTGACTCTTTACACAGGCTTAGAAATGCAGAATCATCCAACTACTGAATTTTTGCTCAGATTTTTTTAAACTTAAAAATTGACCAAAATACAATAGAATATTTTCTGTGTATAATCTTAAATAACCATTTGTAAAATCTTGCCAATACTGTTCTAAAGAAAAGTACTTTTGTAGTTTGTAAAGTTTGTATTTCTATTCTGGAAAATTCTTATCCCCCACCAACTTAGGGGGACTCTGCCAGCAATTTAGCTCATTTCAATCATGGCCTCTGTCTATTCCCTGCTCCTGTTTTCAAAGCATTCAAGTAATAATGCCCCAAATGGAAGTCCAATGGAACTGGCCTCACCATCACATCTTTCTTTAGGACACAGCATTGGTGCCTCCTTTTCCTGCACAGCACCTGTGTGATTAACAGGTAGGAGGTAAATGCTAGTCCTGATGCAGCTAGGTCTTCTTCAAAGACCTCAGTGTAAGACAGAAATCTAGACAGTACTGACTAATAGTTTCTGAAGCAAAGAACATGGACAACGGCAGGGTGCTTATTTGTTCATTCATCCATCCATCCATCTACTCAAAGTTAAATTGAGGGCCTCCTATGTCTCAGGATTGATGAGAGGTGCCAGGAACATTAAGAGGAAAATAGTGAAATCCTATTCTTAAAATTAATAAGTCTAAAGCGATAGTTGAAATTTTCCTTGAATGCCCCTCAGATCACTCAAATTATTATCTTAGGCTCTGCTTCTTGGAAACCTGGCCTAAGATGCAAGGGATTGATTGAAACTTGCATGTTAGTGGGGGCAGGAGGTCAGGACAGAGGATCAAGTTCAGCAAGCATGAGAGCTGAGCTGAACAGTTGTAGTTTGGACTTATCTTTCTACTATAAGCAGCTCTGGAACATGAGTGGCTACAGATTTGTAGCTCTATGAAGCAGAAGAGGTAGCACTTTGCAGGGGGGGGTGGGGGGGTACCTGGGATTGAATTTAGGGGCACTTAACCTCTGAACCACATCCCCAGCCCCATGTTGTATTTTATTTAGAGACAAGGTCTCATTGAGTTGCTTAGCATGTTTTACTGAGGCTGGCTTTGAACTCATTATCCTCCTGCCTCAGCCTCCTGAGCTGCTGGGACTTTAGGCATGTACCACCATGCCTGGCCAAACTTCCTTCTTCAGTCTCTGCCCCCCCCAAAACCAGATTTTTTTTTTTTTATCCCCAATAATCAGACACTGGATAGGGCCGGGAATTTGTGTGTAACCTCTTTGGCATTTCTGGGATAGGTGGCTTTAATCATATGATAGTTTCTGGAAAAGTGCTACTGTGAGTAGTTAAGAGCCAAGGATTAGTAGCTGGGAGCCAGAGGCATCAGCTGAATAAATGGAACGTGGAGGGGGCATCACCAGCGACCACTACAAATATACAGGTCTTATTTGACATGATAGAAACCTACCTATAATTTATTAATAAACTCAGAGCTGCTTATTTTGTCCAGTGGTGGAACAGTCCACCATTTCTTTGGATGCCCTATGGATGACATGGTTGGCTTGTGCTTAGGGGCCATGCTGAATGAAAAACAGACATCTAGCAACTCCAGACTCACACCCAGCATGGACAGATACTTGCTCTATAAGAGCTGCTCCACAGGATCTGAGACTGTTTTCCAGGAAGCAGACTGTGATGTATCATTACACAGGATGTTCAGTAGGACCCCAAGGGTCACCACCTGTGGAAGGGGAAGATGAGCCACCGTACAGTCAGACAGAAGCCTCTGTCAGCTCCCATGGGAGCTCTGCAGCTGAATGGCACACCAGACCTGGCCTACCTTAGGCCAAAAGGGTCAAGTCTTTATTTCTTTCCCTTCATCACCACACTGGACCACCTACAGAAGTTCAACCTTGAGTGAGGTGGCTCTCTGAAGCTGAAGTCACTCCTGAAGGGACAACTATAAGCTGTCTGCTGACAGTATTCCCTGGAGCTGGGCAGCAGGTCCTCCCTGGAGGGGGGATGGGCAGCACATAACCTCACGCATCCCTGGGGAGACGTCTTGAAAGGCTCATCTCAAGTCACTCCATGCTTACAGTTGAGTGGAATGGGCATGAAATAACCCCCACTTCTAGTTAGTCATTTTCACCTTGGGAGAAGTGGTGGGTGGGCACATATTGAAAAGCTTATAATTTACTTAATGCTTTAATACTTAAAGTTAATCCTAGGCTTTATCACTGATCTGTCTTTACTTAGACATGGAATAATTCTACTCTGCAAGAGTTTTTCCCCCACCATTTTTATTTAGAAACAGGCAGTATGGTAATATAAGGATTAAATAAAACAATGAATGTACCATAACAACCTTGTGAGGTAGATAATATTATTCCCCACTTTACAGGTGAGGAAATATAAGATTAGCAACGTTTTAAAAAATAATTGCCCATTGTGAATGATATAGACTGTATTTGAACCAAAGTCTGACTCCAGAGCTCAAAAACTTAAGCACCCTATTAAAGCCAACTGAGAACTTTTATCTTTTGATGGACGTTAGCAAATTCATTTGCTCAATAATGAGTATGTCTGTTGCCAGGTTCTCACTAGGCGAGAACCTGGCATTGGAAATTCAGAGAAACCTCTGAAAATAAGTGTATGCATATATAGAAACATGATACCCCATTTATGTACAATTGTTATATTTTCATGTACTAAATAAATTTAACTTAAAATACCACTGAGTAGGAACTTACATGTGTTCCTGTAGGTCATTCTTCTGATCTGTGTGTTTGTAACAATTATCAGAAATAAATGTCAATGTGAGGATTTTTTGATCTCTCTTAGTAACTCAATTCACTGTTTCAAACTTTTTTTTTTTTAAACAGGCTAAAAGAGATACCAAGAGGATGTCTGCAAAAGAAGTCACCATTAACGTTACAGACAGCATCCGACAGATGGACAGAAGTAAAAGAATCACAAAGAACTGTGTCAATTAGCAGAATGTCCTCTGAGTAGAAGAGCCGAGGGACTTCTGAAGTGCCCTTCATGGTACTGGATCTCATCAAGCAACCTTGAAGAAGGGAGCCCCATTTGCTGTATGTGGACATTGCTGAAAGAGATGGTTTTACCCGGCTGCAAAAAACAACAACAACAAAAAACTACCTGAGCTGTTGGGACTTTCTCAGCCTCCTGTTTGTCACATAAAGTGATTGTATTGAACAGCCCTTGAATCTTTTAATAAGTTGCCAAATATATGGTTAGGTTTGGCTCTTTGCACTCCCTGTAATAGGCTCTGGTGTAGAAGTGGAAAGACAAAGCCACAGGTTGGTTTATCCAACAGTTCAGTAGGAGGAATGGATTTCCTGGGTGAGAGATTTACATACCAGTGCCAAGCTCTCTTGGCTTTGGCAGTGAACAGTTTCAGGCAAGTTTTTTTGTTTTTATTTTAAATAGTGTCATAATAAAACATACTGTTTTCACTTAAAAGCTGGCTTTCACCCAGCTCCCAACCCAAATATATCAGAACCTGAGAAACAGGAAAACTCTGTTATTCTTGTTTCCTTAGCTCAGATTAGATCCAGTTTCATAGACACTAACTCCCCTGGAGTATCTTTGGAAGGTCTCTGACATGGTCAGACGTGTTTTCATTGGCCTGAAAGGTCCTAAGCTGGTGTCCATATGTTGGCCTCTGAACTGTAAATGACATGATCCTTGTGACCTATGCATCCAACTTGGGACACCTCCCCCACAAGGACTCAGCCCAACATTGCATTTTTTTCTTAGCTTTCTGGTTCCCTTTCCTTCTCGATTTTTTTTTCCCCTCTCCATTTGGGTCATTTGCAATTTTAATCAAAGACTGGACACTGCTCACAGGAGGGAGGTCACCCAGGAACATGCGGCGGCACACATGGCTTCCCTTTGGCCTCTCTGTGCACAGCCCCAGGACTCGATCATCTTGGTATCTGCAAAGTAATTACTTTAGAAAACCAGTACCTGGTTGATGTGTATTCACATTGACATTAGACGGATAAGCACTGTGTTAGAATAGGAAACTAACACAGTGAAATGAGATTTTGATAGGAATAATTTTCTAGCACTTTTTAAAAATATGTTCAGCTTGACATTTTCCTTTGAAATAATGTAGCATGATTTTTAAAGGATTATTGACATGACTAAGATTGGAAAAGGTAGGGTTAAAGTTGTACCAAACTATACCAATAAACCACATTTAGCAGAAATAGGCAGCCTGATGGTGTGTTTATGTAACATAGTTCAGAAAACTAACATAAGCAGGCTAAAATTCAGATTCTCAACCACTCATCTGCTATTAGTACTCAAACACAAGTAGCTTTATTTGTTCATCATTTCATTTACAGAAGACACATTTAGTAATTGAACATTAAATGCCAAACCTGTGCCAGCTAGTATGCAGATGTTGAGGGATTTGCTGTTCAGCCAATTACAACTGCACATGCTGAATCCAATAGCAAACTTAATTAGGAGACTGACTTTAGGGTCTAAGGTATATTGTATGCTGTGAGTGGCTCTGCAGTGGAATCTCGCTTTTATGCCAAGGGTAGATTTATGTCAAACTACCCAATCACTGTATAAGCCTTTACCATATACAAAAATCACACTTTCTAAACCTTTGTCATTTTGATTCCTTGTTAAAGGGCTTTTTGGGAACTTTATGTTCTGAAATTTTTACAAACAAGTAAAATGTGTGACTTCTATGTGTGCAGTGGCATCACTCAACAGGCACCCCCAACTGTGAGGTTGGCAATAGTCTCATAAATTCAAGGGCTTGTCCCTCCAGGGTATGTGTGCTGTCTAGTTACTGTACTATGGGCTATGGCTAAGCCCAGCTTCTCTTTATAACCTTATTCCTCTCAGTTCACTGGGTCTTCTGTGAGTATAGGTATCTGTGTATAGAAATGCTTTCTCACTTCTGGGGGAGAAGGGCATAGAGAGCATGTGATCTGGTCCTCCGCCGAACAATCTGGATTCCACTGGGGTGGTGGCCAGAAGCTAAACCATGGCACTGAAAATTCATCTTTTTTCATGTGTGTTTAAGACAGGAGCTGATTCTTACTATCTATCCTACTGGGTTAATACTTTCCATTGCAGAGTTTGTGCCAATAAAGTCCTTAATTTCAAATATATAGATGGTTAAAGAATTTTTACTGGAGCCTTAAAAAATTTTTTAATAATTCTTCACTAAATTTAAGTTTCAACAAAGGCCTTTTTACAGGCAGAGTTGAGTTAGCACACTCCCGTAATCCTGGCAACTCAGGAATCTGAGGCGGGAGGACCCTGAGTTCAAGGCCTGCCTCAGCAATTTAGAGACTCTGACTCAATAAAATGTAAAAAGGGATGGGGATGTAGTTCAGTGATAGAATGCCCCAGAGTTCAACCCCTAGGACCAAAACAAACAAAACCCCAAATCTTTTACATAAGTGACCCATATGAATCTTAAAAAACACCCTTGTTAGGTGAGAATGCTCTTAGCTACAATTTACACTAAGAAAGTATTTATAGTCTGCTCAGCCAGTAGACAATAATGCAAAAATCAGTGCTTTCCACCATAACCTGATGCCTCTCAGAGAAACAAGGTCAGCCTGGCTGGGAGACTCAGCACTTAGAGGGAATTCTCACTGAGCCCGAGACTGGGCCAAGCCATAACAGGGTGACTTAGGCTATTGGAGAGGTCTGGTGAGCTCTTGACTGGAAAGTTTGGCTCTGGTTATCCCTCCAGAAAGGGTGACCCTGACACCGTATAAGAAGGTACCTTTGGCAAAGTGACTTTAGAATTCAAAGGAGGTGGAAATTGTACCCCTTAGAACAATTGCCTAGACTTAAGGGGAGGGAAGCAGGGTCTTCCCAGGCTGCTGTCAATCCCCTGGGGGGTGGGGGAGGCTGTACCTCCTCACCCTTTCCGCAATGCCCATCTTTACAGTGCTCCCCACCCTCCAAGCTGACCACACATATTCCTGTTTGCATTCACCATCTAAACCTTGCTAACCTTCATCTGTTTGACCCTCATCAGTCCACACTTGCTGGTTGTACCACATGTCACAGAAATGCACACCATTCGCATTTGTTCCTCTAAGCAGGGTTCCCAGCTCCCACTGCTGGCAACTCCTCTGCTGAGACCAGATGATGGACATGCTATATTTGACATGTTCTGCTTCTCAGTAAAAACTTAAGAATTTCACATAAATAGCCAGCTCTGGCAGAGACTCCCGATTTAGAATTCTGATCCGCATTCTCCCCTTCTTCCTTAAATAGGCCCAGCTACTTCACTTTGAAGAAGATTATATTTGCCAGTTTCCAAATGAAATGATGAAAGTGAGGAATGGAAGCTCTCAGGAATTCTTATAGAAGAATACCGGGGCTTTCCTTTCTCTTTTGCTTCCTGCTACCTAGAATGAGTCAGTAATGGCTGGAGTCACATCTGCCCATTAGGCCTGCAAATGATTTAAAGAATGAAAGCCATGCCACACCAAGCAACAAGTCCCATGAGCCCTGGATACCCTTAAGCCTGTGTGTGTGTTAGAAAAAGACATTTTTACTTCACCTAAGCTGCTGCAAGTCACTATTCACGCCAAACCCAATTCTAGTTGGTACACAAACTTTTTAAAAATAAAATAAAAAAAGATCAATGACAGCAGAATGCATTACAATTCTTATTACACATATACAGCACAATTTTTCATATCTGGTTGTATATAAAGTATGTTGACCAATTTGTCTCTTCATACAGGTACTTTGGATAATAATGTCTATCACATTCCACCATTCTTGTTAACCCCCTCCCCTCTTCCCTTACCCTCCCACCCCTCTGCCCTATCTACAGTTTGTCTATTCCTCCCATGCTCCCCCCTTCCTACCTTACTATGAATCAACCTCCTTATAACAAAGGAAGCATCTGACATTTGTTTTTTGAGGATTGGCTAACTTCATTTAGTGTTATCTTCTCTAACTCCACCCATTTACCTGCAAATGCCTTGATTTTATTCTTTTTAAATTTTTTTTGTTGATGATGGACCTTTATTTTATTTATTTATATGTGGTGGTGCTGAGAATCGAACCCAGGTCCTCACACATGCTAAACAAGTGCTCTACCACCAAGCCACAACCCCAGCCTTTCTTTTGAAAACTTGGGAAGATCTTTCCCTCTTGTACTGTCAATGCCACTTGGCCACAGTTGGCTGGAGCTGCTAACTCTGCATGGGCCAGAGCTGGGGTCTCTGGATTGTGATGATACTGACCACTCACTGTGGCTTGCACATGATAATCTCTATTTCTTGTCACTTGCCAGAGACATTCGAGTTTGCAAACTCTGCTCCAAATTATATTCCCAAATGTCTGGTTTTCTTGTTCTTTTTAGGAATTACTGAAATACAGAAGATCTTCTTACCCTGTCTTGCCAGTCTGAGAAGTAGTCAATCTCAGGAAAATTTTCTGAGTAGGCTAATTACAAGTATGACCTAATTTTTAAAATTAAGCATTTATTCACTCTTTTATTACTCTATTGAGAAGCTTCAATGTGCCAGAAGTTGAGATAAAACAGACTTGGTCCCTGTCATCATAGAGCTGATGTTTAAATAGAAGAAATAGACAATAAAAACAAAGAATGATCCCAACAACTTCAGATGATTTAAGATAATACTGAAATGAGTATATACAGAAGGAGAGGAAGTAAATAACCTTTTTGCTTTACTTCATAGCAAAATTTCTCAAAAGAGGACAGTAGTTAGAAAAAGATGAAGGGTCAAGGAGACTTTTTTGTTTTGTTTTTAATGTGGGGACAGACTAGAGTCTTTTCTCATCTGTTGCAACGATTCTATAGAGGGTAAGGTTGATGCTGAAAGGGCCAGGTCATTGTCCACGGAGTTAATTATCTTTGAGAAGGTGAGAAGAGAATAGATAGGTAACTACATTAAAATTAAAAAAAAAAAACTTCTCTGGCAAAAATGTACATAAATCATGTTTAAAGACAAAGTTATATATTGGATACACATTTTTTAAGATGAGAAGAACCACCACCAAAAGTAAAAAAGATAAACAGGCAGAAAGAAACAAACTGATAAGAACAGATACTACACTTGACACTAGTATGGCAGTATGTAAAAAAGTGGATGTGGAACCGATGTGAATCTGTAATATGTATACGGGGTACAAATGGGAGTTCATAATCTGCTTGAATCAAATGTATGAAATATGTCAAGAGCTTTGTAATGTTTTGAACAACTAATAATAAGAAAAATAAAAAATAAAATAAAGAAAAAAAAGAAACTTAAGTGTCCAATTATACACCAGAAGATCTTCAGTCTCATCAATTAAGCAAATTGAAACCAAGATGCTGCTACCTTTTCACCTGATTAGCAAAATTTTTTAAAATTGATAATATGCACATTGCAAAGGGTATGAGAAAGAATCTCAAACATCGCTCGTTCAAAGAAATCTGTGATACCATTTAGGATGTCATAGGTGACCCTCCTAGAGTCCCCAACAGGGCCTGAGAATTAAATTGACATCAGACAGATAAATAAGAGAAAAGCACACAGATATATTTGATACAAGTTTTATATGACACAGGAGTCCTCATGAAGAAATGAGCCACAGGGTGGTGAAAAAAGTGCTTTTATAGGAGGCCAACCAAAGAAATGCAATGGTGGAAAGTAGCCAAAATATATGGGAAGACCAAAGGAAGAGTAATTTTAGCAAAATTTTTTTGTACAAAACTCTCTCAGCCTCAAGTCCCTGTCTCTGCTGATAAGCATGTTCCATTCATCCTAGTACGGAGGACATCTTTTATAAGTGAGAATTATCCCTTGCTTACAGAAAGAAAAGGAAAGACTTGAACATTCTTTTTGGACCTGCTGTTGCATTGTTGTTTTTAAATAAGTGCCTTTAGCTCAAAATCATACTTAGAGCCAAAGTGTCATTTTATGGTTCTGCCACTCTGAATGGCAGTTTGACCAATTTATTCAAATTTTAGATGTACATATTCTTTGGCCAAAACATTTCCATTTTCAAGCAAGGCATCTCTTATGGACTGAATCATATCCCAACAACCCCCTCCCATTCATACCCCCAGAATGACTATTTGGGGACAGGGTCTGTAAAGAGGTAATTAAGATAAAATGAAGTCATTTGAGTAGGCCCTAATCTAATTGGTAACCTTCTACAAAGGAGAAATTAGGACATAGACACAGAGGGAAGACGCTGGGAGATATCAGAGGAAGATGGTCATTTACAAGCCAAGGAGAGAAGCCTCAGGGAAAAAAAAAAAAAAAAACTGACCTTGATCTCAGATTTCAAGACTCCAGATTGTGGTAAAGTCAAGTCTGTTGGCTAGGCCAGTCTGTGGTGCTTTGTTATGGCAGCCCTAGAGAATGAATACAATGCCCCCAGAAAAATACCCACATGTTTTTATAACCGAGTATGTGTGGACCAGTCCTCGGTCTTTTGTAACTTTTTCCAAAGAATGGAACAACAGGATAGAAGAACACAGTTCTGCAGCAAACCTCCCCCCCCCCACCATTCCCTTCCCCTCAACTCCTTTAGCACACCCCTGGGGACTTCCAGCGAAGCCACCTGCTCTCCTTGGCCTGTGGGCTTCTCCTATCACATCCACGAAGGAGCTGCCAGGGCACTGGTGTTATTGGTGCTTCCTTCCCTATCCCAGCATGCCCCAGTCAGTGACTGATGGGAGCTCCCTTGACCTTGGGTGGGGTGATGCTGTGTTTTAAACTAGCTCCTAGGGCGTTCCCAGCTGTACTAAGCTCCAGTTACCCAGCAGGTAGCTGGCTGAAGAACATTCTCCTTTATTGAATATTTCTCTCATTAATCTCCAGGGTAGATGCATTGCTGTGGTTGCAGGCATTGATGTGAACAGCATCCTCTCCTCTTTGTTAGAAAAAATATTAGACCATGATACTAAGACCTGGTTTCTGCCAGTAGATAATCCTCCTTCCTAGCAGGGAATCTATATCCTGCTGCCATGGATCTATAAATGTTCTTTTTATATATGTTGTACAATAATAGGCTTTAAAATAAAAATAGATAAATGGTCTGTTTTGCTTCAAAAGTAACCTCTGACATATCCTAGGTGTAAAAAGTAACTTGGAAAGGAGCCCCCAAAAGGCACCTTAGCAGAAGTCACACTATGTAGTTTCAGGGGCAGGCAAGCAATAGAAATGAACATTGTAGATGACCACTGGTGGGTAGTAGAACCTGAGATGAGAAGGAAATGCATTCCACACTTAAGAGTACTTGCATTAAAAAAAAATTTGCTACCATAATTTCACAAGATTTTACAATCCATGTGATGGGCTCAGAGTTATTTATTCAAGGAATTCTTTTTCCAGATCCCCAACTGATAGTATTTGATACCTGCTTACAATTGATTTTACCAAAATGCTTTTGCTGTTTGACTTCTTCTGCCCATGATACACTTCTACTTGAGTGCTTGTGACCACCCCTGAATCCATCGCTTCTCTGAAGAGCCCATAGCAAACAAGGGTAAGGAGAGGATTCCAGGGGAAATAATTGCACCATACCTTGTGTTGGTCAAGTGTCCTGCTTCATTTTCCCTGATGAAAAAGGTATTTGCATTAGTTAACCCAACTCAGAATCTAAGACAGCATCCAGGAAATATTATGTCCAGCATGTTTACTAATTAAGAATCTACAATTAGTAGTTGCTTGGAATGCCAGAAAAGTCTTCAGTTGTCAGGGAGCGGGCTATGTTCTCCAGTTCAAGTTCTTCATTTCACTTTTCCTTCTCAGGCCTCTACCATCTCACTCCCAATTCTACTATTCCACTGAAGCTATTTTCTAGGGCCACCCATATTTTAACCGCCAAATTCAATTCTCATCCTGTTTGACCTTTCTGTGTCAGTTTGTTAATATCCCTCATAAAATTTCTATCAAACCAGGTGGTTGGTACATGTCTGCAATCCCAGTAACTTTCGAGGCTGAGGCAGGAGGATCACAAGTTTGATGCCAGCCTCAGCAACTTAGTGAGACTTTGTCTCAAAATTAATAATAAATAATAATGGGTTGGGGATGTAACACAGCAGTAGAGGGTCCCTGGGTTCAATCTCTGGTGTCAAAAAAGAAAAAGTTCTATCAGTCTTTGTGATGTTACCTTTATGATTCTAGACTTGTCAATCTCCCAATTTTTGTTCCACCTGCTCCTTAAGTGTTAATATTTCTTAAGGTCTCCTTTTCAACCTTAATAGGTTCTACCATTATTTTTAAACCCCTTGACAACTTCATCTGATTGAACCTGTGGCCTCAATGATTTACATCCCAGGTCCATTCTCTGTCCCAAGCTCCTGCACCATACATCAAGTGATCACTGTATACCTTCACTCGGATGGCCTATGTCGCAGGGTTTTATTATGTCCTCTAAACATCTTTATTCTTGGGCACCAAGCTAGGCTATCTTACTCAGTCCCCTTTGAGGTGAGGCCTTAAATCACTTCAGCAATAGTTAACTTGAAATTATTTCAAATTGTTCCCACAAGCCATCTCCCATGGGAGATAATAAAGGCTAGCATCAGAAGAATTTAAGCTTAATTCTCTTGGGAATATGGAACTTTTAAAGGATGTGACATGTTCAGACAATGGACCATCCAGATTTAACTCAGCAAAGTCTAGTTATTTATTGCTAGATTGAGTTTTGCAGTTTTCATTTCTTAGGCGTTCAGGTAAAATTCTTCTTTTAAAAGTAAATAAGATTACCCTTGACATTTTGTTTGCCTTTTAAATTTTATTGCATTATCCAGCTTGTGTTCTAATAGTACAAAATAGCCATGTATGACCTGAAAAGCAAGGGGTGAGAGCCAGAGGGCTTAGAAAAACAGATAGCACAGGCTTCAGGTGCAGGAGACAAATCCTAACTTGACATCTTCCAACTGTGCCCTGGGGCACATTGTGGAGTCTCCGGAGACTCACTTCCTTCAGTGGAAATCACATCTTTTTGAGAGCTTATCAGTGAGGATTAACTGAGATAACATGTAGATAGCATGGAGTCTATACATGATAATCATTACTTTATGTCAAGTACCATTCTAGGCACTTAGGTCCACCATCTCTGATTCATCAAATAGCTCTGCCACTTCACTTTACAGATGAGGAAACAAAGGTTCAAGGCCAGACAGCTAGGAAGTGGCAAAGCTGGGGTTTGAACTTGTTTGCCTATGTATAAACACTCATGCTTTGTCCCTTGTGCCATGAATAAATCCTCAGTAAATGTTCATTTCCTTCTTGTCATGAGGGAATAAAGTAGCCTCACAGCTTTTTTTTTTTTAATAGCACCAATATCTCAGCACTTCAAGTTGTCAGTGCCAATTGAGGATAAATTATAGCACCCTAGCTGCAAAATTGCAAAATTGCACCTTTAACTTTTTTCTCAACTGCAATAAAGCAGAAGCAGTCTTGTACCACAGTATTAAAATTACTAATAAATTTTGAGGGTCTTTAAGATGCATAGTAAATCTAAACATTCAGGATCTCTTAAAATCTAAACATTAAGGAATAACTGCTTCTTCCTCTTTGTTCCCAAATAAATGAAGCTCTGAACTGGCTGGATCCCAAGGAGAATGAAATGCCAGCCTGCAGGCTCAGCTATTGCAGAGGCTGAGACAGGAGGCTTGTTTGAGCTCAAGGTATCAAGACCAACATAGGTGACACAGTGAGACTCCATTTCAAAAAAAGAAAAGTGAATGAAATGCCAGAGCTGGTGGATAGCAGTGTCTTCTGCATGGTAGCCTCTCAATCATTCACTGTGGACTGTATAAAACAGGATTGTTTTCTTTAAAGCAAAAAAAAAATCACCCATAGAAAGAATTACAATCACAGACTGGTCAGTTAGAAATGATTGCACAAATTTAATCACCTGGGGAGATTTTAAAAACTATGGATGCCTGGGTCTCCATAAACTAGATTCTGATTTAATTGGTCTGGTGTGAGATCGACATCAAGGTGTTTAGAAACTCACCAGAAGGTTCTAACATATAGCCAAGGTTGAGAACCAATGGCTTAGCAAATCACTGACACAAGTGGCATCTCAAAAATTCTCTGAGAATGTCAATCAGACTCCCTGGGTGTGCAGGAGCATCACTTACTGGCTTTGTGACCTGTACCTATCATTTGATCTCAATAAGCTTTTTGCCTATGTATATAATGGGGACTCTTAGTACTCACGGCATCAGGAGGGCTTAGTAAGGGTGTAGGGAAAGTGCTTAGCCCAGTCCCTTGCATATGAAGGTAGACAGAAGGCTGCTAATTATTACACTGTGATCCCACAATGAAAGTTCCAGAACAAAACATTTAAAATTCAGCTCTCAAGGGCTGGGAATATAGCTCAGTTGGTAGAGTGCTTATCTCACATGCACAAAGCCATGAGTTCAATCCCCAAGGTCACAAAAAGTAAAATGATAATGATAATCAGCTCTTAAGGGTGAACATACAGAGGGCTGGATTTTTAGGCACTTTGTTCTCCTGTTCCTCAAAATGTACTGTTTTTCAAGATAAGCACTTCTTTTTCAATAGAAAGTGTTCCTTGGAATGGGGACAATAGACATCTTTAAGAAACCTTCCTAAGGTTTCTTAGGAAACACTAGCTCAGGATAACAGAGAACTCTAGTTGGTTTTGGATTCTGGAAATTTTTATTTTATTTATTTATTTTTATGTGGTGCTGAGGATTGAGCAAGTGTCTCACACATGCTAGGCAAGCACTCTACCAGTAAGCTACAACCTCAAACTTGGAGACTCTTAATGTTGTCCATTTTAACTTGATATTTTATTCAGAAAAACTGCAGGATGGTGTTCTCCAAATTGATAACTAGCAAGTGAGAAAAGAGTTTGGATATAAAGAAATTTCATGTGAGGAATTGTAGAGAGTTGAATTTGGGCTTTTCACATTTTTCTCTTGCACCAATGAGTTGTCCAGAACTTGACTTCAAAGAAGTAATGCTCTTCTCTAGGAAACCAGAATACCCAGTCCCAGTCATGTGACAGGGCTGGCAGTACCTCCTGCAGGTCCAGAAAAGACCCAAGTGAATATGTATATTCAAATACAACACTTGAACAGGCATAGAAATTAAATCCTTTAAGAAAGTAACCTGTCTCAAATAGCTTCAAGATCCCTAAAGAGCAATAGGATGATTCACTTAAGAAAAGCTGAGGTTCCTTTTTGAGATACAAGAAATCCTCTGGACAAAGACAACAGGATGAATTAGACTCTGGTGACCTCACCCCTCCTATAGCTGCCTAGATCACACTTGCCAGCCTCAGGCCATAGGCCCAGGATTTGGATAGATCCAGGCTCAGCTCTAAGCTAGGCTACTTGTATACTTTGCTCACGGGACATGATCACAATATAGCTTTGACTTTAACTGTCCCTTTAAGATATTCTACAAAGGGAAGGTTATTTATTCCATCTCCAGCAGGCCTAGGACTTTCCTGGACGTTCTTAGATAACAGAAAACCTTACAGTCACTGTAAGTAGCGAACATGGTCTCAACTCTGCAATTAGAATAGCAAGTCCTAGAAATTCATTAGCTGTCAACTTTTGCTCAAAGATTAAGATCTTTCCTCCCCCTTCTCCAGGCCTGCAGTTGGCCATCCTGCCCTAGGGAAGACTGATCAGCTCCTACACCTGCTTTGCTCACTTCCTTCCTTTCGAATTTTGCCAAAGGATGGCAGGAAAGGGAATCCAGAGTTCCTCCTTGACAGTTAGAAGCTTACCGCCAGATCTCAGTGTCCTCTAGTGCTTAACATTTTTTTCCCCTTTGGAATTGTTTTACCTGGGTTTTCTTCAGGATCCTCATAAGCTCCCCTACAATACCTCTGACTAATTCCTGTGATGGAGATGACATAGCCACCATTACCCTTTTTGCCTGTGGGTTTTAGTGGTCCACTCCATACAGATTCACTGTTGCAGCTTATGACCCTCCTAATCTGTCCTCAGGTTAGGAGTACAAATGGCCCCAGGCCAGCTCTTGTACCCCTGGGTAATATCTGCCCCAATGTGGGGTTGGAAGTCAGAGCAGACCTATGCAGACGGGACATTTGAGACCCAAGTGACCAGAACAAGCCAGCTGCACAAAGACCTAAGCACAACAAAGTCAAGGCAGAATGAAGGACAAGTGCAAAGACTGAGCATTGCTGGGACAGAGGGAGAGACAACAAGAGAGTGATAGGAGAGCAAGATAGAGACAGTCAGAAGGGTCTCATGGGACATGGCAAAGAGGTAGGATTTGTGTATTTGTGTGTGTGTGTGTGTGTGTGTGTGTGTTTTGTGTGTTTGCTGTAGGCTTTTATTTTTAAAAGGTCTCACTGATTTCTATTTGGAGTAATAGATGGTATAATGCCAGATTCGTGGGACCCCAATAGACCTCCAGGAGCCGAATCCAATGCAATCACACAAGAGTCTTTATTGCAAGCTCGAACCTGGACTCACAACCATTTCCTACGCAGCAGTCCCAGGGAGCGAGTCCCAGTCCTTTGTTCAGTGAAGTTTTATAGGTTTGGGGGAATACTCTCTGCGTCATATCACACAGCAAATCATTTCACACCGCGGGGGGGGAGGGAAATCAAACTATAACTCTTAACATTGATTAGCACATTCACTGGCGGGAACAAGTTGGGTAGGGGTGATTGGTTAGTACAAGAGGGGGATTCCTTTCAACTGATTGGTTTAAGCCACGAGGGGTGTACGTGCTAAACTAAACTACATGGTTTCCCAACATATCAACCACCATAAACTACTGGGGGGGTCATCTGGCATTCCAGGTATTTTTCCCGTCTCATACTGATTAGTGGTTGCTAAGGGGTTGCTATAGGTCCTCACCTAGCCTGAGTCAGGGACACCTGGCGCTGCAGATTTCTCCTGTTATTTGCAGACAAACAACTCAGCAGGGTGGGTATGTGCCTAGGAAGGCTCTGTGGGATTTTGTCTATGGATGAGAAAACTGCTTAGAAATGCCATGTCCCAAATTTACATAGCAAATAAGTAATAGAATTTGGATTAAAACCTAAAGCTAACATTTAGATACATGAGGAATTCCAGATGGGGAACTTCTATTGCTAAGATCATGAGAGTCCCAGCCATGGGCAATTTGTTCACCCTATATCTCTATACCAGCAATCACCTACTCATGTTCTCCTTTGGTGACAGCAGCTGAGATGAAAGTGATTATAATGAGTGTCTGTTTATTCTTGTCTTCAAAGAGTTTTAATTCTGTTCTTTTTTCTATGTCCATGAAATATGTTCACTTTGAAGATTGAGCTTTTCAAGAGGAAATCACAGAGCACTAGTCACCATGTTTTCTTGCTTGTTTGGAATAATCAGAGCAAGAAAGAAAATCTTTCTGAAAGTGATACACGATTAACTCTCAAGACAAAGTTCAAGTCCAAATTGGTAGGAAATGGGCAGGAGAGAATAAGGTGTCCCAAATTGAGCTCAGCATCACCCCAACTCAGCCACACTCCACACTCTTCAGTGTATATTACCATTATATCTTTTTCTCCCATCTTCTTACCTCTCTTCCCCTCCCCACTTCCTGAAACTGCTCTAATTCCCTAACTCTATCAATGCACCTGATTGGGCAGTGGCCCACTGCCCATCAAACTGCTCAAAACTCTAGGGTCACCCATGACTCTCCCTTCTATTACAGAGTCCTGTCTCATACACTTCCAAAATGCTCACATCTGTCTTTTCCCCCTCAACTCAGGTAGTAAAAAATCTCCTGAATTTCTGCAGAAGTCTCACCTGTCTGTAATCCAGGCACCACATTGCTGACAAATTATCTTCTTAAAATGCAAATCTGATCAAGCACTGGCTGTTCGATTTAGACTCAAATAAGACTGGCTCCTAAATGCCTACATCAAAATCTGGCTCCTTCTGTCAACTTCAGTCAGTCCTATATTCAGAGCAGATCTTCTCATTGGAAAATGGGAACTCACCTTATGTTTGGGTTTGCTTTATTGGTGGCAGTGAGTGAGTGGGTGACTAAAAGAGACAGCCCTCATTTCCTTTCTCTCTGTGGGGTCCAAGCACAGCCCCTGTCCCTGCAGCCCCATCTACCCTGCTACAGGAAGTTGGCCAAAGAATGTGTGGGAATGGCTGGAGTATGGATCTTGGAGCCAAGAGATATCAGTGGAACTTCATCTCTGCCACTCTCAATCTGTGCAAGACCTTCCAGACCTTCAACACGTCATCTAACCTGAATCTCCTTTGCCTAATCTGTAAAGGAGAGGCACTCAATAAACATTAAATGTGAAATTTCTATGCTCTAAATTTTAGTAGTTCTCATTGGTCAGTGTGGTTGGTTTTCAAAACCCACCGGGTCTCCAGAGCTCTCACCAGCCTGCACTTATTTTATGATGCAAATAGCCTGCTTCAGTGCTACTCAGAGCCCTCTGAATATCTTTGGCACATGTCCACAGGAATGCAGCCCTCTCTCCATCACTGCTGGAACCTTATTCTTCTGAGAATCAGTTCTAGTTTTACCTCAATCCTCATGAAGCTTTTAATTCTCTTAACCAAATATGACCTCTTCCTCCACTGAATGTTCCACCCCTCTCTATATATAGCTTATGGTGCTAATGTATACATGTGATAGAAGTTCTTGTGTTCATCTTAGTAAGAGATAAATATGCTTCACTTAATCATAAGGACCTTAACTCCATAATGTTATTATATATCTCAAATATGCTTATTAAATTGAAAATACTCATGGGACATTTGACACCAGCAAAGTCCATGACCTAAATTCTTAATTCAGAATTTATTAACTCATTTGTTCATTTATCAGACATTTACTGAATTTTTTTTTGGGGGGGGTGCTGAAGATTTTAGAGAATTTTAGAGTTCCAACCCTGAAAGATCTCATAACACTCAGACAGCAGAAATACAAAGTGATAAAGAAATAATAGGAAATCAGTTGATAAGCATGAGTACAAATACTTTATTATTACTGGCTATAGTGAAATGCCTCCAGAGAGTCCATTTTAGTCTCTGGGAAAATTCTCCTGCCTAGATACATGAACCCAGTCATATTAGCTTAAGAACAGGGAACAAGGAAATATTACCTATATTATGCCTACAATGTGCCAAGCAAAATATATATATTATACACACACACACACACACACACACACACACTCATACTGATTTCATTCATATAATCTGCATAATGTCATACATTTAGAAGTTATGAGCAGTTACTAAACCCAGGACACTGCTATCAGCTTCCTGGAGAATGGGACAGCAACCTGAGGATATGAATAGCTTGGGCCTGGTGTAGGAAACCAGGTTATAGTCTGGAGCCACAGGGATTTGTCTCTCAACCAGTGATATATGGCCTGGAGAGGATAAGAGGTAGAAGATCCTACAACCAGCAAACGTAGTAGCATATTCGAGGTGACAACTCAGGAAAAAATTGTCCATTTTGAAGCCTTAACATGAAGTTCCCTGCCTGAAGTCCTGCCTTTGAAAATGCCACTGCTTCTAAAGTTCCACCCAGGGACCTGCAGAAGCAGCCTAAATTTTATCTAGAAATTACGAATTAAGCTTCCATTTCAAACTTTTTTTTTTGTACTGGGGATTGAACTCAGAGGCACTCAACTATTGAGCCCCATCCTCAGTCCTATTTTGTATTTTATTTAGAGACAGGGTCTCACTTAGCACCCGCTGTTGCTGAGGCTAGCTTTGAACTCAAGATTGTCCTGCCTCAGCCTCCTGAGCCACTGGGCCATTCAACCATCTTATTATGAGAGCCATGGAATTCAGAGAGACTAAACCTAAGATGATGGTGTTGTGAGTTCTGCGAAGACCACGTGCCATGCTATGACTTCCGAGAACCTAGGAAAAAAAAAGGAAGCTAAACACTCTGACTTGGTGGAGAGATTATGAAGATAGCTTTCTAGGAATAAAAATCCAACAAATGTTTTTGCCATAAAGTAGAAACAAATTTCATGATGTAAGAATGTCTTCAATTTTTTTTTAACTTCTAGAAGAGTGATGTAGTGTTCTATCTTTACCCAAACACTTTACATTCTAGTAAAGGTATGTTTTCTATTGTAGAGATGGCAGAGCTGTGACTGGATGGGGCTTGTTCCGAGTTCAAATGGAAAAGTGGCGAGGACAGGGCTCATTTTTGCAGTTGGTACCAACAGTAGACTATAGACAGGTGTACATAACCAAATTGTTTGGAGTTTGGTGATGCAAGTTCTAGTCTTCCTTCTTCCAAGTGAAAGAAACTTGATCTACTCAGGGTTCCCATATGTTCTTCTCAGGAAGTGCCCAAAGGTTGGGTGGGGTGGGCTGTGACACAGCATTTGGACCTCTGTTCTTCTCTACCCACATTGACATCTACTGAGGTGTGCATCACTTCCTCGGGACTTTGGTCTATGAGATGTCTGCAAGGTCCTTTCCTATCCTGTGGGCTTCTTATCTCATGGTACACAGAAATAATTTATAGTTTCTAAGACTCACTGGGCCCAGGAGAGAAACTCTGTGCTGCTATACAATGTGGGGGCCCCTGAGGTCACACTATTACTGTGTTGTATATTAGGCTACAGATGCTTCTGGGGAGCCGTTTGGGACCTTCTGCCCAGACAGAGCATACCACCCGTTCTCCATTGCTGTTCCCTCACTTCTAAGGGCTCACTTGGAGACCCCTTACTATCTTATCCCGATTCCACAAATTTATCTTTGAGTTCTCTTATCCCTCTCCCTTTTGAGACTGCCATTAAAACTCCAAGGCCAGGAAGATACCATGTGATCAAAAGGGAGGCGAGGTCAAAGGGTAGCAGAAAACTCTGGGGAAGGCGAGTAGGTAGGTTTTGCCCTCAAATGGCACTTGTTAGTTTCTGCTTGTTGATTCTAAATGACCACTTCTTCCAAAGAAGAAAATTAAAATTAGAGACATTTAAAAATGTCCACAGACTAATTCATTTATCCTTTATGATCTATCACTTCTGAGTTACAAATATTAATTTTTCTCTTTAGGGAATCAAGTACTGACCTCGAGTCATTAGGACGTTTATGTTAAGGTGTTGGGGAGAGGGGCAATTTACCATATGGGCACAAAAGCTGGCAGGGCACATTCTCCTTACACTCCAAGAGTGCTATAATCTCACTTGCAAACTTGACAACATTCCTTTCTTGCCCGAGGCTCTGACATCTTGTCTCCCATGAGAATGCACAGCAGCATCACAACAGATATAAGAACAGACCTGGCTGTACAACAAAGCAGAATATGTGATGCCATTTATACCATTCGAGGGCAGTAAAAGGCCCCATCTGCTCCAGACATCTCCACCAGTGTGCAACTGTCCCTTCCCCTGGGGACACTTTTGAGTTATTACCTTAGGTTAGAAGGCATAGATTAGAAGATCCTGCTTCCCAAAGGCTACACCTCTTCACCCTGTTGTATTGCAGGTTAAGTTTTGACATGAAGTTGGGAAGTGAACACCATTATTTAAGTTATAGCCCAGCTGAAAATTCTCTTATTCACCTAGTTCTCCATTTACTATTGAGGCAACTTGGAGAAAATGGTTCAAGTCTCTGCTCAATTTCCTACTTTGGATTCAAGTTGAAGAGAGCAATGTTGGCTATATTATCTAGCAGCAGCACATAAAATTAGAGGGAAAGCTCTGGGGGATCCCAATATGAAACCAGGAGGTGAGATCACTGGCAGAGGAAACAGCAGGCACTGGATTTGGGCAGACTTTGGTTCAAACCTTGGCTCCAACAAATTCTGTGTGTGATTTGGGGGTGAATTATGTAATGGTCTTAAGCCTGAATCCCCCCCTGTCACAAGGAAGGGACTCCTATTACAGAATAAATGAGGCAACCAGCATATACAAAACATAAAATTGCCAGGCACAGAATAGGTATGCTATATTCAGGCCTGTCCTCCCTTTTCATATATATATTTTTTTAATTTTAAGGTTCAATGGAATGCTTTACAAAAAAGGGCAGGGGGCACAAATTCTATATAGGCCTCTTCAGAATTGAGGTAAAGATTTAGAATTGATCAGAGTAGATAGGAAAGGAGATGAGGTCAAATTGCAATTTCCTATGATGGGTAATTGTAAGGGTTATAAACAACACCCAGGACACTGTGCCATGGTTTAATTAAACCTGTGGCACCAAACTATAGAATCTACATATTAAACCAAACATCTAGAAAGTTTTGAGGTATTTCTAGATATTATAAATTATTTGGATGCAATGCTCCATGCACTTGATATGCTTGTCAATGGTGGCTATCAGCAGGTAATTTATGATGCATTTGAAGATACCCAGGTGAACAAGACAACATGTTTTTTTTTTTTAAGAAAAGATAATTTATCCAAGATACTTCACTTATTCTTTCTAAGTTCTAGAAAGAAACTAGATAGGTATTGTCCACCTGTCTAGAAATAGCCCTGGGATTGTGCGAAGTGTCTTGCAATGAAAGCTGTGAAGGAAGATGGTGCCATTTGGAAACAAAACCCTGTGCGTGAGAATGTGATTCATGCTCCATGTTATTTCTTAAAGGGCTCAATGTGACCTACTCTGGTAATAAATTCAAAGCCAGAAAAACCCCCAGGGCAGGCTGAGGACAGTAGGAACAAAGAATTCAAAAGGGCAGAGGAGTGAGAAGAGCAAGTTTGAAGGGCATGAAGGAAAGAAAGTGATCCAAGGCTTAAGATAAACCAGGTCACATGGAACATGTCACAGTCGATTGCTTTGTAATAATCTTACAGGAACTGTGTTGGAAATCAGTTGAGCTGAGAGTGTGACAGTTTGGCGATTCTGGGTCAGGTCTTTTTTCCTCTTAGTACTGAGGAATAAGAAACTAGCCTCCCACAGGGAATGACTCACCCTCGTGCTGTGTTCTCCCCCTTTTAAGGATATAGATACTATAATAAAACAGAAAAAAAAATCATGCAGTGAGAAGCAAACCTGGGTCATTTAGTCAGCAGAGCAATGCTCAATTCCTAAATCCTCAACTCATATTTTAAAAGAAAATGGGTTAAAGTTTTCTTATAAAAGTAATAAGTGTTTATGTTACCCAGTATGGTCTAAGAGCTTGGATTCAGGAGCAGGACAGATGTCTATTCAAATGCCAGTTCTTAATGCCTACCTACATAGCTAGAGCTCTTATGGATGAGGAAGCTGAGGCTTGATAAGAGTAGTGCTTATGCCCTAGATTTGATGTGAGGATGAAGTGTTGGTGCTGGACACAAATCACAAGTGAGCTATTGATGTTTAAAATATGGAGAGAGGCACGTATTTAGAATTGATGGCTTGGTGTGAAAGCACTTAGGATGGTGTCTGGCTCACAGTAAGTGCTGATTGAGTCTTAGCTCCTCAACAGCAAACTGGCCTGGATTTCAACTATGATGAGGTTAAGTACAAGTTATCTTGTGATAACTTTCTTTCCCTTTTAATTGCCAAAGTGCCTCCCAAGATGAGTGATGTTTATCCCAATATTTCCTAAAGTTACTTAATAAAAATACTCATCTGGTCCATGTGACCACAAGACAATATTGAAATGATTAATACATATGTACTAACGGATATTTCAAAATGTTATCTCAATACCATACAGCTACTGTATTTTGTAAACCAAAAGTCAAGATATTTCCTTATATTCATAGGAAATATAACAGAACCTTTAGAATTGAGACTTCTCAAATAATCATGTGTATTCTAGATTCTATGACACAGAAACTTACTGGGATTGATTGAACCTTGCCATCAAAACTGCTTTCTAACCAAATTCTGGCTTAGGAACCCTGTAGCATGCCTCCATGTCTAGATGAGATGGGCCTTTTCCTGGGGGAAGGAAGAGTCCTGGAAGGTTGAACATTGGTACAATAGGATGCCAGGATGCCAGCCTTCCTCCTGCTTATCTGGTTTCCATAACAGCTGCTTTTAAATAGCAGCTCTATCTACCTGCATTGCAAGAGAAGGTAGCAAACAATCTGATCTTCTACTCCTTTCAAAAGTCTCACTGTGAAGATATTTATTGATCATGGACTGAAGAATGTACAGTTCTTAGCCACTTTTAGGTACTCAAAATGCTAGATTTGTATCACTGAATTCAAGATTATCTATGCACTATAACCATTTATTGAGCACTGGCTAGTGCTAGGCAATAAGTGAAACTCTACATTCATTATTTCACTTCACCCTCAAAATAACTATCATTCCCCTAGGGCTAATGCTGTAGATTGGCTACTCAAAATAAAGTTACGTCTCTCCCTTTCTATTTAGTGATTGAGATGCAGAGAAGGGTACAGCAGTCACATTGCAACCAGGAGGCAACAAGCCTGAAGACAGAGGCCTCCGTGCTGAGCATGTCAAAGCAGAAACAGGGAGCCTGGGCCCAGACAACATCCCTGAACAGATGCATTGGCTAGGGACAGCTCAACCTCAAGGTGATTGGTAGATTTGTTGTTGTTGTTTCTGGAGCCAAAAAACACTTTGTAGTTAATGCATTTCATTTTATCAAGAAGGAAATGAAAGTTCAGAACTTGAGTAACTTTTCCACCATTATGTGACCAGTAATGGTATTCTACCAGCTAAAGGTAGAATTTATACCCAAATCTGCCCAACATCAACTCTGTTCAACTGAAAATGCAGCTAGCTGGATTGTTTTCTCATAATATTTGCATCAGTTTACCTTGGTCTCATCCTTTCCATACCTTTTGCAGAACTCAGAGGTAATTAATAGCTGAATCTGACAAGAAAGGCCTCCACAGTTAAAAATTTTTTTAAAAAAAAATTAAAGATTAAAAAAAAATCAATTCCAGAAACAAGTTGTGTTGTTTTATTTTCTGCACCCGTACTGGGGATTGAATTTAGGGCCTTGTACATGCAAGGCAAGTGCTCCACTACTGAGCTACATCCCCAGCCCTGTATTTCCTTTTTGTAGAGAACCATAGTGCATATCAAATAAAGTTTCTGAAAACCCTCCAAAGAAACCTGTTTGATTTTAACTGACTCAGTGTTCCCCAACTTCTTTGGACATGGAATACAAAAAAAAAAAGAAGACATTCCTATTAATCTTTTTCAGAACATAGTTCCCTAGAACACCAATTTGAAAGATTTCTCACTGAATTTCAAGTATTATTTCCTCAGCTTTGGTTTAAAATAAAAACAAGTCATTATTTGGTCCACTTGGGGACCCCTATAAAGTCTCAAGTGATGAGAATTTGGTGCCAGGACAAATATACACCTTCTAAGGAAGCTGTTTGCTAATGAGAATTTTGTGACTTGGTGTGCCTCCTATTCTGTTTAGGCTTTCTGAAGTTCAAAGTCAAGTGCCATACAGGTTCCCGGGATTTATGCGTTTTTTTTTTTTTTTTTAACTCTGGCCCTAATTTTCCTTGTTTCAATTCTGTATTTGAGGGAGTTTGGGTGTATTTTGTTATTATTGTTTTTTATGATACTGGGGATTAAACCCAGGGGTGCTTTACCCCTAAACTACATCTCCAGCCCTTTTTGTTTTTATGTTGAGACAAAGTCTCATTCAGTGGCTTTAAACTTGCAATCCTCCTGCTTCAGCTTTCTTTCTGAGCCCCTAGGGCTATAGGCATGCACCACCAAGACTGGCTGTATTTGAGTTTTATTTGAAGTTATCCTTTATGTTATTATAAATGATGTTATATTTGTGGAATAGAGTAGAAACAAATTAAACAAATCAAAACTGACCTGAAAGATAGTCATATGGCCTCTGCCAATATGGTATGAGCCTATGGTATCTAATCAAAGAGTTGACTTTCTAAAATTGATACTACAAAAAATTGATACTATAAAACTTTAGAATTATAGCTTCAGAATATCTAATAAAAGAATAGATCTAAATAGGGAGATATATTTTTAGTACTGGGGATTGAACCCAGGGGCACTTAACCACTAAGCCATATCCCCAATCTCCGTTTTATATTTTATTTAGAGAACTCATTAAGTTGCTGAAGCTGGCTTTGAACTTGAGATCTTCCAGCCTCAGCCTCCCAAGCCAGAGATACATTCTTATAGATGGAACATCAATGCCTTTGCTGAACTTCTATTGGAATCAATTCCACTTCTATAGATTACAAAGCTAAGTCAATATGTATGCTACCAAATTCAATAAATTAATCACAGCCTTACCAAAAATAATAAGTGAATAAAAGAAGACATGCCCTGTGATATGTGCCTACTTCAGAACAATTCAGTTAAGTGCTAATTATCACCATGATTAAGAACAGAGTTTTGTATAATTGTCAACACAGAGAAATGATGAGATATGCATAAATTGGTGACTTGAACCTTTCACTGAAGGGTCAGGCCAATAAACCCTAGAGCAATAAGCAAATTAACTAAGAGCATACTGTGTAGTACTGGGGACATGGCTCAGTGCTTGCCTACCATGCACAAAGCTCAGGGTTCAATCCCCAGTCAGGGGCAGGGCTGGTGTGGGGGGGGCATGTAATATACCATGAAATCCGGAGGAGATAGATGAACTTTCATTTCCTCCTTGAAAAAGTGAATTGCTGCTGCATCTGTTGAGGTAGGGTGCTCAGGTATTGAGTAGGAGCTGGGAAAAGCAGTTCAGAATGTTATTTGCGGCTGCCATTTTAAACTCCTATAGAGCTTTCAGATATCAAATTTACTGATAGAGGCCACACAGAAATGAAAAGCTTTCATCTTTATAGCCCTAAATTTGACTTTAAACCCAGGCACAGTGACTTCTTGGATCTATTTCGTATATGAGGATAGAACATTTTGAACTATTAGCAATTTGCTTCTTTCCATTCTTTCAGGGACCAAGAAGCTGTCCTTCCTGTGGCTCTCAGGAAAGGATTGTTGTGATACCAATGCAAAGAAATAAAAGGAGCTTTTGAGTTTCTGTGCAGACCTTTGCAACTCAGGACAGCAAATACATTGAGAGAAAATTAAAGCCAAATCCATGGTTAGAGTTAGGAGGTTACATAAAACTGAAAATGTAAAGCTTGAATACAAGATTTCTGTCTTGCAAAAGGTCTGGTAGGATAGAGCTGATGTGGTCAGAGATTCAGACTCCATCTTTATTTCAGTTTCATCCTAGGCTGACTTGCACCCACAAGATGACCTCTTGGTATAAGATGGTTGCTAGAGCACTAACTATTACATCCATGTCTGAGGTAATAAGAAATAAAACAAGGACTACCCATCCCTTCTTGCTTAATCAGCCATCTCAGAAGTCCCACACAACACTTAATGCTTAATATTTCATTTGCCAGAATGTAGTCACATGGCCATGTCTAGCATCAAAGGAACCTGGAAAATATAATCTTTTAGTAGGACATACAGCTGATCTAGATTTAAAAATCAGCATTCCGTTAGTGAAGCAGAAAGGGAGGATGTATGTAGAATTGAATATAGTTCTCAACTGCACCCCTAAAGAACCCAAGGTGTAAAGTACAAATTGAGAATAACCCTTGCTTATAGAGGAGCAGTCCTTACTGCAGATAAAAGTTCTTTGGACTGAGGGATAAGGGGAGGAAAAGAAAGGAAGTGGAAAGAAGGTGATGTTTTAGGTCCCCAGGTACAGGAATTAGACCCAAGATTTACCAACAGATCCTCCAGAGGGTTACCAGAAACCTCAATGGACTGTGAAAATACAAAAGCAGAGAACTCATGCGCCCTGCTCCCTGGTGAAGACCCAGGAAGTAACAAGCCTTGTGTCATTTCTCCAGACCTATCTGGGGAAATGTCCAAAATGGAGATGGCATACAGCAGGTCTGGCTAGGCAGAGCCCAGGACAAGTCGTGAGATTTCCTGTGACCCCACAGTAGTGTGGAAGAGAATCAGAAGTGTCCTAACTCTTCACTCTCCACTAGGATGGACTCAAAAGTGGCTGAGAGAGGCCAAGAGGTCTGCCAGTTGTGAAGGAGATTCAGGGTGACCTTCTTGGACCAACTACTGGAGACCAGATGGAGAAACCATATGTCCCAGAAGTTTCCTGCCGGGATGATGTGCATCATTGTAGATGCCAGCGGGGACAGATGTCTCCCCCTCTCAATATTGGCTTTGTGAAAGATCCCCAGAATTGCCCAATCCAGGAAATGGTGGAGGTGAAAACCCTATTTCACTTGAAAAATAAAATCTTGATTTGAGAAAATTTTAATTTGTCTCGGCTTTAAAATGCTCAGGATTGAATGATATCACCAGGCAGAATTTGGGGGAGAGTGAAGAATTATAATAGAAAGTTTTTTGTGTGCAATTGGGTATGACTTGCAAAAACTCATCTGCAACCCTTACTTTCTCAATTGTCAGATCTCACTTTTGGAAAGTCATTCAGCTCAGAACTTTCCTCAATGGTATATGAGCAGCAATGACAAATAAGCATTTTGCTGTTTCAACTGAAGTTATTTTGAGTGAATAGCCCTTGTCACATTGCTTCGATAATATTGTACCTCATATATCTATGACTCACAAATAATCTCTCCAGCCCTGCCAGCGGGTACCTACACAGATGGTGTAAGAATATTTCCCAAACAAGTTATATCTAAAGTGACTACTTTGTCCTAGCTTGCTCAGGACTTCTCTGGTTTCAGCAATGAAAAGGTCAATATCCCAGAATCCTTTTCAACAGTCCTGGACAAACCAGTATGTATGGTCACTGCTATGGTTTGGATATGGTTCAAGTGTTCCAAGACCTCCTGTGTTAAAATGTAATCCCCCTTGAGGTATTAAAAGGATGGAAACTTAATCTGAACATGGTGTTTAGAAGTGGGACTTTTGGAGAGTGATTAGATAAGGTCAAGGTCAATAGGGTGGAACACCCATGACTGAATCCTAGTGGCTTTATAAGAAAGACCTGAAGAGGCACACACATGTATTCTGTCTCTTGCCATGTTATGCTCTGGACCACCTTGGGACTCTACCAGCAAGAGTCATCACCAGATGAAACCCTCAGGCCCATTAGCCCAAACAAACCTCTTTACAAAGCAATGCAACTCAAGTACTTAGTCATAGTAAGGAAAAGTTGATTAATAGTCACCCCGACTACAGTAGAACCACCTGGAGGATTAAAAAAAAAAAAGATTTCTGGACTCTACCCCTAGACTTTCTAATTCAATAAAGGTGGGGGCATTGAGACTTTTGCATTTGTAACAAGTTCCCCAGAGATATAGTACTATAGCCCCCTGAACTAGCCAAAGACTAATGTGTCTTTTCCAAATATTAACATAAAAGCAATTATATTGATCATGATATTTAATCAGTGAAATATATATAATCATAGCAACATATTTATGTGAATATATATATTTATATATAGTCATAGAAAAAGCTTTGGTCATTTTTTCTTCCTCCTCTCAGAGTATTTCCCTAGACAAGACAGGTTGGTGGAACTGCTCATCTCTAGGAGACTAAGCCTAGAACCTTCCTCTCCAACCCTTCCAGAAGTTCTGTGAGCATCTAAATTTTCTAAACCATTAAATCCCTTTCTGCTAGAACTATCAAAAAGTGTTCTGTTACCTGTAACTAAATCCTGACTGACACATCATGGAACAATGTACCACAGGGTCTGAGAAATGGTAAAGGGAAGAGAAAGAAGTTAGGACACATTTCAGTACTAGTGGAGGAAACTCAGGTTTCCTGTGAGTGAGTGTAAGGCATGCCTAAACAAAGATGCCCCTGCCCACCTCACCATTTCCAGGGAAAACAAACCCAGCTGTAAAAAAATCATATCAATTCACTCAACAATTACTATAGTCAGGGAGAGATGACCTCATCCCCCTTCAACAATAAGCCTGCTGACTAATTCCAAACAAAAGAGAAACATGCTTCTCTAACACACAGAAATGAACAGGCTTGAAATGGATGGGGATCCCAGAATGGTGTTCTAAGGAACCTTCCCCAGTACAAATATCTTACCCTAGAGAATAACAAGTGTGAACCAGCCACAATTAAAAACCCTGAGGCAAGTGAAGACCAGAGGTGCAGATCCTTGCATACTAAGAGGGTTAGTTAAGTACAGTCTAGGAATCCCCAAATTCTATATCTCCAAAGATATCAATTTCAAAGTCATTCCTTTTTGAATTTTTACTTAAGCCTTGAGAATCCACTTACCATGTAGAAAGGAAAAAGATGGCAGACATTCTCCACTACAAGGTCACCAATTTGCTAGATCAAGCATAGAAGGGGAAAAAAGTGAGGCATGGAATCTCGATGTAGACAACCCTTGATTTTAACTCAAAAAAGCCAATTAAATTCTTGAAACTGGATTATGCATGCAGGAGGAACCAGTGTTAGATACTAAGGTTAATGTTCAGCTGTGCTTCCACTAGTATTCAGCCCCATCCAAGAGAAGTGCACCCACACACTCAGGGAAGTACCTCAATGCATTAACCTCATTCTCTTATGCCACTGTAAGTAACTTACACCATCCAATTTTAAAATTCTGTAAGTACACTTTTTTGTCAATTTAAATTTTTTAAAAAAGGATCAGCTGACTTGCAAAATAATTGCAGCTGATGCTTGGAGTGTAAACTTGATTACTATTCTGTAAGATCCCACTCTTCTAAGGCCACAGTCAGCACAAGCTTTCTTCTCAAAACTTGAAACTTTTGTACCTTATATTATAGGTGTATGGGTGAAAATTACATGTTACAGTTCTTACATTTTCACTTCGACTTTTCTCTCCTGTTGCACTTTGTATGAACTGTCATAATTTCATCCACTTATTGGAAGGCATTCAATACACAAGGCTTTGAGTTACAGGGACAACAGTAAAAGGGTGGTTGAAAATGTGATGACTCATTTCTATTCTAGTACCTCTCCAGTCCTTAAAACAGCAGGGCCTTTGCAAGACTCAGACAAGTTTCTAGAATTTCAGTTGTTGCTAGTGTAGTTCTATAAAGTTAATAAGATTTAGATGCCGCAGTCTGGCTGGGCACAATTCAGGAGCCACTTGTCAAAAGAAACGAACTTTATTTTTAGAACCACACAGGCCAAACCAAACAGCTCCTCAGGAAAAACCCTCAGAGCCCAACTGCCACCACCGGCTTCCCACAAGCCTCTCACACAAACAAGCCTCACCCCACCTCCCACAATCCTCCTGCTCTTGAGGCTGATTGGCTGAGTCATGTGGGTGGAGCCAAAAAAGTCCCCCAATGAGCAGCTCCATGGTCTGAAGGGGCAGGGAAACAGCCCAATGAGCATCACCGCAGAAGAGCCAATCAGCTAGATGTTGCTGGGGCCGCTGTGAGCCAATCATCAGCTGGCAGTCTGAAAGGGTGGGGAAACAGCTCAATGAGCATCTCCAATGAGCATCACCGCAGAGGAACCAATCAGCTAGATGTTGCTGGGGCCACTGTGAACCAATCATCAGCTGGAAGTTTGCTGGGGCCCCTTCGGCTGTGGCTCTCAACATTTAGACAAGCAAAAATTAAGAGGGTTCCAAGTATCATGACAGGGAGTCCTGTTTCACCATCTTTGGAGAAGCTGTTCCCATTTAAGATGTTGTCTACTTGTCTCTTTCATCTGCTCCAAGCTAGTTTGAGGTCAAAAGACCATCCCAGAACTTGACTTGAAGTTTATAAAAAAAAATAAAGATTAAAAAAACCTTTTGATCAAAATAAAATCACAGGTCACCATAAAAATAGTCACTTATCTAACCAAAGTGGCAAGACTTTAAAACTATAAAAAGTCATAGGAAAAATTCCAGATTTTCCATAGAGGACTCAATTCTCTTTAGTCCTTCCTTCAGAAAGGCAAGTAAAGACATACTCTTAATAGGAAATTAAGAGTAGATCAATTCTCCAAGAAAACACTGTTTAACTTAAGGAACAAAATTTTACAACTTAAGGAACCAAATTCTAATTTTTTCTTAGTTATACTTTTGATATTAATGCTTCATTCTTGGGGGGAAAAAAAACCTTAATTTCCTTCAAATTTTAGCCTGTTTGATCACATAAGATTCTTTTCACAAGGGTCAACCATCTTCCACAATATTTTTATCCATTCAGTGATCTGTCCTATATTTTTCCTTTTACAGCAGTCATACTTTAAGACTAGAAAACTTATTCTCCCCACTTCATCCCCCAAAACCCTCATCTTTCTTACCCTATAGTTTCACCAACTCGAAGTGCATAAGGAGTAATTATTTTTTGTTAAAAATACCATATATTAGGATTCTTAACACCTTACAACCTTAATTTCTATTGATAACCTAGGAAGCCATTTTGAATTGTTTTATGTTGGCATTTTGTAGACAATGATAGACCCAACCTGATTTCTCTCTTAAAATTGGGAGCCATCTCACCACAAAGCCATGAAAAGATAATTTCAGCTTTACTATTAATTACTGCAAATTCTGAACCTGCTTGGAATGCCTGCCTGTGCCTTGAACTCACCCTTGCCTTGCTCTCTGACCAGATAGCAGCCCTCTTTGAAACTTTAGTGAGGCCTCACAAATCTTGGCCTTCCCTGGCCAGATAACGACCCTCTCTGAGGCTCTAATGACCTTCATAAATTCTGATGTCGGGTCAGCAAAAATGTAAACTACCATTAGTGTTATGCTCTTCAGAGTTCTTGTTATCTGTAACCCCCCTTTGTGTAACTTTCTGGGCTATAAAGCTGGGCTTCAGGAAAGCTGCGGCTGCTGTCTTGTTTCTGCGGTTTGGAGTATGACAGGCAGCCCAGCGGGTCGAAATAATAAGCTTGCTTTAATTTGATTTAATTGGAGTTAGTGGTCTTTTCTTGCGTCCTGGTCTAACAACACCACCTATCTTCTCTACACTTTGAAAAGATGTTCCACTAGCAGAATTCAGTTGTATCAAAACAAACTGAGGTCAGTATTATATTTGCTATTGAATAGGTGGCAACACAAATATCTGACAAGAAGTTCAATTTAACTATCTATTTGCAGAAACGAACAGAGCTAACAAGAGTGGATGATTCTTTTCTTCATTGTGTTTAACACTAACTTTCTCTATTTTTTAGAAAAGCTATTATTTTAGTTTTTTTTTTTAATTTCTGGGACCAAAATACCCAACAAGAATTTAGAGGAAGAATTTATTTGGGGCTCATGGTTTCAGAGGTCCCAGTTCATAGAGAGCCAACTCCATTTAAGTCACCACATCATGGCAGAAGGGCCCAGTGGAGGAAAGCTTGTCAGAGTGCCTGGCAGGTGAGGTAGGGAGAGAGGTTATTGGGAGGTCAATGTGATCTCAAGGAAGATGAAATCTTCCAGGGCACACCCCCAGTGACCCACTTCTTCCAGTTATACCACACCCAACCGGTTATCATTCAGTCCATTCAAACTAGGATGGACTGATTAGAATGAGAGCTATAATCTAATCATTTCTGAAAATCCTGTGTTAATAGGAGCTTTGGGCGATACTTCATATCCAAATCATAACTCCTACATGGTGTGCATACACCTATTTCTCCTACGATATTTTATAGGAGGGAAACTACATCTACCATGTCATTTTATCTCTAATCCTAGTACAATCTGTCACACATAGATGGTCAAATATATGAAATGGACGCATTACATTACCCATTGTTTTCCAATCAGTCAAAACAGTTCACGTTCGAAAAAAGCCATAAACAGCCATTTTCTTTTCAGAATAATTTCTACAAGTCTACTCCAATCAATAAAGGTAAGTGGAAAAATCTCCTACTAGTCAATCCTATAACAAGCTTCAGTATTTTAAAATATTTATAAGATGTTTGCGTCATTTTTTAAATTATCTACCCACTTAATCCAACATAATTTAAAACCTCAAGTTACTGAAAAAGATTCTTGAAACAGAATCTTTGATAATTATGTGTAGGGGGTGGTGGTGCTAGGAATCCAACGGAGGGCCTCATATAGGCTAGAAAAGCACTCTACCATTGAGTCATATCCCAACCCCCTAATTGACTATTATACTTAAATTCAATTAGTAAAGCTAGTCATTTAAGGAGTTAAGCAACACCTCAAAACATATGTAGAAGGCACCTTTCAAAACAGCAGAATGCAAGGCTTTCTGGGCCTCTCCACTAATTTAGAAACTGATCCTCCAAAGATCAACTCTCACAGAAGTTTTCACCTCACCCAGACAGACCTCAGTTCCAACCATCAGTTCCCCTGAAGGTTCACTCATCTCTCCCCACCCCCCAACCATTTGAGAGATGTATGTTCTTGGTCTCCTGATGAGTTCACCCATTTCAGCCAGGGGTTAGTCAAGGGGCCCTCACCCTTTTCTTGAAGGGCCTGCCAAATTATTGTTCTAAACACCATTACCTGCCAAGAAAAGCACAAGTAGGAAGCCTACTTAAGAAATCAAAGGAAGGCTCATTACCCAGAGACTCTACCTTCTTCACTATAAAGTTGCCTGGATTTAATCGTCTTTCTCCATGTGCAGAGAGGGTATCATCCTTACAAATGGAGATTTCCTTCACAATGTGAGTTTCCTTCACTAGACACAAATCTCAAAACAGAAACAGGCAACCAGGCCTGTGTTCTTTTAACCAAATTACTTAGTTCAGAGTGCACCACCCTAGACCTAGTCCAGTTCTTATCTAAGCTAAACAGTCACCACAACCCCAACAGGTTATATGCCCTCTCATAGCACAGACTAACCCTTGGTATCATCCCAAGGTTATGCCCTCTCACAAAGTGGCTAGAGATCCAGAAAGTGTGGCTCTAGACTCTCAGCATCCAGTAGAATCCATAATTCCCAGTCTTCCAGCAACTTTATCCAAGCACTCAACCCAGCTCAATTCGTTTGTTTTGGCTGACCCAGTCAGACCTTAAGGCCTCCCTACAGGACCCAATCCTGTTTCTACTAAAACCATTTTAGTTCCATTTCTGATCGATTCCGTCAGGCACCTGACACCTCCCTTCAGGACTCAGTCCTGTCTCTATCACATTTTCCAAGCTCAACCTGGACCAAGAAGTTTGTTCAAATTCCACTTAAAGCACAAATCCATGGAGCTCCAGAATAAAGAGAATTTATCATCCCCAGTTGTCTCAAGAAAACACTGAGCCAATGGGCTCCGGAGTACTTACCTCTGGTTACTTGATGCTCTGGGGAGACACTGGAGCTCTGCTTCCTCTCCTGTGAATACTTCTAATATGTTGAGGTAAATTCCTTCGATCAGATAAACTTTGTAACGTTTGAACAGAACAAACGACGATTTGCGAGGTGAGCAGCTACTAGAACGAGAGAGAGTTCTGAGAACCAGCCAACATGGTCAGAGAGCATTTATAGAAAAACGAAGGCACGAAATGGAAAACAACTTAATTGGCCTCAGACTCATTAACTAGTCAATTGTTCCCAGCTTTGTTAGTTAATTGACTACAGGGCCTTCTATGACTAACCAAAGCTCAGTTACTGTAATTAAACTCTACATTGAATTTGTCTGTTGGGCCCAGGGCAGGTGCCCGGTCCAAACCTACGGCCTCCCCCCAAATACTATTCAACACCACAATAAGGCTAGACCCAAGACACGAATGAACCTTGAAAACTCTATGCTGAATGAAATGAGTTAGTCACAAAAAGTCACACTGTATGATTTCATTTATATAAGTTGTCCAGAATAGGCAAATCCATAGACACAGAAAGTACACTAGTGCCTTCTAACAGCTGTGAGGAGAGGAAAATGGTGACTGCTAATGGGTATTCTTTTGGGGGGTGATAAAAATGTTCTGACATGTGGTGATACTGGCATAGCATTTCAAACATACTAAAATCAACTGAAACATACACTTTGAAGGGTTGCATATTAAGGTATAAGAATTAAGTTGCAATTAATAAATCATATTAGGTTGGGAGTTAATAATTTGTGCCTTAATCCTTCAGCTATTTTCACTTGTGAATGATCTAGAAATGTATCACATATACTTCAAGATGCCTGAAGCTGCTCCATGACCAATTTACATTTTTTTTGAGATATTGTCATGACCCTGGGTCATTTATAAAAACATACATCAATTGCTTTAAGAGTAATTGCCACACAAAGTTTCTAACTCCTCTGTGAGTGGATTTTAAGTCTCCAGAAAATAGGCAATGACAAGGACATCAACTTTTCCTGGTACATGACTGTTTAGCTGGGAGGAGAGGGGAAAAGGAACATTTCTATCTGAGACCTTATTATCAGATAATTTTGTGCCTTTAGAAACAAGATATAAATTTTCTAAGTATTTCCTTGTAATTTGCTAAGTGAAATGAATATTAATTACCATTCTGACATCATTTGAATGTTGTTAAGTTTATGAGCTAGTGAGCCTTAGCCACCTGAGCTGAGGAGGGCAATGATAGGGTGAGGAATGTGTGTTTGTCCAGAACCCAATACTTGTTTGGCCCACATCACAGGATTGCTGCAAGGATCAAAGTATGACTTATCTGAGTAAAGGCTTTGTATCTACACCAAACAAGTGAGAGGAATCATTATTACTTGATGAACCAGAGAAATAGTTCAGAAAATGATTAGTGGTCTGAGTTTCTGTTTCATGTCCTCACACGTAGAATCATGCCTAAATTGTTCATACAGAATTTTGGCCTTTGAAAATTGGCATAGAAGTAATATAAAATGACAGCATTCTCATTAACTAGCATATACTGCTACTATGACTAAATAACATGTCAACAGAAGTCTTAACTGCATTATGAAACTTTCTCAAACATTAACAGAATTTGAGGCATAATTGAGACAAAAGCTTAAAAGCACTTTGCAAATGGGAAAATGCCAAATAAGTGCCAGTTGTTATTATTAGTTGACCAAAGAAGATTTATTTATTTTGACTTCGAATTTCATGTTAAAAAATACCAACCAATTTCTAATTCAGTCCCATGACAGTATTTATTGGTGCCATCTGCTGGAAGTTTCTGAAAAATTGATGAGGTAAGATGAATAGAATGATAAACAGCACAGCACATTGCTATTTTAGGTATATGGATTCTTTGCATATTAAAATAAATGTAGGTAAAGTTCCTGGCATGCATTTTTTGATATTCAAATTGGCTGTGTCAAATATTTTGAAGCTGAAAAAAATGAATGTGTTTTATGAAATATAGCATTTAATTCTTCATTCAGCAATGTGTCTTGGGCTCTTGCTATCTGCCAAGCCCTGTGCTAAGAACCAGGCAGGTAAAGAGGTATGAGTTACTGATTTGCTTACAAGGCATTTGGGTCCTCCATTTAATGAAAATACCCATAAAGAACTAAGTGCATTAAATTAGAATAGGTGAAAATTCCTTGGGGGAAACTGAGGATGGGCTCCCAAGTTCAGTGGGTGGTGGTCTTCTCCACAAAATACTGAAATCTACCATCTTTGCAAAAGAGGGAGAAAGGAGAAAATTACTGAAGAAAAATCCAACTTGAGGAAGTAAAGCCTACAAGCAACTAGAGGCAGGAATGAAAAAAATCCACAATTTCTTCAATCCTGTCAAACATCATGATGTTAAGTGCTGTTGATAAGATTTAAATTAGTTCAGTCTTGGGTCTATAAATGCACCTTGGATTTCAATAGAGTGCGTAAGCCCTGCAGACCAACATATTTATCATAAACTCAACAGAGTTTGTCCCCAATTAATTCAGACATACAACTGTGATGAACTTTTCTCCTTCTCAGCAGGCTCACCCCAATCAGTTCACTTAACCCACAATAATGCACCTCTGCATTTTATGTGACTGAAAATTTTGGACCCCATCTATGGCAGGTTACTGGGGATTTCCAGGTACGTGGAATGAAGTTATCTTTAGATCAGTGGTTCTAAACTTTAGCGTGCATCAGAATCACCTGGAGTGCTTCCTAAAATACAGATTGCTGGGTCTCACTTTGTCATTTAAAAGGTCCTAAACAGGGTCTGAGAATATGCATTTTTCTCAAGTTCCCAGGTGATGCTGCTGATGGTGGTCCAGGAACCACACCTGTCAACCAGTGCTTTACACTATGACACCATAAACTTAAAGAAAACAAAGACAAAATATTTATCAGTTTTTATAAGCACTTTAAAATAACTTAAAATGGTTTGATTTTAAAAAGTAATGCAGGGGTACATTGAAGAATGGAGACAATCATAAAGCAGAAAATATAAATCACTGTAAATCTCAACACCCTGAAATATCCACTGGAAGCATTTGACATCTCTCTTTTGATATGTGTGTATATGATTGAAAATATTTTGTATAAATAATTTTTGTATCAGATTTTTTTTCTTTTAGCATTATGTCTTGAGTATTCTCCATATTATTAAAATTAACCAATATGAAATGCATTGGTGATCAGATTATTGCCTGAGCAACTAGGATTCAAAACCATAGGGACTGCAGAAGCAGCCAGAGTTGACTCCATCCAAGGAGCAAGGATGATAAAGATAAAGGCAGCTTTATCTTACATGTCCCACTTGTCATTGGCCGGGGGCTGCTTCCCAGCACTGCTAGCCTCTTGATGCTTGGGTCAAGAGAAAGCCCGGAGAGTCTCAGGTGCTCGCAGTAAGATGCCATCAGTATGCAAAAGAACAATAAATGAGTATATGAGTTGCTGTGAGTGGGTAATCAATAGCATCTACCACAGGCAACAAATCTAGAGTGAGGATGGAGCTTGTCAAGGAGAAGACTTGGAGAAGATAATCCATCTAGTATTCTAATATAGGCATTTGTTTTTTTTTAAAAAAAATCAGTCCTAACTTTGATTAATTGAATCTTTCATTGTTCGTATTGAAGCAGTTTTTATAGAGATGTGTTTTTATAGTTCTAGAGAAGTAAGCCTCACAATCTGCTGAGCTCATGGCTTGGACACAACAGACTCTCCATCATGCTTGCTCTGACTCAGTCCCACAGGCATTCCTTCATGCTGTATTGTTTTCTATAACAACATATTTTGGACTGCCTATTTTAGCACTCTTTTTGCAGGTGGTAGACTCTTCTGCAGTAAATTAATTCTATTTCTCTCAAGAACACTATGGATTAGGGTAGTTCCAAGCTCATTGCAGGCACCTGGGATAGAGCCTTTGGGAACACAGAGTTGGTTACAAAAGCTCAATGCAGCTGGTTGTAGCTCAAATGCCACATATTGGCACTGTTCTTAACAAAATTTAGTAGATTTTCTTGAAATAATGTTTCTCCATTATTATAAGCTCTTCAGGCAATTTCTAGAGACTTTGATTTTTAAAATGTTTTTACTGTTATATAGCTGTTTTGCTGGTGAGAGAATCAATTGAATGAACTCCTTGCTCCATCATTTTGGAAGTCCTGCCTCATCTCTATGTTTTTCTTTCCTTGATCAGTGGGTGGTAGGAGGATCATGAGTAGGTAGGAAGACAATGATAAAATGTCTTCCCTTTATGGAAAGATTCTAGGATCTTCCCATCCTCTGAATGCTCAACTGCTTTAATAGGTGGCATTAATGTTGAATATGTAAAGAACAGCAGGTATAGGTTGTAATTTTTATTGGAGCTAACATCAGCAGATAATCATGGAATTAGGCTAATTAATTATTTTAGCATACCTAAGAAATCTATTTTAGGTTGACATACAAAAATTTACCATAAGGATAAAATTCAACAGCAGATCTATGACTTCAGACATTGAAAAAAATCTTTTGTTTTTCTTTGTTTGGGGGAAGTTTTGTTTGTGTTGGTACCAGGAATTGAACCCTGGGCACTTAACCAATGAGCACATCCCCAATCCTTATTTATTTATATATTTTTGAGACAGGGTTTCACTAAGTTGCTTGGAGCCTTGTTAATTGCTAAGGCTGATCTCCAACTTGTGATCCTCCTGTCTCAGCCTCTAGAGCCACTGGGATTGTAGGCATGTACCACCACACTCTGCTAAAAAAATGTCTTTGAATTATGTAAGTAGTAAGTGTTTGTCATAGAAAAAAAAAGGCTATATCTTTCCTTGCCAGAGTATTTTAATTGTTTAGGCAGTCATTCTAGTTAATAATCACTCTAGTTTTGGTCTGGATAACAGTTAATCTATTTTTGTTTTAATATTTATTTCTTAAGTGTAGTTAGACACAATACCTTTATTTTATTTGTTTTTTTATGTGGTTCTGTGGATCGAACCCAGGGCCTCGCACGTGCTAGGCGAGCACTCTACCGCTGAGCTACAACCCCAGCCCCAGTCACTCTATTTTGATTAAATCCTGACTCTTCATTTCCTTTCACCACAGCTTAATGGTTCTAGGTATTTCAAATAGGGAATTTAATAGAAGCCATAGTTATAAAAGTGCTGGAAGGGCTGAAGGACCGGTGACTAAAATAATTTAGAGGTTAATAACTGGGGAATATGCTACCACGCTGCAAGAGTAGAAAGGAAGAAAGTGACGTTAACAAATGCATCAAGCCAGGCATGGTGGTGCATGCCTATAATCTCAGTGGCTCAGGAAACTGAGGCAAGAGGATCAAAAGTTTAAAGCCAGCCTCAGCAAAAGTGAGGCATTAAGTAACTCAGTGAGCCCTGTCTCTAAATGAAATACAAAATAGGGTTGGGGATGTGGCTCAGTGGTTGAGTGCCCCTGCGTTCAATCCCTGGTATCAAAAACAAAAACAAAACAGGTGCATCAAACATTCATCACGATTACTACCGAAGCTCCTCTGTGCTCCTGCAACCACTGAGACATTCCAGGGCTTAAAACTGCCTCTGCTGCTAAAACTGCCAGAGGACCCTGGAGTTTATAGCCTTCAGAGGTTTGAGGAAGAACAATGGCATCTCCCAACTCCCTTGACTGCATTTCATTGGCACTGGGAAGTTTATTAAAAGGAAGTGTTGTTTTCAGGGTCTAGAATTTAATTCTATCCAGTACAATTTAATTCTGTCCAGTAGAACTTCCTGATCTACAACCTGTGCTGGGCGGGGGTTCAAAATGGCAGAACAGAGAAGGTGGCTCCATGGTGTAAAACCTAGAGAGCAGATAGGCAGCTTCTCTGCAAAGTGGGTGAAAAAAGGGGGCGGAGGCTTTACTGGAATTTAATACTAGACATTTAAAGCAGATTGGGGACTCAGGAGGATATAATAAAATAAGGAAGAAATCCCCAGTGCCAAAGCCGCTGCCCCTGCTGGAGGCACAGCCAGAATAGCCCCTCTGCAAGCACAGTGAAGCCATAAGGGAATTTAAGGAAGCCGAATTTTTAGGATGCCTGAGGCATGCCTGGGTATGGAGACTTTAGAGATCAAAGACACTGCCAACTCAACTGAAAGGTGCTGCACAATATCCTTGTGGGAAAGAAGTGGCATCTCTCTTGGCGTTGTGGGGAGGACAGAGGGCTGGCACCTGGGTGAGCCCTGGCAAACCCCAGTTTGGCCCGGAATATAGGCCTGTCAAACCCACACTGCATGACATGGAGTGTGCCTAAGTGACCAGGAGAAAACCTGTGCTATGTGTTACAATCATCCTGGCCACATAGGGATGACTAAGTGCTTAAAATGTGGCCAGCATGACTGAGGAATTGCAACTGAAATTAATTTAATTTTAAATTAGTTTAATTTGAAGAGCCACATGGGGCTAGAGGTTTCCATATTGGACAGCACAGATTTAGCACCAACAATGCAGAACAGAGCATGAAAGGACTAGATTGGAGCACAGAGCAAGCAGGCAAATGACTTGAAGAGGCTCAATGCTCATACAGATCTGCCTCCTACCCTAGCTGTGTCGTGCACTAGCCATGTAATCTTGGGCAAGTTACTCAGCTTATGAAAGTCATCTGTAAAATGTCAATGACCATAAAATTTACCTCCTAGGATTATAGAGTTATTGGCAGAATGAAAAAAATGATGTAACCATTTAGCAAATGCCTGACTCACCATCAGTGCCCAATAAATGTTCATTATAATTATCATCAAAATAAACATTTCCAAAACTTTGATCATGAGAGATGGGGGTAAGATGCAGAAAATATACAGAGAAATGGTAATCCAATTTGTCTCCCAATGCCCTTTTAGTTATAACCCTGTGAAAGTATTTGCTACATATTTTCTTGCCTTCTCTTTTCTACATTATTGTTTCTTAACTAGCAAGTGATTTCAGCATCTCTTCATTTTTCTTATAGTATGAACTGTATTTTTCACTTGGCTTAACTATCATGCTATTGTAGCCATACTATTATAGAAGGCTGACCTAATTATCATGTGCTATGGAAGTTCACAACAATGTTAAAATAATGCTTGTTGAACCTGACATGATGACGTAAGTTATCTTGCTGTTTTTTGCTTTATTCCCAGGGATGATTTTTTGAACACCACTATGACATTCTAAGAGTCTTTAACCATAACACATTGCACTACATGTTTATGTCTGACTTTATCATGTTCTTAAAGATAAGAGATATATAAATGCTTGCAATTTTTTTCTAGTAGTTCTAATACATTATAGGGGCTTAAGTTATTATAACATGCAATATTTTGTGCCAAACCTAGCCATGTCTCTCACAATTTCTTCTGCTCTTTCAATGGTTTCAGAGAACAGACTAGGTTCTGGAGGCTTATCTCTTATACAAACAGTGTTGATACAGCCTAGATGTCATCAGCTGCTTAGAGAACAACATTCCCATTGAAATGTTAGAAATTTCACAAGACAGAACCATCCTTGCAATTGTTTTTGAAAGAGCATCTTATCTTGGTCCAAGTCAGAAACAGTGTTAATGAGACACACCTGAGGGTTAAAGTGATTCTCCCATGAGGGTAGGGGAAAAAAATATTTTCATTACTCAACCTCATTGTAAGACATGGTACATTTCTCAGATAACTTATGAGGGAGCTTTTATGAGTTGAGTCTTAAATGGAAGCTAACCCAATAATAGCTTGCATGCAGCTATAGTGGACTGCTTTAGTAATATGTGCTGACATGTCCAGAGGCAAATTAGGCCTTTCACCAAAGACAGGCAAGGTCATGTATTTCTCTGTCATTTTTCTGTGAGTATGACATTAACACTAGTGGGAGCTCTTTGCATTAAGTAAAAAAACAAAAATGAAAAATACCCACAAGGCCTATAATTATGCAGCCCTTTCCTTTCTATATTACATCTACTTGTCATGTATGTGGGAGTTATTTTGAGAAGAATCATTTGCCAAGACTTGGATTACCGTTTTCTAAGCATTATAAGGCATTAGAACATGGAAGTAAAGCTACAATTTTCTTTTCTACCTCAACAAGATTTAAACCAGTGAAGGGAAATTAGCCCCTGGTCATTAGTTCATGCTTTTTAAAACAGACCACCAAGTTGCATGTCCTTTCACTTATTACTATGAAGTCTCATGTTCTGTTTAATGCCACGTAAAGCTCTGGCATAATGCACAGACAAAGAAGGGCAATTCTTCTCCAGCTTTGACTTTCCAGATAGTTATGCTAGATCATGAAGGACAATTGAGACAGTCTCAATTATGGGATTACCTAATCTGGAAGAGTTTTGAATTTCTATTTTTGTGCACTTTTTAAAGTCACCTCAACACACTCATATAATTATTTTTCTGACAAAAGGAATAAGGAAGCAACATGGTGAAGTGAACCATGGGCTATTAGAGCTGAAAGGTACCCTGATGTTTGGATATCAAGTATCCCCCAAAAGCTCCTGTGTTGATGCAAGAATGTTCAGAGGTGAAATGATTGGATTATGAGAGCTGTAACCTAATCAATCCATCCTAGTTTAAATGAACTGACTGAGTAGTAACTATAGGCAGGTGTGGTGTGATGAGAGGAGGTAGGTCACTGGCAGTGTGCCCTAGAAGGGATCATCTTCCCAGAGGCCTCTCCCCTTTCTCTCCTTTCTGGCTGCCATGAACAATGGAGCAGCACTCCTCTACCATGCCCTTCCACCATGATGTTCTGCCTCACTTGGGCCCAGAGCAATGGAGTTGGACTACCATGGATTGAAACTCTGAAACCATAAAACAAAATAAATTTTCCCTCCCCTAAGTTGTTCCTTTTTAAAAATATTTTTTAGTTGTAGTTGACACAATACCTTTATTTATTTATTTATATGTGGTGCTGAGGATTGAACCCAGGACTCACACATGCTAGGTAAATGCTCTACAGCTGAGCCACAACCCCAGCACCCCCTAAGTTGTTCTTGTCAGGTATTTTGGACACAGTGATGCAAACTTGACTGAGACACGTAGAAACTATAGAGTCTGTCCCCTTCCTTGAACACTGTGTTAAAAAAAAAAAAACTCCAAGAGCTAGAGTAACTTGACCCCAGTTTTCTTCTGATTCTTCTCATGAAACCATACTACACATAATGAAAGTGCATTAGATAAAATTCACAGCTTCTATTTGGTGCTGAGTGGGCAATAAAGGAAACATGCTAAGGATTTTATGTGCATTACTTCATAGAACCCTTGTGCTAAATCTATGAATTCTTCTCATTTTGCAGATTTATAATCAGAGGCTTAAATCACAGAGTTTAATTCACAGAGGTAGTAAATGGCTGAGCCAGGATTCAATACTAGATATGTTGACATACAAAGGCCATTTATTGAAACTCCTAACTATGCAATATTGTCTATGCTAAATATTACTCACTCTAAAGTATCACCAAGACATAGAGAATAATTTGGGATTCCAGGAGTCAGTGGGTAGTATCTACCTCTTAATAATAATAATAATAATAATAATAACAGCTACCATTAACTGAGTGCCCACTACAAGTCAGGCACTTTACATGTGTGATTTCATTTAATTATCACAATTTCTCTGTAAGATATGGATAACTATATTCATTTTTCAGATAAGGAAACTGAAAATTAGAGAAATTATGTAAGTTTTCCCAGTCACAGTGTTGGCAAGTGGTAAAATGGGACTTAGATTCAAATATAAGTAACTTGAGAGCCCACACTCTTAATCATCTTAAGATGAGTGCCTGACTCGGAGAACTGTCTAGTAGATGTTGAATGCAAAAATAAATGAATGAAAAACATGAATGAATAGGGACTGGAAAGGAGTGTTTCTACATAATGTCCAAGAAAGGCTTGATTAGAAGGGCTTCAAAATAAATGCATAATGTTTTGTTTTGCTCCAAAAGGTAGAACTGTGGACAAATCACAGGAAACTGCAGACTTCCCATGGCTTCCTGTACTGGAATCTGTCTTTAAAAAGTTCATTGCCTGAATGACCTTCAAATATGTAATTCAAAGATTCTATGAGAGTCAGTATCTTTATAGAGGCATAATAAGGAGGAATATTCCAACAATGAGAGCTACCTAGTAAAACAGTGTCCTGCCCATCTTTGAAGGTGTTCCAGGTACATGACCACCTGCTGGGAGTGGTGAGAAAAAAATTATTAAAGTGGGTAATGTAAAAGATTGTTTCCAAAAATGGCTGTAGTTATTCTCTTGCTTTATCCATTCCCTTTTGCAAGATGACTTTGAAATTTCTTCCATTGAGAGGTGGTATTTCCCCACTTACTTGAATCTGGACTGTCCATGTATCTTGCTTTGCTCAAAAGAATACAGCAGAAGCAATATTAAGCTAGTTCTAAGCCTAGGTTTCAAAAGGCGTTGCATGGTTTCAATCTCCTTCCAGAAACCCCAAGACTCCCAGTGAACAATCCCAGGCTACTAGAGGATAGGAGATTTAACGGAAGAAAAAAGAAGTGCCCCCAATCAATAGTCACTCTACCTCTAGAAGTAGAGCTGCCTAGCTGACCGCAGATGCCTGAGGGAGCTCAGCAGAGACAAGGAGAACTACCCATGCAAATGGGCAATAATACATGATTGCCACGTGATTCTCAAAAGCACCTTCTGAGACCAAGGTAAGATATAGGACCCACTCATAATAGTTTATACCACTGTCATCTGCCTATATTCCAGAAGGTCATCTGCCTATATTCCAGAAGGTCTCCAGGCTTTTCCCTAATGAACCTAGTAATAGCCCACATTAATTGGGTACCTTTACCACTTGCCAGACAATAGTCTTAATGCATTAGATAAATTAATTATTTTTTTAAGTATTTATTTATTTATTTTAGTTTTCGACGGACACAACATCTTTGTATGTGGTGCTGAGGATCGAACCTGGGCCGCACGCATGCCAGGCAAGCGTGCTACCACTTGAGCCACATCCCAGCCCCTAAATTAATTCTTAAGTCTCATAATAGCTATAGAGATAGAAATCATGGCAGGTTTCTAAGACACAGAGTTAGAAGTCCAGTTCAAATTAGAACCCAGGAAGCCTAAAACTATTGCTCTTGCTATTAACTATATACTATACTGCCTCTTGCTATCTGATCTGAAGAGAAGGGTTATCTGCAGGAACTGTACTTATAGTCACAAAAACTGGTTGTTGAATTTTCTGATGTTTTCACCAGGTGCTCTTCAGAGAGCCTGGGACATCACCAAATACCTCATTCTTTTTCTAGACTTCTTTGGCCTGAAAGTCATTTTTCTTGCTGTCTGTTTTTGAGGAATCTCACTATTAAGTCTGAAATTAGAACCTATGATCAGGAGAAAAGTTTTAAAAGGCATGGGAATAAGTAGAAGAAACTCTTCTTTACCAAAAGAGAATTGATTCCCCAGTACAAGAGTTTCCATCCTACCCAGAACTGGAAATGTCTGCAAATCAGATTTAGAAAAACGTGAGATAGGCTTATGCAAAAAAGGCTTATGCAGGAAATCAAATGCTAAGTAAAATGATTTAGACAAATATAACAGTAATGCCTACTATCCAAGATGATTTAGGATTTTTTTCCACTTAGATATAGTTTCCCTGACGCTCATGACAATTACAAAATGTTTCAAATTGCTGTTTTTCTTGTTGAATACAATGGACTGCCAACACCTCAACCATAGTTAAGCCAGTCCAACAGGAAAAAAGCCAAGGAATGTGTCCATTCCAACATTTTATGCACAGTCTGACACGGTATAGCTTTCTGCTATGAGATTTCTTAAATGAGAACTCCATTTGCCAAACTGGATGAAACATGATCAAGACGAATATGCTCTTTTAGAAATTTCCTCTGCCTTGTCTAATTTTTCCATTAGAGTAGGCAGTATCACTAATTTTCCTATTTATTGTGGATTTTCTCTTTCTTTTCTTTTTTTTGTCTCAGGGATTGAACCCAGGGGCACTTAATCACTAAACCACATCCTCAGCCTTTTTAAAAAATATTTTATTTACAGACAGGGTCTCATTAAGTTGCTTAGGGCCTTGCTAAGTTGCTGAGGCTGGTTTTGTATCCTCCTGCCTCAGCCTCCAGAGCTTCTGAGATTACAAGTGTGTGCCACCCAGCTGGGTGTTATTGTGAATTTTTTTAAAGATACCTCTTAGGCCCCCCACCTACACACACACACACACACACACACACACACACACACACACACACACACAGTGGGACTCAACTGTTGAATTAATGTGGGACAATGGGAATTTTCTATCACCCCCTTCCCTCACTCCACTGTTAGGGATTTGACCCCTGCCTCTAGGAAGAGTAGTGAATTCCTGTACATTTGCATACAGACCTTCCTTTTGTTTTACCCACAGTCTACTAAGGTTTTCAGGCACTTGTGTAATCTCAACTTTTCTTGTCTATAGTTTTTGAAGGTCATAATAGGGACTTCTTAACTCCTCTCATCCCTTCAAATTAACCATAGGATTCTCAAAAGACAGATGTGAGTCCTCTGGAATGTTGTTGAAGAACTCTTTTTTTTTGCCTTCCTTTCTTCTTCTTTTAAGAATACTTTCTTTTTAGAGCAATTATAGGTTTACCGAAAATCTGGGTAGAAAGTAAGAGTTCCTACACATTCCCTGCCTTCACATATAGCCTCTCCCACTGTGGATATGCTCAACAGAATGGTGTATTTGCATGTACACTGACACATCATTGTTGCCAAAGTCCATAGTTTACATTTGGGTTCACTTCTGGTGTCCTACATTCTATGGGTTTTGACAGATGTACAGTGACATGTATCTACCACTATATTATCATACAAAGTAGTTTCACTGTACTAAAAATGCTCTGTGCTTTGCCTATTTCCCCTATCTCCAGTCTCTGGAAAATTGATGTTGTTTTTACTGACTCCATAGTTTTGCTTTTTTCAGGATATCATATATTTGGAATCACACACAGTCTGATTGGCATCTTTCACATTTAAGGTTCCTCCCTGTCTTTTCATGGCTTGAGAGCTTGCTTGCTTGCTTGCTTGCTTATTTATTTATTTATTTATTTATTTATTTATTTATTTATTTATTGGTACCAGAGATTGAACTCAGGGGTACTCTACCACTGAGCCACATCCCCAGCCCTATTTTGTATTTTATTTAGAGATAGGGTCTCACTGAATTGCTTGGCACCTCTCCATTGCTGAGGCTGGCTTTGAACTCACAATATCTCCTGTCTCAGCCTCCCAAGACTCTGGGATTATAGGCATGTGCCAACATGACCAGCAAGAGCTCATTTATTTTTAGTGCTGAATAATATTCCATTGAATTGTCATTTTACAAACATATTTTGTTTATCTCCAAATTTTGGCAATTATAAATAAAACTGCTTGTGCTGGTTTAAATATAAGGCGTCCCCCAAAAGTTTCCATATTAATGCAGGAATGTTCAGAGATGAAATGATTAGATTATGAGAGCTATAATCTAACCAGTAGATTAATCCATTTGATGGATTAATAATTAGAATGGTCCAAGTGAGTAGTAACTGTAGGCAAGTGGGGTATGGTTGGAAGAAGTAGGTCACTGAGGGTACTGCTGGGGATTATACTTTTTTGTCCCTAGCTCCTCTCTCACTCTTTCTGCTCCCTGGCCGCCATGAGCTGAGCAACTTTCCTTTGCCATGTTCTTCCTCCAAGACATTCTTCCTCATCTCTGCTCAGAGCAATGGAGTTCACCAACCATGGACTGAGACTTCTCAAACCATGATCCCAAAAATAAACTTTCCCACCTCTAAGTTGTTCTGGTCATGTATTTTGGCCACAGCAATGAAAAACTAATTACACTGTGTAAACATTTATATACAGACTTTGTGTAGACATAGGTTTTCATCTCCTTTGCATAAATACAAAGGAACATAATTGCTGGATCATACGGTAAAAATATGTTTAGTTTTATAAGAAATTGCCAGTCTGTCTTCTTATATATTTTGTCAGCATTTGGTATTATCAGTCTTTGGGATTTTAGCCTTTCTTATAGATATGAAATAGTATCTTGTTTTCACCTTTGTGTTTTGGTTTCATTCTTACCCTTTACTCCTATGTACATACTATGCTGTGAGGTTTTCCTATTTCCTTCAAAGCATTTTTAAAGGTTACATATGTTTGATGTAAAAAGAAAATTGTAAGAGTCTCTTTTGCACATCAGACTCTGCCTTAGACTCTACTAACACCAATCAGCCACAAGCGACACAATGTTCAGTTTCTGTTTCCTTGGAAATAAACCTTTTATTCTGTATTCTTTCCCCTATATCTTGGTCTCACCCAACTCAAATCTAGCTTATCAACTGTGTTTTTGTTTCAAACCAATTAAAATTTCATTGAGGAAAACATCCCATAACTCTCTTTCATACTTCCAATATGGTAAGCCCATTAGTGGCTTTTACAAGCTCAAATATCTCAAGTTATTAAGCTGTCCAGGTAATGCTCTTGTAGCCATTTATGCTATAATGGATTTGTTAGTCAAATTAAAATGCAACATTTATCCTACACAGATTTTTACTAAAATGGAAATATTTTTTCATGATATTCCTACTTAAGCCATCTCTTGCTTTAAAAACAAAAACAAAAATACACTATCTTTAAGATTACATTAACCTTGAGCAAAAATATAGTCATTTAAGTAAGAACCAGGTCTTAAAATTAAAATGAATGTAATCATCCCAAACTATATTTTTAAAGAAACAAAAATTGACCCAAGTTTTTATTGTACTTTTAGTTGTTGTTCCTTAGTGGAATTACTTGGGAGATGAAAACCACCTTAAGAGTAATTCAATTCTACTTACAAATATGGTGGTGTGGGGAAAAAAATTTAAAAAAAAAAGATAATGGAGAAACCCCCTGATGGGAAGAAATTCCTTATCACTAATGCAGAAGGTAAATCAATGTAGGAGAATGTAGAAAAATTTCCTCTTCCCATGAACTCCTTTTGGCAAGCTGGGTCTCTAGATTGGAATAAGAATGGAAGGATAAAGGCTGGCATGGTTTTCCCCGGTTCAAAGATTTTCCTAATAAAGAACTCACATGTTCATAGACTTCCCAGCACTCCATTTCCCTTCAAATAGTTTTAAATTTTGTACAAGTGATACATTGACCATCTATATAAGGTTTGTTACTAGTAAAAACAAACAAATCAGTTTCATCTTCCCTATTCCAGGAGAAATCAGTAAAACTCTTCAAAGTGTTGTTAATTGCTTCAATACTCACTTGAATCACTCCACTTCCCTGGTCTCCATTTGTCTCTTTGCTTTGTTGTCTATGCTTTTGGTGTCATATCCAAAAATCCCGGCAAAGATCAACTTCAAAGGGGTTTTTCTGTAAGTGTTCTTTTAGGAGTTTTAGTGTTTCAAGTCTTAGATTTTCATGAAATTCATTTCTAGTTTGTTTGTGGATATGGATAAGATAAGGGTTTTCTCAGCACCACTTATTGGGAGATTATCCATTCCCCATTGTGTATTCTTGTTACCCTCATCAAAGATTAGTTGACTATATGAATAGATTTAATTCTGGACTCTTCATGCTGCTCTATTCATCTACATGTCTATTTCTATGACAATAACACATGGTTTGATTATAATAACTTTGTGATTCAGTTTAAAATCAGGAAGTCTAATATTTCCAGCTTTGTTTTGCTTTCTCAAGATTTCCTTAATCAGCTGGAGATGCTGTTGCTGAGTGTAGATTCCATTGCTGCACACCTCTAAATCCTTCTCAACGTGCACTCCCAATTCCTTTTGGTTTCAAGTCCAAGATGGCAAGTCTCAAGGATCAGCTGATTGTGAATATTCTTAAGGAAGATCAGGGCCCCCAGAATAAGATTATAGTTGTTCAGGTTGGTGCTGTTGGCATGGCGTGTGCAATTAGTTATCTTAATAAAGGATTTGGCCAGTGAACTTGCTCTTGTTGATGTCATGGAAGATAAATTGAAGGGAGAGATAATGGACCTCCAACATGGCAGCCTTTTCCTTAGAACACCAAAAACTGTCTCAGGCGAAGACTATAGTGTGACTACAAACTTCAGACTTGTTATTATCACAGCTGGGGCACATCAGAAAAAGCGAAATGGTCATCTTACCCTGGTCTAGCTTAACGTGAATGTCTTTGAGTTCATTATTCCTAATATTGTAAAATACAGTCCACACTGCAAGCTGTTTCCAATCCAGTGGATTATCTTGACCTATGTGGTTTGGAAGATAAGTGGCTTCCCCAAAAACCATGTTATTGGAAGTGGTTGCAATCCGGATTCAGCCCAGTTCTGTTAACTGATAGGGGAAATGTTGGGAGTTCACCCATTAAGCTGTCATGGGTGTGTCCTTGGGGAGCATGAAGACTCTAGTGTATCTGTATGGAATGGAGTGAATGTTGCTGGTGTCCTCTTGAAGAATTTTCATGCAGATGTAGGCACTGATGCAGATAAGCAACATTGGAGACAGGTTCAAAAGCAGGTGGTTGATGGTGCTTATGAGGTGATAAAACTAAAAGGCTATATTCATACTGGGCCATTGGACTGTCTGTGGCAGATTTGGAAGAAAGTATAATGAAGAATCTTAGGCAGGTGCATCATTTCCACCATGATTAAGGGTCTTTGGAATAAAGAATGATGTTTTTCTAAGTGTGTCTTGCATCTTGGGACGAAATGGAATCTCAGATGTTGTGAAGGTGACTCTGACACCTGAGGAAGAGGCACTTTAGAAGAGGAATGCAGATACACTTTGGGGGATCTAAAAGGAGCTCCAATTTTAAAGCCTTCTAATGTTATACCACTTCACTGTCCAGGATACAACAGGATTTTAGTTGAGGTTGTACATGTTGTCCTTTTTATCTGATCTGTGATTAAAGCAGATGGCCTGGGAAAAACATCGATTTCCTAAAGTTAGAAATAGGACTGGCTTATAAACTCTGCAGATATCCTGATGTTGGATGGTACTTAACTTGTATAATCCCAAAGCAGTTAGTGTAAAATAGTTCCACCATCTCTGAGATATCACTGCTAATGTTGTATAGGCTCCAGTTGCCCTTCAAACTAGAGGTGTCATATGTAACTTCCTCAAACAGGCTTGGTCAAATTTTTTTTTCAACCAATCACATCCTAGGATCTAATGTTAAGTCCAATATTGAATATCTTGTGTATAATGGTTCTAAGGAATTTTATTTTGTGTATTATATGTATCTGTAGTTTACATTTCTATATAATGTAAAAAGAAAGATCTACAAATGAACAATGCAACCAGCTATCCAAGTGTCATGCCAACTGAAATATCAAATAAATCTTGAACAATGGGAAGAAAAAAGATTTCTTTAGTCATTTAGGGTCTTTCTTTGTTCCACATCAACTATAGGATCAATTTTCTATTTCTGCGAAAAATTCCATTGGAATTTTGATATGAATGGCATTGAATCTATAGCATTTTAGAGAGCATGGACATTTAACAGTATTAATTCTTCTAATTCATGGATTTATCTCATTTGTTTTTTTAAGACAGTTTTTTGTTTTTGTTTTTTATTTTTAAGAAAGTTTTAAAAAATCTTGTATACTCATTAGCAACCCAACAGGTACAATTAGGAATAAAATTGGGATTTTATATCAAAGGAAATTAATTATTGTCCAAATTACTATATTTGAGGCAGAAAGCCCTTTTATAGATGCTAGCACCTTTAAAGAAAATACTACTTCAAACATTTGACTTTACATTGCTGCTTTGCTAAAAAACAAATAAAGGTTAAAGATAAAAATATATTAGGTATTGAAAGTTAATAAAATCAAAACCCATCAGGGTAAATTCACAGGCACAAAATATAATTCAAAGCATTAATACAGCTAAAACTGTTTTTCTGTATCATTATGAACCTCTAATTGCAAATTACTATACCAGAACTCCAAAGAAGCAGTCTTATACATCAAACTGTCTTTAAAATGTGGCTCTTTCCTACTGCATCATGTTACTACTACACTGATTTTATTCTTCCAGTAATATTGGGGGTATTAATTAGAAATTATATTATTTCTGGCCAACCATAATGGTTATAACTCAAAGGTTAGTTGCTATGCTACAAAAACTTCAGCAATTAGCTTTTAAAACAGAGAGCAACAGGTAATGTATTTCATATGAATGTTAGTTTTTCAATAAAGATTATCCTGTATGCCATGTTCATAGATTCTCCTAACTTAAGTCAATACATGCAGTCATGGGTAGAGCATTCAAGATCTGAACAAAGAAGTGATTGAGAGAGAACTTTAGGAAGGAAGGGGTACATGCCATTGTTCTGTTCTCCTTCCAGGGTCCCTTTTTTTCCCCTCTGTTCTTTTCTATGCCTCTGTAAAGTTCAGCCTCCTTCAAATTGAGGTACCACTACTGCTGTTTGCTCTCCAAGTTCCTATAGCCTCAGCAATAGGTCAGTGATCACAAACATGCCTTCTACATATATATATGGAGAACCTAGGTGTTATGGTTTAGATATGAGGTGTCCCCAAAAGCTCATGTGTGAGACAATGCAAGAATTTTCAGAGGTGAAATAATTAGATTATAAAATATATAACCTAATCAGTGGATTAATACACTGATATGGATTAACTGGGTGGTAACTGAAGTCAGGTAGGGTGTGGCTGGAGAAAATAGGTCACTGGGGGATATGCCTTTGGGATTTATATTTTGTCCCTGGTGAGAGGAGCTGTCTCTCTGTTTCCTGGTTACCATGTCCTGAGCTACTTTCCACTGCCATACCCTTCCTCTGTGATGTTCTGCCTCATTCCATCCCAGAACTATGGAGTAGGCTGAACATGGACTGAACCTCTGAAACTCTGAGCCAAAATAAACTTTTTCTTCTGTAATTGTTCTTGTCAGGTCTGTTGGTCATAGTGATACAAAAGCTAAATACAACACCAGGTAAGGGCACATGGCAGGATACAATACTATATGTCTATACAGTTAAAAGCCATGTATCAAACTAAGAAACTATTAGAAAGAAAGACAGGAAGGGGATGGATTTCTACTATCCCTTCCAGGGCACACTGACAGTGACCTAAGACCTCTCCCTAGGCCCCACCTCTTTAACATGATCTACCACCTCCCAATAGTGCTACAAGTCAGGGGCCAACCAAGCCTTTAACACAGAAGCCTTTGGGGGTCATCCCAAACTACTGTCATACTCAAAATTATTACTTTCCCCTGACTCCATGATCAGTGTAGGAGGGTGTTTTTTGGTTTTTGTTTTTTTTTTTTTTTTTTTTTTCTCTAATCATCACTGAGAGGACCTGGCAGAGCTTCTAGAGGTAAAACTCATAGAAGTATGAATGTACTCTCTAAAGAATAGGCCCGTTGGAAGTTTTAACTCTCAGACTTGTCTATATGAGTCTCTAGCAATTCATCAGTGACAGTTCCTTCCTATCTCTCTTTGTTTTTCAACTACCGTGAATTGAGGAGCTTCCTCTACTGTACTGTCCAGCCATGATTTACTGCCTTGCACAGGCCCAAGAGCAACAGGGCCAAAAGACCATGGACCAAAACCTCTGAAACCATGAACCCAAATAAACCTTTCCTTCTTATAAGTTGATTATCTCAGGTATTTGGTTACAGTAACACAAAGCTAACTAACACAATGCCAGAAGATTATTTTTCTTAACAAGGCCTGCACTCAAGAGACACTATTTTACCAGAGCCTAACCTATTGAGGGGTTTTATCAGCATATAATCAATCTTGGGGAAGGAAAATATCCAATCCCAGTGTCCTCTACCTATACTGTCCCACTGAAGGAGGCCAAAAAACCGAGAAGTACTTGTGAAGTTCAAAGTCCAGGGGCACAGACTCATCAAAACAGATCTAATCCATGTCTGTAGAATGTTTCCCCTTCCTACACATCCTTAACAACACATTACTAAAGTCCGATTACCACAGTTCCTTTATCCCAGGCTATCATATCTAGCTTTCAACCAAAATTTACAAGGCATCTTATAAATCAAAAATCATAGTTTGACCAGATAGAGCTAGCATCAAAATCACACTCAGATATGGAATACATATTGGAAAAATCATACCAGAAAGTTAAAATAACTAGGATAATATGCTAAGGACTGTAAAGGAAAAAGTAGACAATATGCAAGAAAAAAATGGATAATGTAAGCAAAGAAATGGAAATTCAAAGGACGAATGAATAAGAATTGCTAGATATGAAAACACTGTTAATATAAATAAAGAATGCCTTTGATGGGCTCATTTATAGACTGGAAACGGTTGTGGAAAGAATCTCTTGACTTGAGTATATGTCAATAGAAACTTCCAAGCTGAAAAGAGGAAAAAACTGAAGAAGAAAAAAAGAAAGTATAATATCCAAGAACTGTAGGACAAACTACAAAAATACTACATGTATGTAACAGGAATACCAGGAGGAAACAAAAAGGAACAAAAGAAATATTTACAGCAATAATGACCTAGAGATTCTTCAAATTAATGTTAGACAACAATAAGGCAAGACCACTTCTCTAAAATTTCTTCCAGAAGATAGAGGCAGAGGGAATACTCCCTAGCTCATTCTATGAGAGCAGCATTTCTTAATACTAAAGCCAGTCAAAGCCCTACAACAAAATTACAGACCAATTCTCTCATGAACATAGAAGTAAAACTCAACAAAGGATTAGCAAATAAAAATCGTGATTCAGGACTTGCCTATGTGGTGGTGCACACCTGTAATCCCAACTAGTTGAGAGGCTGAGGCAGGAGGATTGCAAATTCAAGGCCAGCCCAGGCAATTTAGGCAATGTAGACTCTTGTCTCAGAATAAAATAAAAAGGGCTGGGGATATAGCTTAGTGGTACACCCTTGCCTAGCGGAAGGCCCTTCTGGGGTGCTAAGCTCTTGGTAAAGCTGGGAAGGAATACCCCTCTTCAAATTCAAGCCTTTCCCCATTTCCATGCTTTGCAGATTTCAAAATTCTTCTGGTTATTCTGTGATGCCCTTCACCCCAGGCACTTAAGTGTGACATTTGTTTTCTGCAGTAGGATGGCTTATCTGGTCATCGCCTCCCTTTAAGTCATTTTGCATTTGTCAAAGTGCTTCCACAAGTTCATTTGCTTCATATATATTTCTGTCTATCTCATGGAGGGGTCCTGCGGATTAGATGTAAATTAATATAAAGGACTTGGCATTACCCGGCTTAGTCCTCAAAAAAACATTAACTATCATTATAAATATTATGTTGTCTACATATTGAAGAAATCGAGACTCTGAAAGATAGGTAATTTACCTGGGATGACGTGTAGCACAGCTGGTACTAAAAACTAGGTTGACTTTCAAAGCAATACAACTTTCTATTACGGTTGTGCATCACTGAAAGTGTAGGGTCTGCTTGGGCTAGAAAGCCCACTGCCACCAGACTTAAAACTTGGTAACCAGATCCCTGAATTAATTTCTTTTCTTTTCTTTCTTTCTTTCTTTTTTTTTTTTTTAAGGACAGTGATATTGGAAGTTATCTGCTGTCCAACTCAGGTCACTGGGGCAATTGACATGGCAGAGCAACTCGGCTCCATTTAAAGGTTCCTGGTTCCTGGAATTTAAAAGTGGGTTCCAAAGGGAGTTGTATTTTGAGAATCTCCAAGAACTTTTAAAAAAAAATATATCCTTCTAGGATGAAGACCTCCGGACAGAGGGCGAGTGAGGGCGCAGCCCTGGGCCTCCGCTACCGTACCCGACGGCAAGGTGCAGGGACTTCTGGGCGCTCAGCCGACCCCGGCGCCCCGACGGACCGTTCTCCCGGGTCGGGTCGGGTCGGGCCGGGCGGGGCGAGCGGCCCAGCCAGGCCTGGCGGGCGCCGTGCGGGCGGGGCCGGGCGGAGTCCCAGGCCGCCGCCGCCGCCGCGAGCCCGGACCTGCCCGCCCGACCTGGCGGCGCAGTCTCGCGGGATCGCTCAGCTCTCGCTCCCCGCGCGGCCCCGGCGGCAGCTCGAGTCCGGGACACTCCCCGGGGCCGTCTGAGGTTGCCGGGGGGACGGCGACGGGGAGGGAGAGTGGCCTTCCAGCGCCGCCCGAGGTGAGGCTCCCGGGCCCCGACCCGGCGGGTGGCCGCAGAGGCAGCTCCTGGGGGCAGCCGAGCGGGCCTCCAGGGATGCGGGGCGGGCTGGGGGCCTGGACGGTTGCGGGGCGGACTTCGGCAGGCTCGGGACGGAGCCGCAGGTGCTGCGGAGCCAAAGTTTCCTCGCAAGTGAGAGCCAACTCCTGAAAGGCGATGCCGGGCCGCCCAGCAGGCCAGGGCCGCTGCTGCCGTGCTCAGGCCTGGGACAGGTGTCTGGGTGTGGGGGCGCTGGAAGACTGCACCTGGCAGTGTTGGGGGGGGGGAACTGATGATTGAAGGTTTGTGCTGTAGGAAACACGAGGTATAGGGGCGAGGTGGAGGAAAAAAAGGAACGCTGCGATTAGGAATAAATGAAAAGGGGTTAATAGAGTCATAAAAATCGTGGTTCAGGGCTCACAGCCTTCCTCCCCAAGGGACCGCCGTCGCCCTCCCGGGACAGATGTGCTCATTTTCAATTTCGACGGCATCATCACTCTCTCTTCACACACACCCGCCCCCATTCCATGAAAACTAGTTTCGCTCCTCCACAGGAAGAATCTTAGAAGTCTCCCTCTAGTTGGCCTTTTGAAAAAACAGGAAAAGTCGATCCCCAGAAGACTGCCACAAAAGCTAGCTTTTTAGAGTCTTTGAAAGTTTAACAACTCCTTAGGCCTTAAGGAATTGCCCTGGGCCTGTTTTCTTGTGTGTAATCAGATTACCAAAAGGGACCCTTAGATTTTATGATTCTATTAATGCCTTTTAACTTGGTCCTATCTTAGACCAGCATTCCTTTTTTTTCTCCAACTCATTCTCTGCCCCCCCCCCATTTTAAACCCATGTTCCGTACAACACAAACCTTCAATCATCAGTTCCCTAGAGATGAGACTTCCTTAGCAAATGATACATTCTATGCCAAAGCAGATGAAAGAGTATTTCGCTAGGATGGAATTTTCCATCGTTTTTCAAATGTTAGTTACCTAGAACAAAAATCTTAACTGTGCACTTTGACTTGCATTTGATTTTATGACAAATGTTTTTATGATAACACCCTCTGGGTTGTTTTTACAGCAATTGACCCAGAACTCATTTCCAGGAAAACAGCTTCCTTCAAATTGGCAAAATAATGAAATGAGGAATTTGAACGTTTTATCTTTGGATGGGAGTCTTCTGATGGTGAAAAGCAATTAATCCAAGCCATGTGGTAAAATCAGGAATTTGAAGAAAATGGAACTGTTCCCATTTTTGTTAATGTGTGTTTTTCTGCCCCTCATAAGGGGGCATAGTCTCTTCACCTGTGAACCAATTACTGTTCCCAGATGCATGAAAATGGCCTACAACATGACATTTTTCCCTAATCTGATGGGTCATTATGACCAGGGTATTGCTGCTGTGGAAATGGAGGTGAGTGGTTCATCATGCTTTTGTTGAAAAATGGTTTATGTTGTGGTCTAAATAAACTCTTTAAACACATCAAAGGATTTTTCAAGTTTGTAGAATTCATATATTGAAAAATCCTTTTGAAAATTAAATCCCCCTACTGACATATTTTGTGTATTGTTGGGTCCTTCTATATTGAATTTGCTTAATATAAGTTGTTTTATCATGAAGTTTGGTTCTGAATGATTTCTAAATATCTCGCACCTGGCAAATATTTTGCTTTTCGAAATTAAGTACAGTAACTTCTCTAGAAATGTGAATTCTGATTTTTTTTTCAATTCAATGAACATATAATCTCTATTGCCTAGACTGAAGTGAAGAAATTTACATATTTTTATAAGTAGTTGTAATGTTCACTTGGCTCAATTTTTCCAAAGCAAATAAATTATTGGAATATGTTGGGGGTTGCAGACAGTGTTTTACTAAAAAGTGACTAGTTTTTAAACACAGCATTTAAGTATTCTTATACTTGTTAAATGAAACCACATATCAGGTGAAGAGCAGAGTGACACTAAAGATTGATTGCCTTAGGTGCCTCAGTTACTTGCCTCTGGTTTAGAGATATGCAAATTGCTGGGGAGGTGTGGGAAGAAAGAGCTACCTGTAGAGACAGGAACCTGCCCTCCCTACAGATCTGTTAGGTTGATAAGTCTCATGAAAGAAAGAGGACAAATGTGCTGTTTTTATAGTCTCCCCCACCCCCCAAAAAAATGGTCTGAGGGTGGTGTCAAGGTTTTTTCCCCTCTCAGGTTGTTTCTAAGAGATGAAAACCCTACAAATCTATTATAGGTACCATTTTTAAAAACTGACCAAGTTTGATTTTGCAGCTTTGAAGGTCTTCCATTGTTCAATTGAACAGCTGACTACTTCATTGTAGATTTCTGTCCAAAAATGGGACAGCTTTTAAAGTAGATGTTATTTTAAAAGATATTACAAACAATGTTACAATCTTTCAATGGTTTTTCAAATCAATGCAATACTGAACAAATGGTGAGGAAAGATTTTCATTGATTTATCGGAAACTTTTGATAGTTTAATTTCATTAAAATAAAATATGTGGTGGGAATACCATCAAGCAATAATTCTATCATTCCTCTTATGATAATATATGTTTTAAAACTCATGTTTCAGTAGTGTTCTACTGAAACTGAGTTTTATCTTAATCTGGTTCCTTCCTGTGTAGTAGGTACATACATTTTAAGTTTGAATGCTAACAATGATTTTATAAGTTCATAACATTTGGACTTGAGTTCCTTATCTAGAAAACCATTATAAAGATAGGGGAGAGATGTATCCCTGCTATTTAAAAAGGCCTATAATTGTAAGACAGTGACAACTATTTTTGTTCCATTTCTATCTTTATAAAACAAAAAAGAGACTTAAAAAAAGAGAAGTTTTGGGCTGCAATTGTGGCTCAGGGACCGAGTGCTTGCCTAGCGTATGTGAAGCTCTGGGTTGGATTCTCAGCACCATATATCAATAAATAAAATAAAGGTCCATTAACAACTAAAAAAATATTTTTTTTAAAAAAGAGAGAATTTTTGTTTGTCTGGTTTTTGGGTTTTATTTACCTAGTTTTTCCTTAGTAGTTTTGTGTCTGGACATTATCAAGAAGGCTTTTTGGTCTTACCTTCTTTATTTGATTTCTTATATTACCAATCTCTTCATTATATAATCTTCACATACTAAATTTTCTCATAGGCTTCACTAATGAACATTTTCTATGAATCACATTTCAGTAGGCTTAAGGATATAAAAGAAAAAAGCCATTAAATAGCATTAATACCAGAATTAACCTGTCTTCAAAAGAAGAAGGGGAATTGAACAGGCAAAATAATATTAACCTGGGTCAAAATTTTAATCTCTATATAATTTTTTGATCTGTAGTTTTGTGCTTTTTCTGCTGTCCCATTCCTATTTGTCCTTAGCCAGCAGCATTCTCTTTTACTTCCTATATTGAATGCCCAAATCCTACAATTTGAGACTTGTAAATGAACCTAAAGATCATGCAGAACTTCTTAAACTCTTTCTTGCCATTAAACCCTTCTCAAGAGTTAATGTTTTAAAATTAAAATAAATAAAATGGGTAGGATTGTAAAAGAAGCCAATTATATTGAAATATACTTCTATTCAGAGCTAAAGTTAAGAACCCCCTGAATCCTACATTTTTATTCAGGTGAAGAAACTGCAGCCCAGCGAAGTTATTATTTGTTCAAGTTTGAGCACTCTGATCTGACTCTGACACAGTGTTCTCTGTCTGCATAATCCATAATGTCATCTTTCACCTTTTTTAAAAAATATCTTTAATCTTATTGGATAAGCAAGATATATTTCCCAAGATTCAGAATATAATCTGTAGGGCTGGGGATATAGCTCAGTTGGTAGAGTACTTGCCTTGCATGCACAAGGCTGTGGATTTGATCCCTAGCACCACCACCACCAAAAACAAACAAACAAACAAACAAAAAAAAAAACCTGAATATAATGTGTAAATTTCAGTCTTTACTACTTCTTTGCAGACTGCATTTAGATAAAAATTAGATGATTTTTTTTTTCAGCTTTGCCTTAACCACAAAGTCTTGTGAGATCAAAAATAAAATCCCTAACCTTCATTCTGTCTTCTCTAGTGGTGCCAAAGTGACCTTGTTAAAATGCAAATGCATGCAGTCCACCTTGGGATTAAAATTCTTTACCATATCCCTAAAGTCAGGGAAATAAAGACCTGATTCTAGAGAGTTTCCAAACTTTTCTTATGGGACCCTGCTTTCTTGTCCCTTCCCACACAGCAATCTCTGATTCAACCAGACTGACCCATTTGTAGAACTCAAATTCATATCACTCTTACTTCTGTACCTTTGCACAGTTTTGTGTCTTCTGATGAGCCCTCTACCTGCCCTTCTGTCTTCTTTACCTCCTCAGTTCCTTTATGTCTCAGTTAAAGCAATGGCTCTTTTTAGTGAGGCCTTCTTTCACCCAAGCATAATTAATAAGCCCATTCTATACTGTTATGACACTTAATATTTATAACACTTAATATACTGTTATGACACTTATATTTATAACACTTAGTATACTGTTATTTATAACACTTAATATACTGTTCTATACTGTTATGACACTTAATATTTATAAGTTTGTATACTTAACATGTTGTATTGCAATTATTTATGTGCCTTTAGATGGTGAACTTGTTGAAGGCAGGGATAGTTTTTATTCATCCTTATTCCTAATGCCTAGTACATTGTCTCTGAATAGTAAATGCTCAATAAAAGTTGAATAAAGAAAAAGTCAACAAAAAATTTTTCTTCCAACTTCTTACCTTCCACCTCTATCCTCTATGTACCTCTACAGTGTTCAAGTGAAAGACATTCTAATATTTTTAGTTGTTTTACATAACTTTTTTTTGTTTGCCTAGCTCTAATGAAATATATCAGTTGAAATTCTCTATTTTCTTTCCTCCATTAGCTCTACATATATTTGTTGGAATTTGTTTAAAGAATTTGATTTTTAACCATTTCTTTTATATGAAGTAAAGGAATTCATCTTTTAATTAGACCATTGGATTATAAACTATGTGTCAGATATGTTTCAAACATTATGCTTGAGTTCTTAAATTAATATTCCAGTCAACGACTAGATTATGACTGTGAGTACCTTAGCTTTTATTAAGAAAATATCTTCTCTAAAGAATAGATTGGGCTTCATTCTTTCAACCCAACTGCCTTTGATTCCTGCTGGTTCCTTTTAAATTAAACTGAATTAATGGTAGAGTGAGTTTCTAAAAAATTGCCTGATGATTATAGCAACCAATTGTGCTTTCTTAGCCACCAAGAATTTCATGTAAGTCAGGAGATCCATCTCATTCTTCTTTTAGCCCTCAGTTTCCATTTTGTGACAACTAGCCTGTTTAGGCATTTGTGGTCATTGTTAATCTTAGAGCTGCAGTTTTCAAATTTTAGTGGCTGTGAGATTGTTAGAAACGCAAGTTTGTTTATTTTGATTTACTGATTCATGATCTTTTCAAAATTGTAAAGTTCAAGACCCATTGGTTAAGAAAAGGGATTGCAAATATTTTCTGTAAAGGGCCAAATATTTCTGACTTTGGAGACCATGTAGTATCTGTCACAGCTATTCATCTCTATAACCATAGCAGAAAAGCTGTCATAGACAGTATATGAACAAAGGAATAGCTGTGTTTCAGTAAAAATTTATTGTATTTACAAAAATATTTCCTAGGAGATATGATAATATGGCTACATAATGGGTTGTCACTAATATAAAAGCTGTGTATATTTTTTCAAATAAACTTTTGGAAAGTTTTATTTAAAAAAAATAGGGGGACCATATTTGGCAGAACCCCACAATACTTGAAAGAAAGTATTTTAAGGATACTGTATCATGTAATAAATGAACATTATTGGGCATTGTTATTAATGTTACCTGAGTTATATGTCATTTACTTTCCACATGAATTTGTTTAAGTCAGGCTTATCACAAGCTGAAAAACTGAAATAATCACAGTTCTTAAGTTTTGTTTCAGATATTGCTTGAAATAAGGGATTTCAGTTTTTTCTTTATTATCTAAAACTAAAATTATTTGTATTGCCAAGAGTTAATTTTCAATTCTGAATAGTAACTTGGCTTTGTGATGAAAAGGATGTTGTACATTCTAAGGCTCCCAAGTGGAAAAACAAATGGCTGCTGGTTTTCCATTGTGTTCCTTTTGTTTCATATCTAGAGCATTGTTTCTCAAATTGTGAGGTTTGACTCCCTGGAGAGACTGATTTCATCCAGAAAAAGCTGAGACTGATCTAGGGAAAACGGAAACAGGAATATTGTATTTTTCCTTTGAATTGCCTTCATTCAGGTCCAGGCAAAAGCAAAGTCATGTATTGTGTTTGGAACAGCATGTGGTCATTCCACTTTTAAATAGTCTAAAGAGAAATAAGTCAAAATAAAATAAAATAAAAGGCTTTCCTTTCCACCTGTTAATATGTACTATAAAATGTTTCTATTCAATTCAAAATAAAAGGGTGGAGAAAAACTAGATCAACAGACTTCTAGAAAAAAACTTATTATCCAGGGATTTTAGGCATTTTTTTTTCCAGCTTTTTAGAAGAATGCAGTGGACCCATCCTGATCTCACCTATCATCATTCCTCCATATTCTCTACCCTTGTGCCCAAATACATAAAGGGAAAAAATGTTGAGTGTGATTAACCTGTTTTCCAGGGAATATAATCTAAAAATGACTGTAACTACTCTGAAAGTCTAATATTAGTCATAAAAAATGAAAGTCACACTGAAAAGTGTTCCAAGTTGGTATTATAATAGCTGTCATTGGTGTTTTAAATGTAGAACTGCAAGCTTACCTTCCTTTGTGGTGTTCTTTTGCAAATATAGGGAAAGCAACCTGACTGCTTCCTCTGAATCTACATAATAAAGGTAGACACATTTGTGAACTGAAAGGGTGATATTTCTTCTGGAAGGCTCTGCTGATAAGCACAGAGTTTTATTCCTTTCCTTGAAGTGTTCCAACGCCTAGGTTGTTCTTGTTATGCCCACAGGAGAGCTTGTCCACAAAGGGATATGGATAATGTGAAAGACTGTTTGTTGTGATCATTTCCCCTCTTTGAGAATGTGACATGTAGATAATGAGACTCTATTATTATAGTATATATATTTTTCATGTGTTCATTAATATTTGTTGACTGTGTACCTGAGTTCATAGCTTTAATGTGTACCTAAATGTGTAGTTCCTACAGAATTGTAGCTTTTCAAGTTATTAGTTCTAAACTAAAACATTGACTCTTTACTAAATAGATTGCTTTGTTGTATCAACCAGATAATATGTGTATTTTGTCTGATTTCCAAAGAAAAGTTCTTTGGGGAAAATAATTTAAAATATTTAATGTTCCTTGCCAAGAAATTTAAAAAAAAATAAGTCTTCCATTATGGAAATATTGCAAATTCCTGCCTTTTCTTCTCAGTCTCAACTCTAATTTTCTTTTTTAAAAGAAGCTGACTTGCCTGAAATTTATCAAAAATTCCTAAAAACATGCAAGAGTTTGCACCACTTTTTTATACAATAGTCCATTGATTATCTCAAAGAATTTACACTAAACTTATGTAACCACTTTGCCTTTGTTTGCTCTGTGAAGTGTAACAAAAAATATTTTAGGACTCTTTAGACTTCAGTGGGTCTGTGTCTTGCTAGAGCTTTGTTACTTTTTTTTGTTCAATCACTTTTTTAAAGATTTCTTGACTTCCTTTCAATTTTTATCACCATCACTAAGAGTCAACTTTGTTGTTGATACCTTTGTAAAGCAAGTAGTAAGGCATTTACCATTGCATGGGATTTAGTGGGTATGATGACCAGGGTAGAAAGCATAAATCCTGAGCTGAGAATCAGATACTATGAAGTCACTTGGCCTTCATAAGATGACTTACTTCTATGTACTGATGATTCTGATTTGTGCATCAGAAAACTGACAAGTGTTTATATATCTTGTATTCAGGATATATAATGTAGGCAAGACACAGCCAAGATGCTGTTACAGACCACTCTGCTTAGACTCCATTTTGCATATTTTTGAAAAATCAAACACATTTCTTTTTTTAGTCTCTCTCAGTTAAAATCCTAAAGTCTTTCTCTTTGGGATATTAATGCCACCAACCCCAGTACCATAGTATGGTTTCTCCCATGAACATTATAGCACGGGGAGCTTGATAGTCCTTTCCCTATATATATCACTGAGACCAGCTGGTGTTCATTTGTTCAGCAAATATTTGAATGCCTAAATCAATAAATATCTGAGGCACCATTCAGGTACTAGACATACAATAATGGACCAAACAGACCTCTGTGCCCTCATGGAATTTATATTCTGGTAGAGGAAATGTAAGACAATCTGTTTTTGTTATAAATAACACTTTTAGCTCTATTTTTTAGCAAAAAAAAAAAATATTAGATTACTTTTTTAGCCCATGTTTATTCATTTCCAGAAAACACTTTCAGACCTATTTAATATTATTTTGCTCTGGTCATTCCTTTGTTTATTTTAAGTCCTTTAACTCTAACAAAAGGAACCTCCTTTCCTTATATTTTGACTTAATTTAATTTTCTTCTTTTTCTGCATCCTTTCCACCTAAGATAGGGTTTAGCAGAAAAAGAATTGATTAGAGATGGCAAATTTAATAAAAAGAAACAAGGAAAAGAGAAAAGAATTGAAGAGTAGTGCTCAGCTCATAGACTGGGCAGAATGGAATTCAAGCTCACTCTAAGGAAACTAGCTACAACTAAGACCCTGATACAGGAACAATTTACTTGGGGACATTATAAAAAGGGATTTTTAGTGAGAACAAATCTTGGATGGAAGGAACCCAGGATCTTAACCTGAAATTAGATAGTTGGATGATCTTCTGGTTAAGGGCTTAAGGTTGGTTGCTTATTCTGCTTCTGACAACTTGACTGCTCTGCAATAGCCAGATCAGCCACAGGGAGAATTAAATTGCCCCCCACACACACACACTTCTTGCCACCATTTTTTTTTTTATTACAAAGCCTAATAATCAAATACTGAATAACTAGAGAAAAGTCTGATTGACATCCACAGAGTAGATTATTGATCTACGTGTGTAAGACCTTTTTCTGTATGGAGGGCTTTTGGTTTGCATTTATATGCAACAATATTTTTATATTATAGGATCATTTTGGAGAATTCACATACTTCTTTTCCAGACTCCTAATCTCCAGTTCTTCAGTTTACAAAATTTCTATCTGGTTATACTGTAAGCTGTATCTCTTGAATCAATGTGACTTCTTATATCATACCACCTTTCTCGCAACAATGTAGAAAAGACATAATGATTGAAATTCAGCCCACTAGTATAACCTCTGAGTTATAATCCTACTGCAGTTCACACTTGGCTGGGCCACCTACACTAGGCTATAATTATTTCCTCTTCAGTCATTTGGTCCGAGGGAACTCTCCATGAAGCCATAGGTGTGTTTTAAGGAAAAGATGGTAATAAGTCTTAAAGACATAGGTAGCATGTCTTTAAGATCTGCTTAGCTACTTGCAGATGGAATGCTATTGTATATATCTGGCATCATGAATGAGCAGGTAAGTTCGATAATACCTTGTCCATGAGAGGTAGCTTGAGTTGATCTCTAGATGTTTTATTATTGTGTTCAGTTTCTATCAGAAACTAGTAGCAAAACCAAGATGAGAAGACTCTTTTACTTATGTAGGGTTAATCTCATTTGCATTATATCATTCTATGGCATTTAGGGTACATGTCTATGGCTTTATATTTATGTCCTCAATATGATGGACCATTATAATGTCTTGTGAAATGAGCTCTGACAGTAATATTGAGACACAGAGCTGAAGAGCTGTTGTCATCCTAAGGCAGTGCCTCTCAAACTTTGGTGTGCATCAGCATCAACTGAAGGGCTTATTAAAAAACAGATCTCTGGCCCTACCTCAGACTTCTTAAATCAGTATGTCTGGAATGGGAAGGAGAATTTGCATTTCTAACAAATTCCTAAGGGTGCTGATGCTGTTGATTGAGGACCACTCTTTGGTAATCACTTTCTAGGGCAAGCTGGCCAAGATGTGCCACTGTCCTTGCTGGTGAAAGCAAATTACTTTCAGAGAAAAGAGCATTGGTCACGTTAGAACTGCATACAAGGTGGAGGGCTATACTGATTTGTCTACAGTAGAGAGACCACATCTAGAAAAGCACTTTCACCATTTGATTACTATTGCTTCAGACAATTTGTTAACAATATATCCACTTGCTCTAGAGTATTAAAATGGGCAGGTGAATATGTTTTTATGGTGTCACTATTTTGGAAAATCTGCTTGATCTGCAATATTGTTTTTGATTTTCTGTCTTATGGTCAGGGGAACCTCTAATGGTTTTTGTTTGACCCCTCCTGCCATAGTAACATCCAGAAGACCAATATGGTGATTATGTTTTTTGCTAAAGACAACTATTTAAGGTATACATATTTAGACTTGAGAAATTAAAGTGAGTTGGATTGGGAGTGTCCCACTCAGCCCCCATCAAAAGCCCACTTATCATCTGAATATTTCAAAAGCCCTTTGTCTGATGGCTAGCACATTGAATCTAGAATCTGAGAAATAAAGCCTATCAGTATATATTAACCCCATCTAAAAGTGTTTTTTTTTCCTTCCTTAATATAGAACCCTCTGAAATCAATCTCAACAGTGTCTTACCACTAATAAATACATAAGCCTTTTTTCCATATTTGATTTTGACTTGACCCTCCTAGGGCATGCTGGGGTGGAACTCTAGATATTGGGTGAGACTTTGAAGGGAAATATGGAGCATGAAGCTATTTTCTTCTTACAGAGTAAGTCTTTCCAATGAGGAGGATCTGTCTTGAGGATTGTGGGTTCACAGTACTGTGTAAATATAATACTCTGAATTTCATCACACATCCTTACTTCAGAACTCGGTCCCACTGCTTCTGAACCATAGTATCACCAGATCTCTTATGAGTTGTGGGGTGCATTAAGTTTATATAATTGGCAACCTGCAGGATCAAACTGCATTTAGTTTTCAACTTCTTTAGTCTTGGATCCTCTGAGTACTTATTTTTACTCCACACCTTGACTAACGTGGTGGCAGGCAGTCATTTGACCTCCCCATAGTGTTGCTTTCACTGGGTTCTAAAATGTACTTAGAATCTAAGAGATTAAAAGGATAACTCAATTTACTGTTTTGCTCTAAATATTAATGGCTGATTACTGATTTTAGCCCTATGTTAGGGCAGAAATACAGTCCTAAAATTCCCCCATTTTGCTGAAGTCACTGACATACCATGTTTTGTGCAACCTCCACACTAATCAGTCTTCTTGACTACAGATAACAGACATGAATTCTGGCTAATTTAAACAGAAAGTGAACAGACATACAACAGCTTTTAAAATTCACAGGGAGGCTGGACAACCAGATTCACAATATGTGGAGGGTCAGAGGAACCAAAACATACACTATCATATTGGTTTGTCACCAAGGCCAATGCTGTTAGACACTTTCTGAATCATTGTCACTAGATACTTATTTTGGCATTGTAGGGAGTATTGATCCCTCTCCAGATGACTCAAATAATATGTTGTACCTGTTCTTTACCCAATGATCTCCCCAAGAATCTCAATACCTGGAGCATCTAAATGGCTAAGTCTATATTGTTGCCAATTGCATCCCTAGGTTCCTCCTTAGCTTCTATAGCATCTCCCCTGCTTTGGAATTCCCCCAAAATAGGATTGCTGGGCAGATGGAAATGATAAGTGTAAACTCTAGAGATCAAAGTAAGACAGAGTTACCTACCTGAGAGAAAATGTCATTATTATCTATAGTTGATTTGAAATTTAGCTCTAGTCTGTTACTGTCTTCATAAGCTCTTGAGTCATTGGTGTCCTTAGAGATCATCCATTAGTTTGTGGCTCTCATTTTACTGATAGATACTCTGAGACTCTGATACAGAAACTTTCTATCAGTGGAGGCACAGGTAGTTAAAGAGTACCTAGAACTCAGTTAAGATTAAATACTAGCATTATTTCCAGAAAAAGATTATATAAAATGCTTCATGTATTTTGGTTCTCATTATCCATTTATCTTTATGTTTAGCTTAGGCTATTTTTCAGAATGGAGATATGAATTGCCTTCTCATTTGCCTTCTTCCTCAACTTGGCCAGTACTAATAATATCATTTCTAGGGATTTCTGCCAGAGACTGATCATTTCCTTGGAGGAGTGTACCTTTTATTTCTCTGAGGATTAAAACTGTAATTAATAGTACTATTTTATTTATTATTAAATGGTAGAATCACAAAAGCAGTATTGATACTTTTTGTTGTGGTTAGTTATTGGATGAGTTGTTTTGAGAATGAAATACAAAACCAGGAATTCATAAGTGAGATCATGAAGGCACAAGATAAGTAAGAGAGTTGAATAAGATGTCTCATGAGGGCTGGGGTTGTGGCGCAGTGGTAGAGCACTTGACTAGCATGTGTAAGGCACTGGGTTTGATTCTCAGCACCACATATAAACAAAAAAATAAATAAACAAAGGTCCATCAATAACTAATAAAAATATTTTTAAAAAGATGTGTCACGAAGTGGGAAGAAAGGGAACAGACTGGATAGATCAGGAAGTTTTAATATTTGCTCAATTTATAAGTTTAATGCACTAACTATGCTAAATACTAGTGTAATAATCTGATGGATTTCAGAGTATAAAACTATATGGACATAAATATTGCAGTAAGTTGGGTTAGTAGTCTTTGCATCTAAAGGTTGGATTCTGAGAAGGGTACCTAGTATGTTTTGTGGATGAACATTGATTCCTGTTAAAATTTTTGCTTCAAAAGATTAGAGCAATATGTTCATCTAGTTTATGTTTTCAACTGATTGATACACTAAATTCAATAATAGGATGATTCAATATTTAAAATGTCATTGTTTGTTTCTAAATTATTTGCTCAAAATTACCTGCTTTAGGAGATATGTGCATTATCTGGAATGATGAACATAGTTTGAGGGGTTTTTTTGTTTTTGTTTTTTTGGTTTTTTTGAGAAAAAGGAAAAAGAAGGTTGCTTAGCAGAAGAAACATAGGGGACTCCTGTCCCAAGAGCTGTGATTCTGCCCATCAGCAGGATCAGGGTGCTTTTAAAGAGGTGGTTCAAAGGCTACTTTCCACGTGTTCTCTGTTGGAGTTGTAATTCACTTGTTATTTGGGAGATAAGTCTTTTCTGGGATCTTCTGGTGCCATCCCCAAAGTCTGGATTACTCCATTCCTATGTTGGGTAAGTGCTCAAGGACAGATAACTCCATCTAGGATTGGGAAGAAAGGTAATCCTGTTTCCCCTGGTATTAGGGAAGAGGAGTGTAGTTTGAGGTTTTAGAGTCTGATTTGTGACCTGTGAATTATTGTTTTTTCAAACTGGAGAGTTTCTTTCATGTAAAAGATTTCCAGTTCTCTTGATATCTTTTGTTCCCCTCATCCTTATTGGCATTTTTGCCTGTCCAATGCTTTGGGAAAGGGTGTTTCTCAGGGGAATTGGTTGGTGCTTAGTGTAAAAGTTCAAGAGAACATCCTCTGAAGTCATGTGAGCCCAGGTTCATATCCTATTTATGCTGCTTACTTCTTTTTTTTCTCAGCCTCAGGTACCTTGTCTGCAAGGTGGAGATAATAACATCTATCTCACAGGGTTGTTGTAAAAGTAAATGGTATATTAAAAAACGCAGTGCCTCACTTATGGTAAGTGCTGAATAAAGCAAAGCTCTGATTTGTTATCAGCATCTGTAGTCTTGCTAAAAGCAGTGCTGGACCATGAATAAGGATATCAAGATTCTAATCCAGAGTAGGTTTTGGAATTTCAGTAATAATTCCCAATAAAAAATTGGCTTCAGTTTTTTCACTTACAATCTGAGGATTTGGCTTATATCATGTTTTCAATCTATGGTCTCTGGAGGTGCTTTGAGGTCATTGGTAGTGAGGGGAACAGTGAGAGGTTTCTCTGCAGGAAGGGCTTCCTCCTCAGCCAAAGCAGCTGTGCTTTTATTTATTTAATAAGTCAGGCTTCTTTGTAACCTCTTATTTAAAGAAAATGTTTCTTGGCAAGATATACATGTACACATGGATACACACAGACACTCTGAAAATAATTGGTCCTAAAGGTCTTCTTGGGTTCCTTCCAAGAATTTTTTAAGTCTGTTAGTTTGCAACAAAACTTGGAAGTTAGTGACCCAACTGGGTCTGACACAAAGACATGTTTTGTTTGTCCCACACATGTTTTAAATGTGTAAATTAAAGTGCCCAAATCTAATCACACAAAAATTCAAGTTGTTTTCTTGTGAAAGCATGGATATATGAGACAATTCTGTGCCCATCTTTCCAAATAGCATCTTACTGGAGTTGAGTGGCAGATGCTACCCAAAACCCCCATTGTCTTATACCCCTTCGAATCTATCTGCCTGGCCTATGAAGGACTTTAAGTGTTCAATATCTGGTTTATCCTCTGCACAGTATGTGAACGTCGGCATTATTGGATTAACCAACATTAGCACTCCAGAGGAATTATGCAAGGGAAGTGGTTCCCATTTTTGTCCCATAAGAAAATTGTGTTAGTGTAGCAAAACTACACGTTTCTTTCATTTTGCCAGCCCTTGAACTAGAAAATTTAGTTCTTAAATGCTGAACATCAGTTTATCATGAGTATTGTAAAATGTCTTCTGAGTTGGAAATAAATACAGCATGTTTTAATTCTTTCTACCAAAGAATCTGATTATCAGATACTCAAAAAATTTAGGCACTAGACTTTTGGGGGACAGTAAATAAAGAAGTAAATGAAGTTGCCCATGCCTTCCTCCTCCACTTCAATCCCAAAGGAGAATACTTGCACAGTTGGGCATTCCTACCATCCCCAGGATTTAAAAAAATTGAGAAAAGCACTGTACTGTTTGCTCTTCAAGGACTTCTTGTTAGGTAGCAAAGGCTTGGGTCTCTGAATATCATTCGAATAAAAGAGATACAGAATACCAACTATAGAGGACAGGTAAAACTTCCATGGGTCCAATATCCTCCAAAGCTATTCTCTAATTGTGTGTGGGTTCTGTCTGAATGCACCCTTTAAATCAGATTTGTTTATTATAGTACTCTAATCATATTTAATATTTATTAATTTTTGCCCATCTTTAATTTACTAAGATGTATTGAAATTTCTTGTTATGATTATGAAATTGTCCATTTAAAAAATTTATATATAACAGCAGAATGCATTACAATTCTTATTACACATACAGACTACAATTTTTCATATCTCTGGTTGTATACAAAGTACATTCACACCAATTTATGTCTTCATACATGCACTTTAGATAATAATGATCATCACATTCCACCATCATTTCTAACCCCATGCTCCCTCCCTTCCCCTCCAACCCCTCTGCCCTATCTAGAGTTCGTCTGTTCCTCCTGTGCTCCCTCTCTCTATCCCACTATGAATCAGCCTCCTTATTATCAAAGAAAATATTTGGCATTTGTTTTTTTTTTTGGATTGGCTAACTTCACTTAGCATATCTTCTCTAACTCCATCCATATACCTACAAATGTCATGATTTTATTCTCTTTTATTGCTGAATAATATTCCATTGGGTATATATGCTACATTTTTTAATCCATTTATCTATTGAAGGGCATCTAGGTTGATTCCACAGTTTAGCTATTGTGAATTGTGCTGCTATAAACATTGATGTGGCTGTGCCCCTGTAGAATGCTGTTTTTAAGCCCTTTGGAAACAGACCAAGGAGAGGGATAGCTGGGTCAAAAGGTGGTTCCATTCCCAATTTTCCAAGAAATCTCCATACTGCTTTTCATATTTACAATCCCACCAGCAGTGTATGAATGTACCTTTTTCCCCACATCCTCACCAACACTTATTGTTGTTTGTCTTCATAATAGCTGTCATTCTGACTGGAGTGAGATGAAATCTTAGAGTGGTTTTGATTTGCATTTCTCAAATTACTAGCAGTGATTAACATTTTCATGTATTTGTTGATTGATTGTATATCATCATCTGAGACGTGTCTATTCAGTTCCTTGGCCCATTTATTGATTGGGTTATTTGTTTTTTTTGGTGTTTGACTTTTTGAGTTCTTAACTGAAGAGATTAGTGCTCTATCTGATGTGTGAGGGGTAAAAATTTGCTCCCAAGATGTAGGCTCTCTGTTCACCTCACAGATTATTTCTTTTGCTGAGAAGAAACTTTTTAGTTTGATTCCATCCCATTTATTGATTCTTGACTTTAATTCTTCTACCAAAGGAGTCTTATTAAGGAAGTTGGGGCCTACTCCCACTTGATGGAGATTGGGGCCTACTTTTTCTGCTATTAGATTGCAGGGTCTCTTGTTTTATTCCTAAGTCCTTGATCCATGTTGAGTTGAGTTTTGTGCATGGTGAGAGATAGGGGTTTAATTTCATTATGTTGCATATGGATTTCTAGTTTTCCCAGCACCATTTGTTGAATAGACTATCTTTTCTCCAATCCATGTTTTTGGCACCTTTGTCTAATATAAGATAATTGTAATTTTGTGGGTTAGTCTCTGTGTCCTCAATTCTGTACCATTGGTCTACCAGTCTGTTTTGATGCTGTAAATACCATGCTGTCTTTGTTACTATTGCTCTGTAGTATAGTTCAAGGTCTGGTATAGCAATGCCACCTGCTTCACTCTTCCTGCTAAGGATTGCTTTAGCTATTCTGGGTCTCTTATTTTTCCAGATGAATTTCATGATTGCTTTTTCTATTTCTATGAGGAATGTCATTGGGATTTTAATTGGAATTGCATTAAGTCTGTATAGTGCTTTTTGAAGTATAGACATTTTGATAATATTAATTTTGCCTATCAAGAGCAAGGTAGATCTTTCCATCTTCTAAGGTCTTCTTTGACTTCTTTCTTTAGGGTTCTGTAATTTTCATTATATAGCTCTTTCACCTCTTTTGTTAAGTTGATTCTCAAGTATTTTTTTTTTTTGAGACTATTGTAAATGGGGTAGTTTTTGTCATTTCCCTTTCAGAGGATTTATCACTGATATACAGAAATGCCTTTGATTTATGGGTGTTGATTTTATATCCTTTTTTTTTCTTTTTGCTGAATTCATTTAATAGTTCTAGAAGTTTTCTGGTGGAACTTTTAGGGTCTTCTAGGTATAGAATCATATCATTAGCAAATAGTGCCAATTTGAATTCTTCTTTTCCTATTTGTATCCCTTTAATTTCTTTCATCTAATTGCTCTGGCCAATGTTTCAAGAACTATGTTAAATAGAAGTTGTGAAAGAGGGCATCCCTGTCTGGTTCTAGTTTTTAGAGGGAATGCCTTCAGTTTTTCTCCATTTAGAATGATGCTGGCCTGGGGCTTAGCATAGATAGCCTTTATGATGTTGAGATATGTTCCTGTTATCTCTAGTTTTTCTAGTGTTTTGAACATAAAACAGTTCTGTATTTTGTCAGATGCTTTTTCTGTGTCTATTGAGATGATCATATGATTCTTATCTTTAAGTATATTGATGTGATGAATTACATTTATTGATTTCTGTATGTTGAACCAACCTTGCATCCCTGGGATGAATCCTACTTGGTCGTGATATGCAATCTTTTTGATATGGTTTTGAATTTGATTTGCCAGAATTTTATTGAGAATTTTTGCACCTATGTACATTAAAGATATTGGTCTGAAGTTTTCTTTTTTTGATGTGTCTTTGCCTTTGTTTTGGAATCAGGGTAATATTGACCTCATAGAATGAGTTTGGAAGTGCTGCCTCTTTTTCTTTTTCCTGAAATAAATTGAAGAGTATTGGTATTAGTTCTTCTTTAAAGGTCTTGTAGAACTCGACTGTGTATTTTCTTGGTTGGTAGACTTTTGATGGCATCTTCTATTTTGTCACTTGAAATTGATCTTTTTAAATTATGTATATCATCCTGATTTAATTTGGGCAAATTATATGACACTAGAAATTTGTGAATGCCTTCGATAGTTTCTATTTTATTGGAGTACAAGTTTTCAAAATAATGTCTAGTTATCTTCTGTATTTCTGTAGTGTTTGCTATGATATTTCCTTTTTCATCATATATGTTAGTAATTTGAGTTTTCTCTCTCCTCTTCATTAACATGGCTAAGGGTCTGTCAATCTTATTTTTTTAAAGAACCAACTTTTTGTTCTGTCATTTTTTTCAGTTGTTTCTTTTGTTTCAATTTCATTGATTTCAGCTCTGATTGTAATTATTTCCTGTCTTCCACTGCTTTTGATGTTGATTTGTTCTTCTTTTTCTAGGGCTTTGAGATGTAATATTAAGTCATTTACTTGTGGACTTTTTCTTCTTTTAAGGAATGAACTCCATGCAGTGAACTTTCCTCTTAGAACTGCTTTCATAGTGTCCCAGAGATTTTGATATGTTGTACATGAGTTCTCATTCATTTCTAAAAAATTTTTAATCACCTCCTTGATGTCTTCTGCAACCCATTGTTTATTCAGTAGCATATTATTTAGTCTCCAGGTGTTGGAGTGGATTTTATTTCTTATTTTATCGTTGATTTCTAATTTCATTCCATTATGATCTGATAGAATGCAGGGTAGTATCTCTACTTTTTTATATTTCCTAAGAGTTGCTTTGTGGCATAGTATATGGTCTATTTTAGAGAAGGATCCATGTGCTACTGAGAAGAAAGTGTATTCTCTCATTGAAGGATAAAATATTCCTTATATATGTCAATTAAGTCTAAGTTATTGATTGTATTATTGAGTTCTGTGGTTTCTTTGTTCAGCTTTTGTTTGGGAGATCTATCTAGTGATGAAAGAGGTGTGTTAAAGTCACCCAAAATTATTGTGTTGTGGTCTGTTTGACTCTTGAACTTGAGAAGAGTTTGATGAACGTAGATGCTCCATTGTTTGGGGCATATATATTTATAATTGTTAAGTCTTGTTGGTGTATGTTTCCCTTGAGTAGTATATAGTGTCCTTCTTTATCCTTTTTGATTGACTTTAGTTTGAAGTCTACTTTATTTGATATGAAGATGGAAACCCCTGCTTGCTTCCCAACCCTTCACCTTTAGTCCGTGGATGTCTTTTCCTATGAGATGAGTCTCTGGGAGGCAGCATATTGTTGGGCCTTTTTTTATTATTATTATTCAATCTGTTAGTCTATGTCTTTTGATTGGTGAGTTTAAGTCATTAACATTCAGGGTTATTATTGAGATATGATTTGTATACTAGCCATATTTGTTTATTTTTGGTATTCAACATGACTGTTTCTCCTCTAATTACTGTAATACCTCTTTCTGATGATTTTCATCATGTTTTTCATTTCCTCTTCTTGGAATTTTTTTTTAAAGAGAGAGAGAATTTTAATATTTATTTTTCAGTTTTCGGCGGACACAACATCTTTGTTTGTATGTGGTGCTGAGGATCCAACCTGGGCCGCACACATTCCAGGCGAGCGCGCTACCGCTTGAGCCACATCCCCAGCCCTTCTTGGAATATTTTGCTGAGGATGTTCTGTAGTGCAGGCTTTCTGGTTGTAAATTCCTTTAACTTTTGTTTATCATGGAAGGTTCTTATTTCATCATCAAATCTAAAGCTTAGTTTTGCTGGATATAAGATTCTTGGTTGGCATCCATTTTCTTTCAGAGCTTGGTATATGTTATTCCACAATCTCCTGGCTTTGAGAGTCTGGGTTGAAAAACCTGCTAAGATACGAATTGGTCTCCTATATATCATCTGATTCCTCTCTCTTGTGACTCCACAGATTCTATCCTTATCCTTTATGCTAGGCATTTTCATTATAATGTGCCTTGGTGTAGATCTGTTGTAATTTTGTACATTTGGTGTCCTTTAAGCCTCCTCTGCTTGGCTTTCCAATTCGTTCTTCATGCTTGGTAAATTTTCTGATATTATCTCATTGAAGAGATTGCACATTCCTTTGGTTTGAAACTCTTTGCCTTCCTCTATCCCAATAACTCTTAGATTTGGTCTTTTGATGCTGTCCCATAATTCTTGGATGTTCTGTTCATGGTTTCTTACTATCTTCACTGTGTGATCAACTTTATTTTCCAGATAGTCTACTTTGTCTTCATTATCTGATGTTCTTTCTTCCAAATGATCTAGTCTGTTGGTTATGCTTTCTATTGAGTTTTTTATTTGATTTACTTTATCCTTCATATCAAGAATTTCTGACTGTTTTTTTTTCAGAGTCTGTCTCTTTTTTTATATTTATTATTTAGTTTTAGGTTGGCACAATATCTTTATTTTATATTTATGTGGTACTGTGAATCGAACCCAGTGCCTTATGCATACTAGGTGAGCACTCTACCCATGGAGCTACAACCCCAGCCCCCTCTCTTTTGCTACCTATATTTGTTCTCTTATCTCTTTGTTGGAGTGATCAATTTTTGCCTGTATTTGCTCATTTAGGTCATTCTTTAAATCAGAGATTATTTTAATTGTAAACCTTCTGAACTCCATCTCTGACATTTCATCAATTTCGATGTCCATGGATTCTGTTATTATAGTATCCTGGTTTGTTTGGGGCACTTTCCTCTCTCGTTTTTTCATGTTATCTATGTGTCTTATCTTCTTGCAGTGTGGATCTGAGATATTACAGTTTCTTCCCTGTATTCTTGTAGTACCCGTGCAGATTGTCTGTACCTCACCTTGATGTTGGGCTTCCAGACCTTGTCAGTGTCCCTCAGTGTATGCTACTGCATCTAAGGTTGGTGGCAGCAATAGCAGAGGTAACTTAAGATAATAGTTAAGGTGCCTCAACATAGAAGCAATGTCTTACCGAGATGGGGCTGCAAGAATGGGCCTCATACTTCCTTTGGGATACCTGCTCTGAGATGTAACTGTTTGTAGGCCCTGTCTGTTGTCAAGAAATTAGGGGCTGACTGTGTGGGCAAGGCTATGGTGATATCAGACTGCAGTGTCCCAAGGTGGAAGTGGATTAGGCTTAGGCTCCCAGGTGGGAGGATAGGCAAACTCGGACCTACCCTGGACCTGGGTCCTGTGCAAGTCAGTGTGGACGGATCTAGGCCAGGCCTGACTTCCACTGTAGTCTGTTGGTGGGTAGAGGTGGTATTGTTCCGGAAGCTCGGCTCTGACGGGTACCTGCCAGTGGAGGGGTATACTGTGAGCCTGGGCCCTGCACAGGCTGGTGTGGGTGGATCTGGGCCGCAGGGCTTGACCTCCCATGGTAGACTGCTGGTCAGAAGGGGCAGTCCTGTGCCAAAGGCTAGGCTCTGTCAGGTGTCTGCCTCATGGAGGGAGGAGTGAACCAGGCCTACTGTGAGCCTGGGTCCTGCACAGGCTGGTGTGGGTGGTTTTGGCCGAAATTGTCCATTTCTCCTTATAGTTTTGTCAGTTTTTTACTTTATATATTTTAAGGTAATTTATTAGGTCTATCTAGTGCTCAGCAATGCATTTTAAAGTGTATTGTTGCAGTTTTTCTAGAATCTGAATGTTTTTTATGTCAGGAGTTATTATGCTGACCATCCTGATGAAAGTATCAGTCCCCATTCCTTCTTTATGTCTTCCAGAAATGTTTCAAAGTTTATAGTAATTAATAAGAATTTTCCCTGTTTATTTTTTTCTTATATAATGATGGATTTCAGGGGTTTTTTTAAACCTTTTCATCTTTTTTCAGTGGCATTTGGAGAGGAAGTAAATGCTAGTAATAGGCTCAGTGTGATTCCTCTTGAATCAGGATTTTCATCTTCTCTTACCATCCGTTCTTTCTGTGTAATGTCAATCAATTCTTTCAGTGTCCATTTTTATACTGATGATTTTCAAATCCATATCCTTGACCTAAAGTCTCTGACCATCATAGCTCTATTTATTTAACTGTCTACTAGTAGATATTCACACTCAAATGTCCTTTGAGTACTTCAGACTATCTATCAATAGGTAAATACATAAACAAATGATGATATAACCATATAATGGAATACTACTCATCAATTAAAATAAATAAACTTCTAATACATGAAACAACATGAATGAATCTCAAAATAATGATTCTGGGTGAAAGAAGCCAACAACAAAAAGAAAACATGTGATTCCACTTATGTAAAATTATAGAAAATACCACTCTGTAGTAACAGAAAGCACATCAGTTGTTGCCAGAGTGAGAAATTACTGGGGAGGGAAAAAGAGAAAGGAAGGTTCAGGAGGTAGAAGAAGGGAATAATTACAAAGTGGTAGAAGGAAACTATTGATAGTGATGATTATATTTATTACCTTGATTGTGGTAATGGTTTCAAAACTTATCCAGTTGTACACTTTATACAATGATATTCAGTTTATCATATGTCAACTAATTATATCTGAATAAAGCTGGGAAAAAACCCTCAACACTAAAAAGCTTTTTGATAGAAAAGGAAGAGTCTTTGCACACCCTGCTCCATACTTATCCCAGTCCTGCTCCCTAGAGGCAGACGTTTTGAACTCTTCTAGAAGTTGTTCTGGTGTGTAAGCCATATTTAGACTGATATGTTTATTATGCTATTTATTGATTCATCAATTTAGAACTTCAAGCAGTAGGTCTTTGTTCTTTCCTGTTATGGTAGTTGATAATTCACTTTTCTTTTCCACCATTTTTATTTCTCTTCCCAATTTTCTAAGACAATTTTTAACTAAATCAGTAGTCAGTATATCATTAAGTATACCAAATATTGTGCGTGGCTGAGTTAAGTAGTATACTTGCATTACATTTATTTCTTTAATACCTCCTCCTCCTAAGTTAATGCAGTAATTGTATTTATCCCTATTTGCTTTGCTTTATGTACCTACTGCTGACATTTTCCAGATGTCTTAACAGAATTGTCAATCATCTAGAGACAATTTTTTCAGGGGCTCTAAATATCATATAATCTCTCAATTCCAGTACCCATTTCCAACCCCTGGAGATCTTTTTCCTTCAGCCATCTGTCCTCCTATCAAATATGCTCTGATTGTTTTCTGGACTAGATTCATAGCTGTCCTACTGAGAATTCCTCTTGCCATTCTTTAAAACTAGATAAAATAATTCCTGAGTCTCATATTATTTTCCTTCTTGGTTTATTCATGTGTCTCTTCAGTGTGTTTCAAGAATACTACATTCTCTGGTTGCTTTCTAAAAAAAGGGGTACTTGAAAATAAAAATTTTTTTAAATTTTTTACAGTAAAAAATATCACTATTTTAACCTCCCCCAAATGTTTGGCTGGGTATAGGTTGAAAGTTACTCTTCTTCAAAATTTTAGAGTTATTTCTTCATTGCCTTTAGCTGTAATATTACCAAATGTTCAAAACTTATTTCATCCCTATGTCCTTTTTATTCCCCCTGGAAATAGTTATATTCTTCTCCTTATTTTGACCCTCTGAAATTTTTTATTGACATGCCTTGTCATTGCGTTCACTCATTGTTCTGGAAAACATTCATTTATTCAATAAATATTTATGTAGCAGACACTGTTATAGGCTCTAGAGATTTATCAGTGAGCAGAGGGCTAGGGAAATAAGTAGGTAGAGTGCTTGTCTAACATGCATCAAGCCCTGTGTTTACTTCCTAGCAACTCAAACAAAAATAGTGAAAAGAATAGACCAAATCCCTTCCCTCATAGAATTTACATTCCCAGTGGAAAAGGCAGAAATTAAGACATAAACTATTTAATACAAAGTTAGATGTTGGTAAGCGATTAAAAAAAGTACAAACCAGAGCAATGGGATAGAGAATGACTAGATAATTTTTAGGTAGGTTGGGTAGAAAATGCCTCTCTAAGATGACAGTTGAGCAGACTCAAATGGGGACAAAAACCATGTGACTATCTGGTGGAAGAATTGAAGGGCACAGCAAATGCAAAAATTCTGAGGGAGAAATATACATGAAATGAGAAGCAAAAGTCTTATTTGGTGACAGTGAAGTGAATAAGAGAAAGAATGGATAAAAAATGAAATTGGAGACATAGTCAGAGTTAGGGACCTTATAGGACTTGGTAAAGACTTTGGAATGTATATTGTCAAAATATTTGAATAAGGACAAACTTGAATTTTTAAGAATCACATTGGGGAATATGAATTGATATGAAAATCTACTATAAGATTAGCAGGAGTGGGAAGTAGTAAGACTTGTTAGGAGGGTTTTCAGTAGCCTAGGTGAAAGATACAGTGGCTTAGACTGGGTGGGCATAGTGAGAAATAGATTGAGAATATATTTTCAAGAGAGAGCCAGCAGGATTTGCTCATGGATTAGATATAGGATGAAAGAAGAGAGATGTAAAGAATGAATCAAGATTCTTGGTCTGAGCATTTACTGAGGTGGGGTGGGTAGACTGAGCATTTACTGAGGTGGGGTAGACTGAGAGTGATTGTGGCTTAAGTCTGCAATGGATTGTATTGTTTCTTAGATATAGGGTTTGAGATGCCTGTTCTGCAATTGTTCAGAAAGCAGATGTTCACTCAAGTCTAGACTTCACAGGAGAGAATGGGGCCAGCAAGTTTCCCCTGAGGAGTGAGTATAGCTTGAGAGCATTTCAGCATTTATAGCTGAAGCATTTCAATATTTAGAATCAGCAAGGGGAAAGGATCAGACAAAGAAACAGCCAGTTATTAAAATAGTCAGAAATTCAAGACAGTTAATATCCTAGAAGACAAATGAACAAAGTGCCTCAGAAATAGAATACAATCCACTGTGTCAATTGTTGAGTAGAATTTAGCTTTGGACTTGACAATGTGGAGTTTATTGGTGACTTCCACAAGCAGTTTCAATGGAATAATCCATGTCTTCTTAAAAAATGTATAATTGAATAAAATAATAGCATCCATTTTGTATGAAGGGATCCTACATCTAACAGACTAAACATACTGATGTTCTCAAAATTTAATTGTATTGAGAGGGAGATTTAAAAATTCTTTTGGAGTGTAAGTAGAAAATATATGCTTTAAACAATAAATGAACTATTTGTGATGGAAATGTTTCTAATCTTATTTTTCTATTTTTCTTTTTAGCATTTTCTTCCTCTTGCAAATCTGGAATGTTCACCAAATGTTGAAACTTTCCTTTGCAAAGCTTTTGTACCAACCTGCACAGACCAAATTCATGTGGTTCCACCTTGTCGAAAATTTTGTGAGAAAGTATATTCTGATTGTAAAAAATTAATTGACACTTTTGGAATCAGATGGCCTGAGGAACTTGAATGTGACAGGTAAATTATGTTTTTCACTAACAGCTAATGTTACTTTAATGTTACTAGCTCTGCACAGTGTTAATAAAAGGCTTTCATTATTTAATTCAACAAGTGTTTATTGCACTGTTAATATTCACCAGGCACAATGGTGGTAAACATTGCATACATGTGGTTAGCAATAAACAGACTTGGTTCTTGCTTGCAGGAGACCTAGAGTAAGGTGGAATGGACAGAAAATAATCAAATAATTATGCCCATAAGTGAAAAATTAAGTCTGTGATAATAGAACAAAGAAGATATGCATAGTTTTTTGAGAATGTATAGTGGTACCTTTGGCCTAAACTAGGGGATAGGAAAGGAGATGACAGTTAAGATGAAGGTTAGACTGAGGTAATTGGACAATGAGAGGAGTAAAGAGCATTTGGACAATAGGAAGCTTGTTTAGAGACCTTGTGACAGGAGGGAACTTGGCATATTTGGGAATTATAAAATCAGATTGGCTGCAGTGATGAGAATAAGAAAGACTGGTACAAAATAAGGAAGGAGAGAGAAGCAGCAGTCAGACCATTCAGGACCCATCTTCCATGTTTTAATGCTGAGAGCAATGAGAAGGTCTCCATGTATTTTAAGTTAACAACGGGTGATAGGTGCCTGTTAGCTTCTGTGTAAAGCAGGGCACTTGTGTCATAGTCCCATGAGGATTGCTGACAGCTCTCCATAGCAGCTCATCTCCAGGAATCCAGGCTGCTCCATTCTGCAGTGCTAACAGTCATTCAGATGGGTGAGAAAGAAGATAGAAACACGCCTTTTCTTAACTGCCTCTGCCTGGAATTATTGTACATTTTTCATTTGCCTTGCTTCTGGCTAGACTTCAGTCATTTGGTTGTAACTGAACTAACAGGGAAGCTGGGAAATGTCAGAAAGAGAAAAAGGCATTGTCAGGTGTTGCCAGTCAAAAAAAAAAATCTTTTCACTAGATTAACTGTGGCAAGGGAAGTTTGCAGTGTATGAAAGGGTGAGTGAAAAGTAAAGCAGGACACATGGATATTCTTAGGAAATTTGGCTATAACGCAGAGGAAGAAAGTGTGGGAGCCAGAAGAGAATGGTCATGGAGGTTTTATTTTAATGGGAAAGAACTGACTACTGTAAGAACTGCTTGGAACAAGGAAAAGGCAACTATATTGAAGTAGAAGATATTGTGTACAGAAGTTTTCTGGGAAGGAGGTAGGATCCCAAGCACAGATACATTGTTGGTCGTGGATAGGTGTAGCTGCCATTGTAACCGCAAGAGGAAAAGATGGCTACAGATGTAGATGGAGTTGTATGTTTAGTAAGGATTGTTGCAAGAATCCTACCTGCTGGTTTCTATTTCCATTGTGAAGTAAAAAGAGTCAGGGTCCTCTGTGGAGGATCTGGGGGAAAAAGGATATTAGTTTGAGATAAGCGTAGAGAACAGCAGAGGGAGTAGATGGGAGAAGCTTTGTAACACTGCAGCTAAGTCAGGTGAATTTCTAGTGGATCTCATCTGGCCTGTTGAGACCTTCTCCAGCAGCATAGGTTGCTTGAGGCTAAGTACAGTAAAGTAGATAACTGGATTTATCTGTGGTTGGGGTTTTGTCAGATGGGTTCAGTGCAAAGACAAAGGAACAGTAAGAAAATGAAGGATAATTAGAAGGGTGTTACTGAAATGATGGTCCAGGAAAATCTAAATAGATAAGGAATGAACAGAAGAATTGAAAGAAGACCTGTATGAAGACAGGGTTGAGGAGAGTGAGTGAGGGTTTTTTTGTTTGTTGTTTGTTTTTTGTTTTTTTAAGGGCATAGTGGACATTTTTTAATATAAATGAGCTACAAAGATAGGAGCCTGTAGACCAAGGGCAGTATACTTCAGTTGACTTTTGGAGATAGGGTACATCTGTAGGCTGTGGAGGATTCCTTGTGACTGCAAGTATCCATAGATTATGGATAGACACTGAAGATGAAGAAGTTGGAGAGCTAAGAAGCCAGAGTGTCAGTGGGTTTCCCACGTGGATGGTCAAACTAAAAAGTAGTGACAGCAAAAGAAGAGGTGAAGAAACCAGCGAGTCATTAAGCACCCTTAAATTCAAAAATTTCTGTTGTCATGGATCTTACTACTGTGGATAAAACTGAAAGATGAAATGATTTATATTTATATTTGAAAATGATAAGGCCATTGGAGAAAACACTTTCTTTTTATGGAATTGCCTACTCAATTTCAAAACAGGAGAGTTGTTATAACTTACAGAAATTTACACTGGTGCCTATGCTGTTATTACCAACTCTTTGGGAGTTTGGATCTTCGTAGTTTGATTTTATTAAGAAACTGACATTTTTTTCTTATAATTAAACCAAACCAAATTTATCTCACATATGAGAATACTTAATACTTATGATTGAGAAGTATAATCCCCATTTTTAAAAATTGTATAAGTCCTTTGTTAAACTATATCCTACTTGTAGAAAGCAAACCCATAAACAACATCTTCTATAAAATGTTAATTGGGTCCACACATAAAAATAATTCTGGCGTGTTCTAGAGTAGAGAAATTTTATTTTCTTCATTTCTGTAAATAAAACTTTAAAGCTTTTGTGGCATCTAACTTTGAAGACATGAAGAAAGAGGGAGATTTCTGATTAAACCCCTAATTTTAGGGGCTGGAGTTGTGGCTCAGTGGTAGAGTACTCACCTAGTGTGTGTGAGGCACTGGGTTCGATTCTCAGCACCATATATAAATAAATTAATTAAATAAAGGTCCATTGACAACTAAAAAAGTATTTTTAAAAAAAACAAACCTAATTCTAGCCTGCTCAAAGGTTTCTAGCATAATGAAGGGTTTACCATAGTCAGCTTTGTGGCAAAAACATAATGACAGCTTCTACTCTTTAAGAAATAGCAGAACTCTGTGGTCATAGCACTCGTTAGGCTCTGGGTACTAGAGATACACAAGAGTCTTGGGATCTTACTGTTGTCTATTACACCGTTTTTCTTTCCCTTTTTTTCCTGTCCTTATTATAATAGTCCAACTTTTCCCCCCAGAATGTATACCTTCCTTGCCTTCATGAAAACACTTTATTGGTATGATTTATCACTCCTCACCCACTGTACTTTGCCAAATTCTTAAATTAATAAGTGCATTTCAATTGAAAATGATACTAAAGCACTTGTTAACAGGCAGTCTTCTAATGTGAAATAGTCTATTGTGTTAAGGTCAAAGTACTTTTCATTACTTATGCCTTCAGATTGGTGTTAGTATAATATTTTGGCAAAGTGAATTGTCTTTATTGGATGTAAAAATCTCAGGAATAGGCTGGGTGCAGTGGTACATGCCTGTAATCCCAGCTGCTCAGGAGGCTGAGGCAGGAGGATTGTGAGTTCAAAGCCAGCCTCAGCAAAAGTGAGGTGCTAAGCAACTGAGACCCTGTCTCTAAATAAAAATACAAAATAGGGCTGGGGATATGGCTCATTGGTCAAGTACCCCCAAGTTCAATCCCTAGTACCAAAAAATAAAAAGAAGTAAATCTCAGAAATATTCAGTCTGGGCATTTCTGTGATAGTGAATAAACATAATAAACACTGTTTGGCTTGCTCATTTGCAATAAGGGTCCATATTACAAAAATAGGATTTTTAGCACAATTAACTCATGAATGAATCTTATCAATTCACTGACCTTTGCACATTAGTCTTTATTTATTACTTTTGTTTCCTATTCTCCAGATATTAGGGATTTGGAATTTTAAATATTCTGTTGATATAGTGAAATCTCATGTATAAATGGGGGAAGGAAGCTGACTAGCTTTTTGGTAGTTTATTTCTAGACTGAAGTAACTATAGAACTTTTGTGGAACTCACACACTTTCGTAGATGCATGATCATTTTCCAAAACAATTGAATAATGTATGGTAAAGTTGCAGGTGCAATTTTTACACCCAAGGAAATCTATGGAAACTCTTGTACAAACACGTAGTCATCAGCCAAAATATCAATTATATAACCATTTCTCTTTGTAAAATAAAAAAGTCTAAAAATGCATTACAGAAGAATGATTAGCAATTTGTGATATACTTACACACTAGAATACTGCCATACAGTTGATAAAATGAATGTAGCTGACCTAAATCTGTCAACATGCATAAGTCTAAAAAATGTAGTGTTGAGCTTTAAAAGAGGAATTGCAGTGTGATATTCAGCATGTCATTTATGTGAAGTTCAAAACCTATGAAACAATACTGTATGAAGTTATTATTAGCAAAAGTATAGTATTTTAAAAAGCTTGAGGAAAATACAAATCAAATTTCTAGTAATGAATATTTCTGAGAAGGAGGAGAAGGAAATAAGACCTATGTAATCCTTTATTTTAAAGGATAGCAAAACTTACATTATTCTACAGTTTAATAAAGCTGGTAGATACGTGAATGTTCATTTTATGGAAATTACACCCATACATACACATGCACACACACACTTATTTGACATTATATCCTGGGATGCTCTACTACAGAGCTACAATGCTAGCCCTTTTTATTTTTTCTTTTGAGACAGGATCTCATTAGGCTTCTGAGACTTGCCTCAAACTTGAGATCCTCCTGCCTCAGCCTCCTGAATGAGTCACTGGGATTATAAGTGTGCACCACCTTGCTTGGCTTATGAGCATATATTTTTTTATTCTCCATTTTTATCTAAGGTATATTTAAATGCTTTCTCATTGAAAACTTCCACTACTTAGGGGCTGGGGATGTGGCTCAAGCGGTAGCGCACTCACCTGGCATGCGTGCGGCCCGGGTTCGATCCTCAGCACCACATACCAACAAAGATGTTGTGTCCACCGAGAACTAAAAAAAATAAATATTAAAAATTCTCTCTCTCTCTCTCTCTAACTCTCTCTTTAAAAAAAAAAAAAAAGAAAACTTCCACTACTTTTAACTACATACAAAATAATACTGGTGTGTACAAACTTGACCCAGTGATAAAGTTCTATACAAGACAGAAATATCCCTGTGTATCACTCAGGTCTGTCCATAAACAAGGGAGGCAGCCAAACCTAAATAAAACAGTGATATGAGGTAAGCTGGTCCTCAACTTAATTCTTATTGGTGTTCTTGCCCTTGTTTAAGAAGTTGAACTCTGCCCTGTCAATCCAGGGAAGAATTTCATTTCATTCATTTTAGTTATCCTCATCTTAGTCATATGATTGATCTGCTTTGCTTGCTAGCATTAGGAAACAGAAGTGGGGCTGGAGATATAGCTCAGTGGTAGAGATCTTGCCTAGCCCTGGATTGCACCCCATCAAAACACACACACATACACACACGAGTTTCCCCGGGACATTCATATAAGTAGGCAAGCCATAACTTTTTTGTCTGAAAACTACTAGTTGAGATCAATTCTTTTTTAAATATTTAACCTTAAAAGCAGAATTTATTTTTTTATATTTTTAAATTTTTTATTCTAAAATATATGACAGCAGAATGCATTACAATTCATATTACTTATGTAGAGCACATTTTTCACCTCTTTACTTGTATACAAAGTATATTCACATCATTCATATCTTTTTCATACATGTCTTTGGGTAGTGATGTCCATCTCATTCTATCTTTTTTTACCCCTTGCCCTCTCCCTCCTCCTTCTTCCCCTTTGTCCTATCTGCAGTTTGTCTAGTTTTCCCATGCTCTCCCTCCCACCCCACTATGAGTCAGCCTCCTTATATCAGAGAAAACATTCAGCATTTGGTTTTGGGGATTATCACTTAGCATTATCTTCTCCAACGACATCCATTTACCTGCAAATGCCATGATTTTTGCTGAGTGATATTCCATTGTGTATATATACTACATTTTCTTTATCCATTTATCTACTGAAGGGTATCTAGGTTGGTTCCACAGTTTAGCTATTATGATTTGTGCTGCTATAAACATCGATGTGGCTGTGTTCCTGTAGTATGCTGGGTATAAACCAAGGAATGGGATAGCTGGGTCAAAGGGTGGTTATATTCCCAGTTTTCCAAGATATCTCCTTACTGCTTTCCATATTGGCTGCACCAATTTGCAGTCCCACCAGCAGCGTATGAGTGTACCTTTTTCCCCACATCCTCACCAACACTTACTATTGTTTGTCTTCATAATAGCTGCCATTCTGACTGGAATGAGATGAAATCTTAGAGTAGTTTTGATTTGCATTTCTCTAATCTCTAGAGAGATGTTGAACATTTTTTCATATAGTTTTTGATTGATTGTATATCATCATCTGAGAAGTGTCTGTTCAGTTCCATGGCCCATTTATTGATTGGGTCATTTGGTTTTTTTTAGAGTTTAGCTTTTTGAGTTCTTTATATACCCTAGAGATTAGTGCTCTATCTGGATGTGCAAGTGGTAAAAATTTGCTCCCAAGCTGTAGGCTCTCTGTTCACCTCACTGATTGTTTCTTTTGATGAGAAGCTTTTGAGTGTGATTCCATCCCATTTATTGATTCTTGGTTTGAATTCTTACACTATAGGAGTCTTATTTATTAAGGAAGTTGGGGCCTAATTCCACATGATGAAGATTGGGGCCTACTTTTTCTTCTATTAGATGGAGATTCTCTGGTTTAATTCCTAGGTCCTTGATCCACTTTGAGTTGAGTTTTGTGCATGGTGAGAGATAGGGGTTTAATTTCATCTTGTTGCTTATGGATTTCCAGTTTTTCCAGCACCATTTGTTGAATAGGCTATCTTTTCTCCAATGTATGTTTTTGGTGCCTTTGTCTAATATAAGATAACTGTAATTATGTGGGTTAGTCTCTGTGTCCTCTATTCTGTACCATTGGTCTACTAGTCTGTTTTGGTGCCAATACCATGCTGTTTTTATTATTATTGCTCTGTAGTATAGTTTAAGGTCTGGTATAGTGATGCCACCTGTTTCACTCTTTATGCTAAGGATTGAAAAACAGAATTTATTTTAAAATTATTTGACTAATTGTTTTTCCAGTTAATAGACTTTCATGTTTAACCTGCCTTGTATATAACATATATTCATATGTTGAGGCCTCATGAACAACCACAAATTCTTAATCAATTTCAAAACTTTCTACTCAACCCTAACCTGTAATCTATTTAGGTTTCTCATCAATTATGAAGGCATAAGGTAATAATTTATAGTTGGGAAACACAGATTCAATAGCAAATCAGTACAAATATTGACTTCATATATTTAATTTTTTATTATCTTTACAGATTGAAATACTGTGATGAGACTGTTCCTATAACCCTTGATCCACCCACAGAGTTTCTTGGTCCTCAGAAAACAGAAGACATCCCAAGAGACATTGGAATTTGGTGTCCAAGGCATCTTAAGACTTCTGTGGGGCAAGGCTATAAGTTTCTGGGAATTGATCAGTGTGCACCTCCATGTCCCAACATGTATTTTAAAAATGATGAGCTAGAGTTTGCAAAAAGTTTTATTGGGATAGTTTCAATATTTTGTCTTTGTGCAACTCTGTTTACATTTCTTACTTTTTTAATTGATGTTAAAAGATTCAGATACCCAGAGAGACCAATTATATATTACTCTGTGTGTTACAGCATTGTATCTCTTATGTACTTTGTTGGATTTTTGCTAGGCAATAGCACAGCATGCAATAAGGCAGACGAGAAGCTAGAAGTCGGTGACACTGTTGTTCTAGGCTCTCAAAATAAGGCTTGTACCATTTTATTTATGTTATTGTATTTTTTCACAATGGCTGGCACTGTGTGGTGGGTGATTCTGACCATTACTTGGTTCTTAGCTGCAGGAAGAAAATGGAGTTGTGAAGCCATTGAACAGAAAGCAGTGTGGTTTCATGCTGTTGCATGGGGCATCCCAGGTTTTCTGACTGTTATGCTTCTTGCCATGAACAAAGTTGAAGGAGATAACATTAGTGGAGTTTGCTTTGTTGGCCTTTATGACCTGGATGCCTCTCGCTACTTTGTGCTTTCACCGTTGTGCCTTTGTGTGTTTGTTGGGCTGTCACTTCTTTTAGCTGGCATTATTTCCTTAAACCATGTGCGACAAGTTATACAGCATGATGGGCGGAACCAAGAGAAACTAAAGAAATTTATGATTCGAATTGGAGTCTTCAGTGGCCTGTATCTTGTGCCCTTAGTGACACTTCTGGGATGTTATGTCTATGAGCAAGTGAACAGGGTTACCTGGGAGATAACTTGGGTCTCTGACCACTGTCGTCAGTACCACATCCCATGTCCTTATCAGGTAAGAGCTATCACTTGGATTGTGTTATATTTATTTTTAATGTACAAAATGTTCCTGGAAATGTTCTTGCTTTAGTCATGGACTGAAAATTAGATTTCAGATGACAAAATCCAACAGACATAGGGAATGACACCCAGCTAAAACTAGGGTAAGTGTCCCAAGAGTTCTTTCTTGAGTTGTAGCTTCATTTGTGACAGTAAAAAATACTTCCTTTAATTATTCTTTTGAAAATTAAGTTGGGTTGCAAAGGCAGATTAACAGTAGTGAAGAACAGAATCAGAAGTGCAGGCCTATAGGCCTCATCAGAGGGAGAAAAGGAGAAGTAATTTCTGTTGAATTATTTTTACTTCTTCAGTAGTAGGGGAACTCCTATTTGAGGATATTTAATTTGATCATTTTATCTTATAACTTTTGCATAGTACATGCTTATTAAATAATTTGATTTTTGCTTAGTCCATTCTGTCATTTCTTAACTGAAAAAAAAATACAATTGAAACAAAATCTGTCTTGCATGTTTCTAATGCTTATGATTAGTTTAAGGGTGGTGTTTTTGAGATTGAAACAAATTTCTGAATATATAAAATTTCTTAAAGCATTTGAGTATTTTTAATATTAATTTTATTTTAAAATAGATTTTATACATTATTCTTGAATATTGATGTATGGTAATAACTATTATATCAAATTAAAAATTATCTTACATATATAATCACTTTAATATTACTTGCAAATGCCAGTAGGTTGGAAGTAACCTAAATATCTTTGAATAATTTATGGTTCATCCACATAATGTAACATCTTTAAAAGGAAAAAAAAAAAAACCTCTGTGTTGCTTGTAGAATGGTCTCTGAGAAATATAAGCAAGTGCCAAAAAAGCAAGATATACAGAAGAATGTATAATATTTTTATTCTTGTACAACATTTTAAAATAAAATTTGAAGGTTTATGCTTGAAACAAAAGTATAATTTTAATTTTTGTGAAATGTCTTCATTTTCACATTTCACTAATATTTACTTTACTATAGCCAACCAAGTTTTTATAACATAAACATAAATGTGTAAAAGACTAAATATAAATTGTTATAATAACTTATATTTTATAGTCATGGTAAATTATGGTGAAGGAAGGTGAATAAACATTTAGAGGTTATTGTAAAAGAACTGCTGTATCTGTAGGGCCAAAAAATTAGGACAGGATTTAGAAGATCATTCCTAAATACTTTTCAGTATTTTTTCCTTCCAAGATATGGAGAGATGTAGATATAGGTACAGATATATAAAGGTTCTTCATTCAGAACTTAGGTAAAAATGTGCTGCATTTTGTTCTTATAGTATGTTATTTCAAACCTTCTATAATAAAACACACTAAAGATTTATATTTAAGTTTTACATTGACAATATAGACTTTTTTTCTGCATTTTAAACATATCAATTTTTTTTGTAGGCAAAAGCAGAAGCTCGACCAGAATTGGCCTTATTCATGATAAAATATCTGATGACATTAATTGTTGGTATCTCTGCTGTCTTCTGGGTTGGAAGCAAAAAAACATGCACAGAGTGGGCTGGGTTTTTTAAACGAAATCGCAAGAGAGAGTAAGAACCTATTGAATCATCTGCCATTGTTTTAGAATAAATATATCAAAATATCAAGATCTTTTACCTAAAATGGTAAAAGTTCAACTTCCAGAACATCCTATGATATATGCTTATCTATAATCCCTTTTAGTTCCTTATGAACATTATATATAATATACTGTAGGGTTATTTTAATTGTTCCCCATTTATTTGATTAATGAACTCTTTGTGATACAAATCTCAGAACCATAAATCTTTGCATGAACAAGTTTTCAAAATCTGAAAAATTGCATTAAACTGGGCTGTGTGTGTGTATGTGTGTGTGTGTGTGTATGTATGTATGTATGTATGTGCGCGCACGTGCGTGCGCCCCCAGAAGTGCTTTACCACTGAATTACATCCACAGCCCTTTTGATTTTTTCTTTTGAGACAGGGTCTCACAAAATTGGTGAGGCTAGCCTCAGACTTATGATCCTCCTGCCTCAGCCTCCTGGGTCACCAGGATTACAGGCATGTACCACCATGTCCAGCCTAACTGGGCTTTATTTTTTGTGTGTGCTATATGATTATCCCATATTTATACACCCACACTATAACTTCACTGTTAACTTGTCGACTTTAATGTTAGAAAGAAAACAAATTTAAACAAAGACCATTAATTATATTCATGTCTTTTTTCTTATGGTTTACTTTCATATTTGATGTATTTAAAAATACAAATTCAGTGAGTTCCTTATTTTATGTTGGTTTGAATTTCCTTGCCCTCATTCTTTGATTTTTGTCTGTTTGATTTCTTGTCAGTTTTCTGTTTCTGCTGATAAAAGCATGTAAGTGCTGCACAAAAGATTTCACTCCATAAAAATCTACTATTTCATAGTATTTATACTGCAAGATTTTATAAATAACACAAATCATATAGAATTTCTAATTTAAACAATGAGAATTTTTGGCAAAAGATTTATGATTTCCTTTATGACTTCTATGACACTTGAAATCTATTGAGTAAATTCTCTCCTTGAATTTTCCTACAGTCCGATCAGTGAAAGTCGAAGAGTGCTACAGGAGTCATGTGAATTTTTTTTAAAGCATAATTCTAAAGTGAAACACAAAAAGAAGCATTACAAACCAAGTTCACACAAGCTGAAAGTCATTTCCAAATCCATGGGGACCAGCACAGGAGCTACAACAAATCATGGCACTTCTGCAGTAGCAATCACTGACCATGATTACTTAGGACAAGAAACTTTGACAGAAGTCCAAACCTCTCCAGAAACATCAGTGAGAGAGGGGAAAGCAGACAGAGCAAGCACCCCCAAATTAAGAGAGCAGGACAGTGGTGAGCCTGCCTCCCCAGCAGCCTCCACCTGCAAACTCTCCGGGGAGCAAGCCAACAGGAAAGGCCAGGCAGGCAGCATGAAGGATAAGAGCAATGTGTCTGAGGGTTCTCGGAGTGCAGGAAGGTAAGACTTAATTTTGTTATCTATAGTCATCACAGTTTTAATTACTCATTATCCATTTTTTATTAAAGCATAACCTATCTGGCAAGTTAGCATTTTATGATATGACATGTCTACTCTTTAATACAGGGATTTGGGGTTTGGGCTATAAGTGTACTATTTATTAGTTTGATTCTTCACTTGAAGAAGAGTTTTCATATATATATATTTTCAAGAAGGAAAATAAAGTTCATTTCCTGTGGCAGTTGTTAAGCATTGCTGTATATTTAGATAAACATTTACCATTCCTCTGAAACATAGACTAAATTTTCATTAATACTACATTATAATTATGTCTGAAAGGTGTCATGATTAAAGATGATTACAAAATCTTTGTTTTCTGGATGGGAGAAGGATATTGACATTTTTAATGAATTTTCTCAAATGATTATAAGAGACCCAAACACAGGTCAACACTAAGTTAGCCAGAATGCTGACAGCTAACTAATTTTAAGGTCTCAAGATTATCTTGTCCCGGGCCAAATGCACCTTCTCTGTGTTTTCATGATAGCTTTTGTATACCTGAACTATGTAGTTGGATATATACTTTTATCCTTCACTATATTTGAAAATCCTCAATGGCAGAACTAAAATCTTACTCATCTTTTTGTTCCCAGCCTCTTTCATGGTGTCTTGTCCTTGGTAGGAAATCCACCATGCCAAACCATGAGCAGTAATCTGGCCTCATTATCTCCCTATGAAACACAAATGCTCAACTATGCATGGGTAGCACTTGATGAAGTTTCTAAGGTTATCAGAAACTATTTTTTTAATTATTTGTATTTTGAAGTGTTAGAGTATACTAAGAGTTTTAATGGCTTATTCTCTGATTAAGATCTACATTAGTTGGGGGTAAAACTCATGAAAAATGAATACCAGTAATAAGGACACCTGACATCATATTTGTGCTTATATATGTATGTATGTCCACTCCTTTTCTTCTAAATAGGGTAAGTCCAAGGAGTGATATTACTGAAACTGCCCCAGTGCAGAGCAACAATTCACAGGCGCCTAGTTCTTCAGAGCCGAGCAGCCTTAAAGCTTCCACATCTCTGCTTGTTCACTCAGCTTCCGAAGATAGAAAAGAGCAGAGTGCTGGCGGTCATTCAGATACTTGAAAACATTTATCTTATTACTTTGAAGCAAATACCTGTTACACTGGAGGTGACCAATGCACTGTCGTAGGAGAATCACTGCTGGGCTGGGAGTGTAGCTTAGTGGTAGAGGACTTGACTGGCATTTATGAGGCCCTGGGTTCAATCTCCAGCCTTGGGAGTGGGGGAAGGAATTACTGTTACATTCTTCTTTTGCACTTAAAGCTTCATTGTCTACTGTTCTACTGGGAAGGGGGAAAAAACAGATTTCAAGAATAATACAATTCACTTCCACAAAGATTAGTGACAGCAATATGCCTGAAAACTAAATTGTGCAGGTTAGTAATATTTTTTAAATTGTGTGGGAGGAGCAATTAGAGGAATTTCCTTTTCTATTTATGAAGATTCTACTTTTAGAAAGTATTTTTAAGATTTTTTTATGCCACTTCACTTTTCTTAATGGAAAATCAAGATTTTTCTTTGCTTAAATATTTAAACGTACCCTTGTACGCACGTCGTACGTATATATATTTGAAAATAGGCTTACATATATTTGAACTTTTGGGAAATCCTGGAAAATCAACTTAAATATTTTATTACATTATTCTGATGTTTTTGAACTACTTTGGTAGCTTTTACACTGAACTTCTAAGAAAATTGAAAAATAGTATTATAAGATAAAAATAGTTCAAAAAAAGTTGACATACCAAAACATTTTATAATAGGCATTCAATTTTTAAAATCCACTTATTCTACATTATCATCTTACATGTGTGAATTTTATTAAGTCTTATTATTTTAGAAACTTCACATCTCTATCATGCAACTGAAATAAGGTGCTTACTACAAGAGTGTATGATGTTGATTGTGTTATGCTGCTCCCTGATCCTTTGCATTTTTTAAATAAAATGTCCTAAAGGATTAGTAAATGAAATTTTAGTCTTTTATAAATTAAGCCAAGTGCAATTATTTCATTTTTTAAATGTTTATGACCACCCAACATTGCATTATGACCATTTAGATTTGCTTATGCTTTTCCTTTAACTTCTTTTTTTTTTCCCCTACAAAAACTGTGTGCTGTAGTGTCTTTCTCAGATGTTATGTAGAATTCATTTCTGCAGCTAAGTAACTAAATATTCAAAATGTGTTAATATTTTTGGTGCCAATCAAATGGGAAAAAAAAGTCCTGATAAAATGATCTTGTACAACTTACTTTAAAATATTAAAGAATTTTTAAAATTTTGTTTCTCATTAAGTATTATTTCTTAAAGTTTTTTGATGCTTTTGATCTATTTAGCATACTATTAAAGCATATAAAACAATTATCATGTACTGTATGGAACATGTTGTAAATATTAACTTTTCCACATTTGTAAACAGATAACATTGTATACAAGAACTTTGTTTTATGTGATCTTTTCATTAATAAAATCTTCTTTGTATAAGAGATTGTTGAGAATTCTGTGATTAGGTGTTATAATCTTGGCCCAGGAAGTAGTATATTTTTCACATTAGTGACACCATGACTAATAAGCCAAAAGCTTCTTTTTAACTGAAGAAAGACAACAGGACTCTTATTTTTCATCACAATTTCTTCCCCTAAGAGTTAATTATAGGGAGAGCTGGGGTGATGGGCAAGTGAAGCAGTGGAAACTCAGGACCCTGTGTCACCCACGTCCTCATGGGCAACGGATTCAGGGTCACTCCCGGTGAATTGTGCTGGCAACTAAAAAACCATACAAACACAGAAATACTTTTTTTTTTTTTTTTTGGTGGGGGGTCAGGGGCGGCTCTGCTGCCTCAGGGGTCAGCTCTCTTGCTGAAGGGCAGGAGGAGCTAGGGAGGCAGAAGGCAAGAGAGGAATGCACCCTGAACCCGGTATTTATTAGGGGAAGACATTCAATAGAATATTCCACCCAAATAAGGCAAGGGCTTGTGTTACAACTAAACTTTGGGGTGTAGCCCAGTTCTGTTGTGTGTAGTCCAGTCCTATTGGGTGACGCCCAATCCCAGAGCTGCACTTCCTTGCCCAGCGAAGGTAAGACTTATTTGCTTCCCCCTGCGTGTGATGCCAGTTCCACACCCCCAGTACTCAAGGCTAAGGATGCGTGCTCAGTTCCTGTTCACGCCCCCACCGCGCCTACAAACCTGGATTTGCAGTAGATTAGGTTATTTGGACAGAATCCAAAAAAGAAAGTTAAAATATACACATGAAATATCACATAAAATATTTAAAAGTTTAAAATTCAACACAGGAAATAATGAGGTACTACATACCTATGAAAATGGGTAAATCCAAAAAACTGAAAATACCAATTTTCAATGAGATGCCAAGAAACAAGAACCCATTCATTGCTTATGGGGATGCAAAAATAGTACAGGTTAGCAGTTTCTTCCCACATAAACATGGCCTTATTATATGACCCAGCAATCATGTTCTTAAGTATTTATCCGGTTAATCTATGCAGAAAATCCACCCTAAATATGGAGCATAACTCTTCCCTCCCTACATCTGAGCAGCAGAGAGTGACTTCTTTCTGTATTTGAAAGAAGGAAGGGGCATGTATAGCTCAGTGGTACAGCACTTACCTAGCATGTGCAAGGCCCAGTACTATAAGAAAATGAGCCAGGCACCATGGTACACATCTGTAACCCCAGTGGCTCAGGAGGCTGAGGCAGGAGGATAATGAGTTCAAAGCCAGCCTTAGCAAATTAGAAAGGCCTTAACAAATTTAATGAGACCCTGTCTCAAAATCAAAAGGACTGAGGATGTGGCTCAGTGGTTAAGCGCCCCTGGGTTCAATACCCCATACCAAAAAATAAAAATAAATAAGATTGTATTTTAGTAATAGAGGAGGTGTGAAGAGCAGCTTCTGCAATGAAGAAACCCAACAGGTACTATCTCCTCACTACTCAGAAGGTGGTCAAGGTCAATATCAACAGTGATAAAGTCATGTTGAAAGTATTTAGCTTCATATGATGTGATGAAATGGCACCTTACCTCTGTGATCTTCCTCCCCAAAACCCATAATCTCAGTAGTCATGAGAAAAATGTCAGATAAATTCCAGAAGATGGACATTTTACAAAACACCTGTCTAGTACTCCTCAAAAGCAGTCATTGGCATTATTATTATAAACAAGAAAAGTCTGAGAAATGGCCAGAGCCAAGAGGAGCTGAGGAAGACATGTACCTAAATGTAACATGGTATCATGGGGGGGGGATTAATTAGATAAAAAATTAGATAAGGGTTTGGGGTGTAGATCAATGGTAGAACAGTGGGTGCAATTCCCAGTATGGCCCCAAAATATATTTTTTAAATTAAGTCAGAGTAGGCTGCCTGTTAATATTAACAATCCTCAGAATGTTAGTATAAGAAGCTATTATCATTCATGTGACAGGGCAAATGTTTTTGAGGCAGATTTCCAAAAGATTATTCAGCCTTTCTGCCCACGACTTCTATCTGTAGCTCTGCCATCTTTTTCATAGAGAAAGATTACCCAGGAAAAAGTGTCATGAGCCAGAGCTGGAAGTGGCACATGACATTCCCAGCTGCATTTCATTTACTGGAATTCAGGCACAAATTTATACTTAAGGACAAGAGGGGCTAATAAATGTAGTCTAGATGTGCATTTGGTAGGGAGAAGAAATGGATTTGGTGAACCATCAGTCAGCATTGCAATCTGCAAGTTTGAGGTGTTGAGTAAATCTACTAATATAATGGCATCTTCAATTCTTTAAATAACTTTCCTTGTATCTATCGTTTAATATACTGCTAGATTTGAATTATAAGTGATTCACTTAGAATAAAAATTTTCATCTATATCTGCCTATATTCTAAATGTTCTATCAACCTTGGGCTTAATACTCATAGTAAGCTTGAACTTTAAAAGTATTAACTTTTAAGAGCAAACTTCAAAAGTATTATCTAATTTTTTTAAAAGTAGTTTTTCTTTCTCATGAGACCAGGAGTGTGGGGGCACTTCACAGTATCAGAGGTGAAATTAATTTTATAAAGAATTTTGTATCATTTTTCAATCAAGAAAGTTGAGTTAAACTTCACAATCCTATGGGATTTACATTTACAGTAACATGAGCAGTGTGCAGGTATACCCAATGACAGCAGAGATGTGATAAAATGGTATTTCACCTTGACAGTCTGCTACAAACCCTCAAAAGAATTTCACAGAAAGCCACCTTTCAAAAGGACCCAGTCCACCCATTTGGCATCAATAGCCATTATGCTGTTAAGGGTTCCAAAAGAATCTTAGCTAAACTTTCCTGGTGAAACTAGACCAAAAACAGCTTGTAATTGCCACCCATCATCAAAATCAGAGTTTTCCTGCTTCCTTTCCCTCATTTGCTCAGAAATGTACCACTGTTGTGTCTAGTTATTGCTGCTGGAAAGTTTTAACATTGCCAAGGCAGGCACCTCTCAGGAAATGAAAGATACAATTTGTAATAACCACAAGAAACCCTGCCCTTACTTTTCTGCTTGGAAAGCATAATCTTTAAAACCCCGTTGGCCACAGCCTAAAGCAGAAGACTTTGATTCCAGATGGTAAAAACCTTAACAGCAGTCACTGTGATCTGTCATGTGCAGAGACTTTTATTAACTCGCAACGGCAGTGTGTCCATAAGGAGAGTAAAGAAAAATTAAAAGGCTAATCCAAAATGACCAAAGGCTTTGAGACCCAGAACTAGATGACAGTGGAAAGAGACACAATAAAGGTCACAGTGAACATGACTAGTGGAGGGAACCCAAAGGGAGCAGTTGGAAAAGAAATGCAATGAAATAAAAAGGAGGAAAGACTTGTAGTGGTAAATGCTAAACAGAAATGAAAATAAATACAAAATGATTGCTAAGAGGACTCACATGGTTTTAATATACCTAGTGAAAAGAGTCTATTAAACCTGACATTTAATGCCTGTTTATAAATATACTATTATGTACTATTACATTTTGAATACGTTGAGAAGAAAGGCATGGAATCAACAAAGATTTAGAAAGTTTTTCCTAAACTCAGAAGAAAGTAAAATATCTAATACATTCTCTCATTTTCCAAAGTACTAACAAGAGTAAAGCTTTCTAGTTTATGAGTTTATTTTCTCAAGGGCCTATACCAAGATCTCGTCCATTTAACTGTCAGGAAATAACCAAATCTTAAGAGTTAGATGCCACACTTGATCTGGAAAACTTGCCAGCAAACTCAAAGCTTCCTTAGTGGTTTTAGTCCTTCTCATGGCCACACCAGTGGCTTCCATGAAAACATTCATAAAAAAGAAAATCGCAGGTCTGTAAACAAAGTTGACACAGGCAAAACCGTTGCTGGGGCTGGGCTGTAGGCTCAGTTGGCAAAGTCCTTGCCTAGCATGTGTGAGGCACTGGGTTGGTTCCTTAGCACCACATAAAAATAAATAAATAAATAAATAAAAGGTATGTGTCCATCTACAACTAAAAAAAAAAAGCCCTTGCTGGCATTTTGTGCCTCTTAACAGCCACCTCACTCAGTACAGGCTTCTGTGCAAAAGAAGGCCACTGTGTTTCTGGAACTTCCCTGTTGGCAGGCTCCAGGCAAATAGAAAGCACAGTAAAACAAACCAGTAGGGCTGTTTCCTCGACTGACAGTCATCACTGCCTCTTTGTCACTGGTCCTCAGACTCCAGGCAGGCTTTCCAGGCTTACCCTGAATACCAAGTGGCCCAAACACATTTTTATGCTGTTGGTAGTGCTACAGAACTCAGGCCTCTTGTGTGCTAGACAGGTGCTCCACCACTGAGTTACACCCTCAGCCTGCAAAAGTGTTTTTTGTGAAAGCAAAGACCACAGAGGAGGAGCACAACACATCCCAAACTGGGAAGAGGGTGGCCCCAGGGCTTTGGAGACTTTGGTCAGAGGCTAGCTCCCCTGGACACTGTGAAGACAACAAACAAGTGACCTCCACTCCACAAGAATAATGAGTGGTAGAGATTGAATTCATGTATATAAAATTAAGTTCACGGTCATGGAAGCTCCAAAGGCATTGTTAAGTGTTAGAAAAAAAAAAAAAAGAAAAGAAAAGAAAAAAAGAGCCAAGTTGCAAAATTACACTTGTAGAATATGTAAACAACACAACACTTTGTATTTATATATGTAAACAAGACTTTGTTTTTACTATGGTTACACATATGTAGATTTTGCAAACTTCTGTTATTTTTTAACCAATATGACAATTCAGGTCAACCAAGACATATAGATATAGATATAATCATAATGAATTTCATTATTTTTAATATCAGTCTAAATTTTTCAACATTATTGCACAATAAATAAACATTTCCTTTTATTCAATTTTGTAAAAACTGCAATATGCTTGTTTCCAGAATATAATTTATAAAATTTCATTCTTCCATATATATTCATATATAAAATATATAGTTGGTTTTGCCTTCTACTGTAATTTGGTTTAGAACTCAACTTTGACAAGTGACCTGTGTCTCTGGATAGAGATCTTAGAAATATTTGACATGTCTTAGTCCTATACTGAATTCTAGTTAAATATTTCAAGATGGCTTTGGTCAGCCAAGCCTGACTGCTGGAATGCAGACATGAGCAAATCACTAAGAAAAATAATTAAAACCCTTACTTTGGACATGCAGCTTGGAAACCAGCATATCTGTTGAACATATTAACAATGACTCATAACCACATGAGTTAAATATACTGAAGAATTAAGTGTTTAGCTCACAGTTCTGGATGTGCAGAGGTCTGGGATTACTATAATTCCAACAGAAAATTGGGATTGAACTAGATATACTGGACCTGATTCCCAACTTCAAGGCCAAGAGTTTGCTAATAGTGCACCCTGTTGAGCTGAGACATAAGAGGAACCTCCCTGTCTCCATCTTTCAGTTTTCCAAAAGTCTGTCAGGCAGGAGGGAAAAAATATCTCTGCAGCAGCTCATGGTGCAATTTGGATTCCTACTTCTGTTGTAAAGTCCAAGAATCTTGGAGCAAAAGCAGTCCTTGTGACAAGTTGTAAGGGAAAGAAAAAGCTTCTTAGGGAATACCCAGCAGCCCCCCAGATAATCCAACTTGTATCTGGACCTCCTCCATAAACCAGAACAGGAGAGAGTCTCTCCTTGGCACACTGTCATCTTACATCTCAGCATATTCCTGACCGTGGGAATCACACGTTTACAGTGGTATACTCCAAAGCTCTCATCCCCAGGGTCAAACTCTACATTCTAGAAAGGAAATGATATACATATTGACCTTAAACGATAAGTGCTGGCTTTGTAGGCTATGGTCTCGGATACATGAACAACCAACTCTGATTAAAAAAAAAAAAAACTACTGATCCATGAGATAATGGATGAATTTCAAAAACATGATGAGTCAAGGAGACCAAGCATAAACAAGTACCCAAAGAGTCCCTGAAGTGGGTGAGTAATAGGTAGGCCTACAAAGGGGTAAAAATGTTATATTGTCATGTGTGATACCCCTTCATAGAATGTGCAGGTGCAAGTTACCTATCTGAGCTTCATTCAAAGTTCTGAGGAAAAGAAACAGCGCTCTCTCTCTTTTTTTTTTTTTTTTTTTGTTATCAGGGATTGAACCCAGGAGTACTTAACCACTGAGCCACATCCCCAAATCCTTTTTTAAATATTTTATTGTGAGACAGGGTCTTGTTAAGATGCTTACAGCTTTGCTAAATTGCTGAGGCTGGATTAGAACCTGTGATCTTCCTGCCTCAGCCTCCAGAGCCACTGGGATTACAAGGTGCACCACTGCACCCAGCTGAAACAGCCATCTTTAACACATCTTTCTGGTGTCCTCAAGCAGAAGCTGTTGGTCTCATGTCAACATCTGTTCCCCCACCCTCTTTCATTGCAGAACCTCAGTTTACTCAAGTAGCAATTCTATTCTGCTTGGGGGAACTGGTCCTAAGACTTTCTTCTTGATTTGCCAAAGTCCACTGTAGTTATCTTGTTCCCCTTGTTCAGGATTATTTCAGGGGTGTGTATATGACTGGCTTTTGGCCCATAAGATGTGAGGAGAATGGGGGCTTCTAAGAAAGATTCTCTTCCTCTTCAGAAGGAGTTAGGACAAGAGCTGGTCCTCTTCTTCCTCTAGACAAGGTTGCAGCCAGGACAGACAGCTCTCTCCCTAGGGAGATAACATGTTAGGACAAAGGTGAGATCCTAAGAATGACAGAATATAAAGATGGGAACAAATGTGAGTCTTTGGTGGCAATGTGGTTGAGTCACTGAATTAACTAACCCTGGATCTGCTGTCCTTCTGAAGGGAGAAGATAAATTTTCTTATTAAGTCATGATGAGTTGATTTTTTATTATTTGCTGCTGAAAGCATCTTAATTGACTTAACAACTCCTTAAGATAATAGATATGCACCCCCCAATATAAGTGTCTGTCACATAAAAGACAGGTTTATTGAAACATTATAAGGATGTATACATCAGACATTGTGATAACCTCTACTAGAAGTGAATCATGCCATCCAGGTACACCTGAATCTGAACTTTGTTATGCTGAAAAAATGAGTAGCTAAGTAAGTGGGCATGGTCAGATTCATGTGGAATGAGGACATCTAGGACTCAGTGATGGTTGAGAGTAGCAGGGAAAGCAATACTAGTCATCTGGCTTGGTAAATGTGATTTATGCCTACGGAAACTTCAACCTTCCGTGAGAAATCCTTGGAAATTCTGCTATAAACATGAGGGAACAATGGCAGGACAGGATAACTGATAAGCTGAAAGCTTTTCCCAGTCTGAGATCTGGTGAAGACTAATCAGTCACTGAGCCTCCAAAACTAAATGTTAACATTTTTGGGTTATTCTCTGCATTACTGTGCTCTTTGGTACTTAGAGAAATGCCACTCCACATGGATACCCTATGCATATTGCCATGGCTAAAATGGTTTTTGCAATGAGGGCAATAATGAGTCTAGGAAGTCTTTGCTCAAAAGATCGCCCAGAGCCACAGCATCATGGGACCTTAATCAACACAGTGCTGTTCCACCCAATCCTATCAACTTTTTAAAAATAGAGTTTATTTTTTAGAGTAGTTTTAGATTCACACACACACACACACACACACAAATGAGTGAAAGATACAGAGCTTTCTCAGATGCACTTCTCCCATTATCCAAATTCCCAGCAGAGTGGTGCATTTGGTACCATTGCTAAATCTATCATGACACATCATAGTCACCCGTGGTCGCCAGGCAGGGCCAATGGGGATGCCTGGAACCTCCAGTATCCAGTATCCATTGACCTCAACTTCCTGGGAAGTTGAGATTGCAACTAGCTGTGAGAAAATGAAAACAGACAGATCTAAATGAAGTTCGGACTCAAGGGTTAACCAATGGCATTGGTACTTTTCCGAAGCCTAATTGCCATAAATATGGAACAACAGCATGGACCCAAGTGTTATATAAACCCCTAGACTAGCATACTCAAGCAGCAACCTGCTGTTGGTTCCCCCTAGCCCTGTGAGAGTTCCATTTCTATTCTTGACTAAGAATAGAAACTCTTGCCTTCCCTTGTCAGCAGATTTCTTCAGATTTGTAAGATAATAACTCAGAAAGAAGTTGACAGTGAGCTGCTGTGGTCTGGAGGGTAGACCCTGCCATTAAATGATCACAGCTGCAGAGGCCTACAGCTAATGCAGACCCTTCCCTTCCCTCCAGCAGAAGTGGAGAAACTTCAGTTTCATTCTCCCTCTAAGCTAAAGTGCTATAATGTTTATTGTAATAGTATTTACCAATAACATTTTGGAAACAAATGCCTAATAATTCTGCCAATGGACCAATATTTCAGGAACCTAAAGACTGTAACGAATATAGGAAAGAATATGTGCTTGGGACAGAGACTAAGTTTTGTTTGAAGAATTATCAAGAGATAACAAAATGGGGCTGGGGATGAGGCTCAAGAGGTAGCACGCTCGCCTGGCATGCGTGTGGCCTGGGTTTGATCCTCAGCACCACATACAAACAAAGATGTTGTGTCCGCCGAAAACTCAAAAATAAATATTAAATCTCTCTCTCTCTCTTCTCTCTCTCTCTCTCTCTCTCTCTTAAAAAAAAAAGGAAAAAAAAGAGATAACAAAATGCTTGTGGAAAAGTGACTGACCAGAAAATCCAGTGTGTCAATGACATTTTCCTATTTATATAAGACTTCTCAGTAAGTGGAGCCTCACAAATGATCATTCCAGGAGGAAAAAAAAATCACATTCCATTAAGACTAGAATCCCTGGAGAAGCAGAAAGCAAACATTACCAACAAGACACTCAGCAAGCAAAGAAATTTGTGCAAAGATTAATGACATGGAAGCTCTGGAGGTGGGGCACAGCAATCAGTTTGACAAGCCTGCCAGATGACACTCTTATACATGGAATTTGAGATACACTGCTTTAATACATCAAATCCCCATCATTTATACTAGGTGAGCAGAAATGCATTCCTGAGTCATCCAACACAAGACCCCTGGAGATCATAGCTCAATTCTAGTTATGCTTCTATGTTAGAATATTAGGAATGCTATAACAAATCACCACAGACTGGGTGGCTTAAACAACAGACATTTTTTTTCTTTAGTTCTGGAGGTTAGAAGTCTGAGGTATTGATGAATTTGATTTCTCCTGAAAACTGTTCTTGGCTTGCAGATGCACCTTCTTGCTGTGTCTTTACATGGTCTTTCCTCTTCATAGGCATCCCTGGTGTTTGTGTGTCTAAATTTCCTCTTCTGGTAAGGACACCAGTCAAACTGACTTAGAGCCCTCCCTAATGGTCTCATTATAATATCAACATCTTTGTAGAGGCCGTCTCCAATCAATCACACTCTGAGGACTAGGGTTTAGGGCTTCAACAATGAATTTAAGGGCACAGTGGGGGAACATATGCCCACTGTTAGCAGCATCTCACTGTGAAGATCTTTCCTTTGGCTATTCATGGAAGAGTATCTGGGGAAACTGTTGGCTTGAGAAACTGAGGTTCTAGAAACACCCTATTTAGAAATCTCTATCCTTAGATTTACAGTTTGCTGATAAAATGCAAATGTTCCTAGGAAAGATTAATTGGAGGGGACCCCTGGGGAAAATACCTCAGAGGGACTGTTGAGGCTTACTGGTTTAGATGACCATGGGTCAGGAGAAAGGGAGCAATAGAGAGCCATTGACTTAAATTTTCCAATGGTTCTACCAAAGGAGAGGGAGAATGGGAGTAGGTACATGAAGAGTCATTACACAACAGTGTTCAGAAGGAGAGGAGAGAATCCACGTGATACACAATGATGTATATTAGGAGAGAAGCCAAAGTGCAAGAAGTGGGTAGCATAGTTGTTAAGTGGGTGGACATCCTCACAATGAAAAGTCCTGAGATAAATTCAAGAGAAAAATGGTGTCCTCAAACCCTCCTTGTTAAAGCTTTGGGCTCTGACTCCATTGGGCTGCCACTCCTAAACCACTGTGCTTCCAGCCTGTTTAGAAGGTAGACTTGAAATTTCAGTCCCTGAGATGGGCACTACCTACCAAACTCAGTTTCAGGGGTTAGGCTTTGGCAAGCCATATCCTCCTTCTCAGATGTCATCAGTATTCCAAGATCAATGGCAGTTGCCCTGTGGAAACTGTCCCCAGAGAGGAGACCTCACACTCGGTCCACTGAACATTCAGAGGGTGCCTGTGCTCCCTCCCACTCACTGCCAAGGCAGCTGGCTCTTACTGCAAGGCAATCATTAGCCCAAATGATTGTGTCTGCTTTCACCACTTCCTGGATTGCTGCAGCGAATCTTGGGGAAGTTTAAACCACCCTCATAAAATACAACAGGGTCTATCCCTTTTATGATAGCCCTTCAGATTTTTGCATCTTGGCTCTCTTTAGCTACCCCCTACAATTTTTCAGTTTTTCCTCTTTTTTTTTTTTAAGGTAGTTTTTAAACCTCTTCACAATCATGCTTGCTTTACTTAGAAACATTCCTGTGCTGGTTCTCAGCGTTGCCTGCAATAGAATCAAGGGCTCCAGTCACATTCTTAAGCCTGTAGAACAGTTTGTCTTCATTTATTTATTAAAGAGGTTTTAACCCCATTAACATTTCTACCTTGATTTTTATTAGCCTATACCAGCCTTAATTATTGTGAAATATGGAGCAATGTAATTATAATCAGTGTAGAAATACAGGAGCCTGCCGCTGTCTGAATAATGACAGGGTGGGGGGATGGGAAGATAGCCTGGGAATGTACTATTCCAGCCATCACCTTGAAATGTCATCAGACACTTAACAGAGGGTTTCCAAGAAGCAACAGTTCCTGGAGACACGTTAAACAGATGCTGAGGATGTAAACTGACCTTTGGAAGAAACCTGTGTAAAGAAGGGTAGGAAGGAACAGAACAGTTTCCTGTGATGTCCAAGGAAGCAACCACCTTAAAAATCAAGGCACATGCCAGGGATTCCAGTTACCCAGTGAAACACGGAAGGGGTCAAACTCCAGGTCATCTCTTACAACCTCTGGTATGAGAGTCTCATGGCAGCATCTCACCTGGGGCATTTAAAACCAGAAAAAAAAAATTGTATATCAACACTTGCACCTGTTTAATGGCTATGAGAGAATTTTTGTTATCTCTCCTTATTCAATCTCTGGTGATTTTCTTCAGATAACAATTTAGTGGTTTTCATTCTTAACTCGATATCTACCTTGGTTCCCCCTTTCCCTTCCCATCCCCCACTTTCCCACCTCATCTTTTTCTGGCTCTGGTTCAACACTCTATTAGCTGTAACTTCCAGCTCAGGATCATCTTTTAAATTTTGAAGACTGCTTTTTACAGAACCCATAAATAATGGGGTCAAGAGTGTTAATAAAAATAGGAATTATCAATCTAGTTAAGAGTTAGAAAAGACAGTAAGAGGATAGCTCTGATAATTCTGACAATTGTGCCAACGTATCTAATAATATTGCCAATAGGTTCTTTTTAAAATATTTTCTTAGTTGTAGGTGGACACAATACCTTTATTTTATTTATTTATATGAGGTGCTGAGGATTGAACCCAGGGCCCCCACATATGCCAGGAGAGCACTCTGCCACTGAGCCTCAGCCACAGCCCACCAATGGGTTCTTTTGAACATGGGAAAGGGACTTGCCTAGACTTAATTTTGATTTTCTACACAGTTGTTAGCAAGTTTAACCACCAGTACCTTCTATGCCATAATTGACCATGAATTGTTCTATTAATTCATGTTTTTTCTTTGGAAAGTTACCTATTTCACCTATTTCTTACTTGATATCCAAACATCTTGATTTAAAAAAAATTATAGTGGTAGATGGACAGAATGCCTTTATTTTATTTGTTTAGTTTTATGTGGTGCTGAGGATTGAACCCAGTGCCTCACACATGTCAGGAGAGTGCTCTACCACTGAGCCACAACCCCAGCCCGATCTTTTTAAATTCCTTTATTTATAAACCTTTTTGCACTCACTAAGAAATTCATTTGTTTAAAAAGAAATTCCAAATTCTGTCATTGTGATTGTCCAGAAAAAAAAATAAATTTTATTTTATTTATTTATTTTTGATACTGAGTATTGAACGCAGGGTTGCTGCTTTACCACTGAATCACATCCCAGCCTTATTATTTTTATTTTGAGACAGGATCTCACTACGTTGCTGAAGCTGGCCTCAAAATTTGCAATCCTTCTGCCTTGGCCTCCTGAATTTCTAGAATTACAGGCCTCCGCCACCCTGCCCTGCTATTTATAATTATTATAAAGTTGAATAGCTGAAACTTGTTCACTGAAACAATTTGTCTTGCATTAATGCTTGACATCCCCATATTCATATTAAGAATTCACACACAAATGAAAATGGATTTATATCCCTTATTTTTCCACTTGCAATCATATACTTAGGTACCTTTGATCCTGGGGGAAAAAAATCTAATATTCAGAACTACCAATAACAGGAAGAAGAGAAAAACATTTTTGAGAATGCAATGTTCCTCATCATAGTGAATTCTTAAGCACATTCTCCAAGTATGCAGCATGCTAGTTGGACGTCTGTTAGCATAATCATTACACATATGGCAAGAATAGCACACAGGTTGGTGTCTTCAAGGTGAAAAGGCCAACCAGATAGGCCTCACTTGCCTCCTGCAAAACACCAATAGCTGTGATCAGAAAGTGTAGATCAGTTTTGAAGTCCTGAACAATATCTCACACCAGACGCTGGAAGTTTGTGAATCTGGAGTTCAGTGGACTTCACAGAGTGCCACAATACCAGGCCCTAAGAGTTTGTTCACACCTCCAGTAGAAGGCGCACTCTTTCAAGCCGATTTTGTAGCCAGCTGTTTCCTGGGTGCTCTATCACAGGTAGATTTCAGGCAGTCTGCTTGGTATGAGCCTCAGCCTCGGGAGAAAGACCACCTTACTTAACTTCCTTCTTCAATAGGAGCTCGTGAGCTAAAGGTAGACCTGGCCAGCTGCGGGAATAATCCAAATCTATTGATCCTTCTCCCTCGTGTTACTAGTCAATTCCCATTTTGTCACCTCTTAGCATTCTCTATTAGACACTTTTGGGAGAGGTGAAACTGTATTCGGTTTGCTCCGTTATTTGCTAAAAAACTTTGCAAATTTTATCAAATTGTAATTTCTATTATAATGATCTGACTTTATAGCAACAAAGCAGTCACATTGATAACCCTCAGGGGAGTTGGAGGAGGAAAAACAAGAATCCATGGTTCAGCCGATGCAGTTGGAGATTTGTGGAGGGAGGCTGAAGAACTGGATGTATTTTGTAAACCTAAATGTTTGGGGATGCAATTCCAAAAATCCTGCTTACTTTGGCTTCCTTTTATCATAAAACAGGCAGTTCTTTGTACCTTGAAAGAGACACACAGGCTGCAAAGAGTCATCTGAACTGCCCAGAAATGCCTTTAATCTTGACCATTTTCAAACCCAGATCTCCACCGTGAACAATTTTCTGAGAACTTACAATACAGAGTCTGTTCAGAGAATACTGGTTTTGTAAAAAAAAAAAAAAAAAAAAAAACCTCTATACACAGGGCATAATGAAGAGGAGAAGAACGTGCCCAGCTTCGGGTAGCTTAATAAAAAGGAAGACAATTTGACAGGAAATGAAAGACTACCCAAGTTGAAAGCATGTACCATGCTATGATTCAAAATAAATAAAAGCAGTTCTTCCAGATCTAACAGACCAGAGTTTGCCCTCGAGCACTGCAAAGGATGTCAGCTTCCAGTTATATAAATATGCAGAAATAAAGGACGATAGCTGCGCAGTATTCTTACTTAATTGAAGGCCAGTGACTTTTGGTCATCTTTCAACAGTAATTTAGGCTCTGTGTTTTTCCATCGACTTGTATTCTCTTAAGACTATAAAATTTCCTACCATTTGTTACTCGATAAGGCTCAGTAAAAAGAGTAGCTAATCATTGAATAGCATACCAAATAGTCTGGTAACCTAAATATTTAGGAATATGGAGAAGCCACCACTTTGTTGGATATTAAGGCTGACTGTGGGCGTGCAAGTGGACATGAGTCAATGGAGGGCAGAATTTAATGCCCCCTTTCAGGACTGATCAGCACCGTTTGCCCACGGATCCATTCTTCATATCTTCCTGCTCTGCTCTGACTGTGGCAGTCTACTTGCCAGAATTTGTTTTGGAGGCCTGCAGTTGGGCTTGAAGAATCAGAGACTGGACAGTGGTTATAGGCCAGCAGCCAGGGTACTGCTCTTCTTTCTCTATGCGGGTGGTTCTTCTGGCAGTGGCTTTGTCTTTTTTTGTGATTTCAGTTTCTGGTGGACAGTCCAGCATGGTTCCAGCTTTGACTGGACACCTTAAGAATCCCCAGCTTAGGAGATGGTAGCAGCTTATAGTTATTGCCAATGCTAGGGTTGCCTAACTGTCTTCTGTTTAGCAGGTAGTCTGTGTGGGTCGCCAGCTTTTTGTATAAATACTCCCAGTTGGACCTTGAAAGATACAACTGATGTATAAATTAGGTGTCATCCCGTGAATCATGCCTTCTTTTCATTCTGTATGGAATGCTTGACCTATCTAATTGTTTTAGTCAGCTTTTTCACTTCTGTGACTAAAAGATCTGACAAGAACAATTAGAGGAGGAAATGTTTACTTGGGGGACTCACAGTTTCAGAGGTCTCAGTCTATAAACAGATGGCTCCATTCCTTGGGGCTCAAAGTAAGGCAGAACATCATGGCAGAAGAGTAGATCAGAGGGAAGCAGGTCACACGATGATCAGAAAGCAGAAAGAGAGACTCCATTCGCCAGATACAAAGTATATACCCTAAAGTCGTGGACCCACAATACCCCACCTCCTCCCACACCCTACCCACCTTCAGTTACCACTCAGTTAATCCTGTCAGGTGATTAATTCATTGATTGGGTTAAGGCTCTCGTAACTTAATCATTTCACTTGTAAATCTTCTTGCATTGTCTCACACATGAGTTTTTTGAGGGACACTTCACATTCAAACTATAACACTAATAAAAATAATAATAGCTAATTTGTCATGAGCACAAGAATCATTGTGCTAAGACAGCATTCTCCCAATTGATCTTCATGCAATATTTTGAAGAAGGTACTATCACTATCCTCATCTGAGAAACTTGAGGTGCAAATAGATTTTAAGTAACTGGTCCAAGGTCATGATCCTTAAAAAGTACAATCAAAATTCAACTGAGGTGTATATAATTTCAGTCTATCACTTTTAATCATTCTATTCCATTGTCTTTCACATGTTGTATTTATGAAAAATACATTAAAAAAGTCAGATTAAAATTAAAACTTACTCATGTGGTATAAGAAAAAAAAAAGAATTCATTAACCATGTAACTGAGAAGTACAAGCTCACTTTGGGATAGGGTCTTCTTTCTCTCCAGTTCTCAAGAGCTCTTTGCAATAACAGACAAAACAGCCACTGATCATTGGTAGCCCCAAACTCAGACTCAGTCTCTGCCAGTTTAGCAGATAGGCCAGTATTTGCTGAGAATGGTTTTCTGTTGTTGTTTTGTTTTGGGCACTGAGGATTGATTCCAGGAGTACTTAACCACTGAGCCACATCCCCAGCCCATTTTATTTTATGTTTATTTTGAGACAGGGTCTCACTAAGTTTCTTAGGGTCTTGCTAAGTTGCTAAGGCTATCTTTGAACTTGCAATCCTCCTACCTCAGCTTCCCAAGCTGCTGGGATGACAGGAGTGTACCACTGCACCCAGCCTCAGCCATTTTTATTTTTTATTTTGAGACAGGATATCACTAAGCTGCTGAGAGTCTCACTGGGTTGCTGAGGACAGCCTCAAACTTCCTCCTGCCTCCTCCTCCCAAGTTGCTGGCATTACAGGAGTATGTCACCATGCCTGGCCTGAAGATAGTATTTGTTATTGTTGTCATTGTTTTGAAAGAAGTCCCAGTAAGAGCTCTTTTTAGCCTCTTTTGGGGATCTCCTACTCATCTCTGAACCACTTACTATGACCAAATAAATGTGATCCTTAATAGCTGGGGGCCTGGATAACATACCCCACTTCTGGGTCAAACCCCTACTGGACCTATATGGAATGGGCTCCCTCCTCTAAAGAAGGATTCTGTCACCAAAAGAAATCTAAGTGTCTCTGAAAGGACAAAGGCAAGGAATGTTCAACTGAAGAGCTTTCCTCCTTGACTCCAGAAATATAATGAAATTTCTAGTTGTTTCTCACCTCTTACAAATTATGTTTGAAATATATTTTCTTCATTTTGCACATTTCTAGTTTTTATATTGGCACTCACAATTATTTCTATTTTCAACAGGAAAACCTCCTTTGTACTTTTCTCTGCCTTGCTGGGCCTGTAGGCTAAAGACTACATTTCCCAGAAGTCCTTCCAGCTGATTTCCTGTTAGGATCTAGTGATGGGATAACTGGAGGCATTATAAGGAGATAGGAAGACGTAAGGAAGATAAAGGGAGCTTCTTGCTATTGAGTCTTGCCAGCCTTATGCTGACTTCAGGGGACAGAGCCTGCCATAGCCACCAGCTTCTCTTGCCACTTCTAGCACCAGCAGAGCTACAGCCCTGCAGAAGTGTCAACACCAGCTGGCCTTGCTCCGTTGGTAGTTCAAACTCTGTGCACTCAGCGTCCAACAAGAAGTCTAAGAACTAAATGTGCACCAACTGGGCAGGTATGAACCTTTCTCAAGGCCCAGTTTTCCAGAACTTCCCCACAGATACCTGTTCTCTTTTGTTTGGGGGTAAGCTGCTTCATTCAGTATCTGTCTGGTTTTCTCTGCATTCTGACTTTCTTGCATCTGGGAAAACAATTTTGTATGTTAAATCCTCTCTAATTGAAATATACAGCAAGGCTTATTTTTTTTAATTAATTAATTTATTTATTTTATTGGTTGTTCACAACATTACAAAGCTCTTGACATATCATATTTCATACATTAGATTGAAGTGGGTTATGAACTCCCAATTTTACCCCAAATGCAGATTGCAGAATCACGTCGGTTACACATCCACAATTTTACATATTGCCCACTTAGTAATTGTTGTATTCTGCTACCTTTCCTATCCCCTACTATCCCCCCTCCCCTCCCCTCCCATCTTCTCTCTCTACCCCATCTACTGTAATTCATTACTCTCCTTGTTTATTTTCCCATTCCCCTTATAACCTCTTATATGAAATTTTGTATAGCAATGAGGGTCTCCCTTCATTTCCATGCAATTTCTCTTTTCTCTCCCTTTCCCTCCCATCTCATGTCTCTGTTTAATGTTAGTCTTTTCTTCCTGCTCTTCCTCCCTGCTCTGTTCATAGTTGCTCTCATTATATCAAAGAAGACATTTGGTATTTGTTTTTTAGGGATTGACTAGCTTCACTAAGCATAATCTGCTCTAGTGCCATCCATTTCCCTGCAAATTCTATGATTTTGTCATTTTTTATTGCTGCATAGTACTCCATTGTGTATAGATGCCACATTTTTTTTTATCCATTCATCTATTAAAGGGCATCTGGGTTGGTTCCACAGTCTAGCTATTGTGAATTGTGCTGCTATGAACATCGATATGGCAGCATCCCTGTAGCATGCTCTTTTAAGGTCTTCAGGGAATAGTCCGAGAAGGGCAATAGCAGGGTCAAATGGTGGTTCCATTCCCAGCTTTCCCAGGAATCTCCAAACTGCTTTCCAAATTGGCCGCACCAGTTTGCAGTCCCACCAGCAATGTACAAGAGTACCCTTTTCTCCACATCCTCGCCAGCACTTGTTGTTGTTTGACTTCATAGTGGCTGCCAATCTTACTGGAGTGAGATGGTATCTTAGGATGGTTTTGATTTGCATTTCTCTGACTGCTAGAGATGGTGAACATTTTTTCATCTATTTGTTGATTGATTGTATATCCTCCTCTGAGAAGTGTCTGTTCAGCTCCTTGGCCCATTTGTTGATTGGGTTATTTGTTATCTTATTGTCTTATTTTTTGAGTTCTTTGTATACTCTGGATATTAGGGCTCTATCTGAAGTGTGAGGAGTAAAAATTTGTTCCCAGGATGTAGGCTCCCTATTTACCTCTCTTATTGTTTCTCTTGCTGAGAAAAAACTTTTTAGTTTAAGTAAGTCCCATTTGTTGATTCTTGTTATTAACTCTTGTGCTATGGGTGTCCTATTAAGGAATTTGGAGCCCGACCCCACAATATGTAGATCGGAGCCAACTTTTTCTTCTATCAGACACAGAGTCTCTGATTTGATATCAAGCTCCTTGATCCATTTAGAGTTAACTTTTGTGCATGGCAAGAGGAGGGGATTCAGTTTCATTTTGTTGCATATGGATTTCCAGTTTTCCTAACACCATTTGTTGAAGATGCTATCCTTCCTCCATTGCATGCTTTAGCCCCTTTATCAAATATAAGATAGTTGTAACTTTGTGGATTAGTCTCTGTGTCCTCTATTCTATACCATTGGTCCATCCGCCTGTTTTGGTACCAGTACCATGCTGTTTTTGTCACTATTGCTCTGTAATATAGTTTGAAATCTGGTATCCCTATACCGCCTGATTCACACTTCCTGCTTAGAATTGCTTTTACAGCAAGGCTTATGTCACTACTCAAGTTCTTCTGTATTAATTCTAGTGACTGTCCCATTGGTCCTGTAAAAAAGTGGCAATTTAAGCCCATTTATTTCCATCTCTATTTCAACTACACTAAGTTTACAAGTGCCTCTCGCTAATCTCACCACTCGTCTTTATTCTTCTCATCAAATGGAAAATAATTATTTGACTATTTATATAAAATAGTCAAGCAATTATGCAATTACTGCTATACAAAGACAGAAATGCTGCTGAAACTGAACTTTTGACTGGCAGGTAGTAATCATATGTTACTTTGAAATGTGAAATGTTCATTGTTAACTGATACATAAAGGATACACTTAGCACATAAAGACTGAGAATTAAGTGAATGTGTAATATTTTAAAAGTTGAGAACTATTTTTTCTGCTTCCCTACAAAAAAAGTTTTATATCTATCTATCTATCTATCTATCTATCTATCTATCTATCTATCTTTGGAGGCTGATCCCTACCAATAATTCAATCAGAGTATTTAATGACCAAGGCTGATATCATTTTGTGTTACAAGGAGTCAAGACATGAAAATCAAAAGCTTTGAGCCATAGCTAATTGATATACATAGGAGGCTCCCAAAGTTCTCACCTCCTTAAGTATAAGCCTAATATAGTCCCCTCCCTTGAGTGTCAGTGAACCTGTGCATATGATCTATGTCATTCTCATGATTATTTTACATTGTATGGCAGAAGGGTTTTTGCAGAAGTAATTAAGGTCCCTAATCAGTTGACTTAATTAAAAGGAAATTATCCTGGTGGCCCTGACTTAACTGTGTGAGCCATAAGGGACTACACCCTTCCTGAAGTCAGAGATTTAATATGTGAGATAGATACTGAGTTCCTTTGGAGGGGCCACCTGGCAAGGACTTCACACCAACTACTGGTAGCTAAGAATGTTGATTAACCCATAGACAGCAAGAAAATTGGGCTCTTGATCACATGACTAGAAGAAATAAATTCTTCCAACAACTTAAGGAAGCTTGGGAGGGGAATTTTCCCTAGCTAAGCTTCCAAAGGATGATGCACCTGAGCACAACTTGATTTTTGCCTTGTATAATGCTGAACAGAGGATATAACCAGGTGTGCTGGACTTCTGGCCCACGAAAACTGGGAGGTAATAAATCTGTGCTGTATTAAACCACTAAGTTTGTAGTAATTTGTCACCTTGTCATGAAACTAGTTTACCCTATGCAAAATTATGCCTGGCTTCTTCTATACTGCCACTGCCACTTTTCATCCCTCTTACTTCATAGGAAGAGAAAGATCTTAACTGTAGCTCTTGCTCAGTCTTGCCATGCGATACCCTCTGCTATGTTTTGATGTATCAAGAAGGCCCTTACCACATGTTGAACAGACTCCAGCGCCATGTTCTTGGACTTCCCAACACCAGAACTGTGAGGCAAATAAACTTCTGTTTATTTGTAAAAACTTTGTAAATCACCCTGTCTCCAGTATTTTGCCATAACAACAGAAAACAGACCATCAAGACAATCGTTTTAAGCCAAAATATAATCATTGCCCTAGGTAATGATGGGTTTGGAAATTGACATGTGATCTGATCCTAGCAGAAGATACAATCCAAGGTCTATAAGGTGACGTTAGAGGTTTTTTGCCCTAAAACTGACAGACAGGAGACCGTAGGAGATTTTTCTGCACATTTCTATGCCTGAATGTGGTATCTGGGGCCTTCTGACTGTCATAAGAAAAGGAAGTCAGATGGTAAAACTGACCCACTGAAGATGGCAGGGTGGAGCAATGGAAAGATCTAGGCACATTCTCACTTCAGGGCCTTAAGGTCGAAGATGCCCTCTACCTGGAGTAATTTTCTCATAAATAGTGGCATAGTTAACTCCTTTATCTTCTTCAAGCCTTTGCCAAAATGTCACCTTGCATGAGACTACTCTACCCTAGGCAAAATCATGCCTGGCTTCTCCTATATTGTCACTGCTACTTTTCATCCCTCTTATCATTTTCTATTGTTTTCCATAGAATTTATTGCCTAAAATACCTTATGATTACATTATAATTCATCTTTATGTAGATTGTTTACTATCTTTTATGATGAACTAAATTATAAGCTTTATGAGGGCCAAGAAGCTTATCTTTATTATTCATTGATAAACTTCTACAGCTTTGAACAGAACTGAACATATAGTAGACCTCAGTAAACATTCATTTAATGAGTGAATGAATGAATCCCGCAGTAACAGCAGACTTAAGAATCAAATGTCTCACAGCGTCACTCTTTGGTGTGCTTCTTCTTTCAAACAGAAGAAAGATTTCCTAGGGGATTAAAAAATGGATTTGTTATGGGTGGTCTAGAGGATAAAACCAAGGCATGTGGGTCAAAACTATTTGGAGGCACTTAAGGGAACAGCTTCTTTGGTTCAGAAGAGCCCAGAATCCTCCAAAGGGCATCTCCCTGGCCAAGCCCCTGACTCCGGTTTTACCTTTCCATTGCAGTCCCTTTACTTTGATCCTTTTCTGCCCCTATGACACCTGACCCCAAAGGCACCTACTTGGCTTAAGCCTCTGGCTCAATTCTTTCCTCAATTTCTACCAGCAAGGCTGTATAAAGGTGGAATACTCAAAAGAAATATTATTAAATGCTGAACCTGAACTAAGAATTATCTGACCTCAGTACAATCCATCTTTGGGGTTTGCTGTATGATCTTGGAAAGTTTATTGAGTTCTGAGTTGCCTTTAGTTGTGTGCCTCAAAAGTAAATTAGGTGGATTGTATTGACTGATTGCTAAATTGAGGCTGACTCTGCAAGTCTTTGTTTCTACTCTTCTGAAGAGGTCAGTGATGTTATATTAGAACTTGTATCACACGAATGAAGGGGGATAAACTATACCCAACAGTATTAACTCATTCACTCGCCTTCCTAATTTTTTTCCAAGAGTTTTGTTTTGTTTTGGGAACAGGTGCTGAATGTGCACGGAAAATGCCATCTGCAGCTACTTCTATTTTAATTATTAACAACTTAAATATTTAAATTCAGGGGCTGGAGTTGTGGCTCAGAGGTAGAGCACTCACCTAGCATGTGCGAGGACCCGGGTTCGATCCTCAGCACCACATAAAAATAAGTAAATAAAATAAAGGTATTGTGTTCAACCACAACTAAAAAATAAAAATTAAAAAAATACATATATTTAAATTTTATTTTATTTTTTTATTTTTTTAGAGAGAGTGAGAGAGAGGGGGGGACAGAGAGAGAGAGAGAGAGAATTTTAACATTTATTTATTTTTTCTTAGTTCTCGGCGGACACAACATCTTTGTTGGTATGTGGTGCTGCTGAGGATCGAACCCGGGCCGCACGCATGCTAGGCGAGCGCGCTACCGCTTGAGCCACATCCCCAGCCATATATTTAAATTTTAAAATCAAGTTTTTCTTGAACTTTTTTAGCTCAACATAGAAGACATAGGCTCAACTGACACATAAATTTAAAAGGTTTAACTTCACTAAAATTTAGCTCTACTATAACTCAGTCAAATAAATAATTTTACGTAATTTTAAAACATATTAACAAATCTAATATATCTGATTTTTCTCAAATGCCAAATGTCTATTGGGAACAACTTAAAGGTCTAATAAGAAGAACCTTTTAAAATACTCAGCACCTCTCTCTCTCTCTTTTTTGATGAAAATGTAATTATTCATTTCAAATTAATATCACAAATTTAATGTGTTAATTTTCTTAAGTGTGTTGTATACAAAAATGTCATTGTAGCTGTTACAAGACTTAGTCCTAAAATTAACCTTGAAAATTAGAATCTGCAAAAGACTCATTTGTTCATCGTTGGCTGGGGAAATCTGGGGAAACAGCACTAGGGACTCAAAGCTAATTCCTAATCTTTAATGGGAACTAAAATTTTTAATGGTAGAACAGGCCTAAAGATTAGAACGAAAACAAGCTCATCTGAATAAGATAGTAACTTTCAGAGGTAATAGGATAAAATGCCTTTGCAAACCCACAAAGGAATAGAAGTAAGCACAGAGACAGTAAAATTAAGCTAAACTTTGGGGCTAATTTTGGAACCTGGGAGACAAGATATGTGAAAGACCTCTCCTCTGTATGCTGTAATGCACTTTTGCTTGATTATAATATCATCTTTAATTAATAATATCCAGCTTACTTACTTTACAATGTGATTGGATTAATTCTGTGAACATGTAATTTAAAATTGTTTGGATGTTAGTGCAGGGTTAGTTCTTTGCTGGTTCCCCGTATCTGGACCCCAGATTTACAGAGAGGGACCATTTGAAATTACAGGAGATCGAAGCAGCAGCAGGAGGAGGAGAAGGAGGAACTAGAACTGGCTGGAAGAAAGAGTTTCCAGTGGTTCCCTGCTCTCCCTTCCAGCCTCAAGGCTTCTGTGACCACAGTGGTTTGGCTGCAAAAGGGCATCAGCCAGGACCTCCTTCAGCTTTCTACAGGACCAGATTCCTGGACATGTGATCTGTTGGTCATATGGAGCATGGCACTTAGAAGGACCCCACACTTGGTTTAATTGCTCTGTTGTCGTGTTTTGAAATTCTCTCTCTCTCTCTCTCTCTCTCTCTCTCTCTCTCTCTCTCTCTCTCTCTCTCTCTCTCTCTTTTAAACAGAGGCCCCTGCATTCTCATTTTTCACTGGGCAGGGCAAAGTATGTAGCCAGTCACAGCTTTAGAACTCAATTTAGATTTTTACTTCTGACAAACAGGAATGAAGTTTACCTGTGGCTAGGTGTTAGGCCAGGAATGAGCATCCTAGAACTGCCTTGATCTGCTTCCCTGCACATCTGCTCCTTCTCATTAATACTCATCAGTTGAGCTCCCACTAACTTTGGGGTACCGGCTGATCTCTACAGGGAATCCTGTTGAGTTGAATTTGACATCAGCAGCATTACCATTCAACAGCACCCTCCATGTTGCTATAGATGTAGCAGGATTAGTTTTGCCTGTAGTGTACAAAGGTGTACCCGCTCCAACTGGATCCTCCCTGGTGGGTAGCCTGGACCCTGAGAAGCCTTTCTTCCAGAATGGAGGGAGGACAGGTAAACGGACACAAGGGTTTCGAAAAGGATAATGTCAACCGGAGATCAAGAGTGAATGCTCAAAGTGAACGTCTATCATTGAACGTTGGTTAACTTCCCTGACTGAGCCTCCACCGAGGCTTCACCTGTGGTTCCTGACCACAGCCACGCCTCCCCGACTTCGCAGGCGGGCGCTGCATGGTGTCCGCGCAGTCGGCGGAGGGTCCCGGCGGCACAGCGGCGGCGGCAGGAGGGGCGGGCCCGGGTCTGGCCCGCCCCGCGGCGGCCGGGGGTGGGGGCACTGGCCTATTACGGGATGGAAACTCCGGGTGTCCAGGGGGCGGGAGGAGAAAGAAGGGAGGTCTGCGCGCGGTGAAAGGCGCATTGATGAAGCCTGCGGCGGCCTCGGAGCACAGCAGGACTAGACGCTGACCAGGTCTGGCTTCCGCGGTCTGCTCCTCCGCCTACGCCTCCTGCTCCGCGGGGTCTACCCGCCAGCGCCATGCACCCCCCAGGCGGTGCCACCTCCCCGCAGCGGGGGCTCGGCCTCCTGCTGTTGCTGCTGCTATTGCAGCTGCCCGCACCGTCGAGCGCCTCTGAGACCCCCAAGGGGAAGCAAAAGGCGCTGATCCGGCAGAGGGAGGTGGTGGACCTGGTGAGTTGGGGGAGCCGGGTCGGGGCTGCAGCACCAGAAGAGGGTACAGAGGGCACGGGTGAGGTCGTCTGTCCAGTTCTTAGGGGGAGAGTGACTGAACAGCTGTGTATTGTGTATATTGCGATCCCGTGGTTGTCCTGCTTTGTCTATGTATAAGGAAGGACCCGGGTTATGCATGTAGTGGAGTCTTGGAACTGGAGGGAAGACCAAAATCAGAGGCCTTCGTGGGGCGGAGATGCGACGTGGGTCGGGTGGAACTCGCCCAGTAATTTCTGGCCTCAGGGGAGGCCACCCTTGGGAGAGGTGAGAGAGGGTTAGGGTGGCAATGAGGGTAGAATAAAGATCTTGGGTAGGTAGAGTGGGCTAGAAAAGACCCTGGACGGCTTATCCCCTGGGCTTGGGCCAGGGCCTTGCAACGTGTCCTTTGTTGGGGCTGGTGGCCACGTCTTCCTGAAGGAAAGAATAAACAACCCCCACAAAGCATTCGTCCAACTCTTTGTAACTTGAAGACTATGAGTCACATTGGGTCATCTTCCTGGGGATTATGGGCTGCAATTTACTTTGTTGGACAACCACAGCTGGGGCCAGGAAAGGTTCAGAGGGTTTAGGCCGGAAGGGCAAATGAAAGGTACCAGCACTGACCCTTCAAAGACCCATTTCATTTGCTCTGTTTAGATGAGCAGTCTTCAGCCTGTGGCCACCAGGTAGGAGCATCACAGTGGTGCTATGGGAGGAGAGCAAATAAGTAGCCCAAGTGCTTTCTGAGAGGCCAATCTGAGAAAGGTCTGTTTACTTAAAGCTCTTTCCCTCTAAAAGCTAATAAACCCTGTGGGGGTGGGGAGGCAGTGTCGTGTGACAAGAGCAAGTCTTTCACAGATAACTGTAATCCTTGGCACATCACAAATTTCAACTCTTAGACCAGCCTCTTGCAGACGAATATGGTTGATAGGCATTGCAGGACATAAGACCAGGAGACATGTATTGATTTATTTTTTTCTTTTAAGTTTCAAATTTGTTAAACTGCCATTCTAAACTGGCAGCCAGTTCTATGCTGGATTCAACAGCGCTGGAAAAAAATTCCTGCCGTTTCACACAGCACTTTTTGGTGATAGGCTGTGTAATTTTGTTCCACAAAAGCAGACTATGTGTTCAGGACTACAGTTCTATTTTAAATCTCTAAATTGTTAAAACTGTACCAAATGGCGGTGGTTTCGTGTAGTTTGCACTTTATGAATGTGTAATTATGATCACAAAATACCCCTTCTCCCCATAAAGCTAGCAATTTTCCCCCTCTAAGGATTTACAGCCCCTGTGGTTTGGCCACAACTCTATCCCAACTTGGAAAAGCTTATTATGCAGCCAGGCTCAGGTGCATCCTGTGGCTTGGGTTTGATTTGGGTGATAGAAAAAGTCCACGCAGTCATTTAGAAGGTTTCAACAGATTCTATAAAGCAACTTCTTTGTATAGGATCTTTCAAAGCCTTCCTTTCAAGTTCCCACCAAGTTCTGCCCCCTGGTGGCTAGTGAAAGAAAATGGGGTGGGGCAAATTTGAGCTTACCGGTTACATTTTTGATTTTATAGACGTTTTTTGAGACTCTAAATGTGTTGGGCTAGCATTTTAAGGTGGATGAAGACAGATTTAATACCAGTCAAACCAAGTCCAATAAAGTCATGTGATCCCTGAAATGCAGTTTTTACATGGAAACATGGCACTATTGACATTTTGGGCCAGGTAATTCCTCATTGTGGGGATGTCCTGTGCATTGGTAACATGGTTAACATCATTTCTGACCTCTACCAACTAGATTCCATTGGTAATCTCCCCACAAAAATTGCAGCAACCCAGTGTCTGTGGACATCGCCAAGTGTCTCTTGGGAGACAAAACTGTCCCCAGTTGAGAATCATTAATAGTATGGAAAAAAAATCCTTAATCCATGTAGCATCTTGCCCTGAGAAAAATAATAGTGAAAAAAATAAAGAGTACCAAAAGAAATTTTACTGTTTATTCCTTTACACGTTAAATATATGTCCAAACATGTATGTATATGTATGTGTATATATATATATATATATATGTATACACACACACACACATACACACACACACATCTATATCTATCTAACTATCTATCTGCAAGTGAAGTGAATGAAATTACTAAAATGAAAATTAATTCTAAAAAACAGTTTTTATTTTGGCATGTCTTCAAATACTTTTGCAATTTTAAAATACTTTTGTTACTATTTCTCTGAGTATATAAATAATAGTGCCTTTTTTGTCTTAAAGTAGGGAAAATGGCAATATCTAAATTACAAAATATCATGGACCAAAACAAAGATCAAGCTGGTGATGTGAGAAGCAAATTTGTTGGCAAACAGTCTAGTAGGATCCCTCATAGATAGTGTTACTATTGGATTTTGTAATCTGATTATGCCCAATCTCAGATTATAAGGTTAAAAGATAAGCTTTGACATTCTTTTACTATATAAAGAGCCTTGGATGTGTTCTCAATGAATAGTATATTTATACAGAATGATAATATTAGACAATTTATACAAATATCAAAAGTATTAAAGAATTTAAATGTATGCAATGAGTTTTGGAAAGTCTAATGAATGGCACCCCTGTTCCCATGTGAACTAATTCAAGGGTAGGCACAGGAATTGGACAGATGGAGCTCAAAATATCACCTTTGCTGCATGGCTCAGATGTGCAAGCAATTGGGTTTGCTAATGCGCTCTTCCTCAAATCTAGACCCTGGTGGAGTCCAGTCAAGGAGACATCCTGAGTCACAGCCTCATACTAGTCTTTGGGGGATTAGAATGATAATGACTGGCATGTACAGTGTTTACTGTATTCCAAGCATTGTTCTAAGCACATTTTTTATATATGATGCACTTAAATCTTATATACACCCTACAAAATGGGAATCTTTGTTATTATCCCTATTTCACAGATAAGGAAATGGGCATCGAAATGTTGAGTAATTGGCCCTATCTTACATAGCTAATAAGGGGTGGAGCCAGGATTAAAATCCAAAGAAACTGGCTTTAAAATCCATGTATTCAAACTCTACAAAATACTCCCCACTACATACATATAAACAACCACGGCAGAACAGAGAATCCTAGCACTTACACATGGTTTGATATGTGATTGCACCCGTACTGAGGACCGATGGTCATATGGAACTAAGCCACTTACTTCTTTTTGGGAAGGCAGAGTGGGTTAAAGACCAGAAGTGTTACCCTTGTACTACTTCCTCCATATAAAAATTATTCAGAGGGTTTAGGCCAGCATGGCAAATGAAGGGTCCCAGTGCAGACCTTTCAACAAGTGGAGGATATGTATATCCAATGTAGAGCTGTTACCAGTACAAGGTAATTATTGACTGCTAAGATTTTATTTTACAAATCTGTCCCTAGCAATTCACTGTAGGGAATAATAACTCAGAAGAAAAAAGCTATATAGATGAAGATTTTTATTACAATATTAATGATAGGAAAAAACAAGTAAATTTAATATCCAAAGATGGTGCACTGTTTGCATGAACTGTAAGAAGAGTATAATTATGAAGTTCAAGTCCCTTTATAACCTCTATAAGGTTAGGAGAAAAAAGGCAGAATTTGAAATTATATCTATCTAGGAATACAGCTATTTAAAATTATATGTGCTTTAATGAGCTGTGGAAAGAAACAGGCAAATGAAAACAATGAAATAATTTTTAAAAGAATTATCTATAAGATCTTACCTAGAACACGGACAAGTGGTTTGAAGGGATTCAAATAAATACAATTTTAATCATTATATTGAATCTTTGAAGCTTATGGTGATGAGAGTTATTTTCTCCTTTCCTTTCTTGCTGTAGTACAATGGAATGTGTTTACAAGGACCAGCAGGGGTGCCTGGTCGTGATGGGAATCCTGGGGCCAATGGCATTCCAGGTACCCCTGGGATCCCAGGTCGGGATGGATTCAAAGGAGAAAAGGGGGAGTGCCTGAGAGAAACCTTTGAGGAGTCCTGGACCCCTAACTACAAGCAGTGTTCATGGAACTCATTGAATTATGGCATAGATCTTGGAAAAATTGCTGTAAGTAAAGTCTGAATTACTTTCAAGTTGAAGCAAAACTTTAGGATTTTATATTCGACTGTTAATTTTCTAGGTAGGATTTTATTGTGGTTTCTTTATTTTTTTTTAACCAAAAGACTAAAAAATAAAATAAAATAAGGAGCAGGTAACATATAACTTTTAACTTAAATTTAATGAAAAAGTTGATAACATTTCAGTTAATTTCATAAAAGTATTTTAAGACTAATTACTTTTATGTTTTTTAACCATAATATTTAAAATAAGTTACTCTTGTTTTTTAAATGCAAGCAAAAAAAGAGAACATAGGTTTTCTAATCTTTTCATAAAGTGAATTTAAATTTAAATCAGTCTAAGAAATTCTTCTGTGGGCTTCAGACCTAAAAACGGAAAAAGTTTCCAAGAATTACCACATTATAGGATCTGCAAATGGGAAGTCCATTGGTATTTGTCCTTATTCCAGGTAGTATGCTCAGCTTAAAATTGCTGAAGAGAAGTGAAATGTACCAGATGGAGTTTACTATAACCATTTAAAATTATCCTGCAACCTTTTGTATGTGTGTAGGGGGATTACTCAAAATAGCATGTCTGATGTCTGGCAATGCATTTTGATTGCATTTAGTTGTCTTTCTCTCTCTCTCTCTCTCTCTCTCTCTCTCTCTCTCTCTCTCTCTCTTAACTAGAGCTTGAACTCAGAGTGCATTACTACTGAGCTACATCCTCATCCCTTTATAAATTTTTTTGTTTTGAGACAGGATCCCCATAAATGCTGAGGCTGGCCTTGAACTTGCAAACTTCCTACTTCAGCCTCCCAAGTCGCTGGGATTATATAGGCAGGCATACACCATCACACCTGGCATGGTTCAGTCACTTTGATTAGTGTTCTTCTAAAGTAATTGGGGCTGAACAGAGTTGAAATTGTACTATTTTATAAATCATCATCATTTGTTGATCAACTCTGATGTGATTCCACATGTACACTACTGATTTTAACTACTACTACCACTCCTAGGCAAATAGAAGAGATTTTATTTTTATAAAGTATTTGAGTCTTGCAATCTGCACATAATCCCTGTTCCTCATCTCAGACTATTATCTATAAAGAGTTTGAGACTGACTTCATTTTCTGATAGAAGTTCCATCTAGCTGCCATAGTATTGGTGACTGTGAGCTTTTCTCTGTTCATAGGTAATTTCTTAGAAAGCATTTTTAAAAAAATGTTGCCTAGTTATTTAAACATCTGACATTGATAAAATGCTCACTTATTTAGAGTTATTCATCACGAGTTATTGAGTTCTTTCTAAAAGCTATGCTAATGGATACTGCCTTATTAATATGTTTTTGAGTTCTTTTAAAGGTAATCAGAATGAGTACAGGATCTTTTAAAAAATACTTGATTTCTTCAAGTAAAAGATTATAGAGCCATAAGTGAAAAGATAAATTTTTCAAAGACTAATTAGAAGAAAAAAAAAGAATCTTGGACTTAAGATTGTGTCATAGAGGTAAAGTCTAATGCTTTATCCCCTTATACTGTTTGCTCAAAGAGGTCTAGTCAGAGATGTATGGACAGTGCTAGCCTAGAATGCAAGTTCCCTGAAGGCAGGGATTATATTTTGTTAACTGCTGCATCCATACCAGCTAGCACATAATTGGTGCTTAGTATTTTTTTTTAATATTTATTTTTTAGTTGTAGTTGGACACAATACCTTTATTTATTTATTTTTAGGTGGTGCCGAGGATGGAACCAAGGGCCAAGCACGTGTTAGGCGAGCGCTCTACTGCTGAGCCACAACCCCAGCACCCCCCTCCCCCGTGCTTAGTATTTTTTGAATAGAAAAAGAAAAGTAAGGCGGGGGATATAGTTCAGTTGGTAGAGTGCTTACTTGCCTCGCATGCACACAGCCATGGGTTCAAACCCCAACACCACCAAAAAAAAAAAAAAAAAAAAGTATATAGAATGGTTGGTTGAAAATACTGAAGACTAGCTGTTTTTGGTAAATCTGAAAGATACATTAATGAAGTGACGAATTCTAAGAAAGCCATTATTTGATTTTCTTAGAGTTCTTATATCTTATATTAAAGTCTATCTCATAAGGAATTTCCCTTTGTAAAAGTTAAGCTTTTTAAATACATTGGAGAGAAGAATAATTAAGTAAAATTCACAATATAATTTCAAAGTCTCTTTTTAACAAACAGGGAAAGTGTTAATCAAATTGCATTTTTCCGTTTGTGGCAGGAGTGTACATTTACAAAGATGCGCTCTAACAGTGCTCTGCGCGTTTTGTTCAGTGGCTCACTTCGACTGAAGTGCAGGAACGCCTGCTGTCAGCGTTGGTACTTCACATTCAATGGAGCTGAATGTTCAGGACCTCTTCCCATCGAAGCCATCATTTATTTGGACCAAGGAAGCCCTGAACTGAATTCAACAATTAACATTCATCGAACTTCTTCTGGTATGTAAAATAGTGACATTACCTCAGATCAGTCATGGTTTTAACTATCCTGTTGAGTCACTAGCCCACTATGAAGGGATCTCTAGTAAATTTGCAGTTTATGGTCCTCCACCCTGGGGTGCACTTCAAAATTACACAGGATCTTTTTTAAAAAATGTATGGATACATGGGTCCCATCTCTGACCAATTGACTCAGAATCTCTAGGGCACAGTAATGAGAACACCAGAGTGAGTGAGACTGTGGGCCCACCGCTTAGTTCCCCTGACTTTAGAAGAGACCTGAATCAGTGCCAGGTGACTGGATTCTGATGGATTGCCCTGGATTCCATTAGCTAATGGAAGCAGATTGCTTCAGATCTACATCCCATAGGCTGCTGGAATGACTAATCTCAACCAAATGGGAATCCTAACCAGTCATATGAAAGCACTAACCTTGAATAGAAAACCTAACCAGTCACTATATTACTTTTATACCAAGACTTATTGTCTTAAAGAATCTGCCAACCTATAATTCCTCTTCCCCCTTCACACACATATTTTTGCCTGTTATGATGACCCTGCTGGAATTTTGTTTTCCTTTTAGGTGTAGGTGAAAACCCTTAGTAAGATAAAATGCAAGTTGTGTATTTGTATGTGAAAGAGTCCAGAGGACATGCAAAAAGGTGCATAATTATAAGGCATGAGAACAGAAGAGGGAACAGGGATTTATTTTTTTTAATAAATTTATTTTTTTTACTTTTTTAAAAAAATTGTTCTAGTTAGTTACACATGACAATAGAATGTATTTTGACACATTATATGTAAACAGAGTATAATTTCTTATAATTTCTTATTCTTCTGGTTGTACATGATGTAGAATTACACCAGTCAAGTAATCATATATGCACATAGGGTATTAATGTCCAATTCATTCTACCCCCCTCCCCTCCCTTCACTCCCCTTTAATCTAAAGTACCTCTATTTTTCCCTAGTCCTAGTACCCTTATGTGAATTAGCATCCACATATCAGACAAAATATTTGGCCTTTGGTTCTGGCTTATTTTGCTTAGCATGATGTTCTCCAGCTCCATCTATTCATCACCAAATGCCATAATTTCATTTTTCTTTAAGACTGAGTAATATTCCATTGTGTATATATACCACATTCTCTTTATCTAGTCATCTGTTGAAGGGCACCTAGGTTGGTTTCACAGTTTAGCTGTTGTGAATTGAGCTGCTCTAAACATTGATGTGGCTGCATCATCATAGAATGTTGCTTTTAAGTCCTTTGGGTATAAACTAAGGAGTGGGATAATTGGGTCAAATGGTGGTTCCATTCCAGGTTTTCAGAGGACTCTACATTACTGCTTTCCATAGTGGTTGCATCAATTTGCAGTCCCACCAACAATGTATGAGTGTACCTTTTTCCCCACATCCTCACCAACATTTATTGTTGCTTGTGGTTTTGATCATTGCCATTCTGACTGGAATGAGATGAAATCTCAGTGTAGTTTTTATTTGCATTTCTCTATATGAACATTTCTCTGTATGAAAAATACATGAACATTTTTTCATATATTTGTTGATGGATTGTATTTATTCTGTGAAGTGTCCGTTAAAATCCTTAGCCCATTTATTGATTGGGTTATTTGCTTTTTGATGTTATGTTTTTTTGAGTTCTTTATATATAACAGAGATTGATGCTGTATCTGAGGTACATGTGGTTAAAATTTTCCCATTCTGTAGGCTGTCTCTTCATGTTGTTTCCTTTGCTGAGAAGAAGCTTTTTAGTTTGATTACATCCCATTTATTGATTCTTGATTTTACTTCATGTGCTTTAGGGGTCTGGTTAAGGAAGTCATTTTCTAAGCTGACATGGTAGAGATTTAGGCCTACTTTTTCTTCTATTAGGCATAGGGTCTCTGGGTGCCTAAGTCCTTGATTCACTTTGAGTTGATTTTTGTGCAGGATGAGAGAGAGGGGTTAAATTTCATTTTGCTACGTATGGATTTCCAGTTTTCTCAGAACCATCTGTTGAAGAGGCTATCTTTTCTCCATTGTATGTTTTTGGTGCCTTTGTCTAGAATGAGATAACTGTATTTATGTGGGTTTGTCTCTGTGTCTTCTATTCTTCTATACCACTGGTCTACAAGTTATTTTGGTGCCAATACCATGCCGTTTGTTACTATGGCTCTGTAGTATAATTTAAGGGCTGGTATTGTGATGCCTCCTGCTTCAGTTTTCTTGGTAAGGATTGCTTTGGCTATTCTGAACCTCTCATTTTTCAAATGAATTTCATGACTACGTTTTCTATTTCTGTAAAGAATGTCATTGGGATTTTAATAGGAATTCCATTAAATCTGGATAGTGCTTTGATAGTATGGCCATTTTGACAATGTTAATTCTGCCTACCCAAGAATATGGGCGATCTTTCTATCTTTTAAGGCCTTCTTCTATATTTTTCTTTGGTATTCTGTAGTTTTCATTGTGAAGATCTTTCACCTCTTCTGTTAGTTTGATTCCCAAATATTTTATTTATTTGAGGCTATTGTGAATGGGGTAGTTTTCCTGATTTCTCTTTCAGTGGATTCATCACTGATGTATAGGAACATATTTGATTTATGGGTGTTAATTTTATATCCTGCTTCTTTGCTGAATTCATTTATTAGTTCTAAAAGTTTTCTGGTGGAATTTTTTGGGTCTTCTAAATATAGAATGGTGCATTATCTTTTTAATATGTTGATTGCGATTTGACAGAATTTTATTGAGAATTTTTTGCATCTATGTTCATCAGAGATATTGGTCTGAAGTTTTCTTTCCTTGATGTGTCTTTGCCTGGTTTTGGTATCAGAGTGATACTAGCTTCACAGAATGAGTTTGGAAGGATTCCCTTTTTTTCTATTTCATGGAATAATTTGAGGAGTATTGGTGTTAATGCTTAAAATAAATTATTTATTATAAGGAAAGTCTGTATAAAATGGAATTCCCAGATTGAAGGGCTGGTATAATGATTATGTTAGAATTTCTTTTAATATTATAAAAGTCCTTTCTTCTACTTGAGTAGCATCAACGGTACAGATAAGTGTTTAGAAGGAGTTTCTTAAAACAATTTTTAAAAAAGACTTGTATATCTTGGTTCAGGCGTCTTCCAAATTTGGAAAGCCTTGGCTTTTAAAAGTATAGGGTTCCTTTGTTTAGTAAGTAAACTCCTTTTTGATTTCAGGCTATCTCTGTAAGTAAACAGACTCTGGTTTTATGACTGAAACCTGTAAGAAAAGTTAAGCTTGTATCACAAAACAGCTATGCATACATCTTTTAAAAGTATTTATGTACCAAGAAAAACAAATAAAAGTACATAACTTTATTATGAAACCCTTATCAGGTATTAGAATTTTAGTTAGCTTTGTATTAAACAGAATTACAACCTAGCTTTCTAAAGTAAATACAAAGTGAATGGTTTTGCTCTTGTTTTTGAAGACTTTAACTGTCATTTGTTTTGCAGTGGAAGGACTCTGTGAAGGGATCGGTGCTGGATTAGTGGATGTTGCTATCTGGGTTGGTACTTGTTCAGATTACCCAAAAGGAGATGCTTCTACTGGATGGAATTCAGTGTCTCGCATCATTATTGAAGAACTACCCAAATAAATTTTTCATTCCCTACCTCTTTTTTTTTTTTTGAATCATTCCTTTGGTTCATTTAAATGACATTTAAAAAACCATTTTATACATATATTTGAGTGAAAAACAAAGCAAAAAATGTTTACAGACCAAAGTGTGATTTCACACTTTTTTTAAACCTAGTACTATCCATTTTATTTCAATCAAAATGGTTTCAGGATTTTTTTAGTTGATTAGAATCCTTTCCTCCTATTCACATTCTCTGAACCTATAGTTGGAATGTCATTGTAGTCTTTAGTTTTTCCTATTCTGTTAGCATAGCCTTTTTAAAAAAAATCCAAATTACCAATTTTTGTACAAGCTGTAAATGTTTAAAATTGTTTTATATCTGTTAAATAAAACTTATTTGAAACAAATTTTCTTAAATTAATTTCCACTAAAATTGAAGTTTCCAATATTTTATTTCTGAAGAGTACAAATCTAATTTTGTATTTATTCATTTAACAACTTATGAATTTCAGTATGGTGCCATATCTTGAAGATAAAAGATATAAAGAGAAAAGGATGTCTAAGTGTTAGGAAATTATAAGAGAACTGTAGGAATTTCATTTTTATTCAACAGAGTAAAAAGACATGGACTCTGGCTTCCAGTTGCTTACCCTTTGGTAGAAAGGATTAGACATACACCAAAATAAAAGTGTTGAAAGGGATAGTGTAGGTCAAAGGAAGAAAGATCAGAAAGAATTCATGAAGGCTGGGTAGATGTAAGACTGATGAACTTAAGCAAATTATAGGCTTGAATTGGAATTATTAGTATGAACTAATAAAATACTTTAAGTAAAGCCAGAAAACAGTAAGGACATAATCTTTTAGCCTTGTACTGAAAGGCCTTGGAACAATGATCAGTCCAGTGACACTCAGATTGTGATCCCAATAATTTGCTACTAAAAGGATCTTTTAAAAATGGGTGATTTGGGGACAGGAAATGTATCTGAGCCTGGAACACTTTGCCATACTTGAAAATAAGGCAACTATGAAAGACAAGTCAAAAGGCTCTTAAAGAGCCAGCTGGAACTGTTTCCCATTGGCAAGGATGATGTGATTTGAGCATAAATAAAAATAATAACTACAGTGGTTTGAAACATATCAAGCATGTTTCAGTGCATGTATTCATAATATATTAAAATAAATTTTATTGGTCAACTTACAGGATACTAGCAAACTAGCTTGTTACTTTGAAAATTGGTAAATAGAACCAAACTTTGTTCTGCCAAGTTTTTATGAAATATAACTCTGTAACCAAATAGTTGATGAAGGGGAACTTCTCATTATAGAAATACATATACACATACACACAGTATTATGTATCTTATAGCAATATCCTACATTGCTATAACTAATAAAAGTAATAACATTACTTTTTTTTCAACCCTATGAATGAAGGAATCTAACAACATTCATCAATGACTGATAACATTCCCAAAACAGTTTAGCGCCTTCTAATAAACAGAATTATAACCTAATAAAATTACATGTCACCATCCAGGAAGTAGTTTTTCCAAGAAATCAAACCTGGATCTGCCTTTGTCTCCAGATCTAATCATTAGTTTGTAGGAAATACAGGAGATAAAAGAACATGTTCATTGACACCAAAGATACGATGAGAAAAATTCAGACTTGAAAGACAAGTTGGCTTTTTCAACAAATAAATTGCAAGAAAAAAAAAACATGTATTAAAAGAGACTTAAGATTATAACAACCAATTAAAATGTTTGCATTATTTGGACAAATTCAAGCAAACCATAAACACAAATCAAGAACAAAATTTCCTTGAGATAACTGACATTTGAACACTTCTAGATATTTAATGGTATTAAATAATTGTTACTGAGGTCCAATAATGGTTATTTTAAAATAATATTTGCTGGGGCTGGGGTTGTAGCTCAGTGGTAGAGCACTTGCCTAGCATGTGTGAGACCCTGAGTTCGATCCCCAACACACATGTAAAACTAAAACAAAATAAATGCATTGTATCCATCTATTAAAAAAAGTTTGCTGAAGAAAAATTGATATGATGCCTGAAATCAACTTCAAAATAATCTGAAAAGAGGAAGTAGGAGGGTCTAGATAAAATAATATTGAAGATAGTAGATATTAACCCCCCCCCCAAATGTGACAAAGAACAGGGATTAAAAACATTTTGGGTGAGAGAAAGAATATTAGTTAAGATTCTAGGGTAGGAAGTCATGTTTAGAGAACAACAGGTTGAGCTCAAAGCATGTATGTAGGAAAAGAGAGAGAGAAATTCTGGATAGGAGGTTGAGAAAATGCTGTGGAAGTCAATACCTGATTTGTCTGTAGAGCAGCAGAGTGCTATTGACAGAAGAACATAGCCATGCAGAGCGGTACACACATGTAATTTCAGCAACTTGGCAGGGTAAGGCAGGAGGATCGCAATTTGAGACCAGCTTCAGCATTTTAGCAAACCTCTGTCACAAAATAAAAAAATAAAAATAAAAAAGCACAGGGATATAGCTCAGCTGTAAAACACCCTTGAGTTCAATCCTCAGTACCAAATAAACAAAAATCAAAACAAATTTTGATAGCTCGGTGAAAAAAAAAAGAAAATTAGAGGTCCAAAGACTGAAGGCAGGCTAGATGATGAGGCTGTTGAGACAACAAAAAGTCAAACCCACAATCAAAAAGTGGGCAAAAGAAAGAAATGAGTAGGCATTACTCCAAAGAAGATACAAACACATGAAAAAACTCAACATCATTAGCCATTACAGAAATGTAAGTTAAAATCATAATGATTTAACCACTTTATACCCATTAGTAAGGCTATAATTTTAAAAAATGGAAAATGTTGGTAAGAGTGTGAGAAACTAGAACTCTTAATAACATTGCTGATGGGAATATAAAAAGATACAGACTAATGAGAAACAGTTTGGTGGTTCCTCAATGTTAAATGTAGAATTACCATATGACCCAGCATTTCTATCCCTAGATATATATCCAAAAGAACTGAAAATAGGTTTATAAACAAAAACTTGACCATGAATATTCATAGCCATATTATTCACAATAGTCAAAAGGTTCAAACAACCAAAATGCCCATTAACTGAAAAAAATGAATAAAAATATAGGGTATGAATACAATAGATATTATTTAGCCATAAAAAGGAATGAAGTACTGATATGTGAATGAATCTAAAAACATACTAAACAGAGGAAGCCAGACTCAAAACGCCATGTTATAGCAGACTGGTGTTTGCTGGGGGCTGTGGAAGGAAGAATGGGGAACAACTGTTCACTAAATACAGACTTTCCTTTAGAGATGTTGAAAATGTTCTGGAACTATATGGTGGTGATGATTGCATAACATTATGAAGCACTAAATGCAACTGAATTGTATAAATTGAAGAAAATGGCAAGCTTTTGGCACATACATTATACATGGGGTGGTCAGGGGTGGGAGAAGCTACTGGAATGGTATGGCTTTAAGAAATTGATGACCCTAGGAATAAAAGAGTGAACCTATTTGAGAGATGTCCAAAAGAGACTCAAAAGGAAACTGGATATAGGAAAATGGATCACAGGAGAACCAAGTATAATTTTTGTTAAGTTCTGTAAACAAGTCTGGATGGCACCTGGCATTTTGCCAGAGGGAATGGTTTGTGAAGTAACGCCAGCGAGCCATTAGGTGTGGAGATTCCTTATTGGTTGACTGCTGTATCAAGTTTATGTTAATTAAGATAAGCTGTGTGGAATGTATAAATATCCCTCCTGTCCTACAATAAAGGGCTCCTACTCCTGCTGTATCAATGTACACAAGTTGTTCGTGTGTCCCCCCCCCCCCCCCCCCCCCCGTTATTTTGCTGCAGCTGGACTGCGGCAACTTTGGATATTTCAATCTTGGACACTGGAAGAAAAAGAAATAGGTCCAATTTAGTGGCCAAATGGCTTTGAAGTTGCTGAGTCTGCATTACTAACAGGAAACTATCACAGATGCCCAATGTCAGTTGGAAATGAGTCCGGTGCTCAGAGGAAAGTTCAGGAATGGAGATAGATATGTGGAAGTTTTTAGCATAGAAGTGATAATTAAAGCCATGAGATCACATTGCAAAGAAAGAAACTGAAGATAGAGGCAAGTGCAGGACAAAGAAAACTTCAGAATAGGGAAGTTTAATGGTCAACCAACTACATCAATTACATAAAAAATAAATTTTGTAAAGTGAAAAACATCATAAGCAAAGTTGAAATACAAATAAAAGGTGAATACAGGTAACTGTTCACAATGTTTGAACCTTGTATCACCTCATTTGTAAGTAGCTCCTTAAAAATCATTAACTAAAGACTAAATCCCAAAAGAAAGTAGGCAAAGAACATAGTTCACAGACATATGAGAATGAACAGGTGGGAAATAAATCCCATAAAAATCCAGGAGATTGTCACCTCTTTGTCATTTCTGGGGGATTATTAATCTGAAGTATGTTGATACATAGTCTTCATGGTGATACAGGTTGCTGAACCTTTTGTCACCTACCACAAAAAAAGCTACACCACATGCAGACTTTATTGGATTTTAGAGGCAACATTATAACACCGAAGTGCTACTTCAACGCAACTAGAATCATCCCCATGGCTGCCAGTTTTGAATGAGAATCACAGCAAGAGAAGGCTCTAAAACAAATCCAGTCTTCTATAGAAATGGGACTACCACTTGGTACCTATGATCCAATGGAGTCAATGACCTAGGAGTTTTTATAGTTAATAGAGGTGGTAACTGATATCTTCAGGAAAAACCAAAGACACAACCTCTAGGATTTTGTAAGAAAATTATGGCCTCTTCTCTAAAGATAACTATTTTATACCACCCCCCCAAAAAAACACAAAAAAACAAAAAACAACAACCAGCAGCATCTTGCATGCTACTGAGCATTGGTAAACATCAGGTGACCATATGGCCTGAGTTTCCCATATTACCTGGGTGTTTTCTGACCCATTTGAAAGGTTGAGAATGCAGATGTGTAGTAGCAATCATAGGAAGGAAATGGCATATGAGACAGCTTGGGAAAGGTACCTTTAATACCAACTTTCCCATACTTCATGCCTATGGCCTCCTGGTGTGTTCAACAGTTGACTGATTAACAGAAAGTTCTGCATGTTACTATGACACAAGACCAAAGCAGATACTAAGCCCAAAGCTGTAGCACTATAGTCCCAGTAACAGGTGACCCTGAAGGAGTTAAGGAAAACTGACTGGGTACTTCACGCACTGGAGTGAAAAATGATCAAAGTATAGATCTATACTAATTCATGGACATTTACTGTTGCTTTAGCTGGATGGTTAGGGAACTAGAAGAACAAAAGAAAATGGTAACAGGAAATTTCTGACAAGATGTAGTGGATGGATCTCTGTGAGGATATTTGTGTCCCTTGTCAATAATGAATACCAAAGTGCAACCAATGCAAAGCACACTCTTAAGAATGAGGGATTGACAGACAGGGTGGCACATACCTATAATCCCAGGGGCTTGGGAGGCTAAGGCAGGAGGACTGAGAGTTCAGAGCCAGCCTCAGCAATGGTTAGGTGTTAAGCATCTCAGTGAGACCCTGTCTCTAAATAAAATACAAAATAGGGCTGGGGATGTGGCTCAGTGGCGAGTGCCCCTGAGTTCAATCCCAGTAGCTGCCCCCCCCCCAAAAAAAAGAATAAGGGATAAAATAATACAGTGGGTATGTCAGTTTTTTTCTCCACCCACTTCAGTGCTTTCAAAGACACTAGGTAATCTTATAAAGGTCCCGAAGTACTTACTATTCATAAAGTGGCATCAATTTCTATAGAAACAAGAGCCCATTATATGGCAGCTGATTGGAAAGTAAGAGTTTAGGATCTATACCTATGAAGCATTCAACTACAACCAGTAATAGAAAAACCCAACTGACACCAACTTTTAAATGAAGAAAATTTATTTTCAGGGATATATGTTGAAGGATAGATGGCGAGTTGATTCAGAATCCCATATATGTGACTTAGAACAAGGTTTCTGTCAATCTCTTACAGTTGCTTCATTGATGTTTCATGATCCTAAATTGGTTTCCAGGAGGTTGGAGAGTTATATGCATCCTCATTCAAGAAACAGCAAAAAGAAACATCTGTCAACATACTCAGGAAAAAGATATTTAAGTGTTACTTTGATTGAATTAAATAACTGCCACTTCCAAACTGGCCATTATCATTAGCAGAGATGGTACCTTCAGATTGGCCTTGCCAATTAGGGCTCACCTCTGGGGAGGTGAGGCCAGTTCCTTCTAAATCATAAAGCTGAGAATGGAGGGAAGAGGTAGGTTTTGAAAGAAATTCAGGCTACTTCTCCAAGAAAGAGAAATGGACACAGGGCAGTCAATAGCAGGAATTCATTACAGATATTTCCTATTTACTCTTTTAGAAAGAAGTTCAAAACTTTAACCCCAAACCACATATTTTCTGTATGCTACCTAACACATATGATTAAGAAAAATCATTTCACAGTATTTATTTACTTTAAAAAATATTTTTTAGTTGTCACTAGACCTTTATTTATATATGGTGCCGAGAATCAAAACCAGTGATTCACATATGCTAGGCAAGAGCTCTACCACTGAACCACAACCCCAGTCCCTATATTTATTTTAATAATCACTACAGAGAATTCGCTACAAAATTGGTAATAATAGAATTATTATTGTATTATTCAAAAGAAATCCTAATGACTTCTGAAATCAAACACACTTTAGCTGATATCCCTATTTTAGTGTGCTGTCTAAAAAACATGACACTGTAATTGTTGTCGGACCACAAAAACATGTATTGAAATGGAATGGCCATCTTTACAAAGCATGATACCCATTGCTTTGGGTATCTGATCATAGTTTCTGATGCACAGCTTCAAGTTGTTCATTTTTTGGCTTGTCTTTTAGTACTCTACAGTGATGTTCTGGTTTTTCCTTTGCCAGCCTCTCCCACCTCCATCTCTTCCTATACTCAGAATACTTTTTCATGATAAAGTTTACTTTTCCGAGGCTAGGGTTGTAGCTCAGTGGTAGCAACTTGCCTGGCACGTGAGAGGCACTGGTTTCGATCCTCAGCACCATAAATAAATAAGATAAAGGTATTGTGTCCATCTACAACCCCCAAAAAATTAAAAAAAAAAGTTTACTTTTCCTTTATCAGTTGAAATCCAAGAAGAGCCCACGGTGAAATACATCTTAACAGTTCACTTACTACCTTAGCTATTTGCAACCTGTCCTCAATTTCTATAAATCGAATCTGCTTAAAGTTACCAATAGCATCAATATTCAAACTACCAAAATATTTACATGGTTGATAACATACTGTTTGTTTCTCCTATCTGATTGGTCTTCCTATCACCCCTAGCCATGTCTCTGTACTAATTACTCGTACTTCTCTTTTATGGAATAAAACCCCAACAGGTTTAGTAAGGTTCAGAGTTAGCCACTGGCTGCGTGCGTGCGTGCGTGCGTGCGTGCGTGTGTGTGTGTGTGTGTGTTGCGCTAGAGATTGAATCCCAGGGCCTTATGCATGCAAGGCAAGCACTCTACTAACTGAGCTATATCCCGAGTCCACTGGCGTGCGTGTGTGTGTGTGTGTGTGTGTGTGTGTGTGTGTGTGTGTGTGTTGCGCTAGAGATTGAATCCCAGGGCCTTATGCATGCAAGGCAAGCACTCTACTAACTGAGCTATATCCCGAGTCCACTGGCCCAAGTCTTGCAGCTCACTTTTTTTTTTTTTTTTTAAAGAGAGAGTGAGAGAGGAGAGAGAGAGAGAGAATTTTTAATATTTATTTTTTAGTTCTCGGCAGACACAACATCTTTGTTGGTATGTGGTGCTGAGGATCGAACCCGGGCCGCACGCATGCCAGGCGAGCGCGCTACCGCTTGAGCCACATCCCCAGCCCCTGCAGCTCACTTTTTCATTTATTATACTGACAACTTACTGCTCAAGACAGGCCACCTCCACTTTCTGCTTGCTAAAATTTTCTTTAGATTTCCTTTATAATCTTCCATCAAGGCCCAGCTTAAATATTTTCCCTTTCATGAACCCTGTTCTAGTTCCCTCAAACTGTAAATCACCACCTCTGACTTGATCAACCATGTCTAAGGTTGATCTTTTTTTTTTTTTTTTTTAATTTGTTCTACTTAGTTGTACATGACAGAAGAATGCATTTCAATTCATCATACACAAATGGAGGGCAACATTTCAATTCTCTGGTTGTACACAGTATAGAAACACACCATTTGTGCAATCATACCTAGGGTAATGATGTCCATCTCATTCCACCATCTTTTCTATCCCCATAACTCCTCCCCACCCCCCACCCCTTCGCCCAATCCAAAGTTTCTCCATTCTTCCCATGTCTCCCCCACCCACCACAGATCAGCATCCACTAATCAGAGAAAATATTCGGCTTTTAGTTTTTTTGGGATTGACTTACTTCACTTAGCATAATATTCTCCAACTCCATCAATTTACCTGCAAATGCCATAATTTTATTCTCTTTTAATGCTGAGTAATATTCCATTGTGTGTGTATATATATATATACATATAATATATATTTATTACATATTCTTTATCCATTCATCTATTAATGGGCATCTAGGGTGCTTCCACAGTTTAACTATTGTGAATTCAGGTGCTATAAACATTGGTGTGGCTGTATCACTATAGTATGGTGATTTTAAGTCCTTTGGGTATAGATTGAGGAGTGGGATAACTGAATCAAATGGTACCACCAACTCTCGACTAGACACTTGTAACCTTCCTAACCAGTATCCCTCTTCTTGCCTGTCTCCTAATTGTTTCTCCACAGTCACCAGAATGATTTCTCAGACAATCTAAACTTCTTACCATGGCCTACAAGATCTGGTTTCTGTTAAAGTTTATTTGTCCAAGAACTGTTTTAAATACTTTTTTTGGATTAATTCAATTAATCCTGTCAATAATCCTATGGCTATGTATCAGATGCTGCTGATGACTCATCTAGATCCCTTTTACAGGGCTGGTGCATTTGTACACTAGTTGCTACAGGTGTTGGCTGCCAACAGCTTTCCACCCTTATTTGGAGGACTGCCCTTACTCTTCTTTCCCTTCCTTATCCATTTTCTTTATTCTGTTATAGAATTTTCCTAAGAGTACTCCTTCAGTCATTTGCCCAAGAATCCCCATCTCTGGCACTGCTAGAGGAACTGATCTGAGACTTAATTTCACAGATGAGAAACCAAAAGGCAGGTGAAATGATCTGCCTTAGGTCAAACAGAAAATTAGGAGGTTGAAACTTGAAGCTAGTCTGATTTACCAGCCTGCACTCTTTCCTGCAATGCTGTAATGGTACTTCTCCAACCTCCCCTCTCTCATTTATCCTCTAGTCAAGTTAAGTCTTGCCTGAGGGCCTTCGTAATTTCTATTCTGACTGCCTAGAATAGGTTGTCTCTATTTTCTTGTAGTTTGTTTCTCCACTTCTTTAAAAATGTCTCAAATATTACTTTCTCAAAAAGACCCTGCCTGACACAAACCATCCTAAGAAGCCAATACTATCCTCAATTCTGTTTTCATTTTATTTGCTTTCAACACCTGAAATTATACACAGATTTGTTTTTTGACACTTATACTAAAATGAAAATCCTGAAGGCAGGAATGTTTTCTAGCTGACTTACCACTACATCCCTGAAGCCTGGTAACTGGCACTCAGTAACAGGTAGTTGATAACTATTTGTTGTTGAATGAGTGAAGTAAGATCTCCTTTCTCAGACCTCTTATAGAAACTCTCTGTAGAAATTTCCTTGAATGTTCTTAATCCAGAACTGTAGTTATTTGATGCAAATTTTATTATGTAAGCTTATATGCTCTTGGAGGACAAGAATTATGATCTATTAATTTGGGGATACTCGGCAGGATTCAAATGACGGTACCTCTAAAACTCCAAATATCAACTACAGCTTATCTTTCCATATAGGTATTAATATTAGGATTTCATATGAATACAATATAATCCAAAATATGAAAAAAAATGTCATGCTTAATTTATAAAGAAAGCATTCCTATGCATGTTACAATATGGATTAAATACAATTAGGTACTCATCATTTCATCTTTATTTTAAAAACAATGCCATTTCCAAAATATAAAAAATAGACCTATTTTCAAAGAACCATTAAAATATGGCTTTGAAAACCATAATATTTTATTTACAACAAGTAGATGGTAGTGCAATAGCACACAATCATGTTTATGATAAATAAAGTGTCAGTATTATTCTGGCATCTTTTTGGGGTAGGCTTTTATACCCCAAAGAGAGTTAGAATGACCTCAACAAGTAAAGATCAATAATAGTCATTAATGTAATGTATACTTCAATATGAATTAGAGTGACCAATGTAGATTGATCATTTATTTGGGAACTGGATCCATAGATATGGAAATTAAAGTAGAAATTTAAAACTTCTCCTTTTTTTTTTTTGTTTATTAACAAACACATCCCAAATACTCCAGCATTGGTAAAGGGAATCTACTGAGCATTTCTCACAAGTGATTCATAGCCACACATGCTAAATAATGGCTGTCATAGCAGACGCTAGAAGTTTAGATTTTACAACTTTAAACTACATTAAGTATTTATGTCCCACACCAAGAACTAAGTCCAGGATTACCTTTTAAATTATATTAGAGACATGGGGGAAATAATGAGCAATGTAATGACAAAAAATGTTAGCTATTTCTCAGAAAATTACATAATTCCTCAAATTTCTACAGTTGGTGTGTTCCAAATGAATTAAAACTAAAGCATGTTTACAATGGACTTTTCTCTCTAAAATATCCCCACTTAAAAAGATCTGGATTTGGCTAACACCTTATTCAGTAAATTCTTAACACCTTATTCAGTAAATTGTTAAAGTTTAATTTACTCTTGAAACAAACAACATTCTTTTAAGAAGCTGTTTTCTTGCTTTTGCACAAGGTCAATTTAAAGTCAATCCAGGCAAACAAGATCAGAAAAAGCAGCATACTCCTCTAATCCATTTAGCAAATGTTGCAAATTAGTTTCTACTTGAATAATCAAACAGAGAAATGTCTGAAACTCTACAGTTGGTGTCAGTTTTAACATGTTGATGTCAGCCATGACAGGTAGAAGTAGCCAAGTCCCATATACATGAAGAAGCAGAAATAATTGTGAAGACTTAGCAGCTCTTCTAAAGATTAAAGACAAATTATGTTTATGAGCCATTTTGCTGTGTGGCATTCTTCTGAGTTTTATGTCTCAAACACAAAGGAGCTTGTTGCTGTCTTGGGCAAACATACTGAAATTACCTTTCTTTCTTTCTTTTTTAGCTTACTTTCTTGTCTCTAAGGCCAAGTAAAAAATGTGAGACATTTTCATATACCACAAAGGTAATACAGCAGGCTGGAGTCACTCTAATCAAATTGGGGGCAATTCCTTTGTAAAATCCACCGATGCCTTCTTTCCTTTAGAGGGAAAAATAGATATATGCTTAATTTCCTAAACAGCAAGCCATAAAATACAAATTTTAACTGAGATAGGACAGGGAGTAAATAGTCAAATCTTGTTCTGATTTAAGTAAAAATAGTTTGTAGCCATTTGTAGGGGCCTACATTCTTTTCATAAACTGACTAAGAAAGGGGTTGGGAACACCTCAAAACTGAATTGGAAAGTGCTTTAAATTAACCATCTTTGAAATGCTTTTACTTGTACGGATATGCACAGTTTTAACTGATCTACTGTAAGCATTAAAAATCCCATAGCTTATATAAATGCCCACAACAGTAAATATAACACATATAAAAATTTACTTCCTTGATGCCTCCAATATGGAATAAGGCCCAGGAACTTATCATTTAGGTTCTCATTTAGTATTTCTTGAATTGAACTCAATTTACCATTATAAATATTCTGCTCTGGCTTTTTAGAATTAAAGGTAGATAACAGTTTATTCTCATAATGAAAAGCAAACATCTCTTCCATACTGGGGCCTTCTAAAATGTATTAAACTAAGTTTTACACATTCAATGCCAAATATTTACAACACCTCAATTTTATTATTTTTTCATGTATCTCATTTTTTTTTTTCCTTGAGTTGAGGGTCTTGCTGTGTTGCTCAGGCCAACCTCTTAATTCACAATCCTCCTATCTCAGTCTCCCAAGTAGCTGTGTCACCACCCCCAGATCACATTTTATTTTTATATCCATCTTGTCAGACTATTTAGTCTAAGTTTACAAATGAAGAAATCAAGTCTCAGAGAATTAAGTCCATGCCTATACAACAGTAGTAGTTAATGGGAAAGCAGCAACCATTAGCCATATTTTTTACCACAGCAATTTGGCCTTTGTTATACAACATGTACAGAATAAAATAAGTAAGGCACTTCATCACAACAATTCTGATATTCTGCACACTCACCTCCATGTCTTTGCAATTACATCTGTTACACCACTATAAAACATGTGTTGATCCTGAAGACGGGCTCTCACAACTTGATATGGGTATGTTGCTGCTACAGCAAATATTTTGGATAGTGCAGCCACAGATATATATTCTACTGTGCTCTAAAATGCCAACACAAAACATTTACAGACAGGACTTCTTTAAAAATATAGAAATAAAAACTATAAAGGACAAAAATATTTAAATAAACCTTTAGATGAAAAATACTGTTTTTCCTCTTTAATGCAAACTCTATGTAATTATGTGGTTTCACTTTAAACATATGTGTATCATTAACTTAACATATAACTGAATATTTAAATACAAATTAAATTAGTTGAGTCAGTATTCATTATCACAGCAATACTACCAAAGTACGAATGACAAAATTTCCATCTCTTAAATGCCTATACAAGTAAATGAAATCATTTTTACAAGAATAATCTTACCAGTTGGGCTTCCGGTAACCTATTGATATGCTGGTTATATTTCAACTTTAGCAATTCATATGCCATAAACTGAAGGGCACCATGTGATGTTCCAAACAGCCCAGGAATAAATCCCTAAAAGGGAACAATTAAAAAAGAGCAAAAACTAAACAACTTTCAAAGAAAGATACATTTAAGTCAAATATATTCTCTCTCCTCTTAAGTGTAGTACTTTAAGCAAAATTTTATATAAGGTTAAAATACTATTCTTTTACTTTATTTATTAATTTAAGATTTGGATTTTTGCCCAGCCTAGTGGCATAGGCCTGTAATTCCAGTAAATTGGGAGGTTGGGATAGGAGGATTGCAAATTTGAGGCTAGTCTCAGGAACTCAGTGTGGCCCTAAGTAACTTAGCAAGATTCTGTCTGAAAAATAAACGGGTGGGGGGGGGGGCTTGGGATGTAGCTCAGTGGTAAAACCCCCTGGGTTCAATCCCCAATACTGTCTGCCCCTCCCCACCTGCCTCCAATATGGATTTTCATGTTAGTTCTTCTTTAAATAGTACATGTATAAACACAAAGACAATGCACACCATCAAGAACCAGATATGAACAGGCAGTTAGATTCTGGAAAAATGAAAAAGAAAAGGTAATGATAATTCAATTAAGTAAGTACAGATATTCTAAAAGAATAAGGCAAAAAAGTGATGGAGGAAACACAGAATTGATTTATTTCCAAAACTTTTGCTTATAAGTCAGTAGTCTATAACAACCACCTCATGTTATTGATTTTAAAAACTAGTACATGATTCTTAAAAAAAAAAAAAACCTAAAATTGAATAAATCTAATTTTGATTTTAAACTGTGGATGACTGAAAAATAAGTACTCTGGGAACTAGGTGTGGTGGCATATGCCTATAGCTTGAGATAATCAGGAGCTTGAGGCAGGAAAATCACAAGTTAAAGAACAGCCTGATATACAGTGAGACCCTGTCTAAAACTATAATTTTTAAAAAAGAGCTAGGTATGTAGGAGTAGGTAGCTTAGTGGCAGAGCACCAGCCTATCATGTATGAAGCCCTGTATTCAATCCCCAAAAGTGTGGGGGAAAAATTTATAGAAATAAGACACAGGTGGGAGTGGATGATAGAGAAGCATAAAATGGGGGAAAAGGAGTTATAAAATCAGAAAACAGATGTTAATGCCACTAGTAAGATATTTTGAAATTATAACAATAGGCAAGGGAGTTAGGTTTTTGTTATTTAAAAAATTCAAGTAAGGTTTGAAGTTTGCACAATTTACAGTAAAATAAGATGCTATCAAACTCACTTATCTCTTCTCCAGATATGTTATCCCAGCTTGGCTGTCTGACTTACTGAAAAGACACCTGACGAAGTTTTAGACAATTCTCAAACCCACCAGTGTCATGATGATAGAGAATAAATAGCTTAAAATACAATTTCAATATTATAAGTTACATTTGAGTTTTCATTCAATTGTATCTTGCCTAAGGGAGGCTTCTTTTTAGGACTGAATCCAGGTCATTCAGAAGAGAAACAACAGAGCCAAGAGAAACTGCAATTTTCAGTTATGAATATATATTGATGACTCATTACCTTATACAATCCACGCACACCTTCATACTTATATATTTTCACAAGTGCATCAAACATTCCTTTATATTGCCGCTGTGAGGAGTTAACAACACCTTCATACTGTAACATAAGGCGAGTTTTTGTTACCCATAATGGGTTTGTAATGCAGAGGGTCATGGCTCCTAAAATCAAATTTAAAGAAGATTACTCAGCATACAGGAGTTTTTCTACTTAATTCAAACTAAAATACAGTCCATTATGTAAAGGAGGAGGTTACCTAGAAGCTGTACCTGGAACGGCAAGATGTGGTCTTTTTAGGGTCAAATTGTAGACATAATTTTTGAGAGTTCTAAAAAAATTCCTCATGTGGGAGTGAGAGGTAAGTTAAGAGGGAGACAGAAATGAAAAACACTTCGGGATAGCAAAGATGCCTTGACTCCTAACCAATGTGTCCTGGTATAGAAAATAGATGGAAAGGAGACACAGATTTTAGGAGCAGAAGACAGTATAAACCAAAGGGGCTGAAGGTAAAAAGGAAACCAAGAACCCAGCAACTCAATAATCTGTGCATGTACACACATATGTCCAACTCTTTTATCACAATCTTTCCCAAACCCATTCAAAGTAGCTACTCCCCCTCAAAAACTGTGTGATGCAATAAGTCAAAACTCACATTCTTCACCGAAAATCACAACTTTTACAGAGAAAAAACTAACTAGGCAAGTTTCTAATCTTCTACATTTCTAAGGAGACCTTTATTAAACCAATATTTGTTGAGTCTTGTTATGACTCTGCTAGCAGCTAGTTCTTAAAAATGAGTGAAACAGTCCTTGCTTTAAAAAACAATCAGTAAACATTGAGAAACCAAGGTAGCAAGTTATCAAAGTAGGATTTATAAAGATTTAAAAATCACTTTGTTCTCTTCTCTAGATAGTACACAAATATAAGTTGATGAAATGAGGCTACTAAATTGAATACTTACAAAGTTGAACTTATACTTAAAAAAACATATACCAAATGATCTTAATCTATTAGGGATTCATAACTTTTTTCATTTTTCCACCCTTTGTGATAAGTACAATTTTTGAAATCCAGAGTGATCAATAAGGACAATCCTAAGAAATATTATATGATAACTAATTAATATACTTAGATAAATTTACTTAAATTCTGGTGTCCAAAGAAAAAAGACAAAAAATAAAAATAGAAAACAAGTTTGGAAGGTGATGTTTTATATTTCACACATTGCCTTACCAGCTTCAGCAGCTGAGATGAGGTATTCTGTTGCCTCTAACCGTTCAGCTCTTCCTTCTGTTTTATATGATTTGATGGCATTGTAACTGAAAGAATTAAACATGAGCAGTTTAATTAAAATAGATGTCTTAAAACAGTAAAATCTGTTTTAAAGAATATGTAACTTAATGGCACTATCCCCAAAGTAAAAGTCAATGAAAAATACAACCACAAAATGAGATCTTATTTTAAAAAAATGGACATGACAGAAATGGTTTACTATAGGATGACACCACCTCTCCCCAACAAATATATATGGCTGGCAATACATATGTAAAATATTTTAATCACATATTCAGCAGTTAATTTAAAAGAACAAGAAAATGGGGAGTATGGAAAGATGTAACTGTGATGCAGAGACTGGGAAGAAAAGGCAAAGGAGAGTCCAATTTGTGCTTAACAAATATGTGTGCTAAGCATCTATGTTTAGGAATTTCCTTTGCTTTCTGACAGATAAACATCAAATATAGATCTTTCTTAATAGATTAACAAGAATCATAAGTGGCATACAAATAAATATAGTAAAAGACATAATAAAATGATAAAATAAGAAAAGACACAGCAAAATAAGAGATCCAGAAACTATGAGATCACAGAAGGCTTTATGTTGGAGGTGGCACTGAGCTGTGTATTGAGATGGGCACAGTTCCAATAAGGAAAGAGATGAGCATGGGGAAAAGTGACAGTAATAATAAAGTAGATGGTAAGATAGTAAAAACTGAACCTCAATCGAGTAATAGAAATTTGGGTTTTATCTGGCAGAAAACAGTCACTAAACATTTCATTGCAGGGGAGTCAAATCAGGCCTGTTTTTTCTAAACACAAATTTTACTTTCCTCTGAGAAGGATTCAGTTGAATCAATATTTTCAGGTTTTCCCAACACAATTCTAACATGAAACAAACTTTTATTATAAGCAATTCTCATCACATAAAGCTAACTCATATGGCTTGTTCTTAGAAACTCTCTTGGACAATATACAGAAATCAAATTCATAAAGTATTCTTTCCGGGCATGGTGGCACAATACCTGTAATCCCAGATACTTGGGAGGCTCAGGCAAGAGGATCACAAATTCAGAGCCAGCCTGGGAAACTTAGAGAGATCCTGTCTCAAAATAAAAACTTAAAAAGGCTAGGGATGTAGGTCAGTGGCAGAGCACCCAGGCTCAATCCCCAGTATTATAAAATAAAAACAAGCCCAAACATATATGTGTGCATATATCCGTACAGTTTACCTGAATATGTCTTTGGGGTGAAAATACGAAAAACTTTTAAACAAAACAAAGGCTGAATTTTAGTTTGTTTTCACTTTAAAAATTTATTTTAAGATTGGTTTGGATACTGCCATTAACTTATGAGATTAAGTACAATATATAACACAAAGGAGAAAAAGGGAAAGACACAAGTGTTGATGTTTTCCTAAAAATGTCCTCTGTTAAAAGAAAGAAAAGCTTTCTCATTCGTGGATTCAGTCTCAAATATCAGAGGCAAGCTCTCAGCAACATGTGCTTCTCCACAGCAGTGCCATGTTGCTGCCTCCTTCTTATACACTCAACAAGATGAATATGCCTGCCATAGGCTCTTTCTGTGGTTTCTTCAGAAGGCATGCAATAGAAGTTATTTCTAATAGTGATGCTATCTGACTGGTGAAGGAGTAAGAAAATGAAAATGAACATGCTGGGAAGATGGAGCAGGTCATATAAGAGTATAAAGTGATATGCTTCAAAACCTTTTAGCTCTTACTTTCTTTTCTCAATCAGGCTCTTAAGTTATATGTTTTTAAGGACTCCAAATCTGCCTTTTCTTGTCTTTCCAAGTTCATTATGAATCAAAATGCATTTCTGGGTTTCTTTCTTTCTTTGATACTTTAGTGAGGTAAAGTACCCAGGGTGCTTTACCCCATTTTTTTTCTTAGACAGAGTCTTGCTAAATTGCTGAGATTGGTCTCAAACTTGCCATCCTCTTTCCTCAGCCTCCAGAGTCATTGGGATTATAGATATGAGCTACCACACCCAGCAAATCAAATACATTTCTGTAAGTCATCTCAAATATTTCAAGAATCTGTCTGAGCATAAATAAGCAATGATCTCAGGATACTTTTTAGTATTTATAAAATATTCTATTTTAGTATTTATAAAATTTTTTAATCTTGTATAAGTGGAGGGAAAAAAAGTTATCTTCTTTTATAAAAAATAAATACCAAAGAGAACTGAAATTCATGATTCATTTTAGACAAGAGTTCCAGGTTCCTCCAATCTCTGCAATACTTTGCAAAACTACTAATAAATAACAAGTAGGTATATTCAACTTTTTCTAGTCTATTTTGGCTGTTAGAAATGCTCAAGAGTCCTGATATGGCCCAAACACCTCAGAAATTCTGAGGGTGTCTTAAAACTTCATTTTGAATTGTCCAAATTAGATGTTTTTCAAATGGCCTTAACTAAGATAAAAAGTTCTCTTCTAATCTGTGAGTATTCTGCTTATAAAAGAAATCAGTTAAACATCTTGCCCTCCTGAATTCATAAAAATGGCTTCTGTAAGGGTTTCCCATTTCATTTCTTCATCCTTTCCTTTACAAACTCTCTTCTAGACCAAATGCTTCTGATTATAATAGCTGAAAGCAAAGGAAACTAATAAGCCATTTGCTCTCTAATCCTTCTAATTTCCAGAACTGACTCAATGACTCATCTTTCTTCATTAACCAGTATAAAAGCCACCAAAACAAAAATTCCTTTTTATTTAATACTGTGAAATCTCCCAGATCTACTCACAAGAAAAAGTAGAGTCCCCAGGATAAACCTGCACCCCAAACATTTGGAGTTACTCCTTGATAAAGTCCCCGAAGTCCATCAAGTTTCCAAATGGTAGTCAAGCAATGTAAAATTCCTTTATATTTTGGTCTCAGTTCCAATCCATCACTCACTGCATTAAAGGATACACAAAAATTCTAGTTCAGAATCACATATAAACATAGATTCATAAATTAGCTATATAAAGAAAAAATTCAGAAGAAAACCCCTTATTAGGAAGGAAAAAAGTATTTCCTAGGATGTTCTATACTTTAAAATTAAGGTTAATAAATTTATCAAAGTATTTATTGAGCACATACTAAGCACCCAAGTAATATTTTAGGAAGCATCAGATTGGCTATTAAATAATCTTCCTGAGTCACTGGGATTACAGGCATGTTGCCCGAACACCTACCTGTAGTTTTTTATACTGCTTTTTCCCTACTCAAAGAGAATATAGAAACATTCCCCCTTGCTTTTAAGTAGATTCCAAAAATAAGACTTTAAAAAAATGTGATAGTTTTCCATTTCACAGACATTCTATCATTTAAACTATCATTCCCCAATTTTACATGTTAATTTTCTTTTTCTATTACAAAAAGTTCTCTAAAGAATATCTTGTATAACAGTTTGTATGGATTCTTCTTTTTTTTTTTTTTGTACTAAGGATTGAACTCAGGGGCATTTGACCACTGAGCCACATCCCCAGCCCTATTTTGTATTTTATTTAGAGACAGGGTCTCATTGAGTTGCCTAGCACTCACTTTTTGCTGAGGCTGGCTTTGAACTCTCAATCCTCCTGCCTCAGCCTCCCGAGCTGCTGAGATTACAGGTGTGTGCCACTGCACCTGGCTTGTACGATTCTTATTTCTTTAAAATTAACTATTAGAAGGGGAATTGATATGGCCAGGCGTGGGTATAATCCCAGGATACCTGTAATCCCAGCAATTTAGGAGGCCGAGTCAGGAGGATCCCAAGTTCAAGGCCAGTCTCAAAATAAAAAATAAAAAGGGCTATGATTGTAACTCATGGTAGAGCACCCCTGAGTTCAACCCAAATACACAAAAAGGGGAAGGGGGAAATGATATAAGTTATAAATACATATTGAAATTGCCCTCCAAAGAGTTTACAGTTTATTAGCCACAAATAAGCATGCCCAGTTCAATGTACCCTTGCTTCTACTTTACTGTGTGTAATAAGCATGACAAAGAACAACCACTAGACTTGTGTTTCAGTGTAAGTATACACTGAATATATACTATTGGATAGCAATGGTAAAATTTATTTACTACTAAGAGTTGTGGTCAAAGAGTGCAAAATGTTGGCTGGAGATATAGCTCAGGAAAGAGGCTGCCTAGAAGCCACTTTGGACCCCACTGGGGAACAAAACTAACTAAATTATACTGTTAAATTGTGTGTATATACAAGTAAGTAACAACTAATTCCACTATTATGTATAATTACAATGCACCAATAAAAAAAAAAAAACAACAATTGGGCTGGGGATGTGGCTCAAGCAGTGGCGTGCTCGCCTGGCATGCGTGCGGCCCGGGTTCGATGATCAGCACCACATACAAACAAAGATGTTGTGTCCGCAGGGAACTAAAAAAAATAAATAAATATTAAAAATCCTCTCTCTCTTTCTCTTTAAAAAAAAAAATTAAAAGAAACCTCACTCATTATCTCCCTGTCTCCATCTTCAATATCTCCCTTCCTTTTTTTAAACCATCAGAATTTAAACAGGCTTAAATCTCTCTTGAGTTGCCTCGTATTTGATCTCACTGCCTCCGTATCAGTTAAGCTGCTACAAATGAGAAAACAACAATCCAACTTTCTCACCTCCATAGCAATCTAGTCTGGGCTTTACCTATTACTTCAAGGGCTCTAGTTAAGGACCTCCAAGTGCACTTTGGGAGTCCTCTCTTCCTTAAGAACTCCTTAGTGGCAGCTGATATTGTTTATCTTCTAAAACACCTCTTTGTGTTGGCTTGCCTCATCCCACATCCTCCTGATTTTCCTCTTCTTTGCCACTAAATTTTCCTGGCCTCCTTTTCCTCTGCCCATCCTTAAATGTTAGTTTTTATAGGCGCTCTTTCTACTCTCAACTAAGTAAATTCACTGCTATCCCTGTGTTCCACTTTCTTGATCACTATCCTGATCTCTTTCCTAACATCCAGCCCTAGATACTGTTTTTACATGGCTTAACTTTCTGGAATTACTTTTTTACTTTCGTTTCTAGCATTTATATTTTCCCTTCCACTATACCAAACTATGCACTCAGAGCTTCAGACTAATAACACATGTTATTGAATCAGACTTCCTAGGATTGAATCCTAATTGTTAACAATTATTGTGTGACCCTGAGTAAGTCATGTGATTACTCTTGTATCTGAGCTTTCTCATTCATAATATGAGGGGTGAAAACCCCAAAATAAACTCTAAATGAGTTAACACCAATTAAATGAGTCAGTATTAATGAGTTAATATATGGACATTGGAGCTAGGGATATAGCTCAGTTGTACATGCTTGCCTAGCATGTGCAAAGCCCTGGATTCAAGTCCTAGCACTGTTAACAGACACCCCAAACTTTTTTTTTTGGGTACCGCAGATTGAACCCAGTGGTGCTTAACCAATGAGCCATAACCCCAGCCTTTTTTTTTTTTTTTTGTATTTTATTTACAGACAGGGTCTCACTGAGTTGCTTAATGCCTCACTTTTGCTGAGGCTGGCTTTAAACTCCTGATCCTCCTGCCTCAGCCTCCCAAACCACTGGGATTACAAGCCAAACAAACATTTAAAGCACCTGGAAACATGTCTAGAAAACTGCAAGTACTAAAAATATTAGTTTATTTATGCCACTGGTTCTTTCAATACCACAAAACTTTGCCATGTGCTAGTCTTATTACTGTACACTATGGTTTCTTGATTAGTATTACAGATTTAGTTATATTCTCCTTTCTTCCTACTTTCCCCTAAAAAACCTCACAAATCTTTACAAATGGGGTTATTTTAGGAAATTACTATTTTTACACATTCTTATTTGCTGGGGTTCCTGCCATTTTTGAAACCTTAAAAATTATTTCATGAAGTTAGAACAGATCTCAAAGATCACCTAACCCAATCCTTACACCCAACACAAAAATATCTTCTAACCTCTGTCTGAACCACTTCTAGTCATCACCAGTTTTATTTCATAACACCATAATGTTGTCAGGCCAAAATCTGCTTCCCTATAATTTCCACTCAACTTATGTCTGACCTTAGGATCAACCCAAGAGGCAGCTCTCTCCCCCATGGAAGTTCTCTATCTTAAAGATTTTCCCCATTCCAAGCTAACCTAGTTTCTTCAGTTTTCTCACATGAAATGATTTCCAATCTTTCTGACTTTGGATATCTTGAAATTTCAATTCACATTCAGAACTCATAAAAAAATTCCAGGTTTGGTTTAGTAGTACATACATTCAGGACTAAAGTCCCATCATCAAATATTAACTTTATTTTATTTTATTTTTTCAGACATTAATTTTATTAAATGGTTTTAGTTATACGAAAGAATAAAAACCATGGGTTAGAGCATTGATTCTGATGACCAGATGCTGTAGCTCCATTACTCATCTAAATTTTCCTCTTTTCTATTATATCAAAGCCACTCTGTGGGCTTTATTATTCCTCTCAATACCCTATATGTAATAACCAAAACCCTACTAGTTTTCCACTACTCTCCCACTTCATCAAGATTACCATCTTCTCAAGATACCAAGAATTTTCTTCTCTCAGGTATAGTCTGCTTCACAGCATTGTCTTAAATTCATCAACCAACAATACTATTTCTCAAATGATCATCACAATTGCCACCTTTTCTGCTCCTAAACAAAGTTGCTGAAAAAAGACATCAAGTTATACAGGCCCACACCTGCAGCCAAGCCCAAATTCTTTTATTCACGTTCAAGCCACTGTATACTGGGATTCATAAAGTAGTTAAGTGCCAGAGGGTTCCATAGTTGGACTCCATGGGTTCAAATTCCAGATCCTTTACATTCTGTGACGTGGGCAAGTTAAGTCAATTTCAGTTATCCTCCACCTGTATAAGAGGATAATAAACTCACAGGATAGGGAACAAGAATGTATCTAAAGCTCAGGTAGGCATGGTGGCACACATGCCTATAATCCCAGTGGTTTGCCAGATTGAGGCAGGAAGATCTGAGATCCTGTCTCTAAATAAAATACAAAATAGGGTTGGGGATGTGGCTCAGCAGTTAAGTGCCCCCAAGTTCCTCCAATTCCCAGTACCAAAACAAACCAACCAACAAAGAATGTTTCTAAAGCTCTTAATTCATTGCCTTTCTTCTAGGAAATGCTCCTAGCAAATGCTCAATGAAGATTAGCTATTAATAATAATCGTAATTATCTGTATAAGCATCAGAAACTCCATGAAATTATCCATTTGTAGTGTCTTTTCTAAAGGTAACACTCCATAATTTTCACCGGTTTTCCTTCATCAAATTGCTTAGCGTCTTCTTTCTGCCAAAGTATTAATTCTCCTATGGAGAACCTCAAGATCCAGTCTTGCATGGAACCTTTACAGATGCATATGGCCATCAGCAATTATGATTTTTCTTATAGCCTATCTGTATTCCTATGTTGTATTTTGATTTATTCTACTATGCCCTTGATTTTTGTTGTCTATAATTATCTAACATTACTAAGTCTGAAGTCTTACAATTAGATACTAAGTTCCCTGAAGTCAAGAACTTTATAAAACACTTTTGTAATTAAGAGATACATAAGAAGTAAAGTAAATAAAATACCTAGTATTACTGTAAGATAAATCAAAATTGCAAATCGAATGCTCAGGGCAGGATTTAACTTGTATTAATAACTGAAATAAAAGAAAACAGGTTCCAAATGAAGTTACCAAAGTTTATTTTGAAACTATCTTTTACAGAATTTAGTGTTGAGTTTAACTTCTAAACTGCTAATAATTCAAGAGCAACTCCATTTTGAAAATCAGCACCTACCCTGCCAGGCATGATCTTCCTGTTAGGCCCACCCTCAATGACTACCCAAACCACAGCAAAGGGGCCAAATAACAATCACAGGACCACACGTTATTTTTTAACTACTCCATTGTACCTGACTATAATAGTTTAGAAGTTTTTTTCAGCAGGCTGCTGCGCCTTGCACAGGGCAGCCTGGCAGATATTCTTTGCTTGAACTCAGAGATGTGTGTCCAGGATATTTGCGCCAGTTATCCTAATACATATTCACTTAAACAAAAGAATATCTAGATCTGGCTATTTTTTCGTTCAAAGGACACTGTAACACACTGTACACATCAAAAATCAAAGAAACTTTGAAGATAATTCTATCCCAAACTCTACCCCAAGCACCTGGTACTTTCCGTTCTGCTTCCAAACATGTGGCTGACCTATGATTTCGAAGTACCTCCTAGAGTGAATGATTCGCCATGTGACAGCCAAGTCCTAAACTGTCACAAGCCCATTTCCTCACCCCCACACACACTTTGCCCACATTCCCCATCCCTTTCCTCGGGGAGCGGGAAAGAGAGGCCAGGCCCTGCTTTCTCAAATCCAGTTCCAGATGAGGCATCGTAAAAAGCATCTTCTTCAAAGCTCTCCTCCTCGCAGTACAGAAGAAACAAGGGAGAGGTCACGGCCCCTTTTTGAGTTTCCACCACTCAGCTCGTGCTTGCAGCGAGAAGGACCCCGGTGTCTAGGCGGGCTCTTACCGGCGAAGCGGATCTTCACGAGGTCGAGCGGGTGCAGCGCGAGGTTAGACAAGACCCCGCCACTCACACCAGCTACCAGGTTCTCATACCGGACGTGGCGGAATACCGTGCTCCACGCCGACGACCCGGACGCCGACTGGCCCTGACCGTTCATAGGCTCGGGGCCCGACGAAATCACGGCGCCCAGGGCCGCGGAGGTGGAACGAGATGCAGTGGCCGCCACTGTGGCGACGGTCGCCGCCCAGGAGCAGGAACCGTAGGGCACGAGCCCACTTCCGGGACTGGCGAAAAAGCTCCGACCGCCGGGTAGCGGAACCGAGCCTGGAGACCTTAGTGCGGAGGGGCGTGAGGGGGCACGGCCACACGTCAAGCCGGTGGAGGGCGTGACGGAGGCGGGTTGCACGCCTCCACCTAGTGCCCGCCCTACCTCCCCGGCTGAAGCAGCATGCTTGAGCCAAAGGACGTGGACGAAAACAACAGCTCAAGAACCGCCCCTTGCCAACCTTTGCGGGCACTACTACGGAGCGCCGTGGGATCCAGCTGAGCCCCGCTGGCTGACTCGAGGTGGTATCACGTGACAGGAAGTAGTCTGCGAGAGGCGGAAGTGGAGTGTGCGGGAGGAGGCGGAGATACTGACCGGACTGAGAGGCTCGTGGAGTCCGGGAGGTAGAGCCGCCAAGATGAAAGTGAAGATGCTGAGCCGGAATCCGGACAACTACGTACGCGAAACCAAGTTGGATTTACAGAGAGGTGAGGGAAGGTGATTGGGAGGGGCGTCTTCTGCCAGGCTTAGGTTCGGCCTCCACTTCCTTGAAGTAAACGAGTGGGGAGACCAGCACTTCGGTCTGGTTGTTTTCCCAGTTTTCTTTGGCCCAGGGGAACTTTGGATAGTGTTGTTGCGGAACTGGGTAGCGGGTATGTTTTTTAAAGTCCTTTTTTTCACCCCCTAAGAATTTTTAGCGGTAACTGGGAGTTAGCAATAGGGGGAAATGCTTCCGCCTCCGCAGGTTTCTGTTGTTGAAAAGTGGAACTTGAATGAGCCACACTCGTGTATTGAAGGATTTAAGGATTAAACAGGCTTCTTTAAAACTTTCCAGCTTCTGTAGTCATTTTATTTCCACTTAAAATTACTTCTGCTTATGGAAAGAAACAGATGGGTTTTAAAGCTATCAGTTTTCGCTACATCCCTGTGAAAAGTTTAAGGGCAGAAAGGGTAAAGTGAAATTAGTAAGTTTTATTTATAATTAACGACCTGTTCGCTCATTAACATGTCGACCGCTTATGAACTGTGATTTTGTTTATGAAACCTAAATGACAAGAGACCAAGCTTGTGTGGACAGACCATTGTAAGTGAAGAGAATAATACCTGCAAAGGCTAGGGCTGTGCCTTCTTTCTCAGGCATAGAAGGAAGGGCCAGGTCTTTGGAGTTCGAATGAGGGATAAGCGATTAAAAATGAGGCTGGAACAATATTTCACTTATGATTAATAGAGATTTGCCAACATATTTATGAGCATTGCTAAGATGTAAGTGTAAGGGTAAGTAACAAGACAGGGATGTTCCCTAAAATGCAAATTAGATTTGTCCTTCAGACTTGACATCGTCCACAGTCATTGAACCTCTGGTCCCTACTTCATCTCCAGTTTCACCAATCACTACTTTCCCCACTAGTAGCTTATATTCATCCTTGCCAACATGAGTGCATTTCAGGCATTCTCTTTCAGATTTCCTGTGACACACACCTTTCCCAGTTAAGCTGCTCTGTCTGGGAAGCTTTCTTTGAACAATAATTTTGCATATTTATTCCCTGCACGGACTCACCTCCACTTCAGTAGCCCTCTTTTATGACATTTTTGTCAATGTTTATCATAATGTCTTGTGGTTATTACTTTGGTGAATTGTTTTTCCCATCAGACTATACTTGCAAATAGAGGGAAAATCTTTTTTGGTGTTCACTGTTTAAATAATAACCTGGTACATAGTAGATGCTTTATGAATGTCTGAATGAATGATTGGATGGGCAGGTAATAGAATCTCAGTGTTAAGATGTTCTTATTCATCTAATCTTGTTATTAAGGTATTTTTTCCTACATTTCCCTATTTATACTTCCTGATGGAAATAACAATAAATGGAAAGATAGAAGTTTTAGAGCTCTGTAAAACAAAACAAGAAAGACATTTATTGTCTTTATTCCATTTTTATCTTAAGTGTTATTTTCTTATAAATTTTACAGAATATTCAAGAATTGGGGTAAGCATTGGGGAATATGTTTTCTAAAATCCCATGGTAATTCTGATGCAGCTGGTTAATATGTGTGAGAACCCCTTACATAAGTATATGCCATGAGGTCTGAGGATGTAGTTCAGTGATAGAGTGCTGCACAAAGCCCTGGGTTCAATTCCCACCACTGCAAATATATAATAAATGCAGTGAGTTTATAAATTATTTTGTCTTCAGTGCTGATGATGTATGGTAGGTCCTCCATCCATATTAATTGAATGTTTCTTATTGACTGGATTATGAATTTAGGGGTGGACAAGATGTTATCTGAAAAACTTTATAGAAGCCATAAGATTTGAATAGAATCTAAGGGGTACATAGGGCTTAGATGGGCTAGAATGAAAGTTGGAGTAAATTCTTGTTGGAAGCCATAGTGTGTGGAAGAATTCAAGAGTGGAACAGTACAAGACAATTTTAAATGACAGTGGGTAAATGTGTTGTCTGGAACTGAACTTCAGAAGGAACTTGAAACCAAACAGGTAGATTTGGGCCAGATTGTAGAAGACCAGAAAGGAAACTGGAACTTCTGGTCTTCTAGAACTTTATTCTATAGGTCATAGATCTCTGAAATGGATGTTTTGGGAGGGGCATTTATTACAGTGTGGAAAAAAACAATTGGAACTTCAATTTATTTCCAATCTTAAAAAACAAATGAATTTTTATTTATATAATATTTGGATTGATAGGGACGATCTTGTTTCAGCCATGTTAAAATAGTCACATACTGTATAAGGTAATTCATATATCCTGAGGAGTGAAGGATTGACAAAGCAATACTTCTAGCTTCAGCATTTTGCAGTTTATATCTATTGGGGGATTATAACTTCTAAGTGATGAAAGGACCAAGAAAATCTTTTCATGTAGAAGTTCCTTGGTTTTATTATAGCAAAGTTCTTGAAAGAGTTATGGAACATACAGTGAAATAAGCATTTCTTAAATTTGGCAGGCTTCTGTGCTTATGAATGTGAAGTAGGAGGCTTTGTAAAGTTTTTCTTTTTTAGAAAAAAAGTGTAACAATCCTGATATTCTCTTGTACCAGACTAGAACCTTTTAATCTGTCACAGTGTTCAATTGCATTCAAATTTTTAACCATTTTTAATGATGAATGGCAAAATGACTTCAAAAAAGACTTGTAATATGTAGATATTATTTTGATGATGTATGCTTGGAAATATATCCACCATTTAAAAATTTTTATACTGAAAATGATGAAAGTGTTATCTATAAAAATTCATTTTGCCTTTGAAAAATTTTGGAAACAATGATCTTTTTGTTGTTGTTGTTGAAACTGTTGAAATAGCAATTTTGTAGGAACAACAGCTGTTGACATCAGACTTGATTATTGTGAAAATGCTCCATTGAACATGGGTGTGCAGGTATCTTTTTTATATGCTGACTTTAATTCCTTTGGGTATATGCCCAGAAATGGTATAGCTGGAATGTATATGTTCTATTTTTAGTTTTTTGAGGCTCTTTCATATGGTGTTTCATAGTGCCTGCATTAATTTACTTTTCTACCAATAGTGTATAAGTGTTCCTTTTCCCCTTGCATTCTCACTAGTATTTGTTATTTTTATTTTCTTGATTATAGCCATTTTGACTGGGGTTAAGAAATAATCCCAGGGTAGTTTTGATTTGCATTCGCCTTTAGCTAAAGACATTTTTCATGTATTTATTGGCCATTTAGTTTTTCTTTTGAGAAGTATCTGTTCAGTTCACATGCTTATTTGTTGATTGGATTATCCGTTATTTGGAACTTTTTTGAATTCTTCATATATTTCAGATATCAAGCCTATGTCTGAATAGCTGGCAAGATTTTCTCACATTCTGTAGGCCGTCTTTTCACTTTGTTGATCGTTTCCTTTGCATCCTTTGCAGTGAAGAAGCTTTTTAATTTGACGTAATCCCACTTGTCAGTTCTTGCCATTAATTCCTGAACAACTGGAGTCCTATTTAGAACTTCACTGAATCTTGAAGTATTTGTTCTATGTTTTCCTGTAGTAGTTTCAGGTCTTACATTAAGGTCTTTTTGAGTTGATTTTTATATAGGGTAGAAGGGATCTATTTTCAATCTTTTTTTAACAAGTGTATGCCCAGTTTTCCCGTACCATTTGTCAAAAGAGGCTATCTTTTCCAAAGTCTATTTTTGGCACTTTTGTCAAGAATCAGGTGGCTTTAGATATGTAGGCTTATTCCTGGGTCCTCTGTTCTATTTCATTGATTTACATATCTGTTTTTATGCCAGTACCTTGCTGTTTCTGCCATAGTGACTGTGTAACATATTTTGAAATCAGGTATTTTGATGCCTCCCTATTATTCTTTTTACTCAGGATTTCTTTTGCTATTTTGGGTCTTTTGTACTTCCATATGAATCTTAGGACAAAATTTCTAGTTCTGTGAAGAATGTCATCAGTATTTTGATGAGGATCCTAGATTACTTTGGGTAGTGTGGCCATTTTAACAGTATACTCCCAAATGATGACAAGGCGTTATTTCCATCTTTTAGTGTAGTCTTCAATTTCTTAACAGTTTTATATTTTTCATTATAGAGATCTTTTACCTCCTTCGTCAGATATATTACTAGGATTTTGTTTGTTTGTTTTTGAGACTTGTGAATAGAATATTTTTTCCTGATTCCTTTATCTGCAATTTCACTATAGGCATATAGGAAAGTCATTGAGTTTTTTTTTTCTTCACATACACAGCTTTTATTTTGAAAAATAAAATACAAAAGTCATCAAGTTGTGAAGTTGTAAATGTATACAGTAGTCACTGATTTTTTTATATGTTGTTTTTGTATTCTGTTAGTTCAATAACTTTATCAGTTTTAATTTGTCACCAGTCTATGTTTGGTAGACTCTTAAGGGTTTTCTAGGTATAGAATCATATCATCTACAAATAAGGATAATACAACTCTTCTATTCATCCCTTTTCTTTTGCCTGATTGCTCTAGCTAAAGTTTCTAATACCGTAATGAGTAAAAGTGATGAGAATGGATACCATTGACTTGTTTTTAATTTTCGAGGAAAGGCTGGTAGTTTTTTCCTTATTCAGTATGATGTTGGTTATGGCTTCATCTCATATGTCCTTCATTAGGTTGAGATGTGATCCTTTTATACCTAGTTTATTCAGAGTTTTTGTCATGAATGTTGAATTTTATTGATGGTACTTCTGCATTTGTTGAAATGATCATAATGATTCTTATCCTTAATTCTGTTTATATGATGTATTACATTTATTAATTTGTATATGTTGAACCAATCTTACATCCCTGGAAAATACCTTGATAATGATGTATGATCTTTTTGGTGTGATGTTAAATTTAATTTGTGAGTATTTTATTGAGGATTTTTGTACTTATTTTCAAATGATTTTATAGTTTTCTCTTTGGTTTGGAAGAGTTCCTTCCTTTTCTCTTTTATGGAATAGTTTGAGGAACACTGATTAGTTCTTTGAAAGATTGAATTCAGCAGTGAATTCATCCAGTTCTGGAGTTTTCTTTGTTGGGAGGCTTTTTACTACTGCTTCAATCTCACTGTTAGTTTTTGATCTATTTAGAATTTTATATTCTCTTAATTCAGTTATAGCAGTCATATGAATCCAGAAATGTATCCATTTCTTCTAGATTTCCAAGTTTATTGGCAATGGCATATAATTTTAAAAATATTCCCTTATAATCCTCTATATTTCAGTAGTATGTGTTGTATTATCCCCTTTTTCATCTCTACTTTCGTTTATTTGGGCCATCTGTGTTTCTCGATTAGTTTGGCTAAGGGTTTTTCTATTATTTTACCTTTTCAAACAACCAACTCTTCGTTTCACTGATTCTTTGTATTTTTTTTAGTTTCAATTTCATTTATTTCTGCACTAATGTTTATTATTTCTTTCTTCCAACCAATTTTTAGTTTGGTTCTTTTTTTCCCTAAAGAAAATGGTGAGATACACCATTAAATTATTAATTGAAGATATGTTTTTCCAATGTAGGCACTCACAGCTATGAACTTTCCTCTTGTAATTGCTTTTGATGTGTCTCTCAAAATCTGGTAAGTTATCTTTCCATTTTTTTTCGATTCTAGGCATTTTTTAATCTACCCACCTACCCCTGATTTTTTCGGTGATACCCTGCTTATTCAAAAGTGTATTGTCCAGTCTCCATGTGTTTGCATAATTTCTGAAGTTCCTCTTGCTCAATTTCTTCGTTATTCCATTATGGTCTGATAAGGTACAATTTTTTTTTTTTTTTTTTGTGTGTGTGTGTGTGTTAAGATTTGCTGTGTGAATTAAAGTGGGATCTTAATTTGGAGAAAGTTTTATGTATATGCTGCCACTATTGGGATATTCTGTGATGTTTGTTGAGTCCATCTGATCTATAATGTAATTTAACTCTGATATTTCTTTGCTATTTTTTTTTTTTGTTTTTTGTTTTTTGTTTTTGCCTGGATGACTTGTATATTGGTGAGAGGGAGATATTGAGGTCACCCACTATTATTGTATTGAGGCCTCTTTCTCTTTTCATGCCCTGTAGTATTCATGTTATATGAACACTAGTTGATGCTCCAATATTCAGTGCATATGTATTTGCAATTTTTTTAAATCTTCTTTTCATGAATTGTACCTTTATCAATATGTAGTAATCATCTTTGTCTCTTCTGATCAATTTTGGCTTGAAGTCTATTTTGCTTGATATCAGTATTGCTATTTCTGCTTGTTTTTAGATTCCATTTGTTATATCTTTCTCTATCCTTTCACTTTCAGTCTGAGCATGTCTTTACCAGTAAAGTGAGTTTCTTGCAGACAGCAAACAGGTCTTGTTTTTTAGTCCAATCACCTACTCTGTGTCTTAATTGGAAAATTCAAATAATTTACACTCAGGGTTATCATTGAAAGACATGTATTGGTTCCTGTCACATTATTTTACTTTTGTTTGTTGTGAATATTTATGTTCTTCCTTATTCATCTTAAGAGGTTGATGCTACTCATGTGTTTATCAACTTTTCAATGTGACTTATTTTTTCTGTGCTCTTATGGTTGTGTTTACCTTGCTTCCTCATCTAAGATTCTTGGAGTATCATTTATAATGCTGGTTTAATGGTCATGAATTCTTGTAGTTCATGCTTATCCTGGAAAGTATTTCTTTGTTATTTTGAAAAATAACTATGCCTGACATAAGTGATTTGGCATTTCTCTTTTGCAGCTTTTAATATATTTGTTCTATACTCTTGTTTGTTTAACTACTATATGTGATGGAGAGGTTCTTTTCTGGTCATGTCTCTTTAGGGTTCTAAATGATTCTAATACCTGGGTGTCCATGTTAGCTCCAAGATTAGGAAAATTTTCTGTTGTTTCACTGATTGGAGTTTCTGTGAAATTAACCCATAGCTCTACTCCTTCCTGTAAACCTGTGAGTCTTATATTTGGTCTTTTAATGTCCTGGGGAACTTATATGTTCTAACCATAATTTCTTTTTTTTTTTTTTAATTACTGTTTGGATGTGATAATCATCCACCTTGTCTTCAAACCCAATTTTCTTTCTTCTTTTGATCTGTTGATGGAGCTTTCAACTGATGGTTGTTCCCCAACCCCCCCCTTCTTCCCCTCTCCCTCTTTGGACTTACTGATTTTTGCATTTCCAAGATTTCCGGGTCTTTTTACCATTTACTATCTTTTTATTGAATTGCTCTTTCATATCTTGCATTGTTTTCCTTAATTCATTCAACTATTATATGTATCTTCTTTGAATTCATTCATCATTTAAAATATCAGTCTTGTAGATTCTTTGTCTGACATTTCATTCACTTCAGTATCTTTGGAGTCATTTTCTTTTTCTTTACTTTTTTTTTAAGATACTTTAAAAAATATTCTTTTAGTTATTGATGGTCCTTTATTCTATTCATTTATTTATATGTGGTGCTGAAAATCGAACCTAGTGCCTCACACATGCTAGGCAAGTGCTCTGCCACAGAGCCACAACTCTAGTCCCTGGAGTCATTTTCTAAAGAGTACTTTAGGAGGGCTTATGTTGCCTTGATTTTTCACATTTCTTGTATTTCTATGATGGAATTTATGCATCCATTAAGATGGAACTTTTTTGTACTTTTTTTACCTTGTTAGTGAACACTTTTAATGAATGATGTGTTTAGGGAAACTGATTTGTATGTAGTGTTGAATCTGATTCCCTGTGGCTTCTTTGGCTATGATTGGTGGGTTTTGCTCCATGCTTGCAATGTTAGAGCTTATGTGACCTGCTTGTTCTGTAGTTCTCCTGAGAATGTGGACCCTCTAGAGGTTTAAACAGATGTGTTGTTGACAGCTGTGTATATGGGGTGCACCCTGTGTGGTTACTCCTCCATATTTGTTATAGATATGCAGTCAAAAAGGATGTAGAATCTATCTAGGCTTTGGTTATTCATAGATGTGATGTACAGCAGTTGTGTTATTTCTCTGTTGTTGCTGGGGGATGAATGACCAGGAACAGGACTTCAGGTCTTCCCTGGCCATTCCTGATTGGGGTGAGGTCATCAACTGGAGGTTTTATCTCCCTTATTATTTAAGTTGAAATAATTGCCAGAATTCAAGTAAGGTTAAGTTGCAGATAAATTGAGGTGCAAGAGGCTGGAAATATAACTTAGTAGTAAAACATCTGCTCCACATGCTCAAGGCACTGGACTTGATTCCCAGAATTGCGCAGAATAAAGGACATAACACTACCATATTAAAAAAAAAACTAGGTATGCAAATACAGTAATAGTAAATTAAAAGTAATTCTCACCACTTTACCAATAGTAGGAAAGAGAAAGAACAGAAATACAATGAACTAACAAGTTATTAATTCATAAGGGTAAGAAGTAACAGATACTAAAAAATAATAGAGAGGAAATAGAAAAAAGTGAAAGTTTGGAAAGTGAGAAAAAGAGAAGAAAGAAAGGTCCAATTAAAGTTTTTAATTTTTTTTTTTAATTTAGAAAGGGAGAAGTTAGAAGAGAGAAAAAAAAGATTCAATTAAAGATTTTTTGAAACCAAATGGAGAGACATGAAGAAAAGAAAACAAATATTAAAAGGGAGAAGAAATGAGAGAGAGAAAAAAAGAAAAGGGCAAAAAGGCAAAAGAAAATATGTATATATTCATTTGTTTTGTTTATTATTTTTTTGGTACCTGGTATTGAACCTAGTAGTACTGTATCACTGAGCTATATCCTCAGCCCTTTTGACTTTTTTTTTGAGACAGGTCTCCCTAAATTCCTGAGGCTGGCCTCAAACTTGAGATCTTGCCACTTCAGTCTCCCCAAGTAGCTGGAATTATACGCATGTGCCACCACACCTCTTTTACATTTTCAAACCAAACTGGAATAACCAAAAAATGTCTTAATAAAGAGTAAACATTTCCTTTCTGCCAATAATGTCAATTGTGTAAGAAAAAGAGGGTGTTTTCATTCCTATGCCTTACCAAAGGAATCTTCTTTTTGTACCCTCTTTGACTGTGTACCCTATGTATTTACCCTTTTTTGTGTGTGTGATGTTCACCTGGAAACCAAAGCTGAGCCAGTTGTAACAGTGCTTGGTTCCCTTCTCATCAGTACAGGCTAAAATCAGTGCTTCTGGGTTTGATTCTCAGTACCAGGTATACATGTATACATATACACACATTTTCTTTGCCTTTCTTTCTTTTTTCTTCTTTTATCTCTTTCTCTCATTTCTTTTTATTTTATTTTTAAATATTTCATCACAAACTTTCTGCCAGTAGCATTTTACTCTGGTTTTATTATCACTGCATATTCCTAGGGCAGAACTGACACCAGTCATTGTAGCACTCTTGGGTCTCTGGTCCTTTCTTTGATGGCTGCTTCAAGGGTCAGGAAATGCTGTGGGATCTCAACTGCACTTAAGTGGGTGGGTGTCAACAGATTCTGTACATACTCTACCCCCATTGGCACTGGTGTTCTGAAAATTAGTTCTCACATATATTCCACACGCAATTCTTGTGTGTCCCTGCCCCCCGCTGGAGTTCCCATAGCTGGTTTTCCAAGTTGACAGTTCTAAGTGGAAAGTCATCTTTGTTCACTTAGGTGTCACAAATCATCCTCCCACTACATAAAGCTCTGTAGTTTTATATCAAATGCTTTCCATCATAGCCAAACCAACTCGGAAGGCCAGCACTTGCTGGTTTAGCGTTTAACATTTGCGCTAGTTCCCAGAGAAAGGAACGTATAGGGATCTTTGACTCCCAAACTCCAGATAAGACCTTCTCAAGATGACTCCTTGATACTACACCATGATTATATGTAGGGTAATAGAGAATACTTCCCCAGTGCCAGTATGCTAGTTAGAATCCAGGTTTGCTGTCTGTTTAGACTATACTTGTGCTTAGTGTCGAAATCTCTGCTAACTGTGATTTCTGGTTCATTTTCATTTACCTCTTTTACTTGTGTCATTGTCTCACTTTCTGTTCTACTCTCCAAAATCTCGATTAACCTCAAGGAGTAGCTGCTCTTTATTTGTTTTGATTCCATCCCCAGGAGAAACTGGAGGTCATTGGGTACTGCTGTTGTACCATGTTGGACTTTCCACCAAGTATTTTTCTTTTTCAATTTTGTTTTACTTTGATGACAAGCTTCTTTAATTACATGCTCTCATTTAATATACCAATGTAGAAGGGGAGACACTGGCTGAAAAACTGTTACTAATGGGATACACAATGTAAAGGTGACTACTACAGGGAACCTTTAAAAGTTTTTGAGCATGGAGCTAGGCAGGCAGGCTGGCACATGGCTATAATTGCAGCTACCTGGGCAACTAAGGCAGGAAGATTGCAAGTTTAAGGCCAGCCTGGGCAATTTATTGAGACCTGGTTACAAAATAAGGTAAAACAAAAAGGGCTGGAAATGTAGCTCAGTGTTAAAGCATTTGCCTAGCATGTGTGAGGCCCTGGGTTCAATTCCCAATACTGTTAAAAAAAAAAAAAAAGGATTTTTGAGCATGGAGTGACAGGTTAGTGGAGGGAGGGTGAAGAGTGAATGAGAGAGATCCTTTCAGAGAGAGGATGAGTCAGGACTTTGAGTTTTGGTATTGGGGAATGTAGAATATGGAATTCACAAGAATGACCAAAGTTTGAGCTTTATTGTGTATTGGATATAATGTACCATTAACAGGGAGTCAAAAAAATAATGATAGGGTGAAGTCATGGGGGTAAGAAGATACATTTTTACTTTATACATTGAGTTGTTTTTTTTTTTTTAGATGTATGAGCTTAGAATTATTTTCTAAGAATTATTAACTGAGGCAACATGTTTGGCAGAGTAATTAAGAACATGGCTTATGGAGTCAGACTTTATTAGTTTGAATACCTGCTCCATCATTTCATAGGCAGTCATTTAACCTCTCTGTGCCTCAGTTTCCTTATCTATGAATAGTAACAGTACCTAACTCATAGGATGGTATGGAGATTAAATGAGCTAATATGAAGTATTGGAGCAGTGCCTGGAACCTAGTGACCTATTAGAGTTTTTCAAGTAAGTAAACAAATGTGGAAAGTGCTCAATAAATAGTAGCTGTATAATACAATTATAACCACATTGTGTGCCTGTCATTGTAGTGTTTAACACCAGAGGTAAATAGCATTCTCTGCTCCCTGAGCAGCTTTGAGTTCAGTTGAGCAGAACTTCCTCATATACTTGTTATGTGCCAGGTACCATGCTAGGCATAAGGAGTACAAATGAGGAATGTGTCAGCCCTTCCCCTGAGAGGACACAACAAGTATAAGGATGTACAGCAGGACATGTAGAAGGAAAAACCGTGTGTGTGTGTGTGTGTGTGTGTGTGTGTGTCCGTGTCCTAATTATTTTACAAGATGTATACATTCTATGATTTTTTTGGTAGTTTTAGAAAGATGTATGGACAACAGGTGTTATACTTTTGTATCCTTCATAGTGCTAGGCATCAGTGTCCCTAAGTAAAGGCTCATTGAATAACACATTGATTAGTTTTGGAAAATATTAAATGTGAATTATTTTTTTAAGAGGGATTGTTCTTATTTCAGTTCCAAGAAACTATGATCCTACTTTACATCCTTTTGAAGTCCCACGAGAATATGTAAGAGCTTTAAATGCTACCAAACTGGAGCGTGTGTTTGCAAAACCATTCCTTGCTTCCTTGGATGGTCACCGAGATGGAGTCAATTGCCTAGCAAAGCATCCAAAGAGCCTGGCTACTGTCCTTTCTGGGGCATGTGATGGAGAGGCAAGTGACACTCTAAATCTTGATGTTTAAAACTAAAACATAAAATGTTACAAATATTTTTTCTTTAGTTTTTAGTTATTGTAGGTTTTACTGTCAGTTTCATTCTTTAAGATTAAATTGTTTGAAACAGTAAGTTTGATAGTTTTATCTAATCCCCCCAAATTATAAATACAGTAGCTTAAGGCTCAATTTGACAGTAATAAAGTAACTTTACAATAACGATGTGAGTTTTTTTCATAGAGGATATTATTAATGATCCAGCTCTTTAATTTCCTACTCTGATAAGGAAAAAGCTTTAAAATACTTTAAACTAGAATCAACAAAATTTGTGATGATTAAATTTTCTTCTCGTTGATACACACACACACACACACACACACACACACACACACATCCATGTGCATTGAATTAGTTTAGGTTGAAGGAATTGTTTCTAGCTGCCTGGTAGAATGATTCATAGCCTTTTCAGTGGCAAATTTCTCTTTCTTCAAATGTAGTATTCCTGTGCCTGAATGTTGTTACATTTATAGTTCACTGAAATTTCCTGGTGTGTTTTATCATAGGTTAGAATTTGGAACCTGACTAAACGAAAATGTATACGTACAATACAAGCACATGAAGGTTTTGTACGAGGAATATGTACTCGCTTTTGTGGGACTTCTTTTTTTACTGTAAGTACACAACTGTTGTCATTGAATCTTCTCAACGTGTAAAAGAATGATTTAATTGAACAAATTATTTTATAGTTCCTATATTTGTTCCAAAGTCTTATTGGAGTTTTACAATATAAAGAGCTTATTGAACCTTGAAAAGTTCTAGTTTTAGTTTTTCTTATACTTTTTGTCTTCTTATAAATAATTACTTAACATCATTGAACTAATATTGTACTAGCACCTAAAAAGAGGGATTAATGGAAGGTAAGACTGGCAAGGTAGTTTGGCTTACTCTGGAAGACTGTCTGCTAAAATGAATAATAGTACTTCAGCTGTCAGATAGTAAGGGATCATTGAAGGGTGTGTGTGTGGTAAAATATACATAACATAAAATTTGTTTTAACTATTTTTAAGTGTATAGTTCAGTGTTATTAAGTATGTTAATGTTTTTGTTCTATGATTTGCCATCCTTGGAGTGAAAATAGTAGAAAGAAATGATGATATTTAGTAACTTGGAGGTTTAACAGTCTTGACAACTGAAAGGTACCTAGGAAGAAGATAGTTCCTATTATAGAAAAGGACAGGTCAGGAGTATGAGCAAACTTAGAGGAGGGGAAAAGATATGGTTTGATGACCGGTCTGCCAGTGGTTATTCTAGTGAAGATGCCTGTCATCCCTTTACAAATATAGGTCTGGAGTTAAGGAGGATCAGAGCTAACTGTGGTATTCTCAGTACAAAGTTAATGATTAAAGTCATAGTATGGTATCAGTAGGAGGAAATGAAGGGGAAAATTGTAAATACAAGATGTCAGAGGAGGGGCATCTAGGAAGTAGGAAAACCTGGGAGTAACCACAGAACTCAAAGACCCTATTAATGTGCACAAGGTGCCTGACACTATACTATATGTCATAGAAGGAATTTTGTGACAACTTGGAGCAGACAACAACTAAGGCTTTTTCCATTTGTCCAGTTGGTTATTCTTCTGGATATATTGATTCATTTAATATCCCAGCTAGAGTATTTACTGTATGTTTTTTTAAATGCTCAAAATGAATAAAGGCTGGTTGGAAGCATTATTCACAATAGTAAAGATACGTAATCAATGTAAGTGTCCATCAACAGATAAATTCTTAAAGAAAATGTGGCATATATACACAATAGAACACTTTTCAGCCTTTAAAGAGAAAATTCTGTCTTTTGCAACAATAAATGAACCTAAACTAGATGTGGTGACATTAGCCTGCAGTTGGAGGATTATAAGCTCATGCCCTACCTTAGCAATAGTATGTGCCTAAGCAACTTAGTGAGACCTTGTCTCAAAAGAGAAGATCATAAGAGCTGGGGATGTGGCTCAGTGGTAAAACACCTTTGGGTTCAGTCCTTAGTACCAAAAACAACAAGAACAAAAAATTAATGAACCTAGAGGACATCACGATAAGTGATTAGCCAGGTAGAAAAAGAGAAACACCGCATAATATCACTTACGTATGGACTTTAAAATGGTCAAACTCACAGTAGAATGATAGTTCCCAAGGGCTTTTGGGGGTGGGAGACTAGGAAGACAGGCAGAAGAAATAAGCTCAGGAGATCTGTTATACAGTTTGGTTATAACAATAATAATTTGGTATTAATAATATACTGTATTCTTGCAAGTTGCTCAAAGAATAGATTTTAAATGTTCTCACCACAAAAAAATAAACATATGAGATAATGGATTTGTTAATTAGCTTGATTTAGTCATTTTGTGGGGAGGGCATGTATACCATAGATTTCTGTCACCTTAAAAAATATAAAATAATAATTAAAAACAATAAAAATGTTTCATGTTCACCACTTATTCCCTTTTTTCAGATATCTTAAAATAATGTTTACTTTGTTAGACATGAAACAAGTTTTTATTGATGCACTGTAATGAAAGTTGCCACAATTTTGTCACTGTTTTAAAAAATGTTTATTATACAGTGTCACAAAAGATACACCTTCATCAACTGACTTTTATAATATCTAAGGTACCCCAGTTTGTAATATCAGAAGGTCTTTCTTAGCTTACCCAGCATGGAGATGAAATATTCTAACCAGAATGTTTTCTTGTTTGCACAAAGAGTTGTTAAACCTTTTTCAAGATTGATGTTCTGCTGAAGCTTGTACTCAATAGACTGTGTACAGCAGCTTAGTCATTTACAAGGAAGTTCAGTCTTGAGCTTGCAGATATTATATCAGAAGCTTTGAGAGAAATTGCCTCAAGGGGGGGGGTGTGTTCAAGGACACAGTTTATCCTGTTTTTTATAAAAGCTAAAATATCCCATTGGTCAAAACCCATAGGCCAAGGCCTAGGTATCCAGATTATACCTTACTAACTCCCAGTAGAATCAGATTTCAGAATTGAGTTTTAGTATGTTGTCAGTAGCTCAGATTCAGAGTTATTAATAAGATGTAGTCTAACTAGATACTTTTAGCATTTTGTAAGGATGTTGTTACGGATTCTATTTATTAGTATCTTCAAAACCAGAAATTCCTGATTCTCTTGCCAAAACCTGTCTTTAATCAGTTTTCTGATGTTTTGTGTAATGTGAAGTGATTTGCTGGAAATGTTTCCATTTTTTAATTTGCTGCAAAAAGAAAGTTAAATTCATGTTCCTTTTGTAGATAAAAATGTCTCATTATTTTTATTAAAAATTCATTATAGGGGCTGGGGTTGTGGCTCAGCTGTAGAACCCTTGCCTCACATGTGTGAGGCAACTGGGCTCAATCCTCAGTACCACATAAAAATAAGTAAATAAAGGTATTGTGTCCATCTATATGTAAAAAAGCTATTTTAAAAAGTTTAAAAATTCAATATAAATTTTATATAACATAGAAATATGATCTTTATTTATTTATTTATTGTGGTGCTGAGGGTTGAACCCAGGGCCTTGTGCATGTGAGGCAAGCACTCTACCAGCTGAGCTATATCCCCAGCCCAGAAGTGTAACTTTAAAACTAGCAATTTGGTACAATTTAAACATTCTTAATCTGAAATCTGAAGTACTTTAAACTCTGAAACTTTTTGAGCATTGGCATAATGCCAAAAGTGGAAAGTTTTATGCCATAAAACAGTTTCAATAAAAATAGAAGGGAGACCAAATAGAGGAAGGGATCAAGAGAGAAGGAAGAGCATGAAGGAGTACTGGGGAACAAAATCTATCATGTACAGAGATATACCACAGTGAATCACATTTTTACATATAATTTATTAATTTAAAATAATAATAGATGGGAGATCAATAGAGTAAAGCAAATAGATCTAGGGAGGGAATGGGAAGGAAAAGCAGAATGAAATTGATCAAAATCTGTTATGTATAATGAATGCCATAATTGTGTATAATTACAGTGCATCAATAAAAACTGTTTCATGTGTACATATTAAAAATATTGTAAAAAGTTACCTTCAGACAAGGGATACTCAATGTGTGTATGTATAGTTATGCAGTACCACATATATAATTACTATATACTTTAAACCACAGACCATGTTATATTACACTTTCTGTTTTGCATTCCTATTTGACCTAATTTCAAATATGACTACCAAATACTCAGAGCTAAGTTGTTATATATTTTTACTTAGCCTTTTTGGGGTTGAGCTGCCTACACGTCTACTCACCATTGTTTTGTCACAATCTAGGCAACCGTAAGCGTGAGAAAACAAATGATGCTTTTTCTAGCATTAGCAAATAATTTTGATCTTATGAACCCCCCAAAAGTTCTCAGGGTCCTCTAGAAACCTTGAAAACCACTAATTCAGTAGTTTGCAGAGTCTTATGTCACAGGAAGAAGGGCTTTATTACAAGATTATAAATAATGCCTTTTCTCTTGCTTTTTTATGTCTTATTTCATTTTTACATTTGTAATTATATATCATTGTATTATGTATGGCATCAGATCGGCTTAAACTTTACCTAATATTCAAGCCATTTATTATAATCCATTTTTCCCTAATTTGAAGTGACCTTCTTATGACTGAGTGCATCATATTTATGACCTTCTTTTTCCTATTATTTTGCTTTTTACTTATGCTATTTTATTTTTAATTTTATGTACTTCATGTATGTGTCACAATTCTTTTCCATAGAAGGGTGGCATGTAACTGCATCAGTAAATGTGATAAAGGAAGAATATTGTATATGTAGTTTTTTTAAAATGAGATGTTTATAATTTGATATGTGTTGGCAAGTTTTAATTTATAACTGTTGTTCGTTATCATCATAATAAAACAAATATATCTAGGTTGGTGATGACAAAACTGTGAAGCAATGGAAAATGGATGGACCAGGCTGTGGAGAAGAGGAAGAGCCACTGCATACAATCTTAGGAAAGGTATAAATATAAATTTCCTTGTAATTTGCCTACTAAAACTCTTCTCTCTTTTTATTATTTCATACTTATAATTTCCAGAAAGGAAAAATGTAAATATGAAATTTTTATCTGTAATAATTGAACTATTTTAAGCAATTTTTAATTCAGTTACATTTCTTCAAAGCTAAAGAATTTGAACAGTTTTTTGGAGTTTATTATAGTAGGGTTTGATTTGTTTTTAGCTATAGGACGCAAAGGAACATTTTTTATAAAACAACATGGAATAAAATCTACAAGGTAGAGGTTAGGAAAAATAATGCTTCAGCTTCTGTTTGGTTTTATATCATCATAGATCTTACACAGCTCAGATTTTCTTGAAAGAATCCTTTAGGAAATGAAGAAGTGTACTGTATGATGCTTTTTACAAATTGTTCTGTAGATGAGATGCTATGTTAAGGCAAAATTCTAAAATTAGATTTACTCTTTAACCTAAATATGTCCCAATTTTTTAAATCACCACTTTATTTCAGTATTGTGATTAATCTTTTCTTGACCTTCTGGCTAAGAGCAAATGCAGTATACTGGTTAGTATATATTTTGGTTCTGCCTCAGATATCAAGAAATTCCAAATGTTCCAAGGGACATGAAGGTGCTGTATGAATTTAAGATGGAGATAATTCCCAGGTGATAATTCCTAAAAATTGGGTTCATTCTTAAATTTTTTTTTAACTCTTTAGAATACTTTCTTTCACTTGCAGGAATGGCATTAAAGAAGTCTTTTTTTGTTTTGTTTTGTTTTGGGGATTTCCTTAAAAATGAAAGTATGGATAGATGTATTTAAATTTTTAGTCTGCAAATTTGAAATAGTAGTGGAAACATCCATCTGTAACAATCTCTTTGCTTTTAAAGACAGTGTATACTGGAATTGATCATCACTGGAAAGATCCTGCTTTTGCCACATGTGGACAGCAAGTTGACATTTGGGATGAACAAAGAACCAATCCTATATGTTCAATGACCTGGGGATACGACAGTATAAGTAGTGTTAAGTTTAACCCAATTGAGGTAATGTTATTTTAAAAAATATGTTGTTGTTATTTAATCATTTCAGCTCTGTTTAGGAAACTTTTGGATAAAGGAGTTTTTTAAATTTTATTGGTTTTCTGGCATTTGGTCACTTTTTTCAGTTTATATCCAAGTTCTGTCAAATCTCAACATGTTTCTCTAAATTTTAGTTCCAGACATCAGTGTTAACATTTTGAGAGAAAGAATGTGTGTGTGCTTATGGAGGTAGAACTACGCAAATACTCAACTGTTTAACTTTGAATTTATGTATACCTTCAACACTCATGTTTCACTGATTATTTCATTGTACTTTTAGAAAAATGTTAGTTTTTTTTTTAATTATCAGAGATCAGAAACAGCAACATTGAGCATTGTTTTCTTTATAAATCATAAGGATATAGTGCTTCATAATAACATGCATGATCATTATTATACTGTGATAATTAGTGATATTTTTCTTTGTTTAAAAGTCTGCCAAGTTTCTTCCTGGTCTAAGAGAAGACTTAAGAGATTGGCCACTACATATTATCTATTCAGGTGTGAATTTAGGAATGAAGGCTCCCTGGAGTCTATGCTAGCAAAGACTCCAGATCTTTTCCTGGGCTTTATTGTTAGAATGCATTTTAATAGCCAGGTGTTGTGGTGCACACCCATAATCCCAGTGGCTGCGAAGGCCAAGGCAGGAGGATTGCCAGTTCAAAGCCAGCCTCAGCAACTTAGCAACACCCTAAGTAACTTAGCAAGACCCTGTCCCTAAATAAAATATAAAAAAGGGCTGGGGATGTGGCTCAGTGGTTGAGCACCCTAGGGTTCAGTCCCCCCACCCCAAAAAGAACACATAGTAATGATGAATTCATTGTTCAGAACACTCAGTAGATATGCTTTCCTTCAGAAAGAAAAAGAGATCAAAGCATGCATAATCTCATTTTACAAGTTATCAGGAGGCTACCATATTAGGTGCTGTAAACAAAAATCTTGTTATGTAAGTTTTATACCCTCAGAGACTCAGACTAGTAAAAGGAAGGAAGAAAGATTAAGTTAAAGTAGCAAATAATGAGAACTATATGATATAATAGAATATAAGGTGCTGTAGTGTGATGTGAGTGTGTCTTTGAAGTATTGCCAAGAAAGCAGTCTAAATACATCTTTCTTGCCACCCACATGTGCCTATGTACACACTTCTAGAAGATGCTACAGATCTAGAACAGAGGTTGGCAAAGCACAATCTGTGACCAGATGTGACCCATTGCCTGTTTTCATAAAGTACTACTAAAACACAGTTTGGCCCTCTTGTTTACATACTGTCTATAGCTGTTTTACACTATAATGGCAGCATTGAGTATTGCTATAGTAATCACATGGCCCACAAATTCTAAAATACTCTCTGGCCTTTTATAGAAAAAGTTTACTAATTCCTAGTCTAGAGTATCTCTTTCTATTGTACCCTCATTCCATCCTCCAGCTTCCTTCATTTTTCCCTTGGTTATAGAGTACAGTATGGCCTAGAGGACCAAGCTGGCTTTACAGTGTAAGACTACAAACACAAGCAACTTGAAAGAATGTTTTATGTCCCACTTACTATTGGAGCCAAGTCAAAACTGTATTTTCTGCCATTGTACCTTTGAATTGATTTTATCCACATCATCATTCTTCTCTATATTTTTTATTTTAAAATGAGTTTAATTATATCTTTCAGTGTATGTCACAGGTGTTTTTGTGAGCATAAATTATAGTAATGTATGTGAACATTTTTTAAAATGCTACTCAAATTCAAGATGATGATGATATTACTATAAAAAATAATGAACCCAGATAGATGGGTTTCTGCTTTTCAAGAGACAAATCATTTGCTTTTCTATTTTGGTGAACATCTACGTCAAAGGAGCTGATGGCCAATTCAGAAATCATAAGTCACTACTAGTCATGACCTAGCAACCATGTTTCACTACTAGTCATGACCTAGCAACCATGTTTGTCACACTTGCCTACATAATAGCTCTATTCATTCTCCTGTTTATTATTAAACCTATGAACTGAGTGCTAAAAACAAATGGTGTCTGTTTCTCTTACCCTGTATCAAACTTAATGGAAAAGACATGTTGCTGTGAACAAATGGACTATGTTTGACTACTCTAATTATTAATAATTAATCTTCTGTTAAAATATTGAAGCCTAGTATTCAGTAAAACCAAAAATTTATCTTGAGTGTTGCCATATTTTACAATGTGAAAATTGACTTTCAGAGTAGGTAGATTTTTTTGCTTTCCTCAGATCAGTCTTTATGTTTAGAAATGGAATCTGGTCATACTGTAAGGTGACATAAGGAAAAGCCAAGAAAAGTTGAGGGGTCTCTAGGGCAGCTCTCAGAGGCAACAATGAGAGAGGAGGCTTTTGGAAAAGTCTGAGAAGAAATCATGGTTGTAACATTAGCTTTATGATGTTGATTTGAACAGTATATGCTCAGCAGTAGGAGTTAGCAGACCATACACCAATTTAGTAAATAACTTCCTGTCCTGATCCATTTGCACTATGAAAGAGTCGGCAGAAGGAAGAGTTGTGTGTTAGAAACCATGAGTGAAGAGAAAGGGTAGTATTTAGGGCTCCTGAACTAGGTAGTAGAGGGCTTATTTTTACTTAATGTCAGTGGTTATGTAAGTACCTTGCACATTTAAAACTGATTTAGGAATAACCTAAATATTTGAAACATCTTAAAAAGGTTGGACAAAGAACAGGCCTAATTTATATAGAAAGTTAACAAATATTTAACTTCTAATAAAGCAGAAAATTTACGTGTTAAGAAAATATTGTCAAACAGAGGCAGTGACTTCTTGGGAACCTGAGACAGGAGGATCACAAGTTTGAGGCCAGCCTTGGCAACTTAGCGAGACACTTTCAAAAATAGAAAACAAAAAGAACTGGAGATACCCTTCAGTGATGGAGTATCTGGGGTTCAATCCCCACCACAAAGAAAAGAACAGATATTAACTTTTAAATGACATTACATAAGACTGTCATATTGTGGTAAAATCAGCATATTCCCACATTGCGGTATATATTGGTTTGTCTTTTCAGAAAATAAGTAGCCCTGAATATCCAAAATCATGAAATTGTTTATACTTTTAAGTTCAGTAGTGTCACTCCTGAAATTTTACTAAGGAAAATTGTTAGTTGAGTAGAAATATTTAAGTGTTGTTTATAATAGTGAAAGCTTAAACAAGTCAAAGTTGAAGAATACATAAATAAAGTATGTTCTATTATAAATTTAAAAACAGTGTTAGCTGCACACTGTTATCACTGGCATCTAAAATATATGAATGGGGACTTCTAAATGAATCTACTTGGGTTTCTAAGATTATACATGATTTATAACCTCATAAAATGAGCTTTAATGTTACAATTTAGTGTTTTAGCATAAAGATTAAGGTTATTAATTCATTTGTGCACTGAATAGACATGGTTTGCTGCCAAGCCTGACTTTTAACTGGTGATTATTATAATTATTTTTAGACATTTCTTTTGGGAAGTTGTGCTTCTGATAGAAATATAGTACTATATGATATGAGGCAAGCTACTCCTCTGAAAAAGGTGAGTTTCAATTTTGTCTTTGCTTTTATCATTTTTCTGTAAATTGAGTAGCTGAAAATGTGGAGCAAATATTTTTATTTTCAAAGAGATAGTCTTATATCCCAGAGTGGCATTCTCTCAGCTTCTCATTGCACTGTAGAGACCCTTAAGTTTCTGTCTTCTAAGATGCCAGCGTGTCTTAGACATCTAATTTGTACTTATTGAGTTGAAAATTATTTAATGACATATCTTGTGTATTACTACTTAGAAATATATAATAATATATCAGGCCTCATGATTATCAGATGACATATATGATAAACAAAGTATTTTATTCCTGAAAGTTTTAGAACTCATTCACATAACCAGCTTTATTTGTTTAGATATATGCTGATGGGTACTATTTAGTTTGTGGGGTGGTTTTTTTTGTTATTGTTGTTATTTGTTTGTTTTTTAGACAGGCACTATCTTGTCCAAGGTAATAGACTTCCCAACAGTTCTAAGATGATAATTTCAGGACTTACATGTCAAAGCTAATACAATTTATGCTAATTCTGAAGAGGGAGAGAAATATTGTCATAGGTAGAAAAATGAGTACTATTTTTTAATGGTGTTCCACTACTTTTATTTATTTATTTATTTATTTTTAAGAGGGAGGAGAAAGAATTTTGATATTTATCTTTCAGTTTTCGGCAGACACAACATCTTTGTTTGTATGTGGTGCTGAGGATCGAACCCGGGCCACACGCATGCCAGGCGAGCGCACTACCACTTGAGCCACATCCCCAGCCCCTTCCACTACTTTTAGGTTGTAGAAAATAATTGGTTCCATCCAGTTTGCACTCTGTTTATTCTTTTCAGTCAGTCAGGCAATAGGCAGAGTATATTAAACACTGTTTTGTTTTTTAATTGTTGTTTCTGCTGTCAATGTTTCTTCTCTTCCTTCATTTTTCATTTTTATTTTTTGTGGTACTAGGAATTGAACCCAGGGTTTAATGTGTGCTGTTGCCCAATCATGATATATCCCTGACCCTTGTCATTGTTTCTTGTTATCTTTTCTAAATATAGTAGTGTTCAATCAGGGGTTATGTTCCCGCACAAGGTATAGTGTTCAAACATGAGAAGAACAGTTACTGGAGAGCTGCTTGAGAGTTAAACATCCTACAGTAGACAGTCACACATAATAAGATTATCTTCCCCAAAACACCAGTGGCATTCTGTTGAGAAGCACTCTAAATTATTGGTAATCATAAATGAGTTCAAATTATGCTGGTCTTTTGAAACATTTCTTCTGCACTTTAATTGTAAACTCACCATTAATTTTGTCCCTAAGTTGATACTTAGTCATTTAAATTATTTGAAATTCAGGGACAAGGTATTAACCATTTTTCTATTTTTCATATTTGCCACTCTGCCTGTGTATTCAGGAAACAATTATTAATTGATTTCCCATTACTTGAATGATAGTGTACACATAGTACATGTTTACTAAATATTTGCTTCAATCAATGGGGGCGAAAAAGAAATGAAGAAGGAAATTTATTCTTTTTAAAGATAATTAACTTCATACTAATAGGCTAATATGTGCTTCCTTTCTCAGGTTATCTTAGATATGAGAACAAATACAATCTGTTGGAACCCTATGGAAGCTTTTATTTTTACTGCAGCAAATGAAGATTACAAGTAAGTTTTTCTTTTGTAAAAATTTATTCTATCAGAAAGGGCTCAATTGCATACATTTTACTAATACAGTATATTTTACTAGGTAAGTATACCTTCATATACAAGTTAGAAAACTGATTTGTTTTACTAAAAATAATTTCCAAATTGGAAGGACTTTTTAGAAAATTATTTTCTGTTTTCAGAATGATGTATACCAAGGATAGTAAACTATAACCTTTGGAAAAAATCCTGCTTTGTGTTTTTATAAAAAGTTTTACTTTAGTTTTGTTTACACCCATTTATGTATGTATTAGATATGGCTGCTTTTGTGCTGTAATGCCTCAGTTGAATAATTTTGATACAGACCTTGTGGTCTACTTGGCCAAAAATATTTACTACCTGGCCCTTTATGAACGAAGTTTGGTGCTTTGATATACTCTATACGTAAAGACTAAACCATCATGTTTTAATGGAAACAAAAATAATTGCCTACAATTTTAGGTTGGTAGGGGGTACTTAGGCACTTTACGACTGGACTACATCCCTAACCCTTGTTGTTTTTTATTTTGAGACAGTCTAAGTTGCTTAGGGCCTCAGTAAGTTGCTAAGGCTGGCCTTGAATTTATGATCCTCCTGTGTCAGTCTCCCAAGTCACTGGGATTGCAGGCATGAGCCACCATACCTGGCATCAGCCTACAAATATTGGTAGCTCTTACTTATGTACTTATGCCATCAACTGTCACTGTTACAGTATTAAGGCAGAAGAAAAATTATACTTGAAATTTTTTGCTTAATATTTGCGGATAGGTTATTCTGTGACTCTGTTGTGTAAAATTCACTTAGCAGCCTTATATTCTATTTTTTTTGGGGGGGGGGGAGGGTTGAACTCAGAGGCACTCAACCACTGAGCCACAGACAGGGAGGGTCTCACTGAGTTGCCTCACTTTTGCTGAGGTTGGCTTTGAACTTGCAACTCTTCTGCTTCAGCCTCCTGAGCCGCTAGGATTACAAAGCATGAGCCATTGTGCCTGCAGCAGCCTTATATTCTTGATCTATGTAGAATTTTGTTTCCTTATGTAATGTTTTAACATTTGTTGAAGCATTGCACAATGGCTCTTATTTCATCTTTTCTTGAAAGATGAAAACAAAAATGAACATCACCTTTTTTAGGATATTGAAGCAGAGAGATTAACCTGTTAATTCTTATCCAATGCATTTGTTGTAGTACTACGTATATGGTAGGTTCCTAATAATTTTGTTTGTTTGTTTCATTGGAGAAGGTTGAAGTTTGGTGGTGGATTGAACTTAGATATTCTGTATTTAAATTTTGTATTCCACTTTATAGATATGAAAGCATAAACAGTAATACTAGTTCATAAATGCAATTTATTACATAATGTTTTAGTGTTAATGACTAAAATCATCTCTTATGATTTCTGTACTAAAAAGAAGCACAGTTGGTTGGTTATTAACTAGCAGTAACCACTCTCACTAAACAAAATCCTTTTTTGCTTTTATTGATGTTTCAAAATTAAATGACAGTGTTCCAATTAAAGGCAATGAATGATAGGAGTAATACTGCAGTATTGTGACCACTTTAATAAAGTACATTCTCATTAGCTATTTTGACAAGGTGGACTTTTTTTCAGAGCTTCCTTGGAATTTCTTGCCTTGGGAAGAGTTATGTATCATAGCACCCAGAACAAAGAACAGTATAAGAAGTGATTATTAGAATGTCCCATAATTGCTTTTACTTGAAAATCATCTTGCTGTGGTATCCCTTTTCTGTATGTGTAAATATTTTCCTTCTTTCATAAATGTCCTTTAAATATTCTAATTGTTCTGAATTAGAAACCCAAGTTCGAATCTAGGTCAAACAGTAATTGCTGTAGAAAGTTGGGCACATCATTTAAACTAATTCTTTGTCACAGTTTTATCATCCGTAAGAAGAGAACTTTGATATAGATGATCCCTAAAGAGTCTCATACCTCAAACCTTGTTGAGAACTGTTGTACTAGGCAGGTAACATTCTGAAGCAGTTGTCAACTCAAAAATTTAACCTCAAAAATCAGTATGATCTTGGGTGACAATTCTATAAAAGTTTAAAAAATTATTTCTTAAAGAGCAGTGCAGTTCTTTTTTTCGTACCGGGTATTAAACTCAGGGATGCTTAACCACTTAGCCACATCCCCAGCTCTTTTTTATATTTTATTTGGAGAAAGGGTCTCACGAGTGGCTTAAGGTCTCAATAATTTGGTGAGGCTAGCTTTGAACTTGTGATCTTTGAACTCTTGATCTTGCTCCTGCCTCAGCCTCCCCAGCTGCTGGGATTACAGGTGTGTGCCACTAAGGCTGGCAAGTATTAATTTTTAAAAACATACCTTTGAAATAATTTTAGGTTTACTAAAAAATTGCAAAAATATGACATATTGTCATTGTCCCCTAATGGTAATGTCTTATACAACATAATCATAGCAAAACCCAGAGGTTACCATTGTTACAGTGTTATTAAAACATAATACTATTAACTAAGCTACAGACTTTATTCCATCACCAGTTTTTCCAGCAATGTTCTTTTTCTATTCAGGGTTCTGATGCAGGATCTCAGGTTGAATTTAATTGTCATGTTTCCTTAGTCTACTTAATCTATAACTGTTTTTCAGTCTTTTCTCATCTTCTGTAACCTTATATCTTTGTTCAGACTGCTGCAACAAATTACCATGAAATAGGGTGGCTTAAGCAACACACATTTATTTCTCAGAGTTTCGGAACCTGGTGGTTGGAGATCCAGGTGCCAACATAGTCAGGTTCTGATAAAGGCCCTCTTCTATGTTGCATCCAGCCATCCACTCTTGAACTTCCCTTCCCTATCCTCCCCTCTTCTTCCCTTCCTTTCTTAGGGCAGGCCAGTCCTCTGGATTCTTCTTATGAGGGCACAGATTCTATCTCTTCCTTTATGACCTTATTGTTTCCCCAAAGACCCTATCTCCAAATAGCATCACAATTGGGGATTGGACTTCAACGTATGAATTTTGAGAAGACATACCAACATTTGGTACATAATACTTAGTACTTTTTTTTCTTTTCTTTTCTTTTTTTTTTTTTTTTTTTTTTTTGGTACCAGGGATTGAACCAGGGGTGCTTAACCACTAAGCCACATCCTTTTTATTTTTTATTAAAATACAGTGTCTCACTAAGTTGTTTAGGGCCTCACTAAGTTGCTGAGGCTGGCTTTGAACTCATGAGCCTCCTGCCTCAGCCTCCCTACCTTCTGGGTTTACAAGCATGTACCTCTGTGCTCGGAACCTTAGTCCTTTTGAAGAGGACTTACCTTTCACTTATTTTGAAAACTGCCCTTAATTTGGGTTTAGCTAATGTTTTCTCATTATTAGAAGTTATGTTTTTGTCAAGAATACCACAAAATTGATGTGCCTGTCTTAGTATGTTAATCAACTTTCTTTTGCTGTGACAGTACCTGAGAAAAACAGGAGAATACTTATTTTGGCTCACAGATTTTTGAGGTTTCAGTCCAATGTTGCTTGTAGAACTCATGGCAGAGGAATAGTATTTACCTCATGGTGGTCACAAAAGAAGTGGAGATTATCCCAGTGACCTACTTTGTACAACTTTGCAGTTTCTGCCACCTCTCAACCTTGAATTTAGGAATTTATTAGTAGATTAATCCACTGATAAGGTTAGAACCTTCATGAATCAATCACCTTCCAAAGGTCCCCACCATTAACACTACTGCATTGGGGACCAAGTCTTAAACACCTGAGCTTTTGGGGGACATTTCACATCTAGATCATAACTGTATCATGTAAAGATTTGGTACTTGATGTCAGTATGTTTTACTAATGATAATATTAACCTTGATTAAGGTGACGTCCATCAGATTTCTTACTACAGTTATTATACTTTCTTTTGTGATAATTACATAACTTTGGGGAAGATACCTTCTTTTTTCTAAAACTTAAACTTAGTAATCTTAGCATCTTGAAATATTTTGGTATTATTGGTCACTGTAATGCTGTATTACTTTTATCCATTGTCTTTGTTGGCTCATTTGGGGCACTATTTTAGTTGTTAAAAATTATTTTTAATCTTGAAACTCAAAAGTCAGTAGGTTTTACCATTTGTGCATAAAGTAACTTTCTTATTTTGGTACACCCCTTGAAAAGCTGTGTTCACTTTTTTAAAAAATTTTTGTAGCTCAGCAAAACTGTTTTTATGTATGTTTGTTTGTTTAGAGCTTTATAGTTCTGCTCCCTGGTATGTCACTGATAGGAATATAAATTAACTCAGCTTTGTTGCAAATGATTTGTCAACTCAGGACTTAAAAATGCTCCTGCTTTCAGATATGAAAATCCTACTTTAGAAATCTGTCCAACTTTAATTGAATTTCAGTTTTTAATTCAAATTCAAATATTTGAGTTTTGTTTAAGCATTTTTTTAAAATTGGAAACTGTTTCAAAAAATAGAAATTATTTGTACTCATTTAAGAATAAAATCTTTTTAAAGATTATTTAATGATATGAGAAAATATTCATGAGAAGAGCATTAAAATATAAAGCTTTATACAGTATTTATCTCAATTTTATTAAAAATAGAAATTTAAATAGCATAGTAAAAAGATGTTTAAAAGTCTTTATTGTACCAACTGACTTTCTCTGGGTAATAGAGTTAAAGGTGATTTTGTATTCATTATAATTTCTTTGAAATTTTCACATTTTCTATTTACATTATGAGGAAAAAAGTGTGTGTGTGTGTGTAATCTTAAGGAGCAATAAAAAGTTGATATTTTTCCTTGTCTCTTGCCTGCCTATGTTCAGAATTGAGCTATTTATTTAGATACCCATGATTAATCAGTGGGTCTTATTTTCATTAATGCCTTTTAGAAACACATATGGCTTTTTCTAGAAATTTATATCAGAATTTTAAAATTCTTTTACAGCTTATATACTTTTGATATGCGTGCACTGGACACTCCTTTAATGGTCCACATGGATCATGTATCTGCAGTGCTTGATGTGGATTACTCCCCCACTGGGAAAGAGTTTGTGTCTGCTAGTTTTGATAAATCTATTAGAATCTTTCCTATTGACAGAAGTCGGAGCAGGTATGTGACAACCAATAAACTACTTGTTTTTCTTTGATTTTGGGGGGTGTGTGGAGAGGGATTCCTAATCTTAAATGTTCTGGCTGGTTATGTATATATGATGGGGCTTACACCCATGCATTATGGCTTGGGATATTAGCTTCCATTGTATCATCTATGGGCAAAACATTAGCCTATCAAGTGGTTTCTTTCACTGAACAGAGCATTATATTTATGTAATTAGTAAACTTTCTAGAAGTTTTTAATTTGCTGATAAAGAACTTACATAAGTTTTAACTAACGCAATATAAGAGCAATTAATATTGTTTGCTTCTTATTTCTTGCTCATTCACATTCAACCAATGCAAAATTTAAAAGAGCAAATAAAATTGTCAGCTGTCCCATAGTCTTATTTGTGTGAGATTCATATTGTCTTATACAGCTTGGCTCTCTACTATACAGTTTGTTACTAAATATAATATAGTATATATTTATACATCTGTAATATATGGTATCATATATACAACTGTGTGTGTATGTATATATATGTGTGTATGTGTGTGTTAAGTTGTTAGGGCCTCACTAAGTTGCTTAGATTGGCCTTGAACTTGAGATCCTCCATGCCTCAGCCTCTAGGCATGTATCACCATGTCAGTGTTATATTTTTGTACTGAGGTAATCTATAGAAAACGATGACAATATAAGGACTTTCAAGGGTTATTTTTTTCTTGATTTTTTGCTTTACTGACTGACTTTATTTTTCTAGCAGTCCTGGGTGTCAAACCTAGCACCTCTTATATGCTGCACAAGGACTCTACCACTGAGCTGTATCCACAGCCCCTTTAGGCTAACTTTAAATAAACTTAGCTCCTGTATAAGACACAGCCCCTTGTGTATGTGCAGTGTGCTTTGGCTTACAAAGCACTTTCATACCAGGCATAGTGGCACATGTCTGTAATCCCAGTGACACAGGAGTTAAGACAGGAGGATCTCAAGTTTGAGGACTACTTTAGCAACTTAGTAAGACCCTTTCTCAAAGTAAAATACAAAGGGCTAGAGATGTAGAGGGCTTCTATGTTTAATCTCCAGTACTGCCCAAAAGAAATACACACAAAAAAACACTTTAATACACCTTCTTACTGTTCCTTAGTAATAATATCTTAGATATGTTTCTAGAGATATGCATAAAGCAAATTAAAGTAAATCAAAGGAAAATTTTCTACAAAAATTATAATTCAAGTATTATAGTAGTGTCACTCAAAAATAAAGATATAACCACTTCCATTTTAATATGACAACTGCATATTAAAATAGAAACAAAATAAATTAATCTCTAAAATGCAACACACACACACACACATATGCATGTATGAGTATATGTACACTCTTACTTCATTTAGTTTCCCGGTCTTGGTTGATAAAATTAGTTGGAGAAAACCAGGGATTATTAAGGTAGTAGAAAAGGAAAGAAAAAAAGGAGTGAAATGCAGGACTGGGAAAGGAAAAAATAGAAACCTGTGTAATGAGATTGTGTGACAGCATGTGGAAATGTTAACACACTTTATCAGCTTCCTAAATGTTGATGGTAGCAGAGAATCTTTCTCAGACTGTTTGTTCACTTTTAAAAATTAGAGAATGCTTAATTCAGTGTTGTAGCTACAGCAGATGAAGATGCTCAACATTTTAGTGCAGTGGTGAGAATTTTGATCAGTACTCTTAATGATAAATTAAGCCTGTGGTTTAGTAGGTTTCTGATCCTTCTGAACCTTCCTGCCCTTTTCCTAACACACCCTCTTTCTGTTCCAGCAGGGTCAGGACTAGGGAAAGACAAATTAGGTGCATTGGGGCAGAATTTAAGAAGTTTCTTGTTCTCAGGGTTGGGCCTGTATATATACCACCTTGAGCATGAATGCCTTCTTAAAATTCAGACAGTGAGTACCTCATTTGCCTCAACTTTGTTTAGCCCTATGTTCACCATAAAAAGATCTTTGAGACATTGTTGCCTAAGAGTCATGCAATTCTTCCATGCCTTTTTCAGTCAAAGCTGATTTGCTTGTCTTGCTCTTCAGTGTTTTAACTTGTGATAGTTGCATGGTTCTCTATTCTTGATTCAAGGAAGCCACATTGATTCCCACACCTTGTATCATTCATTGCTGGGAAACAATTATCATCATCGTTGTTTAATCTGATTTTGAAGATAACTTGCGTTAAAGGCATACTGAAAAGAGCATTCTAATGACTTTGATCTTTATTCCATCATCTTCATTGTAGAAATACTGATATTTGTTCTTATATGGCTGTTGCTTCCTTTGCAACTGCCTTAATATTTTCCACATTGTCTTGAATGGTTTGTGGGGATAATTTAGTCAGGCCCAAGGCAAGACTGTTAAGAATCAAGAGACTATAGTCCTTCATAATTTCTTGTCACCAGAACGTCTGAAGATAGTAGGACGATATACTTTTCTAACATGATGCATAAAGACAAGAAATGAAAAACAAGCAAAAAGTTAGAGAAATGGGAATATGTATTTGTGTATTTACCTTTGATCTCAAAGACCTAGTTGCTGAGTTGGGGTTGAATTATTCCTAAGCCAACGTGGCTGGCTAAATGCAGATAAGGTCAAATTATTCTGGAATTGTATATAGAAATTCTTATCCTCATTTCCAGGGAATTTTTTTCCTGATGTCATTTGGAGATTTTGTAATCATCATCTTAATATATGCTGCTTCCTGTTGTGTTTAGATATAAATGGTATTCCCTGTGACCTTTGCTTCATCTGCTTGAAAGCTCATCCCACTTTGTTTCCATGGTCCGCTGTTGTTTCCTCTCATTATGTGCATCAAGCAACTCAGGCCTAGGCAGCTTTTTTAATATCTATATTTTTAAAACAATTTCCTTTGAAAATCAAAAAAGTATGGGTTGTTTTGTTTTGTTTTGTATTCTCCACTACAGGAAATTAAACCCAGGTATGCTCTGCCACTGTGCTGCATTATTACCTCAACTTTTTTTTTTTTTTTGGATATCAGGAATTGAACTCAGGGGCACTCAACCACTGAGCCACACCCCCAGCCCTATTTTGTATTTTATTAGAGACATGGTCTCACTGAGTTGCTTAGCGCTTCGCCATTGCTAAAGCTGGCTTTGTATTCGTGATCCTCCTGTCTCAACCTCCTGAGCTGCTGGGATTACAGGCATGCGCCACCACACCTTCAGTCCTTTTTTATTTTGAAACAAATTCTCACTAAGTTGCCCAGGCTGACCTCTTATAATCTTTATATATTTATAAAAAAAGATTTATATGTATTTTATGTATTTATATATATAAATATATATATTTTATTTATATATATGTTATATATATATAAATATAATAATTACAAGTGTATAGTTCTCCTGCTTCAGTTTTCCTAGTAGCTGGGATTACAAGCTGTCAAACCTGACTTAAAATGTATTATTTTAAAGTGCTTTTTTTAAAACTAAGGTTAAGTCAGTGTTGGAAGTAGGTTTCTCTGAAGATTTTATTCAGTATTTACAAATATTATACAGGTATTGAACAAGTACATTCACTGTAAGAATTAGTTAATTTTGGGGAAAAAATAGCTTATTTTGACTACTAAAGAATTTAAATTTTTATAATGTATTTGTTTCTTAATAGTATAGTTTCTAGCATGTATGTGAACAAGAAGTTAAGAACTCTGCATAGTTTACCATTAAGGATGATTCTAAGTTAGTTAAATGTCTAACCATTCGATATCACTGGTTTGAGCAAGTTTTTTTAAATTTATTTATTTATTTATTTATTTTAGTTTTAAGTGGACATAGTATCTTTATTTTACATTTATGTGGTACTGAGGCTCGAACTCTGTGCCTCAAGCTTGCTAGGCGAGCGCTCTACCACTAAGCCACAATCCCAGCCCACAAGTTATTTTCTAATAGTTACTAAAGTTTGATTGGATTTCCATAAATTTAAACACATTGTATTGCTGTGGGAAGAAGGGGCTCTTAAGCAGGTAAGTAAAGATTATAAGAAATTTGCCGAGTAAAAGCAGAACATTGAAAAAGAAGAAAAAGCAGTCAGTGTCATCCAGTTTTCATTTAATAGGCTGTTCTGTTTAACCATCCTCCCCCCTTTAAAAAATAGGTTTCTTATGATTTATCATACTGATTAAACATAACTCTTAGAAATAACATAAAAGGCTAGTTGGGTGGTTATACATTAGAGCTACTTTTATTGATAAGAATTATATTTGATGTGGTTGTCCTCTATGGGTTTTCTTCTCCTGTGTATAATTTGTTGAGCCTCTTTCCTTTCCCTTAGTGTAATCTGCATTTTCAGTCATTTAGTCCAGATTTGGAAAATTCACTTCCCCAAAAGTCTTAGCTTATTTTTCCTGACCTAATCTTTTAACTTGCTTTAAAATGCTGTTTTTAACATTTCCCAATATAGTATCTTCTGTGAATTCACTTAGCATGTTTCACAGTCTTTCCAAATAGGTATCAAATTTGACTATAAAATGATTCTTACCTCAACTTATAAGACACTTTTGTAGCCCTCCCTTCCTTTTCACACATGTAAATCAACTCTCACTTCAATTAAGCTTTTAAACAATGTGCGGAGGCAAAAAAAAAATCACACATCAGATTCAGCAGATCACAAGGTGCTCTTTGAATGCTATTTTTTTTTTTCTAGTTTTTGAGTATTGGGATGGGAGGGTAATTGTTGACCTGAACTGAAGTGGAAATGGGCAAAAGGGCTTATTAAGAGCAAGCCATATTTTATTGTTACAAAGTTACCCCAACTTTAAAATTTTATTGTATTTGCAGTCATATATTTTTTGAAATTCTCTATACATCTGATTTTGCTTAATTTGTTTGTATTTATTTCTTTTATTGGATTATAAATTCTTCCAGGGTAGGAATTGTTTTTAAATTCCCTAGAATTTAGCACAGAACAGTATTAATTTGATTCAGTAAAAACACATTGAAATGAACTTGAATTTTACTTTTATATATAGTCCCTTAGGATTAAAAAATGGTATCCTGATACTTGGCAGGCAATGGGTAAAGAAAATCTATACTAAAATCCCTAGAGTTTTAACTTACTTCTTCTTCTGTAGAGAAGTGTATCACACAAAACGAATGCAACATGTTATATGTGTAAAGTGGACTTCTGACAGCAAGTACATTATGTGTGGGTCTGATGAAATGAACATTCGTCTCTGGAAAGCTAATGCTTCTGAAAAATTGGGTGTGGTAAGAGATCACATTTTCTCTCATCTCCATAAAGCTAGTTGTTAATTTATTATCATGGATATCACAATGTTATAGAGATTTATTTGAAGTTTTTTAGGTATTTTGATGAAATTGATACCTCTGTGATAAAAAAAAAAGGTAAGTTAGCAATAAAACAAATAAAGCTACTATTTGGTAATATTTGAAAGTACTTGGTTTCTTTGTGTCTTCCTTGAGGTAGGTAGTGAAGATGTAGAGACTAGAAGCTTAAAATTTAGAAGCCTCTCTCTTCTGTTAGCAGACTAGTAATTGGTAGATCAAAGGTTTAAAGTCACTGTAAGATCTCTTTAATATCAAAGCCACTAAAACACATAAAAGGTCAATACAGAAAGCTTCAGACTTTAGGGGCTGGAATTATGGCTCAGTGATACAGCATCTGCCTGGCATGTATGAGGCCCTGGGGTTTTATCCTCAGCACCGCATGTAAATAAGCAAATGAAATAAAAGATCCATTTACAACTAAAAAAATGTTAAAAAGAAAAAATAAAAAGCTTCAGACTTAAAAAAGATTCAATGAAAATACAGCAGATATTATCATTGGCTAATTACCTTTGGGTTGTGGGATTGTGATTGGTTCTTGTTTTGTTCTTAATGTTTTTTCTGAATGTCCCACATTTTATATAAGAAGTGTACAGAATATTTTTATCAGAAACAAATATTAAAGTAAGAAGTAAAGGTTAAGGGTTGGAGTTGTGGTCCAGTGGCAAGCACTTGCCTAGCATGGGTGAGGAACTGGGTTCAATCTCCAGCATTAAATAAAAATAAATAAACAAACAAAATAAAGGTATTTTAAAACTGACACCATGTTTTAAAAAATAATAAATAAGAAGTAAAGGATAAGTACGAATTATTTTCTCCTTAGGCCCAGTAGGAAAATCAAGGTATAATAAGCTGTAATTAAAGGCAATTCTAATTTTAAGTTTAATGATTAGTAAGTATTGCCTTGTGCCTGAATTTAGTTCATCAATATATGTTCCTCTGATTTGTAGTATCCTTAACATTAAACGAAACCTAATTATTATGAAGTCAGATACTTTTTTTCCTTTTCTCTTTGCATACCTATTTTCAGAAAAAAATAATTGAGTAATTGATTTAGGTGTTTTTCGTGTGTTGTTTATACCTACAAGGAAGGCCTATCTCAGTGATGCGCTCAGCCCTACTTCATAGCACTGCTGTGCTTCATTTGTTGGCATCTATCCACGTTGTGGACGTGCTATCTAAAAGGAAATGTGGTGCTTACAGGGTCATGTTATGAATATAACTTTGTAAAAGGCACAAGTACACTGGCAATTTTGATTGCCTGGCATAAAAGTAAAGTTTTAGGAGCAAAGAAGGGTAAGCCTAGATTTGTTATACTGAAACAAAACCAATGCACTACTCATTAAGATGCCAAAATACATTTTTCTGTTTTTAGCTTACATCAAGAGAAAAAGCAGCCAAGGATTATAACCAGAAATTAAAGGAGAAATTTCAATATCATCCTCATATAAAACGTATAGCTCGTCATCGACATCTACCAAAATCTATCTACAGCCAGATTCAGGAGCAGCGCATCATGAAGGAAGCTCGAAGACGAAAGTATGTACTGAGGCAAATGACTGTGTCAGGGTTCCCTTTTCTGACTTTCCCATCTTCCCCCCCCACCCTTTTTTCTTTTTTCAGCAAAAGTGAAAGCAGTGAGTATAAGAGTTCCTAATATACTTCACGTAACATTTGAGATCTAACATTTTGTATCTAAAGCAGAACTGCCCCTGCACTGCCATTTCTCCTGTGGAATATTATCTTTGAAACACTTGAATTAATGCACGTAATGCAAAGTATTAATAGAAGTTTTAAGTCAGAGCTCTTTTTTTAAAATTAAACTATAAAAATGACTATTATTTTGCTCTTTTGTTAGATGTTGGAATAGGATCAATAGTTATTTTTCTGGTGAAAGAAAATGCTTTATGATTTTTTGAGAACATTTTCTTTGGTTAAGATGATTTCTCATAAACTTGCTTATTTTGTTTATTTCTAGGGAATTGAATCGTCGTAAACATAGCAAGCCTGGATCTGTGCCAATTGTGTCAGAGAAAAAGAAACACGTAGTGGCAGTTGTGAAATAATATTTGGTATTCCTACCAATCCTGATGTGTAATTAATTGTTGCTTTGAACTGGGAACTCTACAAATAAAAGTACTGGCTCTAGTTTAATATTAAATATGAATATGTGTTTTTTTCTTTCCCTGTCATCATTTACTTGCCTTTCTTTTTCTGTTTTCCCTGCTTATGTTTTGACATATCTAAGACCTGGTTATACCTTAGCCTAGTGAACTAATAGTTTATGGACCACCTAAAAAATGAACCAACCATATTATATTTGCTTGGCTTCTTGTCAGAACATTTGGTGTTAACTGCCATGAGAAGTCCCACCTGCTGAGTCATTGGCATTACCTGCTGCTACAACCTGTGGTTTCCATAGTGATGTCCAATGACTTGCACACAACAGAACCTGACTGGTAATGACATGAGCAATTTCCTGTAATTCAAGCCTTTTACTAATCTAGAAATGGGAGCATGATTTTGACCATTTTGAAATGTAACTTTACCACTTCAAATCTTTTGGAATAAAATGCACAGATGTGTTTTAACAAGTGAGCGTGTTAGGGTAGAACCAAGAGGAAGGAAATAAGGATGGTGGCAATATGAAAGGGTTACTTAAGGAGGTAGAGAAACCTAAGTAAATAAATAGAAAAAATTTATTGTAGCCCCTTAGGTTTCCAGTGCCTTGTTATTAATTAAGTCTTGTAACTTGGTTCCTGCTATGTGACCCTTTTCTTTGATGGAAACAAAGCAGATTGCTCTTTGACCTGTTCTTTTATAATCCCCTCTCATCACCTTATTTTCAAAGAATAGGAAGGGAAAAACCTTAATTATTGTCATGAGCCAGAAAGAATAATCAGGAAATGAAGATCTTTTTATCTTTAGAAAATATTCAGACGAGCTTGAAGGTTCAAGCAATGAATCAAAAAATTCTTTGCAACTCAGTAAACACTGGTGATTCATAGTAAGTCTTACAGCCCCATGTTAGAAAGTACTAAGTAAGTACTTGTCTATTTGATGACAAAGATTTCAAAACATAATGGGTCAGTGTTTTCCAGTTTTTTGTTATTATGACAGTCCTAATAGTGCTAATGGTGTATATATTTTAAAAAGTAAAAACATTGTTTGCTTTGATCCCTTCCATTAAAGTTGTTGAATAGCTTGGATTAAATCAGGGCCAAGAACTCTTTTTCAATGAATGAAAGAGTGAGTAATGTATAGAATGAACATTCTTTCATTTAGTCAATTTAGCTGTGTGTTTATGTGTGTGTGTGTGTGTGTGTGTATGTATTTTGAGTCAAAGGCATACTTGGATTGCTTCATGATCACTGAAGACAGTGTCTGGAAATGAACTCATTATTTTGCTCCAGCCCCTAAATTTCATTTTCTGCATTCCCTGAATGATACACCACCCATGAGATACTCAAGACAAGCCTGGGTGTAAGGGCACAGGTTTTATTAATACTAGTAACAATTGCAGCTAATATTTATTGAACACTCACTATACTACAAATGATTTTTGTGCAATTAATTGAAGTTAATTTACCTTTAATTCTCATAAAAACTCAAAAAGGAAGGCCTTAATATTGTCCATATTTAGTTTCTGTATTCAATTTATAAGAGTCTTAGAGCTCTGTCTCAAAGGAGATAAACATGGAAACAAGTAATTGAGAACATTATGATGTCTTAGCAGGATCCTGTAGTAGCACAGAAGAAGAAAAGCCTTACTTCCAGCTGGGGAAGAAAGAAGCCATCCAGAGGTGAAACAGTGTTTTATTATTTGCCCCTCGTTCTGTCATATTGCAGGGGTGAATAGAAATGGAGTAAAGCTATTTTCAAAATAAATTTGAGATTTCTTATTTAGATATATTACTGTTTGGCAATGCTGTGTTGCTAGACACTTATTACCCCAAGTCAGTATTAGTTTGGGCTAATATTCTTCCTCTAAAGAGATAAGGGAATTATAGGATGGGAATTAAATTAGGTAGTAAAGATTAATGAATCAAAAGGCACAAAATAGGGCTGGGGCTGTAGCTCAGTGGCAGAGCCTTTGCCTAGCATGCATGAGGTACTGGGTTTGATCTGTAGCACCACATAAAAAATAAAACAACAACAAGAAATAAATAAAAGGCTCAAAATATATACCTAGGGGTTTTAGGAGAGAGAAGAAAGGGTGAGTGTGAGATAAAGTTGAAACTGAGTGTGAAAAGCAGAAGATGTGGCCACAGGGGGTGTGCTGCAGATCCTGGTGGATGGGCCCTTGACAAAAACAACAGACTTCCAGCAGGTATTTGCACACATACATGCTCATGCATATAAAAGAGCACAGAGGCTAGTAGCAAAAAAAAAAAAAGAAGAGATCTCTTCTGTCTTTACCCCAATAATTCACCCAACCAAAGGCTAAAATCAGTTTTAGGATCAACATCAAAAACAACCCTTAGGGCTGGGAGTGTGGCTCAGTGGTAGAGTGCTTGCCTGGAAAGTGTAGGGCACTGGGTTTGATCCTCAGCACCACATAAAAATAAATAAAAGTATTGTGTCTATCTACAACTAAAAAAAATAATAATAATAACCTGATTGATATCATGATTCCTTCCTCTTCTGCCACTACTAAATAAAATTTCTATTGCAACTAAAAGATTAAAATACAAATGTTGACTGAGTTAATACATTATTGATCTAAATATACTAATTTTATTGTAGATTGGGGGTAATTTTGTCACAAGAAAAAAATATTTTCCACAAGGCAGTTCAAGGACTTTGTAGGAAGGAGTCACAGAAACCCAGGGCAGCTGAGGCAGACCTCCAGGCATTGAGCTGGGCCCAGCTGGGCATTGACACTATATGTATCTGCTTGGGTATCTGCTCTATACACCTGCTGGCTTCTATTTGTTCAAAAGTTAAGCTCTTCATGTCCTCAAACAGTTGCCCTAGTCAGTTCCAAAGATCTTTTAAAATTTATTTATTTTATTAGGTATATGTAATAGCCAAAAGTATTTTGATTCATTGTACACAATTGCAGCACAACATTTCATTTGTTTGGTTGTAAACGATGTAGCGTCATACCATATGTGCAGTCATACGTGTACCTAGAGTAATGATGTCCATCTCATTCCACCATCTTTCCTGCCCCCATACCCCCTCCTTTGCCCAATCAAAGTGCCTCCATTTTTCCCCACCCACACCTCCACCCCATCCCCATTATGCATCAGCTCCCACTTATCAGAGAACATTCAGCCTTTGTTTTTTTGAGATTGGCTTACTTTGCTTAGCATGGTATTCTCCAACTCCATTCATTTACCTGCAAATGCCATAGTTTTATTCACTTTTAATGCTGAGTAATATTCCATTTGTGTATTATACCACAGTTTCTTTATCCATTCATCTGTTGAAGGGCATCTAGGTTGCTTCCACAGTTTAGCTATTGTGAATTGAGCTGGTATGAACATTGATGTGGCTGCATTACCATAGTATGCTGACTTTATGTCTTTTGGGTATAGACGAAGGAGTGGGATAGTTGAGTCAAATGGTGGGTTCCTTTCCAAGTTTTCTAAGGAATCCCCATACTGCTTTCCAGATTGGTTGCATCAATTTGCAGTCCCACCAGCAATATATGAGTGTGCCTTTTCCCCACATTCTTGCCAACATTTATTATTGTCTGTGTTCTTGATAACTGCCATTCTGACTGGCATGAGACGAAATCTTAGTTTTGATTTGCATTTATGTAATTACTAGAGATGCTGAACATTTTTTCATATATTTGTTGATTGTATATCTTCTTCTGAGAAGTGTCCAGCTGCTTAGCCCATTTATTGATTGGGTTGATTTTTTTGTTTTTGTTTTTTGGGGGGTGTTAAGTTTTTTTGAGTTCTTTATATATCCTGGAGATTAGTATTGTATCTGGCATGCATGTGGCTAAAATTTGCTCCCAAAATATAGGCTCTCTGTTATCTTGTTGATTGTTTCTTTTGCTGAGAAGAAGCTTTTTAGTTTGAGTCCATCCCATTTATTAATTCTTGATTTTATTTCTTTCGCTTTAGGAGTCTTGTTAAGGAAGTTGGGGCCTAATCTGATGTGATGAATATTTGGGCCTACTTTTTCCTCTATTAGGCGCAGGTTCTATGGACTAATTCCTAGGTCCTTGATCCACTTTGAGTTGAGTTTTGTGCCTGGTGAGAGATAGGGGTTTATTTTCATTTTGCTGCATATGGATTTCCAGTTCTCCCAGCACCATTTGTTGAAGAGGTATGTTTTTGGTGCCTTTGTCTAGTATGAGATAACTGTATTTATGTGGATTTGTCTCTGTGTCTTCTATTCTTTACCATTGGTCTACATGTCTATTTGGATGCTAATACCATGCCATTTTGTTACTATAGCTTAAACTATACTCCAGTGACCTATTAATTGTCCGTTTACCTGTCTGCTTTCTGACTTCAGTTCCCCAGGGGAGAAACTTCTTATCTGTAATCAATTCTTTGGAGGTAGGGTTCTTATAGCAGAGTCATCTCAGAGCTCTGGGTTAGCAGCTTTTAAATGTCTGCCCTTGACCACTGGCTTAGTGTGGGCTAGAGGAGCAGTGCTTTGGAAATGAGCAGTTGGTAGGAAACTAAAAATGCTTAGTATATTCAATTAAAGCATCAAAAGAAATAGCAATATCATATTGGTATTTTTGAAAGGGAGACAAAGTTGAAGACAGCAGTGTCTCTCAGGTCTGGATATAGACCCTAATTGCCATCCTTTCTCCATGTGGCCTCATCCTGAGCTCCTGTGCTGACTAGGCCATGGCTCCTGCCAGATCTTTGTCCTGGTGGCCAGCCTTGCCCTGCTTATTGGCATAAAACTGGCACTTGCTTTATCCATCTCCTATAATGAACCACCAAATGAAAACCCAACCACCCAATGAGCCCCTGAATTGTGGCTGAGCTTGTTATACTGCATCACTGCTGAGAGCACTGCAGCCATTCCTAGCTGCTGCAGCTCTTAGATTGCCAGCCAGACCTGATGCCCGCACCTAAGAAGAGCACAAATTTTGTAGACTTTGTAATTACCTCAAAGGGAATTTTATCTTTATGAAAGCAGGAATAAAACAGAAACTAAAGAAGTGTGTTGTCCACCTATGTGTTCAGGAAGCCTTGCTTTGCATGATTTATGAAGGGTTTTGTTGACTTTAACACCTTGAACTTCCTCATGAAACCTGTTTCCCTAAGGATTAATCAAAACATCACAACATTAGATATTTGGAAAAGTGCCTTTGAGCAATTAGAATTGGGAAGGAATATAAGCCCAAATATTGAGTTTGATGTGATGGTAATACATATTCCTCAAAACTATTGTTCCCAATATTTGTAATTTTAATTTAAAAATTCATTTGGATTTACATGTTTTATCAAAGTACATAGAATCCCAAATATAAAAGCCTTAAGCTCAAATATAACTAAGTAACTAGAACAAATGTCTTTGAATCTAGTTTCAATTCTATAAGGAAATAGGTCAGGAAATTAATTTGTAAAAAGCAATCTTGTTAATTAGATTTCTTTCCAGGTGAAATTTGAAGCTTTGAATAGCATTATCCAATCTGATTTATAATGAATGAATTCAATTTCAGTTGTAATAAAGAGATTTCCTATTCATCTGGGACTTTCAAATCACTATCATTTGTTTTATGAGAAAAAATGTGAAATATTTTCTAGAGGAAATATATATTTTAAGATAATTTTACTAACCATGTTTTGCTTAAGTAAGGTAGAAGAAGTTAATTGCTCTAAGTCCGCACTCCATAATAACAATCATGCCTAGAGAGTGACTAGAGGCAACATACCCTCTCCAAGAGTGTCAAACTTATATGTAAAATGTATTTATTAACTTTGGTGTACCCACACTCATGGGGTTCTAATGAGACCATGCCATGCCCTGAACAAGCAGCAATCTTCACAAAGATATTTGCTTCAAGATCTAAGAAACAGTCAAGGATAGGTCAGCCTGGGTGGTTATTATTTGAGTTGGTTATTGGAGGTAACACTTGAGAAGGGTTCTTTTGTTGCCCTTGCAAACATTTCTGAAATCCTTGCCTGAAATTCTGTTTTTTCATTACAATAGTACTTTAATAAATTATATGCAGTGTGCACTGAACATTTGTTCTTTCCTAGCTGCTGGCATCTATTTGGATGGAATCCATGCTGTGTGATTCTTGAAAGTGACGGAGCCAAAAAACCACCTCTCTTGATTCACTTAGGGCAAACAAATTAGATGTTCTTGCCCAAGACTTTGAGTCTGGGGTTAATGAAGTTAGGGACAGTTTTGTTTTGTTTGCAGGAGCAGGGATTGAACCCAGGACCTCCCACATGCTAGACAAACACTGTGTCACTTAGCTACATGATGAGGTTTTTTTGTTTTGTTTTATTTTGGTTTTTTTTTTTTTTAATTTGTGTGTGTGTGTGTTTATTTATTTGAGACACAGTCTTGTTTCCTCTTGCCCAGGCTGGTTTTGAAATTGTGGTCCTCCTGCCTCAGCTTCATGAATAACTTAGATTACTGTGCCTAGTTTGTAGGGACACTTTTGAAGTGACATATGGAGTGACATTTAGCAGCAGCAGAGTGCAGACAGTCATGCCCATTGAAACATCCCAAATATGCCATTTCTGGAATAGAAACTTTGGCTTGATTTCTGGTCCCTTCCCTTCCCTGGCTCCTTCAAATTTCCAGCCATGGGGTCCAGCCTTCCTATCTTATCTGTGAGCTATTCTACACCTTTCCAACAAATTTCTTTTTTGTTGAAGTTAGCAGAAAACAGTTTTTGTTGCTATAACCAAGAACAAGTGTATAGTCCTTGGACAATTAATTAGAAAACTACATTTGGGATAGTTACATTAGAAAGGAGTCCTATTTCCTAGTGTTTCTTAAGTAAATATTGCTTCCTGAGAATTATTTTTCTTTAAGAAAAATTGATAGAGAACCCTACAAAGAATGATAAGCCCTGCAGAATCTATTGATCTTAGTATCTTGGAAACGAATTGCCTTTTCTTCTAGTAAGGATAGTAATTATTTTCTTCTATGGGTCTGTACATTTCCCTTTCTCTTTTCTTTTTTAGCCCTTTCTCTTCTCAAGACCATTGTTTTCCTCTTCTCCCAACCACTGCACCACCCACATTTCTACCACCATTGCCCTACTTGATAACTTCAGTTGGTCAAGGAACGGTTTTTACTAGAGACAGGTAGAACAATATAGAGGGAAAACTTTGGTCAACTTCTGGGAAAGGAAGAAAAGTAAGAAAGGAAAGTCTCTCACATTCCTATTTGATTTTTTTCACTTACTCATTTTGGCAGTGCTGGCAATCAAACCTAGGATCTCTACATACTAAGCATGAGCTTTATGCCAGCTCCCACATTTCAATTTTAATAAAACTCACTTTGGTATATTCTCTACACAGTTTCTGCTTTTCGTTCTTGGGATAGAAAAATAAGAAAGAGAAAAGATAGAAAAGGAGAGAAGATCTTATCACTGATACAGTGCTGGGGTCTTCTGAGAAACAGGTATTGTGAAGGCCCCCCTTCAAGCTCTGATTCTTGGGATCAAGTCAGAAAGATTTCAGACATGTTGCTCAGAGTAACAGACATGAGTTTATTGAAGGAAAAGGAAAAGGGAAAGCAGAAACTGACGGGAGAGATTGAGTTCTCTCAGAGAGGAAAGGGACAGTGTGCCCCTTCTGCCCTCCAGTTCCATTGGGGGTTCTGGGGAAGTTTTCAGAGAATCCTGCCCGTGTCTACCTCTTGACTTTTGACTAACAGGAGAATGACATCAGACTTTCAATTCCCAGTTGCCACGACCACTCTACATCACGTTTTGCCATGCTGACCAGTTCTAATCGGAAACTGTTCTTATAGATTTATGGTTAGGGGGAATTATCCTTTTCTCCCTAAATTCTAGGATGTGGTCTGTGAAAGGTTCCCAAAAATCTCCTTTAGGGTAACTTGTGTTCCTCTTATTAGAATTATTTCAAGCCTGTATTTCTCCTGCAGATAGTTTTTCTCCTCAGGTAGTTTGCTGAGGAATGTAATGTATCCTGTCCAGTTAAGCCAGGCAGGGCTGCAGGTAAACTGCTTCTTGGACAAGAATCATGTGGGGGTCAACACAGTGAGCCCATTTAATGTTCCCTTAACCTCATATTCCTATCACTCGCATCTGTCTGTCCCCTATAATCACAACTTCCTATCCTCAACCTCTTATTTCAAACCAGACTTGCAAGGGATTTTGTATTGCTTATTGTTAATTTCTCAGCATATGAACAGTATCTAGCACATTGGAGGTGCTCAGTTAAGTTTGTTGAAGAATTGTGACAGAACAACATGATTTATGTAAATTTCTATTCTAGCTACTATAATGCTTCTAATAAGTTCTTATGAGCTGCTTTAGAAATTTATGCCAAATTTATAGGTATTTCTGTTTTTCTATTAGAAAACAAATCCGTAAGTTGGGTGTAGTGACAAACACCTATAATTCTAGCTACTTAAGGAGACTAAGGGAGGAGGATTGCAAGTTTGAGGTCAGCCTCAGCAACTCAGCAAGACCCTGTTTCAAAATAAAAAACAAAAAAGACTAAGGATATAGCTTAATACTTCTTAGGATTGTTAGGCAAATTAAATGAATTAATATGTTGAATTCTTAGAACGGCGCTTGTGTATAAGTCACGTTGTGCAAGTATTTGCTATTTTCATTCTTTGAACACAAGACTATGCTGCATAGACTAGCAAAGTTAATTTTGTGAGTGTAGGGTGTATGTTGGTCTTGTGTATTTTTATTTGCCCAATGGCTAGCACAGTGCCTAGCACTAAGTAATTGTACATTAAATATTCATAGCATGAATACAAGGAATACCATGTGATCATTTATTGAACATCATTATAGTAGAGAATAGCATAGAAGTTACCTCTTATTGAGAAATTTCCATAATTATCTGAAAATGAGGGTAATTATATCTTCTTCACAGGATTGTTGTGAGATTTCAGTGATAGTAAAGCCCTAGCACAGTAAGCTCTCCAATTACAGACTATTGTTTATTCTTCAAACTCAGAAGCTAGCAGGTCTCTTTCCTTGGGTTCCAGTATTAGGTTCTCAGTTCTGCCTCTCTTACTATCCCTTTTATTATGGCATTTGCCGCAAGATGGTTTGTTTTTTTAACCTCCAACAGTTCTGTAAATTCTCTGTAAAAGGCTAGTGGACTCCTCTGCCTTCCGTATTAGCTAACATATGCTCTGTCTGGAGGTTACTCCATCCTTAACAGAAATTTGGAAGGTAAATGGAAATGATTAAAATGTACTTTCCAAACACAAAATATTGTACTATAGCAGTCAGCCAAAAGGGATTAATATAACCAGATATCTGTAGAAGAACTTTATGAAGACCCAGTCTATCTTGCAACTTCAATGACTAAGATTGTAGATATGATAGAAATTTATAAATGGCACGTAAAAGAAAATTCATTAAATTCTAGACCTAATGCATTATCCCACTGTAAACAGCATGTTCCTTCTTCAGATGCTGCAATAAATGAAAAAGATGGTTGTCATAGAGATAGTTAAACTGTGCCCTTTGGCTAGCAGATTTGAAGTCCATTCCATCCAGTAGAAGGGCAGGTATTTTGTCTATAAGTGATATTTACAGATTATTTCTATCACAATTGTAACCCAAGTTATTCAGCTGAAATGTTAAGCCTATAAACATTGCTCTTTACAAAGACTTTTGTTCCTTTTGTAAAATGTATTTTAACATTTATATATAAACCTTAAAAGCCTTGGAAAATATATTTTTAAATTCTGCCCTCCAAGATATTATAAAAATCTTCCTTGAAATATATTCTACCACCTACATGGCTTCATTTCTTTGAAGATCATATTTTATTTTTTGAATCATTTGTCAGAGGCAATATGTAATATCACAAAAGATGCACCAGCACAGGAAATGCTTATGAAACATGGAAAACTCATTTTATAATAACTCATAGTAATCAGTTAGCAGAAAGATTTGTGGATGGTAATATTCAGATCCTTATGTAGTCATTTAATCTTTTCTTCAAAATTCAGAAAGTAATTACAAATCCACAGCTGGGAAAATCTGCTAGTTGATGCAAGCATTTGCTCCAGGGAGAAAATTTGTCAAGGTTAAGCTTATTTTGTCTGGTTGGGTAAGATAGGTTCTATGGATAACAAAGACGAAGGTGGATTTTTTTGTGACTTGAATGAATTTTATGTGATTGTAAATCTGACCACTCTTGCCTGAAATATTGCTGCATAAATTTATTTTTCAGGTATAATAACTTAAAAGAGATTTGTGTTCTCTTTTTTCCTGGCATTGAGGATTCAGTCATGACCTTCCTTTGCTCAGGTCAAGGTTTAAATAATTGCTTCATTCCCCTATGCTGGTGGTTCCTCTATTTATATCATTTTGCATGTGTATATGAGTGTGTGTGTGTGTGCGTGTGTGCATGTGTATGCGGGAACATTAAGGGTGTATGTTTTTTGGTTTTAGTATCAGGGATTGAACCCAGGGTCACTCAACCATGAAGCCACATTCCCTAGCCCTATTTTGTATTTTTTAGAGGCAGGGTCTCACTGAGTTGCTTAACACCTCACTTTTGCTGAGGCTGGCTTTGAACTCAAGATCCTTTTGTCTCAGCCTCCCCAGCTGCTGAGATTACAGGAGTGTTTTGTGTACTACTGCACCCAGATGGGTGTATGTTTAACTGGGCATTTGAAAGAAAGGAGAATATTAGGGGAAAATGTATAACCTTCAAAATAAAAAGTTATTATTGCCAAGACCAGACCCCTTAATGTTCTAAATTTAGGTAAATATATGATCATGTAGCCCATTATGTATGTTTTCTACTTCCCCAATCCCCAATCCCCAGGGTTTTTCTCTTTAATGTACTAAAACCAAATGAATCAATATGTATCAAGAACTTTTTAGGATTGGAAAAGAATGACCATAAATCATTAGGATAGAATATCAGTTTTCATTTTTCCTGAGATAAAGTAAAACTTGAGCAACTACATACTTCCTAGGTAACCAGAGTTGATATAGGAGACACATAGTAATGTTCTTGTTTATTAGGTATAAACTAAGTTTTCTTTTTTTTTCCTCATCTAAGAATGTCTTTAATATTTGTTCAAGTGTGGCAGACAGCAAAAGGTTTCTAACTTCAAATCCATTCCCAACTCTCTTTATTTTCATCCCTCCATTAAGAAGCTGGAAATGCTAAACATTTTCTTTCTACTTCCACTGTAGCTAGGAGTAGCCTTGCGAACAGAGGTAAACAGAAGTCTACTGTGAAGTTTCTGAGAAAGCTTTTAATTCCTAATAAAAGGAAATAATGTTGGTGCTTTCCCAATCCCCCACCCTACTCTCCTCATTATGTTCACTTAAGACATGTTCACCTTAAACATATGTTCATACATGTCAGGCACTGCGGTAGCCAGATTGTGACCCTGAGTCCAAAAACATGAGGCTAAATATGGTAGAATGGAAAGAAAAAATGCCAGGAGGTTTGATGGTATTATTTAGCAGATCTAACTTTCCATCTCCTGTCTTCAAATTATATGAGACAAACAAATCCCTGTTGGTTTAAGCCATTGTTATTTTGATCTTCTGAATTCTTATAGCCAAGAAAACATCCTAATGAATAGAAGATGCAGTTTGAGTTTCAGTCTGAGAAGCACCCACCCCCAAGGATATGTGAATACTTTTCTGTTTTATTTGTTTTCTATTTTATGTGAGATGTTCAATCTGTAGTAATCATCAAAAGCTTTTTTTTTTTAATTCAGCAAGTGAGCTGACTTTTTTAAAATGTGAAAGACAAGCTATAGTTTGGTGTTATGTAAATATTAGCACTGTATCAAGATGTGCATATAACACAGTTTAAGTTTCATCCTCAGGATGATAATAACTTTAACCAGTTTGGAAATGAGGCCAATTACAGATCAGGAGGAAGCAAATTTAAAATTATTCCTTTTTAATCAGGGTTCAGATGGCTCATATCCACTTAAAAACATCAAGGCATTTTCTGTAGAGCTTAATGAAACTTGCTTTCATAAAATAGAGAGCACGCCCTCCTAGTAAGGATTCTTAGTTCTTCCACATCAATTCTGTATCTCTGGGAATAAAACTTGCTCTCAACAGACTCATGTGCTGTTAGTGGAATAGTGAATAACTCCTCCAAAGCGCTTCTCCTGTGACCTTCCCCTGGTCTTAATTAGTACTCCTACAGAATAGTAGATGTACTTCTATAGTTTCTAAGCCGTCAGCTGCTTGCCATGTATCTATCAGCTCCATCATCTGACACTATCAAGTTCCCCATGATCTAGCAGTCACTTCAGAGAGCCAGTCATGTTCCAGTTAATGTCACCTGTTCTGATACAATTATTCATCAAGTGCTCCATGATTCCAGTTTCGAATTTGCATGTCAGATCATTCCACAACAATCTACTATATTTTGTTTTAAATTGGGGTTCTAACATAAAAATAACCAGTTTAAAATGTACAATTCAATGGCATTTAGTGTGCTCCATTCCATACCCATCCCTCTATCAAGCTCTAAAACATTTTTATAACCCCCAAAGTAAGCTCTGAACCCATTTATCAGTTAGTCCCTTGCCATTCCCCTCTTCTTCCAATCTGGCGCAAACATTAATCTGCTTTCTATCTCTATGTATCTACCTATTCTGGAAATCTCATATAGAGGGAATCAGATAGAATGTAAGCTTTGGTATCAGGCTTTTTTATTAGCATAATGTTTTTGAAGTTCTTCCACATCATAGCATGGATCAGTACTTCATTTCTTTTATGAATAAATAATATTTCATTATGTTCACCTACCACATTTTATGTATCCATGTAATTGATAGACACTTGGGTGGTTTCTAACTTTGGGCTATTATGAATAGGGCTGCTATAGGCATTCCCGTACAAGTATTTGTTTAGTACCGGTTTTAAATTCTTTAGGTTATATACCCAGGAGTGGAATTATTGGATCATATGAGGAACTCCTACACTGTTTTCTGTAGCAGCTGCCACATTTTATAGATCTACCAGCAATCTACAAGGATTCCAATTTGTTCACATCTTTAACAACCCTTGTTATTTTCCTTTTAAAAAAGTTATACCATCTGGGGCTGGGGTTGAGGCTCAGTGGTAGATCGCTTGCCTAGCACGTGCAAGGCGCTGGGTTCAATCCTCAGCACCACATAAAAATAAATAAAATAAAGGTATTGTGTCCAACTACAACTAAAAAATAAATATTTTTTTAAAAATTTTAAAAAATAAAAAGTTACACCATCAGGACTGGGGTTGTAGGGTTGTAGCTTAGTGGTAGAGTGCTTGCCTAGCATGTGTGAAGCACTGGGTTCAATTCTCAGCACCACATATAAATAAATAAAATAAACGTACATCAACAACTAAAAAAAATATTTTAAAAAAGTTACAGCCATCATTAGTGGATGTGAACTGGTATCTCACCATGGTTTTGACAAATTATATTAAACATCTAATTGGTCACTTGCACATTTTCTTTAGAGTGATGTCTAGACAAATTCTTTGCTCATTTAAAAAACTGGGTTATCTTTCTGTTGGATTCTATGCCTATTCTGGGTGTGAGTCTCTTATCGGATACATGTTTGCAAATATTCTCTCTTGTTTATGTGTGCCATCTTCTCAGTTTTTTGATAATGTTCTTGGATACACAAAGTTTTAAATTTTTTAAATATATATATATTTTAAAGTTTATATATATATATATATATATATATATATATATATATATATATATATATATATATATATAGTTGTAGATGAACACAGTAACTTTATTTTATTTGTTTATTTTTATGTGGTGCCAAGGATCGAGCTCAGTGCCTCTCGCATGCTGGGCAAGTGCCCTACCACTGAGCCACAACCCCAGCCCCAAAGTTTTAAATTTTTTTTTTTTCAAAGAGAGAGTGAGAGAGGAGAGAGAGAGAGAGAGAATTTTTAATATTTATTTTTTAGTTCTCGGCGGACACAACATCTTTGTTGGTATGTGGTGCTGAGGATCGAACCCGGGCCGCACGCATGCCAGACGAGCGCGCTACCACCTGAGCCACATTCCCAGCCTCCAAAGTTTTAAATTTTGAAGTACAATTTATTTTTTTTTCTCTTTTGTTGTTTATGTGTTTGGTATCATATCTAAGAGTTCATTGCCAGATTCAAGGTCATGAAGATTTATAGTTTTCTGTGAGTTTCATGGCACCAAATATTTTTATGAAGTTAGCTTATGTTATTGTTTGGATATGCAGTGACCCCCAAAACTTCTATGTTAATACAGGAATAATCAGAGGTGAGAAGATTAGATTATGAGAGCTGTGACCTAATCAATCCCTCCTAGTTTGAATGAAGTCAGTCACAGGTGACTTGAAGGCAGGTGGGGTGTGGCTAGAAGAGAAAATTACTAGGGGTGTTCCCTGAAAGTGTTCATTTTCCCTGTGCCCACCCACTACTTCTTCCTAGCTGCCAGAAGTGAAGTAGTTTTCCTCCACCACTGCCCTGCCACCATGGTGTTCTGCCTCACCTGAGGCCCACAGCAATGGAGTTGGCCCACTGTGGATGAATCTCTGCAACCATGAGCTGAAATAAACCTTTCCTTCTCTAAATTGTTCTTGTCAGGTATTTTAGTCACACTGACAAAAAAACTGACCAACATACTACAACATGACTGACTTAAAAGTGAAAAAGGAATAAAGTTTCTGTACTAACCTGCTCAAGAGAGCTTACCTGATACCAAAAGTTTTAAATTTTATATAATTAGAAGTTGGTCTTGGATTCTGCTACCTAGACATCACATTGTCCTCTTAGCATTTAATTAACAGAGATTGCTAATTGATGAGCTAAGTGAGAAACAGACAATTTAACAAGGTCAGCATAGCCCTTGGAAGACAGCAGATGATTCAGTGACAGAATATAAAGCTTCTTTCCAAATGAAGGCTTGCAGCACAAACCAATCTTTGCTATGTTTGAAAATAGTCTATCTACCTACTGTTGCTTGGATTTTGAATGTCCCCCAAAGACCCATGAGTTAAAGGCTTGGTCCCTAGAGTATCACTGGGAGGTGGTAGAGCCTTTATGAGGTGGAAGGGGGGGGTATAGGTGGTTATCAGGTCATTGGGGATGTGACCTCCCAGAGGATTGTGGGACATGGCCCTCATATCTATCTATCTATCTATTTCTCTCTCTCTCTCTCTCTCTCTCTCTCTCTTTCTGGCCATGATGTGAGTGTTTTTGCTGCATGCTCCTACCATGATGTGCTGCCTTGTCACAGGTCCCAAAATAATAGGGCCAACTAATCATGGACTAAAATCTCCAGTACTTTGAGCCAAAACAAACCTTTTCTCTTTATAAGTTAGTTATCTCAGATATTATGTAGTAATAGAAGTCTGACTAACACTACCATGTAAACTCATTTCATTCCTTAAACAGCTCCCTTAGTAAATTTCTTTCATTGACTATCATGGCAAAGCCTCCACCAGTAAGATGTAAGACAGAGCTTTGAAATGAGTACTAGGATCCGCTCATAATTCTTTCCAACAAACAAGCCAGCATTTGGAAAACTAGGTTAGAGATTAAGTTTGTTTTTAGCATCTGTTGTACCTACTAAAGTTTCAAAAAAAGGACAGCCTTCTAAGTAAACTGGACCACAAATATGATTAATTTTTTTGGTAGAGCATCCCTAGGTTTTTAAACTTTGTAAGTTGAAAAACTATTTATTCACTTCTTGCAAAATTGTTCAAATTTAGGGGGACTCGTTCATTCTAATTTAACTTATAAGAGGATGATTCATAAGTTCAGAGGTCAAGTTCAAAATTTGTTGTGGGCAGAATTTGTATCTCTCCAGATGCCAACATTGGCTGTTTGCTTCAACTTCTCTCTCTCAAGTGATAAGACCATTTAGGAGAACAAATTGTTACTGCTGCAATTGGTTGGAACTCAGTAGAAGTATGTGTGATGGGTTCAGGTAGTATGGAACATTTATTATAAAGTGCTTTTATTTTGAAAGTTTTGCATTTATATCAATGGATGTCAGGAAAAGATCTAGTTATCAAACTCATGGTGTCATAGATATTACTGCTTAGGATGAAGCTAAAGTGTGAAGATTTTTTAAAAATAATTGTGTCAAAGGATTATATTAAACAGGTAAGAGTATAGGTGATAAGAGGATATCACAAAGATGATTAAATTAGCACCCAAAGGCTAAAATTTGGGAACTACTGAATGTATTTCTCATATTAAGTAACAAAGTGTTAGCTGCTTTAATATCATGTCATCCTAGCTGATGTGCTACATCTGACTAATTACATTCAGTTCCCTATCTTCTACTTTATTTATGATGGTTACAAATATTACCCTCATTTCCAAACAAAGTACCAACTTTGTTTGGAAAAATGCTTACTATGGCAACCTCTGGGGACTGCTTTTTTCCAATCTTCCTTTTTATTCAAGCACTCAGATTCAGCATTTATGTATAAACATACTCCCTATGATTATGCCTCATCCTAACTTTCTCTTATCAGTTGTTCAGCCTTGCCTTTCTCCTAGCATTTCTTTCTGTTCACCTACTCCTGAACTGCAATTCTCTTGAAACTTGCATTTAGCAATTTATTTTTTTTCTGTCTGGCACTAAATGTACATTACTTTCCTCATCCATGACATTCCTATCCACTCCTCTTCCTAGTTCTTCCTGCCTCCTGCAACACTTGGTGAAAATAATTACAACAAAAATAGTTAGATGTAATTACTGGCTATTTTTACAAAATTAAGTGTAGCTTGCCCCTGCACTCTTCTAGGTATAGTCTAACTAAATAATTGACATTGGTCTTCTAAGGTGAAAGTATCCTTCCATCTGGGAGGCTGGATAAAACTAATATAAGCTTGATTTCTTGCCTTTCTTAGGACTGAAGCTGACTTTCAATTTCCTTTTGTATGACAGCACAACAGTAAGCAGAGGCATTTGACAATGCCACTAAGTAGACTGCAGTTTTTTGAGAAACCCAGTCACTTTATGAATTAGGCTAAGAGACAATGGCTCAATTTTGGAATTTTTCAATAAATAGTTTAATTGAGTTATTTCTTTAGATTCCATCATATCCCATTTTTATTAGTTTCTGTATCAGACACTAACCTTTCCTTGAACTTATCCCCTAATTTTGGAGCTATATCTTATTTGGAGTTTTAATGGATTATTTGCATTCTTCCATTTAATTCCTCAGCATCTCATCTTCTAGACTTATTGTATATACCATATAATAAGACATTTCTATCTTAATCAGGTATGTAATTATAAAGTTATCATTGATAACCAGGTTTTGGATGATTAAACCTTATGATTTAAAAAACAATAAATATGATAGTATTCTTGTCTACATGGAAGCAAAAATAATTGAAATATAGGGGGCTGGGATTATGGCTCAGTGGTAGCATGCTTGCCTAGCACGTGTGAGTCCCTGGGTTCGATCCTCAGCACCACATAAAAATAAATAAATAAAATGAAAATATTGTGTCCAATTATAAAATAATAATAATAATAACTGAAATATAAATAGGCCGAAATTGTAATGAGAGGGCTAGGCAGGATGAAGTTTTCCAAAATACTGAAAGGAGAAGATTGTAGATATAACAGTGAGAGAAATAGATGATTTAAAAAATTAGAATTCATCTGGAGAAACACTTGGGGGAAATATAAGAACAGAAACTAGAAATTAGAGAAACTAGAGCAGGGACAGGTAGTTGTAAACTGCTAGAAGAGTCCAGGGATAAACCCTCATTAGCTTTATATAGATAAGCTATCTAGAAAGCCTTGGAAAGAGGAAGCAGCAGCTTAATTCATTTTATATAAACAGATTGAAAGGATCTTGAAATGAAAAATTTAATATAGATTTAGGATGGAATCCAAATACTACTCAAGCAGTGATTGGAGGTTGCAGAAGGAAAGCAATCTTCAATTGGAAGCAAGAACATTATCTAATGGCTAGCCTAAGCTTAATTATCAGCTGACCTGGCAGTGAATTTTGAGCAACAATTTTTAAAAATTTGTTCTTTTTAATTATTCATGACAGTAGAATTTATTTTGGCAGATTATGCATAACATACATGGAGTATAACTTATTTTATTTAGGATCCCACTCTTGTGGTGGTACATGATGTAGAGTTACCTGGTTGTATAAACAAATACAAGGCTAGGAAAGTTATGACTGATTAATTCTACTGTCTTTCCTATTCCCCTCCTCTCTCCCTTCCCTTTGTTTCCCTTTGTCTAACCCAATGGATTTCCATTTTTCCCCTCACCAATCTCCCTTGTTTGGGGATATAAGCAACAATTTTTTGAAATTGAGCTGAATGTGGGTTGGGGCTGTAGCTCAGTGACAAGGTGCTTGCCTAGGATGCGTGAGGCACTGGGTTCAATCCTCAGCACCACATAAAAATTAACAAATAATATAAAGGCATTTGGTAAAAAAAAAAAAAATTGAGCTGAATGAATTAAGAAGCATCAAACTGGTTAAAGTAGCCAGACTATATTCCTGTCATTCTGGATAACGTGTATCCTGAAATGTTCTTACTGCAGAACAAAGTCATCTTAAAATCAAGTGACCAACTGGGCTTAGATAACAAGACCCAGAAAGGAGGAAAACCAGACCAAACAAAGATAATACAAGGAAAAAGCATTCATATGGCAGACAATGGAGAAAATTCCTAGTCGTGAGAATTCTAGAAAGATTCTGGTGGTTACTCTGATATATGTTCATCCCAAGGAATAAAGAGAATTATTTTGAGGAATGGAATATTTTTAGAACCATTCAAATTATGCCTTGTCCTTAGAATGAACCAAGGTGGATCAAAATGTATTTTTTTAAACAAAAGCACAGAGAAAACCAATGGATGATTAAGCATAAGTGAAATACTTTTACATACATTTTCCTTCAAATGAAATTCATATATATGTTTATATGTGAATAATTTGGGATTTAGAAGCAGACATTTCTAAGAATTCAGTGTTATCTGTAGATGCTATCCTCTAAGCTGGTAGAATAGATAATATTTTAGGGAAAGAAAGCAAGTGGGAGAAAAGAGCTGATGGTTGGAGACTAAGAATTAAATTATTATGCCTATTGTAAAATAGATAATATTTGTGCTTATTGTATGTGTTTCATGAGAAGTAAACAGTTGGACAAAATAATAATTTTACTTTACTCCTAGTCTGCTCTCATTCTATTTTTATATCTGATTTCCTGCTATCTGGGCTTTCAGTTAATCAGAATTAAAGTAGAATCTAGGAATCATCTGGAAGTTTTTTCTTTCTTCATCCTTAGCTAGCTAATATTGATACATTCTGGCTTTATCAGCAAAGAAAGAAATCACTATTCTTTTATATTTTTTCCTTCAAATTCCTTTAACTCTTTTAAAGTTGGTGCTGTTTCAAATAGCTAACATCTAATTTAAAAAATAAAATGATGATTCATTCATTTCCTCTGCCAGAGCCACATTTCAGCCTCAGGGCTTAGGGTGGTGGCAGCTTGAGGTTAGTTCTAAAATCACAGGCTGCTTGAGACTGTTAGCTTCAAGGTTCATTTCTTCTGAACAAGAAACTTCCATTGATTATATACAGAAAACAATGGATGAAAATTAGGCTTTCTATTTGGGAGTTAGGTATTCTCTGAGCAAAATTAAAAATGGTGTGAGCAGAGTGAATTAGGATGAAATGGTCCTTATTTTGACAAAGCCCTTTACACACAAACACATATACATACTAGGTATCATGGCTAATATCCACCCTCAAGAACAAGGTTAATTACCAAATATCTACAGTGCCCAATTAATTTTCTTTTAAGAGCAGCAGATTATGATAATTAAGGTAATTAAGACTATGGACTCTGCATTTATTTATTTTATTGATTCATTGTATAGTTATACATGAAAGTAGAATTAATTTTGATATGATTATACAAGTGTGGAATGTATCTTATTCTAATTATGAACCCATTCTTGTAGATGTACACAGTGGTGAAATTTACTGTTGTGTATTCATATACAAACATAGGAAAGTTATATCAAATTCATTGCATTTTCTTTCATATTCCTATCTCCCCTCCCTTCCTTTCATCCTCCTTTGTCTAATCCACTGAACTTCTATTCTTCCTCTGTGTCCCCTAATATAGGTTAGCTTCCTATACAGATAAAACATTTGACCTTTGGTTTTTTGGAAATTGGCTTTTTTTACTTAGCATAATAGTTTCCAGATTCATCCATTTACTGGCAAATATCATATCCTTTATGACTGAATAATGTTCCATTGTGTATATGTACCAGATTTTCTTTATGCATTCATTTGTTGAAGGGCACCTAGATTGGCTCCATAGCTTGTTATTGTGAATTGTGCTGCTATAAACACTGATGTGGCTGCATCAGTTAGTATGCTGGACTCTGAATTTAAATCACAGCTGTATAACCCACTGGCTATGTAACCTTGAAAAGTTATTTAATCTTCTCAAATTTGTTTCCTCTGATGTTATATAGGGATTAATAATCATATATAATATTTGTTGGTATATACCATGCATTCAATATTCATTTACTTATTCATTTTTGATTTAACAAATTGGAAGATGGGTTAGAAGAAAATTTTCAGACTTAAGCCAAACAAAGGGATGGAAAACAGAGAGTAAAAGAAAAATGGAATACAGCGAATAGGATAAACACATGTGCAGTTGGAGTCCCAGAAAAAGACAAGAGAGAGATATTATTTCTTGCCAAGCTTACTTTACAGATGAAGAAACCAAGGCACTGATAATTAGTTATATTGCCCAGGACCACACAGCTAGTAAATGGTAGAGCTGGAATTTAAATCTAAGCAGTCTGGCTACTAAATCCAGATATAAAGTTATTATAAATATGCTTTTTCCCATTTTTAATTTTTTTAATTTATATATTCTTTTTTAAAATTAATTTATTTTTAGATATATATGACAGCAGAATGCATTTTGATTCATTGTACACAATTGCAGCACAACTTTTCATTTTTCTGGTTGTACATGATGTAGCATCGCACCATATATGCAATCATACATGTACCTAGGGCAATGATATCCATCTTATTCCACCATCTTTCCTGCCCCCATACCCCCTCTCCACCTCTCCTTCCCCTTTGCCCCATCAAAGTTCCTCCACTTTTCCCATGGTCCTCGCCCCCCCCACATTATGGATCAGCATCCATTTATCAGACAGAACATTTGTCCTTTGTTTTTTTGGGATTGACTTACTTTGCTTAGCATGATATTCTCCAGCTTCATCCATTTACCTGCAAATGCCATAATTTAATTCTCTTTTAGTGTTGAGTAATATTCCATTGTGTATATATACCACAGTTTCTTTATCCATTCATCTATGAAGGACATCTGGGTTGCTTCCACAGTTTAGCTATTGTGAATTGAGCTGCTACAAACATTGATATGGCTGCATCATCGTAGTATGCTGATTTTAAGTCCTTTGGGACTCCTCCCTGAGGAGTGGGGTAATCAAATGGTGATTCCATTCCAAGTTTTTAAAGGAATCTTCATACTTTAAGTCAATTATAGTCTGAGGACTTTACATTCATTAACTTATTAAGTGCTCACCAGAAAACCCTATTATCACTATCATTATCTTCACTCTATACATGAGAGAGGTTGGGTAACTTGCCTAAGATTATACAACTAGCTAATGGTAGACCTGGGATAAAATTCCAGGCAAGTCTAATCCTGAAAGCCTACAGTGAGAATCTTTATGGCTCTCAATAACAGTACAAAATCATTGAAGTCTTGTGGGAATTAAGTGGAAACCGATACTTAAAGCACTTCACCCAGTGCCTGGCACATACTAAGATGATGTTACTGTTACTATTACTGATTATCCTCTGATTGCTTGTGGCTCTGTAAGAGCTCAGGTAGCAATTGCAGCTGTGGGGGAATAGCAGGAATGTATAGAACTGCCTGAAATATGACACCTTGCTCTCAGGGTTCCTAGGAAGTGAATCCTTACTGGGGAGAATCCTTAATTCCCTGCTCATTTATTCCCATTGCCTAACTGCAAGATAGCAGGTGATTGGATACCAGAAAAATCATAGGGAAAGAGAAATGGCCATAAATCCTGTGTGTGGGGGATAGTGGTTAAAATTTGATAGAATTAAGATCTATCTCACCTGAGGGCAGGCTAGCATGCAACACAACATTGCACTCTTCAAATGATGCTAAGGTATTTATAATCGTAGGTAAAAATTTTATAACCCCTATGCTGTGCCAACTACTTTTCTAAGTACATGTTACTTTATGTGTTTCTCAGAAGAGCCCTGTGAGATGAATAATATTACTCTGCCCATTTTAGAGATGTAGAAACTGAGGCCCAGTGCCCAAGGCCAAAGACTTTGGTAACTCTCAGAGTGACCTGAACCCAGTATCTTAAGTTCCTCTCACATACTAGCTTTAATAATTTCCCCACATTAGAAATAAAATGTGCTTATACATATTATGTAGGAAGCAAGAGATTAAATAATATAATGTCAAAATACATGATAGGTCCTTTATCTTGTAATGAAGTTGTTTGGGAGTTTTCTCATATATATGACACTTCCCATCTTTTGCCATTAAATTGCACTATGATTCCTTTGCCTGGAATGCTTTCAACCTATTGTCAAAGATGGAATTCTTGATAATAAATTCTGCATCCATTTTGCAGAAGTGGAGAGAGGTAAATAGAGGTGTCTTGCTGCCCACAGTCAAGCCCTTTGGGGATAATCATAGAGCAGGAGCTGGTGGGGTGGTATTCCTTTCTGCTTTTCATTACCTTTACTAGGGCAGAAGTTTTTGGCATATACTGGCAACCAGTGACAACTTTGTTTCATCTTATTTAGCATCCTGAGAGATGGATTTTTCCTCAACTTACTGATGAAACCATAATTCTCTAAAAGACCAAGAAAACAGGATTTGTAAACAAAGAAGTTAGAGAATTCCCAAGCTTTATATGTTTGTTCTTCCAACAGAGCAGACATACAGCATACTCTTCTTTTGGAAGAGACAAAGAAAAATTTAATTTACATTGATAAATAGACATAGATAATAGTCATGGTCTGCTAACCCCATCTGCTCCTCATGAGAAGAACAGGTCTACAAGGCATTGACAGTAGAGTTTGTTCTCCTGTAAGAGATTTTCCTGAGGGTTTTACATAACCAAATGTTTTGCTTGTTTACTACTTTGTGGTTCTAGATAGAATGATTTATGTTGGTATGTAATACATTTATTTTATATATGCATTTGCCAAACTCATGGCCAGCTTGAGAGAAATAAATGTTTATTTAAAAACTAAGTGTTGACTTAATTTTTAAGATAGAATCTATAAGTATATTTTATAATATTTTTGAGATATTAATGATTAAAAATATAAGAGAGAGAGAGGATAATGTTAAAACTCCCTGAAGATTGTTATTGTTATTGCGCATGTGAATTTATTGATTCTACTCTGATCCTAATAATGAATTCTTTGAAGGCAAAGGGTTTGTTGAACTTTTGAATTATTAAATAAATGAATTTAGTATGGCCACCATGTAAGTTCCTTAAAAACTTTAAAGCATAAGTAGCTGAATAACACCACTGAAATAGTTACAGCAGAAAATTGAAATATTTTTAAATGAAATTGGGCTTTGTAATAAGTAGAACAATGAATGTTCTGAGGAAATATTAGTAACAAGAATTAAAATCTTTTATATGATGAATTATCAGTGAAAGAATGTCATTTGCATGTTGATTTTACATATATTAATAAAAACTAGCAGAAAACAAAGAGAGTGAAAAAGTAAATACAAAAAATTGATTTAGTCATTATGACTAAATGATTAAACCTCAGAATTTGCATGTGATAGGAGACAGGAATCCACTGCGTCTTAGTCCATTTCAGCTTCCATATTCTTCTGTAGAATGGGCACCTATATTTGGTGTTTGAAGAGACTTTGTGTTGTACAAGTAGTTGGTTCCTTTCCAAACCAACTACTTCATTTAGTTCTCAATCAAAGAAACAATGGAGAACAAGACTGGCAATATTATTTTTACTGGGAGCAGAGATGTTGGTCCCTATTTTAGATAAGATTAGGTAACTGAAGAGATGCTATTCCTGAAAAATAGAAGAAACCAGACTCATTAAAAAAAAAAAAAAAGAGTTAAGGGATAGGGGTTGTGGCTCAGAGGAAAAGCTCTCGCCTAGCTTGCATGGGGCACTGGGTTCAATCCTCAGCACCACATTAAAAAAACTAAATAAAGGTATTGTGTCCACCTACAACTAAAAGAATAAATGTTTAGAAAAAAATTAAGTCAACACTTACTTTTTAAATAAACATTTATTTCTCAAAATAATCTTACAAACTTATATAATACTGTATTCGTAGGAAAGAAACCTCCAAAGATATCCCTAAATAACAATGGTTCAAGTAACATAAAAATTTTATTTTTCTCTCATTTGACAGAAAGGGAAGAAGACAGTCCAGCAGAGTGGGTATTTCAGCTTCTCAGGGTCATCTAGGGATCCAAATTCCCTTTGTCAGATTACTCCCACATACCCTGAGGTATTGTCGTTTTCAGTGTGACCGAAGCTGGCTTACGCCTAATATATCCATGCTGCCGTTTGAAAGAAAAAGAAAAGTGAAAATAAACACCAAATAGCTTCCTTTAAAGGACATCAATTGGAAGTTGTGATACCCATCTGGCTGCTTCAGCTGGTAGGGAGGCTAGGAGGTATAGCCTTTAGCTGAAGGCTGTGACCAGCAAAAACATCTGAGGTTCTTTTACCGAAAGGAAAAAAAAAATGAAGAATGAATATTAGGGCAACTAACAGTCCCTATTTCCGACACATTAATGCTTTCCTTAAATATCTGATGCTTCTGGGCTTTCTGTTGATATTTAAGATTGAGGTACTGAGAATTGATTTGAAGATTTGTGATAGGAAGCAGTATTTGAAGAGAATCAGTCTTTGCTGTTGGTTCATTTCACAGCCAGTTTCTTCATCATTTGTGTGAAATTCCTGAATGTCAATATTTATAAGCCCCCCCCACCTCAGGACTGTTCAGTTTTCAAGAAAATAGTCCTCCAGTCTTGCACACAGATGAGAGTAATCAGTCCCTAGGGCTGTCTTAACAAAGTACCACAAAATGGGCAGCTTAAAATACCACAAATCTGGGCTGGGGTTGTGGTTCAGAGATAGAGCACTCACCCAGCATGCGTGAGGCCCTGGGTTTGATCCCCAGCACCACATAAAAATGAAATAAAGGTTTTGTGTCCACCTGCAACTAAAATAAATAAATAAATATTTTTAAAAATATCAGAAATTTGTTCTTTCACACTTCTGGAGATCAGAAGTCCAAAATCAAAGGATTAGTCACCAAGCTCTGAAGGCTCTAGGCTTCTTGTCTCTTCCTAGTTTCTGATGGCAATTCTTGACACTCCTAGCAATCTTTGATTTCCTTAATTCGTAGCTGCCACCACTCTAATTTCTACCTCCATTTTTATATGGGCTTTTTTTTCTATGTCTCCATATGTCCTTGGCTCCTATAAGAACATTAGGCATTGGATTTAGAGCCCACTCTAATCCAATAGAACATCTTTTTGTGTATGTGTGTGGTATTAAGGACTTCACTAAGGGGTACTTTACCACTAAATTACATCTCTAGCCCTTTTTGAAACAGGGTCTTGCTAAGCTGCCCATGCAGGCTGGGAGCTCACAATCCTCCTGCCTCAGCCTCTGCAGCAGCTGAGATTACAGTTAGAAGTAATTTCAGGGGACCTATTGTACAACATAGTGAGTAGAGCTAGTAACAATGTGATTGAACATCTTTGTTTTTAATTAATTAATTAATATATTGTCAAAATTATATATATATATCTTGTACAACACAATGTTTTAAAGCATGTATATATTGTGAACTATCTAAATTGAGCTAATTAACATTTGCAGTACCTCACATGCTCATTTTTTTGTGTGGTGAGAACTTTTAGAATCTATTCTCTCTCACTGCTTTTCAGGAATACAAATCATTGATACTAACTCTACTTACCGAGTTATAAAATAGGTCCTTTGAAATTATTCCTAACTATAATTTTGTATCTTTTGTCTCACAGTTCCTCATTATGCTGTCCTCCCTATTCCTTGGTGGCCAGCATTCTTCTCTCTACTTCTATGAGTTCAACATTTTTATACTCCACATATAAATCATGTTCTATTTGTCTTTCTGTGCCTGACTTGTTTCATATGACATAAAGTCCTCTAGGTTCATCCATGTTGTCACAAATGACAAGATTTCTTTATCTTTTAAAGGCAGAATAGTATTTCGTTTTGTATATATACAACATTTTCTTCATCTACCCATTCATGGATAGACACGTAGGTTATTTCTATATCTTGGCTATTATGAATAGGCTTCAATGAGCATGGAAATGCACCTATTTCTTCTTTCCTTTGGATACATACCCAGCAATGTGATTGATGGATCATATGATAGTTCTATTTTTAATTTTTTTAGGAACTCCTCTACTTTTTACTATAATTTACATTTTTCTTTTTTAAAATTTTTTTCCTTTATTATTTATTTATATGTGGTGCTGAGGATCGAACCCAGGGCCTTGAACATGCTAGGTGAGCACTCTACCGCTGAGCCACAACCCCAGCCCCTAATTTACATTTTTCTCCAAGAATGTGTAAAGGTTCCCTTTTCTCTGCATCTTCACCAAAAATTTTTATCTGTCTTTTTACTTTACTTTTCTTTTTCTCCTTCCTTCCTTCCTTCTTTCCTCCCTCCCTCCCTTCCTTCCTTTCTTTTTTGATAAGAGCTGTCTTAACAATGTGAGGTAAGTATTCTCTAATAAATAATGACACTGCTGGGTGTGATGGTGCCTGTAATCCCTGTGGCTCAGGAGGTTGATCAGGAGGAATTTAAGTTTGATGCCAGCCTGGGCAATTCAGCAAAGAGGCCCTAAGCAACTTAGTGAGACCCAGTTTAAAAATAAAATAATAAAAAAGATCTGCGGATGTAGCCAATAGGTAAAGTGGTCCTGGGTTCAATCCCCAGTTCCAAAAACCAACCAAACAGACAGAAAACAGTGATGCTGAGTATTTTTTATTTTTATTTACCTGTTGCCATTTGTAGGTATTTTTTTTTAATGTACATTCAGGTCCTTTGTCCCTTTTTAAATTGTTTTTATGCAATTGAGTTGTTTGGATTCATTATAGGTTTTGAATACTAACCTTTATCAGATGTATGATTGGCATATATTTTCTCCCATTCTGCAGGTTGTCTCTTCACTCTGTTGGTAGTTTACTTTGATGTGCAAAAAGCTTTTTAGTTTGATGTTATCTGTTTGTTCATTTTCCAAACCAATATTGTGGATTTTTCTCCCATGTTTTCTTTTAGTAGTTTTGGTGTTTCTGGTCTTATGTTTAAATCTTAATCCATTTTGAGTTAATTTTTGTATAGGTGTGAGGTAAAGATCTAATTTAAATCTTTTGCATGTACATGTTGTCTCAATACCAATTGTTGAAGAGACTGTATTTTCCCCATGTGTGTTCTTGGGAACTTTTTTGAAATCAATTGATTGTAGCCAGCTGTGGTGGTGCACACCTATAATTAAGCTAAGGCAGGAAGATCACAGATTTGAGGGCAGCCTCAGCAACTTAGTCAGACTCTGTCTCAAAATTTTTTAAAAAACGGGATGGGGATATAGCTCTGTGGTAGAGCACCCCTGGGTTCAGTTTCCAGTACTTAAAAAAAAATCTAGTTGACTGTAAATGATGCTTGGGTTTCTTTCTTTTCATATATCTTCACTTTTTTATGTGGTGCTGAGGATCGAACCCAGAGTCTCATGCTTACTAGGCAAGCACTCTACCGCTGAGCCACAACCCCAGCCCGCTTGGGTTTCTTTTCGCCATCTTACTTACTCTATAGGTCAGTAATTCTGGTGTTTATGAAGTACTATGCTGTTTTGAATACAATCACTTTGTAATATGTCCTGGAATTAGGAAGTATGATGCCTCTGGCCTTGTACTTTTTTCTCAAGGTTACAAAATTCCAGATAGACCGGAGGAATAAATTATGAGAACTCTTGTACAACAAGGTGACTATAGTCAATAATACTGTATTTTTCAAAATAATTCAGAGTAAATCTCAAATGTCTCATAAAACATGACAGGTAAAGTTATGGATTTGTTAATTAGCTTGATTTAATCATCCACTTTATATACATATATCAAAACATCACATTGTACTCTACAAATGTATATAATTATGATTTTCTAATGAAAAATAATACCAATAATAAAAAAGAACATAAGATGTTACCATGGCACAAGATATTCAATGAAGTCAAGTAAGATGGAAATTAAACTTAATAACACAGAGTGAACCTCAAATTCCTCCTGATCTCAGTGCTATTTCTCTGTTATTTTTAACTTCTCTAAACATTCCTCAATACTTCTATCTTCTTATTCTATCTGCCCATATTATTTCTCTTTCTTTCTTTCTTTCTTTCTTTCTTTCTTTCTTTCTTTCTTTCTTTCTTTCTTTCTTTCTTTCTTTCTTTCTTTCTTTCTTTCTTTCTTTCTTTCTTTCTTTCTTTCTTTCTTTCTTTCTTTCTTTCTTTCTTTCTTTCTTTCTTTCTTTTTTTAAAGGTACTGGGAACTCAAGGGCACTCAACCACTGAGCCACAACCCCAGTCCTATTTTGTATTTTATTTAGAAACGGGGTCTCACTGAGTTTCTTAGTGCCTCACTGTTGCTGAGGCTGGCTTTGAACCCAAGATCCTCCGGCCTCAGCCTCCCAAGCCGTTGAGATTACAGGTGTGCCGCTACCATGCCAGCCTTCCCATAGTATTTCAACTCTGTTAAATCTCATACTCAAGATTATTGCTAAATACTTGAAACCATTAGGGAGCTACCTTTGTACCAATCTGGCACAGCATCAGATAGAGAAGTTAGTGTTGGGTCACCATGGAGATCTGTAATTACATTGACAATAATGGTGATAGCAAAAACCATCCCCATATTGTTAGTCTTGTTTTTCTAAAAATTTCTTATTTCTGCCACCTCCTCTTAGGAAAACCGCATTAGTGACATGCTTAAGAATGATTATATATATATATATTTTTAAATGCTACTGGGATTGAACCCAGGGCTGCCCTACCATTGAACTACATCCTTAGTCCTTTTTATTTATTTATTTTTGTTCTGAGACAGGGTCTTAATTAAATTGTGCATGCTGTCCTTGATCTTACAACCCTCCTGCCTCAGCCTCCCAAGTCACTGGGATTACAGGTATGTGCCACTATGCCTGGCTAAACTTTTGTAAAACTATTATATGCTGATCCACAATGCAATGTCTTTTTCTCATAAAAGCTAAAACGCAAAACCTTTTGAGTTTCATTCAGTGAAAATTCTGGAAGGAATATCTTTAAGAGAAAGAGCTGACAAAACTACCCAAATTATGTGACTTCCATTTTCATCTTTTCTTGGGAAGACTTGTGCTGTCCCACTAAAGGGATAAGGAAAATATTAAAGATCTTCCCTGACCATGTGCCTGCCTTGACCTTGCACATCCTTGATGGAACATCTAAAGAATGCTGATTTCTTGGTGGGTTTGGCTTACTCAGAGAATTCACTCATTCACTTATTTCAAGGCTATCACTCCCTTCCTTTGGGGACCTGGCCAGACCTTGAGAGGATCACTAGGTCACACAGGTTGTTTGAATGGAGTTGGGAATAAGACTTTGGACTCTCACCTGTGAAGAAGACTCTGCCAGGACTTCCCAGTTAGAACCCTGTAAATCTGCCTTAGGACCTCCAGCTATATAACTTCAGGTGTTGGTATTTCCTCCAATCTGGGGATGTATTTTCTTCTATTTCTCTCTTGCCTATCAGTTTCACTTTTGCTCTTGCTTCCATATTATTACTAAAATAAATGATGTCTAGTATAAAGAGAGTGTCTTTATTGTCTTTTAGATCCAACTTGCCAAATTCAGCAGCTGCACACACATGCAATGCTTTAATATTATGTGACTTTGAATTAAACTCTAGTCCAATTGTAAATGATATTTCCTTCATTGCTTCTCCTTAGGGCAGAATAAATAGGTGTTAATTTCAAGTTTTTACTAAATATGAAGACAGTATAAAAAATTTTTAAAATGGCATAAAACATAAAGAATAAAATTGTGACATTTGCTGGTAAATGAATGGAACTAGACAATATCATGCTAAGTGAAATAAGCCAAACCTAGAAAGTCAAGGGTTGAATATTTCCTCTTGTATGCAGAAGCTAAACCAAATTAAGGAAGAAAACAAACAATAACAATAACAACAACAAAAAAGGGGGATTGGTGAGGATCCCAGAAAAATAGAAGAGAGATCCATGGAATACAAGAAGGAGATTGAGGGGGAGGGAAGAAGGACTGGAAAAAGGAGTAACAGTGGAGTGAATTGGACCAAACTTTTCTCTCTATATATGTGAATATAACACAGTGAATTCTACCTTCATGTATACCCATAATGCACTAATTTAAAAAAAAACTATAAATAAAAGAAGAAAGTTCAGTAGAGTAGAGGGAAAAGGACAGGGGAAAGGAGAAGGGAAGGGAAAGAAAAAGTACTGGTGACTGAATTGGAGCAAATTATATTCCATGCTTGTATAATTACGTCAAAATTAACCTCGATATTAGGTATAACTATAATGCACTAATAGAAAAAAAACAGCATAAAAACAAGCACAAAAGAGCTGGGCATGGTAGTGCGCAACTGTAATCCCAGTGGCTCTGGAGACTGAGACAGGAGGATTGAGAGTTCAAAGCCAGTCTCAGCAATGGTAAGGTACCAAGCAACTCAGTGAGACCCTGTCTCTAAATAAAATACAAAATAGGGTTGGGTGCTGGGACTTTAGCTCAGTGGTAGAGCACTTGCCTAGTGTGTGTGAGGTCTGGGTTTGATTCTCAGCTGCTGAGGGCCATTACCAAGTAGGAATGACGCATCGAAATTTCCTTGCCAAGCGTACCCCATGCTGCTTAGAGGACATTCGATGGGACATTGCATGCATGCTTTAATAAGGTGACCTTGCTCAAGGACCAAGGCAGATCCGGGTTTAGAGCTGATCAGGTTTGAGGAAGTAACCGGCTCCTTGAGTTTAAGGCGTTGCCAGTTTAAGATAATGGGTTTTAGGGAAGTTAGAGATTGAAGATTATTGCTGGGATTAGGGTGTTCCTGCTGCTTGTTCCCGTTGAGTTCTCGTGAGATTAAAATGAGATTTGGAGATAGCCATCGTGGAGTAGGTGAATTGTGCGGGCAGACGGCAGAACGCATTTGCCCCTGGACCTGTGTGGAGGCGGTGTGAGAGCGGGAATAAAGAATTGCTGTTTGAACCTACAAAGGTGTGTGGTGGCTCGTGATTCTGGTGCCAAGCCGAGACCTTGGCACTCAGCACCACATAAAAATAAATAAATAAAATAAAACTAAAAACATTTTTTAAAAAATAGGGCTGAGATGTGGTTCAGTGATTGAGTGCCCCAAGTGCCTCAATATCCCCAGTACCCCCTCCAAAAAAAAAATAAGCATAAAAGATAGGAAGTATGACTTTATGGCAACCCTAAATGTTTAGATTAATTTTGCAAGCATGTTTTCCTTCTCTTTCATTTCCCTGCCTCCATATCATAGATGAACTTTTTTTTTTGACATAATGACTCACTTTTTTTTTTTTTTTTGCACTGGGGATTGAACCCAGGGATGCTTTACGAATTAGTCCCAGTAATTACTGGAACAGTAATTGCTCCCAGTAATTTTTACTTTTCATTTTAAGAAAGGGTCTCACTAAGTTGCTGAGGGTCTTACTAAATTGCTGAGGCTGGCCTCAAGTCGTTCTAGCTCAGCCTCTGGAGTTGCCGGGATTACAGATGTGTACCACCATGCCCCGCTGATATATTGACTCATTCTTGGACCAAGGCCTAGGAGTCTGGTTTAAACTTTTCAGATTAACTAGGGTTTTTGTTTTGTTTTGTTTACTCAGTTTCAGGCTTCTAACCTGAGGTACAGACACCATTCATAGTGGATTACTGGAATTATGATAACTGACATGAGTTATCTGAAACTTTCTTCCTCTAGTCAAAAGATATGCTAATTTTTTTAGTATTCTGTGAAGAAGTGATTTAAAGAACTTTTTATCATCATTGTCATTATCAACACAATATGGCTTTAATCATGTTATCACCATAACACATACACAGTAACAAGAGAGTAGACCTCTCATAAACACACATAGGGAATGAAGGAAAAAAAATATGAGCAGTCTTAGAGAAAATGATGATGACCTCTTGTACTCTGAGTTAGAAAATGTTTATTTTTCTTTCTTTTTTTCTATAAGCAAAGTTAAATCAGCTCTCTCCTCTCTCCTCTCTCTCTTCTCTTTCTCTCTGATTCCTGGTCATTGTGAGGTGAGCATGCTTCTTTTTCCACTACATCCTTCTGCCATGATGTTCTGCCTCACCTTGGGTCCAGAGTAATCAACTTGTCCAGTGGTGGACTAAACCTCTCAAACAGTGAAACAAAATAAACTTTCCCTCCTTTAAAAAGAAAAAGAGATAAAAGAAAAGTCAATCAATATATTCATTTAAAGTTGAGATAAAATTCAGAAATGTGAAATGATGTTTCATCAATTCACCCAATCAAATCTATTTAAATTTTTTCAACATTTATATTAACAATAAAAGCTAAAAGCAAAATGGAAAAAAATCCTCAAAGAAAAAATATTACTATACTTAGATTTTTATATCAAGTGTCAAGATTTTTTTTTTTTTTACAAGTGTAACTTTATTAGCAGGGCTTGTTGATCTTAAATTGAATTCAATCAATACTCATTTTGGTGTAAGGCACTATGGTAAAGAATGGGTGAATATAAAGAAGAATAAGGCATTTTACATACTTTCAAGGAATTCATAATATAGTGGAGGAGGCAGAACAACCCTTTAAACTATGACCTAGGAATGCATTTTTTTAAAGATTTGAGAAATAGAAACTAAAGTAATTATTCACATAATTATCGTTTATTAAATATATCTTTAGAAATAAGTCTTTTCCTTTTAACATGTTAGTTCTCACCTCTATATTTTTCTTTGTTGCTCTGGTGAACTTAACTTTATAAAAAGCCTTCTTTCACGGCTGGGATTGTGGCTTAGTGATAGAGCACACACTTAGCACGTGCAAGGCCCTGGGTTTGATCCTTGGCACCACATAAAAATAAATAAAATAAAGGTATTGTGTCCAACTACAACCAAAAACAAATATTTTTTAAAAAAGGCCTTCTTTCATTTAGTGGTTAGGAGTACCTTTTTTTTTTTTGGTGCTGTGCTGGGGATTGAACCCAGGTCTTTGCGCTACCAACTGTGCTATATCCCCAGCCTCCAGGAATACATTTAATAGAAAAAAGTGGTAATTGAATGGTAATGATCTCAATTTATTAAAAAAAAATTGCATCACAGATATCTGGATTTACTTTATTCTTTTATAGTAAATAATTCAAGGAGAATTTTTCTTAATATTTCAGATCAATCATATTTGAATTAAAAATGTGAATTAAAAAATTAAAATTCCGGCCAGCTGCAAATCTACAAACAGTTGCACTGTGAAGTCTTTATTATAAGAAACCTATCAGATACCCAAATTTCAAGTCATAACATTTCAATAAAATATATATTGTGTGGATTCCATTAATAAAATGTTTTGTATAGAAATTGTAAAATGTTTTTATACAAATTATCAAGTCTGTCATCACTTTCATTTGCAAAGAATAATAAGTCCTGTTTGTAAGAATATCTTGGGTTATAATACGGAAGCAATAAAGAGGTCAAGAGAGCAGTTATGAAATAAATGAACAGAATATGTTTTCCCAGGTGACACTTGAGGGAAAACATTTTGACAGATACTAAAGAAATAAGAAAATTGAAATTGTTAAGGCTAAGAACGCTAGTTGTGGAGGCATAAATAAAATCATCAAACACAGCTATTAGAAAATTATACTGGCTTCAAACTCTTTCTGAAAACAGAAACAGGATCCTGCAGGCTCCTGTTTGGGGCAGTGAGGTTGCCCGAGTGGACAGAGAGACCATTTCTTATTACTCTCTTCTTGAGGGCAATTCTAAGAGCTGCGATAAACTTTTCTACCCACCCCACAGTCGAAACACATGACTAAACTGGCCAGGATCACTCCAAGTGAATTTTGGCTGAGTAAATAAAGACAGAGACACAGAAAGTACTTTTTTGGGTTCAGCGACTGCTCCTCAGCCACAGCTCCCACAGGGGGCGTGAGGCAGGCAAGAAACAGGAGGAGCACGCCTCTAACCCGGGTTTTATTGGGGAGAAGCCATTCAAATGAGGCAAGGTGTAAGGTTACAACAAATAAGTGGGTGTAATCCAACCCCATCCGGTGACACCCACTCCTGGAGTTGTAAAGTCCAATTGCATTGCGATGTTCAGTACCTCTTTTCTCAGGACTTAAAAGGTGTGTACATAGCTCCTGTTCAGATCAGCTCCTGACACTCCACTTTCAATCACCTATTTCTACTTTCTCAATTAAATTATTGAATTCTCAATAAAATTATTTATCCTTCATTGATCATTTTCTGTATTCAGCTTAGAGCTGAGTAGGAATAGAATGACTTTGACTTCAAGACATTTATGTATAAAAGATGACAATATAAGACAAGTTAAGGTAGTGTTTATAGAAATTGATGCTGTCAAAGAGATCATCCTTAGGTGGTACTTAAGGATGACAGAGTGGATATCATGACCTCCACAACCAACTTTCATTACCTGTTTTCCCACTGTAAACAATATCAGACCTTAACTTGAATAACATGCATCCTCTACCATGAGTTCAAGTACTCTGGAGGAAGTTGATGCCCCCTGGTACTTTAGGAGAAGCTGTGGTTAGTTTAATCAACTACAGGCACATTCTATTTCCCCTGCGTATGTCATTGTTAGGTTGGGACAGGAGATGAAGGATGGGAAGAGGAGGATATGAATCAATTTGGGTGACTTTCAGGACTGTTGTTTGGAATACTAGAAAGAATCTTTCTTCTTCCAATACCATGGTGCATGAGTGTAAAGCCTGGAACCACTAGAGTCATTTTGCTAGGTAATGCAACCTGAGGGCCAAGGAAATATAAAGAGCAGGGCACTATCAGGACAACTGCAAGGAACAGAGCCAGCCACGGACCAAGGCAACCTGAAGTCTGTTACTGTGGATCACTACATTTTCTTATTGTTTAACCCAGTTTAAGTTGATGTTTTATGTAGCTGAAAGCCCTCAAAGTTAGATGGCACAATTCAAATAAGTAAAAGGAGCTGTTTTTATTCCTGGTGTAATATTGAAGAGATGAAGATAAGTCAGGAGCCTATGAAATATAAAAAGTACATAGATATTTGTGAGGTGAAGAGGGTATATACTATAATAGGATAAGCAAAACAATGGGTCAGAGAAAGATGAAAAAACCATGACTTGGGCTATTAATTTTGGACTTTTTGTAGGCAAAGTCAATTAGTGAGTTTTAACTGGGAATATAAGAATAACACATTTAAAGTGGATCAAGAACCTAGGAATTAAACCAGAGACTCTGTACCTAAAAGAAGAAAAAGTAGGACCAAATCTCCATCATGTCAGATTAGGCCCTGACTTCCTTAATAAGGCTCCTACAGCACAAGAATTAAAATCAAGAATTAATAAATGGGATGGATTCAAACTCAAAAGCTTCTTCTCATCAAAAGAAACAATCAATGAAGTAAATAGAGAGCCTACAGGATGAAAGGAGATTTTTACTAAACACACATCAGATAGAGCATTACTCTAGGATATATAAAGAACTCAAAAATCTTAACACCAAAAAAGCAAGTAATCCAATCAATAAGTGGGCCAAGGAATTGAATAGACATGTCTCAGAAGGTGATTTACAATCAATCAACAAATATATGAAAAATGTTCAACATCTAGCAATTAGAGAAATGCAAATCAAAACTACTTTAAGATTTCATCTCACTCCAGTCAGAATGGTAGCTATTAAGAATTCAAACAACAATAAGTGTTGGTGAGGATGTGGGGGAAAAGGCACACTCATACATTGCTGGTGGGACTGCAAATTGGTGAAACCAATATGGAAAGCAGTATGGAGAATCCTTGGAAAACTGGGAATGGAACCATCATTTGACCCAGCTATCTCACTCCTTGGTTTATACCCAAAGGACTTAAAAACAGCATACTACAGGGACATAGCCTTATCAATGTTTATAGCAGCACAATTCATAACTGCTAAATTGAGGATCCAACCTAGATACCCTCCAATAATGAATGGATAAGGAAAATGTGGTATATATACACAATGGAATATTACTTAGAATTAAAAGAATAAAATCCTGGCATTTGCAGGTAAATGGATGGAGTTGGAGAATATAATGCTAAAAGAAGTAAGCCAATCCCAAAACACCAAATCCAAATGTCTTCTCTAATATAAGGATGTTGATTCATAGTGGGAATGGAGGTGGGAAGCCTGGGAGGAATAGATAAACTTTAGATAGGGCAAAGAGGAGGGGGAGGAAGGGGGGCTTAGAGGGGCAGGAAAGACCGTGGAATGAGATGGACATAATTACCCTAAGTACACATATGAAAACACAAATAGTATCACTCTACTTTGTGTTCAACCAGAGACATGAAAAATTGTGCTGTATTTGTGTAATATGAATTGAATTGCATTCTGCTGTCATTATAACTAATTAGAATAAACAAATTGAAAATATTAAAAAAAGAATAACACATTTCTTGGGCACTTCTTTTTTTATGTTTATTTTTTTAGTTGTAGTTGGACACATTACTTTTATTTTATTTATTTTTATGTGGTGCTGAGGATCAAACCCAGGGCCTTGCACATGCTAGGCAAGTGCTCTACTGCTGAGCTACAACCCCAGCCCTCTTGGGTACTTCTTATAAGATGAACACTATGTATGTATTACATCATTTAGTTGTTAAAATCTTTAACAAAATACTATCATTTTTCTTGATTTACAGATGATGCATACTTAGTAACATGTTTAGTAAGTGGTAGAGCTGAGATTGAAATCTTGGATTCTAACCTCAGAGATGGCTCTATTAAATGATGCTTTAGTTTACCTTCTATGTGTTATAATAAAATATATGTTTTTCAAAAGGTTTATCTGGTAGCAGTACACAATTATTTGGAAGGAAAGAATGTAAGAGACTGAAGCAAGAAAAAGTAATCCTGGCATCATATTTCAGAACTGAAAAGAATATCTTATTCATTTTATAGAAGAATATGGACCCCAAAGATAGTGACAATTAAAATGATATAAAAATCCAGGTGGGGTGGCATACACCTGTAATCCCAGCAATTTGGGAGGCTGAGACAGGAGGATCCTGAGTTCAAAGCTAGCCGCAGCAACTATCTCTAAAGAAAATACAAAATAGGGCTGGGGATGTGGCTTAGTGGTTAAGTGCCCCTGAGTTCAATCCCTAGTAAAAAACAAAAACAAAAACAAAAAACCCCCCCAACAAATTAGAGGTATCCTGACTCAAGTACCATTGATTTTTCTCCTCTATTATGCTTATGATACTGTAATTATTTTTAGGGTGATAATAATTTTGATTAGGATGGTGGCAGTGAGGATAATTTAAAGGATATGCCTGGGATATTGTAAATAAATAATTAATGGTATTATATTTAATAATTGACAGTGCATAGGGGCTTTATTAGATGATAGAAACCACCAGAAATAATCATGGATGTTTTTGACATTCCTATTCTGGAAGATTTATGGGAATGATGATGACAATGACAGAAAAATAGAAATTGGAGAAAAAATTGTTTTTCTTTTTGTTGTTGTTGTTGAAGGGATAGTTGGTAAACTCTGTTTTAGGTAATATTAAGCTTGAGGTGATAATGAAATCTTCAAGTATAAATGTTTTGTAGGGCTGGGAATGTGGCTCAGGCGGTAGCACGCTTGTCTGGCATGCGTGCGGCCCGGGTTCGATCCTCAGCACCACATACCAACAAAGATGTTGTGTCCGCCGAGAACTAAAAAATAAATATTAAAAAAAAATTCTCTCTCTCTCTCTCCTCTCTCATTCTCTCTTTAAAAAAAAAAGAAAAAAGAAACAAATGTTTTGTAGACATCTAGGAATAAAGGACTAAAACTGATAGTACACTTTTAGATAGTAGATTCATTGAGGTGATAGTTGAAGCCATATTTTATCATTAATCTTAAAGTAAGAGTAAAATGAAGTAACTATATTATTCTCATCATCCACCTGTGGTCTTCTCAGTTACTTGAAAAAACATTTGTAATGCTTCTACTACTAGACTTGGATAAAATTCCTTCAAGAAGTGACATACTTAAAGTTGTGCCTTATTATGGTCATCAATTCAATATAAATTGTATATTATGAACTTTATAATTAATCCCTATGCATGTATATTTTAACAATAGGGTGGCTAACATCCTTCTATTTTACTTTGCGTACTGTTTGAATTTATCAGATTTTCATCTATAGTTTTAGGGTATCTTATCCAAATAATCTCTTTGTTACATCAATTATTTTTAAATCTATTTTCCCCCTTTTTTTGTGGCCACAGTAAAAACATAAAAATTTCTACTTTCATACAACCTTTTTCTCCCTTATACCATCTTTATCTGATGATCTGTGCATATGAAACCAACATCATTTACTCACTTTTACATTTCCCAAGATACATTATCATGATAAAAATTACTTGAAATGTAAATATTTCAAAAATTAATTGACATTAGAGAAAACTAAAAACGTAAACGTTCTTTTTGGGATGACATAGTAAATGGTATGATATCACAAGATCTTATTTCATCCTTTCCTCATGACATAGCAACCATGAGGTTTTGGTGGGCCATGTCTATCAGGTAGTCTCACTTCCTTGCCACAGTGATAGGTTCAGGTTATTCAGACCTAAGTCATCAGAGCATGGCCTGCCTTGGCCACAGGAAGAAGGAGAGGTCCTCTGATCACTGCACAGTTTAGAATAATTTCTTCTTTTCAGTACCTGGGGGTGGTCTACAACTGAGATACATCCCCAACCCTCTTTATTTTATTTTGAGACAAGGTCTCACTAAATTGTCCAGGATTGTCTCAGAGTTGGGATCCTCCAGCCTCAGCCTGGGGAGTAGGAGGGATTACAGGTGTGTTTCACTATGCCTGCCTCAGAAATTCTGTTGAATGCATATGGGAGGATATGGAAAGGCCCTAATAGTTTTTGTTAGCCATATTATGTCATGAAAAGAATCACTGTTAAAGTCAGCATCATGAACAGTAAAGCACAGATCCACAATGAAATGCTGAGTCCCTGATAAGACTTTATATAGGCTTCTGGATCTTCAATTCTTTTTTTTTTGGGTGGTGGTACTGGGATTGAACCCAGTGGTGCTCTACTACTGAGCTATATCCCCAGCCCTTTTTATTTTTTCTTTTGAGACAGGGTCTCACTAAACTACCAAGGCTGGTGTTGAACTTGCAATCCTCCTGCCTCAGCCTCTTCCCTTGCTTTGATTATAGGCATGTGCCACTGTGCCCAGCTGAATTAAACAATTCTGAAATCTTATCTATTTATGGATTTTCTAGTTACATGAGCCAATAATTTGCATTATCACTTGTCAGTTTGTGTTGATATTTTTTTAGAATTACTGAAAGTATCCTAAGAGCTAAAGCCTTCATTCTCTTCTCTTACTAGAAAAAGTCTGGAATAGACTCCATGTTCATACCCTGCACTGAGTTCTCACTTCTTGACTACACTACTTGTGGCAATTGTACAAGACTTGAAATTGAGCCTTATTTATCCACTGCTTACATGCAAGGAGTGTAAGTCATCACTCTTACAGGCTTACTTACAAATGAGCTCATTTTCTCATGGGTGTTCTGGTCTTCTGGGATTTCCAAACCTTGGTGTTGTTTCTTAAAGGAAAATGATATCGTTTAGCTTGCCAAGATATCTTTGCCTTCGCCGGGTGTGGTAGTACACACCTGTAATTCCAGTGGCTCAGGAGGCTGAGGCAGGAGAACTGCATGCTCAAAGCCAGACTCAGCAACTTAGTGAGGCCCTTAGCAACTTATCAAGACTGCCTCAAAATAAAAGATAAAAAGGGCTGGGGATGTGGCTCAGTGGTAAAGCGACCTTAGGTTCAATACCCAGTACTGAAGGGAAAAAAAATCTACTCATCTTCAGTATGGATCACAAATATTTCCATATCTTAAAAAAATTTTTTTGTAGTTGTAGATGGACAGAATGCCTTTATTTCATTTGTTTATTTTTATGCGGTACTGAGGATCAAACCCAGTGCTTCATGCATGCTAGGCAAGCACTCTGCCACTGAGCTACAGTCCCAGCCCTCCATTTCTTTTCTTTTTAAATATTTTTAGTTTTAGATGGATGCAATACTTTTACTTTATTTATTTTACTTTTATGTGGTGCTGAGGATCATGCTAGGCAAGTGCTCTACCACTGAGCTATGACCCCCGCCCTTAAGCCCTCCATTTCTTTCTTTCTTTTTTATTTACTTATTTTTAGTTGTAGTTGGATGCAAAACCTTTATTTTATTCATTTTTATGTGGTGCTGAGGATTGAACCCAGGGCCTCACACATGCTAGGGGAACGCTCTACTGCTGAGCCACAACCCCAGTCCAGCCCTCCATTTCTTAACATTGACTTGACTATTGCATTAAAAAAATTCTTAATGAGCCACCAACTGAATGTCATTGATGAACTCAGTGACACCATGGTAAAAAATATTGTTTAGTTAGACACACTCTACTCTAATTCTTGTCATATACAATTTGAGATATAACAAAAGGTCTTTCTTTTTTAAAAAAAATCTTAAAATATCTTACAGGAAGAAAAGTTTACACTTTAAAAGAAACAAACAAAGAATAAAGGCAATGGGATGTTCTTCACAATGTTGACTCCTGGATTGGGGATATAGCTCAGTGGTAGAGCACTTGCCTAGCATGAGGCCCTGGGTTTAATCCTCAGCACTGAAAACAAACAAACAAACAAAAACCCATAATGTTGACTACTTATAATACAGATGCCTAACTGATCTTCTATCTGTGCTGTCCAACAGAAATTTCTGGAGACGTTCTATATTGGTGGTGTATAGAACGGTAGCCACTAACCACATACAGCTACTGAGTACTTGAAATATGACTAGTGTGAAGCTGGTTATGGTGGCACACGCCTGTTATCCTAGCGACTCAGGATCGGAAGTACAAAGTTCCTTATACATGATTGCTGAATGAGTAGTATGTTTCAAAAGTCAGAATTATATAATGGCTATATTCCATAGAATCATTACATTAAAAAGGAAGAAAGAATCTTACTGATCACCTAATAGAAAACTTTTATAAGAAAACTAAAGCTTCCAAAGTTGAATGACTTTTAAAATTTTTGATAAGGTAACATTTTCTTGATATATTCTAGGTAACCTATAAAACATACAACTAATAAACATGATAAACATTTTTCTCTTTCTGGTATTGGAATGAACAAAATTTCCTTTAAGTAGTAAGATAAAGGCTAACAATGTTAGGTTATTCTTGATTTTTTTCTGGTAATCCTTTCTTCACCTTTCCCTTGTGGGAAATGACAGGGTTCTTTTCTATCTTGTTTTCACTTTAGTGTTATATGACGCTAATCAGAAAGATAGTGAAGTAATTAGGGATGCAGTACCATCAGTACACAGCTGATAGTAAGCTTTGCATCTCCTGTCATCAGATCTAGGATGAGGTTTCTTGAATTTCATGGTGTCTGGCAGAGTAAAGGACATGCAGTTGGATCAGGCACCATCTAGATAAGACTAAAGCAATCCTCATAGGCAGAGGGAGATGTTAGAAGTATCAGCCAGTCACATTGTGGAAGACAAATCCACCCTGTCTTAATGTGTTTTATGTTTCTAATAATATGATATCATTCCCTCAGTAAGTTTTATAAATAAAAGAGGTTCACTTTGGCTCTTGATTCTGGTCCATGATAAGGAAGGACCACATCTGGTGACCATCTTCTTGCTGGCAGAGTCTCAAGGTGGTGTAGGGCATCACTTGATCAGAAACAAAGAGCACATCAGACCTAGCCCAACTGGCAGACTCATTCATTAGATAACCCATTAATCCATTAATGAAGCAATCCATTAATCACATGACTGGATTAATCCATTAATGAGAGCAGACCATAATCATCCCTTAAATGTCCTACCTCTTAATATCTCATAATGGGGATTTTTAAAAGATGAATTTTAGATGTAAACCATACTATCAATAGTATACCCTTTGTCTCTGAGAGCCACAATTTTGTGGGAAATTTGGATTATAGCCCATTCCAAATTTCCTAGATTTTTGTCCAAACTTCTGCAGTCACTTTCTACATCTTTGTAAATAAACAGGTATTATCTTTTCTTCCTGCTGAGAGACTTGCTATAACTTTATTTTCTTGCACTTTATTTCAGGCCTATGTTGATACTTTTGTATTGATTACAATGCTTATCTTACAAGTCCTTGGGTAGTTGATTCACTTTTTTGCTCTGTATCTTCATTAGGAAATGGGCTCAGTATTTCTTTTGTTTATTTCTGGATTTCAGCTGGTGTCAAAATCTTGTCCTAGGGGAATATTTAATCTAATCAGAGTGATTTACTCTTTTCGATTGTGGAATTCATTAACTTCATTTCAAATGTTTAGCATGTAGAATTACAATTACAGGATGTTTATGACATAGCATTTATTTTAGGAACACATTGTTTAAAATTTTTCTTCCTTCCATCTCCTTCCTCCCTCCCTCCTTCTTGGCTCTCTTTTTCTTCTGTTCTCTCCCTCTCTCTCTCTCTCTTGGGGACTGAGTCCAATGCCATACAGCCACACCCTTATGCTTTTTATTTATTTACTTTTTGAGACAGGGTCTTATTAAGTTCCCAGGCTGACCTGGAACTACTGATCCTCTCCTGAGTAGCTGGGATTATGGGTGTGTGCCACCAAGCTGGGGTTAAAGATTTCCTATATTCATTAAGTATTGCACATATGAATTTAATTCATGTTTCACTAAATTTAGCATGACCATATAATATGAGGTGTAAAATGGGATTTTTGGGGACTGAAATAAATTGCTACTAATAATCACAACAACAGTTTAAACAAGGACTGTCCTGGGAAAACTGAGATAATGTCAACCAAACTGGAACATTTTATGATCACCTTAATTAAATGTTAGTTTCTGTTCTAATATTTTTCACATATTAGAGAATATTTTGGATTAAATATAACTATTTTATTATGCTTATTAAATGTCAGGCACTACAATAAAAGTGTGCTTAGATTTTAGTCAGGGAAATAGAATATCTACATGTAACCACATTAAGCAAATGAGTATAGTGTAATGAATACTGAACATGGAGCCAGGAGAAACAGATTTGAAAACTAACCTTGAAATTTAACCACTCCATTTAGTCAAATCACTTAATCTGTCTGAGGCTCAGTTTTCTTATCTATAGAATGGAATGATACTAATTCTTTATTATGGTTTGGATATGAGGTAACCCCCTGTATTAATGCAGGAGTATTCAGAGGTGAAATGATTTGATAATGAGAGCTGTAACCTAATCAGGCCATCCTAGTAACTATAGTGTAGTGGAGTATGGCAGGAGGAGGTGGGTCACTGGGGTTTTGTCCTGGAAGGGTTTATCTTCCCTATAGCCCCTTCCCCCTCTCTTTGCTTCTTGGCTGTCTTAAGCTGGCAGTTTTTCTCCCACTATGATGTTGCCTCATCTTGGCCTAGAGGAATGCACTCAGCCAGCCATGGACTGAGATTCTGGAACTGTGAGCTAAAATAAACTTTCCTTTTTTAAGTGTTGTCACGTATTTTGGTCACAGTGACACAAACCTAATATATTCTTCATAGAAGGTGGTAAAAAATGTAAAAATATCTAATATAGTGTCTGCCAAATAATGAATGCTTAATAAAGGATTGTGAGTTTATATTGATATCTTAGTGTAATGAATGGCAATAAGAATGGAAGTTAGAGATATATTCTCTTTGTAAACACTTCTGTTGTGAATAATTTTTCTGGCCTTTCATGACCAATCCTTCATTTATATTATTTGGAAGCACATCTCAAATATCACATCATTTGTCCAGAGATATTTCAGTATGTATCACTAATGATTTTTTACTTTTAACACCATCATGATATTATCCTAAAAATACCAATAATTTCCTATTATCATCAAATACCCACTATTCAAATTTGTAATTTTGTTATGTCTTTTTTAAAGCTTTGGGTCCAAATGAGGTTCCCTATACAAATTGTAGATCCCACCTCTATCTCTTCATTTTCTTGCAATATATTTGCTGAAAAAAATGGATTTTGTATTTTAGCATGTTTTCTAGAACGTTTTAGAGATTGCAATCCCATGGTGTAGTTTAATATGTTCCTCCATCCTCCAAATGTCCTGTAAATTGGGAGATGGCTCCAGAAGATGTTCAGATTCATGTTTAATTTTGATTTGCTTTGTATTTTGCAAGATAACTTCATAGGTGGTATTATGTTCTTTCATTAAGAAGCACATAATGCCTTGTTGACTATTTTTATGGTGTCAGCAGATGCTGTTATTTAATCAGTATTTTATGCCTAGATCCATTCATTCATTGGGGGAATGAAACTATTTGTGTTCTCATAAAATTAACTATAAATAACTTCTCAGTTGTAATTAAGATAAACATTTAATTAAGAAAATAATAACAACAGTTATGTCTATAAGTACCAACTTCTAACATTGTCCTGTTTCACTTTACAGGTGTACTCATTGACTGTTACAAGGGGGAAAACAGAAATAACTTTTTATGTTATAAATGAAAGATGACTGAAATATTATTTTTCCCAGATTCTTACAATATAATAGCTCTAAACTTTTTATGTTGTGATAATTAAGAAATAACCTCCTATACTGCCATATATACAAAAAGTGATTAATAAAATTTATCTGCATTAACATCCATTAAATTTTTCATTACTTCTTGGCTGTGAATACCAATAATTAAACTGTACTAATCCTTAGCTGCTTTTCCAGGAACAAACAATGTATTCTTTCTCTAATGCTGTGTTCTTTGGTCATCACTAATAAAATACTATAATTTTAATTTAAAATTCATTATTTTACTAAACCAATAGTCATACACTTTGAACTGATTATCTAATAATGTTGATTAACTTTGGATGAACCAATCACAGTCTCCCACTCAATTCCTGGTTAAGAAATAATATGTTGCATTTGACAACTGGCAAAGATTAACAGTCAGCAGTAGCTACTGTACCAACTGACTCACTTGGGGATTTAAACCATGACCTTGGCCTCATTATCATGCTGCTATAATCTACTGAGCAAAATAGCTACAAAAATAAATTCTGAAAACAGGAAGGAAAAATTTGCTATTTGTGTCTCTATGCTTAAGCCACTGTGCATCTGTGTCGTTTGAGTAATTCTATATTAGCAGGTATTTAGATATAGGTGAAAAACTGAAGGCAGGATATTCTCCTGAAAATCTAACCTGATCATGTCATTTCTCTGGCTAAAAAACTTCCACTGCCTAGTTACTACAAGACAAGTTCAAATTTTAAGCATAGCATTTAAACTGTAGCATAATCTTACCACAACTATTTCTCCAATGTTAACTTTTGCTACAACCCTTTCTTCATGTTCCAGTGATTTTCTTCATTATTTTGCAACTACTCATATATTTGTTCAACATATATTTATTGAGCTCTATGAATTCATGAGACACTCTGATAGGCCCTGGAAATAAAGGCACATTCCTTGCTGTTAAAAAATTCATAGTTCAGTTGAGGTTATAGACAAGGAAAGAAATGGCTACAACATACTGTGACAAGTGCTGTCTGTGAGCAGGGTATGTACAATGATCTGACAGCCTGGGGCAAACAGGTGGAAGGAGAAAAAGAAGATGAACATATGGTAGAGACAAAGAAGTTAACTGAAAGAGAAGGTTAATGAAAGGGAAGAAAAAAGGTAATCCAAGCTGATGGAAATAAAGTTACAGAGATGAGAAACTACACATTTGGTAAAGTACAAGAAGAATGTCATAGCTGAAGTGTAGGATGAGTATGTAGGTTGGATTAGAGGTAAGGTCAAGAGGTGAAAGGACCTGAATTCTAAAGAAACCTAAATATTTTGGAAAAGAGTTCAGAGCTTCTTTATATCCACTTTTTCTGCTGTTAAGAATGTTTTTTCCCTTTCTCCTGCCCAACTTAAACTAATAAGAATAAATCTTTTCCCAGAAATCTATTAAACAAATATTTGTTGGAACACTTACTAGATACCATGTGTTTTTCTGGGTTCTTGGGAAATACTAGTAAAATTCTTGCTGAGGAAGTAGATATAAATGATAAACATAATAAACTGTTGTATTATTCAACTTAGAGTAAAAATACAGTTTTAAGAGTGGCAGTGCAATGGAAAAAAGAAAAAGGAGGGTAAAGGAGGCTGGAGTAAACAGGGAGAGTATGGGACATGTTGAAATATTAAATAAAATGGCCAAGTAAGTAAAATTTGAAGGAGAGAGAGTTAGCCAAATGAATAGCTTTCCAAAAGATATTCTAGGCAGAGGGAACACTTAAAAGACAGTAACAGGAGATGAAGTCAGAAAGATCAAGTGGGACTTTTAGACTATTAAGGAGTTACATTAAGTGGGGAACCACCTTTGGATTTTGACTATTGGGGTGTTGTGACTAATGTTTTAGGATGCTTGCTCTTCATGCTGTACTGAGAAAATACTGTAAAGTTGCAAGGATAGAAGCAGGGAGAACTGTTAGAAGCTGCAGGAATGCCTAGTATCTATTTGTGTGCAGTAGGGGAGCAGCAATGATTCTGAGCATTATGAGGCAGCTAGATTTCTTAGCAGAATACTCGGTTCTCAGTAAATTATACTGATGTGATGATTTTAGTTCATAGTTGTGGACTTTAGATATGCCACCTAATACTACAGATTATAAGTTGCCCTTATTAATATGTAAAATTCAAAGTCCATGCTTTCACAGGCTTCACAAGCCTCTAGGATCTGCAGAAAAGGACTTAGATTTTGGAAATAGTTTGGGTCCTATTAAGACCTTGAAAATTCAGTGATGAAGATGGCCATCTTACTTCTAAAGTTAAACAAAAACACAGTTTTGACTCAACTTCGAATGTATTTATATACTGAGGGATATGCCCTAAAATATAATACCATACAAGACATAGTGAATAATGATAAACATTTAAAAAATATTTTTTTTAGTTATACATGGGCACAATATTTTTATTTTGTTTATTTATTTTTATGTGGTGCTGAGGATGGAACCCAGTGCCTCACATATGCGAGGCAAGTGCTCTGTCACTGAGCCACATACCCAGCCCAATGATAAACAATTTAACTAAAACACTAAACAGAACAGACAAATCAAAACCTCTAAGATCCATATTATAGAAAGACTAAAGAAGATCTTGTAAGATATTTTACTTTATTTAGTTCTGAATAGTCTTATGTTACATTGGGGCAATTATTTTGAAAAGTAGCTCACTTTGGCTAAAGCTCATTTAAAAATTATATATTAAAACCAATGCAAAATTTTAATTCAAGTGAAAAGTTTGTAACAGTACAGTATAGTATTTTCTACATAGCATTGCTTTTTGTGATGTTTATAAATGTTGGTATAATATATACTGTGACAAAATTTTATTTCATGAAGGTATGTGACTAATGGTAGACTTATTTATTTAATACTGGGGATTGAACTCAAGGATGCTTCACCACTGAGCTACATTCCCAGTACTTTTTATTTTGAAGCAGGGCCTTGTTCAGCAACTAAGGGTCATGCTAAGTTGCTGAGGCTGCCCTTGAACTTGCAATCTTCCAGCCTCATCCTCCAGTTACTGGGATTACACGCATGTGCTACCAAGCCTCGAAGTAGATAATATTAATATAATTCCACCTCTAAGAATTTTACTTAGTAGAAAAACTTATCTAGCTGTAGTAAAGACTGTAAAAAGGAAACAAACAGTAAGCCCACTTCTGCTTCAATCCTGTAAGAAGTCAAATGTCTCAGTGATTCAGGTTCATGTCCATAGAATCTCATATGTTGGCATGTCATTAAAGTAGGTGAGAGTTAAAATTCTTTAAATTAAAATTAAATAAATTGAGTTTATATGATCTCATCTGGTTTGCCTAGCTCCAAACAGATTAAATTCGATTTGTAGCATGTATGCATCTTGGAGAAACTGGTGATTAACAACGATAAATAACAATAAAAACAGCAGCTAAGTAGACCGTTTCCTTTTCTCTTTCCAATAACAGGGCATGGGAGAAAAAAACATAGAAATTTAAGCTTAGTAATCGCAGGAGATTTCTAGGGCTGCTTTGTCTGTTCCCAGTTCTTTTAAATTGGGAGCTAGTCAGATGGTACCTGGGGAACAGAAGGAGGAGGGAGAGAGCTTACTACACAACAAAGAGGTAAATATAATACAAACCCCAAAGGCTTTACCACCACTCACCAGACCATAATCTGACCTGGTATTAAACAGCGCGAGAGTGCAAGGCGGGTAGGGGTGTGTACATCCAGACACACAGCGTAACTCTGTGGTCCACAGCGCTTGGAGACCGCGGGAAGAGAGGGGTGACCCCTTGCCATTCACGCCCAGCCTAGTCCCCCACCTGGCAGCTCTTGGCCCCGCCCCCGCGGGAGGGTTGTCTGGGCGGTGCTCAACCCAGCGCAGAGCCAGGAGGCGGCCCCTTCATTCCTCCAGGAGTGGCTTTGCCTCTACCCTGGTCTTCTTTCATTGAGCCCTTCTGCCTGCTTCAAATATCAGACTTTTACAAAATCTCGGATCTCGCTTCTCTGCCTCCTCGCAGACTAACGTGAGAGCCCAAAGGGCCAAACAGGCAGAAGCCCTAGACCCAAGCACGCTCCTCCTCTCCTCCCGGTTGAGACTTGATAAATCTTCACCCTCAGCGTCCAGCCGGCCGCCTATTCATTCTCACCCCCTCCTCGACAATCCCTGAGTGTCCCAATCTCACCTCCACGGTCTCCTGCGTCTTTTCCTCAGTACTTCTCCGAGAATTCTCTCCCACCAGCCCTGTTTTCCAGAACTTCCTCACCCCGCATCACCACCTGAGGTCCCACTCCCTCTTATCCCCCCACCCCACACCCAGGTAACTCCTCGCAGCTCTTACTCCTTCCTGGCTCCCATCCCTGACATTTCAGGGGGACCCCCTTGTGCACGTTCTCCCCATTCCAGGACTCCACCCCGGACAGCTCCCGAGCCCTTTCTCCACGCGCTCCACTCCTTCCCCTCAGGGCCTGACACGCCGGCGCCTTTCCCCGGTACCCCCACCCAACTCCGTCTGCGACCTGATAACTGGCGCTTCACCGCACGCACGCTCCCTACCCGCCCCACACCTCGGGCGCCGCCGCCCAGCCCCCACGCTCACACCCCTCTCAACCTCCCCACCTGCCACAGCTGGCACGCTCTTCTCCACCTTCGCTCCCACTCTTCCCCGCACTCTCGGCAATCCGTGTCCCTCTTCCTGACCACTCCCGCTCCGGCCCCAACCCATTTGGGTGGGGCGCCCGCCGTGCCCCGGCCTGGGCAAAGGGGAGGTGACGCGGCCCCCGCGGGGAGAGCCTGGAAGGCGGAGGGGCGGAGGCGGCGCGGGCGGCGGCACCGAGCAGCGGCAGCGCAGCGAGCGGGCCCTACGCGCCGACTCCACAGACCCAAGGGGCGGCGGCGGCGGCAGCCGAGGGACCCCGAGCAGCGCGTGATGAAGGCGGGGAGCCCGACCCCGCTGCACGTCGGAGCTCGCTTGAATCCGGACGTTGACAGTGGAAGGGCCTTGGCCAGAACACTCTCCGCCACTAGCCCCTGTCATTCCTTCTCGGCTTTCGCTTCTCCACTCTAGCCCAGGGTGGGGGTGGAGGTCTCCTGCGGCAGCCTCGGGCCCCGCGGCCCGTTCTTCACCGTTTCTGGAGGGGTCCTCCCTCAGAGCGAACAGGAGCTCTGTGACGCGTCAGCCGGCGGGACGGCTGAGCTGCTTCTCAGGGAAATCGCCCTGCTTCCTCACTACCCTCCCCGCTTTTGCCTCAGCGCCCCACAGGCCCGCCGAACGCCGCCTCTCGGCGATCGGAGCGAGTTCCCGGAACTCCCCCGGGGGCCTGGTTCGCAGGCACCCCTTTCCCCTCTGAACGACGCGCGCGCCCCCGACCCCCGCGGCGGCCGGACACACTCGCGTCCCGGCCCGCGCGCCGCCCTCCCGCCTGCTCCCTCCAGTCACCCCACCCTTAGCTGTCCCCGCCACCTCGCTCCACCACCCTCCCCTGCCGCTCCGCGCACTCCGCCTCTGGGCCTCCAGCTCTTCTCTCCCCGAACCGCTCACTTGCCAGCCCTTGGCCCCGGGAAGAAGAAACATTTCCCGAAGCGATCTCCTCAACCCTCCCTTCCCCACCGCGGTCGCCCTCCCCTCCCCCTGCTCTTTCTTGGGGGAGGGGGCTGTCGCCTCAGATTGAAGGCCATTGATTTGTATGTATTTGTCCCAGTGCCGGAGGCTGCCCCAGCCGCCGGCGTCCGTGCCGCCGCTGCCAGTGGAGTTGGCTCCCTGCTTCCCTAGGGTGGTTCAGGTCCACCAAACATGTCGGCTCCAGTCGGGCCCCGGGGCCGCTCGGCTCCCACCCCGGCGGCCTCTCAGCCGCCTCCGCAGCCCGAGATGCCCGACCTCAGCCACCTCACTGAGGAGGAGAGGAAAATCATCCTGGCTGTTATGGATCGGCAGAAGAAGGAAGAGGAGAAGGAGCAGTCAGTGCTCAAGTAAGGACCGGGCTCCATCTTCTCGCCTCCCTCCTGCCCCTCCGCCCCCTCGGTCGCTGCCCTGCGGCCGCCTGCGCCTCCCGATCGCCGCCCTCCCTCCCGCCCGCGGCGCCCCGGCCACGAGGGCTGCAGCCGACGCCGGCCGCCCGGGCTGCTTTCTGGGTGTCAGAGCGTGGGGGTGTGTGTCGCGGAGGGAGGGCGCGGAGGCCGGCTGAGGTGACGGTGGCGAGTCTTTGGGCTGTGTAATTTGCCCCGGCGCCCTCCGGCTTTCCCCGCCGGCCAGTTCAGTTCCGTGGTTCTGGTGGGGATGGGGCTGGACCCAGGCTCCTGGTTTCCCTTTTCCCGCCCTCCCCTCCAGGAGGCAGTGACTGGGACAAGGAATCCAATATGGCCGTGCACAGGTGCTCCCTGGCCGGACCCGGGTGGAGGCGCGCCGGCCCGGGTTGCGGGCGCCGCCGAGGGTCCCTTGTCCTGCGCCTCTGCGGGGCCGCTTTGTCCCCAGCTCCGGGAAGAGCAGAGCTGCCCTCGGTAGCCGCCGGCAGGAGGGCGGTGGCACTGGCTAGGGGCCTAAACTCAATAGTGTTTCGGGTGGGTGTGCGATCGCCGCCATCTTCCAGCCCCTCCCCCTCGGCGGGTGCTAACACCCTGCACTCTGCTGCTCTTCCTATTTGCAACTAGTAAATCTGTGTAATCCTGAAGAGACTCCAGTCCGTATCAGTATTGTGATTTGGCTTGCTTCCTACCTCGTGAAGTTCTACTCTTTGTGCTCGTGGTCCAGGCAGCCCGGATTCTGCCCAGGGTGGGAGGCGAAAAGTAGCCCTAGGCATTGGTTAGATGCTGTGTAACTTCAGCACTAGGGAACTGTCCAGGCAGGGTTATCGGTATCTCTGAGCTTGCTCTCTCCTGGGTGTAACAGATTTGTTACTACAGGTTTGCTTTTAAATGTTTCATGGTTATTTGAGTTCTCTGTTAATACGAAAGAGATTGTGCAAAACAAGTGCAACCTTTTTGTGTTTTTCCAACTCAACTTTTTTCTTTTTTCTGTTTTTGCTTGAAATGAGTTGTTCACTGAAAGATTAACTTGTTAATGTATCTTAATATATCAAGATCAGTTTATATATCAAAGGTGGGACGTTCTTTTGTTATGTCATCAAATATACTTTCCCCACATTCTTCATAGAAACATACGATTGAAAGTGTTGGGTTCCTCTATGAAGGAAATAACACACTGACCTCTACTCAAATTTAAGAAAACAGGTTAAGTTCAGTATTTCGTGCATTTATGAAGACATATTTTTCGTGGTCCACGCATATATATTTTTTTCCATATTTTAATAAAAAACACTTCATGTAATTTATGGTAGCAAACTTATACTAAAAAATCTCATATTAGAAAAAAGATACAATTTCATGAAATATTGAAGGACTAAGAGAACAAATGTATTTCTGATATGTTAATTGAAATTAAGAATTACTTCTTCAAAGCTAACTTCTGTGTTTGAATATTTATTTGGGAAAGTGATTTATTAATTGGTATGGGGTATGAAAACTAAGCAATTTGAACAGTTTATTTCAACTAGTGAAAGAATAAAGAATTATTTTTAAAAGCATTTTAGCACACTCCTAACTTTGCTTAACTTTATTGTGGATACTAACAAAGCCAAGCTTTTGAAAACTTACAATTTTATGTTTAAATATATGAATTTTTACTTTTTGTTGTACTTGCTAAAAACTATTGTTGCCAAAATGATGCTTAAGGTATAGTTCTTTTTGATCCACACATTTAAATGTAAAATGTGTTTTTTTTTTAATAGTGGGGTACATAATTGTGTTTATTGGCTAGTTCATTACAATTCTACAGACATCTATTTAACATATAGAAATTTAAGTCAACTTTTGAGTACTGAATTAGGATTATTCAAAATGAACAGTATATTTCATAGGAAAATGTTTTAAAGGTTTTTTTAGGTAGCTGCATGAGTATATGATATATACATATGTAAAACTACATATTATAAAGATACATATGTTTGTGCATTTAATGTGCATAATTTCAGTAGACATAAAATTCTCTAAATATATATTCATGAAATATATGACATTATGTCCATAAAATAAGTATTTACATATCTAAATTTATTTATTTAAAATAAATTTATTTAAAATATCTATTTGCATTTCTACCTAACAGTGTTGGAAAGGGATCTTAACCTCAAATGGCTATATGATTTCAGAACTATTTTTACATTGATTTTAAGGAGTTACTTGGAGAGCTGGGTTTGTAGCCTAGTGGTAGAGTGCTTGTCTAGCATGCGTGAGGCACTGGGTTTGATTCTCAGAACCATATATAAATAACTAAAATAAAGGTCCACTGACAACTAAAAGATATTAAAAAAAGTTACTTGGAGATTAAAGCATAATATATTTAAAAATTTAGTTTTAAATATTGTTTAAAATGTTTTGTAATAAAATAAAATTAGGCAAGGAAGTTGAGAAGAATAGAATGTATAACAGAATTATATTAATGAGAGAAATCATTTTGAAGAATTTGACAGTTTAATAAGTAGTATATTATCAGTATTGGATATTAAATAACAAATATGATATGTAAGAAAAATACCAATATTCTTCGGGGATTACTATTTCTAAGAAAGTTTTAGGTTGTGACCAAATTGGCCTTTCTCTGTAGTGGTACTCATTTAGTTGTAAGTTAATGTCTATTTTGAGAGGTCATAGGGAGAAATAAACTGAAATCCAAATTCATATCTGTTACCTTTTAACAAATATGTTAAAAATGAGTTTGAGGGCTTTGTAATGTTTTGAACAACTAATAATAAAAAATGAGTTTGAGAGGCTGGGATTATGGCTCAGCAGTAGAGCGCTCCCCTAGCACAGCCAGGACCCCGGTTTGATCCTCAGCACTGCACCCCCCCCCCAAAAAAAAAGGCATTGTGTTGTGTCCATCTACACCTAAAAAATAAATATTAAAAAAATGAGTTTGATGTGTGGAAGAGCTTGAAACTGTTTTATGAAAATATTTTTGCATGATCTGTGTGTTTCAATATTCATATTAAGTGTTAAGCAAAGTGAGATGTGCATACCCAAGGGTATCACATGATGCTTTATTGGAATACAGAAAGAAGGTATTAAAGTTTCTATTTCTATTTGAAAAAAAATTAAACTTCATTAATATTTAATATATAGATTTACAGTACTAACATACACATAATTTTTAAATAAATGTGCATGTCTTAAGAGGTTCATGCTTGAGATATTTTTTCCTTATTTTTTATTCATGCATTGTAGTTGTACATAGTGGTGGAATTCATTGTTACATATTCAAGCATGTATAGTATGTAACAGTGTAATTTGGCCAATATTATTTCTCAGAATTTCCCCTGTCCTTTCCATTCTCCCTCCATCTACCTAGTCCCTTTTTTCTACTGATCTCCCTTTGATTTTCATAAGATCCATCCCCCAGATTTCTTTTTCTATTTCACTCTTGTTTCCACATATGAGAGAAAACCTACTACCCTTGACTTTCTGAGTTTGGCTGTTTTGCTTAACCTAATGTTCAAGAGATATTCTATGCATAAGAGTAGGCATATATATACGTCAAATATTGTATATCTATTTGTGTAGACATGTTTGCATGTATGTACACATGTATGTATTTATGTAAATATAAAAACAAATTCTGTTAATATATAGCAGTCTTATACATTTTAATGACCATAATATCTCATTTGATGAACTTTCTGTAATTTCTTTATTATCATATTTATGGGTATCTAAGTTGTTTCTAGCCACACACCTTCCCCTTTCCTCTTGTACTGGGAAATGAGCCTAGGAGTGCTTAACCACTGAGTTATATCCCCCAGCCCTTTTTATTTTTTATTTTAAGACAGAATCTCAATATAAAATAACACATAATAAAAATTTACCTGTGTCTGTTCATCTCAAGGATGGTTTAGCTCTTTGAACTCTGGTCTTAGGACCAGTATTCTCTTAGGGAACAGTTGTGAACTGACTTCTTTTATTGTTTTAGGTATTCTAAAGAGTTTATAAAATACATATGAATCATTAGAACTTGGATATAATTACAACATGGGATATAGTGGGTTGGGATGGCAACTAATAGAGTAATGGTAAAATGATGAAAAGGGAGAAAGAAGAAAAGAGGACAAAGGAAAAAGGGGAGAAGGAGAAAGGTCAGGGCTCCTTGAATCCATTCATACTTGGAAGAACTCCACTTATTAGCTTTTAAAACTTTTTTTCTTCTTTGTAGTTCATGCCATATAATTTTTCAAAACTCCTGGCCTCTCTTATCAAATTTTCTCTGTTCCCATTGATAATAGTTGCATTGAATTTCTTACCCTCTGGCTTTGTTTCATCCTTTGGATATTTTAAACTATCACACAATCTTTTTTATATTAGGTTTAACTGCAATAAATTCCCTTCCTTGTATATATTCCTCCATCATCTCTAATGGAGTTTTGGAGATGTGAATGTATTTTAAGAATAGAGACAGGACAGTGGAATGAGATGAACATCAATACCCTAAGTACATGTATGAAGACATGGATGGTGTGACTCTACTTTGTGTACAACCAGAGCCATGAAAAATTGTGCCCTATGTGTGTACAATGAATTGAAATGCATTCTGCTGTCATATATAACAAAGTAGAATAAATAAATAAATTTTAAAAAGAATATAGACAGGAGATTAGTCATGGAAATGACATGTTGAAATTGGTGAAGATTGTGTTTCTCTTTTCATTAGTGTGCTGAATTATTTCTAAGCAGGGTCTTAGAAAGTGTATTATGAAGAGGAGATAAATTTTATTGAGTTTTGAGGTGAGAAGTTCCATAGTTATGACTGGAGGTAGTATTATCCAAAGGGGAAAGTTTAGACTCAGTTGTGATACAGTATCTCACATACTTCTTCTCTAATATTGTTACCTAAGAATGGAAGGCAAACTGGGCTCCGTGGCACACATCTGTAATCTCAGAGGCTTGGGAGGCTGAGGCAGGAGGATCACAAATTTGAGACCAGCCCCAGCAACTTAGCATGACCCTCATTAATTTAGTGAGATATTTTCTCAAAATAAAAAATGAAAAAGGGCTGGGGATGTAGCTCAGTGGTTGAGGGCTTCTGGATTAAATCTACAGTATCAAAAAAAGTGGACACACACACAGGAAAAAAATTGAAGGCAACTAGATAGTATTAGTTTTGCAAGAATTAGCAACTTTTATACAGTTTATATATTATGAGTATTTATTATATCTATATTACATATTCATATCAGAAGCTCTAATGTATATTTTCTGTACAACATACTGCTAGCTAAATGCTTTTTAAAGGTTTTAGAATTAAGTTTTAGATAATTTTATATTATAAACATTTAATATTTTTATGTAACACTACATAATTTGTTAGTTTTTGCCAAATAGAGGGTCTGAATAAATGCTGCTTTAGACACAGGAGAAAGATGACATTCTTTGTCTGTTAATGACTTTTTCTTTTCTTTTCTTTTCTTTATGTTCTAGAAAGGAAAAATGGCTTGGCAGTTTCAAGCATATCCTGTATCTAGTTTCCAGGCTGCTTAAAACTAGGGGGAAGTACACAAGCAATATAATTAGCAGAATAACCACAATGATGTTTAATGCATTGGTATTGTTCAATTCACAGATTGAAGTGATGCTCACATCCTTCTTATTTTGTTGGTCTGTGCACCTTCAACAACAAAATCTCTGTTGTAATTAAGTTACAGACTGAATGTTTGTGTCCCTCAAATTCATAAGTTGAAACCTATATCCCCAGTGTGATGGTAATAGAAGGTAGGGCATTTTGGGGGTGACTAGGACACAAGGGCAGAGCCCTCACTAATAGGATTAGTGCCCTTATTTAAAACAAAAAGGCTCCATAGAGCTCCTTTATCCTAGTACGATGTGAGGTTATGGTAAGAGAGTGACCTATAAACCAGGAAGAAAGTCTGCATCATACAATGAATGTGTCACCACCACTTTGAACTTGGAATTCCTAGACTCTGGAACTATGAAAAATAAATTTCTGTTGTTTATCAGCCATGCAGTTTATGGTACTTTAGTATAATGGCTCAATAGACAAACACATGGAACAGTCCAGTAGTCACCATGCAGATGAAATCCACCTACCTTGTAAATTGTGTATTTATGAATTTTATGACTAAGACTTTAGTTAGCTTAGACCAGACAATCACTGAAGAGAGATCAAAGAAAATTTAGTACTGTGGAAGTACTTTTGGAGTTAACCATTGCACAGATATTTAAAGCTTCTTCAAAGTTAAATAAATAAAAGAAAATTACAGAGAATTTGTTTTAGTTAACATGATGTTAATCACAGTAATGTAAACTGAACATAAACTTGGTTGGAAGAAAAAAATGTCGTAACAGGGACAAGGAATGCCATCTTTCTCATGTGTTTAAAGCAGCACTTATTCAACCCTGTATTTAGCAAAACCTATCAAATTTTGTATGTTTTACATAATTTGAAGTCTCTTAACACATGTAAGTATTCATGTAAACACATATGTTATTCATGTAAAGTCTAATGGGCCTGGATGAGAGTAGTTATCCACCAAAACGTAGTCAGATGAACCCATCTAGATGCAAGGGGAACTGGAAAAGCTAATCCAGAGTCAGGCAGCTGCTCCACAGCAACAGCTCCATGAAATGAAAATACAAATTTTTATGACTTCCTAGCCATCTCTACCATAAAATTCATTTTTGACAGAAAAAAAATATATTAATAAAATATTGATTATTTCATGTTAAACACAGCTTTGGGTTAAAAGAAATTACGTATATTAAAATATTTTTCATCTATGTGTCTGGGAAGCAAACTATTAGAAAAATGATAGTAATTACCTCATATGCCAGCAAACAGCTCATGTTTCCACCTGTTGAAAACTGGGTTAGGTCTTCGTGTTCTTATACAAAATAGCTGCCAATATCTTAAGAAATGATTGTTTTGGGGTCATACTTGGAAGAAGTTACTTCTCTTGGCCATGAGAGCTGTTGGTTATGGTGTGTGGTATTTTAATTAAACTAACAAGCAAGCAGTGGCCAACAAATGAAATCAATGAGAACAAAATGTATTTAATAAATATTATTTCCATCAACTTTTCATTTAGTTATTATGTATTCCAGAATTTGAGAAATTAAACCTTTTTGCTAGTGTTAAACACTGTTTTGTTTTTTCCTTATCATTGGTTTATTTTTCTATTTGAAATAGTTAGCATTTTAGAAACCAGCCATAACAAAATTTCTTGGACAATAATAATGGTGGTATTGTGGTGCTCGAAAGCTAAATGGATCCTCAGAGACAATGTTTGAAATTGGATCATCTTATAGGTGAGTTCCGAAAGAGAAACAATTTAAAATCAGAGAAATTTGAGTATAGATATTTAAATAGCTGATTCAGAGGGTATGAACCTTGAAAACATAAATCTTTAGAATGAAGGCTCAGCGATTGGAACTGATGAAGTTGAATTTCTGGATGATAAAGGAAATAAAGAATATTTCCATGTCATTAGTGATCAAGTCCTCAAGTTTATTTAACAATAATGACGTAACATAGTTAAGCTAAAGAAATGAAGTAGTCAGTGTGTGTAAATAAAGTGTTTCATTTGAAGTAATCTATGGCTAAGGCTACCTTAAATTAAAGAGATTTTGTAATACCTATATCTCATGCTTAATTTCCTTAAGTTTTTTCCCTTCAGTTTTTCAGTAAAGTTTCAATCTACTTTTGTTGATATAGTAAGAATTTAGGGTACCCATAAAGGAAATTCTGTAGTACCATAGGTTGTCTCAGCTGAGGATCTGAGAAGGAACATGTAGAAATGGAGAAAGAAAAGGGGAAATCCAGGAACATGGGACTAGTATTTTTTTTCCTTTTTTTAAATTGATTTTTTAAAAAAATAAATGACACCGGGATGCATTACAATTCTTATTACACATATACAACACAATTTTTCATATCTCTAGTTGTATATAAAATACGTTGACACCAATTTGTGTCTTCATACATGTACTTTGGATAATGATGTCTACCACATTCACCATCCTTGCTAACCTCCTACCCCCCTCCCTTTCTCTTGTATTTAGTTTTTATTCTAAGTGTGTTCCATACAAGGTTTTGTTTGAATTTGAATGTATCTGTAATCTTGTGGCAGGACTTGAATGAGGGAACTAACATTCATTCAATGTCTACTTATACTAGGATTCAAGTCATGATGCTTTTAAGTGGAGGAATACTGATTTGGAATTAGATATTTGTACTTAGATCTTTCTACCTCCCAAACCCATTCTCTTTCCCTTACATTGCCATTTATTTAGTCTTATGGCAAACAGTAAGAGCATATAGTGCTCAAGTGTCTGGACTCTGGAGTCAGACAGACTGGGTTTGAATTCCACTGTTACTTAGTATCTGTGTATCTTATTGTATTTATTTGCAAAATGGGGATAATAATAACACCTATTTTAGAGACTGTTTTGAGAATTGAGTTTACATTTGTAAAGTCCTTAGAAGAAGGTCTAGTATATAATAAGCATCCCATAAGTGTTAAAATAAATAAGTTAGGAGAGGAATACACTGACAACTATGGAGAATATCAATTTCATCAATAAATACTTTTTATTTCTCAGTGCTAGGGATTGAACCCAGGGGCACTCTACCACTGAGTTATATCCCCAGTCTCCTTCCCATCCATTTTTTCCCTTTCCTTTCCTTTTTTTTTTTTTTTTTTTTTTAAATTTTTGTTTTGAGACAGGATTTCACTAAGTTGTTCACACAGGTGTCGAACTTGTGATCTTCCAGCTTCAGCCTCTGGAGTAGCTGTGATTACAGGTGTGCGCCACCATTCCTGCAATAAATACTCTTTAAACGCTCCCAAATTTTAATACCTGTTGAAATGACATCACCACATTCATCAGTAAATAAGACTTAGATCTTCCAAGTTTATTCATAGTATTACTTGCATTAATTTTTTTTCTTACAAACTTGGTGGCTTAAAAGAATACACATTTATTTTCTTACAATTCTGTAGATTCTTCTAATTTTAGTCATCTATAAATTTCTGCTTGGCATGAAAAGAAACATATTTATATATTTCTGGGAATAGTTCAGAACATGATTTTTTGGGGGGAATTATTCCCTCACATTTTTTATTCCAGTAGAAATGAGTTTGGATATATTTTTTTATAAGTTTGGATATATTTTTATATATTCCCATATTATTTAGTTTTTACAATGTATTTTTTTATCTGAGACACAAATTCCAGAATTACATCTGTGAAATAAAATTTTACAGTATACTTTTTTATTTTAATTTTTTTCATTTGTTTCTTTTAGATACATAAGATGGGAGAGAGTATTTTGACATATTACACATACATGGAGTATAACTTATTCTAATTAGGATCCCATTCTTATGGTTGTACATGATATGGAGTTTCATTGGTTGTGTATTCATATATGAACATAGTAAAGTTATGTCTGATTCATTCTACTGTCTTTCCTATTCCCATCCCTCCTCCCTTCCCTTCATTCCCCTTTGTCTGAGTCACTGAATCCTTGGGTTTATGATACATCATCTTCAAATTAACTGCCAATTAAGCTCATCACTTCTTATTAATTTAACACTTTCTTCCTGAATTAAAATGTTGATCTAACTGGAGTGGAGGGATTGGAGGCAAGAAGTGTGAATGAATTGTTCTGCATTCTGTACGTTACACTTAAGTATTCTCTCTAAGTAGCCATTTTAGTGGATAATTTTATTTATTTTTATAGGGTGAGGAATAAATAATTTTACCACATGACTAACAGGGAAAAGTCATTGAAATATTCACAAATGCAACATTTTCATTATCTAGATGGTCATTTTAAAGACTCAGAGTAAAGTTTATATTGTAATACAAGTAAGGAAAGATTTGGATTTAATCTTTTCACAAGAATATGGTTTTGCTTGACATGTTTGGTTGAACAGTTATTTCTTTCCTCACAATAAAGTATATTATCTTCTCTTTCCTGTAATTACTAGCTAAAAGTCTCATGTAATTAAAAGATTTAAAATGTAAAGTATAATCAATTGTTTTTTTCTTTGTTTTTCTTTGTTTATTTTTTTATGGTGCTGAGGATCGAACCGAGGGCCTCACATATGTGAGGCAAGCATTCTACCGCTGAGCCACAATCCCAGTCCTAATCAATTGTTTTGACCTAGGTGTATGAACATTGGAAGTAACTGAAATAAAGTAGAAAAAGAAAAAAAAATTAATGTCAATTCATATTGCAATGTATAGTTTTATATGTTAGTATAGATTAAATGTCAGAGTCCAGTCAGAAGATAGAAACTATAATAGTAATTTGAACAAGGACATTTTAATGCAAAGGACTGACTGAGCTAGGGAGCAGCCTTCTCTTCTAGGGCTAAGGCAGACTACCCACAAAAGAAACAAATTTGGAAGAAGTTTCTTTCTCCATGGCTTATCGGAGGGTGTGACTGCAGCACCTATGCTGCCACAGACTGGGACAGGCAAGCAGGAAATCATGTGTGGGTTTTTTGGTGGGACTTGCTGATATGCTTGCTGGGATGCTCAGGAAACAGTGGGAAAACTATTAGGGTGCCAGCCAGTCTTACTGAGAAACTGCCTGCTGGTATGCCACAAAAACTTGCTGGAAAGATGTTTTTTTTGGGATCTGTGATATATGCTAGGAGATTTAGTACTACTGAAGTAGCCCTTAAGTTCCAGGCCGCCATGAACTATACAGCAAAAACAATAAAACGCACAAAACGTGGAAGACACCCCTTCTTCCTTCAATGTCATTATGGCTCCCTCTACTGACAAAGCTCAACATTGTGCCAACTGGCAAAGGAGAAATGATGAACCCATACAAAATAGGGCAGAGAAGGGTGTATTTGGAGTGTACGGGCAATAAACTTATAGTAGGCCAACTATCCATTATCTTAAAACAATGTAGGTTTATTTCTTTTACATGCTACATATTTTCTCTGGGTTGTTTGTCCATGTCATTCTCATTCTGAGAGAAGCTGCTTTCTGGAATATTGTGAGCAGATGAAAAGGGAGACTGAAGAATTGCAAGTAGTTTCTTCTCCGAAATATGTATACAACTTTTGCTCACATCTTTTTGTCCAAAGCAAGTTACCTGATTCTGTTTAATTCAAGGTAGAGGGAAGTATAATTTTTTCATGTATAGAGAAAGAACCAGAAATTTTGCTGAAAAATGTTGGCATTAAAAATATTATGTAATGCCTTGGATAATTATAAGTCATTTTTAAAATTTTGTCTTATTTGCTTTGTGGATATTATGAATTTTAGTGAAAAATAGCATTGATGCTCTTAACTTCTAGGTCAGTGAACTCAAAATAGACAAGAAACATGTTTGTGTAAAATAGTGAAATGGAGAAAAAAACTTATGCAGCAAGAAATATTTTTGAAGGCTAGGTACAAATAGACTATTTTCAAAATTTTGCATTTTGAAAATTTGTATTAACTAGTGCTTACAATATAGCACATGAAATATTAAGTCTCTTTATGCTGAAAAAGGCTTTTTCATTTATGGCCTTGGATAGGGGATAGAAAACAAGATTTAGGTGTCTCGATTAGAGGTCCAGCTCTAAAATTTACAAGCTCCGTTATCTTGAAGAAGTCACTTAGAGTCCCTAAACTCTATAAGATGAAGATTAAAAACAAAGGTTCACAATCTCTTAACTGAAACTTTAGTGCTAAACATTTGAGAATTCAAGTATTTTGGACTTTAGAAATGTAAAGTTGCATATACCATGTAATATGTAGCTTTCAGCAGGGCCAGGATAGCAGTGCCAAGTGAAAAGTATGAATATTTACAGGTAGATTAAATAAAGATTACAGCCTCATCCCAATTCAGGTCAGGAATTGACCCAGACTTACAAAAAAGTTCTTGTTTTCAGAGCTTTTGGAATTTTAGAATCATGGTTAAGAAATTATGGGCCTGTGGTATCCTTATCACAGTGTTAAAGTACCTCTGTATAAGTTACTGTAATATGTTATAATCATAATGGCCATTGACATTATCATTATTATTATTAGACACTTAAAATGGTATTTAGAAGAAAGAATTGAAAATTAGGTTTTGCTGTGATAGGTTTCCTTACATAGGCCAATATTGGGGTGTTTATTGATACCAGATTTTTGCATATTAAAAACTGGTCATATAACTCTTTTTCTTAAAATACCAGGGTTAGCTGGGTGTGGTGGTGCATGCTTGTATTCCAAGTGTCTCCGGAGGCTGAGATAGGAGGATGAGTTCATCCCCACAAACAAAACAAAGCAAACAAAAAAGCCCCCTAAACACAGTGTCAGCTATATGCAGCCTTTAACTGTAGTCTCTCCTCAGAAACTTGGAACACACAAAGTGATAAGTAATTATTTTCCCAGGGATGGGTACACAATGCATAAAAAATTAATTTACTACATACAATGAATGCTTTATTACATTAGATCTTAATTCTCTTCTACACCTCTAGTTGACAAAAGCTAGAAAAAGTCTGTAAGTTTTAGCATGCAAGTAAGATCCTTCATGAACTGTCTTCCATTTATTTACGGTTTTTAGATATCTCTTTTCCCCGTCACTGTATACTTTAATTAAATAGTACACTCATTTAATTTAGTGATTTCTAATCTTTTATATGTCATGCCACACAGAGCTTAAAATGATGGATGTGTATCTAATATTGGGTAAGCTGGGAGAGATTTGGGGACTTGGGACTAGGTAAAAAAAATCAATCAACATTTTCTATTATAATATTAGAAGCAAAACAAAATGCAAGCTATGGAAAATAGTAAATGTTGAATCATGGAAATTTTAAAATAAAATCTCAAAATATAAAATGAGATGGTTAGCTAGTAATTATGAGCTTTTTTTTTTTTTTTTTGTGGTTCTAGGGATTGAACCCAGGGCCTTGTGCATGTGAGGCAAGCACTCTATCAACTGAACTATATCCCCAGTCTCATGAGCATATTTTTAATATTAGGTTTAATTATTTGTTTTTAAGTATATATATATATATATGTGTGTGTGTGTGTGTATGTATATATATATATATATATATATATAATTCCAAAATTGTTTCATGATGATTTCTTCAAGTTCTTATTGGTAATCATTGATAAGAGACTCTATACAAGTAGTTGATAGAAACTGCAGGAAAGTACTTATTTCTTTTTCTCCGATTGATGGCAACTCCAAGTTACCCCCTCCAAATTTTAATTCAAAGACAGCAATATTTTTTGGTCTTCGTCTTCTTTCACTGGCAAATGTAATAGTTTTTTTTTCTGATAATGTGAATGGACTTCTAATCCATATTAATTTAAAAAAAATCAAGTATTTAAGAATAATGTTGATATTTTCCCTCAAGTATGCTCTAATAGTCTTAATTTTTCTTAAGGACTTATTGTAACATTGGCTATTGTCAAATCATCTAAACATCATTTTTCTGAAGCTGAACTGTTGCTTTGAATTTATTAGTATAACTTTGTCATACTATTTTATATGAAAATATAAAATATGAATATGAAAATATAAAATATGAAAAATAGATTTTCATATAGTTTATGGAAATTTTTGACTGAATTCATTGAGGTGTTCAAAACTGTACATTAAGTGTTGCCACAGGCCTTGCCCCCCTCTACCTTACTTCCTTGGGTACTGGGGATCCTGTTGGGGATTAAGATCAGGGTCTTGTGTTTGCTAAACTAACAGTGTACTACTGAGCTGTGCCCTCGGTCCCTAAACCATTTTTTGAAGTCAGTAATTACCTTTCAAAGCTTTGTAAAGTGAGAAACACTAACAATTTTGATGATAATTTTAAACCATAGACTTAATTTTTTTCTTTTTTATTGGTTCTTTTTTGTTATAATAATATTAGGATTCATTTTGACATAGTTATAAAAGCATGGAATATAATTTGTTTTGATTCATTTTCCAGTTCTTGTCCTTTCCATTCCTCTCTTCCTTCCCCTTTTCCCTTCTCTCTACTGATCTTTCTGCTATTTACGTAGTTTTATTTTTTTTCTTCAAATCAGTGTCTCGTACACGTACATGATGGTGAGATTCACTGTGGTATATTTCATATATGTACATAGGAAAGTTAGATCAGATTCATTCCACCGTCTTTCCCTAACCCATCCCTCCTCCTTTCCCTCCCTTCCCCTTTGTCTACTACATTGATCTTTCCTCCTCCTCCTCCTCCTCCTCCTCCTCTCTTTTTCTTCCTTCCTCCCCCTTATTTTGAATTAGTTTCTCCTATCAGAGAAAACATTTAACCTTTGACTTTTTGGGGACTGGCTTATTTCATTTAGCATAATAGTCTGCAGTTCCATCCACTTATCAGCAAATGCATAAAGTCATTCCTTTTTTTATGGCAGAGTAAATTTCACTGTGTATATATATCACATTTTTTTTAAATCTGTTCATTAGTTGCAGGGCACCTAGGTTGGCACCATAGACTGGCTATTGTGAATTGAACTGCTATAAGCATTGAAATGGCTGTGTCACTGTGGTATGTTGTTTTTAAATCTTTTGGATGTATACTAAGGAGTAGGATAGCTGGGTCTTATCATGTTTCCATTCCTAGTTTTTTGAGGAATCTCTATACCAGAGAGAGATCTCTAACCACACATTCTAGAGTGGTTGTATTAATTTGCAGTCCTAGTAACAATGTATGAATGTACCTTTTCCCCCACATCCTTGCCAACCTTTATTGTTACTTGTATTCTTGATAACTGAAATTCTGACTGGAGTGAGATGAAATCTCAATGTAGCTTTAATTTACATTTTTCTAATTGATAGAGATGTTGAACAGTTTTTCATATATTTGTTGACTATTGTATTTCTTCTTTTGAAAGTGTCTGTTTAGTTCCTTTGTCCATTTATTGGTTGGGTTATTTGTTATTTTGGTGTTAAGTTTTTGAGTTCTTTGTGTTTCCTGATATTAATGCCCTGTCTGGGAGCAGGTGGCAAAAGATTTTCTCCCATTCTGTAGACTTTGTCTACATGCTCTTGTTTTCTTGCTGTGAAGAAGCTTTTTAAGTTGATGCCATCCCACTTATTGATTTTGGATTTTAGGGATCTTGCACTTTAGGAGCCTGGTTAAGGAAATCAGTTTCTGAGTTGACATGTTGGAGTATTGGACCTGCATTTTCTTCTAGCAGTTGCAGGGTCTCTGGTCTAATTTCCTGGGTCTTTGATCTACTTCGAGTTGAGTTTTGTGCAGGGTGAGAGATAGAGGTTAAATTTCATTCTACTATGGATATACAATTTTCCTAGCATCATTTATTAAAAGGCTCTCTTTTTTTCCGATGCATGGTTTTGACACCTCAATCTAGTGTCAGATAACTGTATTTATGTGGGTTTGTCTCTGTGTCTTCTGTTTCATTGGTCTTCATGTCTGTTTTTTTTTTGTGCCAGAACCATCCTGTTCTTTTTACTATAGCTCTGTAGTATAATTTGAGGTCTGGTATTGTGATGCTTCCTGCTTCACTTTTCTTGCTAAGGATTGCTTTGGCTATTCTGGGCCTCTTAGTTTTTCAAATAAATTTTATAATTGCTTTTTCTATTCGTATGAATAATGTCATTAAAATTTTAATAGGAATTGCAGTAAATCTGTTTAGTGCTTTTGGTAGTATGGCCATTTTGACAATATTAGTTCTGCCTACCCAAGGAGATGGGAAGTCTTTCTATCTTCTAAGACCTTAAATTTCTTTCTTCAATGTTCTGTAGTTTTCATTGTAAAGGTCCTTCACCCCTTTTGTTAGATTGATTCCCAAGCGTTTTGTTTTATTTTAAAATATTTATTTTTTAGTTGCGGCTGGACACAAAACCTTTATTTATTTTTATGTGGTACTGAGGATCGAACCTAGGGCCTTGCACGTGCTAGATGAGCACTCTACTGCTGAGACACAACCCTAGCCCTATTTTATTTTTTGAAGCTATTGTGAATGGGATACTTTTCTTAATTTCTCTTTCAGGTGATTCATCATTGGACTATAGGTACACGATTGATTTATGAGTTTTGATCTTATATCCTGCTACTTTGCTGAATTCATTTGTGAATTCTAGAAATCTTCTGGTGGAGTGTTTTAGGTCTTTTAGTTTTTTGTTTTCGGCAAACAGATAATGTGAGCTCTTCTTTTCCTATATGTATCCCTTTAATTTCTTTCTTTGGTCTAATTGCTCAGCTAGAATTTCAAGGATTGTGTTCAATAGGAGTGGTGAAAGTGGGCATTCTTGTCTTTTTCCTGTTTTCAGAGGAAAGGATTTCAATTTTTCTCCATTCAGAATAGTGTTGGTCTGGGGTTTGTCATATATAGTCTTTATAATGTTAAGTTACTTCTAACCCTCGTTTTTCTAGTTAAACTATAAACTTTAAAATAAAAACATTTTTTTTACCACTAAGTTACACCTCTAGCCCTTTTTATTTAATTTTTTATATTTTTAATTTATTTTTAAAGAGAGAGAGATAGACAAGATAGAGAGAATTTTTTTTTTAATATTTATTTTAAAATTTTCGGCGGACACAACATCTTTGTATGTGGTGCTGAGGATCGAACCCGGGCCGCACACATGCCAGGCGAGTGCGCTACCATTTGAGCCATATCCCCAGCCCTATTTTTTACATTTTTGAGCAAATGAAAATACAAAGTGGCCAGTGTTCCATACAATGAGGTATGGAACAAAAGACAAGTGGCTAGTTACATTTGAATGTCAGATAAACAACAAACTCTTTAGTATCAGTATATCCCATGCAATATTTTAGAAATACTTAACACTAAAAAGAAATTCAATGCTAATCTGGAATTCAAATTTAACAGGTTATCTGACAATCCTGGCCCCATCATTTTTTATTTTATTATTTTTTGTTTTTTTGGTATTGGAGATTGAGCCCAGGTATGCTTTGCCACTGAATACATTCCCAATCCTTTTTTATTTTTTTATTTTGAGACTCATTTAGTTGTTGATCCTTACAGGCATGCTCCTGAACCCCACCAAAGCTTTTCCTTTGAATACATAATGAAATGAGGTATGAAACAAAAGAATAGTATTCTGATCCCTTTTCTTTTTATAAAGTCAACAGTTGTTAGGACTGTAACAACTTGGAATTGATTAGATTCTTCATTTTGGTAACATTATTTGATGTTGAATTCATACCTACAGGCAAAATTTTATATTCAAGAGCTTTTCTGAGACTAAAATAATGCATTACTTGAATTTGAGACTTTTCTGAAAAGTTGGAGAAACTTTTTACTTTCTTGTCATTGCAATTTTATATAATATTGCTGTAGTAGTTTGTTTCAAGGTGTTAATTTATCCATTGAAATATTTTATTTGTTTTTGGTACATTTTTTGGGACAAATAATATTTTTTAATCATTTCTCTTCAGGGGGCTGTATGTCAGTTATTAACTAAATTTTGTTACTTACTGTAGATCATTAATCTGCAATGAAAACTTTAGCTAGTAATATTTTTGATTAGTGTTGTGTCTATATCATCTCATCCCCTTTATTTTTTTTCCCTGCCCGCCTTCTCATCCCCTTATGACACTTACTGAATGACACTTACTTAAAGAATGAATGTCATTCATTCTTTTTGGTTGACTTTCAAAAATAGTGTTGGCAGTTTTCATACAGACTATTTAATGAGTTCTGTAATTGTGCTTTGTTATTTTTCACTTGCAAATCTTTTTTATATTTTAATTATAAGACAGCAGATTGTATTACAATCCATATTACACATATAGAGCACAATTTTTCATATCTCTGATTGGATACAAAGTATATTCATACCATTCCTGTCTTCAAACATGTACTTGAGGTAATGATGTCCATTTCATTCCACTATCTTTTCTACCCCCATGGCCCCTCCCTTTCCCTCCTATCCCTTTGCCCTATCTAGAGTTCATCTAATCTTCCCATGATCCCCCTCCGAATCCCACTACCAATCAGCCTCCTTATATCAGAGAAAACATTCGATGTTTGGATTTTTGGGATTGGCTTACTTCACTTAGTATTATATTCTCCAACTCCATCCATTTACCTGCAAATGCCATGATTTTATTCTCTTTTTTTTTGCTGAGTAATATTCCATTGTGTATATATTCCACATTTTCTTTATCCATTCATCTACTGAAGGGCATGGCATCTAGGTTGGTTCCACAGTTTAGCTCTTGTGAATGGTGCTGCTATAACCATTGATGTGGCTGTGTCCCTGTAGTATGCTGTTCTTAAGTCCTTTGGGTGTAAACTGAGGAGTGGGATATCTGGGTCAAATGGTGGTTCCATTCCCAGTTTTCCAAGGAATTGCAATACTACTTTCCATATTGGCTGCACCAATTTACAGTCCCACCAGCAATGTATGAGTGTGCCTTTTTCCCCACATCCTAACCAACACTGATTGTTGTTTGTATTCTCATAGTTGCCATTCTGACTGGAGTGAGATGAAATCTTAGAGTAGTTTTGATTTGCATTTCTCTAATTGCTAGAGATGTTGAACATGTTTTTCATATATTTATTGATTGATTGTATATCATCTTCTGAGAAGTGTCTGTTCAGTTCCTTGGCCCATTTATTGATTGGATTATTTGTTTTTTTGGTGTATAGCTTTTTGAGTTCTTTGTATACCCAGAGATTAGTGCTCTATCTGATGTGCGAGTGGTAAAATTTAGGCTCTCTGTTCACCTCATTGATTGTTTCTTTTGATGAGAAGAAGCTTTTGAGTTTGATTCCATCCCATTTATTACTTCTTGATTTTAATTCTTGCTCTATAGGAATCTTTTTAAGGAAGTCAGGATGTAATCCGACATGATGGAGATTTGGGCCTACTTTTTTCTTCTATTAGACTCTGGGTCTCTGTTTTAATTCCTAGGTCCTTGATCCACTTTGAGTTTTGTGCATGGTGAGAGATAGGGTTTTAATTTCATTTTGTTGCATATGGATTTCCAGTTTTCCCAGCACCATTTGTTGAAAATGCTATCTTTTCTCCAATGTATGTTTTTGGCACCTTTGTCTAAGGTAACTTTAATTATGTGGGTTGGTCTCTCTGTCCTCTATTCTGTACCATTGGTCTACCAGTCTATTTTGGTGCCAATACCATGCCGTTTTTGTTACTATTGCTCTGTAGTAAAGTTTAAGGTCTGGTATAGTGATGCCACCTGCTTCACTCTTCTTGTTAAGGATTGCTTCAGCTATTCTGGGTCTCTTTTATTTTTTCAGATGAATTTTATGACTGCTTTTTCTGTTTCTATGAGGAATGCCATTGGGATTTTGATCAGAAATGCATTAAATCTGTATAATGCTTTTGGTAGTATGGTCATTTTGACAATATTAATTCTGCCTATCTAAGAGCAAGGGAGCTCTTTCCATCTTCTAAAGTCTTCTTTGATTCCTTTCTTTAGCATTCTGTAATTTTCGTTGAAGTGGTCTTTCACCTCTTTTATTAGTTTGATTCCCAAGTATTTTATTTTTTTTGAGGCTATTGTAAATGGGGTCGTTTTTCTCATTTCCCATTCAGAGGATTTATCACTGATATAAAGAAATGCCTTTGATTTATGGGTGTTGATTTTATATCCTGCTAGTTTGTTGAATTCATTTACTAGTTCTAAAAGTTTTCTGGTGGAATTTTTTTGGGTCTTCTAGTTATGGAATCATATTGTCAGCAAATAGTGCTAATTTGAGTTCTTCTTTTCCTATTTGTATTGCTTTAATTTCTTTCATCTGTGTAATTGCTCTGGCCAGTGTTTCAAGAACTATGTTAAACAGAAGTGAAAGAGGGCATCCCTGTCTTGTTCCTCACTTGCAAATCTTAAAAAAAATTTTTTTTTAGTTGTAGATGGACATAATATTTTTATTTATTTTTATGTGATGCTGAGGATTGAACCCAGTGCCTCACACATTCGAGGCAGGTGCTCTACCACTGAGCTACAGCCCCATCCCAACCTGCAAATCTTTTAAAGAGTAGAATCTTGTTTTGTGATAAGGTGCTGACATTGTTCACTTGACCACAATGCTTTATGAGATCACTTTTTTAATTCGAAGAAGAGAAGAATTATCAGTGTACAGGAATCCAAATTTGAGAAACTTATTATACTGCTTAAAAATTTATGTAAACTTTTACTTCAGTTGTTTTGAAAAATTTATGATTGTATTCATGACTGATTAAATATATTTTCAAAGGAGTTTGCTGTTCCTTTACTAAATCTGCTTACTAAATTTAATTAATTAAATTATGTTATTTTTAAAATAATCCATCATAGAATTCTGTCATAATGAGTCTTTTGTTAATTGTTAACATTCAAAAGCCAAAAAGAAAGAAAAGGAGAGGCAAGAAAGGAAGATAGAAAGAAGTGAGGACAAAGAGGAAACTGACAAAATAATTGTGTTCTATTTATAAAATTAGATACTGCTGCTGCTGAGGATAATGATAGAATTTACATAGTTTATATGTTAAAAATGTGACAATAAGGGCAAATTAAATTTAAAAAATATTTTATATGTGCATATAAAGTAACTGAGTTCTGACAAAGTAATAATTAGACTACTGGAGGTGATCCAGGGGAAAGGTCAGGGAGAGATGCTACCTGGTGCCAATCTTACGAAAAAACAAAAAACAAAACTAAAAACTCCCTTGTACATGTTTAAGGTTGCATCTGAAATTTTCCAGGGTAGTATACAGTATAGAAAACCAAAGACAATGTTTTTAGGTTAGCTATTTATTTATTCTTTTAAACGAATGTGTTTTCAGTGTCTGCTATCTACCAGGTACTATACTAATTTAGGAAACAAGGGAATAAGATATAGTCTCTGTCATTGAGGTGTTCACAATCTAGTGGGAGTCATATAAATAAATAATTAAAATACATGACTTATGCTTTAAAATAGTTATGTAGTTATGTATCAAGTGTTGAGCTGACACAAAAAGGGGGTGAGTTTATGTACACAGAAGCTTTAAGGGAGGCTTTATAATCAAAGGTAATATTCAAATTGGCCTTACAGGAAAATTATAATTCAATATGTGGAGAAGGAAAAGGGCATTTGAGGCATGTATAAAGGATGGACTCTGAGAAAACATGGTGTCTTTGGGAATGGTCAGTATTCCTATACTTCTATGTGCACAGAATATGGGAAGAAGGGATGGAGTTTTAGAGGGAGAAGCTCACTGGTGTGTGTCAGTTGTAATGGGTCTTGTATGCAGGATTGGTATTCAATGGATAATGCAGAAATACTAGTTTTAAAATATTGAATCACTTTCATGCAGATTGATAAATTTAATTGAGAGAGTAAATTAGAGTGTTGTTCATTGTAGTCTATAGAGGTGGGTTATGGGACCTAATAAGCTGGCTGGTATAGATTAATCTGGTCCTTGGGAAGCATATACTATCTTGAATGTGTCTACCTGGTTCTCTAGAGTGTTCCCTTGTTGGAGGCAGCAGTACAGGCTGTAATGGTTGTGTGGCATTTGCATTTTGGTGGGGAAATCCCTGAGGCACAGTTTCAGACCTGTGGGAAGCACTAGCATCTGGATGCTTATGTGACCTTGACATGTTGCCTTACAGTTGCAACAAAGTGCTATGTTGGAGGTACTAATAACTTGTCCTCACTTTAAACAGGAAGGTGATGGGAAAATTTTGATTTGATTTCAAATATCAAAAAATATGGCCTTATTTTTTTTTAAAGAGAGAGTGAGAGAGGAGAGAGAGAGATAGAGAGAGAGAGAATTTTTTAATATTTATTTTTTAGTTCTCGGCAGACACAACATCTTTGTTGGTATGTGGTGCTGAGGATCGAACCCCGGGCCGCATGCATGCCAGACGAGCGCGCTACCGCTTGAGCCACATCCCAGCCCAAAACATGGCCTTATTAAAGAAGTTAATTTGATATTTCCTAAAACTCAACAGATAATTTATAAATTATTAAATGACTATATAATGTGCTATATTCTTATTACATGGAAGTACATATCTATATACATATATAGTTTATTTTGAAAATAAGATTTATTTTAAATTTATATATTGATTTTTATATTACTTTTATATTACTAATTATCAATTGTTATATATATATGCCATGATAAGAAGTTTGAATTTATCTTATTGGCATATTTGGTCTTTATTGAAAAGTTTTGACATAAGTACTTGTTATTATATGTCAACAATTCCTACTGATTTCAGAAAAGTCTCACTAGCGGGAGAACTTTTACCAGTGTATTTCTACCCTTAAGTCTACTGATTTGTATTCTGGGATTTGTGTCTGTATCCTGGGTTTGTTTGTCTTCTGAATTTGTTACAGAACACACACACACACACACACACACACACGCATATACACAATTTTATTTTATGTACTTATTTATTTATTTTTGGATACCGGGATCAAACTCTGGGAACTTAACCACTGAGTCACATCCCTAGCCCTTTTTATTATTTATTTTGAGACAGGGTCTCCCTAAGTTGCTTAGAGCCTTGCTAAGTTGCTGAGGCTGGCTTTGAATTTGGGATCCTCCTACTGCAGCCACCACACCCAGCCAGAGTATATTCTTAAAAACAAAAATTAAGTCATTTATTCCCTAGATTAAAGATCTCTTCAGGCTTTCTGTTGGTTTGAACACATTCCATTGCCTTAATTTTACAGAGTCCTTCACAGGCTCTCTCCAACATATCTTTCCAGCTTTAAGTTTTTCCCTTTCAGCTATAATAAAATTTTCACTGTTTCTGCACTGAAGGAGAAAAGGGGATCCAGACATAAAGGAGATATATATGAAATAGATAATACAGTAAATTTATATGTCATATGTCTATGTATCTTGAAATCTTTGCAATTCAGACAAATCTAGGCTGTTTTTCTTTTAAAAATTATATTAAAATTACCGTTGGAGATATTGTTAGGAGATAAAATTCTCATTACTCATTTTCTTCAACTTCAATAGGAAATCTTATGGAATTGTTTTGGAACACATGCTTCCAATCTGCCGCCAGATTTTACAGCAGGAATTTATATAATCATGCCATAGCTCAAACTGTCTCACAATTTACCATATGTTTCAATATTTCCAATGTTTTCAAACACTCTCTTCTTTTTCCCACCCTTACCAGTTTATATTTCTCAGTTTTGTCCCAGCTTGTTCCCTACAATTCTCATTCATTTCATTCATTTCTCTGATTCACAGATAATCCTTGTTATATAGCCTTCTAGTTTAGAGTTAGTACTTTGTTGATTCCCTTTCCTGGGCCCTTTCCTCCGTTATTAACATAAGTAATGCCTAATCCTCAATTTAGAACTCCTTAATTCTTGGTCTAGGTTCTGCAGTCTGATCTCAGTACATATTTTTAGATCTTTTCTGCTTGTTTTTTTTTTTTTTTTTCTTAGTGCTGGAGATCAAACCCAGGGCCTCACATGCTCTACCACCAGGTTATATCCCCAGCCTGCTGCTTAGCTTGAGTTTTTGTTTAAATTCACTAGAGCCAGAAACATTATGGTTTAGAGTCAGGCTAGCTCCTATAACATATTAAGATAGCAGTTATGGTATTTTCCTCTTATAATCTCTGTTTTCACCTGGTTAGAGGCTAGGGAAATTTCTGTAATGTAAATCTAATCATATAGGTTAGTTTTATGTAAGTAGTTGGATCTTTATGACTACAAATATTGCTTTTATGCTTACTTTCTTCCTAATCCTATGTTTTCTTAGCTGGTTTTAAGGAGTCAAGACAGCAAAGAGTGTGTAAAGAAAATGAAGGAAAGACTTTGGCATCTGTCAACTCTGGGTCGTATTCTGTTTTGTCTGTTTACTATATTGTGTGATGTTGAGCAAGTAGCTTACTCTCTTGGCCTCTGTCTCCTTATCTATAATGAAGGACAGTAATGCCTATTTCATAGAACTGTGGTAAGGTGCAATGCAATGTAACTGCACATAAAAGATATACAATAAATGTTAATAGGGAAAAAATAAGCTTTTTGCATTTTACGTTACTTGTTCTCTTACCCCTTCCCTACTTTTTATGCTCTCCTTCCAGTTTCGTGCTCTCCATCCCAATCTGGAATTCAGTTCATTTGTTTATATGAAGGTCAGTCTTGGGTCAGTCTTGAGGATTAGAATATGGCACTAGACTGAGGAAGTAAGAACATAGGTGAAATTTATCTGGGTATTTGTCCTTGAAATTTTCTTCATTAAAGGGTTTTGAGATTGTTGATAATAGCAAATTGATTTCTTGAGGCTAAAAAGTGACTATTTTTATTTAAAATACTTTAAACAACATAGAAAATAGTTAAGTAGAACCTTATCTGCGCTATACTCCTGCTGTTAATAACCAATTTTAAAAAATATTTTCATTAATATTTAAAAATAGTAGTAATTAAAAATTGTTTAAAAAATTCTGTAAGTAATTTGGATATGGTGGTGCATGCCTGCAATCCCAGAGGCTAAGGCAGAAGGATAACAAGTTTGAGGCAGCTTCAGCAATTAGCAAGAACTTGAGTTAAAAAAAAAAAAGGCTGGGACACTTAAGCACACCTGGATTCAATCTCTGGTACCAAAAAATATGCAAGCAGTTTATTCAAATCTAAGCTCTGCTTTGGACTTATCATGCAATTTGACAAGTGTATATATTTTAAGACTGTTCATTCTTTTGATACAAATAATAAGATTCTTGAATTTGTTTTGATTCTTTTCTGGCTGTAGTAGGTACTAAAATCATCATCTTTCAAATACTTACAGTTCTGATTACATTGTATAGAAATAGGAAATTCAAAGACTTCATTTTATCTCAATTTTATTATAAAAATTGAATAATAAGATTTTTAAAAATGAAAATATTCTAATATTCTTTGTAATTTTATAACCATATATAGCTGCCACTTTTTAATTTTTCTTACATATTATCTATATGTGTCATGGTTTTACATAGATGCAGTTATATTATGTATATAGGTGTATATATCTGCAGTTTTACATTTTGCTTAGTAATTTACTATACTTTTTTTTTTTTTACTTAACAGGATATTTTTTTCCATAAATATATTTTCACAATTATCTACTTCACTTCTTGTCATATGAAGACATTCACTTCATTTAATTGGGTTTCTGTCCATTATAGTTTATAAGTAAAAAAATGTCTAACATTCCACTATTCAATTATGCTGTATATATGCATATTGATATATATGCATATCCATACATATGCATATACATCTGTCCTGAGTAATTTATATATATATATAAAATTTTTCCCCCCTTCTTCTCTGCTCCAATGTCAAGCCAAATGTGGGACATTTCTATTTCCTGGATTTTGAAATTTTACTCATCTCAGGCAGCCATGTTAGTGATATTTCTCTGGAGATTTGAGGATAATGATGAATGATGACATTTCCACACAGTAATTCAAAATTCAAAATTGAAATAAACTTTCCTATTCTTAAAAAAATCTCTGAGCATTTCTACCCACTATGGCCATGTTGTTGAATTCTATTTATTCTTGCCCTGTCTTTTCCTTCCATTTCTTCCTTAGTCTCCAGTTTCTATTAATTTTTGTACATATCAGTTTAGTATTTTTTTTCCTCTCAATCTTTTCACCTTTGGGTTCCCCTTTAACTCCCAAGTAGCTAGCTTATCAAAGTGGGGTCCTAAATAGAATAAGATATATTCCATGTTTGTATAAATATATCAAAATATATTCTACTGTCATGTATAACTAAAAAGAACAAATGAAAAAAGATGATCCCTCTCAAAAAAGAGATTAATTTTCAATAACATTTGGCATTTTTCTTTTATTCTGCTTTATTGACTTTTCTATAAATTGTTGTTTGATTGAAGTTGGTTGGTCTTTAGGGGACTTCTTCAAATGTGTGTCTGGATAATATTAAGATTTGGGTAATTGTTTCATAACATCTACTTGAGAAGAGTTAAGGGGCATTGGGTTGACATTATAATTAAATTTCATTAATTTATTTTCTTTGGTTTATATGAAGGACAGTAATTTCTTGATTTGTTAAACCTGTGACTATATAACTCCTTATATCAGCCTCAGTAAAATAGAAAAGATCATTAATCATGTGAGACAGTTGTTATTCTTATGGCCCTCAATGTTATAATGACAGTGCAGTTTCTATTTATTTGTCCAAGTTTGATGATAAAGAAGTTTGCACCAAGGTAAAATAGTGAACTTGATGGAACTTGTCTTGTGTTCTTAGTTTTTTTACTTGAAACCTTTTTAATACTTATGGGTGACTTCTTCCTTTGGACATTTACTCCTGTCCTACTCTTTACTCCCCTCAATTCCTACTGTATTTGGAAGAAGAAGAATCGATTATTTGTATTTTTCCAAAGGGCAAATAATAATGCAATTACCTTAAATTATTAACAATTATAAACTTAAGCAGATATTGAATGTATACAAGTTAAGTGAGTTATTGATAACTTATGTTTTTGTGGAGACTGAGGACAGGAATTGTGTGTGATATATTGCTCTATTCCTTTTTAAGCTTAGCCACACTGACTGATACACAGTGGGTTCTCAGTAATAAATTAATGAAGGAATTAAAGACACCTTGTTTAAAGAGTTTCAAGAGATCTGTAGAAGAATTAAAGGGTACAATGACAGGGAATTTTAGAATTGTATTTATACTTTAAAAATTGACCCTGAGTTTAAAACAGAATTAATCATTTTGATGTGGCCAAGAATGATGATGATGATGATGATGATGATGATGATGATGATGATGATGATGAGTGTGTGTGTCTGTGTGTGTGTGTCTGGTGAGGAGACATGGGGGGACATGGGAGATGGTTTACTCTTTACCAATGGGAAGAAAAAGTGGATGTCTTGAGTCTTCAGTATCATTCTTTGTTTTACCTTTCAAAGTGTGCTTATTCCACTCTTTGGTTTAGGGTTGAGCATCAGTTCTTGCCACCTATTATTTGGCTAGGAAAGAGTCCAGCCACTTCTTTGAAGGAAGAAGTAAAGTAGGTGAAGACAAAGTATGTGAGGATTATAAATGCAGAGGAGGGTCTACCAGGCCTGAAAGTTGTGTGTGTGTGTGTGTGTGTGTGTGTGTGTGTGTGTGTGTGTGTGTGTAGAGTTAGAATTAAGCCATTTTGTGATCATTAGTTATTTTCCTTATATCTGTTGTGAGTAAGGAAAATAAATAAGTTGAGAATATAACAGTAGGTAGTGGTTAGATTAGGCAGGGACTTATATGGCAAAGAGTTTGGTTTTTTAATATAATGACTATTTAAGGGGACAGTTGGAGTGATAAGGTGTGGGGAGAATTGGTGGTAGAGAATGTTTTCTAGTCAAGGCAAGAGAAGTGGAAGATTTAAATGAACTGTGAAATTTGGTTTGTGATCCCAAATAAATATTTATGTATAAAACTTTTCAGATGAGCTAAAGCATCTTGACATTGTCATACTGGTATTTTCTAAAACATTTTTTATACTTCTCTTTTTTCTTATGGGACAGTGCTGAAATATAATTTGAATTATAATTTCTATTTTAATTAAAATTATTAATTGCCTTGAGTCTTCATGGCTAAGATGGTTTCACTACTTGAATGATTAATTGTGGTAGTGTTTATGAAAAATATTTCCTAGGTATTAGTAATTGTGGTTGTAGGGCTGGGGATATAGCTCAGTTGGTGGAGTGCTTGCCTTGCATGCATAAGGCCCTGGGTTCAATCCCAAACACCACACACACACACACACACACACACACACACAAAATTGTGATCATAATAAAATTGGCTTTTATTTTAATGAAGAGTTACAGATTCTGAGGGAGTTCTTATTTTGGCACTTTAACCTCAGACTATTTAAATTAATCATGATTCAACTTCTTTTGCCCTTGGTGTCATTAAAATAAGTAATAGTATAAGCATTATGGAATTAGGCTCAAGGGGGAAAAAAGAAAAAAAATGAAGAGAATATAGATGAAAGGAAAGTGAGAAAGCAAGAGATTGGCAAGCAAGAGATGAAGGATGGAGACCAAGCAGAGATCCATACAAAGGATTATTTGTTAAAGCTGACTAATAAAGGCCATCTCTCTATAGAGAGGAGAGAGAGGTGCCTAGGATGTTTGGATGTTCAGCTTTTATGGGGTAGGGGTTTGGAATTGTAGTTGTGGTGTTATAGGATAGGCTCCATCCGGTACTTGCATCAGAGCTAGGCGGGTGGGGAATAGTGTGGGATTGGCTTAGGTCAGTGGCACCATGGGGCTTTCCAGAGTCAAGGGGTCGTGCCCTTCTGGGATTGGCTTAGGGTTATGGTACCTTTGGGGTAGGTTACTAATGGGGGTCGGGGGGGGGAGGAAGTATAGGAAAGTGAAATTTATAAGATGGCGGTTAACACTTAAAATGGCTGATTGAATGTTAAATCAATACCCTATAATAGAGAAGTGGAGTGTATAAATAAAAGAAAGAGAGGACAAGAAACACAAAAAGTGATGGGACAGAGAAAGAAGAGGTCATGACACTGAAAGGTGTGTAATTAGAAAAACAAAGTCACACTAAATATTAAAAAAAAATAAAATTTAATATAAGATTACCAAAAGTAGTTGTAGGGTGGAAGAAGCAAAAGGTGGGTGATGAATTTGTGAAAATATCAGCCACTATACGAAACTACTACTACTTCTAGGCCTGGGAGAATAGAAACAAACAATGCTGTTAAACAGAGCACCTAAATACTGTGATGATTAAGTTCTTGGAGTACCACTGCCACCCTTGGAGTTACACTACTTTGGAAAGTCTGTAGTCCTGTTTGTGATGCTGAACTTACCTCAGAGAATGCTGTAGCCTGCAGTTTCTACTGCTACCTATGCCAGAACTGTACTGTGATTGCAGTAGCCAGCATTTGCTTGGTAGTTTTCTGCTGCTGCTATTGCTACTGGAGCCATAGTTCACGAGCAATCTTATGCTGAGTTTTCGGGGATACTGCTGCAGTTTCTGCAGGAACTAGGAACAGAAGAAAGAAAATAAAATGATTTATCTTCCCTTGCCATCCAATTTTCATCAGTGCTTCTCAATAGCAGGACAAAATTAAATTAGAAACTAGCTATTGAGGGAGAGGGAGAACTGTAGTCTGTAGGCTTCTAGCCCTCTGAAATAAGGAGAGCTTGGAAGGGCAGGAATGGCGTTGGGAACCAACAAAGGACCAGTATAGGAAGAAATTATAAAGTACTTATTCTTTAGTCATAATAGGAGTAAAGAAACTTTTATTTTTGCAACTTTTCTGAACAATGTCAAGACCTATCTGTCTTTCTTTCATGGCCAAAGGAAATGATTGAGTTATAGGGACTAGCAGAAAAAGTTTAAATGTGATATAGTTCTCTAATGAAGTATCAGGATATTTTAATTTCAAGATATAAAAATTGACCTAGGTTTATTTAAGCAGAAAATAAATTTATTATAAGGTCATTGGATAACTCTCAGAAAAGTTGAATAACTAATCCCTGGAAAAGACAGAAATAGAATTAGCTCTGAATAGCTCATTTGCAGAAATTAATGGATGGCCTGTTCAGTGTGCTCCCTGCTGTTTGTATGGACCAATTCCACCATTTGTTGCTTAAGGTTCACATTACCAGAGGAAGAGGCTTTCTGGCCTAGCTTGGGTTAGTTTTCACCCTTGGATAGAGGAGGGCATGAGGCCATGATAGACAATTACAATGCTACTGAATCAATCACTGAGGACTAGTTTTTCAAAGAAATTTTGAGATAGGAGAGGAGAATAATTATTATACAGGAAAAATTCACAAGATATTTTGTTTTGGATTAGCAGTAGGAAACAAAAACTATAGCCCAAATTTCTTGAGCACTTAATATATAATAGGCTCTCTGATCTCTTTTTAATAATATCTTTGAGGAAGTTGTCATTATTATCCTCATTTTACAGATGAGAAAAATTGAGAGGTGCACTTCTGATGATGGTGGATTAGGCAATTTGGACTAACCCTTCCACTGAGAACAACTAGAAAATCTGGATCAAATATAAAAATCATCTGTTTGAAAGTATCAGAGAGCTAACACATCAGTGAAGACTATGGGGACAAGATCCTGGAGAAGAAGGAAACCCAAAAGGTGAGCTGGGATTTGAGGCTTCTTTCCCCTAGGGGAATCTGCTATTTCTAGTAAAGGTGGCTATGAAGATGAGAAATTAAGAAGACCTTTGATGACTTGTATGGTGGAGCTAACTGAGCAATAGTTTGAGTGCAGGATCTTGCCTGCTGAACTCCCACCCCTGCTTTGGTTTGAGACCTCAAAGGCTACACCTTAGGAATGAGGATGAGTCAGAAATAGAACAGTCTACTTATAGAACAAAACCTATTTAGGATCACCCTAATCTTTGATTATACTACGTATACTCAGGATTATTAATGAATTTAACCACCAATTAAAGCAAAATAAATCTTTTTTGGCAGAAAATAATATCATCCTGGACCTCAGATAATTTCTATAGTTTTTATTTATAATGTCTTGCACACAAAAATAATTAGGCATACAGGAGACAAAATCATAAAATTGAAACCAAGAGAAGCAGCATATCACAGGAGATTCAGATAATGGAGTTCTCAGGCCTTGACTTAAACAAAATAAGTGTGTTTAAAGTAGTAAAATACAAGAGTGAGGGCTTTGGCAGGAGAACTGGGTATTATAAAAATAAATATGTAGAACTAAAAAAGGCAATAAGTGAAATTAAGAACTCATTGAATGCATTTAGTAGCATTCTAGAGAAGCATATAGCGAAATAGCTAAGTAGAAGATAGACTAGGGAAAATATGTGCACTAAAATATAGTAAGCTGGCGCAGTAAGTAGCACATATCTGTAATTCCAGCGGCTCAGGAGGCTGAGGCAGGAGCATTGTGAGTTCAAAGCCAGCCTCAGCAACAGTGAGGTGCTAAGCTATTCAGTGAGATCTTGTCTCTAAATAAAATATAAAAATAAGGGTTGGAGATGTGGCTCAGTGGTTAAGTGCCCCTGAGTTCAATCTCTGGTCCCCAAAAAAAAAAGACAGAAAAAAAAAAAACCTACACGTAGGAAAAAGAAAAAGAAAAAAGAATAAAAGATATAGGGAATAGATAACAGCCAGAGTTCCAGAAGGACAGGAGAAAGAGAATGAGGCAGACACAGTATCTGAGAGACAATAGCTGAGATTCTTTCCAAAACTGACAGTACACCATAGATTTGCTAAGTGCTACAAAGACAGAACAGATAAGTATGAAAAAAATCACAAATATAAGTAGGCATGTCAAAATAACTGTGAAAAACCAAAACTAACAAAAAATCTTAATATAGAAAGAAAAAGTGTAGCAACTTTCAAAGTGGCCCTGACAGATCTATATCTGATTCTTTAGAGAAACAACGGAGGCTGTAAGACAATGAATTGATGTCTTCAAAGTGTGAAAGGAAAAAAAAATTTTTTTGTTCTTTTTTTTGGGGGTGTGGGGTTGGGTACTTGAGATTGAACTCTGGAGCACTCAGCCACTTTACTATATCCTCAGCCCTATTTTGTATTTCATTTAGTGACAGGGTCTCACTGAATTGCTTAGCACCTCCTTGTTGCTTGAGGCTGGCCTCAGCCTCCCAAGCCTCTGGGATTACAGGCCTGTGCCACTATTCCTGGCCTTGTTCTGTTTTTTAAAGAGATAGGGTCTTGATATGTTATTCAGGCTTTCCCTGAGTTTCTGAGCTCAAGCCATCCTTTGCCTCAGCCTCCCTTGTAGCTGCAACCACAGAAGTGTGCCACTGTGACTAAATCAAAGGGAAACTAAACAAAACAACAATTGCATACTTAGAATTTTATATTTACGGAAAATATCTCAACAGTGAAACCAAAATAATGAACATTTCAGACATGTCAAACTGAAATATATCATCAGCTTTTCACACTTAAGGAAATACTGAAGAGTATTTTTTAAACAGAAGAAAAATGATCTCACATGGAAGGCTAGAAATAGAGGAAGGAATGAGAAAGGGTGGAAAGTACAAATATGTGGACAAATGGAAATTCACATTGACTATAAATCAAATAAAATAAATGTAATGAATTGAATGTTGTAATTAGACTATTGATGGGATAAAAAACAGAAACCAGCTATATGCTTTTTTTTTTTTTTAAAGAGACACATCTAAAGTTTCTTACATGGATGTTCAAAGCATATTGATATAAAAAGGTTGAAAACAAAATGATGCTAAATTTTATAATATCATCAAAACTTTAATACCAAAGCCTAAAATTTGAAGGCCAAATTTTATTCAGGAATTTAGATGTAAAAATTATAGAAAAGGAATTAGTAAAAATATAAAAATAGAACATGATTAAATTGTATTTATGACTATAAGATTAAACTTTTGAAAATTAACCAGTATAATAGACAATGAATTTCAGCAGTTTTTAGTTTTAGATAAACAGATATGCTAATTCTAAAAGTTATATGGAAATACAAAAGCTCAAGAATAGTCTTGTAGAAGAGCAAAGATAAATTGCTCTACCAGAGGGGCTGGGGTTGTGGCTCAGTGGTAGAGAACTTGCCTAGCACGTGCGAAGCCCTGGGTTGGATCCTCAGCACCACATAAAAATAAGTAAATAAAATAAAGGTAATGTGTCCAACTACAACTAAAAAATAAATATTAAAAATTGGTCTACCAGATATTAAGAATGATTAAAATTATTTCACCATTAAGACCTGGAGGTAATGGTGCAAAAGTAGATTAAATGATCTGTCAATATGTGGATACTTGGATTTATCACAAAAGAGCACAGCAGAGCAATGATGAACTAGTTTTTCAGTAAATGATGTAGGGTCAATTAGAGATGCTGGTAGAAAAGAAATTGTGTTTTATTATTACCTTACACTATACTCAAATATCAAAAGCTCTAAATATGAAAATAAGCTCTTTATCACAAGTTTTAAATGTGAAAGTAAAATTATAAAGCTTCTAGAAGACAATTTCCTTACTTCAAAGTTGGGAAAGAATTCTTAAATAGGAGGAAAAAGTGGTGACCATATTAGAAATTATTGAGAGATTGTGTTATATTGAAAAGAACTTGTGTTCATCAAACATCTCATTTAGAGAGTACACAAGTGAGTCAGAAAGTAGAAGATATTTGAAAATTTAGGTAAAAATTATGAAATGATTGGAATAAACACGTGGACAATATCTTTTAAATGTAGTACATACTTTCTCTTTTGAGCTATTAAAATTTTTAAATTTGTTTTAATTAGTTATACATGACAGTAAAATGCATTTATGTACTTTGATATATCACAGATAGATAGGATATAATTTCTCATTTTTCTGAGTGTACATGTTAGTGCAATTGCTCAACTATCGTTTTCTGAAGTTCTGTTTTGCCTGTAATGTATCTACTTTAAGACATATTAAGCAACATATTAAGACTGAAAGGATTGTGTTAGTCTCTGCATTCTACTTATTGCACTGCAGTAAATTATTTATATTTGTCTCTCTCCCCAATAGACTCTGAGATATATAAGATATTTGCTATTTTATTTATCATATAGTCAAATGAATTATTGTTTGGTGGTGAATAAATAAGTGACTATTATTTATATGGGCAGTAGTACCACTAGTGGCAAGCTATAAACACATGGTCATTCCAGTGTTACAATAGAGAAATTCCTGGCCATTTCTTGTTAGCCAAACTCAATTTACTTGCATACTGAAAATTCAGTTTTCATACTTGGAGATAGAAAATATGAAGAATTTATAGTATCTCTTGAGAATTATATGCCGATAAGTGAAGATTAACATTGTGTGAGGAGTCAGGTCATCTCCTTCTATCATTTAGACCACATACTTTCATTTGTAAAATTAATAGGCCTGTGTTAGATTTCCTGTATAGCTCTTTCCTACATTTGAAGTGCTTTTATTCTATTACTAGAGGAATATTTAATTTTTACCCACTTGTTATATTTGAAGCAAATGACTTTTACTTTAGATTTTATTTGATTATTGAAATATAAAACATTATGAAGAATTTGAATAGTACATGCTACAATATTTGCTAATTATTGTAACATTCTATGTTCTATGATTATGACTTTAAATTTGTATCTGCTACAGAAGATACATTTGCAATCAATACTTGATGTCATTTAAAATAAGTATTTAAAAACTTATAAAAAGATCACATTTTGGACAATGGAATATTTACTGTGCTGCTGGTTGAATCAGGTAAACAATACAGATTTTTGAAAGCAGACAAAGTTGGCTTGAAGCATTTTTTCTGTCATCTATTAGTGACTTTGATAAGTTATTTTCCCTGTGGGAGTATAATTTAGAATAATAATATGTACCTTGTGAAGTTGTGAGAATTAAGTGAGAACACTTACAGTAAGCACATAATATTGTGCATAATCACAGTATTTTTGGTTGCTAGTTATTCATATTCTCTTCTATTCTGTCTTTAACAATCTCACTGGGTTTTGTATCTTAGCTCACAAAAGAGAAGAAAATAGTTAGAAATAAAACACTATGCAATGTTCAACAATTAACTAAAATTAATTTAGTTATAAATATAATGGAGTTTAATAATATGCAGATATTATTGTATGCTTCTAGAGGTTAATTTTTAATTCTTCCTCATTAAGTTATGGTGAAATGCTTAGCCATGTTTAGCTGAAGGAAATAGCTTTACTCTGTTCTTAGTAAAATTATCTTTCACTTTTTGGGTGTTTGTTGTTCACAAATATAATCTTATATTTTTTAGTGTCCTTAAAAAGTCAAAAGAAGGGACTGGGGATATAGCTCAGTTGGTAGAGTACTTGCTTCACATGCACAAGGCCCTGGGTTCAATCCTCAGCACTGCCCCCCCCCAAAAAAAAAAGTCAACAGAAGAATATAATACATGAAAGTCCAATCCCAATATTATTGGAACAAAGCTGTGCTCATTTGTTTGTGCATTATGTACACTATCCCAACTACTCTGCTGCTAAAGTGCAAATGCAAATGTAACTCCAACATTAACCATATAGTTCTATGTAGAAATAATTAAGGACAACCGATAATGGTGCACAGCAAGGGAGGAGGGAGCATTTATACTATTACTCTATATCTACTCTACCCCTGCTGTCCGAGTCTCTACTATAGCTAATTCTCATATAGCTAGGATAAAATTTCACTAAGGGAAATAGAGTTACAACATTCAGAGTTGATGATAAAGGTAGATATCCTGGTTCTGTTCACAATTTAAAGTTGTTTCTGGTTGGTCCACACTTAGCAAAGGATGCAAAAGAGGATGTGATATTAAAACCAACCAGATATTAAGTACATTTTAAAGTAGTAAATAATCATTTATATTCATAGCTTCTTCAAAAAGCATTCTTTTATGCAGAAGGAGATAGTAATAAACTGAACTTCAAGTTAAAAAATAAATTCGTTTTGATTATTTGAAGTAGAAAACCAATACAATATATAGATCATTATCGAAAGTAAATGTATGAAGACACGAATTAGTATGAATATACTTTGTATACAATCAGACATATGAACAATTTTGCTCTATATGTGTAATATGAATTGTAATGCATTCCTCTGTCATATGTAAATAAAAAAGAACTATACGGCTAGAAAAGGCTTACTTTTATTTGTATTCTAAACTTATGACTCAGATATAAGAAAATACCAGAAGTGGCCTTATAAATGTGATTATTCATTCTATAAGTGGCAGATCAAGCTCAAATATATACTCCAGGATTTTAATACCATTATGTTTAACTCCATTATTGAGTAGATCACAGCCAAAAGAATTGCTTTGAGTACCTACATAGCTTTGTCAAAATCCAACATTAGCTTTTGGCTAGGCTTCAGAAGGCAGTGGTAAACTGGCCATCTGGTCTGCTTCTTCACTTTCAGTTCTTGCCAAACCGTGGGATAGCAATTTGGTGAATTTTGATTAATAGTAGGTTTAGTAATAGGTGATGGGTTAGGATTTTGGGTTGGTAAATGGGACAAGATGAATAGAACTGAACTTTAAAAGCTTCTGAATATGTATACTACAGTGATGAGGAAAATATGGAGTGGTATAAGGAACAAAGTTTAGAAGGAATTAAAATTTATAACATAGAGGGCTGGGGTTGTGGCTCAGTGGTAGAGCGCTCGCCTAGCATGCATGAGGCCTGGGTTCGATCCTCAGCACCACATAAATGTAAAATAAAGATATTGTGTCCACCTAAAACTAAAAAAAGTTTAAAAAATTTATAGAGTAGAAGGAATTGTGCTTTACATGTATCATTTTTTTAAATTACAGAAAAAACAGGAGGAAATTATTACTATGCTTGTTTCATAGGTGAAAATCAGATCAAGTCATTTACTGTAGAATGTAGTACATTAAAAGCTGAATGCATCTAACTTCAATAATTGTATTCTTATTAAATAGTTGATACAAGTAGAAATGATAGCAAAAGTTGGAAAAAAAACAACGTAAAACAATATGTTGGGTCACCTCTGACTTCAGCTTTATCATATTGTGTGTTTTGGGGAGTCCAGTTGTATATTTAGTTCAAACTTCTTTACTGGGAATGGAACTATAGAGATATCCTGATAGCCTGTTTTGGTGGTAAAAGTTTAGGAAGAAGCTCTCTTCACTTTGTTCCAGCACAAACATACAAGGGCACTTCTGTGAATATGGGATAGAAGAGAGATTTTTTTAAAAAAATTAAGGTTTATGTAAATATATGTAAAGTGTAGCTTAATGGTAGAGAGGACGTGGATATTCTTTAGGTTTAAGAAGAAACAATAAGAAAGTATTAATACAGAGTTTAGAAATTGTGATATCATATTAAAGTGTACACTGATCAGACATGGTTTTTTGATGTGTATGTGTGTGTGTGTGTGTGTGTGTGTGTGTGTGTGTGTGTGTGTGTGTGTTTGGTGCTGGGTATTGAACCCAGGGTCTTCTGCCTGCTAGGCAAGCAGTCTATCTCTTAGCCACATTCCTAGCTCTGGTCAGGCTCTGGTAATATCTATGGATTGTGAAGTTTAAAAAAGATAACAAGGGCTGTGATTGTGGCTCAGTGGTAGAGCGCTCACCTAGCATGGGTGGACGGGACCTGGGTTCGAACCTCAGCACCACATAAAAATAAAGGCATTGTGTTGTGTTCATCTACACCTAAAAAATAAATATATATTAAAAAATATATCAAAGGAATCTCTTAAAGTTAACAATAAATTGTAAAACTAAAAACAAATGAGCAAATAATAAATTAATTCGCTCATCTCTTCATCAAACTTTTAGTCTATTATCTTTGCTATGCATGAGATAAAAAAATGAACAAGACATGGTCTTTGTATTAATCTCTGTTAAGACAGTTTTTTCATCCATATAACAACTTTATGATACTTAACTCAAAGGATTTTTTTCTGTGTATATGAAGTTTAGAGAACTGTTAGTCATCTTTCCATTACTGTAACAAATATTGAAATAAACTTTAAATAGGAAAGGTTTATTTTGGCCCACAGTTTTGAAGGTTTCAGCCCATGAATGGTTGGCCCCATTGCTTTTGTGCCTAATAAATGTTAAGGCCTAAAATTCTAAAATTAAAAGAAGAAAAGATAGGGTATAAACTCCATGACATTAATTTGGACAATATATATGTATATGCATGTATATATGAATATGTGTATATATGTTTGTGTATGTATGTGTGGATATGACTCCAAAAGTATTGGAAACAAAAGCAATAGTAGAAGACAAATGGGATTGCATGAAACTAAAAAAGCTTCTGCACACAAAAGAGACAATCAACAGAATGAAGAGATAACCTACAGAATGAGAGAAAGTATTTGCAAACCATACTTCTTATAAGGTGTTAATATTGAACATTTATACGAAACTCAATAGCAAAATATACAAATGGCCAATGGGCATATAAAAAATTTTCAACATTACTAATTATCTGGGAAATGCAAATTAAACCCACAAGGAAGATGTGGAGAAAAGATAATACTTGCACACTATTGGTAGGAGGTAAATTAATATAGTCATTATGAAAGACAATATGCAGGTTCCTTAGAAAATTAAAAATATAACTACCATATGATTCAACAATCCCACTACTGGTTATATATTCAAAGGATATGAAATAAGTATGTTGAAGTTGTATCTATACTCCCACGTTTATTGAAATTTTGTTCTCAGTAGTCAGGATATGGAATTAAGCTAAATATCTCTCAGTGGATAAATAGATGGAGAAAATGTGGTTTCTATACACAATGCAATGTTATTCAGCCTTAAAAAAGAAGGATGTGTACATACATATACATCCTTTACTTTGAGCTAATATGAGTGAATGTGGAGCACACTATATCAAATTAAATAAAAAAAACACAAAAATACTGTATCATCTCCAATGTGTAATCTTGAAAAAGCTGACTTTACAGAAACAGAAGTAGAATTGTGGTTGAAGGGGATTTAGGGTGAAGCATGGTGGGGTGATTGGGGAGATGTTGATGAAAGAACAGAGAATTTTAGTTACATAGGAGGAATAAATTCAAGAGCTGTTTTTTACAACATGAGACTATAGTTAATAAAATATGTTGTGTACTTGAAAATTGCTGAGAGTAGATTTTAAGTGTCTTTACAACAAAAAAGGATTAATATTGGAGGTAATGCATATGTTAAATGGCTTCATTTAGCCATTTTGCAATGTATACATATATTAAAACATGTTGTACACCATAAGTATATATGTGGAATTTATATTTGTTAATTAAAACTAAATAAAAATTAAACTTCTTTAATAGCTGATCCATAGTAGGTATTCAGATATAAAATATTATTATTTACAACTTTAAAGTTTCATAAATTGTCTTTACTTGCAGTAATACCTTAATGTAGATGAAATATTATTATTTTACAAATGAGGAAACTCAGATCAAAATAAATTACGTTACATCCAAAGTGATACTGGGAGAGCCAGGACTTGGTCTGTCTTTTGAATTTGTATCAGGAATTTTTTTTTTTTTTTTTTTTTTTATCAGCTGAAGCCAGCATGTGTTGTATGTAGACCAATTTACTCATAGAACTCAGGGAATATTTTTGTTTTTTGGGCAGTGAGTATTGGGGATTGAACTCAAGGGCACCCAACCGCTGAGACACCTTCCCCAGCCCTGTTTTGTATTTTATTTAGAGACAGAGTTTCACTGAGTTTCTTAGTGCCTTGCCATTGCTGAGGCTGGCTTTGAAGTGGTGATCTTTCTGCCTCAGCCTTCTTAGCCTCTGGTATTACAGGCCTATGCCATCGCATCTAGCTTCAGGGGATATATTTTAAGTAAAACTTTATGTTGTTTATAAGTCACTACTAGGGAATCTCACTATTTCTGTGTTTCTTTCATCCACCAGATACATATTTCTACAGAAAAATTATTAATAAAGGCTAGATTCCTAAAGCCAACCAAAATACTCTCCTAACAAATAATGTGACATTCAAATACAGTTTCCAACTTTTTCATTTATGCAATATTATAATTTTTCAGCTATATTTTATTTTCAGTGGGTCAGCTTGGAAGATGTAAAGTACTTCTTTGAGAATGTACATTCTGGGTAATAGAAAAACTAGTCTTTTTTTTTTTTTAAAGAAAGAGTGAGAGAGAGAGGGAGAGAGAATTTTTAATATTTTATTTTATTTTTTTAGTATTTGGCGGACACAACATCTTTGTCTGTGGTGCTGAGCATCGAACCCGGGCCGCACGCATGCCAGGCGAGCGCGCTACCGCTTGAGCCACATTCCCAGCCCCCAAAAAACTAGTCTTTCTTTTTCCTTTTCTTTTCTTTTCTTTTCTTTTTTTCTTCTTTTTTTTTTTTAATGTATTGGGGTTTGGATTCAGGATGCTTTAACATTGAGTTGAATCTCAAAACATTTTTTTTTGGCACCGGGGATTGAACTCAGGGGTATTTGACCACTGAGCCACATCCCAGCCGTATTTTCTATTTTATTTAGAGACAGGGTCTCACTGAGTTGCTTAGTGCCTTGCCATTGCTGAGGTTGGCTTTGAACTTGTGATCATCCTATCTCAGCCTCCTGAGCCGCTGGGATTACAGGCCCGCCACAAAACTTTTTTTTTTTTTTTTTTAAATTTGTTTTAAAGACAGGATCTTGTTAAGTTGCTTAGGGCCTCACTATATTGCTGAGGCTAGCCTTGAACTTATGATTTTCCCTGAATTGCTGGGATTACAGGTATGTGCCACCACGCCTGGCTAAATTTTGGAATATAATCCATTTGGAAGTTAGATCTTGGTAAATATAGAGTTTGGATCTGTGGTATAAGAAATAGAAAGCAGGATAAAAATCATTTGTAGAAAGGGGAAAATATTACTTTAAAGGATTGGTAAGGATTAAATGAAATAGTACATATAAAGTACTTAACACAGTGCTTAAGAAATGCTGGTAGATTTTCAATAAATGATAGTTCCTTTCATCTTGTCCGTTTAATATATATTACAATCTTTAACATTTACCAATATTACTTCATAATATTATATTATAATATAAGCTCCATTATGTCACCTGACTAGGATTGATCTACCATAACATTAGACTGCTAGCTAATCTGTTGTCAAAAGCCCTTTCAAAGCTCTTCTTAATTGCCAGTATCAAATATTCCATTCACTTTCAGTATGCTCTGAACTCTTTTAAGTTTTATAGCTTTATTTGTCTTTCTTGGCATTCTCAGGAAAAATGTTCATGTTGTGTTTTTTTCTGATTTTCTTATATTCTTTGTCACCTTTAGGCAAAACAGAAAGAATACATAGTGGTATAATGGTGTTGGACATTGATATTTTAAAACAACAAATATATATCACCTACTGTACTCCAGGCATTGTCTAGAAATTTGAGACACTGTAGTGAATGACACCAAATAAACTCTTTGATAATTTCTACTCTACAAGAGTTTACATTCTATATTAATATTAATATTTTTCCTTAAGTAATGACTGTAACAGTCTTCTGGCTTGCATACATTTTTGTTAATTTCAGCACTTTCCAGTTATAATTTAAGACTAACTAACCATAACTTTGAAAATGTACATAAATCAAGCTTACAAAATTGTGTTGGGTATTGTAGAAAGAGTACTGAAAGTAGGTAGTCTGTGCTTTATTTTTAGCTGTAGGTTCTATATTTTTAGCTCAGGTAGGTTCTATAAACTCCCTAAACATGTGTACAATTATAATTTAAAACTGGATTTTCTTCAAGTTTCCTTCACTTCTAAAAATTTCTGATTCTAAAGTTTTAAGAAAGAGATATAAAGTACCTTCTCTATAGACTGTATTCTTTCACCATGACGCTGTCAATTCATTGGGGATCCAGAATTCTAGCCTTATTTTAAGTTAAAACTATAGCACCTAGCATAGTGTTTAGCACATAGAAGATGTTCAATAAATACTAATTGCATCACTTCATTAAATTGCCAACCAGAACTGTGGAATTTCTGATATTTTACTCTATTTATAAGTTAAGAAGTTAGTTTCAGGATATAGGTGAAAGACACAAAGCTCTGGGTCAGAGATTGAGGACAGTTGATTACTCACTGCAAAAGTGATATCCAGAGCGCCATCATTTGTGCTTACTATCTGAGCTCTTATTTCCACAGGGTGACATGAAGAGAGCCTGATTATATCTGCACACACAGTGGGTTGAGTTACAATTTGGGAGCTCTGAGTCTAAGAGACCCCAAATTTTTTATAACATGTACTAAACTTGCCTGCCCTTTGCTCCAGATGACTTTATTTTCCAAAGCTATAAGCAAACCTGTCCTTGATTTCAGGGCAGAGCTTATCTTCTGAGTCTGCTATATAAACAACGAGAAAATAAATCAGTGCCTCTGTTCACAAGATACTCAGAAACAAGAAACATCCATGAATTGTCTCCTAATGTAAATTCTTTATTAGAATTATTCTATTAAAGGGTGAAAATTTAGATTTCATTTTAGAAGCTGATAAACTTGTAAACAATGTTTAGAAGATATTGCTCTCTGAACATTCTTGAATCTTGCTAAATACACAGATTGAATACTTAATTATGCTTACTCATCAAGCAAAGGGAGATGAAAAGGTAGCAGTATAATATCCAAATGTTAAATTAGTCTGCATGTCAATGTCTGGGGATTCAGAGATTGTTCAAAAAGACAAATCAATCATTTGAAATTTGTGTTTTTAAATTTTAAATTAGATGTGCTTTTAAATTTTTAAGTAAGTTTATTTCAATAATTTCTTTCAGCTTATCAAGTTTCTTATCAAGTTTCAATCCCAGATTCATGTTTATGTTATTTTGAGGTTATACTAATAAATATAGCTATTTTCCTTATGACAAATAGGAATCTTAGGCAATTTGATTGGTGTTATTATTATTATTATTATTATTATTATTATTATTATTTTAGTTGTAGATGGACACAATGCTTTATTTTGTTTTATATGGTGCTGGGGATTAAACCTAAGGCCTCACACATGCTAGGCAAGTGCTCTACCACTGAGCTACAAACCCTGCCCTTGACTGGTATTATTTGTAAACAAACAACTTGCAAACCAGAGACCAATGAAAATAAACCAGCAAACAAAACTGCTATCTGTATCTTTAAATTTCTAAGTGTTTTGGAATTTGTTTGACAAAGTTAGGTTGGTTTTAAAATTTAGCTCAATGACTCAGTTGCAGCTGTTCTAAATAATTGGTCATGAGCTTTTTATACTATCTGGTTTAATTTAACAGAATGCTGTTTGCTGCTGTTGTTTCCTCTCTGTGTTCAAGAATCTTAAATATATATATATCTTAAGAGATTACCTAAGGATTGCTTTAGCTAGTATGTGTCTCTCTCTTTTTTTTTTTCCAGATGAATTTCATGACTGCTTTTTCTATTTCTATGAGGAATGTCATTGGGGTTTTGATTGGAATTGCATTAAATCTGTATAATGCTTTTGGTAGTAAGGCATTTTGATAATATTAATTCTGCCTATCCAAGAAAAAGGGAGATCTTTCCATCTTCTAAGGTCTTCTTTAATTTTTTTCTTTAGTGTTCTGTAGTTTTCGTTGGTAGAGATCTTTCATCTCTTTTGTTAGGTTGATTCCCAAGTATTTTTCTTTTTTCTTTTTTTTTGAGGCTATTGTAAATGGGGGAGTTTTCCTCTTTGCCCTTTCAGAGGACTTGTCACTAATATAGAAAAATGCCTTTGATTTATGGGTGTTGATTTTGTATCCTGCTACTTTGCTGAATCCATTTACTAGTTCTAAAATTTTTCTGGTTGAGCTTTTTGGGTCTTCTAGCTATAGAATCATATCTTCAGCAAATAGTACATTGCTGGTGGGACTGAAAAATGGTACAGTCAATCTGGAAAGCAGTATGTTGATTCCTTGGAAAACTGGGAATGGAACCACCATTTGACCCAGCTATCCCACTCTTCGGTCTATACCTAAAGGACTTAAAAACATCATACTACAGGGACACAGCCACATCAATGTTTATAACTGCACAATTCACAAGAGCTGAACTGTGGAACCAATCTAGATGCTCTTTGATAGATGAATGGATAGGGAAACTTTGGTATATATATATACAATGGAACATTACTCAGCAATAAAAGACAATAAAATCATGGCATTTGCAGGAAAATGGATGGAGTTGGACAATATAATGCTAAGTGAAGTTAGCTATTCTCAAAAAACCAAATGCCAAATGTTTTCTCTGGTATAAGGAGGATTCATAGTGGAGTAGGAAGGGGGAGCATGGGAAGATTAGACAAACTCTAGATAGGACAAAGGGGAGGGATGGGAAGGGAGGGGGAAAGGGGATAAAAAGATGGTGGAATGACATGGACAGCATTACCCTAAGTACATGTATGAAGATACGAATGGTGTGAATATACTTTGTATACAACCAGAGATATGAACAATTGTGCTGTATATGTGTATTATGAATTGCAATGTGTTGTGCTATCATTTATAACAAATTAGAATAAAAAATAAAAAGAACATCAATAAAAAAGAGATTACCTATATTGTTCATATTTAAGAATAATTACCTAATATAGGCCTTAAAAGAGCAGTTTTCATACACTTTATTTTAGATACTTTTGATCTGGATAGATAAAAATGGAAGGAATTCCAAATGACAATGTATTTGAAAAATAAGAAAGACATTAATTTAAATCAGCTTGGAAAATTAAGGTATATAAAGAAATGCTCCTTTTTCTTAGAGATAGCTACTTTAACATTTGCTATTTAGCCTAATTGCTATATCCTTGACATTGATTTATGTTTCTGTAATGATTAAAGTTCTTTATCTATTATGACTATGGTAGAAGTCAAGATACATAAATAAATTACCAGCCCTGATCCACTGACTCTTCCCTGAAACACGCACACATAAACACACACACACACACAGCACTACTTCCTTTTTTCACATTAGCAACAAGAGTATAACAGCAATAAAACAAAAAAAGCATGCTGCTATTAAATCTTGAGTTAATAAATGTTAGCTTATTAACAACCACAAATGTGAGTTAGTGCCTAACCGAATGCAGATGTTTACAGGAGCAGATGATTTTCCTGGTCTCTGTTTTTATAGCCTAAAGTGACAGTCTGTGCTGTTGCATTGCAGTGTCTAGCCTGTTGCATACTTCTAGTTCTAAATCTGCATTGGGGGATGAACATAACTTTTGTTTACATTTTGCACTAAAGTTAATTTCTCCATTTGACTCGTCTCAAATATGTTATTTGAACTATGATAACAGGGAAAAATAACTTTTTAAAAAGTAAATACATCAGATCTTATATGTTTGGGTGAATATTTTCTCCTTTAGGGTATTTCCTTAGGAGACTATGAGTTTATTCTGACTATCCTGTTATTATTGTTGTTGTCATTTTTTAGGTATTAAGTGTTACACTAGTTAGAAGAAAATTTTGGTTCTGATTTTATGTTGCTTAGTTGTTTAGCAAATATTTTTGATCCTAAAAGAATTACATAAAAATTATCCCCCCCCCCAAAGTGGAGAAGAATAAAATGTAGAATTTTACTAAAGGTGATGAAAGGTAAAGAATAGGCCTACCTATTTATTGTGAAGCCTTTGCAGTAGTAATATAAAGTATCAAGAAGAAATAAGACTCTTCTTTCCTAGTATCAAAGGTACTTCCAAACTTTTATCATTTTCTTTAAACTTTCAACACCTTTCTGGATACTCATTACTCTAACCTGGTGACTCCATTGGGAAAATGGAGTTCATTACATATGAACATAGTTTTTATATTTTCCACTTAATACTTACCTGTTACCTATATTGTATAGTGAATACTTATTACTTCTACTAGGATATGTTTCTTATCTTCCCATTTAATAGTATTCTAAATTTCCTAGTCATACAGTTTAGGCAATAACTATTCTGTAATAAGATGTAGGGAATGTTAGCAAAAATGGTTCTTGTTCTGTCACTTTTCCTATATACTTATACTATTTCCTTTTACCAACTCTTCATTTTTATGGCTTCTTTTTACCAAGTTCTGTCTCCCTCCCACCACATACACACACATTCACATGAATACACTCTCACCTTCGTTGAAATATAATTCATTTACTGTACAATTTAGTCTTTCAAACTGTACAATATAGTGCTATTTATTAAGTTGTATAACTATAGTCATAATCTTATTTTAGAACAGTTTTGTTTTTCCTGAAAGAAGCCTGGACTCTTCAGCATTTACCTCTTTGTCCCCTCATCCTATGCAACCACTAATCTTCTTTCTATGGATTTGCCTATTCTGGATATTTCATATGAATAGAATAATATAATATGTTGTCTTCTGAGACTGACTTCTTTCACTTAGCATAATGTTTTCAAGGATCATCTATGTTGTAACTTTTTTTATTGTGATAAAGTACACATATGATTTTACTGTTTTCATCGATTGTAAGTGTAAAATTCAGTGGCATTTAGTACATTTGCATTTGTGCAACCATCACCACTGTCTAGTTCCAGAAGATTTTTATCACATATCCATTAGGCAGTCATCCCCATTATCCCTCCCCTTGGCCACTAATCTGGCAACCACTAATCTCTTTTCTATCTCATGGATTTGTTTATTTGGATTTTTCATATAAAAGGAATTATTCAGTATGTAGTCTTTTGTTTCTGGCTTGTTAGAATAATGTTTTTAAGGTTCGTTCATGTCATAAGAAGTATATATCGGGGCTGGGGATGTGGTTCAAGAGGTAGTGTGCTTGCCTGGCATGCGTGAGGCCCGGGTTCGATCCTCAGCACCACATACAAACAAAGATGTTGTGTCCGCTGAAAACTAAAAAATAAATATTAAAAAATTCTTTCTCTCTCTAAAAAAACAGTATATATCTTTCAAATGGTTGAATAATTATTCCATTATGTGGATATGCCATATTTTATTTATCCATTCATTAGTTGATGGATATTTGAGTTTTTTCCCATTTTCTCAATATTGTGAATAATGGCACTGAGGACATTCATGGACAAGTTTTTATGTGAATGTGTGTTTCCATTTTTCTAGGGCATATACATAGAAGTGAAATTACTGGGTCATATGATAACTTTAACTTTTTGAGGAATTTCTAAACTTTTCCAAAGAGGTTAATTGCATTATTTTATGTTACTTCCAGCAATGTATGAAGGTTTTAATTTCTCCACACCCTTCCCAATAGTTGACACTTGTCATTCTTTTATTTCCATCTTAGTGTATGTGAGATGGTATTTCATTGTTGTTTTGACTTGTATTTCTGTAATGACTAATGACACTGAACATCTTTTAATGTGCTTATTGGCCATTTTATATTTTCTTTTTGTTACCGGGGGTTGAACTCAGGGGTACTTGACCACTGAGCCACATCCGCAGTCCTATTTTTGTATTTTATTTAGAGACAGGGTCTCACTTAGTTGCTTAGTGCCTTGCTTTTGCTGAGGCTGGCTTTGAACTCGAGCTCCTCCTGCTTAAGCCTCCTGAGCCATTGGGATTACAGGCATGTGCCACAGTGCCCGGCGGCCATTTTATATTTTCTTTGGAGAAATATCTATTCAAATCCTTCACCTGTTTTTACATTCAGTTATTTATCTTTTTATTATTGAATTTTAAGGGTTGTGTATTTTGCATACAAATCTTTTGTCAGATATGTGATTTGCAAATATTTTCTCCCTCTGTGGATTATTTCTTCACTTTCTTGATGATGACCTTTGATACACAAACTTTTAATTTTGTTGTAGTCCAATTACCTTTCCCCCCATTTTGTTGCTTGTATTTTAGTATCATATATAAGGAAACCATTGCCTAACCCAAGGTCATGAAAATTAACTGATATTTTATTCCAATAGTTTTATAATTTCTGTTGTAAAACTATATGATCTTTAGCCCATATTGAGTTAATTCTATATTACGTAGATAGGTGTCCAACTTCATTCTCCTGCATGTTAGATACATAGTCTTCCTAACACTATTTTGATAAAACTTTTTTTCCTTATTGAATTTTTTTGGCACCCTTGTCAAAAATCAATTTTTCATTCATATAAAAGTTCATTTCTGGACTTCAATTTTGTTCTGTTGATTAGTATATCTCTCTTTATGCTAATCCCATAGTTTTGGTCATTGTAGCTCTGATGTAACTATTGAAATTGGGAAATTGGGAAATTTTTTCCTAGATTATTTTGACTGTTGTGAATTGTGTTTTCATCAGAATTTTAGGACAAGTTTTTCAATGTCTACCAAGACCAAGAACAAAACCAAAATAAAACAAAAGAACCCGCCCCCCCCCCCCCCCAAAAAAGCAACCTTGGATTTGATAGTAATTGCATTGAATCTGTAGAACAACTTCAGGAAATATTGCCATCTTAACTACATTAAGTTTATGATCTATGGACATAGGATGCCTTTCCATTCATTCAAATCTTCTTTAGTTCCTTCTGACAATGATAAGTGTATAAGTCTTACATTTCTTTTGTCAAGTTTATTTTTAAGTATTTTATTCTTTTTGCTGCTTTTAGAACTGTAATTGTTTTCTTAATTTCACTTTGCAAGTGTTTATTGTTAAATGTATAAAAATCCTATGAATTTTAAAATATTGGTCTTATATACTGCAGTTTATTCTAATCTGCTCAGTTCTTAAGACTTGTCAAATACCATGTGCTCTGGGAAGTTTTCACAGATGCTTTGGATTGAATTAGGTAATCCTCCTTCATGTTGCTATAAATTCCCACCCATACCCTCATTATACACTGAACTTGTGAACAATTTTGTTATTGTAGTTTTATTTCTAGTCCTCTCATCTAAACTATTAGTTGTTTCTTATTCCAGATGTTCTAACAGATTTGTTTGACAAATTGAGTAACAAGGTTTGTCCTAAGTTTCTTACTAGTAATAGTGCTGAGTACTGAAGTTTGTGAATGATTTACTTACTATATAAAGTAGCAACATGAAAATTATAAGTTCTAACTCTAACAATATTATAGTGTTTATTTTTCTTTATATTTCAATGGTATTTATATCCTTATACCTTATTTACACTACCTGAAGAATGAAGTTTTGAAAATAAGATTAATTTTAAAAAAGTAGAACTCAGATTTGATAAAACAATGTGAGTCATTTCCTATTCTTTACATATTTGTTCATTATAAAATAACATTATAAAATAATATTTATATTAAATAAAGTTATTTAAACTTACATGCATATTATATGTTTTTATGAATAACCTCATTCTATTAATTCTCTTATGCTTTGCTTCTCTGAATGTTTTTCCAGAAAAAGATTCTTGTAGGGAATGTAAATGTGTTTAGAGCTAGGAAAGAATGTTCCTACAAATTGACAACCGTAATGGCAAGGAATTATGTTCTATTTATTGTTAGCATGGTCCCCAACACCATGATATTTATCAATAAATGCATTATTGAATTAATGTTTCTATCTGTAATTCTTAAAGACAACATGTTAAAAAATAACACATTTACTGACCACCTATTAAATACTAGACACTATTCTAGACTTTGGGGTTTAAATAATCACTAGAACTTTCATTGAGCTTACCTTCTAGTAGGGAGCACTAAAATTCAAAATTTCCAAATCAAGTTCATAGTATTTATTGACAAAACCTATTTGCTTTTTACAAAATGGATATTTTGGAGTTATCTTTGACTGCTTTCATACCTAATGACTGATTAGTATACTTCTAATTTTTCCATTTTCTTATCTATATCTATCATAGTCTCACCAATTTAAAATTTATTATTATCTGGTATCAGTGTTATTTTTTGAGAATGCTGATTTGATCACTCAATCATAAATTCCACAGAAGCAGCTGCCATGTGTATACTCTCTAGTGCTTGGTAATAGGAGGTACTTCTTAAGAGTTTATTGAATAAGTAAATAGGTTCATTTATCTTCTTAAAAACATCAAAGATTCTTATTTTCTTTTTTTAATTTTAATTTTTTATTTTTTAGGTGGACACAATATCATTATTTTATTTTTATGTAGTCCTGAGAATCGAACTCAATGCCTCATGCATGCCAGGCCAGCGCGCTACCACTTGAGCCACATCCCGAGCCCCAAGGATTCCTATTTTCAATGAAATAAAAATTTAAATCCTTTAGTATGACATACAAAGTCCATGATAATGTGATCAATTTACTTTTTAAACCTATCTACATTAACTTGCTAGAGATTTCCTGAAAACACAGTAATAGTACATTAACAGAGATGGAATATTAATTTATCATAGGAATATAGAGTAAAGCTGCTTTCCTTTGTGTATATGTGCATGTGTGTACTATAATGACAAACATGAAAACTCAACTGTTTGACACATATACGCATATATGCGTATTATAGTTTATGTCTCCCAAAAGCTCATGTGTTGACTTGGTATTCAGTGTGGCAGTGTTCAGAGATGGGCCTCTTTGGAAATGATTGATGATGAATTACTCCATCCTCATCAATGGAGTAATTCATTACGGTTTGTAGTTGATGGCATCATTGGGAGGTGGTAGAAACTTTAGGAGGCAGGACTTAGTTGGAGGAAGTACGTCATTAAGGGCATGTCCTCAAAGGGTATATATTATTCCCAGTGGCCCCCTCCTTCTTGGATACCAGAGGTGAGCAGCTCTGCTTTACGATTCCTTTCTTACCATGATATTCTGCCTTACCAAGGTTCACAATATTGGAGTCAGGCAGCCATGGACTGAAACTTTTGAGGCTGTGAGATGAAATAAATCTTTTCTCTTCAAAGTCATTTTTCTCAGGTATTTTGTCACAGCAACAAAAGCTAGCACAATGCCTTGTATGTGTCATATGTATCTGTCATGTGTGTGTCTATATATACACATTTCCATTTATTTTGTGAATGTAAGATGTTACATTAGTCAATATTTCTTTTTTTAAATAATTCTTTTATTATTTATTTTAGTTGTAGGTAGACACAGTATCTTCATTTATTTTTATGTGGTGCTGAGGATCGAACCCAGTGTCTCACACACGCAAGACATGTGCTCTACCACTGAGCCACAGCTCCCGCCCACATTAGTCAGGATTTCTTGTTTTGAGTTAAAACAACAACAAGAACTTAAACTAGCTTAAGGAAAAAAGAGAGAGAGAGGGAAAAAAATTGATCGGCTTATCTAACTGGAAAGTCCAGGAGGTGACTGGATCTGAGGACTCAAAGAATATCTTTTGGACTCTCATCCTTGCTTGTCTCTGGATCTGCTTCCTTTTATTTGTTGGCTTCAAAAATTTTTGGTCTGCTTTGCAATTAGCAATAACATGCTGCTTGCATAGTTATTCAATATTGTCCAAATTTAGCAATTTCATCATCTATTTATAACACCAATAACAAGGGCAATGGCAATAATAATAATTATATTTAATAATTATATTAATAATAATCAAATAAAAATATTAATGAAATATATTGATATGCCAGTAACTATTCTGAGTCTTTATATATGTTTTACTGTATTTAATATTCATGATAGCTTTGTGAGGAAAGTATTATTAACAGTTATATTTTAAAGATGAAGAAATTAAAATAAATCAATTAAATAACTTGATCATTAGTTAATGATACAGCCAAGAATTAAAATTCAGGCAGACTCTGTATGCTTACCACAATTCTATACTACACAGTATAGAATCAACCCAGAGACTGACTAACGATCTCTCCTTCAGACCTTTGCTTGTTCTCTGGCTAGTCACTCTTTTTTTTTTTTTTTTAAGTTGTTGACCTTTATTGTAGTTATTTATATGTGGTTCTGAGAATCGAACCCAGTGCCTCACATATGCCAGGGAAGTGCACTGCCGCTGAGCCCCAGCCCCTAGTCACTCTTTGTAAAGAAATAATGGTACCAAGTTTACTCAGCGGTGGGTCATCTACTTAATTCCACTGGAAGTCTTATTAGAGCTTAACAGCATGGAAGAGAGTGTTTCCCTAAAGAAAATAATCTTGGGCATATTAAAAAAAAGCATCACATATGTCCACTAAATAAATATTTTGTAGACCATGCTGCTTAGCAACAGAGTTCCATATCAAACATTGAGAGCTAAGTGGCATCTGGTGGAGGCTAACAGTATCCTTAGTTATGATTATAGCCTAATTAAATGTGTTGTGTTTCTTTAAGGTGGGATCATTTATTAGTAGTACACTGTAAGTTATTCAAATCCTAATCTAATAAATTTATTAAAAATTCACTTTGAACAGTTTCAGAAAATGTTAAAGCTGTGTATATTTTTATGTTATATGAGTTATGTGTGTGTATGTGTTTATCATATAATTCTTTCAAAAGTTTTGATATAATTGTTATATTTGTAATAAAAATATTGGAAAAAATGTTCTGGACTGAAAACTACTGTACAGTGTCTCTTTATGTTTTGTAAAATAAGTAACAATTGGGTACTGGGAATTATTTCTATCCAATTTATCTGCTTTATAGAGTATGGAGGGTATTTTGAAAGTAAGGCTCACCTCTAATGGGTATATAGATAAAACAAATAAATAAATAAGGTCTTAGCAGAGTGATTATAACAGTCTCAGGGGGCTGGGTGACAGAATTATTATGCAAATAACTAAGGAATAGAAATCCAAGTTTGTTTGTATGCATAAAAGATCAGTGATTTCTGACTGAAGAGTCTAAAACCATCTTGAACTGAGGCTTCCTAAACACTAGGCTCAAAAGGAGATGAGTGAATTTTGGCAAAGGTGTTGGTCTCACAGTCTCAGAATGGGATTTTGGAAGCAAGACATACCTGCACTTCTCTAGCCAGAAAAGTTTGGGAGAAACAAAAATCCTTGAATGGTTTAGATCTGAGTGTTCCCCAAAAGCTCATGTATGAGACAATTCAAGAGGGTTTAGAGGTGAAATGATTTGGTTATGAGAACCTTAAGCTAATCAGTGCATTAATTAGACAACTTGAATGAATTAACTGGATGATAACTGTAGGCAGGTAAGGTGTGGCTGGAGGAGATAGGTCATTTTGTGCATGCCTTTGGGGTATATTATTTGTCCCTATTGAGTGGAACAGTCTCTCTGCTTCCTGATTGTCATGTCCTAAGCGGCTTTCCTCTGCCACACCCTTCCACTATGATGTTCTGTCTCATCTTGGGCACAGAGTAGTGGAGTTAGCCATCTATGGACTGAGAACTCCAAAACTGTGAACATCAAATAAATTTTTCTTCTCTAAAATGTTCTTGTCAGGTCTTTTGGTCATAGTAATGAAAAAGCTGACTAAAACAGGGTCTGAAAACTTTTCCCCTGGTCTTGAACATTCTTGGGATTCTGCTATTACTATAAGCTACAGGAGAGAGGGACCCAATCTGCCGTGGTCATTGTGGTTTTCTTGGTACTCAGAGCCTGGCAGAGTTAGCACTAAACAAATATCCATTAAATAATAAGTGTTTGAGTGCATAATTTTTTTTTTATTCTTACATTGCTAACCTCGGTTCAGCTTTTAGGTTTCAGGTTTGCTATCACTTCTTCCAGAAATCAGTTCCTGTAATTTCCTCTTCCCATCCCAGACCACTTAAAGTCCTTCTTTTATAATGTACTTGTGTTTTTGTGCTTTTAAGCTTTAGTGTGTTTTAAAGTGACAGTTTTGATGTCTCTTTTACACTTGCCTATAAGCCCCATGAAGGCCAGAGTGTGCTTGTCTTGGTTACCAGCATACCCCTTGTGCCCAGTATTGATGATCCATAGATTCAATGAATGAACATAGTCTTTCCCTGGTCTGGGTTAATTATTCCACCATCTGTTTGTTCTTTGCTTTTCTCATGCATTTATTTTAAAATAATTTTGATACAATCTTAAAAAGTCCTAAGTGGAACAAAGGAAAATTAAGCAGATTAAATATTGACAAAGATACTTTTCAAATATTATACAGATTAGGCTTAAAAAATTGAAATTCTATTCAGATAAAACTAAGCTTGTTAAAGTAAACGACTAGAATAACTTTAGTGAATAGGCAGAGTTTGTCTTTTGCCTTTAAGCAGGAGGCAAATACCCAGGTTTTTAGATAGTTGTATTTTTTCCCACTGGAATGTTAATATTGTCTTGTTTTAGATTTCTGCGTCTTTTCCATAACTTCAGTTGTCCACTGACTCCAGTAAGCTGTTTTATTCCTCTCCTTGTCTTTTTTTTAGAATATTTTTTGAAATTTGTTCTAATTAGTTCTATATGACAGTAGAATGCATTTTGAAACATCATACATAAGTGGAGTATTACTTCTCATTCTTCTGGTTGTACATGATGTAGAATTACATCAGTCATGTAATCATATCTGCACATAGGTCCGATTCATTTTACCATCCTTCTTACCCCCATCCCCCACCCTCCCTCTATTCCCTTCTGTCTAATTCATAGTATTCTTACCTAGCCTCCGCCTGCCCATCCCTGCCCACCATTGTGAATTAGCATCTGCATATCAGAGAAATTATTCAGCCTTTGATTTTTGTGATTGACTTATTTCACTTAGCATAATTAGCTCAATCCATTTACCAGCAAATACCATCATTTCATTCTTCTTTAAGGCTGAGTAATATTCCATTATGTATATATACTACATTTTTTTAATCCATTCATCTGGACACCTAGGTTGGTTCCATAGTTTAGCTATTGTGAGTTGAGCTGTTATAAATATTGATGTTGCTGTGTCATTGTTGTATGTTGCTTTTAAGTCCTTTGGATAGAAACTGAGGAGTAGGATAGCTGGGTCAAATGGTGGTTCCAGTCCAAGTTTTCTGAGAAATCTCCATGCTGCTTTCTGTAATGGTTGCACCAATTTGCAGTTCTGCCAGAAATAAATAGGTGTACCTTTTTTTCCCCCACATCCTTGTCAATGTTTTTATTACTTTTATTCTTTTTTTAAGATTTTTAAAATTGTAGTTGGTATAATATCTTTATTTATTTTTATGTGGCACTGAGGATCGAACTCAGTACCCCACATGTGCAAGGCGAGTACTCTACCACTGAGCTACAGCCCCAGCCCCCTACTTGTATTCTTGTTAATTGCTATTCTGATTGGAGTTGGATGAAATCTTAGTGTAGTTTTTATTTGCATTTATCTGCTAGAGATCCCTGTAAGTCTTTCCTCTGGCTGTGTGTGTGTGTGTGTGTGTGTGTGTGTGTGTGTGCGCACTTCATTCTTTTGTAATTTCAACTGCTTGTCTGAAATCTATTTAGAACTATCTAAGAGACAATACTTATTTGATGCTATTCAAAGAAAGATTGGATTTCATATTTATCTTAGGTTCTCCTAGTTTAATAAATAAAAAGATATTTGGACAAAAGAGATTTCTAAAAATGATAGTAATTCTGATGTGGAGTGCTTTTGTTACTCTTCTAAGGGAGTGCATCTTCAGTCAATACTCTCCCACAACAGTCTTTCTTTGTGTACTTTCCACTAAGCTTGGTCACATAAAAGCAGTTATCTCACATCTTAATATTGTTGTTCCTAGCCTTATCCTGGACTCCTTGCCCTAGTTTTTTTATGGTTGACTTGCTTTCATCTTTAGAGATTAATTTCCCTGTTCATGTCTTTACTTTAGTCCTGTGATTCATAACTACTCTGATAATGTCATTCTCTGTCTACAATGTTTGGATATACTGTATTTTCACTCTCTGTTTCTAAGACATCTTTGATTACCCTTTATGAATATGTAACTTGGTATTGTCTGGTTCTTGATAGTCCCTGAAGTATTCTTTGCCAATGATGAAATTTAAGCTTTCAGGTAAAATAAAAAATTTGGTAAACTTATATTCATTATCATCAACATGACAATTTATCAATTTTTAGAGTATTCTTCTGATGAGATTAGTGATATTATTAATGATATGATTTTTGATATTATATGATGTAATATGCCAACATTTAGAAAATTTGAAGAACTCTTTCCAAATAACTAATGTGTGCTCCTAGAGGATTGTGCATGGGTTAAAAATACATTCAAAGTGCTAAATGGACTGAAAGATTTTAATATAATAAAGAACAGAAAGTTCATTGATACCTTTTTTGGTTTTCATATGCAATTAACCTGTATTAGCCTATTACCGGCTGAATTTTGGTATAGGATCAAAGATATGTACAATGACCTGAACAGGCTATTAAAATACTATTTGCTTTTCCAACTAAACATCTGTGTGAAACCAGATTGTCTTCAATCAAAACAATATATCACGACAGATTAAATGCAGAGTCAGATAAATAAATTTGGCTGCCTTTTATGAAGCCAGAGCTTTAGGAGTTCTCAAGAATATAAAAAAAAAAGCTAGACACAGAAAGACAAGTATTACATGTTCTCTCTCATATATGGAAATTGGAAAAAGAATGTGTTGACGTAAAAGTGGAATAGAGATTACTCAGGATTGGGTAGAAGAGGAGGTTAGAGGCCAAGAATGAAAGAAGGGTAGGTGGATCATTGTAAGCTGTATGTTTGTAGGGAAATGCCAAAATGAATCCTATTTGATATGTACAATTAATGTGTAGTAATAAAAAAAATAGGAGGGGGAAAGGGGCAGAAGGAGAGAGAGAAGCCAAAGACTAAAAGTGTATGATAGGGTTCTTCAACTTGAGATCTGTGGTTCTGTATCAGTAAACATGGAATTTTGTACATTTTTATTCCTGAGTGAAAACATCCATAGCTTGAAACAAATTCTAGAAGCGGTTTTTGACCCCTTAAAATGCTAAGATGTAAAACTGTTTCTTGTATCTACTCTTTTCTATCTGACCTGAAGAATGAAGAGTAGTCTACCTAATCTTCAGATTGTCTATAATTTTTGTGGTCTCCACCATTCTATTTGTATGTTTATTTTGAATAATGTTGAATTTAGTAGGAACAACAACAAACGATGTAAAACAATGCTACCCTTCTCACTATTTTTTTGGGGAAATATAGTTACTTGTAATAAAAATATTTTATTTGTGTTTATAATATAATAGATTCATCATTATAATAATTAATTTAGAAATAAATGTTTACAAGTTTAGTTTTAAAAATTTTTTAGTCATTGATGAACCATTATTCTATCTATCTATCTATCTATCTATCTATCTATCTATTTATTTATTTATATGTGGTGCTGAGAATTGAACCCAGTGCCTCATACATGCTTAGGCAAAGCATTTTACCACTCAGCTACAACCCCAGAACCAAGTTTAGTCTTAATTTGTAATATTTTCAATAAGGTAAATACCAATATACATAATCCATTAAACAAAAGCTTTTGGGGATCCTCAATAATTTTTAACAACGTAAAGGGATTCTGAGATTTTAAAAAAAAGCTTAAAAACTGATGAAAGAGAGGGAAGTCAAAGGCTTTTTTTAGATGTACAATTGATTCTCAATTTTTATGGATCCTGTATTTGTAAATTTACCTATTTGCTACAGTTTATTTGTAACCTCAAAATCAATGCTTGTAGCACTTTCATGATTATTTCTGGATATGCACAGGCACAGAGAGCAGTAAAAAATTTGAGTTACTCCATCTTCATGTTCCCAGGTAAGACTATACAAGGCCTTCCTGTTTCAGCTGTCATACTGTTAACAAATGCCCTTTTTGTGGCCTACATATTGCCATACATTTTGTATTTTTGTGTTTCCTTTTTTTTTTCTTTTTGGTCATTTTCCAAATGTAGTCCTGAAGTGCTATCTAGTGTTCCTAAGATAAGATGTGCCTTAGCTGAGAAAATGTGTGTATTAGATAAGCTTCATTTAGGCATGGGTTATAATAATGTTGGCTATTTGTTTAATTTTAATGAATCAACAATATATATATTAAGTAAGGCATGTTGAAACAGAAACACATAACACAAGACTAGGAATTGATTGGTTAATGAAAATGTGGACAGAGGCTGGAGGAAGTCAATTATGCATTTCCCATAGGAACATTGGTTCAGTATTTGCTAATTTACTGTTTGCAGCGACTTTATACAATTTATAAATTTTTTTTTTTAGAACAACTCAGCAAAATAAAATTCCGGTTTATTGTTGGACAACATTGTTTCACACATACATCAAACAGGCCAAAAAAATAAACAGCAACTTCATAGACAAAAAAAAAAAAAAAAAAAAGAAACCTTTTTATCTTTGGCCTTTTTAACCATCTCATACAAACCAACTACTTATAGTACAGCTAAAGTACATACACAAAAAAAGTTACTAGAATGCTCGGAATAAGATTGTTTTTTTGTTGTTGTTTTTGCTTTTTTTTTACAAGGTTTTTTTTCTCTTTGAGATTATAATGAACATGGTCACACCACAAGTAAAGTCAGAAGTAGGACAGAGAACGCTCCAAAGGCTGGTTTGGTCATCCCAGATCATTAAAAATGGCTGACCCCTAACAATATGTACAAAAACATAAAATGTAAATAAAAAATACAAACAAATTTTTCTTTTTTAAAGTACTTTTAAGAAAAAAAGCAGGGCCTTGGAAGTTTTGGTTATTTTTTCCTCCCCTGTTGCAAATTCACGTTGTGGTTTTGGTTGGGTGGTGAAGAGCGCAAGTCATCTGCGGGTGGCGCAAGTCATCTGCGGGCGAGCCTCTCGAAGGTGACCACGTTTAGATTCTGAGACGGGAAGTGGAGGGTGAATAGGTCACCGTGGCCTTTTATTTTTAGTTTAACTTTTCCTTTTTTGCTGTCTAGTCATCCTCATCGGTCTTCTGCTTCTTGGTATCAACATCATCATCCTCGTCATCTTCAGCTGCCCGTTTGCCTGTAGCTGCCTCAGCCTCCTCATCTTCATCTTCATCCTCTTCCTCGCCATCACCTTCCTCCTCCTCCTCCTCCTCACCACCCTCTTCCTCTTCTTCATCTACCTCATTGTCAGCCTCCTGCTCCCCATTTTCCTCATTAGCATTCCCATTAGCAGGGGCGTCTCTTCCATTCTCTGCCTCCTCCACAACTTCCTTCTTCTTTAAGTCCTTGGTGGTGATTTCAGAGCTAGTGTCCACGGCCGCCTCTGACATGGAACGCCGGTGATCCGATGCAGTGGGTTAAAAAGGAAACTAGAGTTCAGGGACTCTGGCGATAAAGCTGCCTGAGTCCGCGGTGGAGGAGCAGGTGCGCGGCGGAGGTGGTTGTGGCGAGTGGGGAGCTGGACCCAGGAACAATGCAAAGATGGCTTTTCAGAGCAGCCAGTGGGGCTACAATTTATAAATTTTCTATGTCCTGCTCTACCAATAGAATTACAATGAGAATCATCTATACTTATGTTGTCAGATAAAAGCAGTGCAGGTTATGGTCAGATAGTGTATACTCAGAGATTGATGAGCTGAAAGAAAGTTTAATAACAGTGGACTCTGGAGCTTTGGTATTTGAGTTTTGGAAGTGATAAGTAAGGAGAAGAGTTGAGGTTGGCAAGGATAGACTTATGCTTACTCAGGGAATGGAAGAGTTGGAGTTAGGGAAAGTTTGGAGATCTAGCTAGTTGTTTTGGATTTGTTCTTAGACATAGTCAACTTCAAATTTAGGAACTACAATAGAAGGTAATTTTCTATATTTAGCAACTGGGTCAGAAATTCATTTTTCTTGAGGAGCAATAGAGCATCTCATTTCAGGAAACATGATCCCTGCTGACCTTTGTTAATCCAGCTATCCAAATAGTATGTTATTTAATTATAGTATAATTTTAGGAAGAAATGATAATTTTCTCCTTTCCCACCCATCCCACCAGAAAATCTCTCCATCTTTTTTTTTTTTTTTTTTTTTTACTATTGTGCCAATAAACAATGGGAGGTGTTTATTCTTTTTGCTGTTTTTGGTAACCCATCTTCCTACTGATAGGTTGGTGCCTGTCTGCCTGACTGCTTTCCTCCCTCCCTCAGTTCCTCTTTCCCCCCTTCCCCCTTCCTTTTTTTGTGGTGCTGAGGATCCCATCCAGAGCCTTAGAAATAACAGGCAAATGTTCTACCACTGAGTTACACCTGTAGCCCTGAGAGGTTACTAGTGGAGTTTCTGTTTTACAAGACATGCTGCAGTGAACAGGAAAGCATATTCTTGGCTTGTAAGGTGCTTTCACCTTTTGTTCCTTTAGATTTTTTTCAATAAATATCCTAAAATTTATCTTTTAATTAAACTTATTTTCATATTATTGTGCAAAAAGTTTTATGTGCTCCTTCAATAAGAAGTCAATAGAGAAAATTTCTAAATTTCAAAATAATTTAGGTATTAATAGTGCTATTTAAGGTTTACTTTATGAAATATTTAGTTATCTAAATTTGTATTTGTTAACTTATTGTTAATTTGCTTGTTATCAAAATTATTTATTCATACATAATGTTTTACCAATTTATTTAGGTTTTCACTAAGTAAGATGAGAAAATACTCATATATAGGCCTTTCTTTGTTTCTTTTCTTTTCCTTCCCTCCCTCCCTTCCTCCCTCCCTCCCTCCCTCCCTTCCTTCCTTCCTTCCTTCCTTCCTTCCTTCCTTCCTTCCTTCCTTCCTTCCTCTCTCTCTCTCTCTCTCTCTCTCTCTTTCTCTCTCTCTCTCTGGTGGTACACTTGCTTAATAATGAACTGGATTGAATTGTACACTTTTAAAAATTTTCTTTCTTGCTGTGCTGGGGATTGCCAGGCAAACACTGAGCCACATCCCTAGTCCTAATGAACTGGGTTGAAAAGCCTTTGGTGAATTACCAAGTGGTGATTTATCTGTGCTTATAAATGTAAATCTGATTCTGATAAACTTAAATTTGAGTTCAATTTACACTTGAAAAAGTTTTTTATGTAAGTACTGATTCTTGCTCTTTTCTAAAAATATTTAAAGAACCCCCAAAACAAAAAAGCCTATCCAGTCATTTTTCAAAGATACAGCTTAAGCATTTTCTCAAGTGGGATTATTTTATAACTGTATCACTAATTTGTGGCTGTTGGAAATACTTTTTTTTTTTTTACTGGTAAAGAATTAAAAAAAGGCTTATGTTTAATATGAATCTTACTATTTTGTTCACTAAAAGAGCACAGTTATTTCCATAACATAGTTATATGTATGAAGCATTAAACCAGGAAACCATTTGGATCTGCAAAGAATTAAAAAAAAACAATTTGGTAGATATTAAATTAAGTTATAAATTCTGGTAGTGCAAAATTATCAAATGGATAACATGTTTATTTTCTTAGCTCAGCATTCTAATAAAATAGGTCAAAATTATTGGTAGGAAAGAAGTGCTAATTAATAGAGCATAATAACCTGACCACATTTTCTTAACTACAGTGAATTTTGAGGTACATATAATGATCTAGCTCACTTATAGCCTGAGAGAACACACATAAAGGCACAGTTCCATGCCTTTCTGCTCTCGTGCATACGGCAGCCAAATGCCATCAGCTTTTTTCCTTTCTGGCATTGCACATTATTTTCTGTTGGCCTTGTTTCCTCTTATGTGCCTGTTTTCTGCTTTCCCTTCTGGCTCTGGCTCTGCTTAGCCTCCTGCTTCAGGTTCTACTTGTTTTCCTGGCTCTGACTGTGTTTATCTTTCACTATCTGCTTCCTTTGTCAGCTCAGTAGGTCCCACACCTCCTGCCTCTTTGCCTACTTAATGTTCATTTCCTTTTTTCTGCTTCATGTTATTGCTTCCCTTCTGGCCCTAATAAACCTTCTTCTCCTATGTTCTGCTCTACCAATAGAATTACAATGATTTGGAACCTACAGGGAGACTCAACAGTGTTATGTATCAGATGGATAAGAGGATTTGAATAAGAGGTGACTATAAAGACACCTCATGTTATTAATTTTCATAATAAAAATGTTGGCTTTGCCTATAAGTAATTTCATGGATGCTTTTATACCTTGGTGGGATGACCAAGGTGGGATCTTTGTTTTTTGCTTATTATCTTTACCATCTGTGTATCTGGTAGCTAAATCGTACTGATATTACAATCCACATAGAAAGCCTACTCTTAACCACCTGAGCCTTGAATATTTTGTTCTTCCAATTTTTACCAAGACCTAGGGAATAAGCGACATATTAAAACTCTTCTCTTTTTGTTCTTCGAGAATTTCCTTTTAATAATAAAAATAACTACTATTGTACTAACAATTGTTGAGTGCTTAATATGTGAACCAAGATTTATTTATCTTTGTTATTTTTATTTATTCAAATATCCACTTGATAAAATAGATCTTTTAATCCTCATTTTTAGCAATGAAGAAATTCAGGCTCAGAGAGAGGAGTATCACCCACAGGTAGTTAGTGGTGAAGTTAGGATTCAAATCTAGCATGTGTGACTCCAGAGCTTGTATTCTTATGATGGTGATTACAGCCATACTCTTTCTTCGTAAATTTCCAAAATTGATTTTTATAATGATATCACCAGAAACTATATGTTTAAATATATCTCTCTACCTTTCATAAATAGGACTCAATATTATATGTTCTTAATTGTAGAAATATGACAGCTCTGTCATATTTCTTTGTGTTTTAGAATACTGTTATTGAGGATATTGCTTACTATGTTGCCCACTTGCCCTTTCTAAAAAGACCTTTGTGACAAATTCTTAACAGAAATTAGAAAATTTTAACTTTACTGGAAAATTGACATTTTAGGGAGAATTTTGTATGATATTACATTTCTCTTAAATATCCAATACTAATTACTTAATAGTTACCATATTAAGCTTTTATTTAGTGTATCCTAGATATTGTGTCAAGCATTTTCTCTGTATTATCTCAATTCATACAACAATCTCAAGTATTCTGTTTTATGGTAAAATCTCTGAGGCTTGAGTATTAAGTAACTTGGCCCAGTGATCTTGAAATGGCATTGACGGATTAGAATTCAGGCATTTTTGGCTTCAAATACACTGTTTTTGGCATAATACCACATGAATTAGTATATATTTTATTCCTTGCAACCACTTCACAAGGCCAATATTATTACCATTATTATTTACTTTTAAAAGATGAAATTAAAGTTAAATTTCTTACCTGAGATCACAAAACTAGAAACCACGGAACTACGCTTTCTACTTGGAACTAAGTGATCCCAAGGCCTATACTTCTTTCATTATATTTTATGGTAAACCACTTCAAAGAATTTTGGTTTTAAACAAATTCAATATCTTTTTTTAAAAACCAGTATAAATAAGTGCACAGCAGAAAAGTAATATATGAGGAAATATCTTCACACATGATTAATACTTGTTTGATTAATTTAAAAGGTATTATTATAATTATTATTATAATTATTATATTTCTTTTGTGAAGTATAGAAGGACATTAAAATGTGGGTCTAAAGTACTAGACATTTTGGTCTCTTTTCATTCAACTGCCTTCCCCTCTAACTATAGGCACCATTAGATTTACTTTTTGTTTAAAGGTATTGGGGATTGAACCTAGGACTTCATGCATGCTAGGCAAGCACCATACCACTGAGCTACATCCCTTAGCACTTTCAAAATTTTATTTTGGACAAGGTATCACTAAGTTTGCCCAGGCTAGCCTTGAACTTGCAATTCTCTTCCCCAGCTTCCTGAGTAGCTGAGGTTATAGGCAAGTGTTACTGGTTATTATGGTTTATTTTATTTCATTACTTATTTTAAAGTAATAATTTAAAATATTGTTATGTCACTTTGATGTTCCTAATATAGCTCACCTAGAAATCCAAGCTTGTATTAGTATAGCTGTTCTTACTTAAAATTAGCTTGCAGTGAATTTAGCAGCCTGGGGAGCTCAAGATGACAGTGAATCAGGTGTCTCGATGTTATCAAGATGAGAGTGAATCGTATTATTGTCATTAGTAAACAAGTCCTAGTCAAGGAGACAACTTAACTACTTAGCCATATCTATTATGCTTGGTAATATGATGGCTGAGAGTCTTGCTCCTTTTTAGTTGACATTAGAAGAATATAATTATAGAAAAAGTGGATACTAGACACACTTTCTCATGTGCTGTAACTTCTTCACTTAATTTAGATCCAACAGAGATGGATAAACTCTCTCTCTTTCTCTCTGTCTCTGTGTATGTGTGTGTGTGTTCCTCAGTTGGTCAATATTTGAGAAAAACAGAAGACTTGGGTCAATGTTGGGTAAATCGTATCTCTGCCTAAAACATTGTCTTTAACAGTGATATCCTAGGATCATTTCTTGGAACTCAGTTATTCTTCATAATGCTGGTTGTGAAATACAAGCGATGTGCCTCCTACCTTCATTGCCAACATTTATTTTTTATTTGTTCTAGTTAGTTATATACATCAGCAGAATGCATTTTGATGCATTGTACACAAATGGAGCACAACTTCTTATTCCTCTGGCTGACCATGATGCAGGTAGTGCAGTCATACATGTATATATGGTAATGATGTCTGTCTCATTCCACCATCCTTCCCACCCCCACACACTCTCCCCTCCCTCCACTCCCCTTTGCCCAATCCAAAGTTCCTCCATTTTTCCCTAACCTCACACCTCCTCCCCATTATGGATCAGCATCTGCTTATCAGAGAAAACATTTGCCTTTGGTTGTTTGGGATTGTCATTGCCAACATTTCTAATAAGGCATTTAAAAATGCCTCCCTTAAAATTCTATGTTATATCTTGTATCATATTTTGAGGGAGGAGTACCTTTGTATTCTCACTAGAAGTCTCAAGATCTTTCTGAACATAGAGACAATTGTGGTAAATATTACCATACAATGAGATATGTCAGTGATGGTGCTGTCAATGCCTATTTATTTATCACTTTTTTTTTTGAAAAGGTAGACTTTTAATAATTGCTTTTATCACCAGGTTAAGTCATGTAGTTACAAAGTAGTTCGAAATCTGTGAAAGGGTATTATCGTTAAATTTTTTTTTATCACTTTTATACCTTGTCATGTTAAGGCTTACATTATGTTTATTCTCCAATTTCCTCCTTAAACTTAAATAGAAGTCCCTTGTCTTCTTTTTTCTGTTTATTCTTTTAATAGTTATTTATATTTTGGTTATGTCTCTTTTGGCCTTATTTTTTCCTAATCCTTAAAATATGACCTTCAGTTTCAGTGCCATTTCCTCACAGATGTCAGTTCATGTTGCCCAACTCTTTTATAACTACATATAATGTCTTTATGGGGGCACAGTTATTAAAAAATTATAAAATGTTGTTTTAAAAGTAGAAAAAAAGAACATCATATATTTTTTTCTTTTTTTCTTTGTTTCAAGTTGATGATGCCATGTTTTCTGATGCTAATTCTTGGCTATAATAAAACATTGAACTTTATCTGAATGATAGAGACTTTAAATTATTATTACAGTATTCCAGTTAAGTGATTTTTTCTGGACTTTATATTTCCTTAGGGGCAATTTCTATTGACTGCTATTTTCCCCCCTGTGTGGGACATATATTCTTGTTTCTTTGCATTTTATATGTGTGTGTGTGTGTATATATATAAATTTTTTTTTCTTAAATGAAAACTGCTCTTTTTTTTTTTTTTTTTGGTACTGGGGATTGAACTCAGGGGTACTTGACCACTGAGCCACATCCCCGGCCCTATTTTGTATTTTATTTAGTGACATAGTCTAACTGAATTACTTGGCACTTCACTTTTGCTGAGGCTGGCTTTGAACTCACGATCCTCCTGCCTTAGCCTCCCAAGCCATTGGGATTAAGAGACATGTGCCACTGTGCTCAGCTGGAAACTGGATATTTAAAATAATATAATGTGACAATATAATGTGTTGGGAATCAGATTCTCCCTCTTCCCCAGGGTTTGTTTTTTGTTTGTTTAGTGACTTTTCTGAACTAATTCTATAAAGACTGGGTTCATTGTCATGTAGTCACTGAAGGCTCTACTAAGTTTAATGGTCAGCTAATGATTGGATAGAAATTTCCTCAAATATCTTGAACCAATAAATCTTCCAGTTTTTTTCTGAGGATGTCTGTGGATTTTGGGACATTCTTTCAACACTCAGCCAGGAAGGTTGACAACTCTGCCTGTGCCTCTACTTTTTGCTTGTTTGGTACCCCAAAGTTTTGCCAAAGGTGAGAGCTTTAGAGTCTTCTTAGGTCTTTCAGTTCCAGGAATATGTTGGAGCTCCTCAGAGCCCCTATGAGCTTGTCATTCATTTTAGACTTTTTGATTAGTCTTTTGTTTGCTACAGTTGTTATCTTCTGCTTCTAATTGATTTTGATGAATTCCTCCTGGAACCCCTGCCCCCCCCCCTTTTTATTTTTGGTATTTGGCAAGCTCCAAGTTAAGTAAAAGAAAACAATTTTGCAAATCTGGTATTCTGGAGTACCACCAGACAGATCACATAACAATACTTCTTGGTTAATGAGGCTTTGAGGATCTACAATCCCATTCTACCTCCCGCAGGAGGCTTCCAGGCTGCCGGTTTTCACTGTGATTGTGGGTTATTGATTTTCAAGGAAATGCAGAAAGGAGGCTAGAAATAGGGCAAGTTAAAATACTAGAGCTATTGTTCTTACTAAGATGAAGCTATTTTTTTCTGAATAAATGGTCTTTGGTTGCTGCATGCCTTAAGTTGTTAATGTCTCAAGTTCTTTTTTTTTATTTAATTGATTTTATTTTTTTAAATACAAGACAGCGGAATGCATTACAATTATTATTACACATATAGAGCACAATTTTTCATATCTTTGTATATAAAGTGTGTTCACACCAATTCATGTTTTTATACATGTACTTTTTTGCATAACAATGCTTATTACACATACATACCACAATTTTTCATATCTCTGTATATAAAGTAGGTTGACACCCAATGTCCATCACATTCCACCATCCTTGCTAATTCCCTGCCTCCTCCATTTTCCTCTCACCCCTCTTCCCTATCTATAATTCATCTATTCCTCCCATGCTCCCTTCCTACCCCACTATGTGTCAGCTTCCTTATATCAGAGAAAACATTAGGCATTTGTTTTTTTTGGGGATTGGCTAACTTCACTTTATCATTATTTTTTCTAACACCATCCATTTGCCTGCAAATGCCATGATTTTATTCTCTTTTATTGCTGAGTAAAATTCCATTGTATATATGTGTCACATTTTTTTATTCATTCATCTATTGAAGAGCATCTAGATTGGCTCCACAGTTTAGCTCTTGTGAATTGTGCTGCTATAAATATAAACATTGATGTGGCTGTGTCCCTGTAGTATGCTGTTTTTAAGTCCTTTGGGTATAGTCCAAGGAGAGGGATAGTTGGGTCAAATGGTGGTTCCATTCCCAGATTTCTAAGGAATTTCCATACTGCTTTCCATATTGGCTGCACCAATTTGCAGTCCCACCAGCAATGTAAGAGTGTACTTTTCCCCCCATATCCTCGCCAACACTTATTGTTGTTTGTCTTCATAATAGCTGCCATTCTGACTGGAGTGAGATGATATCTTATAGTAGTTTTGATTTGCATTTCTCTGATTGCTAGAGATGATGAGCATTTTTTTCATATATTTGTTGATTGATTGTATATCATCTTCTGAGAAGTGTCTGTTCAGGCCCTTGCCCTTTTGTTGATTGGTTATTTATTTATTTATTTTTTGGTGCTTAGCTTTTTGAGTACCCTAGAGATTAGTGCTCTATCTGATGTATGAGGGGTAAAAATTCGTTCCCAGTATGTAGGCTCTCTGTTCACCTCACAGATTGTTTCTTTTGCTGAGAAGAAACTTTTTTAGTTTGATTCCATCCCATTTATTGATTCTTGGTTTTAATTCTTGTGCATAGGAGTCTTATTAAGGAAGTTGGGGCCTAATCCCACATGATGAAGATTAGGGCCTACTTTTTCTTCTATTAGACGCAGAGTCTCTGGTTGAATTCCTAGGTCCTTGATTCATTTTGAGTTAAGTTTTGTGCATGGTGAGAGACATGGGTTTAATTTTATTTTGTTGCATATGGATTTCCAGTTTTCCCAGCACCATTTGTTGAAGATGCTATCTTTTTTCCAGTGCACATTTTTGCATCTTTGTCTATAAGATAATTGTAATTTTGTGGGTTAGTCTCTGTGTTCTCTATTCTTTACCATTGGTCTACCAGTCTGTTTTAGTGACAATACCATGCTGTTTTTGTTATTATTGTTCCTTAGTGTAGTTTAAGGTCTGGTATAGCGATGCCACCTGCTTTGCTCTTTTTGCTAAGGATTGCTTTAGCTATTCTGGGTCTCTTATTTTTCCAGATGAATTTCATGATTGCCTTTTCTATTTCTATGAGGAATACTGCTGGGATTTTGATTGGAAGTGCATTAAATCTGTATAGTGCTTTTGGTAGTATGGTCATTTTGATAGTATTAATTTTGCTTATCCAAGAGCAAGGTAGATCTTTCCATCTTCTAAGGTCTCCTTTGATTTCTCTCTTTAGGATTCTATAGTTTTCATTGTATAGATCTTTCACCTCTTTCATTAAGTTGATTCCCAAGTATCTTATTTTTTTTTTTTTGAGGTTATTGTGAATGAGGTAGTTTTCCTCATTTCCTTCTCAGAGGCTTGTCACTGATATACAGAAATGCCTTAGATTTCTGGGTGTTGATTTTGTATCCTGCTAGTTTGCTGAATTCATTTACTAGTTCTAGAAGTTTTCTGGTGGAGTTTTTTGGGTCTTCTAGATTTAGAATCATATCGTCAGCAAATAGTGCTAATTTAAGTTCTTCTTTTCCTATACATACACTTTTGATTTCTTTCATCTTTCTAATTGCTCTGGCCAGTGTTTTAAGAACTATGTTGAATAAAAGTAGTGAAAGAGGGCATTTCTGTCTTGTTCCAGTTTTTAGAAGGAATGCCTTTAATTTTTTTCCATTTAGAATTATGTTGGCCGGAGGCTTAGCGTAGATAGCCTTTATGATGTTGAGATATGTTCCTGTAATCCCTAGTTTTTCTAGTGTTTTGAACACTAAGGGGTGCTGTATTTAGTTAAATGCTTTTTCTTTGCCTATTGAGATGATCATACAATTCTTATCTTTAAGTCTATTGATGTGATGAATTATGTTTATTGATTTCCATATGTTGAACCAACCTTGCATCCCTGGGTTGAATCTCACTTATCATGGTGCACAATCTTTTATGTGTTTGTATTCTATTTGCCAGGATTTTATTGAGAATTTTTGCATCTATGTTTATTAGAGATACTGGTCTGAAGTTTTCTTTCTTTGATGTGTCTTTACTTGGTTTTGGAATCAGGGTGATATTGGCCTCATAGAATGAGTTTGGAATTACTGCCTCTTTTTCTATTTCCTAAAATAAATTGAAGAGTATTAGTATTAGTTTTTCTTTAAAGGTCTTGTAGAACTCCGCTGTGTATCCATCAGGTCCTGGGCTTTTCTTGGTTGGTAAGCTTTTGATGGCTTCTTCTATTTCCTCACTTGATATTGATCTGTTTAAATTGTATATATCTTCCTGATTTAATCTGGGCAAATTGTATGACTTAAGAAATTTGTCGATGCCTTTAATGTCATCTATTTTATTGGCATACAAGATTTCAAAATAATTGCTAATTATCATCTGTTATTTCTGTAGTGTCTGTTGTGATATTACCTTTTTCATCTCGTATGCTGGTAACTTGAGTTCTGTCTCTCCTTCTCTTTGTTAGCGTGGCTAAGGGTCTGTCAATTTTATTTATTTTTTTCAAAGAACCAACTTTCTGTTTTGTCAGTTTTTTCAATTGTTTTGATTTCATTGATTTCATCTCTAAATTTAATTATTTCTTGCCTTCTACTGCTTTTGCTGCTGTTTTATTCTTCTTTTTCTAGGGCTTTGAGATGTAGTGTGAGATCATTTATTTGTTGACTTTTTCTTCTTTTAAGGAATGAACTCCATGCAATGAATTTTCCTCTTAGTACTGCTTTCATAGTCCCAAAGACTTCGATATGTTGTATTGGTGTTCTTATTTACTTCTAATAATTTTTAAATCTCCTCCTTGATATCTTTGGTATTATTTAGTCTCTAGGTGTTGAAGTAGCTTTTATTGTTTATTTTATCATTGATTTCTAATTTCATTCCCTTGTGGTCTAATAGAATGCAGGGTACTATCTCTACTTTTCTGTATTTATTAAGATTTGGTTTGTGGCATAACGTATGGTCTGTTTTAGAGAAGGATCCATGTGCTGCTGAGAAGAAAGTGTATTTGCTCTTTGATGGACAATATACTCTTTATATGTCAGTTAAGTCTAAGTTATTGATTGTATTCTTGAGTTCTATAGTTTCTTTGTTCACCTTTTGTTTGGTAGATCTATCTAGTGGTGAAAAAAGTGTCTTAAAGTCACCCAAAATTATTGTGCTGTGATCTATTTGACTCTTGAACTTGAGAACAACTAAAAGAATTTAGATACGCCATTGTTTGGGGCATACATATTTATAACTGGTATGTCTTATTGTTGTGTGTTTCTGTTAAGCAGTATGAAATGTCCATCTTTATCCCTTTTGATTAACTTTGGCTCGAAGTCTACTTTATTTGATATGAGAATGGAAACCCCTGCTTCTTTACGTGGCCATGTGAATGGTATATTTTATCCCAATCTTTCACCTTCATTCTGTAGGTGTCTTTTCCTATGAGGTGAGTCCCTTGAAGGCAGCATATTGTTTTTATTTTTTTAATCCAATCTACCAGCCTATGTCTTTTGAGTCTTTTGATTGGTGAGTTTAAGCCATTAATATTTAGGATTATTATTGAGATATGATTTGTATTACCTGTCATTTTTGTTTATTTTTGGTATTTAGCTTGACCTGGTTTCTCCTTTGGTTAGCTTTTCTTTTATTGTAGTTCTCCCCTTTGCAGATTTTCATTGTTGTTTTTCATTTCCTCCTTGTGGAATATTTTGCCAAGAATGTTCTGTAGTGCAGGCTTTTTTGCTCTAAATTCTTTTAGATTTTGTTTGTCTTGGAAGGTTTTTATTTCATCATCAAATTTGAAGCTTAATTTTTGCTGGATATAAAATTCTTGGTTGGCATCCATTATCTTTTAGAGCTTGGTCTATATTGTTCCAGGATCTCCTAGCTTTGAGAGTCTGGGTTGAAAAATCTGCTGAGATTTGAATTGGTCTCTTCCCTTATAGGTAATCTGATTTTTCTCTCTTGCGGCCTTTAAAATTCTATCCTTATTCTGTATGCTAGGCATTTTCATTATAATGTGTCTTGATATAGAGCTGTTGTAATTTAGTACATTTGATGTCCTATAGGCCTCTTGTACTTTATTTTCCAACTTGGGGAAATTTTCTGATATTATTTCATTGAAGAGATTGTGTATTCCTTTGATTTGAATCTCTGAACCTTCCTCTATCCCAGTAAATCTTAACTTTGATCTTTTGATGGTATCCCATAATTCTTGGATGTTCTATTCATGGTTTCTTACCATCTTTACTATGAGGTCAACTGTATTTTCAAGATTGTATATTTTGTCTTCATTGTCTGAGATTCTGTCTTCTAAGTGGTCTAGTCTGGTTTTGATGCTATCTCTTGAGTTTTTTTAACTGGCTTATTGTTTCTTTCATTTTTAGGATTTTTTTTTCCCTTCAGTATCTCTATCTCTTTCTTGAGTAGTGTCTTTCAACCTGTATTTGCTCTCTTATCTCTGTTGGTGTGATCAATGTTTGCCTGAATTTGTTCTCTTATCTCTTTGTTGGAGTGATTGATTTTTGCTTAAGTAATTTTTTAATTCTCAAATCATTTTAGTTATGCATATTCTGACCTCCTTCTCTGACATTTCACCTCCTCCACTATGTATAGATTTCATTGTTGTAGTGTCATTGTTTGAGGCAATTTCCTCCTTTGTTTTTTCATATCTATGTATCTTCCTCTCTTGCAGTGTAGATCTGAGGTATTATAGCTTCTGCCCCATTGTCTTATAGTTTGTCTTCAGGTTACCAATACTTCACTTTTAAGGAGATATTATTCTAGCACTCAATGTACCCAACATACAGCCATATATCAGTTAACTTCTATTTTTACATTTATAGTTTTGTTACTATAAACAGAAATGATGAGTTTGGTTATCTTCAACCATATCAGGTTTGCATATTTTTTTACAGTTTCTGATGGTGGAAAAGGGGGACTGGGGGGGTTGGCTGAGATGTTTATGAGGTAGGATGTGAGAATTTTATGGATGTATTAGATTATATGACTAGTGAGAGAGTAATCATAGGAAGTTGGCTGTTAGTAGGAGAAGTAAGAGTTAGGCAACCCTATACAAGACTCCCTGTTACCTCAGCAACAGGAAAACTGTTAGCACCCCTAGTCTCTACTAGAGAAACCTCTGGTGCAACCAAGCCACAGGGACCTCGGTGATGTCTTACCAGATCCTTATTGCTGTCTGTTGATAGAAGCGGCGATATACCAGTTTTGTGGTGGAGGCAGCCTCAAGTCTGTATGTTTCCTGATGTTGGGCTGTGGAGCCACACTTTGGTGAATAAGGAACCCCAATGTGGGTTGGATCTCCTTGCAGGTGTGGGGTGGCTCTGCCCTGGAACTCTGGGCCATGTTGGCATGGGGCAGGTGGGCCGGGTAGATCATGAGTTTGATATCATGTTTAAGAGATGTTTGCCTAGCTCTAGTTTCTGAAAGTTTTCACTCATATTCTTCTAAGAGTTTTATATCTTATGTTTACATATTATTTTATTATTATAATTATCTAATTTGAGTTAGGTTTTTATAAGGTACAAAATTTAGATCAAGTTTTTTTTTTTTTTTTTTTGTGTGTGTTCTACTTGTTATATTTCTCTTTTCTTGGTTTCTCCTGATCCTGTTCTTTGTAGGTTACTTGAACATATTCCACTATATTTTATTTGTAGTGTTTTTGAGCAGTTTTTTAATAGTTTTTTAGTGGTCCTTATAGAAATATTTATATATAACTTATTACAGTCATTTAAATTTTTTTTCATTTTACGTAGAATGTGAAAACCTTATAAAACATTTTATGCCTTTTTACCTGTCCTCTTTATGATTTAGTTATCTTAAATGTTCCCTTATATACTTGAGAAACATATCAGTGTTAAAATTCTTTCAGCCATCAAACATAATTTAAAGAACTCAAAGGGAGAATATTCTGTCGTATTTACTCATCTGCTTACTCTTCTATTGCTCTTTCCTTCTGCTATTATTTTCTGCTCTAGAACTTTCTTTAGCCATTGTTTTAGAGCAGGTTTGCTGGTGATAAATTGTCTTAGTTTTCTTTCATGTGAGAATGTTTTGTATTTTATCTTAACTCCTGAAGGGTATTTTTGCTAGATAAAAAATTCTGGGTTGACAGTTCATTTGTTTCAGCACTTCAAAACTTCATTAACTCCCAACCTCCATGATTTCTGTTGAGAAATTTGTTGTTCTATTATTCTCTTAGTATAATCATTTTTTACCCCTTTGTAATAATTTCTATCTGGTGACTTTATTCAATATATATATATATATATATATATATTTATTTATTTGCTTTTAGTTTTCAGAAAATTGATTATAATGTATCTTGGCACAGGTTTCTTTTGTTTTAACCTGTTAGTGGTTCACTCAGTTTCTTAACACTATAAATTTACATCTTCTTCCCAATTTTGGAAGTTTTTAGTCATATTTCTTCAAATAGTTTTTGAGTTCTGTACTCTTTTCTACTTTTTCCCTGAGCCTCTGATGACATGAATGTTAGATATTTTATTCCCCTTGAATAGTGCACCTGGGTCTCTGAGATTGTTTATTATTTTAATCTGCTTTTTTTTTTCTGCCTCTGCTCTTCAGATTTAAAGGAATTTGTATTTTTCTTTCTTCAAGCTTTCTGCTTTTTTCCTCTTTTGTCTTGCTATTGAGCTCATCCAGGAATGTTTTTATTTTGGTTATTGTATCTTTCAGTTCAAAAATTTGTATTTGGTTCTTTTATATCTTTGCTGAGACTGTATGGTTTCATTTATTTGAAGAGTGTAATTGCCTGTTAGAGCCTTTTTTAATGATAGCTGCTTTAAAATATTTGGAATTAGTCAACACTGGCATTTATGTAATGTTGGCGTCTGTTTTATTGTCTTTTAAAAATTTGAATTGAGATTTTCAGGAGTTCTGAATATGACAAGTAGTTTTGGATTACATTCTACACTTGTATATTATTTTATGCTTTTTATTCTTTTTTAATTTTTTGAATTGTTTTGGGTGTTGGAGGTTGAGTCCAGGGCTTTTCTAACACTGAGCTACATTCCCATTCCTTTTGATTTTTTATTTTGAGACAGGGTCTTGCTATGTTAATGAGGCTGACCTCAAATTTGTGATCCTCCTCCTTTCTCAGCCTTCTGAATTGCTGGAGTTATAGGTGTGCTCCACCACCACCACACCCTCCTCCTCTTCCTATTTTTTGTTTTAGCATATATTCAATCTGTTTAGGTTGAGTATACTTATCCTGACACATTTTGGGGGCTCTGGTTCAAATGTCATTTTTTAAAAATTTTTTTTTAGTTGTAGTTGGACACAATATCTTTATTTTATTTATTTTTATGTGGTGCTGAGGATTGAACCCAGCACCTCACCTTACATGCTAGGCAAGTGCTCTACTGCTGAGCCCCAACCCCAGCCCAGTCAGTTTGTTTTTAAAAGTCTTTTCCGTGTTCTTCTGATCTTCCCCAGTTATGTATCCTCCTGAATTAATTTGAAACTTGGTAGATCTTCTACAGCACAATTGAATTCTCAAAGCTTTTGGTATGTTGATTTTTGTCAGCTTCATGACAGATCTCTGGTTATTCAGAGATCTGCCCAGGACTTTACATGCAGATTTAGAACCCCCCCCCTTTTTTTTTAGCTCATTCCTCTTGCTAATCAAATTTTCCACTCTCAAATTGTGGGAAGATGGCATTCTGCCTCATTATTATATCATGGAGATGAGGACAAGGCTCTGTATATAGTCTCAGTGGCTGCAGCACCCAATTGCTGGGGACGGAATAAGGAGAGCAGGTCAAGAATGCAAGACAGGCTATACTTAGACTCAGGGACAGGAGCCTGTTTCATTGTTGCAGGACAAAGATAATAGACAGGGCTCTTCCTACAAGTCTGGCAGCACTGTTCTTCAGGTTGAGGTTGACAGGGCACTGTTCACAATTGTGCAGCTGCAGTGCTCAATGAAGAATAGAAGTTTATTATATTTCATGTGTTTGCCTGAAGTAGGGCAAGTTTTGTCAAGATGTTCTGCTTGGCTGTTCTTTTCCTAGTCCTTCAACTAGAGATAGCAGGCTTTTCTTCGGACAACTTCGTGTCCTCCTTTCTGTGTCTGTTGGTATTTCTGGGTTGTGGATCTCAGCACTGCCATGTTGGGATATAGAAGGTTCAAAGCCATTAAGAAAAATTGCCAGAGATCTCACACTAAGGATTTTCCCTTGAGTTCCGAGGTCCTTATCTAATATTTTTCAACTTTTGTGTCTTCTGTTAGTTTCTTTTTGAATTTTGTATTAAAAGAGTTGCTGAAAGTTTAATAACTGAATTTTGATTGATAAATTATTATAATTGTAATCAGTAATTGAAATAAGATGTTTGGAACCAGACTTAGTTTCTGCTTTGTCTTCTTATATATTTTTTCCCGTTTATTTCCTCCAATGCCTTACATCTAATTTGGTAATAATTTAGTTTTATTACAAAGAAGTCTTAGGTAACTCTGGACTGTGAAATTGTTTAGAGAGGTTTTGCTTTGAGAATTGCAAATTAGATAACCTGTTATATAAAGGAACTGGTAAATTTAGGTTTTCAACTGCACTAGATTTACATAAATTAAAAATATCTAATATATATTTATCTAAAGTTAAAGCATGAAAAGCAAAAATGATTATTTTTCTAAATTGAATAAAATGATCTTTACTGATTTTTATTTTCTATTTTTGGTCAACTATCATTATGTTACAGTAAGTGAAATCAGTAATTCTCTATTATAAAACTGAGAGCTTTCCTCTTATTTGTTTCCCCATATCCTCTTATTTTTTTGAATATTAAATTTTAATATTATATTAATATATGCTTTATTTAAAATCATTCATTTAAATAATTTTTATTTGAAATAGCTCATTGGAATAATTTTGGCAATTTAATCACCCCTTAATTTGTGGTTATTTTATATTATATGTTATAAATATAATTATAATTATTCTTTGCTGATATCTACATTTTTGCAGTTGCAGTTCTTTATTTGCCTGGACTACTTTGTTAGTGTTGTTATTATTTTTCTTTTTGGGCTTTTGCTAGTATGTTCCTTCTTCAGTGACAGGCCTATTCACTTCTATACATATCAAGGAAAAACTGGCAGGAGTGAATGTGTGTAATTAGATGATAGCAGAAGAAGGCAAAAAACTTTATAATCATAATCATGATTTATTATGAATTGAATACCTTCAAATTGAATCAAAATTTAATTTAGTTATTAAACTTTCAACAGTTCTTTTTCTCCTTCTCCTTCTTCTTCAATCAAACCCAGGGATATTAACCACTGAGTCACATCCCCAGCCCTTTTAAAGATATTTTATTTAGAGACAGGGTCTTGCTGAATTGCTTAGGGCCTTCCTCAGTTTCTGAGTCTGGCTTTGAACTCATGGTCCTCCTGCCTCAGCCTCCCAAGCCATTGGGATTATAGGCATGTGCCACCACGCCCAGCCAGCAGTTCTCTTAAAACATATATTTGAAGAACTCATGCTCATGAATGTTCACATATTTAAATTGAGCTGTGCCCCTATATTTCAGATGCTGTACCATTTAAATAAAATGTAAAGAAATATATAATTTATTCATTTCACATTTATTATTTATTATATGACAAATATTATGTTAGGTGTTGGACTCACAGCGATGAATAAGACATGTTCCTCATTTTCACATTCATATAATATTAAGAAATATATGAAAAATTAACTCTAATAATATATAAAGTAATATAAAGGCATGCAGTACAAATATATAAACATATGTATTATATAATAGCTAAATATATATTATGTAAAATATATAAATGTATATTTGTGTTTTAGTCCATTTTATGTTACTATAACAGAATAAATGTAACTTGGTAATTTATAAAGAACAAAAATTTATTCCTTACAATTTTGGAGGCTGGGAAGTCCAATATCAAGGTGCTGGCTGATTTGTCATCTGGTAAGGGTCTGAACTCTGGTTCTGAGATGGTACCTTGAATACTTCATCCTCCAGATGGGCGGAACACTTTCCTCAGATGGTAGAAAAGCTGAAGAGCTAATATAGAGTGAGAGAAAGCCAACCTCTTCCTTTTACCTGGGCACCAATCTCACCAATAAGGATGGAGCACTGGTAACTTAATCACCCCTTAAAGTTCTAACATCTTAATATTCCAAAGGCAATTAAATTTCAACTGGATCTTGGAGGGGCCAAATGTTTAAACCATAGCAATATGTATGCATGTATATATGTATTGGTAAAGCATAGAATAGAAAAACTACCAAGTATACAATGTATATATTTCAATAGTATACAATTATAACTATTTCAGACTTGTGTACACTCAAAAAATAGTTGTTAAATGTTGACTGAATTAACATAGATAATTTTTACTTGTTTTGCTGATCTACATCATTGAATCCATCTTTTTCACTGTAATTTTAAGGATGTCATTAAAACAATATGAGCTTTAGTTTTCAATATGTTATGCAGAACTTTATTAGAAATAATTCTGCCTTTATATGTTGTTATGGGAATTAAACAAATTCATGCATGGGAAGGCATTTTATGAACTCTAATATAAAAGAGTGTATCAGTGATTTAATGCTATTATATGAATACAAAAGCAACAAAAGCAAAATGTCCTATTATTAAATTCATTTTCTTATTTTTTATTTAGTAGTGCGTTGTTCCCAAATGTAGTTATTAGTTAGAATGGGAGCTTTTTGGGGCAAGATACTCTTCAGTCTTTCTTTTATTCACTGCTGCATCCTTAAGTGGCTAGAAATGTGTTTGATATAGTAAATGATTAAAAAGTATTTATGGGTGGACAATTTCACCTTGTAATTAGATCATGCATTATGCTCCAAAATAAACAATATCCACAGCCATTTTCCTGCTTATCCCTGTCCTGCCTAAAAATATTGTATGAACAAGGAATATATACAATTGAAGAAAATGAGAAAATATAAACTCAAATTCTACTAAAAAACAGGAACATTAATTTTAGGTATTGTAACTGAATCTTTTACTTTCCTTAATATCTCCACATTCTTTCTCCTAAAAAGGGCTCAGTATTTTTTGTATACCATTTTATTTATTTTTGTGTGTATGTATATGCATTGTTCAATGCTTAGAAATCAGAAAATAGAAGTATAAACATGGAAACCATCCAAAGACTAGTGTTGCTCAAGTCCTAGGCCAGTGGGTCCTGACTTTGAAAAGTCCCAACTGTGAACCATTTGGTCTCACAAGTCAAGCAGAAAAAGTAATAGTGAAGTAGGAAAGGAATTTTATTCAGTGTAGCCATGCTGGGAAAATAAAGAGAACTAAGAATCCTCAGCTCTGTCTTCGAAAATACTGACATTTACTTCACATTTAAATAGGGAAGAATTGGAGCAGAGAGCAGGAGGTATGCCTTGCCTAAACGGTCTTGGTTAAACTATGGTCCTGTTGATCATTATCTCAGGTCTGGTTTTATGAGGTTCTAAAAAGTCATTATCCTTTGAGAGGCAGTTCAGTTCCCATTATAGAATGATTGCTCCTGCTTAGGGATTCAGGCTCAATTCCCATCCTGGGTTGATTGCTGTCACTTAGTGGGGAAGTACCATCATAGTGATCTGCCTGCAAGGCTTGCAGTTCCTGGAATCTTAAAAAAAAAATCTTAGTTATTCTTATTTTGGCATCTTAACTTGAATGAGGATAAGAGATATTAGGTAAATTTAGGGCTAATCAACTTTGAATTGATAGTTTTTAGACAGACACACTTTAAATGATTAATATGTTTACATGCAGAGTTGACCAGGAATCCAACCCAAAGTTTAAGGAAGAAAGAAGACAGAAAATGAAGGCAGAGGTGTCGCGACCCCTCACCGGCAAAGGAAACACGACACAGGATTCTTCTTTCAGCAGTTTACTCAGGATCTTTGAATCATGACGAGAAAACAGGAACAAGAAAGGAAAGAGTGTGAGCGGTCGGTCTGCCCTAGCTTAAGTACCCAGCCTCGCCAATGAACTAGCACCACATGGAGAAGTCTAATAGGTATAGCGCAGCGGAAGCAGGCCAGAGCCCAGCCCCACAGCCTTACAAGGAGTTGTTTACTTCTAACAACTCTAACCGCTAAGTCATCAGAAGCAGGAGGCCAGCGCCATTTTCAGGGTGCGGTCGCCGGCTCCCAACAGTCCCCCCATTCTGTTTTACAAGCAACAGGTAAAAGTAGAGGTCCTATCTCCATTGTGCGAAGGTGGCCGTAAATAATGGCACACTCCTGAGGGGGCCCTTCCCCAGGCGAGTCACCATTCCGACCGATGCCTTTTTTATGGAGGTGGGACGTCAACATCAAACCCACATGCAATAGGACATGCTTTTCTTGGGACTCAAACCTAGAGCTCCCAAGTGCAGTGCCTTGCCTCGCACCCTGTGCTGTGTGGATCGCTTGAGCATGGTGAGCCATGCTTGAGGGGAGTGTCCTGCCTCTAAAGCGGCAAAGGCTTGTACAAGCATAAGATTCTGCACCCGCTGCCGCTTGCGCATACGAACCAGACACCACAGGCACAATCCAATGGCAAGTACTAGGACCACAGCCAGCGCACCCATGCCCGCCCATTGCTTCAAGAAACTAAAAGACTTAGACAACCATGATATTACATCTTTCATGGGAGCAATATGGACTCGCGTCTTATTTACTCTAACAATTTCTTGTAGTCCATCCATGGGCAATAAACACCCATGAGTGAGTACTTGACTCAAAATGTCCACTTGGTCTTGTAGTAGATCTACCCGCTGGTTGAGAAGCACAATGCCACGATGTAGATGTTAATTCATCATAGTCTGAGTCTCCATGGCTGTTGCAGCAGAACCCGCAAGCTTGTTCACAACATCTGCAGTAAGCACAGCACAGCAGAAGCTGCCACGGCTGCCACAATGGCTGCAGTTATACCAAGGTCTTTTTTGTTTCTTTGCAATAATACAGGCAAATTATCATCATCAATAACATTCTTGTAGGTGGTTGTTAAAGAAAAGGTAAAGGTTTTGTTAGAATTAATAAACTGAAGGGGTCAATGAGCCCTGACATCCAGTCCAAGCTGGTGAACTGGCTTTACAACGGGGCAACAATGCCAGTTGTTAAGGAATAGAAGTATTGGTCTCAATACCTTAGCAGGAAAAACACCATTGATTACAGTAGCATTACCATTAGAGTCCCAGGAACCGTCACTATCAAACCAGCCCAAAGATTGATTAGTTAACATAATACAAGGTACGGAATCAGAGTAATTAACATGTATAGAGAAACACAATGTGTCAAATAATGAAACAGTAGAAAAGTTATCAATAGCTGCTACAGTATCCATAGGCAAGGTCGGTCAATCCATGGTAGCAGAGCCATTAGTAGTGAAGAAAAATGGAAGTACACCAGCCTGAGAAGTAACGGGCAATGGATATGGCCACGTCTTTACCACCGCCCAGAGGAGTCGTTCTGCAGCCCAGACGACCTCATGTCCGATCACCATCAGGAGAAGCATCAAGCACCTCATCTTGTTCATCTTCATTCTTCCTTCCTGACGGAGCTTGAGGAACTTTCCGCATGAGGCGCTCTGGCACCCACAACGGTTCCGTTCGGTCCTGTGGGAAAACACAGACAGAACCTCGTGCCCATGCCAGCACGGGATCAGGCCCATACCATTGTCCAGAAAGTACATCTTTCCACTTAACGTGCCCAAAGTTTGGGGCAGAGGGCGAACAGTGCCTAGTCGCAGCAGAGCGCCCTTGGATATCCAGATTCAAAAAATTAATAGTGAATAGAGCCAGGGAGAGGCGCTCTTTTGGGGTGTGGCCTAAGCCAATTCCCCCTTTTTGTTTTATTAACATCTCTTTTAGAGTCTTACGAGCGCGCTCTACAATACCCTGACCTTGTGGATTGTAGGGTAAACCATGGACAAGCTGGATACCCATCTGGTTGCAAAAGGAAGAAAATTGTCGTCCAGTATATGCTGGACCATTGTCCGTCTTAATGGTCTGTGGTAATCCCCACGCTGCCCAGGCTTCCAAGCAATGCGTGATAACATTTCCAGCCTTTTCACCAGACAAAGCAGAAGCATGGATAATGCCAGAACAAGCATCTACAGATACATGGACATATTTAAGTTTGCCAAAGTCGGGAACATGAGTGACATCCATTTGCCATATAGTTAAAGGCCGCAAACCACGAGGATTTACACCCACAGAAGAGGGATGATGTAAAATGATACAATTAGGACAATCCAATACAATCTGCCGAGCATCAGCATGGGAGATAGTAAAGCGCTTCTGAAGTGCTCGTGCATTAATATGAAATTTACTATGAAAGTTTCTAGCTTGATCTAAGGAGGAAATAGGGAACATCCAAGAAGGACGAGTAGCAAGATAAGCTTGGGCATTGCCAGCAGAAAGAGCACCCGGTAAACCTGTGTGGGCTCGAATATGCAAGGGGTAAAAACAAGCGGAGCGATTCCAAATCAATGTTTGAAGATGAAGAAAAAGGGAAGACATTACTCCTGATGTGTGTATGGGACCCACTGCTTCCAACACCTTTAAAGCTTGAACTACATAAACAGAATCTGAGATTAAATTAAAAGGAAACGGACATTGTTCAAATACTTTTATGACAATTTGCAGCTCCACCCATTGCGGATTGCCAGGAGCAAACTGATGTTGGATAGGAGGTTGATCATTTACCACATAGGCTCCAATACCAGTTTTAGATCCATCTGTAAAGATATTTGCAGCTCCTGGGATAGGCGTAGAAGAAGTGATTTTAGGGAAAATGATAGGATGTTCCTTAACAAATGTAATAAGAGGATGTGAAGGATAGTGATTATCTGTCTCTCCTGGAAAAGAGCATCGTAATATAGCCCAATTATCCAGGTTAGCACACAAAACTTGAATTGGTTGACACGTATAAGGGACAATCACAGACGTTGGAGGAAAACCAAAAAATTGTATACTTTGTTTTATCCCTAACATAGCTAAAGAAGCAACTGCATCAGGATAATACTCAAGGGATTTTCCAGGGGATATTCGTGGATGTATCCACAACAAAGGACCATCTTGCCACAAAACTCCAGTAGGTTGCCATACAGTGGCAAGCACACATAATTGAAGAGGCTTATCCTCTTGAAGCCTGCAAAGGCTGGCATGTTGTATAGCCTCCTCCACCCCAAGCAACGCTGACCTGGCTTCCCCAGCAAGATGTCGAGGGAAGTAAGATCTGAATCACCTTTAAGAATTTCATACAAGGGTTTTAATTCAACATTGGGAATATGCAAGTAGCCCCTAATCCAATTTATGTTACCTAATAATTTCTGAAAATCATTTAACGTATATAAATTATCAGTCCTAAGAGTTACCTTTTGGGGTGTAATAGTTTCACAAGAGATACTAGCACCAAGATAATCAACAGAGTCTCCTGTCTGTACTTTATCAGGTGAAATAAGCAAGCCCTTTGATTGTAGCAAATGTACTAAATCAGTGTAAGCCGCCTCCAACATAGGGAGTAACAGCTGCCTTACATTCTTTAGTACATTGCTCAAAAACAAGTTGCTTAATCAGAGGCATGGCTCTATCGGGATCACCAAAGATTTTTCCCGCAGCATCCACCATCCTAGCAACAAAGTCTGAGAAAGGTTCTGTAGGGCCCTGTATAATTTTAGTCAGATTGCCAGACACTTCTCTATTTGGGAGTGACTTCCATGCACGGATACAAATGTTATTAATCTGTTCATATACTTCAGGAGGATATCCCGTCTGTTGATTGGCAAACCTACCCTGCCCCAAAAGCATATCTTTATCCCAGGCGGGGCGTCCCACCGCATGATTTTGGGCAGCCTGCTCTACCACGCCCTCTAGCATAAATGCTCTCCAGTCCAAGTATTTGCCTGGGGAAACACAAGCGCGCACCAGACTAGCCCAATCTGAGGGGGTCATGCAAAATCTGGTAAGCCCCTCTACCTGAGTAAGAGTGAAGGCAGCATCTATACCATAAGTGCGAACGGATTCTGCCAAAGTTTTAATTATTTTAAAATCTAAAGGCTCATGGTATCTTCCCCTATTAGCGTCCTGAAAAACCGGGTATGCTAGTCCCATGTCTGTATTAACTGTTCTCCAAACTTGTGTATGAAAAGTTCTCCTGGAGCTTTGGACTCCCCTCACATATGAGGGCAGTGCAACAGGCACTGCATCTTCTTCTAAATTCTCAACCTCCTCCTCAGAATTAGATTTATCAAAATTAGATTTATCTCCCTTCTCACGGTAGGCTTTCATGCTTTGTGTCTCCCTTTTTTTCCTTTTCATTTTTATCTTACGTAGTTGCTGTAACAGTATGTCCAGGTCCTTAGAACTCTCCGAGCCACTTGTGTCCTCAGGTGTTTTTAGTTCGGTCAAGTCTGGATAGAGCCTTCTCCTATTTTTATTTTCAGGCTTTTTTGCCTTTTCACTACTCTTACTCTTAATACTCTCTGCCACTTTGCTATATGACCCCTCAGATTTTTCCTCATGTAGTTGTTCAAGAACGGCCTGACCCTCACCCACAGCTTCCTGGCATTTACCGTCTGCTATACATTCTCTAACCAATTTCCAAAGTGGTATAACGCCACTCTCTAAAGTACCTTGCTCATTAGGGAAATCCAGATCTCTCCCTAATTTGTCCCAGCTGGGAATCGTAAGACTCCCCGAAAAAACAAACCAAGGAGCCGCTATATCAGCTTCTCTTAAAAACATCTGCAAAGTACTATGCTTCACCCCAAGTCCTTTTGAACGTAGCAGCCCATCCAGGGCCAAAAAAATTGGGCTTGAAGAAGTAACACCCATAATGTTTTCAAAACTATGAAGAAAGTGAAAGTACAAAAGCCCCGCTCTCTCTTTATCTACAGAGGAGCGTCCTATTCTATTATTTTTTCCCCCGCTCTCTCTTTATTTACAGAGGAGCGTCCCGCTATTTGCTTGCGGATTCCCACTTTACCTGGGAACTTACCGGTGCACCACCCTGACTGCTGAAAGTTCTGGATCCTGGGTTCCAGGAATATTCTTCCCCATTCTGGCCACCAACTGTCTCGACCCCTCGCCGGCAAAGGAAACACGATACAGGATTCTTCTTTCAGCAGTTTACTCAGGACCTTTGAATCATGATGAGAAAACAGGAACAAGAAAGGAAAGAGTGCGAGCGGTCGGTCTGCCCTAGCTTAAGTACCCAGCCTCGCCAATGAACTAGCACCACATGGAGGAGTCTAATAGGTGCAGCGCAGCGGAAGCAGTCCAGAGCCCAGCCCCACAGCCTTACAAGGAGTTGTTTACTTCTAACAACTCTAACCGCTAAGTCATCAGAAGCAGGAGGCCAGCGCCATTTTCAGGGTGCGGTCGCCGGCTCCCAACACGGAGGTATCAACCTTCCTTCTATAGACTTAAATGAATAGTCAGTGCTTTTAACAAAAGCAGCAAGTCCTGTTAAAATTGTGCCAACCTTACAGAATTAATAGGATTAAATGAGTTAATATTTGTAAATTACTTAGAACAGTTCCTGGTATGTAGTAAATCCCTTGTGTAAATGTTCTAATACAAAAATAGAATAAAATTCCACAAGTGAATGACATCTATTATTAATATTATACACATATACATATGTACCAGAGGTTAAATGATTACTTCAAAAATTCTCACAGTGACAATAAAGAAATTCTGAAAATGAACTCTGTGAGTGTGTGTGTGTGTGTGTGTGTGTGTGTGTGTGTGTGTGTGTAGAGATTTATTATGAGGAATTGGCTCATGTGATTATAGAAGTTTGAGGATTCCCATAATCTGTCATCTGCAAACTACAGATGTAGGAAAACCAGTGGTGTGATTCAGTAGGAATCTGCATGCCTGAGAATCAGGGGAGCCAGAAGTGTAAATCCAAGTCTGAGGGTCTGAGAAGAAAGATATATTTTAGCTTAAACAGACAGGCAGGAATCAAAAAGAGTAATTGCCTCCTTCCTCTGCTTTTTTCCCCCCCTTTGGTGGTAGTAGGGATTGAACCCACTACTCTACTGGTGAATTATGTCCCCAGCCCTTTTAATTTTATTTTTAGACAGAGTCTTGTTATGTTGTGCAGGCTTGCTTTGAAATTGCCATCCTCCTGTCCCCAGCTTCCTGATTCTCTAGGATTATAGGTGTGTGCTACCTTGCCTAGCTGTGTCTTTTGTTTTATTTAGGCTGCCAACACATTGGACAATACCTATGTTGAGTAGGGTAATTTATTTACCCTAAATTTACCTTAAAATGCTAATCTCATCCAGAACCACTCCCCAGAGACATACCCAGAAATATGTTTAATCTAGGCATCTAGTGGCCTGTAAAGTGGATACATAAAATTAGCCCATCACAGTGAGTTTTGTGTGTTGTTTTATCACTATGACTTCGAAGGTTTTAGTTATTTAAATCAGTGTGTTAGTTAGCTTTTGCTGTGACAGTGACCTGAGAGAAATAACTCAGAGGAGCAAAGATTCATTTGGCTCATGGTTTCAGAAGTTTCAGTCCATGGTCAGTTTGCTCCATTGCATTGAGCTTGACCTGAGGCAGAGCATCATGACAGAAGGATGTAGCAAAGTTGCAACTCATGGTAGCCAGGAAGGAGAGAGAGAGAGAGAGAGAGAGAGAGAGAGAGAGAGAGGCCAGTTACAAGATGTAATCCATGTGCCCAAGACAAAGACATGTGCCCAGCGACCTGATTCTTCTAACTACAGCTCCCAACTGCCTACAATTTTCGCCATCTACCGGTAGTTCATATTAATTTGAACCTTTATGATCCACTACTTCCCAAAAGCCTCAACCTTTGAACATTGCTGTATTTGGGACCCAACTTCCAGTACGTGAGTCTTTCATACCAAAGCATAACAATTGGAAAAGTTGTTAAAATGAGTTCCCTTTCATAATTAGCTTCAAATTAATCTATTCTTGTTTTAATTGATCATTATTTTCCCATTTATGACTGTTTTCTCTTAGGCATTGAGAAAAAGACCTCTTGTATCCTTGTGCTCAGGTCATCAGATGATGTTTATTTAATGTGAAAATTTGCCTAAAGGAAGAGGTCTAAATTGGATATTTGATGATGACCTCTAATCTCTTCCTTCCTTTTTTTTAGAGCTAAAGAAACTAGTTAAATTCTCATCTGTGAAAAGAAGTGAACTAATAATTACTGAGCGCCGATTATATGCCACTCATACTACATGTTTTTATAGTTAAGAAATATTTTCTTTTAAATATAAAAGAAATAATAAAGCATGCAGTTATGCATTTTCATCCATTTTAAAACTTAATTCTAACTATAAATGTCATCAGTTTTAGTTACCATTTTTATAAATGGGTTATAAACTGGTTAAGTAACTTGTCTGGTAGTGAATGTTACAGCTAACATTCAAACCTGGATTTGCTTGCTTTAAAGTCTGTACTTTTCCATGTAATAATTGACAAGATTCAATTGGGGGATCGAGTTATTTCTTTATTAGCTTCTAATATGTCGCTGCCTCTCTTTTCTCACCCTTACCACCCTCATTTTCTTTGAGAATATATTACGGACAGAATATAAATACTTATTGTCTTTATTCCTTTCAAGTTATTTCAGAAAACCTTGTTATTTTAGTGCTCTCATATGTTGTGACGGCAGGCTTCTTTGTCAGCCATCCTGTTCAGCATAAATAACCTGTGCTATGTCAGCATGATTTATTGCTGCTACTTCCTTTCTTTATGTTTTGAGTAATTTTATCATAAGAGGATATAAAGTGTTTTAGACATGTGCAAATGCCTGAGTGACTAGAGTAGTTCCCATAGCTGTTTGGCCAACTGCCTGTGGATAGTCCTCCATTTGATTGCAGGAAAGAGAAGATAGGAAAACAAATTAGGTTTCTCAAACAAGATAGGTATTTTGAACTATGTCACCCTTAATGAACAGGTGGTGCTAATTACAAATCATTTTTTTTAAAAGGACTTTCAAAATGGATTTACACCCAGATGTGTGATGTTGTTTAATGTATTACATAAACTTGTCTATAAACAAATGATACACTGAATGGATTCTTTGTTTTTAAACCAGATGGCATCTTAAAATATTATAATATATATTTAATTAGTAAGAGAATTTGGAAAATAGAGCCAGAAAAAATACAGTCACCCATAATCTTGATAACCTAATAGAAACATTACATTTTGATATAATTTGTCTTTTTAAAAAATCTTATGCATTAAAAACCTTAAAGCTAATCATCCAGATAATATCATCGTAACATTTCTTGTGAACTCTAGGTTGTATGATTTATAATGATAATGCCAAAGAATTTTGAAGTGCATGTTTGTCCCATTGTGTGTATTCATTGATCAGATATAGATTTCCTCCTAACACTGATCAGTTTGTTGCTCTTCCACTCTGAATTATTATTTTTACTTTTTGTGATGCTGAAGATTAAACCCAGGATCTCACCTATTTAGGCAAGCACTCTATCACTGAGTTACACCTGCAGTCCCACTCTGAGTTATTAGTTCTTATAATCTACTCTGGAAAAAGTAATTTTTCTTTCTTTTTAATGTACTTGTTTTTTACATGTAAAAAGTAATGACCCTATTCTTTGTGAGCAATTTTTAGATTTTTGAGAAATATATTTTTCTGAACAATTCTGTAAAATAAATGATAAGTTGGGTGTGGTGGTGCATGCCTGTAATCCCAGTGGCTTGGAAGGCTAAGGAAGGAGGATTGTGAGTTTAAAGCCAGCCTCAGCAAAAGTGAGGCACTAAGCAACTTAGTGAGACTCTTGGTCTCTAAATAAAATACAAAATGGGCTGGGGGTGGGGCTCAGTGGTTGAGTGCCCCTGGCTTCAATCTCGATACCCCAATACAAAACAAACCAAAAAGATAATTTTAAAAATGCTTGATGCTGTGATAAATTACAATATTTTTGGGTTGTTTCTATAGATACAAACATTAATCTTATTATTTTGAAACCAATTATTTGCAGTTGCCCTGATAGCACAGCTAATTATGTTGCTGTACTTAAACTTATTATGTAGTTCAGGTAGTTAGAAACTATAGAGAGCTATTTTCAGTCTCACTTAGGCTACCATGTAGATCAAACTAAAATGTACATAGATCATAACCATGTTATGACATCCATTTGTCCTTATTTTTACTATGTACCAAGTATTATTCAAAATTCTTGTATCTCAGAGATTATTAAGATAGAATCCTTTCTTTCAGAAGGTTCATTTGCAGAACATTATTAAGACATTATTAGTTCTCATAGCATTAGTCTCCAGGATATTAAAAAAACCATATATATATATATATACCCCATATATACCCCCCCCCCAAAAAAAAACCCAACTAAACAAAGCAAGCAAACAAAAAAAATCCCCAAATAATTACTGAGTGGGCCTAAAAACTGAACAGACATTTCACAAAAGAAGAAATATGAATGATCAAAAATATATGAAAAAATGTTCAACATCTAAAGCTATTAGAGAAATGCAAATCATCCCAGTCAGAATGGCAAGAATACAAGTAACAATAAATGTTGGTGAAGATGTGGGGGAAAAGGTTCATTCATACATTGCTGGTGGGACTGCAAATTGGTGCAACTACTCTGGAAAGCAGTATGGAGATTCCTTAGAAAGCTTGGACTGGAACCACCAGTTGTTCCAGTTATCCCACTCTGTGGTATATACCCAAAGGACTTAAAATCAGAATACTACAGTGACACAGCCACTTCAATGTTTATAGCACCTCAGTTCACAATAGCCAAGCTATGGAACCAACCAAGGTACCCTACAACAGATGAATGAATAAAGAAAATGTGGTATATATATACACAATGGAATATTACTCAGCCATAAAGAAGAATAAAATTATGGCATTTGCTGGTAAATAGATGGAACTGAAGAATATCATGCTAAGTGAAATAAGCCATTTCCCCAAACCCAAAGGAGAATGTCTCTCTGATTTGTGGATACTAATCCATGACAGGGAAGTGGGGGAATATTTTCTTATATTCAATGTATGAGTTCATTGGATTAGACAAATGGGAAAGAAAGGAAGGGAGCCAGGATGGGAACAGAAAAGATAGTAGAATGAATGGGACATATCTTTACATATATCATTATATATGAATACATGACAATGTAACACCACATCATATACAACCACAATAATGAGATCCAAAAATTGGTACAAGTTGCGTTTATTCTATGTATGTATAATATGTCAAAATACACTGTACTGTCATATATATTATATCTAGAAAGAATAAATAAAAAATAAAAAAGAACATTATTAAGATTGTGTCACTTTTTTTATCTAGATCTTATTCAGGTATTTTCACATACATAATGTATTCACAAAGTTCTATAGTTACAAAAAGTATGCAGTGAAAATTTCTTTTCCATAGCTCTTTCCTCCTTTAATCTCCTTCCCCTGGAGAATATTTCAAAGGGATTAATAATTTTTTTGAGTTTTGATATGAAAAGAAAGTTCAGATTTGGAAAGGGTGTTCTCATTTATTGTATAACCACTGTGTGCCTCACACACAGATATGTGCACTTCTACATCTTATTTAAAATACTTAGTATCCTTTACTTGGTATTATCACAATTTTATTAATTACAAACAGAATGAAATAAAGGCAATTGCTGATGAGCACATAAATACCAAGTGACATAACTAAGAGTAGGATCTAGGTTTAAGTTCACCTGAGTCTGTTCTATTTTTGAGGTATTTTATACAAAATGAATGCTTTGGAATTCTAACAGCATTTATGTTAAAAAGTTTTTTTTTTTTTTCCCTAAGAAAATGGTTAGGAAACTCCACGCTGGAGCCAATTGGAGCCAGATGGCAAAGCAGAAATGTGGTAAGAGGGGCACCAGGTCAGAGAGGCAAAGATGGAAGGGTAGGTTTGTAGCTGAGAAATAATTTAATAACTGAAACAAATTGTACGTTTCAAAATTCTGCTCACTTGGTACATATTTTCCAGTTTGTTTTTCTCCTTTTCAAGTCATAGACCATGGTAGTCTTAGCGTAAAATAGTCCTTTCCCCTTTAATTGTCATGATTCACAAGTCTCTTTCAATTTGTGGTAGCCTTTTTCTCCTTTCTTGTTTTCATAGTTTTGACATATTTTAAGAGTTCTGATCAGGTATTTTGTATAACATCCCTCAATTTAGGTGTATTTTGATGTTTTATCATGATTAGACTGGGGTTAGGGAATTTTAGGAATGTCATAGTAGTATTCTCTCCTATCAGAAGGTTAACTTTGATCTTGTGGTTGGGTGCTCTATGTCAGGTTTCTTTGATATAATGTTGTATTTTTTCTCTTTCCATTCTCTGTTGCTTATAAGTGAGTCAGTAATTACAGTTCCCATTTAAAAGGAGAGACATTATGCTCCACCATCTGGAGAGAGGATGTGAATGACATTGTGAACATATATGAAAACCAACAAGTAATTAATAAATATTTTTGGGGGAAGTGCTTGAGGCTATTAATTTTGCCCATTAATGTTAGCATTCATTAGTGAATCTTAGCTGTAGCAACTATTATGATTTTACAATGGTGATTCCTGTTTTCTTCATACCTTTTACATTTATTATCCAGAATTATTCTGTGAAGAAGATATGTCCTTTCTTTGTTTATTTCTTTATAGGCATTCATGGGAATTTATTTTTAGGGGAGGTTATAATCAATACTGTTATTTATTTTGGCCTCAAATTATCCCAGTTTTGGCCATTAGGAGCTCTTTTAGGTTGATTTCTGTTCCTTTTTGACATGCTTTTTTGTTGTTGTTGTTGTTGTTTGCCAAACACTTCCTTACCTTTTGACATTGCAAGATAATCTAGGTTCATCTTCATTTTTTTTTTCTACCCAGCTGGATAATCAGCTCTTTCTTCAAGTATTCTGGGTTCCTTTGATTGGAAAATGGTATTCAGAAACCAAGATCTCTGTGCTGGGTATACTTGTCACTAATGGGGTGTTAGATTCTAGGTTCTGTCAGTGGACAAAATAAGGAAATACATGTATGTATACTAACACATATCTATATTTATTTTTGTATATCTATCTGTGCAAATACCTGTCATCTTCCTTTATATTATGTAAATATACATGATTTCAGAGTGGTTTCTCTAACTTTAATGCTGCAGATAGAGTTCATTCTATCTGCCTTAGTTTATTTTTAACTTCTGTTTCTGACAGTGTTTTAGTCAGCTATTTTGCACTGACTGACCAGAACAACTGTACAGGAGAAAAGTTTATTTAAGGATTCATGGTTTCAGAGGTCTCAATCCATAGTCAGCAGGCTCCATTCCTTGGGACTGAAGGTGAGCCTGAACATCATGGAAGAAGAGTGAGGCAGGGGGAAGCAGCTCATATTTTGATCAGAAAGCAGAGAGAGAGGTCTCCACTTGTCAGATACAAATATATACCGCAAAGCCATGCCCCAATTCCTACCTCTTGTAGCCACATTTTACCACTCCAATTACCACTCAATAAATCCCAACCAGGGGATTAATTCACTGAATAGGTTAAGACTCTTACAATCCAATCATTTCCTCCTCTGAACCTTCTTGCATTGACTCACATGTGAGCTTTTTGAGGGATTCCTCACATTCAAATCAAAACAGTGAGAATCCTGGCTTTCATTATTTATAATATATCTACTTATTGTTCAACCGCAGTATACCTATAAACCAGTTTCAGAATTGGTAGCCTGTACAGTTTTAAAACAAACTTACCAGACTACAGTGTTTATACATAGTTTTTTTTGTCTTTGATATGATTATCTAGTTGAAAATATTCTTTCTTAATGTTTTTAGGGCAGATTCTTTTTCCCCAATCCCTGTCAAGAAAGCTGTATTAAATATTTTTTCATACAGTTAGATTAATTTGTCACATTCTGCATAGCATCTGAGGATTTCTCTGTTCCCCTATTTGATTTTTTAAAAATTTACATAAGATTTATTTTTTGTGATGCATAGTTTTGTGGGTTTTGAGAAATATATGATCAGGTATCCAGAAACACAAAATTAGAACTGTTCCAACATCCTGAAAATTCCCTTGTGTAACCTCTTTATAAAAGTCAGTGACTCTCCTTTCCATTGAATGCTGGTACCACAAATCTGTTTTCTGCCTTTTACAGAATCTCATATTTCAAATCCAATATTACATAATTTTTGTTTCTTCACATTTTTCTCTTAGCAAAATGAATTTATGATTCAGCCATGTTGTCCACGAGTCAGTAGTTCATTCCTTTTTATTTCCCAGTAGTATTCTAATATATGGCTTTATCATAGTTTATTCATTTACCTGTTGAAAAATATCTTGGTTATTTCTAGTTTTTTGGGGTTATGAATAAAGCTGTTATGAATATTCACATACATATTTTTGTGTGAAAAAAGTTTGAGTTTAACTTAATACCTAGAAAATGAGATTTCTAGATACTTTGCCTTCTCCCAAAACTTTAAAATTGCTGTCAATATCCACAAAATAACTTGCAGAGAGTTTGGGATAGCCTTGACTCTCTAGATCAAATTGGTAAGAAATGACATCTTAAAAATATTAAATCTTCTTGTCCATGAACATGATGACATACCTGTCTCTATTTAAATCTTTGATTTAAATAGAGGTATGTAGTTTCCTCAAATAGATTTTGTGACTCTTTTTCTTGGTGCTAATGTAATGGTGATATCTTTTAAATTTCAAATTTCAATGTTCATTGCTTGTATATAGGAAAGCAATTGGCTTTATTAACTTGCTAAAAGTACTTTTTTAATTCCAGAATATTTTTGTTGATTATTGGGGATTTTTTCATATTGAAAATCATAGATGTTTATCAAAGACAGTTTATTTCATCCTGTTATTCTGTGTTTCTTTAATTTCCTGGTTTTGTCTTTACTGCATTAAGTAGGACTTCCAAGATGATGCTGGATCAGAGTAGAGGGATAGGACACCCTTGCATTGTTCCCCCGTCTGTAGGGAAAAGCTTCTAGTTTCTCACCAGTGAGTATGATGTTAGTTGAAAGTTCTTCTTCTTCTTTTTTTTTTAAAAAAAATAAGATTGAGGACATTTGCCCTATTTTTTTTTGTTGAGAATCTTTTAAATTTTATTTTTATTGTGAATGGGTATTAAATTTTGGCAAATGCCTTTTTACACCTGATGTTTCTTCCTTAGACTATTGATGTGGTGGATTACTCTGATTTTCAGTTACAGAAGCAGCACACTTGGGATAAATCCCACTTAGTCATGGTGTACAATTGATTTTATTCACTGTTGGAGTTTGTAAGAGTTATTGGTCTGTAATTTTAATTTCTTTTAATACCTTTGGTTTTGGTATTTGAGTGATGCTAATATAGAATGAGTTAGGGAGTATATTCTCACTTCCATTTCTGAGATTGTAGAAAATTATTAGAATTTCCTTTTTAAATGTTTTGATATTTTGTTGAACTCAGCAGTGAAACCATCTGAGTCTAGTTATTTCTATTTTCAAGTTATTAATTATTTACTCAATTTCTTTAAGAGATGTACACTTATTTGATTTATATATTTCTCCTGTGTGAGCTTCAGTACATTGTATCTTTCAAGGAAGTGGTCTATTTCATCAATATTATCAAATTTGTGGCATAGAATTTGTTCCTAATACTTTTATTATCTTTCTAATGAGATCAGTACTGATGAACTACTCTTTCATTTCTGATATTAGTAATTTGTGTTTTTTGTCTTGTTTATCCTAGCTAGGTGTTTGTTAATTTACTGGCCTTTTCAAAGAAGTGGATTTTGGTGTTACTGACTTTGTCTATGGAGTTCCTTTTAAAATTTCATCTGTCATTTTTATTATTTTTTTCTGTTTATTTTATATTGTACTTTTAATAGTTTACTGAGGAAGAAGCTTAATTTGTTGATTTTAGAGACGTTTTATAATATATACATTGAATTCTAGAAGTTTCTAAGCTCTGCTTTATCTATATTGCATAGTTTGATAGGTTGCATTTTCATTTAGTTCAAAATATTTTTAATGCATTTGAGACTTCTTCTTTGACACATGTATTAAATAGAAGTTGTTTAATATCTAGATATTTTGGGATTTTATGCTGTAGTTTTGTTATAGATTTCTAGTTTAATTCCATTGTTAACACAGAGCATACTTTGTGTGATTTGTATTCTTTTAAATTCATTACAGTGTATTTTATGCCCCCTCCACAAGTGTTCCGTCTTGGTGATTGTTTCATGTTAACTTAAGAAGGATGTGTGTTTGCTATTATTGAAGCATTATAGGATGTTAATTAGATCCATTTTGTTGATAGTGCTGTTTAGTTCAACTGTATCTTCACTAATTTTCTGCCAGCTGGACATATCACTTAATTGATAAAGGTAGGAAGAGTTTAACTGTTATAGTGGATTCATCTTTTTCTTGTTGTGGGTATATCAAGTTTTGCCTACTATACTTTGAATCTTTGCTGTTAGGTACATGTAAGTAAAGATTGCTATGTCTTCTAGGGGAATTCACCTCTTTATTATTATGAAATGCCCTTCATTTCCTTGATTATTTTCCTTGCTCTGAAGTTGGCTTTGTTTGAAATGAATGTAGATAATTTAATTTCTTCTTGTTACTGTTAGTATATACATCTTTCTCTATCCCTTTACTATTAGTCTATTTTTAAAATATATATTTAAAGTGGATTTTTCTATATATAACAATTGTTGTGTTTTCTCTCAAGTTTTTTCTAATTGCCTTTGTCTAGTTTTTTTGCTGTTTGAGTGGGATAAACTGAGGTGTAAATTCTTCAGCATTATATGATTTATTCCTTTTGAAAATTATATTTAAATCTGTTTTCCAGTTTAACAGTGTTTAGAGGTAGGACCTTACGAGGTTAATTAGGTGGTTTAGAGGGATTGATAACAGTCCTCATAGAAATGAATTAGTTACATAAGAGAGGGTCATTATAAATCAAGGCAACCCTTGTTGTTTTGTATTTTCCACATGCACCTCAGCAGAATCCAGCAATTATAAGCAGAATTCAGCAATTATAGTTAAGTGTTTATACAGATAAACAGGTTTCTGCTACTGGGCCTCTGCTCATGGTAAGCTATGATGCTCTGTGTTTGCTCATCAGTCTGTCTGGTTTTATGGCAGCCATTTGGCCTGTGACTTTAACTCTTCAGTGGCTCTAGGGAGAGTTGTTAATTTTCAGTTTATTCAGCCCTTTTATTTTTTTTTAGTGTGAGAATATAAATGACAATTTCCAAGCTGTTAACTGGTTGGACTGGAAATTAGAAGTTTCTCATAAACTTTTTGGAATGCAAGAACATAGGAATCATCGTCAATGTTAATTTTCTGTCAGAGAAATATGTGAAATAATTACCTTTTCATATTATCAATTCTTTTTTAAAAATTTATTTATTTTGCATTAAGATTCTTAATACATCATTATACAATGATTTATCATATCTCTTATTAGTCAATTCTTAATTTATTGTTTCAACATGAATATTAATTATGTCTGCATACTTTCAGATTTGATTTTATCTAAATATTGGCAATAAGGATATGAATAATTTATATTCAATAATATTTAAAGATATATAAAGTATACTGCAGTATGTATAATATGTATTTTATTTGGGAAGATTATACAAATGTTTATATATTTAATCTGTAGGTATTTTGTAAAGCCCAGAAATGATTTCTGGTTTAGTAATTAAATTGGAAACCAAATTAATATCAATGTGTTCAGGATAAAAACTTTTATCACTGATTAAAAGCAACATGATTTAAAAAAATCTTATATATTTCCCTATCTTGCTCTAGCTTCTGCATATGTGATTTTTGATTTTTGAGTTTGGCTTTTTTCATTTAGCATGATATTCTCCATTCATTTACCAGCAAATGCCATAATTTAATTCTTTTTTTTTTGATGGTGCTGGGGATTGAACCCAGAACCTTGTGCATGGGAGGCAAGCACTCTGCCAACTGAGCTATATCCCTATCCCAATTTCATCCCTTTTTTATGGCTGATTAGAACTCCATTGTGTGTGTGTGTGTGTGTGTGTGTGTGTGTGTGTGTGTGTGTCTCTGTGTGTGTGTGTATACCACAGTTTCTTAATCCTTTCATCTATTGTTGGGCATCTGGGTTGATTCCATAATTTAGCTATAGTGAATTGTGCTGCTATAAACATTGAGATGGATATATTGCTGTAAAATGCAGATTTAAAATCTTTGGAGGAAATACCAAGGCATGGGTCATATGGTGGAACATCCCTAGTCTTTTGAGGAATCTCCATACTGCTTTCCAGAGGGATTTTAGTAGTCTGCAGCCCCCCAAATAATGTACAAGTGTACATTTTCCCTACAACCTGCCAGCATTTATTTTGTTCATATTCTTGGTCATTGCCATTCTGACAAGAGTGAGATGAAATTTTAGTGTAGTTTTGGTTTGCATTTCCCTGATTGCTGGAGATGTTGAATATTTCTTCACATATTTAAGAACAACATGAATTTTTGCATATTAACACAAAGGACTTCTTCAGGAAATATCTTTGCATTTACATACTTATTCAATATTTGTTTTTAACATATTTTGATGAGCCAATATGGTAGTCTTTCTTTGCCTTATCTTTTTGTTTATTTATGAGTTGTTTTATTCTAAAGAGATTTTTGCCTTATTTTTGAAGAAATACGAAATCCTAGATGTCTTAGTTTTCTTGTGTTTGATTACTTCTATGCTATTTGGTGATAAATAAATCTTTTAAACATGAATTCATTATGTGACTATATTTAAATAATAGATTATGTGATTTTAGCTCTAGGATATAACTTTCACTCTGAAGTTTATGCAGAGAATACATGATATTCTTTTATGGTTGATGCAGAGATACATAGTTACCAATTATATTCATTCACCAGTACATAAAAATATATAATATAATGGTATGACTCTTTCATTTATTGCTTATATCATTAAAAAAAGAAATACTGTAAAAGAAAAGAAATTTGATCTTAAGAGAAGATTTAATTTACCTTATTGCTATAACTTACTAACTAATGAAAGTCCTAGTTAGTGACCAGATTTAGTTATCAATTCTTAGTCTTTAAGAAAGTGAAAGCTAATGAACAATTGTTGAGTGATGTACTTCTCATGACCAGTTCTAGGCAAATTATTGGAAGCCAGATTTCAGAAGTCTTCACTACCTTGTGCCTAATGCTTCTTTACCTTTTAAATATCCAGTCATATTTTGTTTTGCTATCCAGTGTTCTATATTGGTCTAGTTTGCCTTCTATTTCCTGAATATTGTGAAAATAGTATATACACTAGTTGGTCTGCAGAAGGACGAATTTAACCTTAATAAAAGCATACAACAAGGAGTGAATAACACTAATGCCAAGATTGATTCATTTAAGGGTATCACATGAGGTGAGATTTTTTTTTGTTTTGTTTTGTTTTTTAGTTGGGTGTGTCTGTTCATATCATATACATAATGATTTTAATGCCTACTTATGGATCAGTTTCTGTGATTTCATAGATTTGGCAATATAAAAATTAATTCTTATCTAAGAATTAGCAGGATTTCTTTCTGTATATGGTTTTAGATAAGACTGTTGAACCTTATAGGACTGAAAACAAAGCACTTGATTTGATTATAGTTATTTATATAGTATTTATTTAAATTTATTTTTATTATGGTATTTGCGAATAATTTAACTTACAAATATTTTAAATTTAATATACTTTTAGGAGCTACCTTAATTAAAGAGACTGGATTCGTATTTTCCCAATTCTTTTTTATTTACTTGTTTAAGCACTAAAAAAATCCATTTGTAAGGCTTTTAAAAATTCATTCATAAAATTCTATTTTAATTAAAAGATTTATGTCTTTATTTAAACTTATTAAAGAATAAATTTAGAAAGCAAAAAAGGAAGTCTATTTTCAGGTAACTTAATATACATTTGTTTAATATGTTGCCCCAAAAGTATCATTTTAAAAGCTTCAGTGGCAATAAAAATATGCAGAAAACTGTAGGACTAAATCATTCTTTTAAAATAGTATTAGAATTTTAATATAAGAATCAATGATTTAACTTCTTTTTTATATAAAATTGATTGAAATGTGTAATTCCAATAGACAGTGAAACACTAAGTTTTTATATGTAACAACCCTAATTTTTCATGTCCATTATATATGACCACAAATCTGTAGAGAGAAATTTCTTCCTAGTACAGTGCACTCAGTTGTGCAAACTTATTTTTTTAGGGTCAAAGAAGAATACAAACCACAACCGACACAGTAAGTAAATGTATTGAGTGCAGTAGACTTGACTTCTGTAATTCTGCCACATTCTGCTTCCTGCACCTTTGATGGTATTAGCTTACACTAATACTGGATAGGCTGCAGCTAGTGTGTCTTCTGCTTTCTGACTCTCTGGCTTGTAAGAGAGCTGCCTGCAGCTTCTTACTTCATCCACATAGTGACTGGATGTAGTTTTTTGCTGCCTGCTTGTGGACTGGTTAAGTGTTCAAACTTGATTTCCCTATATTCTGACTGCCTGGATGATAATTGGAGCTCACATTTCCATTGGCTGTAGCTTTTGTGCCTGTGTATTTTTATTATTATGGATAAGAAAACATCTAATCTACATTGTTATTCATTTGGTTATTCAGTTACATTATTTGCTTATTTAAACAGGTGGTTTCCCTTTAGTGGGATCACTGAACTGGTAAATAACGTTCTTCAGCCCCAGCAAAAACAACAAAATGAAAAGGAACCCCAGACGTAAGTAAGCCGATCTATATAGACTAAATATTATCTTTGATAGTATAACATATTTATAAGTATTTATTAAAATACTGCCCTTGGAATAAGAATAGTGTGCCCATACATAGGAAGATTGTTAGGGTAGATTTTTGATGTTTCTTTTAAAATTATTCCTTGGGAAAAAAATATATATATACACACACACACAACACACACACACACACATATACATATATAAATGTATATGTATACACACACATATATAATATATAAAAGGAAGAGATATTTTTTCCAATTTTAGTGTAAATAATGTAAAACCATATTTGTCCAGTAAAATATCTTTCTCCAGTAACGCAGTGTATTACAGAATGTGCTGTTTTCAACAGACGTTCTAGAGGACATTAGAGAGGTACTAACTTCTAAATTCAATCTTTGGTCAAATAGTTTTGGAAAGGTTATTTTTAAAAAGTTAAGCAGGTTTCTTTATTCTAATAATTCTGAAACCCCAAATATGCTTCAAGTATATTAGGACATATGCTACATAGTAAACTTTTTGACCACTGAATCTTGTTTCATTGAATAGTTTTGGGCTATAAAGTATAATTTGAGAAACATAGTAATTTATTCTCACATTGTCCTGAAACATTAAAAACATGTTAATTCTACTTCTTTTAAACTTAAAAAATTCTTTAAAAAGTTGTTCACAATTCATACTTATTCCAAAATTGTGTAAGAGAAAAGTAACAAGTCATTTTTGCTTATACCCTATTGACCCAGACTTGTCATAATGCTCTTAACTAAGTGCAAGGAAGTCTAGAATGTCTTCCCATGTTCTCAGGAATATAGGCAACCTATAATGAGCAGTAATAATATCCACTAAAGTTAGCTTATATTTGATTCTCATTTATTTCCTTAAGTGAAAATTTCATAATGCCCAAAGTTGAGATTTGCCTGAGAAATACCTTTTGCAATAAGAATAACTCTAATATTAGTTCCCACTGTTGGCATTGTTGGTTCTACTAAAATGCTTTAATGATTAGGATCAATGTCTAATTTTTTAAGGATGAAAGGTTAGGGTTAATAACATGAAGATAATTCAAATATAGAAGTGTCCTCGGGAAGGGAATTTGCCATTTGCAGTGTTTCAAGGTATAGTTATTTTTATCAGTGGGATTACAGGTAGATTTTTGCCTTCTCTTTGGTGCCAAAGAAAAACTACAGAAGATTAAGAGCAATTATGGTGAAAATATATGAAAGCATACTAAGAAACTTTTGGTTTATCACTAGGGATGCTGTTATGGCTTAGGTCTGGAATGTTCCCCAAAGTCTCACATGTTGAAAGCTTAGTCCCCAATGCAATAGTTTTCAGAGGTGGAGCTTTTGGGAGGTGTTTGAATCTTGAGGGCTCTGACCTTATCAGAGAATTAATCCATTCATAGTTGAATGGACTACTAAGAGGCGGTGGATACTGTAGGCAGTGGGTCCTAGTTGGAATAAGTTGGTCACTGAGACCATGCCCTGCAAAGATTTTTCTTGTTCCTGGTCTTTTCCTTCCTCTCTGCTTCCTGGTTGCCATGAGTTGAGCAGCTTTCTTCCATTATATCCTTCTACCATGATGTTCGGCCTCACCTCAGGCCCAAAGCAATGGAACCAGCTAACTGTGGACTGAAACCTCTGAAATCGTGAGCCAAAATTCAATCTTTTCTCCTCTAAGTAATTTTTCTCAGGTATTTGTCACACTGATGGAAAGATAACTAATATGGAAAATTAGTATGAGAAGTGGGGTCATTGTTGTGAGTACACCTGATCTGTGGTTCAGAAACCTTTGGAACTGGTTTGTGAGAGGAGTTTGGAAAAGTTTGGAAATGCAGGACAGAGAAAACTTAGAATATTGCAAGTAGAGCTTAATATATCATTCTGATGTGAGTTTAGAAGATCAGAATGCCAACAGGAATGTAGATAGTAAAGACTGTTCGTATGAAATTTCAGATGAGAATGAGGATAATTGGCAATTGGACTAGAGGCCACACGTATTACATTCTGTAAAAGAACTGGCCTACATTTTTGTCCATGTCCTTTGTATGAGGCTAAATTTAAAGGTAATGCGTTAGTTAATCTGGTAGAGGAAATTTCAAGACAGTACAACGTTAAAGCACTGGCCTTGGTATTGCTGGTGGCTTTTAGCCAAGTTTATGGCCATAATCAGCAGCAAAAAGCAGAGCAGAAAGATTGAAAAACCTTTCAGTTTTTCCAGAAAAAGGAGTATAAAATTGGGGCTAAGGAAGGTGTAGTTGCTGAAGAAGTTATGCCATTAAAGAGAAAGGAAGCTGGGCATGGTGGCACATGCCTGTAATTCTAGCAACTTGAGACAGAGGCAGGAATATTACAAGTTTGAGATCAGTTTGGGCAACTTGGTGAGACCCTGCCTCAAAAAAAAAAAAAAAAAAAAAGAAAAAGAAAAAGGAAAAAAGGCAAGGCCAGTAGATTGGGGAGAGGGAGGGAAGGAGAAAGGAAGTGTTTTGTACCTAGATAATAGGAAAGATATCTTGAAGGCATCTCAGGAATCAGCAAGATATTATCCATCTCAGGCTAAAGGATATAAAATTGAAAACTCATTTGAAAGACTTTGCTTTGAGAAAAGTATTCTGGGGCACCATGCTTAGATGTGACCACCTAGGCAGTTTTCTCCCCAGTATTTGTTTCACTGTGCTCACCTGTCCAGGCACTCAGAAGCCACTGCAGCAGTGGTACAAGTGGGCTGCATTACTGCTCTGCTGGCAGCAGACCTTGGTGTCATCCACATGGTTGTTTTGCAGGAGTTATAAGGTCATGGAGGTTTCCACCAGGATGTTAAAGAAAGGCCTGGCAGGCCAGGTAATTTGTGTCAGGGTCAGAATTCTTACAGGCAGCCCCTGAGAGGGCAATTCATGAAGGTGTGAGAGTGAAGCCAAAGTTGCAATGGAGACATCAAGAAGTAAGAGATAGGAATGTGGAACATCTACTGAGGAAGGCTGAAGGTAGAGAGCAGAGCTAGCCAAGAGAGAGGCCTTGTGGGCTGCAACTAGCAAGGCTGTTGGGCAGGTCCTGTACCAATCCATTGGGGCCCACATCTTGCCACCATGTCCCCTGGATGCTGAATGTGGATTTAATGTTTGCCCTGCTGGGTTTTCATTTTGATTTGATTCTCTCCTTTCTTTCCATTCTCCTATTCCCCGTTTTTTTTGGAATGTGCCATTTTATGTTGGAAATATGTAACTTGTTTTTTGATTTTTTTTTTTTTTCGTAGGGGCTCACAGCTAAGAGTTTGCCTTGAGTCTCTGGAGACTTTGGACTTGGACTTTTGAGCAATGCTGGAACCATTAAGACTATTGGGACTCTAGGTGATAGACTCAGTGCATTTTGCATTGTGAGATGGGCATGAGGCTTTGGGGTTCAGAAGTGCAATGTTATGGTTTGGATATGGAATGCTCCTCAAAGTCTTATGTGTTGGGGACTTGGTCCCAAATCCAACATGTTCAGAGGTGAGGCTTTGAGAAGTGATTGGATTACGGAGGCACCAACCTTATCAGTGGATTAACCCATTGATAGCTGAAAGGACCACTGGGTGGTAGTGGAAACTAGGTGGTGGGGCGTGGTTGGAGGAAGTATGTACTTGGGGCATTCCCTGGAAGGGTTTTTTGTCCTCGGCACTTCTCTCTTTTTCCTTCTCTCTCTCTTTGTCTGTCTGTTTCCTGGCTGCCATGGTATGAGCAGCCTTCTTCCACCACACCTTTTTGCTATGATGTTTTGCCTTACTCAGGTCCAAAGCAATGGAGCCAGCTGGCAAGGACTGAAACTGTGAGCCAAACTAAGTCTTTCTTCCTATAAGTTGTTTTTCTCAGATATTTGTAACAGGGACAAAAAATCAACACAGATGCTGATGTACAATAGTAAAAAAAAAATAACACTTAACCAAAGAATCTTAAAAAGAAGGAGCAGAGATTTCAAAAAAATCAATCCTCTTTTGTTCTTGGGTGGAGGCTTTTTCTAAGAGTCATTGGTTAGCTGTTTCTTCCAAAGATCATGTTCATGTTCTTTTGGAGGATTTTGAAAACTCCATTTTAGGGTTTCTAGATGGACTTATTTGCAACAGCCCAGAGAAAAGGTTTCTTTTTAGTTGTGAAATGTGAATCTGAGAATCAACCTTTTGAAGCTTTTATTGAAGTGCTAATTGTTTACATGACTTATTGTAGTCTGACCTATCAAGAGTCCAGGGAAATTTTTATTTCATATTTCTTCAGAAGAGTTTAGGTTATAGAGAGTTGCTTATAAGGATGTTTTTTAAAAAGACTGCTTGTATCTGTTGATGATAAGACAATGAATCACAGTGATTGCCTTTGCTGTAATACTTATATTAGTTTGCAATAGACCAGAGTCAAAAGTCAGTGGTGAAAATTTGAAATACATGGGGATTTATTAATTCATAAGGATTGAGAGCAGATGAATCCCTAGAAGGGTTGATCTAATTGTTTTGAAAAATAATCACAATAGAAATTGAAGGGCTTTTGAGAATATTGTCAATTTAATTTTAATTTTAGAATTCTATTTCTTATTTCTACCTTTTCTGAAGATTGAGGATAATATGCAAAAAAGGTTTTTCATGTAAGCTATGCACTTCTTATTGGTGCTTGATTAGTCATAGAAGCTGATATGGAGTCACGAAGTGGTGAAGGCTGTTCCTGCACATAGATGTTTCCAACTTCAACACTTCAAACTGAATAATCTAGAATTGACTGCATCTGTTACCTTAGAACCTCCTTAAATTCCTAGTGGCTCAAGGCAACATAAAATAAATTAACAAATAATGACAGATTTCTTGTTCACAAATGCTTTTTAGAAAAAAAATTAATAAAAGAAGAAAAATGCTTCTTCCTAAGTACAGTTTTTATGAAAACATAATGTTTTTAATGAAAAGTACATAAACCAAAAGTTTGTAATTCTCACTGAATTGTTGTATAGTGAATATACCAGAAAATTAGCACCAAGATCAAGAATCCAAATGTTATTACTCCTCTAGGATGTCCTCATGCTTCTTTCCTAGGAGTACTACCTTCTTTTCCTAAGAGTAACCTACATTTTGACTTCTATCTAGCATGTTATTTTCTATGTAGAATAATTATTTTTGCCTGTTTTTATTTAGAATTTACACAAGTGGAATTATACAAAATGTAGTCTATTTGGTCTATGTTATTTTTGTGTAGCCTAATATTTGTGAGATTCTATTATATGATTGCATATAGTTGTTTTTCATTTGTTCTCATTGCTGTATGGTATTCTAGTATCTGAATATACTACAGTTTTATTTATCTGTTTTATATTGGTAGATATTTGGGATTATTTCTAATTTTTTGGTTCTTAGTAGTGATGCCGTGTACATTCTGATGTCATTATTATTGTGTGCCAATTACTTTGGAGGAGAATTTTATAGTTAATCGTGAAACTAAAGTACTTCAGCTAATTAAAAATATTTTCAAATATTAAGGCTAGTTACTATGTTAGGGTCTCTATAGCCCCAGTTTCTTAATTGATAATGCTATATGTATTATTTGTTGATCATGCCTTACCTTTTGATGTTTTGGTGCCTCTTTATCTGGCCTAGAAAAAGAGAAAAGGGATTTCAAACAGAACATCACAGAGAAATGACATCTCTGTGTGTATCATGAAATAATTCAAGGTTTACACCTAACCATTAACTGAGATGAAGTGTAATTAAGTTCACACAAATTATAAAACATGTAAACACTGTGATGCTTTCTCTCTCTCTCTCTCTCTCTCTCTGTGTGTGTGTGTGTGTGTGTGTACACACACACACACACACACACACATATAATTTTTTTAAAGATTAAGAGTGCATGGTCTTTTATCTAGGCAGCGGTGTATAAAAGTGTTTTACTCCATAATGTCTTCTTCAAGGAGGTATTTTATTTTGATTAGGCAGAAAGCAGTTGAAAGTAAAATCATAAGAATTAACTCAAAATGAATTTTCTACTTATCATCACCTTTTAAAAAATTTAGAATTGAGTTTGTTAAATAATTTTCTTCAAGAAGCAAATTTCAGAGAAGTGATGATATACCATTTCCTCTTGGAGTCAGGAAGTGGTATCTATATATTGAGGGTGAATCATTCTCTAATTACAATAATACACTACAAGTGTATTTTTAGTTTTTAAAATCTCAACCTCTAACATCAGGGTTATTTCATATTGTGAATGGAATAATAATAATTTCAGTTCCAAAGATTAACTATCCAGTGATTGTCTCTTTCTTTTAAGATGAAATTTACCTCAGCTTCATTGCCTTTTGGATATTAATTATGATGACATAATAAAACAGGGAAGGAAAGCCATTTATTCAAAGATATGTATTAAAGAGAACTAATGATTTATGTAACCTTTTAATGTGGTTATTTGTTTTGTACAATACTACAAAAATATTTTTTGAGATGTATTGTTGCTCTAAAAGCAATGAAACTTCTGATTTATTTGGGATAGTTTTGTAATATTTCTCAGTGATACATTACTAATTTCTCTAACTTATAATGTAAAAAAACTAAGTCAGATATCAGATAATATGGGAAATAATCTTTGACATGGAATTTCTTCCCCAAGCTGCCTTTCTACCTTCTTCTATTGTATTTTCCTTTTTCCCTTATGCATATCTTATTCCAAATGAGAATATGTTCAGTTTCCTGAATTTTTATCTGCATTTATGCTTGCATATGAAATACTTGAGGCTAAAATTTATTACTCATTTGATGCCTATCAAAATTTTTCCTATCCTTCAAGGACAAGATATGGAAAAACTAAAAATTTTCCCTCCTTTATTAAGTTATGCTGATGACATTCTCAATTAATGCCTCTTTTCTTTGTGCTCTAGTGCAGTTTTTCTTATATATTTATTCAATGTATGTTTCAATTGACTTGTGTTATAATTGTCTAATATTTATACATGTCCATATCTATCTTATTTTTACTGATAACAGGAACTGAATAATATTCAATTTTATAGTTTTACCTATTAAATAGTACACACAATACATTATTCATCATTAATTCCAACACTTAGTAAATATTTATTGAGACTTTGGTTATGGGCCCTGTATTAAACTAATCACTAGGATAAAATTGGAAGAAGAAACACACAGTAATCTTAATGAATTATATTTTCTAATTACAGAGTTAGACATAATTGGGTAGTCACATACATGAAAAAGTTTAGCTCTGATGAATGCAGTATACAATGATGCTTTGAAAATATTTAATGGAGGGATTTGACCTAATCAGAGATGGTAAGGAGTATCTTCCCAAGGAGGTGATACTGAAGTACAATGAGAATAATGAAGAGTATGGGAGTGAAAAGTAGAAAGTGTTGTAGTTATGCAGTTTTATGAAATTGTTGGGAAACCAGCTTTTTCTTTTTTTCTGAAATTATATATAGAATATGGAAATACCTTGCAGAGGTCCTTAATCTGTTTTTCTATGGATTCCTTTGACATTCCTGTGAAACATATAGATGCCTTCTTAAAATATAAAAGGTAAATAGATGCAATTACAAAGGAAGCACATTAAATTGAAATACAGATCTACCAATGGACTCATTGAGTAGTCTATGAATATGTTGTACTTTCAATAAAAATCTTACTTCGGTTTTCAAGGAAGTTAGATAAAATATTATACTATGCATATGGAAGAAAAAAGATTTATATATAGTAAAAGTTTCTACAAAGAAGAACAAAGAGAGAGACATGTTTTATGAGATGTATCACAACAAATTATAAAGCCAAAGTATTATATGTCCTGAGATATTTGGATTTTATTCCCCTGAAGTCATCCCTCTAATATAAAGAAGTAGCTTTTTAAAAAAACATTTATTTATTTATTTATTTTTTAGTACTGGGTTTTTAACTCAGGGACTACTGAGCTGCATCTCTAGTCCTTTTTATTTTTTATTTTGAGATATGGTCTCACAAAGTTGTTTAGGGCCTCCTTAAGTTGCCAAGGCTGGCCTTGAACTTGTGATCCTCCTGCCTTAGCCTCCTGAATTGCTGGGATTATAGGTATGTGCCATTCCACTTGGTGAGAATTTGCTCTTTTTGGAATCCTATAAATCTATCGATTGAGTAATGCTCAATTTATTTTCTGAAAAGAAATAGCCTAGAAAGTTGCAGGGTATGATCTCATAATGGCAAGTGTTTGAAATTCCAACAAACAAATACAATGCATTTAGCTTGTGGAGATCATGAAAGTACACCCGTGGAACAACGATAACAAAATTGTGTGCTTGGGGATAAAGTTTGCAGGAACAACAGTAAACATGATTTTAAAATATTTCATTATCTCACAGAATTCATAAGTGAGTGATAATTACAGAAAATTTGGTTTGGAAAATATGAAATTCAGTGAGTTGCTCTAGTGGTGATGGAGACATTAATATAGAAGATATAATGAAAAATTAGGTTAAGAAAGCTTTATGAGGTAAGAAAGCTGAAAAAGCAGTACTTCTAAATAGATTCATATATCATTGTATATGTCTTAATGTTTCTTTGTAAATAAAAGTTTTAGATTAAATATATGGACACATCTTTGTCTCTTATCTACATCAGAGATCTGCAAAATCTTCTGAGCTACATTACTGGAAAGTTATACATTCAAATTTTTCTTAAGATCTTTTGGAGCTTTCATTGTATTTTGAGTTTGGTTGTGGTGAGTGTTGTTTTGAGTTGGAACAAACACAAATGTCTATGAAATAGAATGCACAATCCACAAAACGGAGCTATCTTCATGCAGGAACTTAGTATACGATAGAGATATCACGATTCAGTGCAAGAAAGGTTGAATTATTTAAATAAATGATGATGGGAAAATAGAATCTCTATTTAGAGAAGAGTGAAATTAAATCCCTGCATCACATCATGCATAAAAATAAACTTCAGATCGATTAAAAGCTTAGTGAGAGGCAAAATTATAAAGCTATTAGAAGAAGCTGTAGAATTATTTGTGACTAACTTAGGGGTAAATTAGTACTTTTTTTTTTTTAAAAAATAGCTAGTACTGATGTCACAAATGATAAAGGGAGAAATTGATGTGTTGACTATCTCAAATTTGAAGATTTCTGTTAACAAAGGACACCATTTATAAGATGAACAGTTGGCAGACTGGGAGAAGATAATCTGCTATGTTGAAAGAGTTTATAAAAGATTAACATATAGGATATATAGGATACTCCTGCAAATCAGAAAGAAAAATATGGAAACTCAATACAAAGTATTAGGTAAAGGATATGAATAAACGATTCATAGGAGTGGCAGTCCAAATGACTGAATGTCATTAAAAGTAAAAAAAAATATGAGCTGCAAAAGGGGCATCAGTTAACATATATTAAAGCTGAAAAAAATTATGACGTTGTACAATAATCACAAGGACAAGTGGAAACTGAAATATTCATATCCTGGTTGCAGGTATGCTAAGTGGATTAAGCTATTTGGGAGAGCAGTTTAGAAGTATTTAGTGAACTTGAGTATGTGCATTATAGTCTTGTATATATACCCCAAAGAAAAATTTATGAGTTTACAATATGTCATGATAGAAATATTATAATGACTTTTGAAGGGCTAACATAAAGAAATGGTTGAATAAAATATGATTTGTACAATAAAACATGATTATGCAGCCATTACATTGAATCAACTAGATGGAAAACCTATAGTGGAGAAGAGCAAAGACTGTATTAACACTGAATTTGAGTTTGATTTTGCCACTTATCAGCTATATGATCAGGAACCAGATAACTTGTAGAATAATGAATAATAATGGGAATAATAATACTAAAAATACCTATCTCCCTGATACAAGATATATGTTAGCTATAGTTTGTTTATTTAAATTTTAATATAAAAATGTTGAGGTAAAAATAAGAAGTTGAAATACGTGAATGGCACAATGCAATACTGTTAACTACAATGGAACCAGGCTATGGATCCGTGCTACCAAGATTATGATCAATTCTATTCTGGATGTCTGAAGTTTAACATAAGACAGAGTAAAGTGGGCCTGGGGGCAGGAGTGAGTGATATGTGCACAGTAATTTATTCTAGGCAGAGGCAAGAGCATGTATAAAATGTAGACTGTGTAAGAGGATGCACTATGTGAGTTTAAAGATTGAAAGACAGGATGGTTTTAAAAAAGGAGGCAAAAGAAGTAGTGCAAAAATTGAGGTTAAAGATGTGGATGTGCCTCAGTACAATCATGTGTCATTTAACAATGAGGATACATTGTAAAAAATGTGTTGGTAGGTGATCTTATTGTTATGCAAAAACCATAGAGTGTATTTACACAAAGCAAAAAGGTATTGTCTATTATATACCTTAGGCGGTATTATAATCTTATGTCCCCACCACTGTGTATGCAGTCTATCCTTGATTAAAGTATCATTATGTGGCACATCACTACATGAAGGTTCTCACATGATTTTTCTTTTGGATGAATATGTAAAATCTCTCCAAAAGTCTGTTACCTCAAACTATTGTATTCAGGTGCTATCTGTATTGCAGTTTCCCAATCTCTTTTCTTCCTGCAACTGGGAAAACTTGATCCCATTCTGCAGCTTAATAATATTGTGCAACTTAATAGGGTTTTAAGTTGTTTTAATCTAGCACATTGGCATACATAATCACTAGCTATGTTACTAATTTGACTGGCCTTTTCTACATGTGCAAAATGGAACTTCCACTTCTCTTGAAGAACAGTCACTGAGGCACAATTCACTTAACTGGACTTTTGGTTTTTTGTTACAGTATGCTTTGGTGACTTGACTGGCACTCCAGTGCTTTTAGAACAGAAACAAAGTGTTGTTCTTTTTAATTTACCTTTTTCTGCCTTGTTCCCCCAAATAGTGCTCAACCATTTACTAAGAGGTATCTGAGAGACACCAAGTATATCCACAAGGATGCAGTGGAAATGTATAGTGTAGAAATGTACAAATATAATTTTCAAATATACAAAATTCCTAATGAACAAATATAATTTTCATACACAGCAAGATGATTCTTCTGTGGGAGAAGTGTGGATGCAGAGGTCGTTCATTGTTAACTTATAATTATGCCCATTCTGGTTCATGTTTCGTGGGCTTCTGCCTCCAATAGTGACTCTTGTTAACAAATATTCATTTAACCTGGTGGGAGATCATCATGGAAAAATAGTACATTAAAACAGGCACAGTTTTCGTTGACAGTAGTTGGAAAAAAGAAATATGCTTTTGTAATTAAGTAGATAAAAGGACTTCTATTTTTAATTTATTGGAGTTCTATTTTTAATTTATTGGCTGACTTTAGGTTAGCACTCTGAAGCTTTTTTTTTAAGTGAGATTTTTTTGAGGTATAGTTTATTTATAGTAACATTCTCCACTTTAAGGTAAGTTTTGGCAAACATATACAGTTATAGATATGTCATCATAATCAAGGAAAGAAATATTTCCTTCACCCCTAAAAGTTTTTTGTGCCATTTGTCATTAATCTCCTTACTATACTCCCTAGAAGCCATTGATCTGATTTGTCTTGTACAGAATATCATCTATGTGAAATCATATCATGTGGGCAAACTATGACACACAAGCCAAATTTGGCCCACTGCATGTTTTTTTTCCCTTCAATTAAGAAAACCATTTTTGTTTTTACAGTCCAGGAGTTTTTATTTTATTTTTCTGTTATGCCATGAATTCTTAAGGACTGGGTTCCAGCACCATTGGTAACTTCTTTCTGGTCCATAGTTTTACATTCAAATCCTTGCCTAACCTATCTAAGATGTCTTTGTTTAAACCCAAGAACAAAAAGATTTTTATTTTTGTGCTTTCCTAGAAGTTTTATAGTTTCAGTCATTATATTTAGTTCTGTAATACATTTTTAGTCTTTAAACTATGAAGTGTGAGTTGATAATTCATATTTTACTTGTTTTTTACACATGGATTTTTCAAACACTGTTTTACACATGAGTTTCCTATTGCTTAAAAGACTATTTCTCCATTGAATTACTTTGGTACCTGTGTAAAAAAATTAATTCTCACTTAAATATTTGGTTATTTCTGGACTCTATTGTTTTCCGTTGGTACCTGTCTTTATCGTTTGCTAGTTCCATGTTGACTAGATGATTATAGCTTGTATAAATCTTGAAATCAGGCAGTGTGGATCCTTTAACTATTTTCTCTTAAAAAATATAGTTTTTGACTTTTGCTTTTTCACATAAATTTTAGGATTGGCAGGTCAATTGCTATAAAAAACCATGCTGGGATTTTGATTGGTTATGGCATTGGATTAATAGATCAATTTGAAGATAATTGTAACCTTAATGATATTGAGTTCTCCAATTAACTAATACAGTATATTTCGCCTGTAAACTAGGTCTTTAAGTCTATTGATGTGATGAATTATGTTTATTGATTTCTATAGGTTGAGCCAAACTTGCATCCCTAGGATAAAACCAACTTGATCACGATGTACAATTTTCTTAATACTAATTGTTGAATACAATTTGCTAATATTTTATTAAAGATTTTTGCATCTAAGTTCCTTAGGGATTTTGGTCTGTAACTTTCGTTCTTTGATGTATTCTTATCTGATTTTGATATGAGTGTGATATTGGCTTCATAGAATGAATTTGGAAGTGTTCCATCCCTTTGTATTCCATAGAATAATTGGAGAAGCATTGACATTAGTTTTTCTGTAGAGCTCTGGTAGAATTCAGTTGAGAATCCTTCTGGTCCAGGGTTTTCTTTGTCGAAAGGCTTTTATACTGCTTATCTCTCACTGTTAGTCATTTGTCTTAAGTTTTTAATGTTCTCTTGATTCAGCTTTGGCAGGTTATATGTATTGTACTCTCCCAATTTATTGATGTTTAAGTTTTCAAAAATAGTCCCTAATGATCATCTGGATTCTGTGATGTCTGTGGTGATTTTTTCCTTTTCATTTCTAATTTTTATTATTTTGGGTCTTCTCTCTTTTGGTTAGTTTTGTGAAGGCTGTGTCAATCTTGTTTATCTTTTTGAAGAACCAATTCTGTTTCATTGATACTTTGTACTTTTAAAAAAATTTTCTATTTCATTTATTTTGACTGTGATCTGAATTATTTCCTTTTATCTGGTTTTGAAGTTGGTTTGTTCTGATTTTTCAAGGTCCTTGAGATACATCATTAGTAGTTTATTTGGGATCTTCTTGATTTTCTTATGTAGGCACTCATTGCTACAAACATTCTTCTTTTCCTTCTCTTCCTGCTCTTCACTCCCCACTCTTCTTTTTTCTGGGAGAAGATTGAAGCTAGGGGTGCATAACTACTGAGCCATATTTTCAGCCCTTTTATTTATTTATTTTTTTAAATTTTGGGCAGGGTTTCACTAAATTGCTTAGGTCCTTGCTAAATTGCTTTGGCTGGCTTTGAATTTGTGATCCTCCTGCTTCAGCCTCCCATGCCTCTAGGATTATAAAATAAACTTTCTTTTTTTTTTTTTAAATATTTATTTATTTTTTCTTAGTTATCGGCGGACACAACATCTTTGTTTGTATGTGGTGCTGAGGATCGAACCCGGGCCGCACACACGCTAGGCGAGTGCGCTACCGCTTGAGCTACATCCCCAGCCCCGTAAAATAAACTTTCTTAGAACCACCTTCAAAGTGTTCCAGAGATTCTAGTATGTTGTATCACTATTATCATTTGATTTTAAGAATTTTTAAAGTTCTCTCCTTATTTCTTTTATCACCCATTCATCATTCAAATGTATGTTGTTCAATCTCCATGTGTTTATGTAGTTTTGTAGGTTTTTTTTTTTTTTGGTGTTGATTTCTAATTTCATTCCAGTATGATCAGGTAAGAGGCAAGAAATTATATCATTATGTGTTTGTGTGTTTTGTTTGCTACAAGTTGCTTCGTGGCATAAAATATGGTCTGATTTAGAGAAGGTTTCATGAACAGCTCAGAAGAAAGTGTATTTGGCTGTAGAATGAAATATTTTATAGATGTCTGTTAAGTCTATTTAATGTATATTTTTTAGGCCCAAAGAATCTTTACTGAATTTATGTGTAGGTGACTTATCTTTTGGTGAGAGGGGTGTGTTGAAATCATCCAGTATTATTGTACTGGGGTCTGTCTGACTCTTTAATTCAAGTAGTGTCAGTTTCATGTAATTAGGTGCATTATACATTTTGGATATAAGTATTTATTATTATTATATCGTCTGGTTGTATTGTTTCCTTTACTAGAATGAAGTGACTTTCTTTGTCACTTCTGATTAATTTTGGCTTGAACTCTGCTTTTATATAAGAGTAGCTACTCTTGTTTTTTTTTTTCCGGGTTTCATTTGCATGATATATCAATTTCTATCCTTTTACTTTCAGCCTGTGGCTGACTTTGTATATAAGGTGAGTCTTTTGTAAATGACATATGGTTGGATCTTGTTTTTTAATTCTTTTTGCCAGTCTAAGTCTTTTAATTGGAGAATTGAGACAATGTACACTCAATGTTATTACGGATAAATGTTTTCTTTTCCATTTGGATTTATTCTAATGTTTAATTAGGTCCTGTTTCTAATTTGTTTAGCTGCTCTTTAAATGAGATTTGTCTGTGAGCTCTGGAAAGTGTTTTTGATCTTCTTTGTGTAGTATTTCTTTAAGTATTTTGTGTAGTGCCAGCTTAACTAGTCATGAATTCTTTTAGTTTCTGCTTATCTTGGAATTTTTTTTTCTTTGATTCTGAGGAATGGCTTTGCTAGATACAGCAATCTTGGTTGACAGTTATCTTCTTTGAGATTTGGAACATATCATTCCAAGCCTTGCTGGCTTTTAGAATGTGTGATGAGAAATCAGAAGTAATGCTGATTGGCTTTCTGTGATTTGATGCTTTTCTTTTGAGGCTTTTAAAATTCTGCCCTTATTCTTTGTGTTAGGCATTTTAATTATATTGCCTTATGGGGAGGTTCTTTTTTGATCTTGTCTATTTGGGGTTCTGAATATGTCCCATATTGCGATATGTCCTGTATCTGGATGTCCACATTATTCTCAAGGTTTGGAAATTTTTCTGTTATTATTTCCCAGAAGTGATTATCTATGTCATTAGCCTGCATCTCAACACTATTTGATTCAAAAATTTGGTATCTTAATGTTGTCCCAGAGTTCTTGCATATTCTAATCATGTTTACTTGTTTTTTTTGGGGGCTTTGGGGTTTGAACCTAATGCTGCTGAGCTAGATCACCAGCCCATTTTATTTGTTTATTTATTTTGTATCAGGAGTTGAATGCAGGGAGACTTAACCTCTGAGCCACACCCCCAGTTTTTTTTATTAGACACAGGGTCTTGCTAAGTTGTGTAGGGCCTTGATAAGTTGCTGAGACTGCGTTTGAACTAATGATCTTCCTGCCTCAGCCTCCCAAGTAGTTGGGATTACAGGCATGCATCACTATGCCCATCTTATTTTTTATTTTGAGACAGGGTATCACTAAGTTGATCAGCATCTCACTAAATGACCTTGAATTTGTAATCCTTTGGTTTTAGTCTCTTGAGTCACTGGGATTATAGGTGTGTGCCCTATGCTCAGCTCATTAATACTGTCTGCATGTTCAAGGGCAGCCACATTTTCTTCCAGTTCTGAGATTCTGACTTCAGCATAGCTTACTTTATTTGTGACACTTTCAACAGAACATATTATTTATTTTCTCTTTCATTTCTAAGATTTCTATTTGGTTCTTTTTCAATATCTCCTTACTGAATTCCTCATTCATATCCTGTACTGACTTTCTTAATTTGTTCAGTTGTTTTTTTCTGTTCTCTTGAAATTCATTCATCATTTTAATAATAATTATCTAGGATTCTTTGTCTGGTGTTTCATTAATTTAAATATCTTTGGAGTCATTTGCTGGTGAATTGTGAACTTTAGAAGACATAGTGTTACCTTGTTATTCTGTATTTTTTTTTGTATTCCTATGTTGTATTTTATCCATCTATGGGTATGAGTTCTCTTCCACTCTAATTTGTGGGTCTTATTAAGGCACAGCCTTCTCTTGTCAGAGTGTTCTAGAGTGATTTATATGATCACCCTTCATTATTGTCGTGTTCACAGCCTTTTTGTTAATTCTTTGTTTTTGTTGTGGGAATGAAAGTCTATTAATGGGACTTTTAAGCTCCCCCCTTCCAGCTGGCTGTTAGTTTGGGATTTTTTGTCTCTTCTGATTTTTTTTTAAAATTAAAGTTTCATTGAAATTTGAGCTAATTTAATTGGTGTGGAGCAAGGTGTGCTATCTCTTGGCTGGGTTTAGCACAGCAGTAAAATCTCTACCCTGTGAACTTGTCGTGACCTAAAGTATTCCCAGCAGTCTACCTGTCATCCTTAGGGCAGAGGCAGAGTCACTGCAGCTAGGGAAAAGTTTCAAGAGAAAACTGTCTCTCTAACCATGAAAGAGATGCGGGAAGCACTGTGGTGGGCTTGGAATACCTGGCTCCAGACTGCTCTAAAACCTAGGGTGGAATTTGACCTGGGGCTGCAGGGCTTGGTCTGGTGCTGGGTGGGTCTGAATTCAATGTAGAGACCTGCCTATAGTCTTCACCTGTGTGGGTCTACTGTTGATACTTATCTGGTACCTGGGATTGCAGATCCTGTCCTGGTCCAGGTTGGGGAGGACCTTGGGCCTAAGTCTGGCGGGGCTGGTCTTCTGCTTGGGTAAGCCCAAAGATATGGGTTCCTGTGGCTAATTCAGAGGTTGGGCTGCTTGAGTTGGCCTGGTGTTCGTGTTGGCTGGAGACCTAGTGTGCCTGGCAGGCCTAGAGCCCTGGGCTACCAGAGTCTTACTGGTGCTAGAGTGGGCTTAGAGGCTTAATCTGCAAATACTTGTCTGGAGCTGAAGATGCTAGTCTGGTCCTGGGCAAGTTTGAGGCCTATACCCATAGAGGCTGGCCTGGAGAGTGGATCAAAGAATTGTCAAACTGTTGATTAGGGCTGCATGAGCTGGCCTGGTGCTAGATTTGTCCTGAATCCTGGGGTTATAGAGGCCACCCTGGTGTTTGGGCTGTCGGAAGCCTACAGCAGTTGGTGTCAGTCTGGCCAGACTTAGAGACAAGTCTGTTGGAGTGGTAAAGTCTGAGGCTCTGGCATCTGTTCTGTCACTGAGGTGGGCTTGGAAGCTTAGTCTGTGGGTACTACCTTAGAGTTTAGGACTTTGGGGGCCAGCCTTGATCTCTAGTCTTTGGAGCTAACCTGGTGCTGGGGCAGGTCAGAAGCTGGGGCTTCTTGAATCAGACTGACTATCAGGTGGGTCCAGAGACTAAGTCTGCTGGACAGGCCTAGGGTCTGAGGCTGTTAGATCCTGCTGGTGTTTGTGCAGGTCTGTTAACTCAATCTGTGGGTACTGACTTAGAGTCTGGAACCACAGACCCTAGCAGGCACTGTGTTTTGTTGGGGTGGGCTTAGTGTTGGGGTTTGAGGTAAAGTGACGTGCCCACTTTCCTTTCCTTTCCTCAAGTGGAGAGAATCTCTTTCCATGCTGTGCTGCCTGGGCTTGGGGGAGGGGTAACACAACTAATGAAAAACTGTTCTATGTACCCTTTTATTGTTAACATAAGCACTTATTTCTATGTCCATGTCCAGTTTTACACACACACACACACACACACACACACACACACACACACGAATTTAAGTTCTTTGTAATGGAGGAAATATTAGTGAATTCTTTCAGCCCATTTTTCTTAAAAGTTCTTATTATGTCACACTTTGAAGTATAATTTTAATGTGTATAGGATCCTGGGTTAGCCTTTTTTTTTTTAACCCATCTCCTGCCAATGCTTTATAGACATCACTTTGAAGTCTTGTAGCTTGCATGGTTTCTAAGGAGTAATCTGTAATCTTACTGTTGGTTTTCTGTACATAATTTGTGTTTTCTCTAGCTGCTTTCAACATTTTCTCTTTTTTTGGCAGTTTGACTATGAAGTGTCCTGCATTGTGTATGTGTGTGTGTCTACTTGATATTTGTTCTACAGGGAATTCTCTGAGTTCTTATATCTAATTTGGTGTTGTTTTCATTAGTTTTGGAAAATCCTTGGCTATTATTCCTTCAGATATTTCTTCTATTGTTTTTTTTTTCCTCTGGGACTCCAATTTCATATATAGGTTAATTCTTGGATCTTCTGTTCTTATTGTTTACTAACCCTTTTTCATCTGTCTTATTTTTTAAATTTTGCACAGTTTTAAAAATTTCTTTCTAAAATTTATTCTAATTTGTTATATATGACAGCAGAATTGCCCCCCCCCCGCCCCAATTCCCATTATGAATCAACATCCTTATATCAGAGAAAACATTTGGCATTTGGTTTTGGCGGATTGGCTTACTTCACTAGCATTATATTCTCCAGCTTCATCCATTTACCTGCAAATGCCATGATTTTATTCTCTTTTGATGCTGAGTAATATTCCATTGTGTTTATATACCACATTTTCTTTATCCATTCATCTACTGAAGGGCTTCTAGGTTGGTTCCACAGTTTGGCTATTGTAAATTGTGCTGCTATAAACATTGATGTGGCTGTGTCCCTGTAGTATGCTGTTTTTAAGTCTTTTGTATGTAGATCAAGGAGTGAGATAGCTGATTCAAATGGTGGTTCCATTCCCAGTTTTCCAAGGAATCTCCATACTGCTTTACATATTGGCAGAACTAATTTTCAGTTCCACCAGCCAATGTATGAGTGTGCCCTTTCCCCCACATCCTCGCCAACACTTATTTGTGTTTGTATTCTTAATAGCTGCCATTCTGACAGGAGTGAGATGAAATCTTAGAGTTGTTTTGATTTGCATTTCTCTAATTGCAAGAGATGTTGAACATTTTTTCATATATTTGTTGATTAATTATATATCCTGTTCTGAGAAGTGTCTGTTCAGTTCCTTGGCCCATTTATTGATTGGGTTATTTGTTTTTGTTTTTGTTTTTTGGTGTTAATATTTTTGAGTTCTTTATATATCCTAGAGATTAGTGCTCTATCTGATGTGCATGGGGTAAAAATTTGCTCCCATTCTGTTGGCTCTCTATTTACCTCAACAATTGTTTCTTTTGCTGAGAAGAAGCTTTTTAGCAATCTATGTCTTTTGATTGATGAGTTTAGGCTGTTAACATTCAAGGTTATTCTTGAGATGTGATTTGTATTCCTTGTCATTTCGACTTATTTCTGGTTTTTGATTTGTCTCAGTTTCTCATTTGGTTGAACTTTTCTTTAGTGTATTTTCTCCCTTTGCTGTTTTTTTTTTTTTTCCCCACTTCATCCTCATGGAATATTTTGTTGAGAATGTTTTGTAGTGTAGGCTTTTTAGTTGTGAATTCTTTTAATTTTTGTTTATCATGGAAGGTTTTAATTTCATCTTGATATATGAAACTTAATTTTACTGTATTTAAAATTTTTTGATTGGCATCTGTTTTCTTTCATTGCTTGAAATTTATTATTCCAGGACCTCCTAGCTTTGAGGGTCTGGGTTGAGAAATCAATTGAGATCTGAATTGTTTTCCCCCTATACATAATTTGATTTCTTTCCTCTCATAGCCTTTATGATTTTATATTTTTTCTTTGTGTTATTCATTCTCATTATAATGTGTCTTGGTGTGGGTCTGCTGTAATTTTGTACATTTGGGATCCTGTAAGCCTCTTGTATTTAATTTTCTATTTCATTCTTTAGGTTTGGGAACATTTCTGCAATTGTATCATTGAAAAGATTGTGCATTCCTTTGGTTTGTATTTCTATTTCATCTATTCCGATATTTCTTAAATTTGTTTTTTTCATGTTATCCCATAATTCTTGGATGTTCTGTGCATGGTTTCTCACCATCTTCTCTGCATGGTGAACTCTACTTTCAATAATATATATTTTGTCTTCATTGTCTGAGGTTCAGTTGTTTTGTCTGTTGGTGATGCTTTCTATTGAATTTATAATTTGGTTTACTGATTGCTTCATTTTGAGGATTTCTGGTTTTTTTCCCCCTCACGATCTCCAACTCCTTATTGAAGTGATTTTTCACTTTCTGTACTTTTTCTTTGATTACATTCCTTATATTGTCCTTGACTTCATAAATCCATTGAACTATGTACATTCTGAACTCCTTCTTGGACAATTCTTCTACTGTGTTATCAGTGGTTTCTGATGTTGAAACATCTTGGTTTGTTTGGGGTGCTTTATTCCCTTGTTTTTTCATGTTGTTCATGTATTTTCCCATCTAAAAGTATGGATCTAAGGCAGCACAAATTCTATCCTATAGTCCTATAATGTCCCTGAAGGTTTCTAGCACCTTGCCTTTAATGGTGTCAACAGCACCCAGTGTAAAAATATATAGTCTTAAACCTAATGGTTCCCACTAAGGCATCTACTGCTTTCTCACACTAAACCAAACTATCTATAATATAAAGAGAAAATTTGTTAAAACAGTTTACAATTTCAAATGGTGAATAAGATACCAGAGGTAGTATAGTATGTGATATTCATGAGGGAGAAAGAAAGAAGTTAGAAGCAAAAATTCACAAGAAGAGTGGAAGAGGTGTGGACAGAGATTGGCTGTTGGTTGCAGAAAATTTGGAAAGAAAATCCAAGAAAACAGATGAGAGAGGAATGATATGAACAAAGAGAAATATAAGAATGCAACAAAAATGCAAAACATCATATGTGACTGCATGACCAATGTAATTCTGCAACCTGTACACTCAGAAAAATGAGAAATTATAGCCCATCTGATTCAAATGTATGATATGTCAAGATCATTGTACTGTCATGTGTAATTAAAACAAATTAAAAAAAAAGAAAAAAAGAAATGCAAGATAAAAAAAATGCAAAACACCATTGATATATCAGTGTCCTCCACACACTGATGCATAAAAAGCACCCTGTTCCAAATATGGTGGAGTTATTAGTGAATTATGGAAAGCCAATCCGTCTCTATCAGTGTTCAACAGTTTCTCAGCCCTGTCTCTCTTGTCTCTTGGGATCACCAGATCCAGATCAGCCCTCACAGACTGTGTAATTATCTCACAGATCAGGGCTTCAGATACCTCAGGCTTGGTCACCTGTAGTCCCAAGATCTCAATGCTGCTCCTACTTGCAGAGACAATCAGGAATACACTCTTGCGAAAGAGCAACCTTGAGATGCAGGAGGAAGGGAAGGGCCACCAGCACTCCCAGTAGGAAGACCCCAGACACCTCCAAACTCACAGGCACCCCCACAATGGACCTACAGGTCTCCACTGGAGTCCTCAGACAGCGGCTCTTGTGGTGGTAAACCTCAGGACCTGGCTGGTGTCCCAGTGGGTGCAGCCATGTGGAACCAACCCTGGAGTCTCCCCTGCAGCAGTCCTCTAGGCTATGGTAGCAGTGGTAGTGGTGGTGGTTGTTGGTAGCAGGCCAAGGATCAGTAGCAGTGGCAGCTGCAGTGGTGGCTGCTGTAGGGGCAGCATCACCAGATGATCATGGGCGGGGGTGGGGGGAGTGGGGGGGTGGGACTGGGGGGTGTCAAAAGCTCTGTCGGTGTCGGGTGCATCAAGGGCAGTGGTGTCTCCTGTGGCAGCAGCAAGTGGTTATAGCTGCAAGGGCAGCAGCACCCAGAAAGAAGACTTCCAGGTGACCTTGGGATGGCAGCAGTGGCATCAGAGGCAGCAGTGATCCATTTTTTAAAAATATTTAGTTTTTAGTTTTAGGTGGACGCAATATCTTTTTTTTTCTTTTTTTAAATATTTATGTGGTGCTAACGATGGAACACAGTGCCTCAGACTTGCTAGTCGAGCACTCTACCATTGAGCCACAACCCTAGCCCTAATTACAGTTTTGTAAATATTAAAAAAATTTTCATTATGGAGACAATGGAAGAGAAAAGTTTTATAACTATTTCTAATTTGAGTAAATAATATGCATTTCTAGACATCTTTTTGACCCTTTTATTTTTATAGTGAAAAGTTAACTTTTATTTGTATAATCCCCTTTGTTAGGCTATTAAAATTTACTTATTTTTTAACAACTAAGTGGTGTTCCCTCTGTTTGGATTCTTTGGATTATACCAATTTAGATAGTGTTTTATTTATTTGAAGTTTATATATTTTGGCTTCACTATGTATGTCCAATTAGCTTCCTATATTTTTAAAGGTATACTGTTGAAGAAAAACATTATAATTATTTTAAAGTGTACGATTGAAAAATATTGCAAATGGTAAGTAGAAATTTTAGAGTTCTTATTAAAAGAAACACCTGCATAAACATGTATTAATTGGTTTTTAAATTAATATGAATAACAGAAAGTAGAACTAATTGTAACATTTTTTACAGTAGTGTGCCATGCAAGATGTTATTCTGTAAGCATAAAATTAAATTTTTATTTTCATTCTATGTAGTTTTAATTATGAAATTATATATATATATATATGTATATATATATATATATAATTTCTTTTTATGAGACCATAAGGGAAACCAATTTTTTTTTTCTTGTCTGTTTTCTCTGCAGAAAACTTCATCAGCAGTTTGAAATGTATAAGGAGCAAGTTAAGAAGATGGGAGAAGAATCACAGCAACAGCAAGAACAGAAGGGTGATGCCCCAACTTGTGGTATCTGCCACAAAACGAAATTTGCTGATGGATGTGGCCATAACTGTTCATATTGCCAAACAAAGTTCTGTGCTCGTTGTGGAGGTCGAGTGTCATTACGCTCAAACAAGGTACAGAAATGAAAACATGACAGTTCTCTTATAGCTAAGCTTATTGTGAATCAAAAAAATGAAAACAGAAATTACTACTGTGATTAACCAAAGAACAAGATACTTATGGTGTCCTCATTTAAGATAAAGTTTCTTTAATTTTTCACTGAATTTTAAATATATTTGTCTCATTGTTTTGTGTCAGCTAGCTTTTGATTTTGTTAGAATTTTATGATCTCAGACTTTCAAAGACAATGAAAACAATTTAAGAGATGATTTGGCCTCACTCCTTTATTTTTCTGGTACAGAAAACTAGGACCTCGAGAAACTAAATTGTATTCGTAAAGCATGCAATTGATCAATGACAGAATTTTAATATAGTTTCTCCGTTGCTACACATAGTTGTTTTTTTTACAAAGATAAAGAGCTATCAAATTTTATTGAATCATAATATTCTGTAACTAAACATTTTGAGGAGTTTATTATTAATACACATAACCCATTCCTCGGATATGCAACACATTGCCTTATTTTGAATAGGGGAAAGCACAAAAATGCCAACTTTTTTTGACAGTAGGTTTTATACTAACACAATGGTCCATCCCAAAGAGAGACAAGTATATTTATAATACTTGGGACTGTTTTAGTTCAGGTAGTTAACTCTCTGCAGATGACAGTTTTACAAACCTTGTAGATCAGTTCTTCCTTGGTCTGTTTCCTTTCCTTTTGAAAGGAGCCTTTGAGATTCTTTTCATAATTTTATAGCTTTTGAAGCTAAATGCTCTTTTGTTGCTTTTTTAACATTAATAGAAAAATATTAGACTATGATTATGGAAGCTAGAATTTAAAGAAGAAATATTAAAGTTTTTTTATACTTATACAAGATGTTTGTAGTTTACCTCTCTAAGTTAGGGAATATGTTAATGCTATCCAAAGAATATTTTGTTGAAATTAGAAAAAACAATATTTAAAAATGTTCATTACAGTCCATTTTTTAGATTTGCCTTTATATCCTCACTAGTATCTTATCACCTAACTATTTACTTAGGTAGTTTTTAAATGGGAAACTGATATCTTCATATATATTACTTGGACATAATTGTGGGAAATTATTCTCTGCTGTAATTTCATTTCTTCATTTTCTCATTGTGCCCTTTTATCAATGTGCTGTTTCATCCAGAACTAATCATGTACTTCTCCTAACCTTTTCCCTTTGGCTTACTTGATTAAGTTTTTTTTCCCCCTCTTCTAAGTAGTGCATTGGCTAGAAACTCCATTATTATTTTCATAGAAATGGTGAAAGTAGACAACATTTTTTTTTTTTTTTGGCAGGGGGAGGGTTACCAGGGATTGAATCCAGGAATGCTTAACCAATGAGCCCCAGGCCTCTTTTGTATTTCATTTAGAGAAAAGGTCTTGCTGAGTTGCTTAGGGCCTTGCTAAATTGCTAAGGCTGGCTTTGAACTCATGATCCTCCTGTCTCAGCCTCCAGAGTCCCTGGGACTATAGGTGGGTTTCACTGATGAGGCTCCTGGTGTTGTTCTCAATTATAGGGGGAAAGTATTCAGTCTCACTGTCAGGTCTAATGTTAGCTGTATTTTCATAGATGGCAACTAGACCAATTTGCTGAGAGTTTTGGTTTTTAAATAATCAATAGACGTTGGGTTTTTTCAAAGCTTTTTCTCCATCTATTGAGATTAAGCTTATATTTTTTCCTTTCTTTTTGAATATGATGAAGCTTACATTGACTGATTTTTGAATGTTAACCCAACTCTATTTCTGTGAGAAACCCTATTTGGTCATGATAGACTATCCATTTTCTATATTAATGAGTTTGATTCGAAAAAAATTTGTTTTGAATTTTTGCTTCTATGTTCATTAGGCATATTATCTGTATTTTTCTTTTCTTGCAGGATTTTTCTTTGGTTTTGAAATTAGTTTAATGCCGGCCTATTGGAATGAGTTGGAAGTATTTTCTTCCATGTTTTAGGAGAGTTTGTGTAAAAATTGTATTATTTTATTTTTCATTGGTTGGTAGTATTTCACCAGTAAAGCCATCTGGACATGCAGTTTTATTTGTTAAAAAGGGGTATAGTTTTAATTCCTAAATATAGTGTTACTCATGTTATATATTTTTTTCTTGAATGAGTTTGCATAACAATGTCTCTCAATGAATTTGTCCATTTCCTCATAAGTTGTCAAATTTATTGGTATAAAATTGTTTGTAGTATTCCATTATTTTTCTTTTAATGTCATAGAATCTGTAGTAATATCACATCTATATTTCTTAATATTGGTAATTTGTATATTTTCTCTTTTTTCCCCCCCTATTCAGTCTAGCTAGTTTTTTTTGTTAATTTTGTTGACTTTCTCAAAAAATCACCTTTTGGTTCCATTGATTTTTCTCTATTGTTGATTTTTCTTTTGATAATTATTATTTTCTTTTACTTCTGCTTACTTTGATTTTAATTTTCTAGTTTCTTAAGGTGGAAGGGGAGATATTATTTTGAGATATTGCTTTGAGATATTGTTTTGATATATTGTTTCTTTTTTAACATATAGGTCATATGCTGGAAATTTTCCCTAGGTGCTACTGCTTTATTGACATCCACCAAATTCCCATGAATATGTTGTCTTATTATTTCACTCCGTTAAAAAAAAAAAAAAATATATATATATATATATATATATATATATTCTTCTTTGATCCCTTGAGTTTATAGAAGTATGCTATTTAATTTTCAAATGTTGGGAGGTTTATATAGATTATTTTGTAGCACCAGAACATACTTTGCATACCTTTTATTTAATTGATCCCTTTATCATTGTTAAGTGGTCTTCTCTTTTCCTGGTAATATTCTTTGCCTTTGAAATCCATTTTGCCCAATCTTAATAAAAAAATCCACTTTTTTTTTGTGGTGTTGGGGATTGAACTCAGAGCCTTATGAATGTAAGCAAGCACTCTACCAACTGAGCTATATCCTCATCCCCAGCTTCTTCAACTTTATATTGGGTGGTATTAACATGCATATATATTTCTACTCTTTAACTTAAATCTTATTTGTATCTTTATATATAAAGTACTTTTTTATCTTTTAAAATATATTTTTAGTTGTTATTGGACACACTACCTTAATTTAATTTATTTTTATATGGTGCTGAGGATGGAACCCAGCGTCTTGCATGTGTTAGGTGAACGTTCTACTGCTGAGCCACAATCCTAGTCCCTTAAAGTACTTTTTTTATGGGCATAATATAGTTAGGTCTTACTATATTATTCAACCCGACAATCTGGCTTTTAGGTGGATGTTTTGACAATTTACATTGTATGTGATCATTGATGAGATTTGGTTTGATTACATTATCTTGGTTTTTGTTTTCTCTTTGTCTCATCTGGTCTTTATTTTCGTTTTATTTTTTCATTGTTCTTTTTGATTACTCAAGTATTTTTTATGACTCTATTTTTTCTACTTTATTGACTTCATAGCTATAACTCTGTCGTTTATTAATTGCTACAGGATTTGTAGTATAGAGATTTAAATTATCATGGTAAACCTTCAACTGATATTATACTATTTCAGGTGTGGTATTAACAAGCTTACAATAGTGTACTTCCATTTTTTTCTCTTTAGAGTCTGTGTTATTGGTGTCATATTGTACTTTTACCGGTTTTATAAACCCCACAGTGTATTGTTATTTATTTTGCTTAAAAAGCTTATCTTTGAGGGGTTTTAAATAATAAGAATTTAAACTGTAGGGTTAGGGTTGTGGCTCAGTAGTAGAGTGCTTGCTTAGCACATGTGAGGCACTGGGTTCGATCCTCAGCACCACATAGAAATAAAGGTATTGTGTCCAACTACAACTAAAAAATATTTTAAAAAGGTATAAACTGTACACTTATTCATGTAATTACCATATGTAGTGCTTTTCTAAATTTTTATGTAGCCTCATATTTTATCTGCTCAAAGGAAATTCATTCAGTTTTCCTTTTAATGAAAGTGTTCTGGTTAATATTTTAAACATTTTTATGCAGAAAATTTTGTCTTTATTTTTCCAAAGGTTTTTTTTTTATGTTGGATATAGAATTCTAGGTTGACAGTTTTTTCTTTTGGTATTTTAAAGGTATTACTTCACTGCCTTTCCCTTTCACTGATTCCAATAACAATGATGATATATAAATATATATTTGTATATATATATATATTTTTTGAATAATGTTTGTTTCTATTGCTGCTTTTAAAATTTTATTTTATCACAAGTTATATGCAATTTATTATGATGTTTCTAAGTGTTTTTTTCTTCACATTTTTTGGTATCTTTTTTTTGAGCTTTTTGTGAGTTTATGACTTTTCATTGAGTTTGGGGATATATTGGCATTATTTCTTCAAGTACTTTTACTGATTCCTTCTCTTTCTCTTTTCCTTCAGGGATTCCTTTACCAATATGTTAGGCTGCATGAAGTTGTCATACAGATCTCTTATATTATTTTCATTAAATCAAAATTTGTTCTTCCTGGGTTTCATTTTGTATACTTTTTGTTACCATGCCTTCAAGTTTACTAATCTTTATTGTTCAACATCAAATCTGCTGTTTATACCATTCAGTGTATTTTTTCATCTCAGATATACTTTTTGTGTCTAGAATTTCAATTTGAGACTTTCTCTCTCTTTGGTAACTTCCATGTTCTTAATTTTTTGAATGTATGAAATACAGTCATGTTTTGATGTCCTGCTTTGCTAATTCTAACATCTTTGTCTATTCTGGCTTGGATTTGATTGATTATTCTCATTATGGTATGTGTTCTCCTGACTTTGAATGCCTAGTATCTTAGGTGATGTCAGGCACTGTTAAGTTTTACCTGTTGGATGTTGGCTATTTTTGTATTCCTATTATTCTTTAAGCTTTTTTTTTTTTTGTGATACAGTTCAGTTATATGGAAACAGTTTGATACTTTTGCATTTTGCATTTATAGTGTTTTAGGTGGCTCTGGAGTAGTGCCTAGTTTACCACTAATTATTCTCTTGGAATGAAGAAAAATTTTTCTGAGTACTTTAGCCCGTGTCCCATCAATTATGATTTTGTTTAGTTTTTGGTTGTGGGAATATCTGCTCATCTCTTAGTTCCTTTCAGACATTTTTTTCCCTTTATCTTTTATTCCCTTGAATATTCCCTTACATGCTTGTTCACTGATCATTACTCAACTGAATGCTTGATGGGGCCCTTTATGGGTCTCTTTGGTTCTCTCTGTATATCCTTTCTCTGTCTTCTCTGGTAACCTTTCCTATGAAATCTAGCTATGATGGTCTCTCTAGTCTCTCAGATTTTTCTCTTCAACTTTGTTTGCAGGTTCCACTTAAGCTCCTTCTTATAGCCCTGTTGCCTGGAAAGCCTTTCAAAGTAGTAATTGTAGAGCTTATCTTGTTTCCCATCTTTCGACTCTCGCTGCACTTTGTTATAACTGTGATGTAGCTTAACAAAATTCTTCTGTATATTTAAATATGTTTGTGGTTTGTTTGTTTCAGGCAGCAGGAGAAATATGGTCCTTGTTACCCTTTTTAGACCAGAAACAGAAATCCCTAATGACTTAAGTTCTTGAAAGTATATTTCTTGGTTTTCAATGTATAAGCCCTTCAGGCAGAGTAAAATTTTAGTCAGTAAATTAAATACAGTGACAATCTGGAATATTCCTGAAAATAGATTATTCTGTGATCAACTAGAAGTCTCTTCTAGTGTTTTAGATTAGTCTGATGGGGATGATTTGTTGTGGAAGAAAGGGGTGAGACGTTTACTACTTTTCTCATATTTTTCTTATATCCAAGGAACTTTCAGGAGAGTAAAGATAATAAAAAGTAATCTAGATTTTAGATGAAGAAAGACAACCCTGTATTTCTTTTAGTTTTTCTACATTTTCATTCAGTTAATAGACCTGTCATAAGAGCTTATTTATATAGAGGAATGTTTCTTTGAATGGAACATGAATTGAACTTTGAATTGAACTTGCAATCCTCCTGTTTCAGCCTCCGAAGTAACTGGGATTACAGTTGTGAACCACCACAAATGGCTCAAAATATTCTTATGAGGTAGAAAACCGAAAATACAAGTATTCTATAGATTAACTTAATTATGAAGCTGTTGAAAATTCTTTTTGTAATCCCCTAAGATGATAAAATAGCCTTTTATTTTGAGAGTTTTCCATATGGAGCCATCCTTAACAATTATTTATATTTCTTAAGTACATTAAAGATACACAGAGAATAAATGAAATATTGGACCAGTACAACAAGATTTTATAAAATCTTCTAGCATTTATTATCTTTTAAGGTGATATCCCATTAATAAATACATACTATATATTTAATCAAATTAAAAAATAATTTTTAAGGAAGAAATTATTTTGTAATCATTGAATGGTGTTATTGAAAAGACATTAAAGGTAATTTACAATGAGGATTATTATTATTATTTTTTCCTGGAGACTGAAACAAGGGACGCTTTACCAGTGAGCTATATCTCCAGTACTTTTGTTATTTTGAGGCAGGGTTTCACTCAGTTTTTGAGAGTTTCCCTAATTGCTAAGATTGATCTTGAAAAATGATCCTCCTGCCTTAGCCTCCCAAGTCCAGTGGGATTATTTTAAGTTTCAAGTGTAGTAACTTTAACTTTTCATTTCTTTTATCTTTTGGTAGGAAAAACAAATTACTCTCTGCTTAGTTACTATTTGCTTGATTAAATATAATGATGTGTATTTTTCAGAATTGTTAAAATTAAATAAGAACTTAAAATGTGACATGAAATTTTGTCACTTTAGTTGTCAGATTTGAAGCACAATAAATTAAAACTTTATAAAACTTATGAAAGTGAAACTCAGGTCCTTTAAAGTATATTGAAATACATGTGTTCAATATATCAGTAGGAATGGATTGATAATATTGATGTTATTGTATAAGCAAATCAATAATATCATTTATACAAGTGATTTTAATGACTAGTAATTAAACTATGCATTGAGAAATCCAATAATGATGAGAATGTTTTTGTAATCCTCCAGGTACTTCTTTTTAAAAAATTACATGCCACTGTGATTATGTGCAAGTTTATAGACACTGTGCTAGTACAATATGACACCATTTCCATAAATTAAAGGCAAGAAATATTATGTATGAATTTGTTTTGGACTTTGTAATATCACTACATACTAGTATCTCAGAAAGAATTGAAAATTCTCTAGGGAGAGGGTGGCATAAGTTAAAAAAATCAAGAGAACCAAAGTCTGTTTTTTCCCTGGTTTTACCTATTTATTTGACCTGTCATTTTATCTCATAGTGCTTCTATAATCTGTAAAATGAAGTCATTGATCTAAATAATTTCTAAAGTCTCTTCTTGATTTAATATTTTATGATTTTATAATTCACATTATATTACTTGTATAATTCTTGACATACCTGAAAATTATATTCATGTAGACAGTTATTTCTACCATTTAGGTAATTATTTATTGATTATTATTAGAAGTTATTATAAATAGAATGTATTAGAATTAAGCTTCATTTTTTATTCCTTTTTACATTTGTATAACATGGAGGTGTTGAGGGTACCACTATTTGAGAAAACTGTGTTCATAGGAATTTGAGGAATGGATAAAGCAGACAAGCTCATCAGAATTTTACAGGGTCATCATTAAGCAAATATCATATCATATAGATTCTCACTTTCTTGCCTCTAGGCTGAATAACCTAGACTGTGTGAGAATATTATTATAAAATAGTTGTGGAATTTAAATGGAAGCAATAATTATTTTTGTTTACTGATGTTGACCTTTCCAATGGTGCAAGATAATTTAATGATTTAAAAAAAGTTTAACTTGCAGAACTAGGATATTTTATAATTCTTAATGCATATTAGTATTGTGAAAGGAAGCAAAATAAAGTTTGAGTCAAGTATAAAGGTGTTATAGTTAAAGCTTTGTCCCAGGGTTTCATAAACTAACTTCCAGACCACTCACTATAATCAAATCAAGTCTTTATTGAAACACGCTAGTGGTGACTGACCAGAACATAAAGCTGTTCCCCTGATCAGTCCCAAACAATTGCCAGGGTGCTCCTTATAAGCCTGAAAACCTCAAAAGGGATGTTCGGGGGTCTAGCCAATGCAAGCAAGCCAGTTTCTTTTCCATCCTTCTGTGTCTAAGGGACCATATTGGTCTGACTTATGGTCAGACCTCACCTACATTCTTTTGTATATGGTTTAGGAGGGTTTTTAAGAGGCAGGGTCCTTCAGTAATCCCAATCAGGAGAAGGACTAGGGGCTCAACTACGGCTAAAATGATGGTAGTCAACCAAGGGGACCATGAGAATAGGTTTTGGAACCAATTGCCAGAAGTTTCTTGTGCTTTCTCTCTTTCCTTTAACCTGTTTCTAACTAGTGCCAAACTGTCCTTTATTATCCCAGAATGGTTTGCATAGAAATGACAGGTTTCTCCTAGGGCCATATAAAGTCCTCCTTGTTTTAGAGACAATTTAGACCTCATCTATTTTGTAAGACTATTTCTGTCAGAGAGTCTAGTGAAACCTCTAATTTGGAGATTCACCTTTCTAGTTTTCCTAAATCTATATCTGTTTGATGGCTGAGGGACTTAAAATTTTTAGAGCCTTTGAAAAGAGCTGCAATTCCCAAAGCAGTAGGTCTAGTTATTAAGCCAAATATTGGTTTTCTTGGCCCTTTATTTTAATCTTAATTTTTTAAGTTTGTCCTCCTCCCCATATCAGCCAAGAGGGGAACTAAAATGGGGGCAGTCTATGTTGATAAATCAGTGGGCCCTGGCCTTTTAATAAGTCCAGGTTTTCTTTTTCTTTTACTCCATCAAAATAGTAGGTTACATTGTTCAGAGTTATTGACAATTTGGAGATTTAGGCAAGGAGTTCAAAGTGGGACCTGGGAAGCAAGATTTTTGGTGAACGGGGAGTTGTCCCACTTATAAGTTGGGTTGTGGATACAAGTGTCTCTTTCTGGGAGATCACCCAGGGTGATCTTGGGAGTACTTCCCTAGGTACATCTTTCTGAGCCAGACATATTGGCAAACATCTATACTGACCATAATTTCCCCTCTAATATTAGCGACCTCCTACTGCTGTAAGGAAAAAGGACAATGACCGTTCTTGCTGCTTCGAGCTGAGAGGGGGCGATGTGCAGTGGGAAAGCAGTCTGGAGTCCCTTTTTAGAAATTGAGAGGGTCAAGGAATCCATGGTAAAAATCTGGTACAGGAAGAACAGGTTGTAAATTCACCTGGGGGTGGGCACTTCTATGAGAGAAACAAAAAGATTTGAGTACTGAAATAAGATTAATACAAAATAGTAGTTGTAGCATCTGAAAACCTGTCCATGAATATCATGAAATGATAGAAATTAATAATCGTTTACTAGGAGGCAGAAGACCTGAGAAACCGTCCCCATAACAGGGCCTAATAAAGCTTTAATAAGGCCCTTTTTTAGGGAACATAAATCTTTAACATTGTCAGCATTATCAGGAATGTAGACACAACATTTATTTAAGTTAGTTAATGTCATCTGATTTTTGTAAAAATACCTTTTTAGCATGACCACTGTGTTCAGTAAAGATCCTTTTGTTACTTAGGGCTAGATAATTATATTAATAAACATTGATTACATCTACTGTGTAGGAGGTTAGGAAGATCTGTAGGCCTTAAACTGACTAAAAACTTCTAGCAGTTTTTATTGATAGTTACCAGGTATTTTTGCCTAAGGATCTCTCTTCTGTTGTCTCCAGTCTTATTTTTTTTTTTTTTTTGGTTCTAACACTAGTTTATATTTTAAGTTACATCAAAATAACTGTTGTTTCTTTTTAAATGCCCACAAATGGCTGTGCTTTGGTTTTTAACTGTTTTGGCTGGGTGTTTAAGAGCAAGCTGGTCAAACTGACCTTGTTTCTATCTATTGGTAAGAGTCAGCTGAGTTTCCTTGGAGGAAATTTTTGGGGAACTTGTGAGCAGAATTTTAGCTCTGCTAGTGTCATCTGTGTTAGGATGGGTCAAGGTCTTGCTGACCATGTGGCTTCCCTTGGAAGCATCAGGCTTGTTTCCCCTTTTTAATTACCCTCTTCTTTTGCAGTATGCACACTCATTGGCTTTCTGTTCTCCAGTGGTCTCATTAATCTCCCTTATCGGGAGATTATGTGGCCCGGAGTTGCAAAGCTTTCCCCCATGTCCTGAGTTCAGGCTGAGTCAGAGGGCAAGAGCCAAATATTGGCTTTCTTGGCCCCTTTATTTTAACCTTTAATTTTTGAGTTTGACCTTAAACATCCAGAAAGTCAATTTTATCAGTCTTAAACTAAGAATACTGTGTTTTAACTCTAATGTTTATAACTTTGCAGTTAATTTTTTTTACATAACATAATATCTTTATTTATTTATTTATTTATTTATGTGATGTTGAGGATCAAACCCAGTGCCTCACACATGCAAGGCAGGCATTCTACTGCTGAGCCATAACCTTAGCCCCTTTACAGTTAATTTAATCTCTTTTAATTATTATCTGTCTACAGATGATGGCTTAATATCTCAAATTAATTTAGGTTGTATGTTCATGAAGTTTTATCTTTGTAAAATATTAACAGGCATTAGTTATTGTTAGTTGTGGAGCAGGCTGAACAAATGTTAGTTTCGCTTGTTTGCCTGAAGTCTGAACACTCAACCTCACTCTAGGCTGAACACTCAACCCCACTCAAGGATGAACATTTGACTCCCACCCCACTGGTGCAATAAACTCCATATCTGACCCCTGCTCTGTCTGCCTGAAGGCAGAAGATGAAATCCTTAGCAACTGCTGTATGATCTAATCACTGCACGCCAACAAGGAAGCTTGCAGACCCAGAGACCCTAATAGATTTTGACTATAAAAACTCTCTCTTGATAGGACCCCTTCTCATGCTCTCTCTTTCTTCTCTCACTTTCGCTCTCTCTCATTCTCCCTCCCACTCTTCTCTCTTACCCTTTGTTTTTCCCTTCTCTCTCTCTCTCTCTCTCTCTCTCTCTCTCTCTCTCTCTCTCTCTCTGTGTTAATCAGACACTGCCACAATAAAGGTCTTTTGGTTGCTCTGAGTGTCGTGGTCACTTTTCTTTTAATTATAATGAAAATTCAAAGTGAAATTAATAAAAGTAAAAACATATTTAGCTTGTATATACTTTTGAACCTTGGTTGAGTTATACATTATATTTTCTATTTGAGATGACAGTATTCTTTCCAATAAAGTTAATCTTTGAATATAACTTTAAATCAACTGAAATCTGGCCTACTTTGAAGTCATTTTGACATGCAGAGGCAGAGTCTTATCTCAGGTAAGGCAGGGCTCTTCACAATCTTAGGTAAAGTGTTTTAGTTTAAAGCTGATCTTTTTTTTTCTCTTGTTAGATATCATTTTATAAAGTTTACATATATTGTTTCCTGACTCTGTATGAATGTTAGCTAGCACAATACAACATAATTAAGGAAAGGCTGGGAGCCCCCTTTTTTTTTATGTGTGGAAAAGTGGCAAAATGTTTTATAGTATTAACCTTTAAATAGATCAGGCTCTCACTACTTTTAAAAATACCTTTAAATTTTTATATCCCAATGTAAAAGGTAACATAAAGTTTGGTTACAAAACATCAAATAATATAAATAAATCCCCAATAAAAATCTATTATCCTTATACATTTAAAATTACCATTACAGACAACTTTAGTTTGGAGAACACCAGCTTGATAAAAATGTTTCTTTAAACCTTTTACCTTAAAGACTTGTATACTTGAAAGATATGAACACACTTAATATGTAAAGAAGAGTAATGTACCTCAATTCCATTGATGTTTTTATATTAACCAAGGTTAGCTTTTAAAGAAAAATCTAGACTCTGTAATGTAGGACAATACTTTAAAATAACAGTTGCTATTTAATCACAGAGGTATAAACCTTAATTTCTCCAAGATTAGTTGCTCTAGAGGATAAAACTTAACAGACACAATGTAATTAATATTTTTAGAAGTTTTTGTAATTTTAACATATAACTATATCAGTACATTAATATTTGTCCTTACAGAACAACCTTAAATAATTTTAACTATTTGTTACATATATAACCAATTTAGTTACATATAAATCTTTTAATATTTTTCTTTTATTTATAGACCTTTATATTACTTAATTAGACCCTTTTGTGTTTACTTAGATGTATTATAATTATACTTTACCAACATAAAGACTTTTTACCTGGAAACGTTTTTAATTAAATACATTTTTATATTTAGAACTTTTTAATAATTTTTAATCCATTAATCCTTCTTTCTGTTTGTACCTTGAAATAACCCTTTTAAATTTTTGAATTTAGATAAATTAATCCATTTTAATAAGATGAAATATTTTGTTATTTACAGTACTTTAATTGAAATGCAGTTGAAACCTCTTGACTCCTTGTATGTAGAATTATACCTTTTGGGACTTTTAATTTATAGTAACTTTGTTTTTATGATAACACAAAATAATTTAAATTTCTTTTTAGTTTACCAATTTATGAAAACATCAACATTGTTTAAGTATTTTACCTTATGGAATTTAAGGAGTTAAGAGTAGTTGATATTATATTTAACAGTTAGCATTTTAACTTTGTAAAACAGATGTCTCTAACAAACACATCCATGATTAATTTTATATACGTTTGGATATAATTTACGTATCTTTTTTTTTTTAAACAAGGTATCAGACAAGTGTATTGAATAGTATTAGTAACCTTTTTATCCTGTTGAAGAAAAATCCTGCAGAGAAGGATATCAGACACTTTATAGACATTAACATTTTAACTGCTGTTTAACCATCTAGAAACAAAACTGTGTATTAGTAACTTTAAAGACATTTGTACTTTTATTTATTTTTCCCAATTTAAATTGAACCTTTTAAATCATATTAACCAAAGGTATTGGATCCATTTTTTAAAAATTTTAATTCAGGAGCTCATATGTCAATTTTTTTTGTTCCAAATATATGTAGACATGGCAATACATGTAGACGGACAGTACCCCGGTGCACCTACACAAAGCAAACAGACAAACAAAAATCTTGTACCTTATTTTTTAAACCTATTAGATTGAGAGTTAACCATTGCAAATTGGCCTTAGAATAAAGAAGAGTGTAATCAGAAAAACATATTAAGCTAGTTGTTTTGGATCAAAATTATGAGTTTTTTTCCTTTCTTTTTAAAATTTATTTCTTATATAGATGACAATAGTGAAGTGCATTATATTCATAATTATCCATTCACAGTATGTTCATGCCAAATTATGCCATTATACATGAGATGAGCTCTCTTATTTATTTATTTTTTGCATACAATTCTTAATACACCTAACAAATATAGATTTTTTTTTTTTTTAAAGAGAGAGGAGAGAGAGAGAGAGAGAATTTTTTAAAAAAAATATTTATTTCTTAGTTCTGGAAGGACACAACATCTTTGTTGGTATGTGGTGCTGAGGATCGAACCCGGGCCGCACGCATGCCAGACTAGCGCGCTACCGCCTGAGCCACATTCCCAGCCCAAATATAGAATTTTTAAAAAAGTTTTTCTGACCCTTTTCCTGAGGTGGTCCTGTTCATCAAAGCTGAAAAGAGTTAAGGGAACATAGACAAATGAAGGGGTCTTATTTTTCCTGAAGGAATTTCCCAAAGATGCAGCACCTCCATTGGTCTCCTTGGGAGAGTCCCCAGGTTGGGGTCCCATTCTAAACTGGTTTTTCTGGTTTCTTGGATAGCAGCCACCAAATTTTAGCCTGACACTGAAAAATCTTTGGACCATTTTTAATAGTTGGGAGTTATTCATGCTTGCAAATACTGAGAGACAAAAGTCAAATTTCCTAGACAAAATTATGCTTTTGTTATACAATTTAGGAATAATAATCTTATAAAAGACTTTAGTTTTACTCTGTCCTGTATAGAAACTGACATGATTTACCCTGTTGGCTACCTGGCCCAGTTTCTAAATGAAGGCGATCTCTAGAATGCCTTTTTCTTTTTACCTTTAGCTTTTACTTTTGAAAATTCTTTTAGTCCTGTTGGCAGCACTTTAGAAGCTTTAGTGAGCACAGTTAAAACTGTTTTAACCATTTTTTTTCCCATTAGAAACAAACTGAGGTACAAATTAACACAGAACACAAAGGGAACAAACAAAACACCAACAAAGTAGTGAAAATTGTTAAGAAAACAAGTTAAAGGGGTACAGTTAGAGATTTCTGTAGAGCTTCCTTGTCTCATGATGTTGGTGGAGCGAAGGAGTCCTGATGAAAGAAGAGTGGTTATGAGAACAAGAAAAGGACCCATGCACAACACACGGAAAGATAAACACAGACAAATGGCTGGCGAACAGACACTGGACAAGAGACAAACAGTAAGGCAGACGCTGGAGAAACGACAAACAGTGGTACAGATGTGGGACAAGCAACAATCAATGAGGTCACACAGGGAGACCTCTAATAGGGCAGAGACCACATCTTGTCCTGCCCCCAGGAACAGATGAGGCCCTGCAGGGAGGCCTCCAGTGGGACAGAGAGGAGGGCTCCTCCTGCTCTTAGATAGAGACAGATGAGGTCACACAGGGAGACCTCCAGTGGGGCAGAGACAATGACTCATCCTGCCACCAGGCACAGGTGAGGCCCCACTAAGAGGCCTCTAGGGAGACAGTGACAGTGTCTCCTCCTTCCCAGGAAACGTGTAAGTTAGTGCATTCAATCTGACCTTGTCCCCAGAGGAGTCTACTCACCAGATCTGACAGGCCTGCAGGAGGCTTTTCAGAGTGTCCTAGGACGAATTGGAGTCGCCCTCGGAGTGAGGCTGAGGAATGTCTCTCAGCAGCTTCCCACTACTCCAGGGTCTAGGTCCAAAGGTCCGTCGTTGGAGGCAAATTTGGCGTGAGGGTAGGGAAGAAATGGATCCCCGCGAGCCTCCAGATGTTATAGTTAAAGCTTTGTCCTGAGGTTTCATAAACTGACTTCCAGACCACTCACGTATAATCGAATCAAGCCTTTATTGAAGCACACTAGTGGCGACTGACCAGAACATAAAGCTGTTCCCCTGATTAGCCCCAACAATTTCAAGGGCGCTCCTTATAAACCTGGCATGTTCTGGGATCTAGCCAATTCAAGCAAGCCAGGTTACAGAAGCAGGAGAGTGCAGTCAAGCGGCGGGAAGCCTAACCAATCACAGTTAGCCCAATCACCTCAATTACACAAACAGATCCCCTTTACCCTAGTTACTGAAACAATGCCCCATTAGATAGTTCCATGTTCTTAAAGGTTTCTAAAGCAAAAGGAAAAGAACATCTTGCCCCAGTCATGACCCTTGTAGTTGGCATGGTTGTTTTACAGAATGGAGTCAAAACAAAATGGAGTCACATTTGCTTTTACTATCACAAAGAAAAGTGTTTTCCAAAGTTTAAATGAGCTTAGTTCCTCTCCATATTGTCACATATTTTAAGTAGTTTTCACCTGCTTCAGCTCACCTGTTCAACCAATTATCTGTGTACTATAATAATCTATGGGTACTATTATCTAAAGAAGCAAGTCTGTCTATGAATACTCTGATGGTTCCAATTTGGGGTTATTTTTTTTCAGGAATCTTTAGGTGATTTCAAGGGTTTTTAATCAAGTGATGTAGCACACCTCTACTGTGAAAGGAAAGCTTTCTAGGAGTAGATGGTGTGAATAACTTCAAGAGATAAGATATCTAGGTATTCTTAAAAATTAATCTGAGAACATTTTCTGCTTGGATTTCCTTTTCTAGCTCACTTTTACAATTTCTTTTCTACCTTTTTTTTTAGATTTATTGATTTTTTTAAAAATACACAACAGTGGAATGCATTACAATTTTTATTACACATATAGAGTACAGTTTTTCATATCTTTGTATATAGAGTGTGTTCACACCATTCATGCCTTTATACATGTACTTTTTTGTGCATTACAATTCTTATTATACATATATACCACAATTTTTCATATCTGTTTATAAAGTATGTTGACACCCAAATTGAGTCTTCATATTGTTCCTTAGTATAGTTTAAGGTCTGGTATAGCGATGCCACCTGCTTCACTCTTCCTGTTAAGGATTGCTTTAGCTATTCTGGGTCTCTTATTTTTTCAGATCAATTTTATGAATGCTTTTTCTATTTCTATGAGGAATGCCATTGGGGTTTTGATCGGAATTGCATTAAATCTGTACAGTGCTTTTGGTAGTGTGGTCATTTTCATTGTATTAATTCTGCCTATCCAAGAGCAAGGTAGATATTTCCATCTTCTACAGTCTTCTTGGATTTCTCTCTTTAGAGTTCTGTAGTTTTCATTGTATAGTTCTTTCACCTCTTTCATTGATTCCCAAGTATCTTATTTTTTTTTTGAGATTATTGTGAATGGGGTAGTTTTTCTCATTTCCTTCTCAGAGGCTTTGTCACTGATATATAGAAATGTCTTTGATTTCTGGGTGTTGATTTTGTATCCTGCTAGTTTGCTGAATTCATTTACTAGTTCTAGAAGTTTCTAGTGAAGTTTTTTGGGTCTTCTAGATACAGAATCAAATCATCAGCAAATAGTGCTAATTTAAGTTCTTTTCCTATACATATCCCTTGGATTTCTTTCGTCTAATTGATCTGGCCAGTGTTTCAAGAACTATGTTGGATAGAAGTAGTGAAAGAGGGCATTTCTGTCTTGTTCCAGTTTTTAGAGGGAATGCCTTCAATTTTTCTCTATTTAGAATGATGTTGGCCGAGGCTCAGCATAGATAGCCTTTATGATGATGAGATATGTTCCTGTTATTCCTAATCCTAATAGAGACTATTTAATTGTTTAAGGTATAAAGGAATTCAGGATAGCACCAAAACTACAGTATGATAAAGCTGATAGTAGGCAAGGGAGCACAAAGTGAGTTCAGTGCAGGCAAGAAATGTAACATAGGCTAGATATTATCATGAATTCCTTTATCCCCTTTTAAATGTTATACCCAATATACCTCACCCAATTCCTTTTAAAGTATTCCTTACAAAAATCTTTAGTTTCACATTAACCAAAGAATAATGAAACCTTGTTTTAAGTTTAAATAAGAACTTATTAATAATGCTTATTTTTAAGACTAGTACATTATATTCATCTTTTGAAGTCTTTTCTAATTCCCTTTCAATAAAATTGATAGCAAACCACTTAATCTCACTTAGTCCAGGACAGATGCTGTATGTATTTTCTATTGCTGAAACAGTCCCCAGATCTGCTCCTCCTAAAATATTTAACTTTTTAAATAGCAATACTTTTTATTTTTTTGTCATCTACTACAGAAACCCAGGAATCATCTCAGGCTTCTTTTCTTTATCACTCTTTCCTCACATTTTTTTTCAAAATTATCATTTCTTCCCTAATTACTGACTGCTTTTTTAGGCTCTTCTATCATTTAGACCAATTAGTCTCCTAACTAATCTCTCTGCTACAGTCTTGGCTTCTCAAACACATTTTCATCCACTGCTATAGTGATGTTTGTTAAATGCAGATCTGGTTATTTTTCCCTCTGTACAAAAACCACTCATCAATTCCTCATCTCCTGAGTTAATCAAGTTTTTAATGGCATAAAACCCCTTAATACTGTGATACCATTCCCTGCATGAACTTCACTCCATTCCAGATCTTCCAATTTAACTATGCTACCTACAATTCTCTTAAATCATCTTCACCAATATGTCATATGCTTTTGCTCATCCTGCTACTGTTATCTAACATATTCCTTTTTCTTTCCTAACATATTCCTTTTTCTTTCCCATAGACCCTACCCCACAATCCTTTCCTACTTACTGAATACTTAAGGCTTTTTTTTTTTGACTTAAGCATCATTTTCTTTATGATCTTTTTTTTGAGTATCCCATGTGAAATAATCACTTGCTCTTTTGTGCCACACTGGATTATACAGACTTAATCTAGTATTCTTAACATTTTATTATTATTAATTGATTACAATCACTTTAATTTCCCTATACTACTTGTACGTTTCTATGTATTTTGGTATGTAATAGGTCAGTGCATATTACTCGTTGAATGAATGAATGAAAGAAAGTAATCTGGTATACTTATCATGAGAGGGTTAGTCTGGGTTAGACATTGTCTTTCAATCTAGCTCCTTGATGTAGCTCAGTACCATGGCATGTTTTCTTGAAGATGGTAATCCAAAATTATGGATAAAAAAGGTAAACTATACAGGCTGAATTTAATTGTTGTTGTTCTTTAAAAAAACAAACCAAACTTGAGAGAGAATATTATAGTGGCATGAAACAGATTTAAAAAATATTCAAATTGATTAGGGAAGGCCAAGAAGAAGAAAGAGAAATATGGTAGTTTTAAGTACAGGGAATATAGAGCATTACTGTAGAAGGAAGCATCTGTCTTATACATAGAGGAAATAATGGGAGAAAGATCAAGCATATGAAGAATGATTCTGAGGGGAAACTGACATTAATTTCATAGAAGATGGGGGAACTAATAATGGATAGTTACACAAAGTGGTTTTAGTAGATTTAGCCTGAAATTATGCCATGACTTTCAAGAGAAAATATCTGAGGGAAGACTAATAGAACCAATGATGTAAGTGATAATGAGATGTAGACTGGAAATAACACGTTGATTTTGGGGAGAAGCAAGGTGATTGGTTATTAGCAGAAGTAATAAGTAGTAAAGGTGGCCATATTGATTATAAACATAGTAGACATAAAATTATATTAGAAAATAAAATCAAATATTAATCATATTTAAAAGAAATTTTAAATTTTATTTATACTATTACATATTTATCAAATAATTTGAGTATATGTTAAATTATCATTAACTTTCTAAGTCCAGGAATGATTATCTAGAATAATTTATTAATAAATTAAATCATAGAGATAAGAAATGCAAAGCCAGCATAGAATACCATAGTGTATAAAAGTAGCATTGTGCAGTGGTTACAGCACCATCTTTGAAGTGAAACAAAGTTTGAATCCCAGCTTTGTTACTGGACAGCTTTGTGAATTTGTACAAAATCTTTAATCTCTGTCCACTTCAGATTCTTCATCTGTAAGTAGAGATAATAATAATACCCGTCTTACAAGGCTATTGTGAAGGTAAAACAAATCAATATTTATGAAGCACTTAGACGTATATCTGGCATGCAGTAAATGCTGTAGAAATATTTTGTAATGGTTTTTATGCTAATAGACTTTTTCTTACCTATTATATATACCACTCATTGTGCTAGGTGGCTTAGATAATCATATTGGATCAGTGTATTCCTTTTTGCATACATAAACCGAGTCTTCTGTAATTAATAAGCTTAAATATGGAAAGTAATTTTCATTTTTAATTGAACAATTTAGTCTTTGATTTTTAAAAATAGATGAAATATAAACCTGAGATAAACATCCAGATGATTCAGGTTGGTTTAAAAATTAAGTCATTCTTATGTTTTTTTTTTTTTTTGTGTGTGTGTGTATGTGGGGTGGTCCTAGGGATTGAATCCAGGGCTTTCTTCATGTGAGCCAGGCACTTTACCAACTGAGCTGTATCCCCAGCATCCCCAAATCATTCTTGTGTTTAACATAAAAGTATTTTTCTGTAGCAATATACTTTCTATATGTCACATGAGATTTTAATCAACCATTGTACTTGGTAATCTTTTTGTAGTGGTACATTACATTTGATTTTTTGATAGCACAATTCCAGTTTGAGTGTTAATGAAATTGTTTTGACAATTACAGAGAGATTCTGACATGATTGCATTACTAAAATCTGATTAGAGGATGTAGCCATCTCTTTGGTTGTTTAAAATTTTCTTTTCTTTAGAAGGCTTGCCAATTTGTAAATAAGGACCATTTTGCTTAGCAGCCATTATGCCCATTCTCCCCTTTTCCTGTACTAACGTCCTTGGGAAATTTTGTTCATTTCCATAGCTTCAAATACTCTACATATGCTGTAGATTTCTAAAAATTTCACCAGAGTATTCTCCTGACCTGCAGATCCAACGGCATAGTTGCCTACTGAAACTCTCTGCTTGAGTGTATTATAGTCACCTGAAAGTCCATTACCTGTGTCTAAATTCATTATTTCTCCCAAATATGCTCTGCTTGTGTGTGTGTGTGTGTGTGTGTGTGTGTGTGTGTGTAAAAGAGAGAGAGAGAGAGAGAGAGAGAGAGAGAATATGAATTTTTTTTTAAGTAATTGTCCTTTTATCTTCCCAGTTGGCCAGTTATTCTTCTCTACTTTCTATTTCTCAATCAAGTCTTCAGAGGCCTTACTCCTTGAATCTCTTAAATCAGTCCACTTTTCTCTACTCCTCCTGTTACCCCTAGTTTAGTTCTTGCCACACTCACCTTGTTTTTTATCCAAAATGTTGCAGCAAATTCCTAATTGTTCTTCCAGTTTCTAGACTTGCCTCCTTGGAATTCAGTCTGTACATTATAGTGGAGTGAACACTTACTGGTAGTTAATAATATTATTTATAAATTATATGGTATTGAATTTTTCTATTGAAAGACAATAAGATATGTGAGCATTTCATATATATTTTATAGCTAAGTGTATTATAGCTGAAATTAAACTTGTTTTATCTGCTAATGGATATTTACTATTAGTTATGGTTTTCTTTTTTTTTTTCCTGTTCTCTGAAATGTGCATTACCTTGTGGAAGTGTTATGCTTGTGCATTTTTTTCCACATATAGTAAACAATGGAACTTCTGTTCAACTATATCTGTTAATCTAGTCACTTAAAATTACTTGTAGTTTCAAATTTGTCGGTCTGTTTGTGTTTTGTGCTTTTTGCATGTGCCATGGTCTTGGAAGAAATATTTTCCCTCACTAGTCTCCCTCAGATTCTTTTCATTATTCTTTAAAGCTCTGTTTATGTCTCAGATTCTTGTTATTCCTTCTTTCTCCAAGTACTGTGATCTTTTATATTATTTGTATTTCCATAGTACGTTACTGTTCTCTTATTTTCAGAAATTTCTCTATTATGCAATTATTTGTTTCTCTCTCACCATATTTAGTTCCTTGAATTCCTTAAAGGCGGAAACTTATCTCATTTATTTTTTATTTTTTGATGTCTCAACCATCTAATGTATCTGATCCATAGGTAATGACTGTTCTGTGAAAGACTTTTATTGAACCAAATGCTTTGGTGATGTTTTTGATTGTAGACAATTGCTGTTATATCATATTTAATTTTAACATTTATGATAAATAAAGCAGTCAAGAACACAGTAATATAAAGAATACAATCCTCTCCCTTCTATATAATATCCCATTTAAAAAAATATTTTTTAACATTTTTTTTTTTAGTTGTAGTTGGATACAATAATTTATTTATTTATTTTATGTAGTGCTGAGGATCAAACCCAGGGCCTCACCTTTGCTAGGAGAGTGCTCTACTGCTGAGCCATAACTCCAGCCACTAATATCCTATTTTTTTTTAACAGACTAGACTATCAGGTTTGGAATTATGGGCCAGGCCCTATACTGAGAGCTTTTCATGTTATTTTACTTAATTCTCAAAAAACCCTATAAAGTAAATATTAATTCTTTGTTTTGTACATGAAGAAGTAAAGGATAGATAGCTTAGGGAAATTATGCAAGATATACAGCAAGATTTTAAGATAGGTCTCTGTGATTGCTAGTCTTCTCAGTCACAAATGTTGTACTGCAACCTGTATTTAAAAGGAAGAGCAATACTTCAAAATACATGAGTTTGGTTTTAATTTATATAACTTCCTATATCAAGTTATTATTGCATTAGTATTTTTATTATAATTATTTTATATTAAAAAGATGTAACAATTTGGTTTGGTTTTAAGTATATCTAAATAGGGTCTTTTGACTAAAATTACATCTTACCATTTTATTTTTTACATTTTCAATAGTGGTAAGTTATGACCCACAAGTGCTAATTATAATAATATTATATCTTTAGTGACTTATTGTAGTTAAATTTTTCTTTGTAGCCACATTGTTTAATAGATTTTTAAGCTAATATGTCAGAAATAACTTTTAAAAGTAATATGCATAATTCATGTAAAATTATATTTTGTTTAATTTTGATAGTAGATGATGAAATTATTGGTAAACAATGAGGCTATGTTTTATTATCTTTGTACCTAAAAACTTTATTACTAAATATCTTTTGTTTTTTCCTTTAACTTAATTAGGATTTTATTTGTGAAAAAGGCAATATATTTTTCTGATATTTGTGTATTTAATTGCTTTTATGGAAACTATTTTGTTTATATATTGTAGTAGCATGCTTTTGCTTGAATTGTATTAAATATATGGAAAACTGTCCCTCCTAAATTTTTAATTTTAAATCTAAACTTTTAGATTTCAGTCAAAATGTGATTTAAACATTTTCAGAATTTTTATTTCATTAGCAAACTCTTATTTGTTTTAAGAATGGAATTAATAATTTCTTTTTTGTTTTGTCTTTTCTGTCTTTTTTAACTTGCTTTCGTGGATAATCACACCAGGAGGACAAAGTGGTTAGAGTCTTTTTTTTTTTTCTGTCTAATATGATTTTTTCCTTGTTGTTATTGCCAGTTTTAGTTTTATAGCTATATTCAATTTATATGCTTTAAGTGTTTTGTTACAGTTGTATTGCATGATAGTTGCTAAGCATTATGGCATACTTAAGCATGCTGATTTTACTGAAAAACACATTTTATTTTGATGAAAATTAATGATCTGATTTTTAAAGGGGCTTGACTTTTTAGAATTTAATATTTTTTCAAGATCTCATAGCATTCCTCATTGTGATAAGAACTCCTTTAATCTTGCAATGTTTCCCTAAACTCATTATTGTACTGATGGGTTTATAAAAGAAACTTCTGACTTAGTTAAAAGTAAATCTTTGTAATAATAAGTTACAATAACATCAAAAATGGGTTTACTGAAATATATATTTGGCAGTTGATAATATTTAACATTTTTCTTGATAATATGTTTTAGAATTTGATAAAATATCTGCCTTATACCCTCATGTTTACATTAGATATATTTATAATTTAAAAATAGATGTCACAGATGGGTATGACTAGACTTTAGGCTGGCTTTTATTAATCTACTACTGTTCTACCATTAGGTGTTAGATTTGGATTTAGATCTCTTCTGGAGACTGGGTCACTACAGGTAGACACAACCTTTCTATTTTGGTTTCTTTTGATGAATCAAACTAAACCTAGAAGTCTCTTCAAGTTGTCCAATTTCAAATTGGCATAAAACCCTAAGAGAACACCCTTTAACTGAGATCTTCTAAGCAGTATCTTCTTTTGTTAAACATTTTAAGCCTTTTTGTTCCTTTCAAATTCTCAATTATTTGTTTGAGGGTGATGCATGTGTTGGCAAATACTGAATGTGGGTTTAGAATGAAATTTTCTGAGCAGAAAAGAGGACACTGCAATTTCTGTCTTTTATTCCCCCCAAACTTTAGAGGCAGTTGTTACTCTATATGAGTCAATTTCTGTAAACATGTCTCAAATTGTGCATCATCCTTGATCCAGGGTAGTTTCCCCAGAGAACCTATGAGCTTTCTACCAGTCCATTATATTAGCTAACAGTTAACACAATTCAGGCAATTTATTACCTTTAGAATCTCTAGTGCTACTTTCATGACCAGAGTTAACACAGAAAGCATAATGATCTAATTAGTGCCTGTGGTTTCTATAATGAATTGACATAGACATACCTATCCCAAAAATGAGGCACTTAATGATGAAATCTCAGCTATAAAAATGACTTTCATGTACTGACAAGATTTCATAGTTATCAGCCTATATTTTAATTAAGGATTGAATGACAGATAAAAGTATACTGTGATAAAATTTCTGTGAATTTGGAACATTGCAAATAAAATTCAATAAGCCTTATTATGACATTCTGTATACAGCACTGTTTAATAGAGCTTTAAGCAATGTGAAACTTTTTTATATATTCACTATCCAACAGAGTAGTTTCCAGTCACAAGTAGTTCTTGACATTTGAAAATGGTCTAGACTGAGAAATTGAATATTAAATTTTAATTAATTTAAATTTAAATAGTCACATGTGGCTAATGTCTAGAGAAACCCTAAACATAGATAGCAAACATTCTCTGCAAGAGTCTGGAAGAATATAAAACTTAGCTTCCCTTGCAACTGGTAATGGCTTTGTGACACAGTTCTAACAAATGGATAGAAGAAAATTTCTGAAGGCTTCTGTAATGATAAAAAAGATGTAGCTAGCCCTGTCTTTTAATGCAAAGGTGATGACTGCCATTTGTGAATATGAGGGAAAGGCCAAGACTATTGGAGTCATTAATCATGACATTATTGAGCCTGATATTCGAGAAAGTGTCAGTGGTTCTGAAGGGTGGCAGATCTGAAACTTGAAAGATGAGAAATTTGTTGTTTGGATAAAGAAGATAAAAAGAGGAGTTAAAGGTGACAACTATATGTTTGCTATCATTTCACAGTTACCTTGTGTGTGTGTGCAGTAAGAGCATTTAAGATTTACTTTCTGATCAAATTTCAATTATATGATAGAGTATTATTAATTTTAGTTACATTATATATATATAGGTCTTGAGAATATATTCATTTTGCATAACTTAAACTTTATACTCTTTGACCAACATCTACCCATTTCTCTCCTCCCCTATCCCCTGGAAACCACCATCTTACTCTGTTTCCATGAGTTTGACTTTTTAAGAGAAATTATGCAGTAGTTTTGTTTTTGTACTGGTTTATTTCACTTAGTATAATGTCCTCCAGATTTATCTATGTTGTTGCAAATGATAGGATTTCCTTCTTTTGGAAGGCTGAATAATATTCCATTATATATAAGTACCCCATTTACTTTATCCATTCATGTGTTGATGAATACTTAAGTGGATTTCATATCTTAGCTATTGTGAATAATGCTGCAATGAATATGAGAATGCAAATATCTCTGACATAATATGTACATTTGCTTTGGGGATATTACATATCACATACACAGATATATATATATATATATATATATATATATATATATATATATATATATATACACACACACACACACACACACACACACACATATATTCATATATGTGTGTGTGTGTGTGTGTGTATATAATCTCCAGTATGTATAGCAATCCCAAAATAGTATTTGTATTTACCATAAGGCATACATAAAGCATATTCTAATTGTAAATGTCTATTTTAAAGAAATAGTAACTTTGCATGCAAAAAGTGCACACTTTAATTTCTCCTTTCATATTTTATATTAATATTTTTTGTATTTTTTACTCATTGACAAGTTATTATGGCCATAATTGTTTTGAACATTTTGTCCCTTAATTCTTATACTGGAGTAAGTAGTGATTAGCATACCACTACTACAGTGTTTGGGTATTCTGATTCTTGCCTTTACAGTAAGTTCAGCACTTTCATATTGTTTCATGATGTTAGCCAGTGTCCTCTTATTTCAGTTTTAGCATGTCTTCTAAGAAAATTCTAGTGTTGATAAACTCCTCAGCTTTTGTTTATATGTGAAAGTCTTTATCTTCCCTTCATGTTTGAAGGATAGTTTTGCTGGGTATATTATACCTTATTGACAAGTTTTTTCTTTTTTTTTTGGTCACCATTTTCAATATATCATCCTACTCTGTCCTGGCCTGCAAAATTTCTTCTGAGAAATCTATTGACACTTTTGTTGGGATTCCCATTTTTTTTGTGACAAGTAACTTTTCTCTTGCTGCTTTCAAAATTCTCTTTGTCTTTGACTTTTGAGAACTTGATTATAATTTGTTTTAGTAAAAATCTATGGTTATTTTTTAATTTAAAGTAGTTTATTGTAATGTAATTCACATATAATTCATCCTTTTAAAGGGTACAATCCAATGTTTTTTTTAATATGTTCACAGACTTTGCAGCCATTACCACAATTTTAGAGTATTTTTACCACCCAACAAACTCCATAACAGTTAGCAATCATTTTCAATTTCTATCTCCCATGCCTTTTCTTATTTCTGAACCCCTGGTCCCAGGCAATTAATTTTACTTATTTTTATTGGCCCTTTTGGGACTTTTCTTCCTTCTTCTCTGTGTTTGCATGTCTTTTGTCAAACATTCCCCCTTCCCTCTGTAATCACTATTTTATTCTTTTTTTTTAATATTTATTTTTTAGTATTCGGTGGACACAACATCTTTATTTTATTTGTATGTGGTGCTGAGGATCGAACCCAGTGCCCTGCGCATGCCAGGCAAGCGTTTTACCACTTGAGCCACATTCCCAGCTCTCACTATTCTATTCTGACCTTCTAGATATTAGCTTTTTTAGTGTCCACATATGAAGGTAATCATATGGTATTTATCTTTCTGTATGAGGCTTTTTTCACATGATGTTCTCCATGTTCATGTTACCGACAGGCATTTGTTCTTTTTCATGGTCAAATAATATTTCATTGTGTATATATACTACATTTTCTTAACTCATTCATTCCTTGATGGACACCTAGATTGATTCCATCTTTTGGCTATTGTGAATAGTGCTACAGTAAACATAGGTGTGCAGATATCTCTTCAGGATGCTGATTTAATTTCCTATGAATATATATCCAATAGTGGGGTTACTGGATCATACGGCAGATCTATTTTTAACTTTTTGAGAAGAAACTCACCAACATTTTGATTGAAGCTTTAGTATTATTAAAATGTAGAAGATTGTGTCAGGCATATAAAAGGAACTTAGCTAACACTGGCTGCATCAGTTCTGGTGATTCTTTATCTGTTTACATCAGCTTTCCTCTCTTTTGTTCTGGTCATTTAATCTGGTCATTTCAAAGAGAACTTTGAAAGTAAAATTGAACAGTTAAATTAAATATTGTGACAATTATCTCTTTATAATGTGTTCCCCATGCCTCAGTACACATTCTAAGAGGCTGCTTTCTGTGTGTGTCTCAGGGACCAATAGTTTCTAGCACCAAAGTATAGTACAAGTCTAATAGAATGTTCATTGTTGCAGGGTATTATTTGTATTATAGATTATATCTTTAGGAGCCATTGGTGTATATCTTGGGGTTTGTTACACTGTTAAGGCTTGCTCTTATATTGAGTGGTGAAAGTAGATGAAAATGTGCATAGGCAATAAAAAAATATGCTCTTATCTGGAGTGTTCTAAAAGTATAGGTAAATATAACTTGTAATAGGAATTAAAGTTCAGCATTTTGATACATCAAACTAACTGGATCTTAACTATTTGAGACCCCACCAGAGTGTAATTAATCTGGGAACTGACCAAATTGGATCTCTAAGAATAGCTCTGTATTAACTTTAGCCCTCCACAGAGTTAAGTGACCGTGGTTTTCAGTGAATAAGTAGTGATTTCTCAGAGACTTGTGTCTGCTCGGGAGGATTTGCTGGTTTAATTTTTTGTCTAAAATTTATTTTTAAGTACTTATAATAGAATTTGCTGAGTTGTTTGTGTGGCTTTTAAAAATGATGGAGCATTGTTCTTCAAACTGAGGGCTGGCTTATTTAGTTGAAGATGTAACCAAGTGAGGCTAGTGTTAAACTAACTAGGATTTATTGTCCTGTTGAAAGAGCAGGGTAATGGCTAATTAAAAGTAAGTCAAGATTTTCTGGGCATAGGAGTCGGAATTAGGGGTGAGAAGCGGCTGTAACGCCGAGCTGAGCAGTCAGAAGGTAGATATCGTGAAGTGGATAGGTGGGCACCCTGCAAGGGGTGGGGTGAGGGGATCGCCACTGTCCAGGCGGTGAAGCACAAGATCCAGGTTCTGAAACAGCAAGCTGAGGATACAGAGGACAGGGATGACCGTCTCCAGCTGGAAGCTGAGGAAGAAAGGCTGGCCTGGGAACAGGCTGAGGCTAAGGCAGCCTCCTTGAACCACAGGGTCTAACTAGTTGAAGAAGAGCTAATTAGCGCCTAGCTAATGCCCTGCAAAAGCTGGAGGAAGCAGAAAAAGCTTCTGATGAGAACAACAGAGTTATGAAGGTTATTGAAAACCAGGCTCCAAAAGATGAAGAAAAGATGGGACTCCAGGAAATCCAACTCAAAGAAGCTAAGCACATTACAGAAGAAGCAGATAGGAAGTATGAAGAGGTGGCTCATAAGTTAGTGATTATTGAAGGAGACTTGGAACGTACAGAGGAACGAGCTGAGCTGGCAGAGTCCAGTTGCCGAGAGATGGATGAGCAGATCAGACTGATGAACCAGAACTTGAAGTGTCCGAATGCTGGTGAAGCATTCAAAAATAAGACAAATACGAGGAAGAAATAAAGATTAATTAATTGATAAACTCAAGGAGGCAGAGACCCATGCTGAGTTTGCCGAGAGACAGGTAGCCAAACTGAAAAAGACAATTGATGATTTGGAAGATAAACTGAAATGCACCCAAGAGGAGCATCTCTGTACACAAAGGATGCTGGACCAGACTCTGTTTGACCTCAATGAGAGGCAGAGCTCCCCTGTCCTGCCCTGCTGCTGCTCCTTCCTCTGATCTTGACTCCGCCTGATGCCCGCCAGCCAGAAGCTGACCTTGAAACTGAGGGCTGATCTTTAACTGGAAGGCTGCTTTCTCCTTTCAACACCCCCTCTACTCCCACCCCCTTATCTTTTTCACAAAGTGTCTCTGCTTTTTCCCAGAGATTCCAGTTGGACTAGAGGCTGAGCACTGTTGGAAGCAACATTTAATGTGAGCACAGTGCAAAGTGTCTTTTAAAGCCTGTTGTGATGTACACATTTTGTAATTACTTTTTTTTTATTGTTACAGTAACCATTTGTAAAACATTACAAATAATTTTATAGCTCTGAAGCAGCAATCTAATTCCCTTCTCATTTTTGGCAGGTAACTTTTCAGCCTAATCTCTATTGCTCTCTCTGTAGAGGAGGAAAAGAAGAATGGGCCTGCCTTACTGAGAGCCAAACAGCCCAGGGAAAGAATCATTGCTCTGTGCAATGGGAAACCTCATTGCTCTGTGCCAAGTTATCAGCCAAACCAGAAAGGTGATTCCAAGAGGAGTTAGCCAAAAAACGAAAACCTTTCTATTCAGGTTTTGTTTTGTTTTTAGTTTTAAGGTATCTTTAGATAACTTTATTCTTATTTTTTCCTTTTTTTTTTTTCATCAGAAATGACCAAATTAACATGGTGAGACCTCTGAGACTTTTTGTTTTTGTGGTTCTGGGGATTGAACTCAGGGCCTGGTGCATGTTCGGCAAATGTTTTACCACTGAACCATATTCTTAGCCCTGAGACCAAATTTTTCTCCCATTTCTACTTGCTTCCCAAGTGTTCACAGAATGGATCATGGGCCCCTTAATCTTGAGGTGACCATTTAATTGCTGTCCTTCTCCTTAAAAGAATAAAAAAGAAAGAAAATTATGTTTTTGCTACTGATTTAGCCATATGAAACCCATCTCATCACCCTTTTCTGAGTCTGATGCTGCTGTATCTAAAAGTGCCATCTCATTGTGCTTTATATCAGTACTGGAGAATCTTGAATAGCTTATGTACAAACTCTTAAAATTTTGTATTATTTTGAAATTTTGCATCTTTGGAGTTGGGGTATCTGGCCACCCTATCTGGTTTTGAGAGTCCTACTGGGCTGGCAGTGTGCTGATCTTTCAAAGTTTCTTTCCCAGCCCAATCCCCACTCCTAGGTGAGGTTTCTGTAAGGTCTGGTAGGTATACATCCTGCAACTTATTGGCTTAAAATATACTCTCCTTTGTTGTGATCTCTTTGGGGCCAGTGGGAGAATGACAAACAATAGTGCAACTGTTTTGATACTGAATATTGACAAGTGTCTTTTTGAAATAAAGAACAGTTCCTCCAAAAAAAAAAAATAGTAAGATAATATTCTCTAGGGATACACTGAAAAGAAGCCTAAACAAGAGACTTGAATGTCCATGGAAATTCAAGAGCCATTGACATTTGTTTGGTGGAGAAAATAGGGTGAGGGAAAGTTATTATTTACTATTGGGATTTAATTGCCCTGGAATTTAAGACCATTCATAGATGGGATTTTACTAAATTCTCTACCTTACTTCTTCTCTGTATTGTAAATTTTTAATTTTAGCACTTTTAAATTGCATCTTTTATCAAGAAGACAACATTCTATTTAATGCTTCTTTTTCTTTTCATACATAGTTTATTCTGTCCAGAGTCCCTTCTCTGTTTTGTCCACTCAACAAACTCATGGATTCTTCCAAATCCAATTTAAATAATTACTTCTGCAGAAACCCTAAAAAGCTTTGTCAGTTCTTTCTCAGTATCTCCTTCATGTTGTTATTACTCTCTTTATCAGATTATATTCTGACTTATTTTTTTACTTATATGTTTGACATATAATAGTCAGACAGAAATAGTTTTTTTTAAAAATTAATTTATCACAAACATCTAATACAATTACTGAAAGATAGGAAATCCTTGCATGGTAGATATTCAAATTATTTATCAATCAGTAGGCCTTGGGCACCAACCAATCAGAATGTATAGCTAATCAGAATAGACACTGGTTATTACTCCATACCTTTGTATGCTGGCTAAATATTAGTATGGGTGGTCTGAATTAGGAATAGGCAAAGGCTTTTCTTTTCTTTTTTAATGTAGTGGTTCTATATGACTATTGATCCTCCTGAATGAATAAAAGATATTTTCACTCTTCCATAATATTGTTTTGAAATTAATAGAAGGGAATACATTGAGAGAAATAATTTCTCTACATTTGAGAAATGTTTTATTTTAATTTCTCAGTTTCTTATTTTGATTTACTTACTTCATAACTGATTATTTCCTATAGGAATTGAAGGATACAAAGGTTTAACTTTGCCATTCTTTTTTGACTCTACCATGACTAACATAATCTTATCCAGTTAAAAACCAAGAAGAATGTATTACTGTCTTATAGGACTCATATACATACAACATTCAGGGTCAAAGTATGGCCCATTTAGATGTGAGTCCTTTGTAAGGAGTGAGAGATGTTAAACAAACAAACAAAAATAGATAAAAGGAAGGTATTTTCTAGTTTATCCATAAACTATGTAGATTGTTTCTATGTTAAATATTACTATTGGAATCCATTTCAAGTGAATATAGTATGAATTTTCCTGTATTTTTTTCATGCCAACATATTTTTGCTTAACAGAGGCAGCTTAGAATTGATAGCTAAAATTAAATTTGTTTAAGAATATTTTATATTTACAATTTTTTTTAGAAAGAGAGAGAGACAGAGAGAGAGAGAGACAGAGAGAGAGAGAGAGAGAGAGAGAGAGAGAGAGAGAGAGAGAGAGAGAGAGAATTTTAATATTTATTTTTTAGTTTTCGGCAGACACAACATCTTTGTTTGTATGTGGTGCTGAGGATCGAACCCGGGCCACATGCACGCCAGGCGTGCGCGCTACCACTTGAGCCACATCCTCAGCCCCTTATATTTACAATTTAAAAAATAATATTTATACTAAAATATATTACATACCTCATGTACCTCTGAAAAGATAAAAAAGGGGGTATATTCTCTTTTTGTGTGTGTGTGTGTGTGTGGTACTGAGGATTGAACCTGGGGCCTTGTGCATGGTCGGCATGTACTCTACCAACTGAGCTACATTCCCAGCCCCAAGGGTATATTCTTAAAACCTACCTTCAAAGCAGAGCTGTTTATCTTAAATCATTTTTAATGGCTTTCATTAAAAATAGGTAAATATCTAGTCCATTCTTAATGTTTCTAAATATTGTAACTATTGTAATCAATACTATATGGCCCTAAGTTTATATTAACATGCACATAATTGTTGCAATCATTGTACTGGTAGGTCAGAGCATCAGAAAAACATTTTTTTTTTGTAACAGAATTAAATTTTTTTTTAATTTTTATTTTTTAACTACACGACAGCAGTGGAAAGCATTACAATTTTTATATAACAGAATTTTATGTATTTAAAATATATCCAATGAATTTAAAATACCCAAACTATAGGTAGATATTTAATAGAAAGCAGGAAGTATAATGAATTTACTTTTATTTTAGAAAACCTAAATATATATTGTATCAAGAACACTTTTTTAGAAGTTATAAACTACCAAGTACTGTGTGCAGGGATTATAGAACTGAGTAAGACACAGTCCACAGTCTTTCTTCCCTAAGGAGTTCAATTATGTTTATTTTATATATAGAAAATAAAGCTTCACATTGGTTAAACAGTTTGCCCAAAGGCCCGTAATAAAGTGTCAGGTTTGGGATGATTTATTTCAGGAGTGTCCTACTGCTTATTTTTGAGTTATTAGAGTTATCTGGGACAGTCTTTAAAAAATTAACACATTTCAGTGCACACTCTATCAGAGTGTTTGAGGGTGACGCTTAGGAATTTGTTATTAGGAATGGTTACTCAGATTATTCTAATGCATAGTTAGGTTTAGATACCACTGTTTTCTCTGATTCTAAAGATTATTCTTTTTTAGGGGCTGGGGCTGGAGCTCAGTGGTAAAGTGCTTGCCTCACATGTGTGAGGCACTGGGATTGCTCCTCAGCACCACATAAAAATAAAGATACTATATGTCCATCTACAACTAAAAAAATACTAAAAAAATAATAATAAGTTATAAAAAAGAGATCATTCCTTTTTAAAATTTAAGTCCTGCCTTTCTCTTGGTGTTAACATACTCAGAAATTAATGTCATGAATCCTGGATTTCCATAGTATATGCATGAAATATAAATTTCTGTACAGATAGTGGGTGGCTTAAAACATTAAGCAAGAAGTGATTTGTAAATGTGAACCCTGTCTCTGGCTTAGATTTAATCTCCATCTTTTGTATCTTAATTTAGAATGGATGGGAAATGATTAATTTACATAGGTATTGATTTATGTCAACACAGGAAGCTAATATTCTGTGTTTAGGAATAAGTAGTTTTTCATGTGTTGTCAGAATAGTTACTACTAAGATTGTGAAGGGGAAAAGTGGGGAAGATTATACATTCTTTATCTGGCAAGCTGGAGCTTGAAATATCTTTTCCCACAGAAACAAACTTTATAAATAATTAAATAGAATATTACTGAATTTTACTGGATAAGCTGTTCTGACTTAACCTAGAAGTCCATTGTCTTCTTTGGAGTTAACTGATGGGGAAGGAAAGAAATGACTTAGCAGGTAAGATCAGGCTTATAGAGCTTCTTGTAGAGGATGGTGATTTACAGTCTATACAACTCTGCTCAGGAATTATTGTACACTTTAGCTTAATATAAAATGGTTGTGAATTGGGAAACTTGTATAATATGGGATTGTGGGGGTAGGGGAAGCTGAATCTTGTAAGGAGTAGCTGAGGTGGTAGTTCAGATACTGATCTTGAAATGGGTTTGTTTCGAGTCTCTAATTTTAAAAAATCCTTTATCTCATATATTTTTATGATGATGTTTAACATTTGCATCATGTTTAGTTGCAGGGGTACAGATTCTAGCATATTATCAATATTGATATTTACGGTAAAATTGTTAGAGCCTCTGAAAAATATATATCCAATGGAATCTAAATAGCTCAGCAGTTTGATAACTTCCATGAGTATAAAAAAATCCAACACATGAACAAAGTTTTGAACAGCCGAATGTTTTCCCTTGAATTTTTATGTACATTCCACCTCCTCCACAGTATTTTATATGCATGTAATATGTTTTTTTTTGTTAGCAATCACCTGGATTTCCAAAGATAGAATACATATGATTACATCTCCTTAAAAACCATCTTTTCATAGTCTGTTCCAACAAAATATGCATATATAGTAAAAATTTAAACATTTATTTGACCATAAGGCTTAAAAAGTTTTGAAAAATTTCTAGTGAATTGAATCATAAGTAATTGGTAATTACTAATATGCAATTTGTTAAAATAATGCAAATATGAATTTTGATTAAAATTATTAAATATAAGAATTTTTTTTGGAGATGGGTAGGATTAATTTTCTTTCAAAGTTGTTCACAAATCTAGAGACTGAATTGGAATTCAGCATAAATTCTATTTCTTTTATCTTTATAGATGCAAGTGCTAAGGAAATTTGTTGACATTAATGACTGAATGCGAATAGAAGGAGTTAGGCAATAATAATTCACTAATTTCCTCAAACTCCAAGTTATGTGACAAAAAAATAATAATCTATTTGTCAACGATAATTTTGTTATATATCAGTTGAGCACTAATTTAGGTTTCTCTTCGATTTGATGAAAGCAAAAATTGAAAACCTTGCTCTCAAAATTTATTAACTGGTTTGTGATTTATTCAGTTAATTTCTGGGAATTATAGCAAAAAGTGTTACCAAGACCCTAACAAATGACTATTCTTATTATTCTTATAGTTAGAGACATCTTTTTAAGCCAATATACTTAATCCAAAAAGAGTTTGGAAAAATGTTAATTTTAGTACCCTTAATAATTATAACTTATTTTAATAAAACTATTTTGTCTTTTCATATGCTTTAAATTATTTTTATAAGTATCTTAGAATTGCATATTTAGCTTTCAGTTTATAGAAATATGGAACATATTAGCTAATAGGCAAAGCTATTCTTATTGTCAACTTAATCGGCCAAATGAAACCATCAGCAAGTCTTATTTTGCTTTCAACTTAAATAAAATATTAATACATATTCTTTGATAATCTTATTGTGACAAAAATTATGTATCAGTTGGCTTCATTTACTCATGCATTACTTGAAAACATTTAATAATTTATTTTGGAATTATACTAATAATGCATTACTTGAAAACGTTTAATATTTTAGTTTTTAAAGAGAGAGAGAGAATTTTTAAATATTTATTTATTTTTTTAGTTTTCGGCGGACACAACATCTTTATTTGTATGTGGTGCTGAGGATCGAACCCAGCGCTGCGCGCCTGCCAGGCAAGGGCGCTACCGCTTGAGCCACATCCCCAGCCCACGTTTAATATTTTATACTGGTATTATGCTACTAATAATTTCTCTTTTAGTGGTAACATCTGATACTTCGGTCAGGAGTAAACATTTTCTCTATGAAGAAAAGAGTTTTCAATGTAGAGCTTAAAGTTACAAGTCTTATCCATAATATATTTCTTGTGATTACTCACCGAACCAGCTCTATTCTTGGAGATATAAGTTGCTAACTAATATAAAACAAAAATAACTAATATAAAACAAAAATAGCCTGAAGATGAGTAGAATATGCACAGTTTTGAAATCTCTTCACCACTTGATTCCTGAGCATGTTTCTTGTATATGCTATAATTTCATCAGGTATGTTGTTCTCATTATGATTCAGAATTACTGGAATCTCTAGATAATTTATCTGCAAGTAATATGATCTACCACAATTTTTGTCACAATTTGAACGGGACTGCATGCAACTTTATCAGCTCTACAAAATACAGTGGTATATTTAAAAGGGTTTAATAAAAATTATGCTGATGGACTCACTAGCTAACATCTTTTTCACTATTAACTTATGGAACAGGTATAATAACCTACTTTTGTTGTGTAAGATTTTCTGTGTTTAGCAGTGAGCGCAATATTAATTTGTAAAAGTTTTTTTTAATAACTTTTGTTATTCAATAACAAAATAACTTGAATAACTATCTTGAATACCTGTCTTGAATAACTATCTTGTAAGTTACCAATACTTTCAGTTTTCTCCTTATAACAATAATAGCTTTCCTTAGGATTTGAATGTTTTAAAAATAAATGATACTTCAAGAGAAATGGTTTTATACCATTGTTTGACAATAATGTTTCAACCACAGAGTCTCTTGGGAATTCTCTGGAGTACCATATACTTTTACAATTAGAAGTCTTTTTCCCAAAATGGTTGTATATCCAACAGCGTCTTCTGGCTTATTCTCCTATCTTCCTTCTTAAATTTGTACAAATTTTTTAAAATGCAAGTTATTAAATAGCAATTATTATAAGATTGCATATCACCTTTAAAGGTCTGATCTACTTTGTTAGTGTTTAAGATATTTTTATAAAGAACATGAGTTTAAAATGATAATCTCAATTGTTCCTTACCCTCAAATCATATATTCCAGTATTATTGCAATGAGAATTAAGTTTATGCTATATCTTTTTTCAAAATGTATTTAGCCAGTATCATGACTTAAACTATAGTATGCCTAATGTTCTCTAAAATAGAAGAAACCTCACATTTAGTAAGCAAGTATTGTGTATGAGTTTTAGACATAGTTCCATTTATATTAATATTAAGTTTACAATTGCATTGTGCATTTTCTGTATGTACTAAGAAGCATCCACATATCATTAACAATATGGCCATAACTGGGCTGAAGTGTTTTTTTCTGTCATCTCCTATTTATGAAGTGTTTTATGGTTTTGTTATCTCAGATTGTTCTCTTTACTTTTATCTTGTAAACATACATTATTTTATACTTCAAGGAAGTATTTGAGAATACATGATTTTATTGGTTCAAGTATGAGGCAAACTTACAGGGAACGGGGGGCTGGGGTTGTAGCTCAGTGGCAGAGCGCTTGCCTAGCATGTGTAAGGCACTGGGTTTGATTCTCAGCACCACATCAAATAAATGAACAAAATAAAGGTCCATCAACATCTAAAATAAATAAATAAATAAATAAATAAACTTACGGGAATGGACCTAAAACTTCTCCATCAAGTATAATCTTTGTCAACATATTTTGATATATAGTCACCACCAACCTAAAGAAAGTTCTTTGATTTTTTATTTCAATTCCCAAGTAAAGAAACACACTTGTATTCTTAATATTTTAAGAGTTTAAGCTCTAAAATGGTGTTGAGCCTTAGCAAGTGCTTTTTCTTTATTACTTGAGATATGATTTTTTCTCCTTTTTTCAGTTAACATTTTGAAATACATAACTGAGTTTCCTGATGTTGTACCATCCTTATATCCCTGGGGGTATTGATTATGATATAAATTCTAGTTGTTTAGGATTTTGTTATTTAAATGTTAGCTTATGTTTTAACTCCAAATGTATGTGAGTGGAATTGACCTGTGCTTTGCTTATTTATATCAAAACTCCATTAGGCTCATAAGATAAATAAGATAAATAAAATAATAAGATTTTATTATCATGTTTAAAATTTAATTTTGTGGAACAATTTTATAATACATGAATTAATGATTCCTTTGGTAGAATTCACCTGTAAAACTGTAGCAGTTGTTATAGGTGTTCTACTCATGTGCCTACAACTCACCCTGGATGACATCTGTAAATAGCTCTTGAGCATACCAGTAGCTTCCTAAACCTCTTTGCTTCAGAGCATTTTATGGCCATGAAAACAGGCCTAACCTAAAAGGGAGGGACAGGAGTTCCATTAGCTAATATATACCCCAGTTTCCTTAATTCTGAGAAGATTCCATCATGGCCAAGTTTCATTTGTCTCCCCTCGCCAAAAGTATAAAAATTGGTATATTAATAATGTTGCATGACCATCATTATCTAATTCTAGAACATTTTCATACCCTCCTAACCCCAAACCCCTGTGTCGATTAGCAGTCATTACCATCTCCTCCCACACCCTAGCAATCACTGATCTACTTTTTTCTCCATGGATTTACCTATTCTGAACGTTTCATATAAATGTATTTATTTGATATGTGACCTTTTGTGCCTGACTTATATTAATGTCAATGGCTATTAAGTGGTATCTTATTGTGGTTTTTATTTGTATTTCCCCAATGACTGATGATATTGATCATCTCTTCATTTATTTGTTGACTATATGTATATATTCTGTGAAGAAATAGTCAAGTCCTTCACTTATTTTAAAATTTCGTTCCCTTGCCACCCTTATTTTTTCTTTTTGCATTGTTGGGAATCTAACTGAGGGCCTCAGCATTCTACTACTGAGCCATATCTCAACTCTAAATTAGATTATTGATTTTTAAGAGTTCTTTTTATATATTCTAGTTAGTAAACCCTTATCAGACATATAATTTGAAATATTTTCTTCATTCATTTATTTTCTTGAAAATATTGTTTGCTCCATTCTTTTCCTGAGCCCAGTGAACAAAGATGTGTCCTGCTCATGGTGGTAACAGATGAGCTACAGCAAGGAGAAACTTTGAAGGCTTCTTAAGGTCTAGGTTGGAACAGCTTTACCATCATTTCTGCTTCAGTCTATTGCCTAAAGCAATTCATGTGGTCAAGGGTTAGAGAATCATCTTTCATGGGAAGAACTGAAAAGCCACATGGAAAAGAGTATGAATACAGAGAAGAATATAGTACTGAGACCATTAATTCAGTCTATTATGGGGACCAAACTTTTGAAGAGCCCAAACAAAAATCAGCTTTATTTTAATCCTGGTATTGCCTTAAAATATGTTCTGTTGATTTTTGTCCTCCTATACCTTGAGCATGTTTCTACTTTTTGCTCTAAAAATGGTCTCTTTTGAGGAATTGAGCTTCACTTTGAGGAAAAATATGTTAATGCTAATCATATCCAGACTTCAACATTCAATTAAAACTTGTTCTCTTTTCGGGTTCTTGGCTAAAAGAGCTTGATAGAAATGGGTATAGTAACCCAGAATCCCCTTTAAAGAAAGGTGTGCTGCCCAGTTGTGAGTAGTGGAGAGCAGACAGATTCAGTGTCAACCCCTTCAAGGTAGCTTCAGCTGTAGAGAGAAGCCTGCCAGAAGTGATTCCTTTCCTGGGCAGCCACATCCAGTGGCTGAGAGGTGTGTGCCAAAAGGCCTTGTCAGTTGTCCTAAATCTAGACAATGCTAGTGAGCAGTTCTTGCCTCAGTAATCCTGCAAGATTGGCTAAGGGTACTTCATAACTTACCTTTTGTCTAATACTGCTTCCTTCTTCTTCTTTCCACAGAGTTAATTCAAATAAACATCTTGCTTTACCCCCTTCTGAGAGACAGAGGGAAAGGGAAAGAGAGAGAGAAGGAGAGGGAGAGAGAAGAAGAAAGACAAATAATTTGATGCATAAATTTTTTAATTTTGATGAAGTCTAATTTTTCTATTTTTTCTTTGACTTATTCTTTTGGTATCACAACTAAGAAACAGTTGCCTAAACTAAGGTCACCAAGATTTACTCTTAATTCTTCTTTAAGAATGTTATAATTTTAGCTCATACATTGAAGTCTTTGATTCATTATGATTGGTTAAATTTTTGTATATGGTGTGAGTTGGGGATTCAACTTTGTTGTTTTGCCTGTAAATATCCAGTAGTTTCAGTACCATTTGTTAAGAAGACTATCCCCATTCAATATTCCTGGTACCCTTCTTGAGAATAAAAAACCTGTAGATGTACACTTTTTTTTTTTTTTTGTGGGGATGGGGGCTCTGGGGACTTCTCATTCTATTCCAATGGTCTCTATATATGTCTGTCCTTATGTCAGTATCACACTGTCTTGATAACTGTGGCTTTTTGTAGTAAGTTTGAAATAGGGAGTATGAGTTGTGTAAGAGGTCCCAATCACTTTATATTTCATTAATACTTATGATATATTTAAAGAAACTAGCCTATATTTAGAGGTTTTTTTTTCAAGAATGAAATTATATGTTATCAAGAGTATTACACAGAAATGGCTGTTTCTAATGAAAAATAAATGTGGCATTCTCACTCTTCTGATCTAGATTAGATTCTAAAATTATTTGAGATAAATCAAAAGTGTATTTCAATTGAAAAAGTTTGGAAACCTCCGAGATAAACACTATATATCATTTTAATTTAAATGTTTAAGCAATTTAGTGCACACAAAAGTAATCTTAAAATACTCTGTTTCCATGCTTTGAATTTTATTAAACAAGTATTTTTACCAGAAAAATAAATTTTATAGTAATATTTGAATTTTTAAAGTCTTAATTACTACTTTTTTTCTTAAAGATAGTTTATGAAACTGGATTGTAGAAATTTATAAAGCAAACATTTTAAAGAAAGTAGTATTCTGTATCTGTGGTTAATATATTAATTTACTCATTCATTGAATAAATCTTGGTATTGTTTAGGCATTGGAAGATAGCAATGAGCTAAATAGGTAAATTTCTCTTATCTTCTCAGAAAAAAAATATTTTAGTTAGAGTATGTAGGCAACAATATGAGATAAGTAAGGATTAGAATGTGTAAGCACCCTAGAGAAAATGAAAATTGAGACCCCTTAATTTTGGGTGGTTTTGGTGGTTTGGATGGTCTTAAAAAGTGACAGTTGAGCTTGAAAATAATGAGTTAGTGTTTACATTTTAGGAGAGAGCAGATCAGCAAGTACCAGGTCCTATGGTAGGTGCATACTTGACATGTTGGAAGAATAGCAGTGAAGTTCAGTGTAGCTGGGGCAGAGCAAGTGAGTGTGGAACAAAGAAGTAGAGAACACTATAAGACACAGGGTGATATTGTAGAGAACCTTTTGCATCACTATGAAGACTTTGGCATTTATTCCAAGTGAAATAGGGAGCATTAAATATTCTGATTAGGGGCTGGGGATGTGGCTCTAGCGGTAGCGCGCTCGCCTGGCATGCATGCGGCCCGGGTTCGATCCTCAGCACCACATACAAACAAAGATGTTGTGTCTGCTGAGAGCTAAAAACTAAATAAGTAAATAAATAAAATCTTAAAAAAATGTTCTGATTAAAAACAGCATTATTTTAATTACATTTAAAAAGGCTTACTTAGACAATTTTGTTGTAATAGGAGAGAAGAGTGGAAGCTGGGAGATTAGTTACCAGGTTATTGCAATAATTTATGTGTGATTGATGTTGGTTACTTAGACTAGGGTAATTGTGGTGGAGGTGAAGAGATTTTATCTCAGTAGATGTTTTTAAAAAGTGGAATCAAGGGTTGTTTTTTTTTTGTTGTTTGTTTGTTTTTCTGGGGAATGTATATGGTATATGAGAGAAGACAGTCATTCCAAGATTTTGGCCTGAGGCAAACTGGGAGAATGGAGAGTTGGCATTAATAACCATAAGTAAGACTGTGGATGGATCAATTTTGGAGTGTCTAGAATTCAATTAAAAAAAAACAATTTTAGAGTTGTAGATGAATGCATTACCTTTGTTTTGTTGTTATTTATTTTTATGTGGTGCTCAAGATCCAACCCAGTGCCCGGCACGTGCCAGATAAGCGCTCTATCACTAAGCCACAATCCCAGCCCCTAGAAATCAATTTTGGACTTGTTAAATTTGAGATAAATCAAAATACAAATGCACTGAAACAGATATAAAGATGTGCTTTAAATTTTGTGCTATCATAGTATTGTGATATGGCTTGTCTTTTTTACAGTAGTAGATATTTCTTGGGTGGACTAAGCTGGACCTGCCTTACATTTGGAGTGGGTCAGACGATTATATGTGATTAATTATGTTATTATCTTCTAGCAGTGCAGGAGCCAAAAGTACACTTTGCAAAGGAAAGTTCTTATAGTAGTCCATGGCTTTTGGAAACTTATTTGCAAGAAATCATGAAGGATCCCAAGTAGTTTTTATCATTAACCTTAAAGTATTTAAAGAATTACTAGCAAGAATTTGAGAATCAGGTAAATGAAGCTTTATGCTCTGAACTTTCCCCTCTGAATTAACATAACTTCTTAAAAATTTATCCTCCTTAAAAGGATTGTTGTGTTTTCTATATCACTATATTTCATTAGTGTTTCACCATCATTGCCTCTAGGTATACATTTGCAACTTGGTAAACTGACATCTTCTTTACCATCTGTGAACTTTCAAAAAGTTATATCTTGTCCCCTTCTTTTTATAGGATATCCTCTTCAGAAATCCTCATGTTCTGGTTTCTGTTTATAATGAAGTCTTTTAGGTGCATATACCTTCTATTTTAAGAAAAATTAAACCTGCTTTCCCCTGTTTTGAAATCAAAATTTTACTTTAATGTTGTTGATATGATTTAATAGTTCTTTAGTTTATTCATCATAACTTGTAAGTTCTTCTAGATTATGAAAAGTAAACTGTCAATTTATAATATGTTTGTTTATATTTCCTCTATTGAATTTTTGAATCACTCAATATGCAATGGAAAATAATTATTCTAATCAAAATCACATTTTAAATTATAGAATAATGGTACTGTTTTAACTCATTTTTCTTGAGTGAGTTTTTATTTCACACATTTTAATGGACATTTAATATGTTTTTTAGGGGATAAAGTAGGTTAACTGTGTAGTTCCAATATGTAGTGAATTGAGTTGAGCCAGATTGAACAAAGTACCATAGCACAGACTAGTGGGAAAACATCACAACTACAGCAATATTGTTTCCTTAATCTTGTAAGATAACCCAACCATTTTAACAGTTGTCTTAAAAAGTTAGAGAAGTGTAAGCTAAAAATCCAATTCCAAATTAAAAATTTGAAGTTTAATATTATTCTGAAGGCAGCAATTACCTATTCTGATAAGAATCAATATATTTTAAAATGCTTCTCTAGTTTTTTGTAAAATTACATTTAGAACAGAAAATTTATAAAACAAACTATTTGCTTTGAATAAAATAAAAATAAAAAAGAAACTACAAGATGGGCTGTAGGTACAGCTCAGTGGTAGAGTACTTGTTTAGCATGAACAGTGCCTTGGGTACATGCCCAGCAGTTACAAAAAAAGTACAACTAATTGGTTACTGTTTATATAATTGCCTGATCCCTTTACTCCTACCACTCCACAAAGAAACTTCTGAAAGTAAGCTATATCTTCTCTTTTTTGGTGGGTGGGGTGCCGGGGAATGAACTCAGGGGTACTTGAGCCACATCCCCAGCCCTATTTTGTATTTTATTTAGAGATAGGATCTTACTGAACTGCTTTTGCTAAGGCTGGCTTTGAACTTGTGATCTTCCTGCCCCAGCCTTCCCAGCCACTGGGATTATAGGCGTGTGCCACCTTGCTTGGACTGTGTATTACTTTTTTATTTTTTAAAATTTTATCCTTTTTTATTTTGAAATGTTTCAATATGTCAAAAGTTTGAATAATATTCAATTATAGAAATCTTAACATTTTGCCATATTGTTTTATATTGTTCTCTTATTAGAGATATAGCAGTTATTTCAAATACTTATCATTCTATGCATGCTTTTATTTGTGTAGTTTATACACATATATAGCCAAGCCTAATATATTATTTCACAAGATTTTAAAGTTGATATTATGGTATAATAGTGTGTATACTTTCCTGAAATTTGCTTTCTTTGTCCAACTCTTGTGTTTTGACAGTTATCTCAAAATTACATTCCTTTAAATTTGTTTATTTTAACTGCTACATATAATCCTCTTACATGAGTATGCTATAGTTATCCATTATCATATTGACTTACATTATCTATATCTTTTCTAATAGAAATTGTGCTGAATGAACATTCCTGTTCATGTATTCTGTGCCTGCTCGAGAGCTTTTCTAGAGGAGAAATGAGATTTCTGGGCAATAGAGTATAGATAGCTATTTTCAATTCACTAGCTAATTCAGAATGGTTCCTCAAACTGGATGAAATAACTTACAATCCTGAGATGAATGTTTGTATTGATTCCTTCCTCTTCAATGCATGGTATCTTCAGACTTTTAAATGTGGCCAAACTGATGACATGAAATAGTAATTGTTTTTTTATTGTATTTTGTATTTGTTACTTTTTAGAAATACATGACAGTAGAGTATATTTTGGCATACTACATGTACATAGAGTATAACTTCCTATTGGTAATTGATTTTTAAAATTTTGCATTACCTGACTCATGGGGTTAAGTACCATTTGTTTATTGTCCAGTTGGGTTTCTCTGTGGAATTATTTGATCTAATTCTTGATCTATTATTTTATTGTTATGTTTGTCTTTTTCTTGTTAAACCATGGAAGTTCTTCACACATTCCAAATTCATATCTTTTGCTAACTAGGTACATTGCAATAAAACTTATTCCAGATTGGGTTTTCTTTTCTTACTTTGCTTATTTTTTTTATTTAGAAGTATTAAAAATCTTAACATAGTAGAATTCATCATTTAAAAAATAGTTTGTGTGTTTTTGTATCTAGATCAAGGAATTTTGTCTTTCATGTTTCAATGTTTAATCCATTTGAAATTGATTTTTGTATTTGATATGAAGTGGGAATCTATTTACAACCTGTTGTCTCAGCTATAATAATTTAGTACTGCATCTTTTCTTCACTAATTTGTAAGCTCAACATTGATGTGAGAGTTTGTTTTTATAACTTCTAAATGATTCATATTTTATTTAGGATCTCTTTACTAATGTCACACTTTCTTAATTTCACTTCATAAGTAGAGTTAGTCCACCTTAAACTGTTATTTCTCTTCAGAGTTATTTTGTTTTTTCTTTATTGTTGACTCATTAATATTCATTTTAGAATCAGCTTGATAAAGTCCATAAAACATATGGCATGAAGTTTGATTAAAATTGCATTTAACTTTATAGATGTAATTTGGACAGACTGACATCCTGAGAGTGTTTGGTTTTCTCATCCCCCAATAATATATCTGTCTACTGATGTAGGTGTTCTTTTAGCTCTTTCAATATAGTTTTATGGTATTTAATTGAATAGTCTTGCTTTTTTATTTCTCCTTTCTTTTTAGAATTTTTGTATATTATTTTTCTTTATAGTAGGTATCTTTAAATTTTTTATTTAATGTTTTATAATTTTATTGGTGATGTTTGGAAATGCTGTTTAATTTGGTTTATTCTTTGCTCTAGGAAATTCATTGAGCTCTCTTATTACTTTTAATATTTTGGCTGTAGATTTTCTGTTATAATCAAATGTTGTTTACACTCAACTAGTGTTCAGATAAAGTAGTTTTATTTCATTCTTCTGTCTGTGCTTGTGTGCATGTGTGGGCTTAATAGGCTAATACCCCCAGACCAATGTTGAATATTATGTGGTATACTGGGGATCCTTAGCTTATCCCTTACGTTAAAAGGAATGTCTTTACCTTTCATCCTTAATTATTAAATATGGTATGAAGTTTTTATAGAGACTTTGCCAGGTTAAGGCATTGCTTTTCTTTTTCTTGTTTGCAAGATTTTGTATTTTTTTTTACATATTGAATTTTATATTTTATGAAGACCGAATATTTCTTCCATTTCTATTGATAGTCTTTTTTTTTTTTACCATTTTTATCTACTAATGTGGTCAATTAGATTAATATATTTTCTTAATTTTTTAAATTTGTTTAAATTAGTTATACATGACAATAGAATGTATTTATGCACTTTGATATATCATACATAGGTGGGATATAATTTTTCATTTTTTTGAGTGCACATGTTGCAGAATCATATTGGTCATGTGATTATACACACACACACACACACACACACACACACACACACACACAATAATAATGTCTGTTTCATTCTACTATCTTTCCTATCCCCACATCCCCTGCTCTCCCCTCCCATCACTTCCCTCTACCTAATCTAAGGTAACACTATTCTTCTCTAGTGCCCCCATCCTTATTGTAATTTAGCATTCTCATATTAGAGAAAACATTATGCCTTTGGTTTTGTGGGATTGGCTTATTTAGCTTAGCATGATATTCTCCAATTCTAACCATTTACTGGCAAATGCCATAATTTCACTCTTCTTTAAAGCTGAGTTATATTTTATTGAGTATATATAACATATTTTCTTTATCTATTCATCTGTTGAGGGACACCTAGGTTGGTTCCATAGTCTAGCTATTGTGACTTGAGCTTGTATAAACATTGCTGTGGCTGTGTCACCATAGTATGCTGATTTTAAGTCCTGTGGATATAAACCAAGGAGTGGGATAACTGGGTTCAATGGTTGTTCCAGTTCCAGTTTTCTGAGTTATCTCCATACTGCTTTTCATAGTTGTTGAACCAATTTGCAGTCCCACCAGCAATGTAGGAGTGTACCTTTTTCACCATATCCTTGCCAACACTTATTGTTGTTTGTATTCTTAATAGCTGCCATTCTGACAGGAGTAAGTTGAAATCTTAAAGTAGTTTTGATTTGCATTTTTCTAATTGCTAGAGATGTTGAACACTTTTTCATATATATGTTGATCAATTACATTTCTTCTGTGAAGTGTCTGTTTAATTCCTTAGCCCATTTATTGATTGGGTTATTTGGGGTTTTTTTGGTATTAAGTTTTTTGAGTTCTTTATATATCCTAGAGATTAATGCTGTATCAGAGGTGCATGTGGTAAAGATTTTCTCCCAATCTGTAGGCTGTCTCCTCATTATTGTTTCCTTTGCTGAGAAGACTTATTTTTATTTTTATTTTTTTTAATATTTATTTTTTAGTTCTGGGCGGACACAACATCTTTGTTTGTGTGTGGTGCTGAGGATCGAACCCAGGCCACACGCATGCCAGCGAGCGTGCTACCGCTTGAGCCACATCCCCAGTCCTGAAAAGAGTTTTTAAATTTGAATCCATCCCATTTGTTGATTCTTGATTTTACTTCTTGCGCTTTAGGAGTCTTGTTAAGGAAGTCAGATCCTAGGATGATGTGGTGCAGATTTGGCCTTATTTTTCCTTCTATTTGGCCCAGGGTCTCTGTTCTAGTGCCTAAATCTTTGGCCTACTTCAAGTTTATTTTTGTGCAGGCTGAGAAATAGAGGTTTAATTTCATTTTGCTACATATGGATTTACAGTTTTGCCGGCACCATTTGTTGAATAGGCTATCTTCTCTCCAACGTATATTTTTTGGCACCCTTGTCTAGTATGAGATAACTGTATTTATGTGGGTTTGTCTCTGTGTCCTCTATTCTGTACAATTGGTCTACAAGACTATTTTGGTGCCAATACCATGCCGTTTTTGTTACTATTGCTCTGTAGTATAGTTTAAGGTCTGGTATAGTGATGCCACCTGTTTCACTCTTCTTGCTAAGGATTGCTTTAGCTATTCTGGGTCCCTTATTTTTCCAGATGAATTTCATGACTGCTTTTTCTACTTCTACGAGGAATGTCATGGGGATTTTGATTGGGATTGCATTAAATCTGTATAATACTTCTGGTAGTATGGTCATTCTGACAATATTAATTCTGCCTATCCAAGAACAAGGGAGATCTTTCCATCTTATAAGATCTTTAATTTCTTTCTTTAGTGTTCTGTAGTTTTTATTGTAGAAGTCTTTCACCTCTTTCATTGATTCCCAAGTATTTTATTTTTTTGGAGTGCTTTCTCTTTTTCTACTTCCTGAAATAAATTGAAGAGCATTGGTATTAGTTTTTTTGTAAAGGTCTTGAAGAACTTTGCTGTGTATCCATCAAGTCTTGAGCTTTTCTTAGTTGGTAGGCTTCTGATGGCATCTTCTATTTTATCGCTTGAAATTGATCTGTTTAAATTGTGTATATACTCCAGTTCAGTTTGGGCAAATCATGTGACTCTAGAAATTTGCTGATACCTTTGATATTTTATATTTTATTGGAGTGCAAACTTTCAAAATATTTCTGATTATCTTCTTAATTTCTGTAATGTCTATTGTGATATTTCCATTTTAGTAATTTGAGTTTTCTCTCTCCCTCTCTTCATTAGCACGGCTAAGGACTTATCAATTTTATTTATTTTTTCAAAGAACCAACTTTTTGTTTTGTCAATTTTTTCAATTGTTTCTTTTGTTTCAATTTTGTTGATTTCAGCTCTGACTTTAATTATTTCCTGTCTTCTACTGCTTTTGGTGTTGATTTGTTGTTCTTTTTCTAGAGCTTTGAGATGTAATGTTAGGTTATTTATTTGTTGACTTTTTCTTCTTTTAGGGAATGAACTCCATGCAATGAACTTTCCTCTTAGTACTGCCTTCATAATTTTCCAGAGATTTTGGTGTATTGTGTCAGTGTTCTCATTTACCTCTAAGAATTTTTAAATCTCCTCTATGATGTCTTTTGGGACCCCATTGTTCATTTAGTAGCATATTATTTAGTCTCCAGGTGTTGGAGTAGCTTCTATTTTTCATTTTATCATTGATTTTTAATTTCAATCTATTATGATCTGATAGAATGCAGGGCAGTATCTCAACTTTTTTGTATTTGCTAAAAGTTGCTTTGTGGCATAATATACGGTCTGTTTTAGAGAAGGAGCTGTGTGCTGCTGAGAAGAAAGTGTATTCTCTCATTGATGGATTAAATAATCTATATACATTTGTTAAGTCTAAGTTACTGATTGTATTATTTGGTTCTATAGTTTCTTTGTTTAGCTTTTGTTTGGAAGATCTATCCAGTGGTGAAAGTGGTATGTTATAATCACCCAGAATTATTGTGTTATGGTCTGTTTAACTCTTGAACTTGAGAAGAGTTTGTTTGATGAACATAGATGCTCCATTGTTTGGGGCATATAAAATTATTATTTTTATGTCTTGTTTTGAATGGTTCCCTTAAGCAGTATGAAATGTCCTTGTTTATCTCTTTTGATTAACTTTGGCTTGAAGTCTACTTTATTTGATATGAGGATGGAAACCCCTGCATGTTTCTGCAGTCCAAGTGAGTGGTATGTTTTTCCCCAACCTTTCACCTTTAGTCTGTGGATGTCTTTTCCTATGAGATGAGTCTCTTGAAGGCAGCATATTGTTAGGTCTTTTTTTTTTTTTTTTTAATGCAATCTACTAGTCTATGTCTTTTGATTGGTGAAATTTGGCCATCAACATTCAGGGTTATTATTGAAACATGATTAGTATGATCTGTCATTTTGTTTATTTTTTTGTATTTAACTTGACTTGGTTTCTCTTTTCATTGTTTTTTCCCTTTAATTATCTCCTCATGGAATATTTTGCTGAGGATGATCTATAAAGTGCAGGCTTTTGAATTGTAAATTCTTTTAACTTTTGTTTATCATGGAAGGTTTTTATTTTGCCATCGAATCTAAAGCTTAATTTTTCTGGATATAAGATTTTTGGTTAGCACCTATTTTCTTTCAGAGCTTGGTATATGTTGTTCCAGGATCTTCTAGCATTCAGGGTCTGGGTTAAAAAATCTTCAGAGATCCTAATTGGTTTTCCCCTCTGTGTGATCTGATTCCTTTCTCTTGTGGCTTTTAAAATTCTATCCTTATTCTGTATAATAGGCATTTTCATTATAATGAGTGGGGAGGGCTTTTGTGATGGCTGCAGAGTCCCAAGATGTAGGCCTGGGTTCAATCCTGGGTCTGCTGGTAGGCGTGTGGTCCTGTGACTAACCTTGTGCTTGGCTACTATGTGACTGGGAGGGGTGGTCCTAGGCCTGGGGCTTTGCTTGAGGTGGGTCTGCTGGTCAGTGCGGTAGTCCTGGGCCAGGACCTGTGCCTTGGTTCCTGTGTGGGTTGGTGGGAAGGTTCTGGGCCTGGGGCTAGGGTCCGGCATGGGTGTACTGGTCCTGCCAGGATTCATTCTTCAGGATGCCCTAGCACTCACCTGAGGCAAAGGTCATTCAGAGTGGATTTGGCAGTGTGTCACGGTAAAGAAAAGTCAGAAAAGGCCAGAATTAGCTTTCCACAACTATCCTTAGGTCTATTTTGGCATGAAAAACATATAAACTGCTGCAGGACCCTCCAACAACTCCTCTTGTTCCCCATAGTGTGGGTAGAGGTGATTTTGCAGAATAATCTGTATTATGGATAGCTTGGGTCATGGCTAAATAGAAGAGTATTTGGAGACTAAGAGGAGTCTGCACTGCCTAAGGGAATCTAAGTCAGGGCAATTTAATAGTGGAGCACAGTCCTCAAATGAGGAACCTAGACTATGAATTAATTAACCTCTAGGCCTTTCTTGGCTTTTAAAATTCTATTAGAGGAAGGGGTAGAAATAGGGAATTTGTTCAATGGAGCTAGTCAGCGTTCTAAAATCTAGTAAGGTGGCTTTATAGAAAAATCCGGTTAGTGTGCTGTTGAGAAAAACCAGATCAAAGGTAGAGAAATAATCTGCATTTCTTTGTAATTTTTTCAAAGCCCTAACTACAGCCAAGAGAGAAAAGTTTATAACAACCAAAACTTAAAAATGTTCAAGGTTTAAGCTTTGTCTGTACTGCTGCTACCTGCTGAGAAATTTATAGAAGACCTATTAGACTTTCTCTTTCAACCTGCAAATGTGACTATGGCTAGAGATGCCATGCTTGCTCTTCATGGAGAATCTGGGAAAGTCTTGTTGTTTATTTAGGGTTACTGGATGAAGCAAATTTCTGATTTGTGTTTGTAGTACTGAAGGCTCTTATGTAGAGATCACAGTGATCTCTTAATTACTTAAGAAATTTATTTGAAAACCTTACACTCTGCTAGGTTATGGGCCAGTGCTCGGGAGGAGCTTGCTGTTCAGTAACCCGGATGTCCTTGACAGAAAGACACCATGGAGATGAACATGGTGATGTAAACATTTTAGGGTAATATTGTGGTTGAGTCTTTCTGGACTTGCAGGCCTCTTGCAGATCTCTGCCTCCTTGTTTTTCTTCAAACACAACCTGGGCCAGGTTGTGTTTGAAGAACACCAATACATTTTTCTCAAATACAAAGATTGTGTTAGTGATACACATTCAATAGAATATGTACTTTAAAATGATTGTAGATTAGTTAAGCTAGTGCTATCAACTATAAAAGATAAACAAAAAAAATCTTTGTAGCTCAACATAATAGAAGTTTATTTCTGACTTCTATGAAGTCTGTATGTGACTAATCTGCTGAGGGTTCCTCCAAATTTTCATTGAGTTTCCAGGTTCATTTTTTCTGTTGCTCCATAATCACTAATGTCTCGAGTGAAAAATATGAAGGTGATATGTGAGAATTTTTCTTATAGGTCATAGAAGTGGCACATACTATTTCACTTATAATCCATTGGCTTGAATATAGTCTTAAAACCATAGCCACCAATAACTAAATATAAGGAAATGTTTATAAGAGGAAAAGGAAATAAATTTGTTGAATAGCCACAATCTTCCACAATTTTCTAGTCATATTACAGAGTACACTGATCGATTTTTACTCTTCTCCTTATTTCTTCTCCAATAAATAAATTTACATAAGCAGGCTGGTAATGGTTAGAAGTGGAGTCTAGTTAAATCTTTTTCTGTGAAGAGTTAACTTGATCGTATGAGGTTGGCTTTGGCCTCATTAACATCAGTCTTTAACTCATAATCCTTCCCTTTTTTGAATTACTGTAGTATTTTTAATGCTATACAGGCATATTTAGGATTGAAAGGTGTGTGTGTGTGTGTGTTTATAAATAATCTTGAATTGTCAAGATGTTTTTTGATAATTATGAGTACTAGTAAAACTAAAAGGCTCTAACCTATGAGTTGAGATTTACAGGCATGCATATTTATGGTCACACAGATATTAATTACAATATTCTTAGATTCTTGCAGTCTGAAAAACTTTTCTATCAAAAAATCAAATATAAAATAGCCATTACCAGGGTCAGGGGACTTAGGGAAAGGGACATTGTTGTTTAATGTGTGTAGAGTTTCAGTTTTTGAAGGAAAGTGTCAGAGATCTATTTTGCAACTGTGTAATTATATATAGCATTAGTGAAGTGTACACTTAAAAATGATTAAGATGGTAAATTTTATGTTCTTTTTTACCATATTAAAAAATGTACTACTACAAATAATGAGTAATTAATACTTTTTTTTTTTGAGCTGAACAATGTTCTTAGCTTTATTTTAACCATTAGGAGCTACTTAAAAGAAGTAAAACCCCATCAAGGAGCATATAATATAATCGGTGATAGATTAATATTGACAGCTAATTTACTGGAAGTGTATTATATAACAGGTATTGTACAAGACATTTCATATAAATTATTTCTAATTATCAATAAAATATGGGAAGATAAGTATTTTTTATCATATCCTTTCCTTTTTATTTTATTGTTAAAGAAGCTAAATTCTGTAGATATGATGGTTTAGTACCTTGCTGAAGGTTGCAAAGTTTCTAATCTTGGATCTGGTATTTAAACTCAACTATCTAGCTTCAAAATCCTTTTTCTATATATTACATCATGCCTCTCATTACATAAAAAATAAACTAGTAATTTGATGCTTTATACTTTGGTATTTGTACTGTCAATAAGTATTGTCTATTTTATTATAATTATCCTGGCAAAATTGAAAGAAAGGATAAATTATTTAATTTATAGTAGCAGTTAATCTGATTACATTTTAACTTTAGATAGACAACCATAAAATTTTTTGTTGGCTCAAATTGCTGTCTCTCTTTTTGTTTTTTTACTTTTGGGAACATTAATTATTTTTCCCTGTGTCTTCACATACAGGTTATGTGGGTATGTAATTTGTGCCGAAAACAACAGGAAATCCTCACTAAATCAGGAGCATGGTTTTATAACAGTGGATCTAATATACCACAGCAATCTGATCAAAAAGTTCTTCGAGGACTGCGAAATGAGGAGGCGCCTCAGGAGAAGAAAGCAAAACTGCGTGAGCAGGCCCAATTCCAAGGACCCCCAGGTGACTTATCTGTACCTGCAGTGGAGAAAAGTCGATCTCATGGGCTCACAAGACAGGATTCTATTAAAAATGGGTCAGGAATGAAGCACCAAATTGCCAGTGACATAGCTTCAGACAGGTAAACATTTTGTTTAATCTTTAGGTGAATTTATTTTTCTTTTTTAAAATATTTTTTTAAGTTGTAAAATGGAAACGATACCTTTATTTTATTTATTTATTTTATGTGGTGCTGAGAATCGAAACCAGTGCCTCACATGTGCAAGACAAGAGCTCTACCACTGAGCTACAGTGCTAGCCCAAATATATTATTCTTAATCCTCATTCCAAACAGAAATAAAAAAAAAACATGGAACATATTATAAATGTTAATATTTTACATAAATACTAAATATGATATTCAGGACTTGAACTATGATAGGTTTAGACAATCTTATGTTTGATGTGGGAGTGCTATCAGATTTCCCAGATAAAGAAGTGAAATAGATACTTTTTAAAAATTCTAGTCTTTCAAGATGCTTTGAAGTATCATGCTGAAGTCTTGATTTGTATTTCTTGAATAATGGCATAGGACATTTCTTCTTGTATTTTTTAACCATTCACATATTTTCTTTGTGAAGAGTCTATACCATTTATTTTTTTGCACTTAAATTCCTGAATTATAAGAGTGATTGATATTCCCTTTCAAGCTATATGTATTGTAAATATTTCTTCTTGAAATTTCTTGAAGTATAACTTAAACAGTTTAACAAATTTTCAATGAAAAAAATGTTTTATTTGGATGATGTCTAATTTGTTATTATTATCATTAGTGGTTTGTGTGTCTTGTCTAAGGAATCCTTACCTACCCTAAAATGTGGAAGGTGTTCCATTTAAGTCCTTCAAGAAGCTTTATAACTTTAGTTTAAATAAAGAGAAAACAATATTTTCTTATATTTTTCCTAGAAGCTTTATAATTTTAGATTTTTACATTTAGATCTATTATTCAATTTTGGTTAACCTTGTGTGTGATCAAACAGGAAGATTTAAATGTCTTTTTTTTTTAACATGGATATTCAATTGTTTCAATACCATTTGTTGAAAAGATAAAATCCTTTCTCTACCGAATTGCTTTTTTTCCTTGTCAAAATCGTTAACATTTGAGTGGGTCTGTATGTAGATTTTCCATTCCATTTCGATGATCAATCTGTATTCTAAAACCACATTGTTTTGATTACTGTAGAGTTATATTATCTTCAAACCAGGTAGTCTTTAACTTTTTAAAAAAGCTGTTTTAAATATTCTTTTTAAAAGCTGTTTTGGGTATTCCAAGTATTTCTGTTTGAAGTTTAGAATCATGCCATAAGTATAATTTAGACTAGTGTTCCCCCAAATGCATGACTTTTTACTTAATTCACACAGAAATATGCCTGCCACTTCTGAACATTATAAATAATATAAAGTAAGTTTCTTATAAGCAGCATATAGTTGGATCTTGTGTTTTAAGTCCATTTAGTCTCTGTCTTTTGAATAAGTTAACCCATTTACGTTTTTGATAATTGTTGAGAGGTCAGGTCTTATTAAAGTCATTTGGTAACTTGATTTCTAGTTTTATTATTGTTCCTTTTCCCTCCTCTCTCCCCTCCTCCTCCTCTTCCTCCTCCTCCTCCTCTTCCTCCTCTTCCTCCTCCTCCTCCTCCTCCTCTTCTTCCTCCTCTTCCTCCTCCTCCTCCTCCTACTCCTCCTCCTCCTCCTCCTCCTCCTCTTCCTCCTCTTCCTCCTTCCTGGTTTATTTAAATTGACAAATGAAAATGGTGTGTTTTATTTATGGTGGGTAATATGATGTTTTGACATGTACACTTTGTGGAATAAGGTAAATCAAGTTATTTGACGTGTATTATTACCTCCTATACCTATTATTTTTGGTTATGAGAAGACTTTTAGCAGTTTTCAAATATACATTATTATTAACTATAGTCATGATGTACAATAGCACTCTTTTTTATACTAACCTTTAATGGGGTTCAGTGTGATATTTCCATACATGTACAGTGTGCACTCTTTCCTTTCTTATAATCTTCCTTTGTGGTTAATTGATTTAGTTTAGTAGAGTGTTTTGATTCCTTGCTTCTTCTTATTATTATTATTTTGGTTTGTCTTTTATAGTTTTTTGTTTTGTTTCATTTTAGGCTTACAAAAACATCTTTTGAATATTACAAGCTGTTTTGAAATATATCAATATATCATGATCATGAAGATAAGAAACAAGAAAATGAAAATGTTTTACTAGAAAATTCTATACTTTGATTACTTTCTGCCTACATTTTGAATTTTTGATGTTCCATTTTACATTTTTCTATATTGTCTCTCTCTTAGCATATTATTAATGTAGTTATTATTTTAATTGTTTTGTTTTATAGTCAACTAAAGATATGAATAATCTATGTACTATGTGGACAATAGTAGAATATTCTGATTTTGTCTGTATAGTAACTCTTACCAGTGAGTTTTATACCTTCTGATGTTTTCTTCTTACTCATTAATTTCTCTTTCTTTCAGTTTAAAGAACTCCTGTCATATTTCCTCTAGGACAGGTCTGGTGGAGATATATGATCTCAGATTTTTTTTTTTAAATCTTCTTGGTTGGTAATTTCTCTATTCAGTACTGTAAAAATCTTCTGCCTTCTCTCCTGTCCTATAAAGTTTTTACCAAGAAGTCTGGTACCAGGTGAATTGGAACACTCTTATGTCTTGTTCCTTTTTGTCCCCCTTGCCTTAAGAAACTTTTAACTTTTGAGAGCTTGATTATAATATATCTTGGAGTAGACCTGATTGAATTTAATCTGACTGGCAACCTTTGACCTTTTCTGCTCTGAACATTTGTATCTTTTTCTAGGTTGGGGAAGTATTCTGTTATTATCTCTTTGAATAGACTTCCTTATTCAAAGACTGACCTTTGGCAGTCTCAAGTCCCTTTTGAACCCCAATGACCTGAATATTTACTCTTTTAATCCTGTCTCCCAATTCCCTTAAGCTTTTTTATTCCCTTTCGTTCTTTTTTTCCTTTTTACTCATCTCTGTATTTTCAAATACACTGTGTTTGATCTCCCACGTTTTTTCTTCTGTTGTTTTCTGCTGTTGATGCCTTTTATTGTGTTTTTAAACTTGCTTAGTGTATTTTTCAGTTCAGTAATTTTTTAATTTTAAACTGATTCCATTTCATTGTTAAAGTTTCTCTGTAGGAGTATTAAATCTTCTTGATTTCTAGTTTTATTAGTGTTCCTTTACTTTAAATAAGTGTTTAAAATTCTCCATTCAAGAATTCACTCATATTCTTGGTGTATGGCATAATATTTTGGCTGTTAGGTAAGGCCATGGGTCCTGAAAGTTTTTGATATTTCTTGGTATGTGACATCATCTATGCATGGAAAGATTAGGTATTTATTGCAGTCTTTGAAATCTTTGTGCCTATATTTTCAGAAATTCTAAACAGGGTGCTTATTTTCTCTGGGCCTGTTGTCACTTCTACTGTTTTGGCACCAGATATGCCCTGTCTAGATTTGCCATGAGCTTGTTTTTGGCACGCTGTCACTTTTTCAGCACTAGAGGGTGATTCAAGCCCAATTTTGTTCCAAATCCATGCTGTTGTGTTCAACATGAACTGGGGGACTTTGTCTCTAAAAGCCTCTCCCAGGGGCTGGGGGAGTTCCAGAGATTTTGTCTACAGTCATTAGCCTCTGGTCAGGCACTATGGAGGGATTAACTCCAGGCTCTTATGTTATGATAGTGCTCCTCTTTGGTTTCCTCCCCTAAGCAGACACCTATTCTCTCTGTGTTGTGCTGCTTGTGTCTGTGGGAGAAATGGTGGACAGTTCTCTAGCCAGAAATGCCACAATGCTGTATCATGCCCTGAGCCCAGCCCACCAAGACCAGTGCAACACCAAAGTAGGACTCATAGTACTATGAGCTGCCCACTTCTGAGGTGAACTATTGACCCAAGATCATATCAACCAGTTACAGGTGATATTGACTAGAATAGAAGTCTGATAGACTGGTGCTATTTATCACCCTGCTATTGGAGCTATTCTAGAGGCTTCATTCTTGGCACTGGCCTGGAGATGGATCTGTTAGAGTCTGCCTGATGTTAGGTTTCACCAGCCTGACACTTACTTCCAGAGCAAAATCCTTTGCTTAGTCCCATATCTAATCTTTAGTGGATAGAATATTGTTCCTAAGGTTGAGGTAGTATTAGTGAAGGCAGTCCTTTAGCCACTCAGGATAAGGGAAAGTTGGGATGCACCTGATTCTCATAGGTGCAAGTACCTGTACATTCTCAGATATACCTAGGCCTATACTGCTGCTGGCAGTGATGCAAACCATAGACTCATGTCTATCCCACGAGGAACAAGTCTTTGCTTATTGCAGGGTTATGTCTAGAGGCTCTGTCTGTAACATGATCTGTGTATAGTTAGGACCTTTGCTTTTTATGCCGAAGTCTGGCTTGGCACAAATCAAGAGCCACTTGTCAAAAAGAAACTAACTTTATTTTTAGAACTACAAACGCCAAACAAAACAGCTCCAGGGAAAAACCCTCAGAGCCCAACTGCCACCACCGGCTTCCACAAGCCTCTCTCCCCCACACCAGCCTCTCAACCTCCCACAATCCTCCTGCTCTTGAGGCCGATTGGCTGGGTTGCGTGGGCAGAGCCAAAGAAGTCACCCAATGAGCAGCTCCGTGGAGGAGCCAATCAGCTAGATGTTGCTGGGGCCGCTGTGAGCCAATCATCAGCTGGCAGTCTGAAGGGCAGGGAAACAGCCCAATGAACATCACCGCAGAGGAGCCAATCAGCTAGATGTTGCTGGGGCCACTGTGAGCCAATCATCAGCCGGCAACTGGAAGTTTGCTGGCAGCTGGATCATCAGCCGGCAGCTGGAAGTTTGCTGGGGCCCCTTTGGCTGTGGCTCTCAACATCTCCCCCTCTCTGTTTAAACAACAAGCATGTGGCTTATGGACCGTGCCTGCCTTAGGTTGTCCAATACTACACATGGTCCTTACCCGTCTTCGGATGAGCTGACCTCAGGGCGTCAGCCTCCTGTCTTAGGTTGGTACCATTGTAATTGGATCTTACCCGTCATTGACTACCGGTCCAGTATACAGCCACACCTGTGGAGAGGTCTCAGCGGGGGGGGGGGGGTGAGGTTCTTTGCCTCACCTCTGTTGACCCCCAAATTTTAGCTGAATGATCATGACAAGCAGAAGGGAGGAAGATATACCAAGTCAATTGACGGCTCCTTTTGGGAAAATTGTACCACCGATGATATCATCAGCAAAAATACCCCAACACTACCACAAGTCGCTGCATCAACATATAGTTCACAATGCATACAAGTGACACATAGTTCTGTAAGCAGTTCAGTGCAAGTTCTGTAAGCAGTTCAGTGATGGCTATTGCAGAAACTGTAGATTAGTTTTATCTGTCTTCACCGGCACAGGGATGAAGATAGGAATTCTGGCAATAATGACTAAAGAAAAAATTAGGTAACATTCCAGAAGACACTAAAAGAAAACAATTTTCTTAACAATTTATATTATCTTCATCGCACTGGGATGAAGATAGAAATTCTGGCAATAATGGCTAAAGAAAAAATTAGGTAACATTCCAGAAGACACTAAAAGAAAACAATTTTCTTAACAATTTATATTATCTTCATCTGAAGATAGAAATTCTGGCAATAATGGCTAAAGAAAAAATTAGGTAACATTCCAGAAGGCACTAAAAGAAAACAATTTTCTTAACAATTTACATTATAGTGAAGAGAATTATTAAATATAATGAAAACGAAAGGTGAGAGTAAACAAACAGATCTGTTAACCTCCTTTTTTGTTTATATATTAAAACAATTCTTAACAGTTATTTACCCAATTTAAATTAAACCATTTAAATCACGTGAATAAAAAAAAAATATTTGGATCCATCTTTTCATGAGCGCTCATCATATATGATATATGGAAATACGTACATTGGACATACGTACATTCAAACATATAACACAAAACACAAGTGTGCACACATAATATAATACATACAACACATAACATAATAGTAAAGGCCTTATAACTTTTTACAGGTAAAATCTCTATTGCAATGTTTAAAAACTCTATAGTCAAAAAAAAATAGAACTGATCAGCAAAACATTAACCTAGGTCTGTATGAGCTCAAAAAAATAAAATAGAACTTCATGATATGGGAAAGGGCAATAATAAAATAGATATTGAAAAAAGCATCCTGGTTCTGTCGCAGATGTAAGGATAGCCAAATTGGAGTTTTGGATATCAGCTATTATGGATTTGAGCTAAATCATCTTCTTTTTGGTCTGTAGAAATCGCTTTAGTTAATCTCTCTGGAATCCAAATCGGCTACTCTTCTCCCTGTGGAAACACAAAAACAGACCCCCGACTCCAGACAATCACTGGGTCAGGATTTTAGTTAATCTCTCCGGAATCCAAATCAGCTGCTGTTCTCCCTGTGGAAACACACAAACAGGCCCCCGACTCCAGACAATCACTGGGTCAGAACCTTGGTTAATCTCTCTGGAATCCAAATCGGCTGCTGTTCTGGGTCAGAACCTTGGTTAATCTCTCTGGAATCCAAATCGGCTGCTGTTCTTCCTGTGGAAACACACAAACAGACCCCCGATTCCAGACAATTACTGGGTCAGGACCTTTCCATTGTCCTGTTAGAATATCTTTCCAAAGTACCTTGGGCTTATGTACATTTTTTGGACACATATGCCTTTCTGCAGCACTAAGTCCTGATGAATCCAAATTTAAAAAGTTTAGAGTAAAAAGGGTTATTTTAAGTTTATCTTTGGGGAATATATACCCCTTCCCAATTCCATCTTTTTGCTTTAATAAGTACATTTTAATAGTTTGATGAGCTCTTTCAACTATGCCTTGTCCCTGTGGATTGTATGGGATTCCTGTTATATGAGTAATGCCAAATGATGAGCAAAATTGTTTAAAAGAAGTAGACGTATAACCAGGGGCATTATCTGTTTTTAACTGTTTTGGAATGCCCACAGTGGCAAAATTTTGTAAGCAGTGAGCTATAACATCTTTAGTTTTTTCGCCGGCATGAAGGGAGCCCATCAAAAATCCAGAAGAAGTATCAACTGTAACATGCAAATATTTTAATTTTCCAAATTCTGGCAAGTGTGTGACGTCCATCTGCCAAATATGGTTAGGCATCAATCCTCTAGGATTGATTCCAAGATTAACTTGTGGTAAAAAGGTCACACAATTTTGACATTGTTTTATTATTTGTCTAGCTTGTTCCTTAGTTATTTTAAAACGCTTTTGTAAAGTATTAGCATTGACATGGAATCTTTCATGAAAATTTTATAGCTTCTTCTAGTATAGAGAAAATATGTATGTCACGTGTAGTTTTATCTGCTAAATCATTGCCCAAACTAAGGGCTCCAGGCAATCCTGTATGTGCCCTGATATGTCCTATAAAAAATGGATCTTTTCTGTCCCAGATTAAACTTTGTATAGTGGAAAACAAAGAGAAAACAGTAGAAGAAGGGGAAATCCTACCAGCATCTTCAAGGGATACTATAGCATTAACTATATACTGGCTATCAGAAAATAAATTAAATACAGAATCTTTAAACATCACAAAAGTTTGTAATACTGCATTAAGCTCTACCTTTTGAGCTGATTGTTTGGGTACTAAAAATGTAAAAGTTTGATCAGGTGTAACTATTGCTGCTGTACCATTATTTGACCCATCAGTGAATATATTTGGAGCATTCATGATAGGTGTTTTTCTTGTCATTTTTGGAAAAATTACAGGATGCAATGACCAAAAAGACAATAAAGGATTAGATGGTAAGTGGTTATCAAATGAAACATTAGATTTGCACATTATTATTGCCCAAGTATTTAACTCATTAGCTAATTCATCAATTTGATTCATAGTATATGGAGTAATAATTTTATGGGGAGAAATTCCAAACACTGCCTTTGCTGTTTTTATTCCTTTGAGTATTAATTGTCCTACAGCCTCAGGATACCTAGTAAGAATAGTGTTAGGAGAATAAGATAAATGTATCCATAATAATGGACCTTCTTGCCAAAATACTCCTGTAGGAATATTTTTTGTTGGTAGTACAATAAATAATAAAGGCAAACTTATATCAATTCTATCCAAATGCATATTTTCCATATATGTTTCAATGATTTTTAATGCCTTTCTTGCTTCAGGCGTTAACATTCGGGGTGAATTTGGATCTGATGGACCTTTTAGGATATCAAATAAAGGTCCCAATTCTCCTGTTGGAATACCTAGATAAGGCCTTATCCAATTTATGTCTCCTAATAACTTTTGAAAGTCATTAAGTGATTTGAGTTGATCTACTCGTATTTGAATTTTTGGTGGATGGACCATGGTTGAGGATAATAGAACTCCTAAATAATTAATTGGAAAATTTAATTGTACTTTATCTATTGCTATCTCTAGATTATAATTTTTTAATAAGTTTGTAAGTGTGGCATAACATTCTAGCAATGTGTTTTTAGCTTTGTGTGCTAATAATACATCATCCATATAATGAAATATTTGTAGTTCAGGATTTTGATTTCTAAGTGGCTGGATTACTTTGTTAACATAAATTTGACACATAGTTGGGCTGTTAGCCATCCCTTGAGGGAGTACTTTCCATTCATATCTCTGATCAGGACCTTCATGATTTAGTGCAGGGATAGTAAATGCAAAACGTGGACTATCCTCAGGATGAATTGGAATTGAAAAAAAACAATCTTTAATATCTATAACTAAAACATACCAAGTTTTTGGCAAAGCAGACAATTGAGGAATCCCCGATTGAGCAGGTCCCATAATGACCATTTCATTGTTAATGGCTCTTAAATCTTGCAGTAATCTCCATTTACCAGATTTCTTTTTGATGACAAAAATGGGAGTATTATGGGGAGATACAGAAGGTTGTATATGTCCTTCCGCTAATTGTTGTTTGACCAGATCATGGGCTACTTGTGTCTTTTCTTTAGTCAAGGGCCACTGAGGAACCCATACTGGTCTTTCTGATTTCCATGTAATTTTTATTGTCTCAGTGGCCCTTTGTGAAAATCCAACCCATGTCTGTCTGTTCCTTGATCTATTTGTATTGGTGCTGCTATACCTTGTTCTTGTTTTTCTAATCTTTTTCCTTTCCTAAAACCTTGTCTAGCCATAATAGTGGGTGCATTTTGATTGATATTATTTGTTAATGTCAAACCTAATTGATCTAGGACATCTCGTCCCCATAAATTTACGGGAAGATGATCCAATACATATGGCTGTATAGTTCCTTCACATCCTTCAGGATCCTTCCAATCTAATAGCATTGCACTTCTATCGGGATTAGTCGCCACTCCTAGGCCTCGAAGCGATTGAGTGGCTTGTTGTAATGGCCAATGTTTTGGCCATTCTTGACGAGAGATGATGCTAAGGTCTGCACCTGTATCCAGTAGCCCATTAAATTCATGTCCTTGAATATTTAGTTTTAGCATGGGGCGAGAATCTAAATTTAAAGAAAGCATAGCCCAATCTACACCTGTGGAGCCTAATCCCTTGGAACCTCTTTCTACAACATGACTGGAAAATTTATCATGTAGGCTTGGTATTATTAGTAACTGTGCTATTCTATCTCCTGGTGAAATTACTGATATACCCTTTGGAGAACTGGCTATAATTTTTATTTCACCTTCATAATTGGAATCAATTACCCCAGGACTTATCAAAAGTCCTTTTAGAGTAGAAGAGCTGCGTCCCAATAATAAGCCTACTGTTCCTTTGGGAAGAGGTCCTTTTACCCCTGTGGGAATGATTTGAACTCCCATCTCTGGAGTTAGTACTGATTTGGTGGAGGCGCAGATGTCCAACCCTGCGCTCCCTCTGGTTTGTCTGATGAGGGATCTGATGTGCTGGGCACTACCTTGATGGGGTTGCTGGGGTTGCTGGGTTCCTCCAGTGCTCCGTATATTTGTGGTTTGGGGCCCCGGAGCATTGGGGCCCCCTGTCCATTTTTTGGCAACGGAGCCCGATGCCTTTGTCCACGATATTGTGGATAAACACCTTGTCCTTGTTCGTTTTTTGATAATGGAGTACCCTCTATGGTGGTTTGAGGACGGCATTCATTAGCCCAATATAATGGAGTACCCTCTATGGTGGTTTGAGAACGGCATTCATTAGCCCAATGTCTCCCTCTACGGCATCGTGGGCAAATACCCGGTATTCTACTTGTTTGATACCTAGTTTTGTTAAACCCTCCTCCTATGGGGCAATTCCTTTTAAAATGTCCTGTTTGTTGACAATTGTAGCATGTTCTTGGCCTGGCATCTAAAGCCTGTTTTACTGCAGCTGCCACAATTTGCCCTTGTTCATTAATGTCTCTGGCATCTAAAACCTGTTTTACTGCAGCTGCCACAATTTGCCCTTGTTCATTAATGTCTCTGGCATCTAAAGCCTGTTTTACTGCAGCTGCCACAATTTGCCCTTGTTCATTAATGTCTCTGGCATCTAAAGCTTGTTTTACTGCAGCTGCCACAATTTGCCCTTGTTCATTAATGTCTCTACATAATTTAATATATGTGTTTAAATCTTCCTGTTTCCATGGTCTAATGATATCTCTACACCAACGATTCGCTTGGTCATAAGCCAGTTGTTTTATTAATGGCATTGCTTGTTCTGTATTCCCAAAAACTCTGGTAGCTATTTGAATAAGCCTATCTACAAATTCAGCGTAAGGTTCATTAGCTCCTTGTATTATCTTAGATAATTGACCTTGTAAACCTCCATGTTCTTGTAAAGTCTTCCATGCCCTGACTGCATCTATAGCAATTTGTGAATATATACCAGGATCATATGCATTTTGTTGCTGCCGATCCTCATAAGGTCCCTTTCCTAACAACATATCTAGATTTCTCTGAGGATAATCAGCTGCTGCATTTTGACTAGCCGTCTCCTTGCAAAATTCCTCATTGGCAACCTTCCATAACAGGTATTGTCCTCCATTTAGCACAGCTTTACACATACTAGCCCAATCTGCTGGCGTCATGCTTAAGTTGGTAATGGATTCGACCAAGCTTACAGTGAAGGGTGCTTGAGGACCATAGGTTGTTACAGCCTCTTTTAGCTCCTTCACTGATTTGAAATTTAAACCCTGGTAAGTTCGCTGCCCTCCTACCTCAAATACAGGGCATACTTGAGATCCTGTCTCAGGATCCCAACTATCAACTGCGGGGGTTGGGAGTCTCCTAGCATATGGAGGTGGTGCTGTTGGTTGAACACTTACGCCCTCTGGTGATAGAATGCTGTTAGTAGCAGTCTCCTGTAGAGGTGGTGCTGTTGGTTGGACACTTACGCTCTCTAATAAAAAGGTCTTATTAGCAGTCTCCTGTTTTAACTTTTCCCCTGATAGATTTTTCTGCTCTAAACTTCCTTCCTCTGTCTCACTATCTCGAAAGACCTTCTCTTTTACTTGAATCTTTTCCTCTTTCTGACTAACTTGAGAGACTTCCTCTTCTACTTGAATCAATATGTCTTCTTCTTCCTCTACCTCTGTCTGAACTGAAGGCTTTGGACTAAGCAAACCAGATACCAACGTCCACAATGACAATGTGCCAACTGGCAGAGTCCCTGGGTTGTTCTTTTCTATTCTTTTTAAATCTTCACCATGATGGTTCCATTGTGATATATCTAACAACTCCTCCTTAAAAAGCCATGGGCTATATTCTTGTATTACATCAACGTATGCCCTGACTGCTCTTGATTTTACTGGGAAGCTTCCTTCCTCTAACAATTTACTTAACACTCTTTCGGTTTGTTTTTTACTAATTGCTGATCCCGTATTTCTACTATAATACAACCCAGCAAGATAACACCAAACCAAACCGAGACAGAATCCAATAAAAATGGAACCACACAAAATCATTATAACAGCCTTTCTATCCTCCTGACATATGCATCCGTCCTTTCTCCCTATCTGTTCCTCAGACGCAAATAGTTTTTCCTCAGATGTGAGTGGTTTTTCTTCCCTCTTACTCATCTCCAGGGACAGGAAAGTTAAAACAAAAACGAAGCAAAACAAAAGAGGACACTTAAAATGGCTACCCATTCTCTCGCCCTGCCCTCAGGGGCGAGCAGTTTACTTACCCTCAGTTGCTCCCCGTACGGGCCACCAAATGCCGAAGTCTGGCTTGGCACAAATCAGGAGCCACTTGTCAAAAAGAAACTAACTTTATTTTTAGAACTACAAACGCCAAACAAAACAGCTCCAGGGAAAAACCCTCAGAGCCCAACTGCCACCACCGGCTTCCACAAGCCTCTCTCCCCCACACCAGCCTCTCAACCTCCCACAATCCTCCTGCTCTTGAGGCCGATTGGCTGGGTTGCGTGGGCAGAGCCAAAGAAGTCACCCAATGAGCAGCTCCGTGGAGGAGCCAATCAGCTAGATGTTGCTGGGGCCGCTGTGAGCCAATCATCAGCTGGCAGTCTGAAGGGCAGGGAAACAGCCCAATGAACATCACCGCAGAGGAGCCAATCAGCTAGATGTTGCTGGGGCCACTGTGAGCCAATCATCAGCCGGCAACTGGAAGTTTGCTGGCAGCTGGATCATCAGCCGGCAGCTGGAAGTTTGCTGGGGCCCCTTTGGCTGTGGCTCTCAACAGCTTTTTACTGGGCCTTGGTCTCACTGTGGTTGACCTGACCCTGGGCTTCAAGGCAAAATCTTATGTTAACTTTTGTACCTTGCTTCCCAGCAGGTATAGTCTTGTTCCCTGCTATACTACCTGAGGTTGGGGGAGAGATGGTATAAGCAATCCTTTGGTCCCTTAGCTAACATGGTTCCAAAGGCTCAATCTGTGGATGCTGGTTTGGGTCCTGATTTATGGAGCCATGCCCAGCATTAGGTTTCATCATTGCAGGTCTGGTAGTAGGTTTCAAGTCTGACACCTGGACTTAATTCCTTCTCTATCCTTCTAGTGGGAGATTTCTCTCTCCAAACTGTTCTGCATTGCTTGGAGATGGTAGAGGGGTGATGTGGACAACTCTTTACTTCCTGCCTTCTGCAATAAATTTTTTCTTAATATTTTATGAGGCACTATGGTCTCTTACATGGCTTCATTAGCTCTTGAAAAGATAGTTTGGTATGTTGTTCAAATTGAGTAATATCTGATCATTTGTAGGGTGATTTTTTGCTACATTTTAAAAATTTCAGGTTTCATTGAAATTTTATTGGTATTAGATGTTTAAAACATTGTAAAATTAGATAAAATGAATGAATTTTTCTTTCAACAGGACTCTTTTTATTAGATACAGAGATGCCTATATTTTTAGAGTGCTGAGAGTGTGTACCTAGAACCAAACAAGTTGTATTTAAATGTATTTAATGGATTACATATGGTTTAAAGACTATGTAACCTATTTTCATGAGCTAATCTATGAAACTGTGGCATAATTTTTATGAATCTTGTTTAAAAGGGTTATCTTAAATGTGTTGTGAGAAAATAATTGCATGAATATAAGAGAAATAAGATAAAAAATTCTCACTAGTGGCCTGTGCGGGGAGGGAATAAGTAACATTTGGACATGTGGGCTGGCTGGAAATAAAAGGCTGAAAAAGTAATATCAAGAAATAAAAACAAAGGACAAGAAATAAAAACAAAGGACAAGAAATACATTGAGAGCAGGGGATTTTGGGGTGGAAAAGACTCTATGGGTCTGATCCTAAGAAAGGGAAAAAGTCCACGAATGCTTTATTTATAGTGAAACACATCAAAAGAATTTATTGTGAGGAAGGGTTTTTCAAGGTAAACAAAAAGTCAGAGGCTGTGGGGAAGTTGGCCTTATTGGGGACTTATCAGTTGTGCAATATTTCTTCTTCCTCCAGGCAGCTGGTGCTTCAAGGCTAGTTGGGCACACGGGTATCTCTTTCTACCTCTGTAGAGTTGCGATTTAACCTAGGGCAGCCTGAGCCAATAAATTCTGAGGTATTACAGAATTCTCTTTGATCAGGATGTTTGTCAAGGTAGCAAAGCAGTCTTATATAGGTAAGATAATACCTAGAGTACTCAAAGGGGCTCACTTCTGCTTAGAAATGGCTCAGACACGCCCATAGTTCATTCATGGTTTCCAACAAAAAAGTATAAATGGAAATAATTTTTAAGAGGGAACCAAAGTATGAGTATGAAATTATGAGAACTAAGAAATGAGAAAAGATAAAACTGATGATTGCCATAGGAGAAAAAAATCCTAATAACTTGTAAGCAAGTGTCTTTATAACCTTAATTCCTTCATAATTCTTCTTTTGCTTTTTAGATTATCAGGGAAACAGAAGGGCACTAAAGATAGCTATGTATATGGTAGTAATTTCAGTATTACCAAATTTAATATACTTGGTGCTTATGGTGGATGAATGAAACCTGTAATACTGACTTTAATATGACTGTTGTACTTTCTGCAGCATCTTTGTTTTTTAATTTTTTAATTTAATTTAATTTAATTTTAAAAATTTTATTGATTTAAAAAATGACAGTGGAATGCATTACAATTTTCATTACACGTATTTTTCATATCTCTGGTTGTATATAAAGTATGTTGACATCGTGTCTTTATACATGTACTTTGGATAATGATGTCTATCACATTCCACCATCCTTGCTAATCCCCTTCCCCCTCCCTTTCCCCTCATTCCTCTGCCCTATTTAGAATTCATGTATTCTTTCCATGCTCTCCCTCCATACCCCACTATGAGTCAGCCTCCTTATATCAGAGAAGACATTCTGCATTTGTTGTTTGGGGATTGGCTTACTTCACTTAGCACTATCTTTTCCAACACCATCCATTTACCTGAAAATGCCAGGATTTTGTTCTCTTTTATTGCTGAGTAAAATTTCTTTGTGTATATATGCTACATTTTTTTAAATTTTTTATCAATTCATCCACTGAAGGGCATCTAGGTTGGCTTCACAGTTTAGCTATTGTGAATTGTGCTGCTATAAACATTGATGTGGCTGTGTCCCTGAGGTATGCTGTTTTTAAGTCTTTTGGGTATAGTCTGAGGAAAGGTTTTTTTTTTTATTGACAGAACAATCCATCAATAGATTTGAAGATAAATATTGATATGGTCTCACATAGCCAATGCTAAGAGTCTTCTTTTTCTTGAGAATATGATAAGATTTCTTAAATAAAAAGTCTCTTTTTAAAATGATGTTTAATAAATTATAGTAATTGTTTTGACTGCATAGAAGTCAGTCTGTTTTCTTAGAGTAAGTAACTTAAATATTTTTAGTGTCAGTATATGGACAATAAAATGTTCTGATTTTTCAGTTGAATTAAACTTGAATTATTCTGAAGTTTCCTTCATTTAAGTGATCTATAGGGTTGCAGTATGTGCTAGTGTGCCCAGGATGATCCCAGTTTATTCTGGCATCCTGCATGAATTGGCATTGTCCTGGATTTTAAGTATTTTATTAAGAATTGCATTAAAATTAGCTGGTGTGCATTAGGCAGCTTTCTAGATTACTTAGAGCTCCTGCCATGATTTCTTTCTATGAGGGATGCTTTTGCAATGAACATAATTCTCAACTGAAATACAACAAGCAATAAGCCATTCCTCCTCCCCTTGCTCAATGTTTCAGATTCAAGATAGCTAGCATTTCTCTTAGAACAAAAGGCATGGTGTCCTCTGATAAAGCAAAGTACAACAGGAAGGTCTGTGTTGGTGGTGCCAAAAGTGTTTGACACTGCTGCTCTATTTGCAATTTAGTGTTTTGGCCACTTTAGTCATAGCTCATTCTTTAGAATTTGAGATGCAGGAGCCAGGTTTCTGAAATATGGAATTATAGATTAATCATATATGAAATATGCATGAGAAATAGAGGCTGAAAAATCCTGTCATAGAATGTATAGAATGTTGTAGAATGACAAATGGTTTTTGGGAGTGTTTTATCATTTATTTATAGATAGTGTAAATTTATAACTATTTATATTTTATTATTTGGTAAGTTATACATGTACTTTTGTGTCCAAAGTACATGTATAAAGACATGAATTTGTATCAACATACTTTATATACAACCAGAGATATGAAAAATTGTGCTGTATACATGTACACTTTTATTGATTATTGTGTAACTTGTACAGATTTTTAATGATATTTGCTGTCCACTAGAGGGCTCACAGTCACTGAACACATGCATGCAAAAAGAAGAAAAATAAATCTGGTGAAGAAGCATCATCATCTCTTTCAAGAATTATTAGAATCATTTTAAGAAAGCCCCTTGATGACAAAGGAATAGGGATATAGAAGATGTGTTTTACATGTTACTCTGTGAAGCATGACTGTTATGGTTTAGATATGAAATGTCCCCTAAAAGATAAAGCAAGAAAGTTTAGAGGTGAAATGATTGGATTTTGAGACCTTAACTGAATCAGTGCATTAATCTCCTGATTGGGATTAACAGGGTGGTAACTATAGACTTCATGTGGCTGGAGGAGGTTGATCCCTGGGGATGTGCCTTTGGGGAATATATTTTGTCCTTGTTGAGCAGAGGTTGCTCTCTCTTTTTTGTGAAGTGATGTCCTGAGCTGCTTTCCTCCACAACACACTTCTATGATGTTCTGCCTCTCCCAGGGCTCCAAAAAATGGAGTTGGGCATCTGCAGACTAAGACCTTAAAACCATGAGCCCTCAGATAAACTTTTCCTTGTCTGATTGTTCTTGTCAGGTCTTTTGGTCATGGCAGTGAAAAAGCTGATTAAAACAATGACTTTGGATTAGGTGGCTGTTTTTTAAAATTGATTTTAGTCAGTTTTAATTCCAGGTGTTTTGTAATTATAAAAAGTGAATTATTGTTTCCACTAAGCCATAAGTGTTGAAATTTTGAAAGGCATTTTAAAACAAGTGCTTTCCAACACTAAGACATTGAAATTTTTCTCTATAAGAGGAATTGAATGCATTAAATAGATTTCATGATGTAAGCCTCTGTTGTATCTTCTTATAGTTCATCCATTCATGACATGAATCAGTAACTCATTTCTTTTCATGGCTTTTCATTATACGGACAAATGCTTATTTGGTTTATCCATTCATCAGTTGATGGGTTTTGGAGTTGGTTTGTAATAGCCATTTTTTTTGGGGGGGGCAATTGTGAATAATGCAGCTGTGCATGATTGTAAGTTTTTGTGGACACATGTTTTCATTTCTCTTGTTTATATTTTTAAAATAGTCCTCTAGGTGAGTGTGAAATGATTTTGGTTTGCATTTCTCTAATGATGTTGAACATGCTTTCTTATTGGCTATTATATATCTTCTTTGGAGAAATTTCTAGTCAAATGCTTTGTTGGGATTATTTTTAAAAGACCCTCTCTTACACCAAAATTTAAGAAAATTTCTATTACTTCTAAATATTGTTATGATTTTAGTTTGCATTGTAAAACAATGATCTATCTCATGTTTATAAGAATATGGCATTAGTGCAGGTTCAACCTTGCCTTCTACATGATAATGCTTTGTTCTACACTTTTTATTTAGTGATCAATATTTTCTTCCCACTTATTTTAGATGTCATGTTTATACATTGATTATTATATGCTAGTATATATTTATAGATGTCTTGTTCTGTTCCATGGATCAATCTGTCCAAAGAATGAAGTTAGCTTTAAAAAACAAGGAATTTGAAACATTAGTTGTTGAAAGCAGTAAACTTGGAGAAAGAACTTTGATAATATATTTAAATTTTTAGATATTTAGCTAAGTTTCTTGGAGTGTAATGGGATTGTGTAATGATGGATTATGAAGGGAGAACTTCCCAGGAGTGAGTGGGAAGTTTACACTTTTAGCAATAATACTTTTACCAGTAATATAATTTGAATATACTAGTAGCCACAGTAAAAAGTGAAGAGAAATAGCATTTATAATAGAATTGAAGAATAAGAGAGCCTCTCCCTATAATATATTGATGGAAGTGGCAATAATAAGTAGGGTGACAGATAAGGAAATATTTCCACTTTGGAATAATAATAAGCCTGTATTTATTATTTTTGCCACCAGATGGCGAAGGTGCATATTGAAAGCAAACAATTTATACTTTGTTCCATCTGAACTAGTTGCAGAGGTGGTTTAGACTGGTAAGTAGATTAAGTATACATTCAAGATTGTGGAAAACAGGACTTCTTATATATCCTCATATTTTTATATTCAGATATGATATTTATTTCCAAATGTTTATCTCAGTTTTGAGATTTCCACTTACCAGATTTGTATTCAACAAATGCAAGTTTTATAATCTTACCTTTTATTCCACAAACACTTCAAAATTAAAATGTTCAGAACTTAAATGTATGCTTTCTTCCAACATAGCATCTTCCTTAACATTCCTCAGCCCAGCTGATCATACCATCAACCATCAACGCTTTTCAAATCAAGATACTTAAGTATCACCAGGCTCGGTGGCACACGCCTGAAATCCTAGTGCGTTGGGCGGCTGAGACAGGGGAATCGAGAGTTCATAAGTCAGCCTCAGCAACTGCAAGGCGCTAGCAACTCAGTGAGACCCTGTCTCTAAATAAAATACAAAATAGGGCTGGGGATGTGGCTCAGTGGTCCAGTACCCCTGAGTTCAATCCCTGGTAAAGATACTTAAGTGTCATTTTCTAATCCACTCCCTCTTGACTTTCATATTATCTTCATTTGTTTTCAATCTGTTCCATCTCTACATTTTCTTATAGTCAACCCTTTGTTTCCATTTAGGGTATTGTCACTACGCTTTATGCATTAACTTTGTCTTTCTTCTCTCTATATTCTTCTTTGTTTTCAGAATCATAATTTTAAAATCCAATCTATACTTATGATGAAGTCACTGATCTGGTCACTTTTGGTGCCTCCCCATTTTGTAATTAGAATTTAAGTTGTTAGTTTTTAAAAAATTTTTTAAATTTTTTATTTCTTACATGACAATAGTTGTTAGCTTTTTAAGAAAACCAAACATTTAGTGAGTACTTACAATGTTTTAGGCTTTATGAGAAAAAGTATTATAAGATGATATTTAAGATACCCTTTTTATGTTGAAATAATTTCTCAAGATTCCAAAATTAGAGGAAGGAGTGTCAGTTGAAACAGGTTTTTTTTTTTCTTTCCTTTTTCTGACTGACTCAAAAGCCTGTCATTACATGTTTTGAGGGTGTTTTGTGTCTTTTCATCTTAAACCCTACAACTTTTCCTTGCTTCTTTGGCCCTATAATCAATCATCTAACCATAGTGGATTATCATTCATTCTTTTATTGGTACTGGAGATTGATCCCAGGAGTGCTTTACTGAGCTACACCCCCAGTCGTTTTTATTTTTTATTTTCAGAAAGGATCTTGCTAAGTTGTTGAGGTTCTCTATAAGTTATAGAGGCTGGCCTCAAACTTGTGATCCTATCTCAGCCTTCCCAGAAGCTGAAATTACAGGCTTGTACCACTGTACCTGGATGATAATTCTCCTCCTCCTCCTTCTCCCCCTCCTCCTCCCTCTCCTCCTCTCCCTCCTAGTATTTACTTAAGCTATTCTTCCTGTCTAGGATTCTGTTCTAGCTCTGTATATATTAAGTCAGCAAATATTTATTGAGTGTTGATTGTGTGTTAGATTTCTAGGTACTGACAGTATAGTAGTGAAAAAATAGATAAAATTCCTAATGGAGATTACTTTTTACTTGGGTAAGACAAATAAATAAGAAATAGCTAATGTGTTAGTATAACTTCATATATAGTTAGCTGCACAGACTGTTCAGATCGAAAGTCATTTAAATGAATGGGAGTAGTATAGCTTGGAGTGTCTCACCTCTGAGATCCTGGTGACAACTATTAGAAGGAAAATAAGATAGGGAGGAAAGGAAGGGTCTCCCCCAACAACAGGGGAGAGAGCAGTTAATTTTAAGTAGGGAGTTGAAGAAGGCCTCAATTAACATTAAAACTTGAAGTTGGTGAGAAAGTAAGCCATGTGGATATCTGAGGAAGGGAACTCTAGTTGGAGAAATAACACTGCCAAAATTCTTAAGTAATGATGTGCCTTGGAATGTCTGCCTAAATCTTCTTATTTTTTTTTAAAGACCAGCTCAAATGTCCCTACTTACATATACCCTTTCCTGTATCTTATCTAACATGAATTATACTTTTGCTTGTAGAGGATACCTTATTAAAGCACTTACCACTATCTGACCTTGGGTATACTTGTCAGTGTTTCTTTCTCTTTGAGTGTTGAGCAACTTGAGGGAACACTATCTTTTACATCTTTGAGTTTGTATTAATAGGCATTCATAGAATATTAATTGAATTGAAATAAATTGAATCACTGAAAAGACTAGTAGATAATCAGTTATCTTTTAAATATTTTTTATGTATTACAATTATCTTGTGTTTACAAAAATTGAATTTATTTAAGAAATCCAGTAATTTTTTCTGCCTCTTAGTCTCATTTTTTACCCTGATGTTTTTGTAAATACATGTTAACTTGCATAAAAACACATATTAAACTATGTTTAATGTATTATATGATCTCTAGTATTCTTGTTTCTTAGAAACTTTCAGTGATAATGAGATTTTTAAAAGTATTTTAACATATTTTTATAGAAATTCTTATGCCTTTTTGCTCTCAGTTGCCATAATTTAGCATCATTTAAAAATTTTGCTTGATTATCTTCTATTTTCCATGTTCTTCTATGTATTTTCGGGTAGAGTGATTTGTGTTCCAGTTTGTCATGGCTAGTCCTGTCTTGTACATATTGTCCCATCATAATTATTAAGAGCACCTTTCACTCTCAAAATTATCCTTATATGGGCAATATATTACACAGTCTCCTTAGTTTCCTTAGAGACTTTCTAGTGGTACCTAAAGAAAAATGCTGCACACTACTCAGACTTACTGAAAGTTCTCAATAGGACTGTATTACAGAAATATTACTTCAGTTACTTAGTCTGCAATTTTTATTAAGCATATACTTTATTTATAACACAAGTTTATATGGAGAAATACAAACATAGAAGATGCTTTGTGCCACAAATTTATAATCTAGGAAGTCAGAATTGATGATATTATGTAAAAATGAATATTTAAAACTGGTAAAATTAAGGTAACTAAAATAACTTAGAAATATATAACAAGACAGAGAATTAAACGAACTAATTTAAATGATGGAACCAAACAGGATACGTTAGGAGAGGTTTTGTAGATTTGTTAAAACTTCAACAAAATTTGAATGAAGGAGTTTTGGAGACAGATTATTTAGCCGGGCTATCAAAACAGTAGAAAGCAAATCTGTGGAGTGTAAGAGCTCCTAAATTATTATCTTCTACCACTCTCATTTTATTTTATTTTGTTCCTCAGGGGCAGTGAGTTTTGTTAATCACATTTAGGACTTCACTTTTGTGGGTTTTTTTCCCCATCTAAATACATATCTTTGTATAATACATAATGTGTTTGTATGTATTTTACATTATATAAATGAGAAAGTGCTTTAGGTCTCACATTTTAAAAAATGTATTCATGTAGAAATGTC